>NC_135755.1:21305000-22565000 GCF_041903045.1 Epinephelus lanceolatus
CCAGAAATTGATTGCTCCCGATGCCATACTCCTGGACCAGGTGGGAGAATGGAGCCAGTCTATTGTCCAGAAAAATGTGTTGTAGATGAGTGATCCCTTTTTCTAACCATGTGCGGAAGCGAAGTGGTTTCTTGTTGATGAGAATGTTAGGGTTGTTCCAGATCGGGGTGAATTTTGATGGCCCAAGTGTTGAGTTCGTAATTTTGTGGAATTTCCACCAGGCTGTCAGAGTTGCTGATATTGTTAATGTTTTAAAACAAGGGTGGTGTTTGATGGATTGATTGAGAAATGGTAAGTCTGAGATGGGAATGTTATTACAAACTGTCTGTTCAATGTCTGACCATGTGATGTTAGATTGGTGGGGATGGGTCCATTTGTGTATGTATTGTAGTTGATTTGCTAAAAAGTAATGATAAAAATTTGGTGCAGTAAGTCCTCCTTGTGTCTTTGGTTTTTGTAAGGTTGTTAGATCACTGGTATTTCAGAAATCACATCTGTGCCAGTCAGGGATGTTGACACTGAGGGGGCTTGAGGGTTGAGGGTGTGAGGGATGTGAAGTGTGTGTGAAGGATGTGAAGGGTGTGAAGGGTATTTCCCCAAAGACTTGACTCGAGTTGCAAATGTGAATCTTTGTTAAATCCCATGAAACAAGCCTGAGCACTGCCATGAATACAGACTGCTTTCTGTGTCATAGATCCAAAGTGTAATCTTATTAACGTGGATAATCCTGTGAAGGATGATAGTAAATGTGACATTTAGCTAAATATATTGAGCTGTTTACAATCACTAGTCCCCGTTCAGCGAGGCGAATTTGCGGACGCACAAATAAGAATCAGTGTTAAATCATAAACGATGGCCGGTAAGTGGTAAATATGACCAGGGTGGTCATATGGTTGTTGTTGACTGGAGCTAATGTGGTATCTTCCCCCAATGACAACAGAGCTGTAAGTTTCAGCTTCAGAAGCCCAGCATCTGTGGGAGCAGCTAAAATGTAATTAAAACAAGAACCTCTTATGAATGAAAACCAAGCATCGGAATAAGCTAAAATAAATTTTAAGTGGGTTTGTTTTCATTTCAGCCTTCAGCCCAGACACTGTTAACATCATGCCAGGCTCTGCTAATTTCCCCGATGGCCTGGCCTGTAATATACAACATGATATTCAATTTGAGGTGGAGCATTTGTTTGGGCGGCAATAATTCTTAATGGAAGATGAACACTCAGACGCGTGTGTGGTGCCGGGTGAGGCATGAGCCACTCCATTAACCGAAAAATCCCAGACCTGCCCCGAGCCGAGTTCCATTACTGCAGAAAGTGGTGAATGGGAAAAACTGCTCTATCAATAATTCTCCTGTAGTCCCAGCTGACTTGGCCCGCTGTCTAAACTCATTTGCAGTTTGTTTGCTGCTATCTGAATGATGTTGTCAGAAAATTAGAAGCAAAGCCCTCCGTCAACTCGTTTTCTTTGACGCAGCATGTTGGAAATAATCTTGGATTAACGGAGAGCACACGGAAGTCAACAGCTGATAAAAAGTAAACAACGAACTAATGTGATGATATAATTGGGTGTTTTAATCACTAAGTTTGAGTCTAATATCATTTAGCTGAAATCTACAAACCAATTTTATGAGGTCTTGCGTTTCTCTTCAGTACTCACCCTTTGTGTTTCTTGGACTCCGCTGTACTCCTGCGGGTAAAAAGTGGGACACCAAAGCCAGAACTGGTGGGCCTGCAGGTGCTGAATACAAATCCAGTGATCAAACAGCAAACACTGTGTGCCAGCCACAGTTAGACTTAGTCAGCTGTGGCAGGATGAGACTTCATTCTCTGTGTGGGTGACGGAGAGAAAGAGGCCCGGCAGGAACAACAGTGGGAAGCACATAAACACTGTTCAAACAGTTTTCACAGAGATGACGTCTCTGAGTGAGGACACTGCGGCTCATCTATCGGCGCTTTTGTTCACATGAAAAAAGAATGTCACGGTCTTGTAATGCTGTTATGAAGCTGTTAAAAAGTTGAAAAGGAGCTACTGTAGGAAGCTGACATTAAAGCACATTGTTAATACTTGCGCTGTGTCCCATTTCTCTCCTCCCCCTCGCACTCGAGATTGCACAAGACTTTTAGCAACCACACTCGGCATCAAGGGCTACTCATACAGGGTCATAACTGTGCTTTCTCGAAGGTGACTCATGGGTCCAGATTCACCCAGTGCAGCCCACCATCCCCAAGAAGTGTCTGAGTGGACACCAGATTTTAAATTGGTTTTGCGTAATAGTTACTCATTTAATTGTTGTGTAACAATGTGCTAAAGGATTCTCCACATTCCCAGTGATGTAATTATGGAGGCCAACTTCACTGTGTGGTATTTGTCAGTAATTGAAGAACGTAAACTCAGGTTTTTAAAATTCCCAGTGACAATAGTGAGGACATGACCCCATTGTCCACAGTAGTAGCTGTTGTATGGTCCTAAACTCATAACAACATGCAAGTATTAATAGGAAGATGAGCTTCAAAGATTTACTATGCAGGATTTTCTTAAAAATAATGTGTGGACTCAAAAGAAGTAGTCCCTCTCATCCATCACACACTCAAAGTGTGGCAATGTATTTATCAGTAGATACTCTGTCCTCTGCCTGTATTTTCTTATCTTCTTTTGTTGCTGTGTTTGGGATGTTCCTGGGACAGCGCTCGGGCGAGATTGGGACTCTAGCAGTAGGTAGTGAGAAAGCAGAGAAGGCTACAAAAATTGCAGACACGGCACTAAAAAAAACCCCCAAAAGCAAACGTAGCTAACAAGAGTGAATCTGGATATCACTTACAAACAGTAACCGACAATTCCTGCATAGTATATGTTTAAATGGTACGAAACATTCAATGAAAAATTCTTTTGATTGGTGGTAATCAAGGAATGGACACATATTCTGACTTGATGGCAGCTTCAGGTGAAGGGAGTCACCATTTGTTTTTTCATCATGCAGATAACTCAAGATGAATTATGGTCCTCTCTGGTGCTCATGGTTTCAATAAGATTAACTGAATGAGTTGTGGAGAATCACACTGACGGGATGCACGATCTAAGCAGCTAACTAACATTAGCTCAAGTGGGTAGTCAAACATCCAAATAACTAATGTAAAAATGAACTGCTTGGCAACCAGACCAGGCCTCTAATTCAGACAGGCCTTTATTTGTCAAATCGTGTAGCTATATCAGGCTAGTAAAATGGACTAGACGTTAAATTGAAGCTTTACAGTATTCACTGCATTGTGGTGTCAGTTTCACGGAACTGAGATTAAACAATCTACAAAAAAGTACGTAGAGTCTTAGCTGCCTTCGTACCTCTTAAACACACACACACACACACACACACAGTTTTCATTGTATTCTGACTTTCAGTTGTCGTACTGTTAGTTGTTTTCCCCACGACAAGATCAGGATGACGGTGGTAGCTATGCATGCTCGTTGTGTTGCCCATGCCCTTTCCTTTCATGAGACAGTTTTTGCATATTGCGTAGTTATCAATTTTGTTTGTTCCATCTGTGCTGTAAAAGCAGAAGGGGGCCCACACCCTTGAATTGAAAGATGACAGCGCATCTCTGACTTGTTTTCCCCCGCAGTCTGACTGTGTCATGGGTGTATAAAGAGAACCGCTTGAAGCAGGGCCTTGTTCATTCTTATGTTGCTGAGTGGCGCGTGAAGCCAAAAAAATTCGACTTCCGAGGTATAAAATTACAGAGGTCTTCCACGTCGTTGCGCCCATAGAGCAGGTGCACTCCACTTTCGCAGGCAGAGTAGCTAACTTCTGGTTTAGTGGTCCGCAAACTTGTACGGAAAAAAAGGATTTAATCATGCGTTTTTTTGGAGACTTGCAAAACATTGTTGGACTGATCAAGTCCCGATTGTTAAACAAGACATTTTGCCGAGTTGTGATGCTCTAAAAAAAGATGTATCCACTGGCTCACAGACGTCTCTTTCACAATGTAAGTCTATGTGAAAAAGTCTTTTTGGGTCGCACGGCATTATTTGATGGACCTGGAAGTTGTAATTCCACTGTTTGGCCACTACGAAAATTGTCTTCAAAGCCAAGTGCACTTCTCAGGGGCCTTGACCCTGTCCACCATTTTCCACCTGTGAGTTTCTTCTTCACCGCAAGCCGTTAACTTCCGTTCACTTGGCTCTCATTTATTTGATAAGTGCCACCACGAGAAGTCATGAAGTAGTGACTCTGATATTTGGCACCAGTGTATTAGTAAGATATCACAACAGGAAGTAATATAATATATTCCAAGATTGATATTTTGTGCAACACTTACTGTATATGTAGTTCTTTTGCATCAATTTTACTCCTTTTTGAATTTAATGTGGCATCATGAGTTCAACAGTGTAATAGGAGTGCAATGCTGTATTGATCCAGAACTCTTAGTCTCGTGTGTCCTTGGGAGAGAGGTCTAAGATTGATGAGCATCCAAACTATCAAGAGGGTTGTCTCTTAATTTAAACAGTTCTCGCTATGACACATGAGTACAATCCTGGTTCAGCTGAGGATGTCTGAGGAGGGAAACAAACATTTCACTGACTCATAACTTGACTGATGATGCTAGATGCTATTGAGATTTATCTACGGATGCTTGAGATCTCCTGGAAAAACGTGCATATTGAAAGTGGTGTTTATCATTTGTCAGTGAATCAACACAAAGCCACTGTTCATCATCCTGAATGATATCCAACAGATGTAAAATTGTGCATCGCTTGAAACTGAGCTCAGCTGGCAATGAAGTCATTGTCTGACTTTGTGATTCATTTTAAGGGGTGCAGGTTAGATTTAATTTGGTTGCTTATAACCTTATTTATCATTCTGGCAAAGTTTTGTTTTGCTGCAAACATAACAGATCCCTACTGTTTCCCTGTAAATCCATTATACCCCTCTAAGTTAATGTTTTAAAGAATTCGGTTGCCTAAAATCTTGCATTTCATCATGTAAAAATTCTCCATGTATAATACTTAGCATTACTATTATTGTCGGACCACAGCTGTACAGCAGCAGGTGCATGTTGTCCTCACATAACTCCCATCCTCACATATCCATTTCAGAGTCCAGTGCTCATTTCATCAAACTTTAAGAGACTGTGGTGCGGGTGAGGACGCTCAAGAAAAATCTTTCATGTGACACACACTAATGCACGTCTAGAGGCTATACTGCACAGGTAGTCACTTCAGAAAAGAAACAAAAGCATCTTGAGACCTTGGGGCAGATATGGATGTTTGCTTTGGTGATGAGGCTGTGTAGGACTTTGTATTCTGCAGCTAACAGTACAGGTAGAACTGATGACGTCCGTCCTCTTTACCACCTCCACTACCTTATTATCTCAGTTACTGGCCAGTCCGTGACTTTCATCCTTTTGGAGGTCCCTCTCTGATTACACATTTACATAGCCTTCAATGGCATTTAATTTCCTGTACACTGTAGTTACTTCACCTAAAGATTCAGTGTCTAAATGCAGGCTCAGAATTGGCGTTTGATTCCACACAGGACACAAACAGCGGTCTGCTGGCTGAAAGTCCAGTTTTGTTTAACCCATCTACCACCTGTTCTTCCCACCCTACTTAGACTTCCATGCTCTTTCTACTAGGTTTTGCCCTGGATGGGTTTACAATGTGTTTAGTTAATAGCTCAGTGCATCCCATACAGATGCTATACGGTGTCTTGTGCGTCAGTATCAGAAGTCAAGGGCCACTGACCAGGCTGTTGTATTTGATGCCCTGGAAATGAGGACAGGGTAATATAGGAGGGGCTGCTCGTATGAACCCACAGAGAATTGTTACCTGACAGTTATTTACAGCTACTCTCTGCTTTATGGAGCTTTGTAGTGTCTTTCAGCTCATTATTTTGGTTTTATGGCTGCAACTTCGCTGTTTTGATAAACTCTCGCTGCTCTCATAGCGTCACTTCATGCAGCTTTACAGCTTTACTGGGACTGGTTGCACAAAACACCTTAACTTTTCTCCTTAAGTATGATACTTAAGGCTCAATTTCTCCTTAGCTGAGGGACTTACACAGTTACACAGAACCCCTTAAAAGGTTTCCTATGTCAAGGAAAAACTAATTGACTGCGTTGAAACAGATTTTACAGCGGTACAAGTTTCCATGGAGATTGTTTGTTTGCTCAGACTCACGCTTGTGACGCCTGTTATCGTCTCACATAGTTGGCTTATAGTTAGATAGTGAAAAAATGGCAGGAGAAAAGAAGACAAGGAAACCATATTGATCAGAGGAGGAATGGATGATACTATTACAAAGTTGATTTTATCCCCAAATACCAGAAAACACATCTCCTGGTTGCAGAACACTGTCCTCTGGGTGTGTTAGTTTTTTTCATTTATCACCATAAACTCAGTCATGTTGCAGTTAAGATAGAGTCAGAGGTACCTTGGTTGCTAAGGTCTTTTGTGCAACAGTCTAGGGATTCCTTAAGTAGAAGACAAAGGCAAGTATAAAATGACAAATATTTAGGTGAACATTATAAGGAAACCTTCAAGAGAAGACTTAAGAGCGTTTTGTGCAACCAATTTTATTTTGACGAAACCTTAACTAGGACTCTGTTTCTGCAAACTACAGATATGTTACATTTGTACATTTCATATGTAGCACATATGTTGAAACTTAACGTTTATTTATGTTTTGATTTATGTTGTAACAGTGTTGTACTTAAAGGTAAAGTGTGGAGGATTTAAGGGGATATATTCACAGAAATTGGGTACATTAGGCTATTTCTAACTATATTTTGATTAGTGCATAATCACCTGAAAATAAAAATAGTTGTGTTTTCGTTACCGTAGAATGAGCTGTTTATAGCTACATATGAAAGGGCTCCTCTTGCATAGAGTCTACCATGTCATTTCTACAGTAGCCCACAACGGACAGACCAAACACTGGCTCAAGATTCGGCCACCATAGTTCTCCTACATGCTTGGCACTCACCTCACTGCTGAACGCAACTAAATCCTACACTCTAGACTTTTAAAGGGTTGTTAGGATTAGGCACAACAACAACTTTTGTTTAGGTTGGAGAAACAACCTTTTTTTGGCTTATAAACTCTCATTAAAAACTACCCACTTTTGTTGCTGCAAACACCCCTGGAAATGCTGGCTGCTTTTGTTGGTCTCAAACAGTGATCTGCTGCTGCCTGCTGCTTGGCAGTATGTAATCTGAGCTACATCACACCTATGAAATGTACAAATGCAGCATATCAGTGGTTTGCAGAAACTGCAATGCGAAGATTTTATTCTGGGCTATAGAACTTATTGTTGAGTCCTGCAGTACGCTTTGAATTAGTGTTGATTTGTTGGTTTTGCCTTAAGGTCTGTAAATGATAACTAGTTTGACAGCACAAATGCAACACACACACTCTTCTGTACTTAAAATCCCTCCTTGGCCTTACAGCATCCTCTGTTATCCCCCAGTGTAAAAGCGTTAACTTTGACACACAAAACAGTGGCCCTACGAGATAATAAGAGACATCTTGTTTTCTGTGCTCTCTCACGCCCTGCACAAGTAATTATCACCAAATTCACACTGTGCCCCAGGCATTGGGTTTCAGGCTATAATTATATTTTGTAAATTAGATTCGACAAAAAGGCCCTGCCACATTGTTGGACACTGTTAACATGGGAAAATTACTCATTATGTATGATTGGATTTGAACAGCTGTGACTGGTTTTGCAGTCGACTTGGTGATGTAGAAGAGTCAACCTCTTCCATGCTGTTTGCCTTCATGTCTTCCCCGAGGCTGGATGAGCTTACTGGAGCAAACAAAACAATAAAAGTGACTTATGGGGTGTTTAAGGGTGCGCCTGTGCTTCTGTATCTCAGTGTTGTTCCCTATGAGCATGGGATAATAAAAACAGTGCAGCCTAAATGTAGAGATAAATAACCTTTGCTTAGGTGAGGTGGTTGGAGTGTTTACAGCTACGACTTTACAGATCAACAGGTCAACAGAATGCTTGTACACAACTGAAGTGTTAATTTGATGCATTTGTACTTTTCATGTCACTTTCTAGGGAATCACTGCCCTTTTTACTTCACTACATTTATGAAACGGGTACATTTACTGGGTGCCTCACAAACTAAGTTTCCACATATGGTAAAAATATGATAATGTTCTTTTATATCATGAAGCAGGGTTATTGATTAAACTACCCAACAGTATATAAAATTCTTCATATTAGCGCGCTCTTATCCAGCTACAACAGTAAAATTAATGCATCAGCAATAATGATAATCTAATATTTATAGTTATGGCTATTTTTCTTCATTGAGAACTGCTGATACATTAAGTACATTTTGCTATAAATACAACAACTGACACTACGTCCTGCTGCTCAAACACACAAAATGTGTGTTACTCCACGACTGAAAATAGTCCCCCAAAATGCATGCTTACTCCCATCCCAGTCTGTTTGACAAATAAATGTGGATTACAGTTAATGTTTACCTACAAAGTGTCATACTTAATTACTTAGTTACATCCATGTTTTGACACACACAGTATGGGTTAACCCTGTCCCCAAGTAATTAGAATCAGAGTGTTTTATTGCAAAGTAAATTTGCACTTTCAAGGCATTTGACTTAGTGAAGATTGGTGCTTAACATCCAAACACAGTGCAAAAGTACATTTGTATACAACTCAAGTTTTTTCAGAAATATGTTGTGGTGACAACGTAATCGCTGCCTGGATTAAGTTCAGAGACAGTGTGTCTTTAAGTCAATGAAACACATTGTGCACCGCGCTGGAATCGCAGGGAGGTGGTCGGGGTGAATATTGGACTAACAAAGTGCAGGACTGTGACACCATAACCCTGCAGTTTGTGTCCAAACTCCTGCTGGTGGTAGGTTTTAGCAACAGACGCCCATTGGTTAAGGTTTAGGTTAAAGGTTCAGTGTGTAGGATTTAGGAGCATCTATTGGCCATGTTGTTCTGCAGTAACCCAGAACCAACACATTCTCACTCCGACCTCGTCACATATTGCCGCTTGGTCATGGAATTTCCACGTCTACATATGACGTGTAAGGTACCCTGGGTGCGTCTGTTGTTGATGTACTGGGACACTGTGTCAACTTTAGCCTGTTGCATCCATTGTGTCTTTTCAAAATATACTTCTGTTTTCACAGGAAATGTACAGTTTACATATAGTCTCTTTCAAAATAATGTACTACGTCAATGTGTTTTTTTCCATCAACAACAAACACACGTGGTTCAGTTTAGGTAACAAAAGCACATTCTTGGGTTTAGAAAAAAATAACAGGATTTGGCATTACAGTAGCGTGGGAAGTGAACACCAGTTTCCCGAGTGAAAGTCAGTGGACCCATCCACCATCCCTCCCACACCCCCTATTTGGACTTTTCTCCCCTTTAACTTATGTTTTCGTCTGGCCACACTGATGGCACCTGTGTATCATACCGACGTGAAATGATGGCTTTTTTTGTCTGAGTCTGACATGGAAGTCACTGTCCAAATGCTGGTATTCGACAACTTTGGAATGAGGCCAGGTTGCCAGAACAGACAAACCAAACTCTGGCTCTAGATAGGGCCATCTATTTTCGCAATGTCCACTGGAATCTGCAGCCACAGTGCTAGATGCCACTAAATCCTACACATTACACCTTTAAACGTTTATAGGAATGATAATAAAAAAAAAAAAATGCTGTAGCCACTACGAATGGATAGTGTATTGCAATATTGCCTATTTTGGCAGGATTCAAATGAAATACAGTGTCAGTGAACAGTTTACTGAAATGCTCAAGATCAACATTTTTTTGCTCAGCATGATGTTTCCCTCAAATGTATTTGCTGTGTATAGAGGACTCATGCCTGACTTGTGTGCCTTTGTTTCACTGCCGTCTTGTTCTATGCTCGTACTAAATTTCACTGTTTGTGGTCCAAAGTAAATAAATCTGAATCTGTAATTTCTAGGAGACAGGGCCAGTCAAGCTCTCTGAAAAATAACGGCACTATATGATGAACACAATGATTTTTATCCTCAGTACATTACGAGCACTACGTATACTGAGGCAACAGATACAGAGAACCACGGTTTTGGCACAAGCTTCTGTTTCAAAAGTTTCTAAAGTTAAATTGAGGAGAAAATCTGCAGCAGGTGTTCAGTCACTTTCCAGTTGAGTCATTTGCACTTTCTCGTAACCGAGACGTTTGGCAGGACGGCCGGCCGGCTTTCTGCTCGGGCAGTGAATTGTGAGCTCAGCTGTGAGAGTTAGTGAGCAGTGACGGAGGTGCTCTCCATCATCATGTGTGACAGCTACACTGTGATGTATGATTGGCTAAAGTCAACAGATGGGATAATTCATCATACACCGAGTGTAGATTTAGGCGTCATATAGCTTCGATGCTGCTTCAGCAAACTTGACCGCATTACATCAAATACTAATCAAATGTTGATTAATAAGCAGCTCACATAAATAGACCATGCATTATTAACACTTAAAAGGTGGTTTTTATTATATTTCAGAAAAGGTTGTATCAGTTTATGGTTTTAAATACATGTGTCGTGTGCTGCTGTACACACTTAGTGTAAATTCTTTTCACATGATGCTCTGTGGAATATTTTGAGACTTTATAACGTCTCCTGATCAAGACCTGTTTTAAGAATCTGTATACGCAGTTGTGAAAGTTGAGGACAAACCAAGCGCGCTTTTATGCATTCACGGTTCAAAGGGTGAAAAATCCGAGGACGACTTTGAAATGTGCTTTCAAAGGTAAACACATAAATTTGGATTAAACTTTTTTTTCCCCCTAAGAACTGTGCCACCAAATAGCTCCTTTGGGATGGAATTGCTGTTGCAATCTCATGATAGCCGTCCCATATTTCCCCTCTGCCGGGGTCTGATGTTTGGCAGAAAATTGAAGGCAGTCAGGTGTGGCAGCGTTGTAACGACAGGACTCGGAGGCCTTTCATCTTTCACGAAATTTGCCAGGTTTAATGATGGCATGAGAAACCTCATCTGCTTTTGAGTGAAGTATGTTGAGGAGAGGCAAGCATCAATGCAACATTTACTCTCAGACAATGATGTAATTTTCAACAAGTGAATTTGAAAACATGTTAATTAGTCAGACTATATCTCCTGATTTGGTTAAAAAATTGTACTGGATTGTTTGGAGTGTATTCCCTAATAAATATTCAGCAATTAAGCATTGCCTAATGCATATATCCACATGTATGAATTCCTGTGGTTGCTCTTGACTATAAACTTAGAATATATTTAGTTTTTGTGTAAAAAAAAACAAAAAAAAAACAAGAAGGCCATTTTCTTTTAACTACATTTACCTATGTTTATCTTAAGGAAGGTGAGAGGCAGATTTTGAGGAAGCATTAACATACCAGCATGGATCTGGTTTGTTTCTAGCTCAGAAATACATACTTTTTTATTTGCTAATTGCTCAACACTTATTAAAAGTAAAATTAAAGCTGAACCAATCAAAACCTTTATATCACTAACAGTGGATCAAATGACTGAATGAATGTGTAATGTGAAAGGAACTGCTCATAGTGACAGCCCCACTGAGACTTAGAAGGGCACTCAGAGAAGGCAGACCTTCATCAAATGTCCAATCTCGCAATGTTAAAGGTGCAGCATACGACATTCAGAGCATTGATATAGCAGCAAACAACCACTTGCTATGTAAATATGGTGGAGTAATGGGTTCCTAAGCAGAGAATGAAGTCACGCAACCTCTGTGCGTGTCACTATCCGAGCTTCTCTGTTCTTTGTTTTGGTAGCCTGGCTGGCCATGCATGCATGTTACTACATTTGAATCCCTGTGTGTGTGTGTGTGTGTGTGTGTGTTTTCTACTGGCTAGCTAATTGCCAGGCTAATTGGGTGTTCGTGGGAGAATGATGCTCAGGCAATACTGATCCAGACTATATAACTAGGGTTGCAACAGTGCGATAATCATCTCAGAAAATATTGCGGTTTCATGGTATTACAGAATTTTTATTATTATCAGTTCCGTCGACCCTTAACGGAATGAAAACAGAAGTGTTTTCCTTTAGTTGAACAAATGTTTTATTCCTATACTTGGAACTTGAAATCATTTTCTTCTGGGAGGATGTATAAACAATCTCCCAATCTTTATTTTCATATCATAGTATACCTTAAAACCGGTATACCGCTACAAACCGTCATCGGTTGTAACTTTAACGACTGTGTCAAAATTATTTGTGTATTCACCTCCTGACCCAAATTTGATGGGTTCGTCTTTGACCCGTGCTACATCCTTCTACCAGGTGTGATGAAAAACAGGCCAGTAGTTTTTCCATAATCCTGCCAACAGACAAACCGAACCACAAAAATAACTCCCTTGGCAAAGGTAATTTTCACCAAATTCTGCAGTTCCCTTCAACTCTTTGGAGCTTTTTAGCCTCCTTCAGCTTGTTGTTTTGGTTTTATGGCCCAAGCTTTACTATTTAGTTCACTCCACGGATGTATTATTAAATCTGGATACTGGGCCCCAGGATGGCCCCTATTCAGTCTAATAAGAACTGCTCCCCTGGCACATATGCCACAAAAAGTTTCTAGCTTCTAGGTTTACTTCTGAGGTATACGGACCCTTAATATAAACCCTGACCCTATTTTATATGCCTCTGCTCGAAAATTGCATAACCATAATGAAATGAATATATCTCTGCAACCACAAGGTCTATCTGAATACTTTTGGCGTCATGGTAAAGGGAACACTTGTGAGATTTGTTAAGATGTGTAAATATCAGTATATGTGTTATATGTGAAGAGCAAATGAAGATGGCACACAGCACAAATGAAATATTTTGAGGTTCGCCTAAAAAAAAAGCATTTTAGGATGAGTATCCCTTTGGAATGATGCAGCTCTAAACCTCTGTCACATCATAGTACAATATGTGAACATTAACGCTGCAAAGCTTGATTCTGATAAAGTGAAGCAGAACAATATTAGAGAGATTTTAGTACAGAAAATTCAGGCGAGCTCTCCAAAATTGTACCATGTTTGCATGTGATTTTTGTCATGTACAATCCTATATCTTTAATTTTTTGTTTCTGTAAATCCCTACTGATGTTTAGGGTATACACATAGAACTGTCTGTTTCGTTTTTTTACTCTATTTCCCACTCCAAACTGACCAATATGCACCTACTACATTTGAACCTGAGTTTCTATTCTGAGCTTTGGAGGCCCGTATCTCTGCGACGGCTTGAGTGAGTGAGTGACTGACACCTGGTTTGATTTGTTAGAGCCAATAGAATGACGCTATACCCACCAAAACAAGATTGACAGCACTGTAAGCCAATCAGAGTCAGCAGAACGCGTTGTGGGGAGATGTCGGCTGTAGTCATTGTTTTTGTTCCCCCGGAACTGAGTTTGGGGCATGTAAAAAGTTTTTTTACAGCCTTGTAGCTGAGGTTCTGCTGTTAAATTTGATGGGCAACATTACTATATTCTTCTGATCAGTGTATTGATACACACCAGGCCTTTATTAGCAGCTCTAGAGGTCCAATTGGGGGACTTTAGGGTTCAATAAGCGCAGTTGTGTTTCTCCCACTGGCCCCTTCTTTGCAGTTTGAGGTGTCCTGTCAACAGATTTAGAGATGTTTCTTTTAAAGTGGTGGATTATTTTGCTGTGATACTGCAAATGACCACTGGGAAAGAAATTGAAAGCAAGTTTGAACAGTGTTCCTGGGGGTCTGGTTCACTCACAATGCTCTCATCAGCCTTCATCTACAGAAGCAGTAAACCCTCTGTACACTGCCAACCATTCAGAAAACAGATAAAATCAGTAACTAGCTTGTGAGTATAGTGGAGCACTTGGCAGCTAAAGGGCCAGCTCAGGAGTATTGTTACTGAGGGTTTGCTCAAACCAGTTGATGTTTTTTGAGCCTCCATCTAGCAGCCATCAGTGGATTAGCGCTGGATATAACAGAACAGTTGTCATGTCAGAGTATTGTATAGGTTGACAGGTTCCTTGTAGCTTCAAGTGAGTTGCTTTATATTCTTTTGGTTACATTCTTTTAATCATGTGAAATGCCTCTTGAAACCTAGTTTTACCAATTGAAACTGTGCGACCAATCTCTCTTTAATCCAAAACCAAAGCCGTTTCCCTGGCGACACCTTCACCTTGATTTCAAGCCAGAAAAGAAATGAATCACCTTCCATTTTTCATGAATTGCTGTCTCAGTGCTGACTTCTCAAACAAAGTGCAGACTGTAGGGCTTTTGAAATCTTTAAAATCTCAGCACCCGGCAAAGTTATCGTCGAGTCACTGCAATCGATCACAAACAGTGTTGAACCACTGTTTGCTTTCTGCCTCCCTGAACCTCAGGGAGTTTATGTGCAGCCAAAAACATTTTATTTATCCACTGAGGAGAGCACTGTCCTTACCAAACCTATAAATCTGAAGAAGAACACTGGGAGAACGGCACGCGTAATCGGATTCATCTCTCTTTGACCTTATGAGGACATCCATTTAGCTTAGGTTTCAAAGTGTGCTATGATTTAGCACAGTCTGAACATAAAGTGACACTTTTGTTTTGGACAGTGAGAAAAACAATAGAGCACTTTGGCTAAATACAATATACACAGACTGGTGACAGAGAGATATTTCGCCTGCTGTTTTCCATCAGCCACTTTACACCCAGCTGTTTATTCTCGTTATTCAAACAATCAAACAGACTGGGATACTGTTTTCTTCTTTCATTTTTGGGGAGACAAATCTCTGATGGCTGCAACCAGCAGTTGGAACAACAGCAGATGGACTCGTAACATGTTACTAATGGCTTTTGGCTGCGCTGTCAGCTGTGTTGTCAGCCACAGCAGAAAAGTAGGAGGAAAACAACAAGAGTTTGGTGTGGGGAATTTAGTTTCACCTCAGTTCTGCCCACAGGGCCTCAGGGGAATATTAGATTATGAGACAGCCAGAGCCAACATCAAACCTGTTGAGCTGAAAGGTCACAAACACCCCAAGACAGGCATGGCCACTGTCCATTAGACGGACTGAGCCTATTATTCTTTTTTTATTTTTTGACCCCATCGTAGCATCCTGATTGATTTCTGAGTCCAATCTCAGACTGCTGAGAGTGGAATATTGTTTGGAGCTAGAAATGTGTCCACTTAAAGTAGTAGTGTGTAGGATTTAGCGGCATCTAGTGGTCAGGACTGCAGACTGCAACCAGCTGAAACTTCTATAAGGATTCCTTCAGTGTTCATTGTTCAGGGTTTTTTACCAGGACCTGAATTATCCACAGAGGTCTCTTCCTCTCCAAACAAATGGACCAGGTGACTAAACCCGATAAAAACACTGAATAAAGCAGTTTCATGTTGAAAAACAAATGTTTTCTGACACTGTTCGGCTTGTCGCAGAGGGGCTGCTAACTACAGTGGCTGACACGAATAGCCCTATCTAGAGCCAGCGTTTGGTTTGTTAGTTCTGTAGAAACATGGCAGAACAACATGGCCAACATATTCTTACTCCAAACTCACATATCGCTGCTTGTTAAGTGGAATTGTAAATGACGAGCTAGGTATCCTGGGTGTGTCCATTGTTGACATTCTGGGACGCCGTCTCAATTTACATCCTTTACACAAATTGTGACTTTTGTTTTCACAGGAGAATGGACAGCTTCTGCTCATTAGATGCATACACTAATTTTTCAAAATAAAATTACAACGTTGGTAAAAGACCTGCTTCTGCAACAAACTCATATGGTTAGGTTTAGGCGACACATGGTTAGCTTGAGAAAAACCCCCATCATGGTTTGGCTCAACATTCAAACGGGAAGCAAACACCGGGCTCCTGGGTGAAAGTCCAGTGTTTGTTGGACCCATCCACCAAACCTGCTGCCTGCCCTATAGGGACATTACAGCTCCCCAAGTTACATAGTTTTCCAGCAGCATTTCAAAATGATGCCATCCGGCGGCATTTCATACTGCTGCGTAAGGTTTTTTTTCCGTTGGTGTCTGACGGGGAAATCACTGACCAAACAGCAGTATTTAACAACTTTGGAATGAGAATGGGTTGACATGGCGGACTCTGTGGTCGAGGATGTGCTCCCATGTAGATATGAACAGCTCATTTTAAGGTAACGAAAACACAATACGTCTCATTTTCAGGTGATTAAACACTAACGAAAACATACAAATCATATTCTATTCCATGTCATTCAATATACCCCCCTGAATCCTCCACACTGGTCCTTTAAATTGGCCACATTGTGTAAGTCTGTTGACAGAGATAATGAGCAGTTACAGTATGTAGTTACCAATCTGCTTGTCATTGTTCAGTCTTTCCACCAAATTAAGACATGTGACTACACAACACAGCGAAACCAAATGTCAGATCGCACCCGCTTTGCATAAATGGGGATTTTCTCTTTCATCTGAAAAGTAAACTGCTGAGTTGGGTTTAATTAACACGTGTCGCATGTTAATTTGATGAACAGTAATTCGTCTGCACTTTGAGAAACAACTGCGCTTCATCTGGAGCTGTCAACATCTGTCAGGGAAGGAATGATGGCCTTGTAATTAGCTGCTGGAGTACATAGTCTCTGCCTCTCTAACTGATTTTCCATTAAAAAAAATAAGCCTGCAAAATCATTTCATATGATTGCATCTATTGATGTGCGGGACCATTAAAGGGCTCCGTATCGCATAACATCACACCAGGGGTTCACATAAGACTTCATCTTTTATTTTTGCACGACAGCAGACAGCTTAAGCAGAGGAAAGATGTGTACTGCACTTTGTAAAATGTAACTCCAAAAACAAAAGACAAAAACTTAACAAACAGAGAGGTAGTTTGTGGAAAATTAAATGCAAAATAAATACATTTGTTCTTCAGTACTCAGTAGTCTATGGCCACTGTGAAAATAAAATAACTAGCTTATAGTCTGAAACGTCAGCCCTTCTCAGTGCCGTCTAAATCTTTAAGGTCCAGTCAGAGATCAGAACAAACAATTTTGCCATTTGTCAGCTGTGTTATGAATTACAATGATGATACTCTGATGGTGTAAATGCTCTCAAAGGATCCAGGTACTTGAAGAACACAGGTAATTTATGTTTCTTACACCCTTACTGTTTTTACAGCAGAGACGCTCATAAAAGGCTGTAAAAGCTGACATGGCCAAGAACATCGTGGCAAACAGACAAAATGAAAGGAATACTTTGCCAATTTTTAACCAGGTCTGTATCTTCAAGGTATGGCGAGTGTGTGCAAATGAGCAGTGTAGAGCCTCGCCTGTGTTGACAGCCCCGGGAACTCCCCGCCTGTGCCGTGAGCAAAACATGTCCTTTACTGTCACAGATGATGTGTTTCACGTCATATGTTGGCTCACAGACAGGCTGAAAGCTCCGGGAGCTGGAGGCACAGGGGGAGGCTTTAACACCTTTAATCTGCGCACACTCTCCACTCCTCTGTGGCACAGACCTGGTTGAAAAGAGGCAAAATATTCCTTGAAATTCAGTGTTTTCCTGCCTGAGGGTCAGACTCCTCACAGAAGCTGCAAGATAAATCTGGACCATTTATTTCATTTTCATTCATATTCTCTGACTCTCTCTCTCCAATACTTCTCTTTTTCTTGTGAAATGCTAGATAGTTTTAGCCCATCAGGCTTAAAATAAATAATTTGAGAGGGAAAAATAACAGCGGCAAAACTGCAATTGACTCAAAGACATATTGAACATGTGTCAAGGGGCCACGTGTGAACAAAGATTCATTTTCAGGGGAAACAAGTGAAAAAGAGCTGGAAACCACTGCTCTATGTGCAGGATAATCAGCCTGGGCTGACTGGACAGCTGCCACAAGCTCCAGGCTTACTATGGGTGAACTGGTTTGTGCTGACTGAACTGAAACTTTTCACAAATATGCAAAACTAAAACAACACTGACATGGCAAATGGTCTTAAGATGGGTTCTGCCTTGTCAATTTATCTTAAAGAAATAGTTTGACACTTTGGGATTCACACTTTTTGCTTTCTTGCTGGGAGTCGATCTGTACCACTCTCATATCTGCACAGTAGCTACGAAGCTGCAGCCAGTAGCTGGTAATCTTAGCTTAGCATAAAGGCTATAAACAGGGAAAGAGTTAACCTGGCTATGTTCAAAGGTAACAAAATCCATCTGCCAAATCATCTGAACTGTTGCTATGCCCCCCCTGGCCACCCCTTGGCAGTGCCACTGCTTGAAAAGCTCACTGATTAACACATAATGTCTTGTTTGTTTAATCTGTGGAAAATCCAATACTAAAACGGTTCTGTTTTACAGGATCAGTAACTTCATTGAGTTTCCACTGGTTACCTGGTAACTGGTACAGACAAAGACTAGCACATAAACCCCTGAGAAACAGCAGATTGTTTTTTTTCATGCTCCCATTTCTCTACAGATTAAACAAACGAGATATAAAGTGTTAATTAGTGAGCTGCAGACGAGCCACGAGGCAGATATTGCTACCATTAGAGAGAGACAGTCCATCTGTTTCCCTCTGTTTCCAGGCTTTATGCTAAGCTAGGCTAACCAGCTGCTTGCTCCAGCTACGTCTTCACCGCACAGGTGTGATAGTGGTATTGATCTTGTCGTCTAACTCACACACAAAAGCGAAAAAGCATTTTTTTCCCCAAAACGTCAACTGTTGAGTTAAGGCTCTGTTTTTAAACGGATCCCTGTGTCAAAATCAAGTTTTAAAAACGTAAATATCTCAGGTTTGTGCTTATGTATGTTGCATATCCTAAATTAATATGTTACCACACAGCAAATCTGTGGCCAAGTAGTCATCTAACACAAAATTATAGAAAAATTGTACACATTGCACAGGGAGTGAGATGAACTAAGTGGGGGTTACGGGGGGCCCTGGTGCTCCATTTTGCCCTGGGGCCCCCAAGCAGATAAATTCGGCCATGTGTGTATCTTTCGCAGATGTATAAAAAGCTTCATCAATGATACATTAAAAAGCATTACAACACACTTAAGTAGGAAGAAAATAACGATGGTGCTCACTATTCAGACTGGGAAAGCCTGTAGTGAAAACACGCTGTATGTTGAAGCTTGTAGAGACACCCATAGGTGCTTGACGGTGTGCACTGCCATGACTGAATTACAACAGGACAATGAGACGTAACAGTGAGTAAGGAGTGGCAGTAAAAGACAAAACAGGCTTCTTATTTTCACTTTGATATTTCCACAAAGATTGTCACAGTGGTGCAGCAGTTCTGCATCAAATCTAAAAGGACTTTTTCCACGACTTGCAAAGGATCTTCTGGAAGGCGCGTCTGAAGTCCCGGTTGAAGATGGTGTAGATGGCAGGGTTGAGGGAGCTGTTACAGTAGCCAATCCAGAAGAAGAATTTAAAGAGCGGGTCGGGGATCTTACAGGAGTCCCTGCACACACCGTACAGGCTGTAGCTGAAGAAAAAAGGGAACCAGCACACAACAAACACCCCCATGACCACAGCCAGGACGAATGTAAACCTCTTTTCTCTGGCTTGATAGACCTTTTTCCTGGCTAAGGAGCTCCGGCGACGTTTCCTCCTGGAGGCAAAGAGGTCCATGGACTTGTTACTGACTCTGGAGATGCGTGTGGACTGTTTGGAGATGGAGTTTTTCTTTCTGTTGGGCTTCTTGGCTCTCTGGGCGTCCTCCCGCTGAAGTTTGTGACCTTTGCCCTCTGAGGAGGAGCTCTCCTCCATGTCAGCATCCTCAGTCTGTGGCGCGATGGTGACGGTGCGTTGGCTGGGCGTAGGCGGGCACTGACAGTGACCGTTCTCTCTCTCGCCATGGAAAGGGGAGGTGGCTTTGCTCAGTCCATTCTCAGTATGTGTAACGCCATCTGGCTTGGGATTCTTTCCCGACATGCTTCTGGTTCTGGTTTTGGCCACCTGATATATTCTGATATACACCAGCACCATTATTAAGCACGGAGCGAAGAAGGACGCGGTGCTGGAGGAGAGGATGTACCAGGTGTCATCATTGATCTCGCACTGTGGCTGAGAGCTCATCTCATTGTTGCTGTCTATAGATATGAGCGGCGGGGATGAGATGAAAGCAGATATGAGCCACACAATTAAGATGATGCACTTGACGCGTTTGGGAGTCCGCTTCAGGTTGTATTCTACAGCCTGCGTAACGGACCAGTAGCGGTCCAGGCTTATTGCGCACAGATGGACAATAGACGAAGTGCAGAACAAAACATCCAAAGCCAGATAAATACCGCACCAAACTTTTCCAAAATACCAGTAGCCCATGAGTTCATTCGCCAGGGAAAACGGCATCACCAAAGTGGCGACCAGGATGTCCGCGGTGGCCAGGGACACCAGAAAAAGGTTCTGTGGGGCTTTCAGCGCCCTGCTCGTCAACACCGCAATAACCACCAGAATATTCCCAACAACCGTAAAGAGAATGAGAAAACTTACAAGAGCAGCAATGCTGGCTGTCGCTGCTAAAGAATATCCACTGTCCAGACTCCAGGAGGAATTCAGATGGACCACCGTGAACGCGTCCATTCCGCTGGCGTTAAACGAGTCCATCCCGACTGTGCGCGCTTCGTGTATATCCCGAAGTGTCTGGATCTTGGCATTAACTCACACTCAGCCCTCTAACGACTGAGGAGTCCATCGAAAGCGCGCAGCTCCGCGGCCAGTTTACAAATCTGACGACATGGATACGCGCGCATGAAAAGATCCCCACTTAACGGAGTCTGTGGCGGTAATTGACAGCCTGTTGATCACGTGCATCTCAAGACAACTCACTCAAGTCAAAATTAAATCCCGTGCCCCCTTTCATAGTCTTGTCACGCGTCTCCTGATTGTCAGGAGGTGAGAGTGCCGTCCAGCCGCAGCTCTCCTTCCCTCAACATGGTGCGCTCTGGCTCCTAATGATGCCCCATGTGTTGTTCTCAGAAAACTCACCCACTGCTGCCCCGCCCCCGCCACACGGCATTATTTTCATTTTGTTTGAATATGATGAAGCTAGGGACAAGACTGTATTTCAGCCTCGTGTCTCAATTTCCAAATTATGAATAATAATAAAATATTTTTGTGTTGTAACCCTCAGCATTTCCAGTTTTTATGACTCAAAATGAAATCAGTGTTTTTAGCGTCTTGACAGATTTTCTCTCCTCTCCTTCTTTTACCAAACCTCAGCTCATTGGAGGTCACACACACAATGAAGTCTTTTATACTCTATAAGCTGCTTAGCATTATCTGTAATCATAAAGCAAAGAGGTTGTCAGGTTATTTGAGGTAAAACACAGCAATGTGCGAACAAAACCCTGGCAGACTTGGAGTTGTGTGTGTTTGTGGCAGCAGTTTGAAGAGGAGGGAGTGAAGGAGTAGTGTGAGAGAGTTGAAGGGGGTGAGTTGAGGGAAGTTGAAGATGTGAGGATTGATGGGATTTTGAAGTTAAGCCCATCGTTTTGGATTGGGTTTTTTAACAGTCTGCCTCTTCTTCCACACCTTCATGTCCACATTTTTTAGGCTTGTGTTTCCACCGCTCATGCACACACACACTGCTTTGGGTAGAACTCACACATCAGGCAGTCCAGTTGGAGTGAAGGTCTTTTCAGGTTTTTTTTCTCTCATAAAACAGTGAGTGATAGGAGAGGCTCTGAGGATCATAATTTCCACAGCACCAAGGCTGTTCTCCACTCTGCAGAACAGCGCACTGCACACGCCTGTAATGGAAGTCAAGTAGCCATCTTTTTGTTTTCAAGAGCCACGAGCCAAAAAGGTTGAGAACTTCTCACTAACAGTACAAATTGCTGCATTTCACATCTAATGTTTCGTAACAGAAATGTTCAAAATGGCATCTAACAAACCACATAAAAACACGAGGTGAGACAGACAAAAGTTACACAATAAACCGTGTGCTAAGTAGGCTGACAGTGAATGTGCATTTAAGTGTATATTTCAATGAGCCTAAAATTGAGTGACTCTTCAGTTAATGGTCGTGCATGATCCCTGCCGGTCTCAATGAATAGCATTTATCATTCAAAGATATTTTGTTCTTACTGAAGGTTATCTGTGAGGCAGAGAATTTAAGAAGAAATAATAGCCTACTATAAACCCGATCTTTGAAAATCCAGCAAAAATGTAAATTTGATTTTAGCCCTGGATTCGAATGCATTCATGTGAGAAACACGATTCACACAAACATAGTTAAAGAATCATTTCTCTATAAACTAAAATATACCTGCAACAACACTCACATGATTGATGTGGATTTCTTACACATTACTCAGCTTTGGCTGACATCTTTTTAAACTCTATGAGGGTTGTGGTGGATAACAGTGAAGATTTTTTTTTTTGTACAAAAGACACGTCATTATTTACATTTGCCCTTGAGGAGTTTCTTCCTTCTTTCCCCGTGATTTTTTTCTTGATCATAAGTGAATTTGTCCAGGGGCAGAGACGGATGTTATTAATAATTGGGCTTAGGCCAAACCAAGGGGGGTCAGGGGCATGTTCCCCTGTGAAGACCACCCCACCCCCCACCCCCCACCCCACCCATTTACAGCAGCTATGTGCAATTTCGTTGAGCCATTAGAGATGAGAGAATGCCTAAAAATCTGTACATTTGGGGAAAAAATAATAGCTGCCAAGGAAAAATATCCTATAGAGCCTACGTCCAATTTTGTATTTAATAAGGGTGAGCAAGTATCTGTATCTGTTCAGCCGACTTAATGATCTGTATCTGTGTCTGTGCCTGTATCAGTGTCATTGTCTGTATCTGTATCTGTGTCTATGTCTGTATCTGTTCAGCCAACTTAATGATCTGTATCTGTATCTGTGCCTGTAACTGTATATGTGTCTTTGTCTGTATCTGTATCTGTGTCTGTATCTGTTCAGCCAACTTAATGATCTGTATCTGTATCTGTGCCTGTATCTGTAACTGTATATGTGTCTTTGTCTGTATCTGTGTCTGTATTTGTTCAGCCAATTTAATGATCTGTATCTGTGCCTGTATCTGTTACTGTATCTGTGCCTTTGTTTGTATCTGTATCTGTGTCTGTATCTGTTCAGCCAACTAAATGATCTGTATCTGTGTCTGTGCTCGGAACAGGTGGCGTTTAAATAGAGAGTGGGCGGGACTCAAACCAAAAATTAGTGGGAGCTGACTGGAAGTTGTGATTTTAAGCCTGGAATAGATATGGGTTGATCAGAAGTTGCTGTATTTATTATTTGTCAGAAAACTTTTTGCAGAGCAGCCTCAGAATTTAGCTTCAGATCATTTTTGATTACAAAAGTAAGATATTGAAAACAGCTACCCAAATCAGGATTTTCCTTCATCCTGAGTACAAATATTGATGCATTATACTCCAATGATAACAGGAAAGTATATGTATCGTATACTCTTTTTATCCGAGTATTCGGATCAACCCTTGTATTTAATTTCTCTCCAACTGTTTTGATGTTTTCTTTCTGAAAATATAACACAACAGATGTTGAGATTAATTTTCACCCCTGCCACTGTAAAAAGAGGCAAAAACTGTTTGATGTCACCATTTTTAAGTTACATAACATAGGTCAGGTAGTAAATTCAAATAGTAAACAGCATTACTAATTGAATTGAAACATATTTTTGTGATATTCATCTGGAGTAGAGTTCACACAATGAATGCTTAGCTGACAAATCTTAGCTGACAAATGTAGTCTTTAATACTCTGAATTGAATATTAAGCCTTTGGGCCTTTTGAGGAAACATTCAGGGCTGGAGCCCCAGAAGCCACCCCAATGCTCCGCCCCTGAACTTGACTTGTGCTTTAAGAAGAGTCTGAGAGGTTTAATAATAAAAAAGAGTGTTAGTCTTGACTTTTAGGTACAATTGCACTGCTTTAGTAAAAACATATAGTCCAGTGTCCAGTGCCCTCTTCAGCAGTACTTCAATATCTGTTGCAGAGGGAGGTGAGAGTATGACTCACAGTCTTACCTCATCCTGGTAGCTTGTCCGGGGAGTTGAACCAGTGACCTTTGAGTTACAAGCCTGCCTCTGTCAGCTGGTCTCTTAAAGCTCCCAGTAGCTTCCACACCACGGCAGCAGCAGACCTGCAGGTCCACTTCCACAAATTCAGAGTTGCCAAATGAGAACAGAAAAGTTATAATTCATTCTCTTTAGTGCTACTCTTGTGTTGTGAAGTATATTCTTCAGTTATTGATTGGACGCTCTTCTCCATGTACTCTTAGCTTCTCTTGAGACAAAAAACAAACAAACCTGGCAACGCTTTTCTTTGCAAGAGGAGAGGAGGGTAAACAGGTAGTGGTTGTCTGTAGGGCTCAAGATGCGTTGAGTGTGCAGGAGGTGCGATAAGCCGTCAGACATTTCATGTTTGTTTAAAGAACTCAGTGATAGAAAATGATGCCTCTGCTCTCAGCCATAATTACTGCTCTGCTCTTGTTGGGCTTCACTGTCAGTGCGTATCGCCTCAGTATGAAGGGTCTTCTTTTGTGCGTGTCATATTCTTTCACAAGCTTTGTCTGTTTTTACGGATCTCAGGTATATTTTTTGTGTCCTGCTTGGTTTAACCAGTTCGGATGTTTGGATGTTTAGACAGAAATGTCAGGTGTGAAAATGAGTGCAGGGCATGGTTCTTGGTTTTTGTCTGAGATCAGACGGAATCATGATAAATTACTGTATTACGGTCCCACTGCACATGTGAAAAGACTTTTTGTGTCTGCAGAAGGAGCTGTGTGAAATAAACGCATTGTGTGTATCCTTGAGGTCTAACAAATGTGTTGAATGCATTCCTTCTTCATAAAACATTTACAAAGCTAGTTTATAAAAAGTATTTTAAATACAACATTGTTCACATCCACATGTACTTGCTTGCACTCTCCTTTGCTGGTTGACTGCTGCGTTTCTTGTTACTGTCACGAGTAGATTAGTGGAATAGTGTGAAACCATCGGCAGGATTGTGTATTAAGTTACCTGTGTGAGCATGTGCCTCCATGTGCTTCCTCATTCATGTGTACAAGATGAACAAAGCAGGAAAAAAGAACTCAGAAAGAGGTTAAAAAAAATGCACCAGATAAGGATGTTATCAGCCTATTGAACGGCCATTTGTATATCCGAGGTTGTGAAATTGCTGCAGTTCTGTTAGGGTTCAATTTCACTTTCTTTAGGTGTAGACTTAGCCTGTCCTTTGAAAATTTGAAGATCTGAATCATCAGCTGGAGACCCCTCCGTCAACTGAGATTCTTAGTGTGCTTTCAGACCTAGAGTCATCTTGCTTTGGTCCCAATCAGGGACTAATTTTGTCACAAAGTTGCATAATTGCCTAGAGTTGGTTCGTGTTCTCACGGACATATTGCTTGTATTGTTCATTTTAGACAAACCATACAGTTTGGAAAAGAGGTGCAGCTCCAACTAGAAAACAATGTTATGATTTATTGGATGTGCCGAATGTGCATATTAAGGCAGTACAGGAGGAGGCGCACATTAATAATCCTCCAGGACTTTTAACATACTCATGCTTGTTTAACCCAAACACTGCGTAATGTGACTGCAGATCGAGGTCTGAGCACGTTCACACCACAAACGAACCGTACCAGTCATTTGTAACCGGACCGAGACCACCTCTTCGGGAAGGTCTCAGTCTGGTTGTTTTGGTGCGCACCTGAGTGTGATTGCTGTGTTCACACCTGCCCAAACAAACCGCACTTAGGGGGCAAACGAACTTGGGTTTGATTGAACCAAACCAAAAAAAAGTTCAGCAGTTGTTTTTTTTTTTTTTTTTTTTTTTTTTCCAGGCAGTGTGCAATGCACATCTAGGGATGTTTCGGTGCCCCAGATTAAGCTGTAGAATGAATACTCTGCTTTCATGCTGCTCTCCAGCACAGGCAGCTGCAGACCCAGAGCTAGCCTAAATCTGAGTGAGAGGGATGCAGTAGCACAGAGGAAGAGAGGCTTTGCCTGGTCGCGCTCTTAGATATCATTTTCCTCTGCCTTCTGTTTAGAAGTGGTGAATTTGTAGCTCACAGCAACTTATTACAACACAGTCTCTGGCTTTTGCTTGATATCTAGCGTCAGCAAAATTTTTTTTGCACATTTCCAGTCTGTCATTAGCGTAGTGTGCATGCATTAGCTTGGAGCGCTAACTTGGCTTGTTAACAATATTGTGTGAGTATTACTGTCACCCTGAACACACCACCGAACTTTGTTCAAACTCTCAAGCTCTATATGGAAAAAAGGAACAAATGTTTACCAGTCCTGGGTAAAAGTCCTGTGTTTGTTTAACCCCTACCACCATTTGCAGATTTTCTCGCTCTTTATATTACATCACCTGACTTCTTCCTTTGCCAATGTCATAATTATTAAAGTCACAAGAGTTTGCTGCCTAGGCCACTGGGTGTAGCAGGCCCCTTTTAACCCATGTGACGCGTCAAATGCTGGAATGCACCCACTGAACAACAGTATTTCGCCCTAGTCACACCCTACTGTGCTGTGACCATGTACCATGATTGGTGTGTCAGGATTAGCGGCGGTTAGGGTCAGGGCAAAGAGGTCATGGTTAGGGTTAGTACTAGCCAATCACAGCAGAGTAGGGCGGGATGAGGCGATGCACTGTCATTTGGTAGGTACATTCAACCCGTTGTCATTCCCAGGTAATCAATACTAACACTTTTTTCACCCCCTCAGCATATGAGAACGACGCACAGGGCACCCTTTAGCATCTCTTGGTGACTCAAAGCTGAAACACATTGTAAAATGTGGCTAATATTGTAGAACGGCCATGGATAGATTTGGGCAACAAAACTACTTGGTTAGGTTTAGAAAAAAAGTCATGCTTTGGGTTATACAGTAATAAGTCCGATTCCTACATAATGTAACGTGACGTCAATGTACAAAGTCTCTGCATAAATTGCGTAACGTTACGCTGACTCAACATTGACTTATGGTTTCACACAGGATATGAACTTTGGCCTCTAGGATGAAAGTCCAGTTTTGTTTGACCCATGCACCTCCCCTCACTCCCGCCTCATGCAGACTTTCTTGGTATTTGATGCCTTGGGAATAAGAATGGGCTGGTACATTCTGGCATTTACCATGTGATGCTTCTAACAGCCAAACTGGCTAAAAAACTCCTTTAGATTTAGTTTAATTAGTTTCCCTGCGGTCACTTGTTTGCAATCAGTTCCAATGTGTCTTTATGTGAGGGTGGATGAGTGAAGGTCTGTGGCTTTAGAGCAATTTAATGGTGAAAACAAGTTCACTATCAGAGAATTTGACTTGAAATATAGGAGACACAGAGAGAACCCTATTGCCATTTAATCTTGAGAACCAAGATGAGAAACTGCAAATCAGTTCTTTTAAACTTTCGAAAAGTGCTGTGATTCTTCACCAGACCTTCACGGATGCATCAGCTTGCCGGATGCGTAGCATGCGCAGAGTTGGAAAGAAGCAGAACTTGTACAGAAGATAAGGTTTATAGTGTCAGCAGTGTCGAGTACCCAGCAGCCAGTCGAGGAGAGCTGAATGAACAAACGGTCTCTGCAGAGCACTGCTGAGGAGTGAGTGGCGTATTGTTAATTGAGCACAAAAAGCACTTGTGAGGCATGACAAGGAACTATGAGGGGGAGAGCCATCTGAGTGAAAGCTCAGCATGAACCCTTTTGTTGGCCGATCATTATGGGCGACAAGCCTTACAAACCCTCATTAGACATTTATTTGCAGGTAATAATGCAGAATTATTTATTTAATTTACACATTAGGTGTCAGGGAAATGGTTCATGCAATGTTAATGCATCTGAATTGTCCACTTGATTGAAAAGAACATTTTAAGTTTGGAGCGAGATGCATCTTCACTGACTTCTACACTTAATTAAAATCGGACAAGTGATTTTGGCAGCTCCTCCTTCAAGCCAAGTATTACCATTAATACAATTACTAAAGTCTTTTTAAAATCAAATCACACATTGTTAGTTATGTGTGTGCGCTTTCATATGAGTCAAAAGTATTTTCCTTCAGTTACAGTGCTCAGCTGGATGTGTAAATTAGGGCCTAAAATCTTCTCCAAAATTATGTAATCGCATTGCGGCACATGCATCAGCACGAGCAGCTCTTATAGAGGATAATGTAACGTCATTTACAAGGCTAAAATGTGTTAATGATGATGAAAGTTGCTGCCACATGCTGTCAGTTGTTGCTGTACAGTCAGTCCCATTGAGTGATACGATGTAATTAGTGCTGGAAATGGACAGCCCATTGATGTATAGCATGAATAACTTCCCAACTCATTTGGATTTAATGGCACTATTTCTCAGTTGTTCCCTTCAGTCAGAAGAACAGTACAGTCCGGTCAGGATAATAATTTTTGTTGAGGCAATGTTAACTTAATGGTGGTGGTGAGCGTTCAGGCTGCATTTCCAATGATTTTTAAACCCCCAATCACAGACGCCTACAAGTTATTATCCTGTGCCCAGGAGGTAATAAAATATTACCTTTCAGAGCTTGTGGGCTGCGTGGAGGTCGGATAAACTATGATATAGAGCCAGCTCACGTTAGTGTGAAAGAATGATGAGAAACTATTTTGGAGAGGTATAATACACTGTTGTTCTGGGAACAGTTATGAATTGGAGGGATGTTAACTTTATTGTCTGAATATATTATTGTTTAAAGTTTATTTCTTACCCTAGAAAACACCAGTGGACAAAAAAAAACCCCTCACCTCAGACTAAGGTCTTTGTACGCCTCATTTTCACAGCATGGTATGGCTCAACTTGACTGTTTTCAATTGCAGAACTCCGTGTAGCTCTGTGTAGGCGGAATTCTTAGTAATCGCTATAGCATCACGGCGTGAAACTGGGAGGACTCCTCATCTGCAAACAAGAAAGGGGCACCCTGCAGTGTGGTTTTGCAGGCTGCCATTTTTCAAAATCTCAGTCACTACTGATGATAGCTTGGCTATTCAAAAATGGCTGGTTGGTGCAGGATGTCCCGTGTCGTGCTAGTGATGGTTCTCTCTGACCAATCAGTGGTCTCATGCAGTGAAAATGTGATATAAGTGGCTGTACTGGAAGTTTGGATCAAGTCATCATGATGACAGCACACAGGATTGGATGACAATTAATTTTTATTTATTTTATGATGACATGATGATCTCATGATGATGGCATGATGACATGTTGATGACATGATGACAGCATTCTGATGACATGATGACAGCATTCTGATGACATGATGACATGACGATGCCATGTTGATGACATGATGATGACATGACGATACCATGATGACATAATGATGACATGAGTTTCTGATGACATGATGACGACATGATAATGACATAGTGATAATGGCTTGATGATGACATGATGACGGCATGATGACATGATGATGCGATGATGATGACATGTTGATGACATGATGATGGCATAACGATGACATGGTGATTACATGTTGATGGTATGTTGATAACATTATGATGACATTATAATGACATTCTGATGACATGGTGACGACATGATGATAACATGATGACATGATGATTACAAGGTGATAATAGCTTGATGATGACAGGATGATAACATAAGGATGACATGAAGATGACATGTTGATGACATGATGATGACATGACAATACCATGATGACATAATGATGACATGAGTTTCTGACGACATGATGACGACATGATAATGACATAGTGATAATGGCTTGATGATGACATGATGACGGCATGATGACATGATGATGCGATGATGATGCCATGATGACATGTTGATGACATGATGATGGTATAATGATGACATGGTGATTACATGTTGATGGCATGTTGATAACATTATGATGACATTATAATGACATTCTGATGACATGATGACGACATGATGATAACATGTTGACATTATGATGATAAGGTGATAATAGCTTGATGATGACAGGATGATAACATAAGGATGACATGAAGATGACATATTGATGACATGACGATGACATGATGACATGGTGATAATGGCTTGATGATGACATAAGGATGACATGACGATGACATCTCGATGACAATATGACATGATGATGACATGTTGATGACATGATGATGACATGATAATGGCATGTTGATGATGACATTGTGATGACATGATTATGAAATGATGATGTATTATGACAACATGATGATGATATGTTGATGACATTATGACGGCATGATAATGACATGACAATGACATGACGATGACATGTTGATGGCATGATGATGACATGATAACATTCTGAGGAAATGTTCATGAAATGATGATGACATTATGATGGCATGATGGCATGATGGCATGATGACGTGTTGATTATGACGTGATGACATGATAATGACATTTTGATGACATGATGACATGATGAAGACATGTTGATAATGGCTTGATGACAGGATGATGACATAAGGATGACATGTTAATGACATGATAATGACCTGTTGATTACATAATGATATTCATGAAATGATTTTGGCATTATGACATGATGACATAGGACATACAGGCATGACATGTTGATGACATTGTCTTCATCAGCAGATCGAGGTTTACTGAGTTGTTGAGGAAATATAGATCACCCTCTCCAAATGTTATCAGTAAATAAAATCAGTATTATAATTTGTTATTGCTCTCATATTTCTGCACCTACTAATAGGCCAAAATGTGCATATTATTGATTCTTGTCCTTGGCTTTTTGCAGAATAATCCAGATCCATTTACACTGCTGGTTTTACGACTGACTCCAAGTCCATACGCCAACAAGTCCTATATCTTAATAACTGTCGGTTGGAAACAGGCAGGCCACTGAGCTTATTAAAAGGTAGAATATGACCCTAACCCACATTCACAGTATGGTTATGACGACAACTGATAATGCCTGTTTAATGAACTCATACTATACCCTGTGAGGGTCTTAAGTCTTGTTAATACTGGTTAATACTTGCAATATGCTGCTTGAAAATATTCTAGCTAATTAATAAATGTTATCAAATGTCTAGGGGCCACTAGCTGACATTTAATACCTGATTTACAAAAACATTTATTAAAATCAAGTCGGTAATGTTTTTCTAATATTAGGATACTATAACATAATAAGCATATATGTATAAAGGGTAAAACACATGACAAATTATTTGGAAGAAACCTTTCACAGATATGGCAGAACTCCTCTATCACTTCTTGCCTGAAAACACAGCTCAATGTAAAATGTGTCAGCATTTGAAAATGTTTTTGTAGATCATGAACAGTGCGCACACACAGCTGCATTTATTGATGCAGTAAATGTTTATGAAATATGTCCCCCAGCTGACAAAATCCTCTTTGTCTGCCTCGTGTTACATTTACTGCTGGAAATTTACTGGTTCAATTAGCTGTTGACCCCACACACAGTCATCGGTCACATTAAGTGCGCCACAACTCTTCACTGAATTTCAAGTAGCAGCATGTGATGTAGGAGGCCTCTCCAGTGTGGCTTTCACTGACACATAAATACAGAATATTGGGAATTCGTCTTGTTCTCGTACGTGCTTCGACTAATATAACCAAGTGACAACAGACACAATTTGCATGCCGTGTCAAGTTGAGTTCATGCCAGTTTTAAGGGCAGCTGCTGCACTGGCTGTCAACACTTCCACATTTTGAAGGCCTGTCACTGAGAAGCATCTGTGTTAGACCTGGAGCCACTCCAAAAGGTCCTTTTAATACTGAGCACAGTGTCGGCTGTTGTACCTACAAACTAGAGGCTGACATCGTATCAGAAATCCTGTCACGGCAAGCATCATTACATTTTGACGTCAGGGTTGAAAAAGAACAAAACTTCCTTGACTTCCTAGAGTCACTGTGTGTGCAACATCTGTTCCAGGATACAATACACCTGTTTTTACAAATTGGAGCCAGCTCAGTCAAGTGAACATTTATAAGTGCTGACACTGACATTCACTCTTACTTAGGTTTGGAAGTGTCTCTCTAATAGACAACACAAAAATAATCTCCCAGGAATTAAAGCTCCTAAAAACTTGGTTTCATATTCAGAGTATTTCTGTCATGAAGAAACTCACATGAAATATTCCTGATTAAATGCATGATTAAAAATTAAAGTTAGGAGGGAAAAAGCATCCTCAATCATTATTCATTGAGAGTAAAACACTCAGAACTGAACCAAATTGATTGACAGAACCCGACAACATTATGGATATATAAAGAGAACTGGATCCAGCAATGGAGGCCTAACCCTGTTCATTCCTATTTCTTAATGGACCATGAAACAAAAAAACACAACTTCTGGGTATAAAATTACGCATATCTTCAGTATTCATGGGTCCAAGTTTTCTTTTAGTCACGCCTCTCAACTGCTACGTCTCGAGCTTGCTCACATGGATGACAGGTTATAATAACTCTGGATTTGGCTGTTAGTGAATTGTACAACTTTTGGGAAATAGTGATTTTTAAAAAAGACTATTTCAGTGTTTGTTTCAATCCAATGATTGACCAGCCCAGTCAGCAAAAGAAAGTGTTGGCATTATACATTCCTGCAAAGTGACGTAGTATATGAGCTGACTTTGTCATTAAAGGGTGGGGGGCTGTGACATGTCAACATGTCACCCCTGTTCGAGTAGTACACGGTGTGAACCCTTATTTTGTGTAACCTTGTTTTGTGTAGTCTGTTATGGTTAAGTGAATTTTCCGATTCTGCATTAGCATAATTGATAAGGTATTGTTACTCTTCAGTTATACGTTGATCATAGCAAGCTAGCAGCAATACTACAGGACAGTTTCACAAACACAGATCAATAACCTTGCACACCTGTATGGGCACATAAAATCTGATAGCAGCGGTAATCTGGCAATTTGAGATCAGATATGTATGTTCTACCTAACTGGTAGAAAAGGGGGGAATGTGTGGTGGCGAAAAGGCCTAGAAATATTTGACCCATAAGGTCAAGTTGGAAGCAAAACATGTTTACTAAAATTGAGTCATTTTGAATGGTCTCACTCTAGGGAGAATTCTAAGAACAGAGGGACCTAAAAAATACTGTGACACTGTGTGGCAATGTGACAGGAACAAGTTGTGGTAAAGTAGTAAGATGGAAATAAGCACAAGTTCAGGGAAACTCTATGAGACTGTTGAAGTTGTATGCTGTGTCTTCAATAAAATCCCGCAAGGCTGCAGATTGACCCCGAGCCATAGTACCTTTCTTCAACAGTGGATGGCGTGTCACCTAGGCAAGACACCTTGCAGCTAAGCTGTAGACCACTGTTCAAAACAATTAAACAATAAAACCAGTTGTTTTACTTAGTCATTCCTGTGTTTCCAGAAGCTTATTAGGCTTCCAACGTGGGTGTTTTGTGTGACCCATTGGTGGGTATAGTGCTATGAAAAGTGTTTTTTTTTGTTGAGACACTGCTGCGTAAAACAGGATCTTTCCTAACCATAACCAAGCAGTTTTTGTGCCTAAACCTAACCACATGTTAATCGTGTTGTTGAAACATAAAGTATCAATATATCCACTACATATTTAAAGGTAGGGTCTGGAGGATTTTCCAGTTGCTGTTTGTAAACACACATTCAAATTTGGCCCCTCCTATCAGGCTCAACTGCGCACTGCCCCTATCTCTCCCGGCAGTTGGGTGTTACACAAAATGATTCAAAGCTCAATCCTCACACTACATCAAGCCATATATTAGCTAAACGTAAAGTTATTTGCATCGGTTGATAGTTGGAATTAGCCTCCACAACAAACTACGTAGGAATTACAGTTGTTGTAATGGAAAAGTTGATAAATTAGCAAACTAGCACAAGCTAACCGGCCTGTATTTGGGATTTACCTGTCCAACAGAAAGCAGGCCAACTCCACGTCGCTGTATATCCCGAGCCTCTCGTTCAGTGTTCGAAAGCGGGTGAAAACCCCCCGATATTCACACAAGTTTTGGCCCGCGCTTTATCGGCTTGGCGTTTTGCCTCACTCACATTTAATTTCCTTTTCTTCGTGGGTACGTCTGTATCCGCCATTTCTCCCAGGTGTACCAGGCCCGGAGGTACAGAAGAAGGCTTCACAGAAGAGATTCAGGCAAGGCTCACGCTGGTGCACGCTGGGACACGGCACTTGCGCTTTCTCATTGGCTGGGGAAATCTCCATCCAGAAGCGGTCCGAGCTCACAAAAACATCAAAATACAGTTAAAGGACAGGAGCTCTGCAAACAGAGTCACCAGTAGAAGCCCATAGGTGATGATTAAGCAGGATTTCATTTGTATATGTCTATATTTTGTTTTGTTTGAAAATCCTCCAGATCCTACCTTTAACACACAAATAAGGTTTCCGTTGGTTGCAAAAACATACAGTGCCAACAGTTTTTCTGGTAATTAGGCTGGATTTACAGACATCTCTTTTACAATGTAGGTCTATGGGGAAAAGTCTTTTAGGCCCCCATGGCATCACTTGATGGCCCCAGAAGTTTTAATTACAAGATTTTACCATTAAGTCAAATTGGCTTTGAAGTTCCCAAGGCGCTGTTCCCAAGGGCTTGGGCCACATGAGCAACCAACTGTCATCAGATTCAGATGTTGCTAAATCCTTATTGGTTCACGATAGTGCACACATTGCCTTTTCCCAACTGAGCCCAGCCCACTCTAAACCACTGAAGAAAGCACAAACACAGAAATCTCTCAAGTGAAATAACCAAAAGTGTGGCTGTAAGAAGATGAATGAGAAAAAAATGTTTTTGGGGCCCTTTTACAGAAGTTGTGAGCAAAAGGTTCTGTGGAGTGGCCTGATGCCATTTCAAGTGTTGCTTTATTTCTCCAAAGTTAAACTCAATGAAACGTACCCTTATGTAGATTCCATCTGTGACTGGTGCAGATTGCTCCTCGCTTCTGTTGCCAGTAAGTTTTGGCACTGTATATTAAGGAAATCAACAGTTAATTTACCAAATTTTGGAGGTTTGTTTTCAACATGTTGACCGATAATTTTGGACAGCCAATACAACCAGATCCTCTGACTGCAATATTTGCGATCTCAGGTGAAAATAACTTCAGCCAGATCGACGATAATAACCTTTGTAACACTACCTGCAAGCCCACAATTCCTTGTCACACTAAGTATGGATCGTAGTATGTTCAAAAACCACTAAACATAGCCTTTAAAAAAAAAATCCCACAGGTATTTGAGTTCACTTCCTTCCTTCAGCAAAGAATTATTTCACAACACCACAAAATCTCTTGAGGAACAAAACTTTTACTTATTCATCACTGCTGTTGAATTCTTTTCTAGATGATCAACGAACCATCTGCCCAGAAGCCAATAAAACTAATAAGTGACGTGCAATTTAATGCATCACTGCAGGGTGTTCAGCATTGTTCTGAGCTTTGACAGGTGTTTTAATAAGAGCAGTGCTGAATACAGGTCCCTGATGAAGCAGAAATGCATTGGTGCTTGCTCTCGTATTTGTTCCAAGGAGGCCAGCCGTTAGGATATATTGGCAGGGACACAACATTTTCCAAAGTGGGCCCATTCACACCCACTGTGACTGATGAAATTACTTAAGGGTATTAAACCATAATATCATAAGATAAAATCCTGAGTGAACAAATTTATTTTTCTAAACTTCGAGGGCTACTTGGTCAAACTGTGTGCAGAACTTAAATTGCGTAAAGAGTATATTGCTGTTAACTCTCAGTTTTAAAATACAAGTATGCAGACATATTTAAATACGCCATTTTGAAAAATGGAAATGTTCCCTTTTCACTTGCCAAACTTAAGTGTAATTTTTAAAGATAGCATAACATGGTTGGTAACATGGTAGGGTCACCTTAGACCTTTTCACGAGTATATTGCTGTCAACTCTCAGTTTTAAAATACACTAACATACTGAAAACCTGTTGGTTGGTAGAGAGGGCTGGAGGTTCGATCCATTTCACCTCAAATTACTCTAGATCGATGCTTCTCGACTGGTGGGTCGCCGTCCAAAAATGGGTCAGGGGTCCACGTGTCAAGTTTGTAAAAAAACACACTTTATTTTGATGTACAACGAAATTCTGGTGCATAGCTTTTATTTGAAGCCCCATTTTCTGCTGAAGGGTGAGTGACTAATGATACTTGACAGCAAACGAGCTCGACAACATGGCCATCTGAGTTTGCTGCTTGTATACTAGTAAACTGGGTATTGGACAGGTTTAGGATATGGTGCTAGGATTTTTTTTACAGTTTACTAATGTTTTATAGACTGATAGAACAATTAATTGATTAATCAAGACAATAATCTACAGATTCATCAATAACAGAAGAAATTCTTGGTAATGCTGTGCCATGGGTCGTCTTTAAGAAGACAGCCACTTCAGAGTGTGCTGATAGAGGGCTGTTGGAGATTTTAGCAAGGCTGCAGCTTTTTGTCTGTGAGTAAGAATGGACTCAGGGAGGATTGTGAGGAGCTACAGCAGACAAATGGAGGGTTTGGTAAATGTAGTGCAGCAGACATTACTTTGGTTTGATCAATAATAATGGAGAGATCTTGTAAGGGAACAGGATTGCCCAGGGAAGAGGAGCAGCCGCTCACTAAGTGAAGTGCCCAAACCCAGCAGAAATATTGCAGAGCATTACAGTAAAATACCTCACGACTGTAATGTCGGAACGAGCAGATCACTCGAGTAATGTGTGCACATTTTTAGGGTATTTCAGCTGGCTCTCTGCTTCATTAAGATCCCTCACAAAGCAGCTGTGGACTTTTTCTGCCTGTCATTTGTTCTTTATAATAGACTGAATATGTGAATAGCTCCCAATTTTCCATCATGTGATTCTGGCAGTGCTCCATGACTAAATCAAATGAGCAGTTCCCTCCTCATTAAAAATGTAATCTTTCACTCGCTGACGTCCGACATGGGAACACCGACCTATCAGCACCCTTTAACAGCAGCGTGGTCTCTCTAAAACAGTGTCAGTCACCAGGTCTCATAAGATTGATAACTTGTCAGACACTCATCCATCATGCACCCAAGGTTGATGTGAGACATTGATATCTTAAGTTGATTTTTATTCATACACAAAAGATGCTAACAGGTACTTCCCCTCAGCAAACCTGTGAGCTTTTTGGCTTGAATAAGGTATTTAACGATCAATCAATAATAATAACTTTGCCAATTAAGTCCCTGTTAGTCATATGATTGATTAAATTAATTTATCAGATCCAATCTTAATCTGTACACGGTTTCTTAATTGATCCCTCTCAATCAACACTTATGATCCACTGTGGCAGTGTATTTTTCTGCAGAGACTCTACCCTCTGCCTGTATTTTCTGATTTTCTTCTCACAGTATTTGCTCAGGAAGTTTAGGGGTGTGTAGTCCCACTGTGCTCAGATGAGGCCGGGGCTTTATAAGAAGGTAGCCACCAGGTGCCAGACCAAAATCCAAAAATCCAAGAGACACAAATGCAAATGTACCGAGGCAAAATGCCAAACAAGAGTGAATCTTGGGTTGGCTTTTACTTTGACCTTGGCTGGCGAGCGTTTTATGTCAAACATTCATTCATTTCCCATAACTGCTTATCCTCTTGGGGGTTGCGGGGTGCTGCAGCCTATCCCAGCTGACATTTGGCAAGAGGTGGGGTTCACCCTGGACAGGTCACCAGACTATCCCCGGGCTGACACATAGAGACAGACAACCATTCATACTCACATTCACACCTACGGACAATTTAGAGTCACCAGCTAACCTGCATGTCTTTGGACTGTGGGAGGAAGCTGGAGTACCTGGAGAAAACCCACGCTGACACAGGGAGAACATCCGAGAGAGATGGGATTTGAAGGATGTTATGCTGTCGGACTGTCGAATGTGTGGAGGTAGGGTGTTCCAGAGCCTGGGGGCAGTGCAGCTGAAGGCCCTGGCACCCATGGTGCTGAGGCATGAGGTGGGAATGGTCAGCAGAGGAAGAGCACAGGGAACAGTAGGGGGTGTACTCCTGGAGAAGGTCATGCGCCATCCAAGACTTCAACATGCAAGGGACCACAGTGTAATTTAAGTGTTTATTAATATTAATGGTAGGTTAAGATTTGTCATTTAACAGCCATAACAGACCAAAAAAAAATCAATATTTGACTGTGACATTGAACCTGACAGTTTATACACATGTAAATCTCTGCCATCTGTTTGCTGAGAGAATAAGAATAACACACATAAACGAGTCTGTGTGTTTAGCTAATGTGTGTTCACAAAATGTTTATTCAGGCCCTGGACATGCATGTGACATTGACCATGTGTGTGTGACAGCCCTCTGTCAATAGGTCTCTTGTTGGGATGCACACGACACCTAACAGCTGTTTATACTTTCCATTTCCTCCCATACATTTCAAGTAGATCAAGCTGGTTTAGCTTTAATAAATTCATGAGTTGTTCGCTTTTTCTTTTCTATTTTTTCTTTCTGCAGTGGTTTTCCAAGAGATTAAGCAGGCCGTGATTATCTGTGTATTATGCATGTCTTTTCTAATTCAATCAAACAGATACAAATTGTCCTTTTCGCACTGTGTGAGTCATGGTGTATGAGTAACACAGTAAATGAAGGTGCTTCGGGGATCCTTTGGGCATCAGTGTTCATGTACTGGGTCTGTATCTTCCCTGGTAATTTGCTCAATATCACATGTTCCTAATTAGAAACACACACTGATTCCTCATTGACCTTCAGAATATGTGATATTCGTAAATCAATTTCACTTAATTTTTAAAGCAAGTATCTGTTCTGCTTATGTGTCCTTGAGCGAGACCTCGCTGCTTCGGGAGTCGTGCCAGAAGAGATTTTCTCCCTTTAAAGATCAATAAAATATTACATTATTATAACTTATTCTTTGGAGATTAATAATGCATTACACTACTATTATTATTTGTCAAATTTTACATTCATACACAGCAGCGTGTAAGATAAAGTGAGGAGCTTAGCTACCTCAATATTTTCCCAAGAAATAATGAGCAAGACCCTATGAATAATTGATCAGGCACAGATTTATTTATTTTTTTAATCTGAAAGGGACACTTACCATATGCCGCGTGTGCTTTGCCATCATGACCTTCTGAAACATTCACGTCACTCATCTTAAGCTGTGCTCAGCATGGGAGCAGAGTAGAAGATAAAAAGTGCTCGCTGAATGGCGGCCTCTGTGAAATAATAAGTAAAGAGAACTCAATGTGGATTCACTGCAGGATAAAAAATCCACTCTACAAGTCATTCCATTTATTACTGAAACCTAAAATCCATTTTGACCGAAAAATAAAGAAGACTGCCCGAGGTCAGATAATTGTGGCTCTGTGCAAAGAAATGTACAACTTCTTTCTTTGATGTATGTGGTATAGTTTCTTTGTTGTTATCGCCGAATTTCAAGGCATCAATACCAACAGCAAAACAACTTTAAAGTTGCATGAATGGGTCAGATGATTGTGTAATATGAAAGGGGTTGTTTAAAGTGATGAACCCACAGACAATTATCACCTTACTCTGATCTTTACCTCAGTTCTGAGAAACGTTTTAGCATCTTTCAGTCCATTGTTTTGGTTTTACTGCCTGTGTTCATACTGTTTGCTTTGTCTAAGGGCTCATTTATGCTCAAAGTTTGATACAGAGATGAAGATAGACAGAGCCCTCTGTCAGTACTCTGCGTTTATTTCGTCCATAATAATGCACATTTCCTGAAAGTTTGTTTGTTGTTGTGTGAAACTGTTGACTCTGCTGTTTAAAGCCATCTATTGGCTGTATCTATGCCAACATGAAGTATGCGTGGAAGTATGAGGGTTGTGATATTTACAGCATTTGAAACAGACATATGTATTTTTGTACATTAAGGGAGTATTAATGAGCCTTTATTGCTCTCATAAACTTCATCTCTAGCTGCAGCAGGCAGCTGATTTCAATGGAAAAAGCTCTGATAAACTCGCTGTACGCTGCCTGCCCAGCACTAATCAGCAGACAGAGTGGCCAAAAAATTAATGAATACATGAATAAAGTTAAAAAATGTGCATCACAAACTTCAGCTAGAAAAGTATACACAGAAGAGAGCCACTAGACAATACACACAGTGCCAAAGTGCCCTCACAGTCAAGAAAGCGGCGCAGATAACAAAACATTTATTATGCCTTACTTTAGTGGATTATAATATATTGGGTATGGAATTAATCTGCATATGCTCTGATTCAGATGAGACCATGGGTGTCAGCTTTTGAGCCACAATGAGGCCAGAATGTGAGGCTTCTTGTTTTGTAGCCGAGACAACTTCCAAAAATGCCCTTCACTCTGTGCTTTTGCTATGTGATTTTTGTTGAGGTTTTGCTGCCCTTATTGGTCAGTTAAGAGGAGTGAGGAGACAGCAGCCAATCATGGCGTAAAACAGTCAATAAAACAGGTTTTAAATAATTGTGAATCCCCACAACCATGAGAGGTCCTTGAGTGTTCTGTCATGAATGTCATAAAACAAAATATTAGGCTGATTGGTCCAGTAGTATGCAAGATTAGCTGCAGACAGACAGATACACAAATTTTTGTACTGTATTGTCTGTTGCTCTGTAACTTGATATGGATGTTGCTGCTGTGATACAGGTCACACTTGAAAATGAGACCTCTGGTCTCAACGATATTTTACCTGTCCTAAATAAAGGCTTAATAAAAAATACACACGCACACCCACATGCAGACACATGGCCAAGCCATTAAAAAAAAACCTCACTGCACGTATATTTGCAATATTGCTCATGAGTAGTAATCTTAGTCCTCCAAAATAGGCTTGAAAATACAGTATCAACACAGTTTGCCGTTAGTTTCCCTTTTAGAAATAATATCAGGAGCTCAAGACTCTCTAACCTTGAGAATCTCTTTTATGCAATGAATAATGGGTGTATACTGTATGATACACTGATGTGTCATTAAACTCTAAATGTTATAATCAATCATACCTGCCTGTATTCACCCATCAATTTACCAGGACAGACAGGAGCATGATTAATGAGTATGAGTTCAAAATATACTCTGCATGCAGTGAATAATATGTATGTGAAACCTAATGGGATTTGTCTATGCGTCAGTATAATAATGAACTCTTAAAGAAACTCTTTCACAGTCCCGCAGGCAGATATTTATGATTATTAAAGGACATTGAATTTTAATTCATCCCAAGCCGTTCACTGTGAACCTAGACTGGACCTGAGGACTTTAAAATTACTGACAGCTTCAACATAAGAGCGCCTCACCATTTCAATCCATTGGGCATGAAATGGGATCCAAACAAGATCAGCTCATATCACCATTCTCAGATTATCTACGAGTGAAGCAAAGCAGAACGATGGGATGGAGACTGAGATGGAGATGGTGCAAGTGCAGTTCAGCGTGTGGTCAGATGGTTTTCACGTGCCTCATCAATACCATCAGTGATTTTAAAAAAACAGCAGCGGGTGGTCATGGTGATAATGGGGATAGCTACATAAGTACATGTTTAGGTGCTGGACACAGACATGTAGTTGTCTAATCACCAATCCAAATTTTTTATTTTTTAAATTTGAGATATATTAACACATAATGTTTACTTATAGGTAAAATCATCAGTTTTCTCAATCATTCAGTTAAAAATGCAGGTTTCTTACAGTGTTTTCATTTTTACACATAATTTACTATTTGCTAAACCTTCCTCAAGCAGCCTTTTATAATCTATTCAAAACCAAAACCACAAGAGCAATGTAAGTATATTTAGAGTGTCCTTAAATGATGGTTATATTAAAAAGTCAACTTGAAACAGCTTTTTTTTTGCTAACGGAGCTAGCGTTAGCTTAATTAGTGAGCTATCTTCAGCTAACAAAATCTGGTGGCAACAGTTGTTCATTTGAGGTAGACTGTACTGACAAATAATGTTGACTTGTAGGTTAAAAAGTTTTCAATTGATTCATTTCGGCCTCAATTAATCACATTTAAAATAAAGGTTTCATACAGTGTTTTAATATTTTTTGCCCATGGGCTAATTTATCATTTGCTAAACCCTCGCCCAAACCACCTCTTTTATTCTTTAAAAACTAGAAATAATCTTATGTTTAAGTAGATTTACAGTGTCTTAAAATGGTTCAGGTGGCAGTATTAAAACAACTGGAAACAGCAAAAAAAAAAAAAAAAATTTAACCAACTCACTGAGCTAACGTTAGCTTAATCAGTTAAAAGTTTACGACAGCAACAGTTGTCATTTATGATCTGAGGAATACTGAGACATAATTTAACTTGACTTCTAGGTAAACAATAAGCAGTTTTCTCTATTAATTAGGTTGAAAATATAAGTTTCCCACAGTGTTTAAATATAATTTGAATGCATAAGTTACCATTTGTTAAACCTGTCTCCAAACAACCTTTTTTAGTCCTTTTAAATCCACAAAAGGAAATGTAACTCTCATTTATAGGGTCCTAAAATGAGTTAGCCTGAAATATTAGTATATATATATATATATATATATATATATATATATACAGTACAGGCCAAAAGTTTGGACACACCTTCTCATTCAATGCGTTTTCTTTATTTTCATGACTATTTACATTGTAGATTCTCACTGAAGGCATCACAACTATGAATGAACACATGTGGAGTTATATACTTAACAAAAAAAGGTGAAATAACTGAAAACATGTTTTATATTCTAGTTTCTTCAAAATAGCCACCCTTTGCTCTGATTACTGCTTTGCACACTCTTGGCATTCTCTCCATGAGCTTCAAGAGGTAGTCACCTGAAATGGTTTCCACTTCACAGGTGTGCCTTATCAGGGTTAATTAGTGGAATTTCTTGCTTTATCAATGGGGTTGGGACCATCAGTTGTGTTGTGCAGAAGTCAGGTCAATACACAGCCGACAGCCCTATTGGACAACTGTTAAAATTCATATTATGGCAAGAACCAATCAGCTAACTAAAGAAAAACGAGTGGCCATCATTACTTTAAGAAATGAAGGTCAGTCAGTCCAGAAAATTGCAAAAACTTTAAATGTGTCCCCAAGTGGAGTCGCAAAAACCATCAAGCACTACAACGAAACTGGCACACATGAGGACCGACCCAGGAAAGGAAGACCAAGAGTCACCTCTGCTTCTGAGGATAAGTTCATCCGAGTCACCAGCCTCAGAAATTGCAAGTTAACAGCAGCTCAGATCAGAGACCAGATGAATGCCACACAGAGTTCTAGCAGCAGACCCATCTCTAGAACAACTGTTAAGAGGAGACTGCGCGAATCAGGCCTTCATGGTCAAATAGCTGCTAGGAAACCACTGCTAAGGAGAGGCAACAAGCAGAAGAGATTTGTTTGGGCCAAGAAACACAAGGAATGGACATTAGACCAGTGGAAATCTGTGCTTTGGTCTGATGAGTCCAAATTTGAGATCTTTGGTTCCAACCGCCGTGTCTTTGTGAGACGCAGAAAAGGTGAACGGATGGATTCCACATGCCTGGTTCCCACTGTGAAGCATGGAGGAGGAGGTGTGATGGTGTGGGGGTGTTTTGCTGGTGACACTGTTGGGGATTTATTCAAAATTGAAGGCACACTGAACCAGCATGGCTACCACAGCATCCTGCAGCGACATGCCATCCCATCCGGTTTGCATTTAGTTGGACGATCATTTATTTTTCAACAGGACAATGACCCCAAACACACCTCCAGGCTGTGTAAGGGCTATTTGACCAAGAAGGAGAGTGATGGAGTGCTGCGGCAGATGACCTGGCCTCCACAGTCACCGGACCTGAACCCAATCGAGATGGTTTGGGGTGAGCTGGACCGCAGAGTGAAGGCAAAGGGGCCAACAAGTGCTAAACACCTCTGGGAACTCCTTCAAGACTGTTGGAAAACCATTTCAGGTGACTACCTCTTGAAGCTCATGGAGAGAATGCCAAGAGTGTGCAAAGCAGTAATCAGAGCAAAGGGTGGCTATTTTGAAGAAACTAGAATATAAAACATGTTTTCAGTTATTTCACCTTTTTTTGTTAAGTATATAACTCCACATGTGTTCATTCATAGTTTTGATGCCTTCAGTGAGAATCCACAATGTAAATAGTCATGAAAATAAAGAAAACGCATTGAATGAGAAGGTGTGTCCAAACTTTTGGCCTGTACTGTATATATACTAATAAGTCAAGTGGAAACAGCATTTTTACCGAACTCATGCAACTAACGTTAGCTTACTTAGCTTGCTAGACTCTGGTGGCAACAGTTGACATTTTAGGCAGCAACATTGAGAGCTGCTGACTTGAAAGGAGACAACTGCTTTTGTCTGCCTTGGTGTGAAATGAAGAGCCTATTGCTTTAAAAAATTACAAAAAATTTCAATGGCAAATTGGGCAAAATGGGGCACTTGTGCAACAGCAACTAACTGAGGGGACAGGGTCGAGTGAACAGTTGGTTAATGTAAGCAAAATTTTAACAGCTTTAGAATAGTCTACATTAATAATTAGGATTCAGTTGTTGCTGCCACCTGGTGGCAATTCTTTTGGTTTTTGTCTTTAAACATTGCCTACAGAGAGACGAGGAAATAGATCATTCAACTGTTAAAAAAGATTTACAGTATAATCTTGCATGTGTCCACCTGCAGTCAAACACGGTTTAACTGATTGGGTCCGAGAGTAGATTCTGGCACGGCAAATCCACTATAAAGATGAAGACACAGTTACAGTACACCGGGGTATCCCTCAGCCCACAGCATCACAGCAGATAACAGATCCAGATTAATATTAATGCACTTGTCTGTTAATGGGCTGACTGTGCTGGCTTGAAAAACACTTCAGAGGACGAGTTTTGTCAGCAGTTTAGAAGTCGCTCTGTGTCGGCAAAAACAGACCTTGGCGATTTCAGAAAGACCATTAATGACTCTTTTCTCAAAGTTTATGGATCGAGGCAGCTTTTGTTGTCTCCTAAAAGAGAAAATAGTCTTGGAATAAATGCATCTTTGCATAAAAATCTGACTTGTCACAGCTGCTAAGCACGCTATTCACAAAAATGTTGATGTCATATCCATAAAGTACATCTTATGTCCTTTTAGAAAATACATTTATATTTAAATAATTCCAACCACAGAAGAGTCAAATAGGTTTTAAATGTTACTCACATATGTTACAACACTGCTGTAATCTTCAGGCAGCACACTTTGTAAGATTTATGTCATTAAAGCATCAAATGTAATGACATTCTAACTCTTCTTTGCATTAAAGCCTGTGAGTTAGCCTGCTTATAATAAAGAGTTATATATTCCTGAGAAGAAACAAGTCAATTCACATACAGTAATTAAAGATTTGGGGCGAGGAGGGGAGTGGTCAGTGTCATAACCCGACATTATTCTTTCACTGTGGACAGGAACACAGGGTATTGCAAACAAGGCTGACTGCTTTGTAGCGGCACTTATCAGGTCACTGAGCTGTGAGCGGCTCAGCAATGCCACACATCAGTGGATCATCTGGACATCTGTGCAAATAATGTCTGACGCTGCGTGAAAATGAAATAATGAATCACTGCCATCCCTCTGATGTCTCCACAGCTCTATCTGCTCACTCGCAGTAAGCCGCTTGCTTGAATCACTTCAGCAAGCAGAGAAAAAGCGCATGTGAGGGCGGACGTGCTCCCCATCGCCATTCCTGAAAGGCGTCAGAGCCGCTCCACAAATTGAATTCCATTTGCAACAATAGCTCATTCTGATAACAATAAAACACTCAGAAAGTGAAGGTTAATAGATCTTTGACTCAGCTGCCTGGCGCCTGCTCCTTTGCAACAGCTTCAAGCTAAATTAAAGTTTGATTGCCATGGTGTCACTGAAAATTTACCAGGGTAAATTGGGTTTAAAGGTCCCTTAATTGATTTTAAGAGGCAAATAAATTTATGATTAGGGCTGTGGAGACCTCATGAATCAAATTTATTAGTAATCACATCAACAATAACTAGAAGATGAGAAACATCACCATGTTCTGTCCCTTTGATTAAAGGATGTAACGTGGATTTAAACTCAAAGATCCTCAGCAAGAAATTATTTTTGTCATGTCAAAGTGTTCTTTGTCCTCATTTCACTCAGTATTCATGAAGTAAGTAAGATAAATAAGTAAGGACGAGATGAGGACTTAGGTGACTTGGACTCAAATCAGACATGAGTCACAAATTTACAACACATTCACACTCCCAACCTGTGAAATACTGACACTTGGTCAGTGGCCCTATATGACAACCTATGATACTTTTGGTACCCCTTCCCCACCAGCATCATTGTGTCTTTTCAAAATAAACGTACTGTTTTGCATGAAATGTACAGTTTCTGCTCATTAAATACACTTGGATTCTCTTTTGAAAGCAGACTTGGTTTTTACGTTTACTTCCTTAGGGTTTAGGCAACAAGAGCAGGTGGTAAGGTTTAGATAAATAGGCCTACTTCATGGTGTGGCTTAAAATAAGTAGGTTATTTCTAATGTAATGTAACGCCCCATCATAAATGCCACATACATTACATGACAGACGTCACTAACATAGTATGTTACAAATACTAGCACACTATATTTCACATGAGAAATGAACAGCGGGTTCCTGGGTGAAAGACCAGAGTTTGTTGGACCCATCCACCGCCCCTCCTATCCACCCTATACGGACTTTCTCGCTCTTAATACTACACCAGTTGCTCAGAGCATTTCAAAATGTGGCCGCCCCGTGTGTCTCATACCGCCGATAAAGGGTGCTTCTGTGCATCCGTCCCTGACACCTAGGGCCACTGACCAAGCGTCGGTAAGTTAGTAGTGACACCAGGATTCAAGCTTGACTTGGACTTTAATGCCAATCACTCATGTCTTCACTTGGACTTGAGTCTTTTGACTTGAAATTGCTTGATACCTTCCCTCGGGCCCAAATATTTTAAAATTATGTTATTCAAAAAGTGCCACGAATCAATTTCACTTTATTTCCTGAACTACCTAACATAAAACAATGTGCAATATCACTTTAAAGGAAGAACAGTCTTAGAGAAGATGTCTTACAAATATGGGAAGTGAACGTTATTGACAATTTTTCAATACATGATGAGACAACAAGACAGGATGGTAACTAATAAACTTCATTCTGCTGTAGTAGTATAAGCTAAGAAAGTGCCGGTATTAGTATTAATTTTTATGATTAAGTTTAGTCGAACTTCTTTTAACAAACTTGTTGATAAATACACACTTTGAAAAACATGCAAGATTTTGCAAATTAAATATATTTTTACTCTGACGTTAAAATGGCATAACATTTGGTAAAGGAAGCATTATGACCTGTTTAGGACTCAAACTTCAAAGTTTAGGAATTGGGACCTGAGTGCAAAGATTTGAGACTTATTTGAGACTTGTAAAACAATGACTTGGTCTCACCTCTGGGTAATAGTATTCACGTACTTGATAGATACTTCTCAGAATAGTTTTCCTGGTGTTATTGTGTCTCCAACCCTGAAACTGCACACAACAAACAAACCAGAAAAACACAAAATGCACAAAATTCCTGATTACCTGAATGTAAATGACCTTTAATTGGTCCATCCAGGTGCTTTGTATCAACAAAATTAATTTGCCTTGCTGAATTTACAATTCAATAAAACAAAGTCTTAAGCCCAACGGTGCTGTGAACTAAATGCCAGATGCTAATGATGTTTAGCGGGTAAAATGTTAATAGTACTATGTTATGTAATCTTAGTTAAGCATGTTAGCATGCTAACTATCAGCATCAGCTAATGAGTGCTGCAGAAAATATAGCTAAGGCTAATGGGAGTGTTAGTTCTTCCAATATTTAACAAATACAAATTCAGAAAAAAAGTTGCTCTGAAAAAACACTCAAGTCATTAAACTTTACTGACATGCGTGTCCTTACCAAATTTTGTGCTAATCAGTCTGGTAGATGTTGAGATATTCTGCTGGCTAAGTACAAACACTGATATTGTGGTGGTGCTAGAGGAGAAGTCCCCCCTGACTAGTGACCCCCTTCACTAGTAGGATTCATCCTCTGGGAAGCATGAATGTCTTCATGTCAATCAGTCCAATAGTTGTTGTTTGGTGGAATGATGCAAAGACATGCACAGACTATTTTAGTCATGTAGTAAGTTATATAGTTTTCTGTAGTTTAAGAGCAGATTATACCGTTACCACATGAGTGTTATGTGGATTATTTATTGTCCTATGTGTTCATGTTCAGTGACAATGAATCGTGATAGTAGGTATTGTCATGCTCATGCCTGGTAAGCATCATCCCTCAAGGCTACACTGTACTGTCACACACATGCTTATTCAAAAAGTTATTCCAAGGCAATGATGTGTTTGATATATGACCATTTGACCCTTTTTGATAAAGCAGCACTTACCTTCACTGCAAAGTCAATTTTACATCCTGAATTGCCATACTGTAGAAAAAGAAAAGAACCTCCGATAGCATTAAATGTGATAAGGCTGCATGTGAGAATGTTTTTGAAAACAGGCTCCCGACTTTCAAGGGTTTTTATGATAAAATGTACGAAACAGGCTGTTTCTTTTTCTAAATGCATCTTGTCATGAAAACTCCTTGATAACAAATTTATTCCACATGCCTCGGGTCTGATATGAGAGGCACACTCAGTTGATTATTAGCTGATTAGGCCTGTTATGAATCATAGAGCACATTGTGCACAGAATGCATTTCATCTTCTCTGAATTTAATTAAAACCAAATATCACAGTTGATGAGCCTGAAAAGTCTGAAGATGAAATTCTCTCTGCATTTTTTTTGGCACCACACAGCAGACTGTGTCTGTGCTTGATTTGCCCAAACAACATGTAATTGCGTGTTGAAGCCTTTTCGTGTGGACAAAAATACCATAAATTGTAAATGTTTGCCCTTTGTAAGGCCACCAAGATGCTTTAAAGCCTTACACCGTTTTTTAGGCAGCCCTAAGGGCACAGTCCTTAATTGAAAGAGACAAAGAGAACAAGGGATAGGTAGGGAGTGCATAGGAGGTTAGAGTACTTCCTCTCCTTCCACCAGTCAAGAGCGGGATAAATGTCAAGCCATGGAAAGGCCAGACTCAGAAATGAAGATAGCTGTTGACTCCCTGAAATGCCAACTAATATTCCAGCAAAGCAAATTCGTAATTACTACTGTACATAACCTCGGCCAACATGTTCTAAACTCTCAATGGAAATTTTTCCTAAATACATACATTTTAAGTACTCAGTACATGAAAAAAACAGTAATTGACTTCGACTCACCATTAAGAAATGAAGGGTGTGCTAAAGCCTTTATGACATGATGAATTGCTGTGGGATCCTGAGCTTTCTCCTCTGCCTCCAAACAATTTTAAAAGGAGATGTTGGTCTCACTTCGCTGCCCCAGCTCACTAAAACTTATTGACTTTTTGGGGAGAAATGGATGCTCATGTATTTTATCACATTTTCAATGCAACTCGGGTCAAGTGCTCTTAGGTAATGTGGAGGATGAGCTGTGACTGCAAATGAAGATGCAAATTAAACACAAATTAATAATTCACTGTCATGTCTTGCCACTTATTAACCTCTGAAAAAATTAACACTGAGCCGTTTCCGCTTATGACAAGATAAAGACTCCTATTTTTAAAATTTTGGACTGAAAACTGTGATTCTTTAAAATTGTAATCCTTATGGTTTAGGCCCTGGTTAATCATCACAGTATAACACCAAGTCAGTGAAACTTCAGGGATATCAATCTGTCAATTTAGGAAGCACAAGTGATTGTGAATCAGTTTCACTGGCTGAAAGGGACAGCAGGTGTGATGGTGAGACAAAAGCAAGACAACCCCCAAAAAGGGAATGGTTTTACATGTGGTGGCCACAGACAGTTGCTCTCTCCTTATCCTTCCTGACTGATTCTTCTCTAGTTTTGTGTTCTGCTAGTGTCCATGTCACTACTGGTAGCATGAGGCCACACCTGTAGCCCATTTAGGCTGCACAGGTAGTCCGGCTCCTCCAGGATGGCACATCCATACATGCAATCATAAACAAGGTTTGCTGTGTCTCCCAGCACAGTCTCAAGAGCATGGAGGAGATACCAGGAGACTGGCTGTTACACAGGGAGAGCTGGACAGGCCGTAGAAACAGGACTGTTACCTGCTCCTTTGTGTGAGGAGGAACAGGAGGAGCACTGCCAAAGCCCTACAAAGTGACCTCCAGCAGACTACTGGTGTGCAAGTGTCTGACCAAACTGTCAGAAACAGACTCCATGAGGGTGGCATGAGGGCCTGACGTCCCCTAGTGGGACCTGTGCTCACAACCCCGGCACCATGCAGCTCAACTTGTATCTGCCAGAGAACACCAGAATTGGCAGGTCTGCCACTGGTGCCCCGTTCTCTTCACAGATGAGAGCAGGTTCAAACTGAGCACATGTGACAGCCGTGAAAGAGTCTGGATACGCTGTGGTGAACGTTATGCTGCCTGTAACATGCACAGACCTCCATGTCATAGCCAACGGTACCCTGACTGTTGTTAGGTACCAGAATGAAATCTTCAGAGGGACTGTCAGAACTTACACTGGTGCAGTGGGCCCTGGGTTCTTCCTGGTGCAGGACAATGCCTGGCCTCATGTGGCCAGAGTGCGTAGGCAGTTCCTGGATGATGAAGGCATTGATGCCATTGACTGGCCCTCTCGTTCCCCTGACCTAAATCCAACTGAGCACCTATGGGGCCTTATGTATTGGTGCATCTGACGCCGCCAAGTACCACCACAGACTGTCCAGGAGCTCACTGATGCCCTGATCCAGGTCTGGGAGTAGAGCTTAGATTCTCTGCCTGAGCCTGAACCCGGCCGTAATTTCCCGCCACTATCCTCAGGCTCGAACGGATCGGGTTCCTCATAATAGACCTAGGCTATGGAACCAACTACTTATCACACCTGGGGGGTGGGGCCGCGGCCCCCCCTTGACAGCACCACTGGCCGCGCACATGTGAGTTGTCGACGATGACGACGTGTGTGTCAGCTTCATCGAGTGTACCAAGTGCAGCACCATGCTGGTATGACAGCAAAAAGACAGGGACCTTGACACTTAAGACGTTGCGTGATGAAGGCTTGCCATGGGAAGAAAGACGGGAGTCAGCCTTCAGTGTCCACGTTCATATCCTTAAAAAAAATGTCGGGTTTAAACCGGGCTCGGGCTCGTAATTACAGTTAAAGGGACGGGCCAGGCTCGGATAGAACATGCACGGGCTCGGGTGGGGTCGGGCTGGATTTTTTGGGCCCGATCTAAGCTCTATCTGGGAGGAGATCCCTCAGGACACCAGTTGTCGACTCTTTGGGAGCATGCCCAGACGTTGTCAGGAGTGCATACAGGCACGTGGGGGCCACACACACTACTGAGTCACATTATGAGTTGCCTTGATAAAATTCACACAAGTTGGATCAGCCTGTGATTTCAATTTTAAACTTTGATTTTCGGTGTTTGAATCCAGCCCTCAGTGGGTTGATGATTTTGGTTTCCATTGTTATGTAATTTTGTTCTCAACACATTATACAATGTTCATTAGTAAAGATTTTCAACTTAAATAATTTGTTCATCAAGATCTGATGTGTGATTTAAGTGTTCTCAATTTTTTTGAGCAGTGTAGTTTTAAGTAGTACGACGTGTTGTTCGACCGACAAAGCTGCACCTAGATCTTGCTACAACCATTCTGTCCAGCTCTAAAAGTTCATAGATCCCACCCAGCTACACTGCTTCCATTGATTGCTTTGAATGATGACCTAATTACAAACAATTGTAAAACAGTAGTAGATACTAACCAGGCTCAACTTAATGCAAACCACAAAGTCCAAAGTCCAAATTTTGATCTGATTTTCTTTTGCGGTTGTTCAGCAACAAAGCCCTTAGATATTCTATATCTCTCAGGTTATACTGTAACTACTGAAAATGTGTAGTGGAGATGTGTGTTTTGCCTCTTGGAAAAGCTGAGTTGTAAACCATAAAACATGCCTGTACTTTAGCTGAGAGCAAGACTGCCACAAGTTGCAGTCACAAAATGAGTTTGGTTTGACCCATGATTTTGTTTTTTTAATCCAATTTACCAAAAGCCATTTTCTTGTCTTCAAACCAGCAATGGTAAAATACACTGCACACATGATACTGATTCTGGTTAGGTAACACACTAGCTAACTATGCTACCAAGCTATGCTACCAAACATGTTGCACTTAACTCGTCTCCAAAAGCTACTTTCATGCTGCTGTGTGGCAACCGCCCTGACAACCACCGAGCTGCAAGAGCGTTCCCCAAAAAAGCAATGCGTTTTTAAAAGTGGCTGCTGCTCCAGTCCAGAGCTGCAACGACTAGCAGGTGCTTTAGTGAACATCACTGGTAGAAATGCAAACTAGCTTGGTGCTAGGGTGGCAGCTGTATATCATGAAACCATAAACCATGGTAAAAAAAAAAAAATTATATCATACCTTGTATAGGAGTCATCCATGGTGTAAATGTGTGTGGGTTGCTGATTTGTCCTGTAGGGGTCACATTATTGTCATGGGTGTCTGCCAGTATAGGTGGGAACCACTGATTGAGAGACAGGTGTTGCTAGACAGGGAGCACACATAGTTTTTTTGCCGCAACGCCAGACCACGTTAACTGAGGTGTATGGTGCTCTACTGTATGTATTGGTGAAAGTTTGTGTATTTCAATGGTTTATGGACACAGATTCGATGAATTCATTTGCAAATTTCATTCAAGACTACAATGGTGACAACTAAACTATGCATCAAAGAAGACGAAGAAGTGGACTCTTTGTTTTCACCAGAGAGCAGCGGTTGGTTTGGTCAGGCGAATTATTAAGTAGCCTGTCTATGCAGCCCCTCAGTGGCTTTAAGTTTAGGCGTAGTCACTATACCTTGTACATTTGCCGATCAACTGTATTGAAAAAATGCAGCCAGATGGAAAATCTTACCTACACATGTGCATATTCTTTTCTGTTTGATGCCTGTCAGACTTGTTTCAAATTTTAATTATAATAAGGTATTTGTTCAATCAAAAAAAACTTCTGTTTTAATTATTTTAAGGGTATACTGTATACCGTGATATTATCTAAGATGGCTATTGTACTGTGAAAATCTAATACTGTTGCAACTCCACTTGGCACTATGTTAATAATTTCCCCAGCAAAATAATCACAGCAAAATCTATGTGCCCTTACGTGGGCAGCAACCACTTCATACCCTTACCAGCGTGTTCGAAACCGCTTCCCCCTGCCACCTTGCCCTCATTAGAATAACTGGAGGCGGTTAGTTACCGCACAGCAATGTGAAAGGCCCTCCTCCATGTGTTTACCCAGGTTCTGTCTCACACATGTAAGAAAAGTAGGGATGAATCATGTGATCTGAACCTAATGGTTCACTCCAGGAATAACTGCAGTGAACATGTCGGTGGTAGGTAGATTCATGGTGTGCCTACGCAACAACAAGGGTAGAAAGGTAGTAAAACAGCCTGTTGTTCCCTCAGCACCCATGATTCATTTAAGAAATTTTCACTGTCTTGCACTATCTAAGGAGCATAGTTAGTCTTTTACCCATCTCCAGCCATATTGAATTGCGATGTTTAACTCAATATGTGCGTCCTTTGATCTCTGTCAGAGATCTCGCTAACTCTTTTTTTTAAGCAGCCTCCTGTTAGGCAGTGGGGGACAGAGCTCATTGGTGCATGAAGATTGATGTTTTTACTTTTACTGATGTTGATCTCATGATCAAAAAGGGGAGAACTGTGGTAGAAAAACTATAAGACATGAAGGAATGTGGGATTTGTGCATTATTTCCATGACCATGGTTTGGTATTTTTAGAGGCGCCAGAGTCCCTTACACAAACTTAATGTGAAGAGACTCTGGGTGTCTGGAGGTTAAGATAAGAGGACCATGAGAGTTTCATCGTAAATGTTCTTGACCAAGAGTTACACAGCATTGTTTTGCCTCTGTAGTGGTATGATTCAGGCTGTTCTCTTTCACTGTTCGCACTTACTTACAAAAAGAAATGCACAGGTAACGTGGTATAAGGAGCTACAAAGGGTGGTTGTGGTGGTGCTTGGGTAAAACAGAAACAGGACTTTAACCCAGGATACTGTGGTTTGTGCCTGTGTGAAACCAAAAGTGCAACCTGGTCTCCCCTCTGAAGTCATCGAAATTGGACGCTTGGGCAGTGACTTGTGGCATCAGACACCGACGAACAAAGCTTTCTTTTCACATTGTCATGATACACGGCCGATTTTCATTAGAGTTTAACAGCACTCAGCGTCAGGGGGAAACGCAGTGGAAGAAGTGTGAAAGTTACGGCGACAGAGGTCCGAGTGAGGCATGCAGTGGTGGTGGATGGGTCCAACAAACACCACCTTTCTCCCGGGAGAGCAGTGTTTGCATCCTGTAAGATTCTAAAGCCAAATCCTGTTCTTTTTCCTAAACCCAACCATGTGCTTTTGTTGCCTTTACCCAAACACGTGTGTTAGGAAATAAACGTTAATTTGCGGTGTTGTACCAAGGTAGTACATTTATTTTGAAAGAGACTGTATGTTAACGGTAATTTTCGTATGAAAACCGAAGTGTGTTTTGAAAGAAGACAATGATCATATGAACCTTTGTGTGAGAATGCATGATTCTGTGTGACGTATGACATACTGTACATAGCTCAGCAAATGTTATGTTTAAGTGTTTGGCCGTGTTTGTTACGTGTCGCAACAGATATTTTCTGATGTCAGATTTGTGTTGTAATAATAACAATGACAAGTGGGGCTCACTGAGTTTTTTTATTCATCTAAGTGAAGATTGGCATGATGTACAAGTTTTCTACATCGCAAAGTTATCAATTTATTTCATACAAAAGAAAAACGCAACAAAACATCTAGCTCTCCTATCAAAATCGTGTACTTTTCCCCATCATGATCCTCTAAACCCTCTCTGGTACAAACAGCAGTTAAACTTAAGTGCTAAACCATGTCTGAACAAAGATAAGTCACAGCACTAAGCCCGAGGATCAACAGTCAAAAGCTTTTCTTGCTCTCTTGCAGAGGGGACAAGTGTCCATCTGCTCTTTGGTGGCTTTGTATTGAGTCGCCTCTATCTGATATGATCTGTTTTGATAATGAAATATGTACCTCACTGTGTACACTATATCCTTAAGAACTGAAATATTAAGTTTTGTATATTTGTATCTAAATGAATAACATTTTCTTTCAATGTTGAACCCACAAATTGTCCAAAACTTTGTGAATGCCAACAAAAAAAATCCAAATCTTCTTTTTTACAGCACTACAATCTGAATCCTAACAAGCTTCAGGATCAGTAACCCCAAAGCATAACCAAATCCTTCAAAGCCAAAGCATAGTCAGTGTTTTCCCTCGTGTCCCTCATCTTGCTGCTTTTATGTTTGCCTCAAGGACTCTTGAGAGATGGGCTGGGTTAAAAGAGGGTCGAAGGTCACTCTTTGATGAGTTGCTGCATCTGCGCCTGTCTCTGAACGCCCCTCCAAACTGCCACGCTCATTGTGGCTTTGAAAGCTCTCCTGCTGTTTCACGGTTATTGCTACCTGCTGAACAAAGGACAAGCAAAGGATACATCATTTGCCACCTGCACACATGGGAATCTCCAAACATTAAAGTACTACTGATTTATTCAAGGGGTGAATATAATATTTTTCTTTTTATAATCAGTGTTTGGTGCCTTTCCCCACTGTGTTCAGCATGTTGAAAATGCGTCGTTTTTTGGCCTTGATCTTTTACCGTACTAAGTAGTTTTAGTTAGAGAAACTTTATTTCAGTCAGGACCACTTCAGTCAAAGAATACTTTATTTCCATTGCAATTTGATATTTGGCAGTATTGTTCTGGGACCTCTCTGCCCCTCCACGAACCTACGTGGAAAGCTGAAGGCAGAGAGAGCACACCTCTCTGCCCTTCCATGTGCAAATGAGGAAAGTCTGAGGCAGAGAGAGCAAACCTCCCTGCCCTTCCATGCACCTACGTAGAAAGCCTAAGGCAGGGAGAGCAGCAGCAAAGACCCCCAGGAACAGAACAGAGCAGCGTCAATGACAAACAGAAATGACATTGATAAGTCAGACACAACATAAAAAGGAGGAGCTGGGGTGGAGGCAAGTTGAAAAGTAGCTTGCTGAGGAAGCAGCAACAGTAGGCAGGCTAAAGCTACCCAGAGAGGTCGCAGATCAAACAATATGAATAGTTTTTCTGTCTCGTAAGGATTGTTTTTTAAGGCAGTAACAAACAACCTATTTTGTTGTTTAACTATGAGGATGCAATGTATGTCTTTTTGTTTTTTTAACACATCCATTTTGATAGACTGTGCACCAGGGCTGGGTATCAGTACTATCAGTCAAAATAACCCACTAACAAGTAGTGTCAAAACTTTTCCAGTCAAACGGTACCTGCGTTCAATCCTTTTTGAACCCAGATCTCTAAAAAAAAAAGGACTATTTGTATGATTTTGCTCGCAGCCAATCACTTCATATGTTCTTTTTATTTAACGTGACCCATGATTGGCCGACTACCGCAGCAGCTGCAAGCCATACAATCTTTGGTGTGGTGAATTTACAGAAGGTCCTTGAAAGTCTGTGTTCAGATCGTTCCCCTGCTGCCTGCACTCCCCACTGTGACAAATACTGTAGTAGCTCAAAGGATAACAACAATGAGTATAAATAACTGTTTGATAATCGTTTTCTGTACTGGATGAGCAGACTTCACATAAAGTCAGGGGAGAGAAAGAAAAAACTGACCCTAATATGATGAGATTGCACACACATTTATTCTACAGTAATTAACTCAATTAAAAATTAACATCATTTTGAGATAAAAGTCTGACTTGGTATTCATATTTTTGGAGGTGACTCACAAATCTAATTACTCTTGAGAAGGTATTAAGTGATAATTAGTTTGAAAATTGTGTTGTTGAAAGGGAAAGGAAAATAAATGGCAACACATCTTTGGCTGATTGAACAGTGAACCAGAGCTCAGCCTGACTTCACAATTAAATTAAAACCAAGAGTTTATTTTAGAATAATTCAGTGTATAATCAGTTTCAATTGTATGCATGTACAACTAATGATGAACTTAATTAGTTTGTTTTTTTAAAATCAGTGCATCTAGAGGATTCAAAATTTTCTTTCTGCGTGGCAATTTACTGAACTTTTTGTTTTAACATAATTTTAATACACTGTCATGCAAAAAAAAAAAAAATCCATGTATATAAATATACTATCTCAAAACTCATCAGCTATCGGTCTGACAACGATAAGCCTCTGGGAGCAATGGCCAATATTTAGGGACATCCAATGTAGCCAGTGGGGAGGGCCAAGACTTCTCTCCATTTGCTGGTCATTTCAGCTAACGTCTATAACCAGATATCTGTATATAAATGCAGATTTAAAAAAGAAAATAAGCTATTATAAAGCTCAATCTTCTTCAGGTGATAGTCGATGGGTTCCAAGATTGCATTTCGGCCAATGTTTTCTGCCTCTCTAAATGGACTGTTAACCTGCTGCTCAAGTATCAAAATCAAAATCTTGTCCTGTTGCACACAGATTGTGCGTACATATAAATATATATATCTGTTTATAGAGATTAATGTGTATATGAATTAACTTTTCTGTAAACAATATTAACCTTCTTCAGCTCATAACAACTATTCCTTTATCATTAAAATATTTGAAACTGCCTCTTGAAGAGAACCCTGCTTGCAATAGATGCTGAGAGGAAAAATCTATCAGGAGAGATGATACAACATTATAGTATTATGATACACTGAGACAGAACATGTGCACAGTTTCCAACAAATCTATTCAAGGACTTTGATCTCCAGTTACAAAGCAGTGCAGATCACTGCTACAACAACATTTTGCACAAATGGAAAAAGAATTACTGCCCACTGTTGTAAATTGCCACTGACTGCCATGGACAGATTGCTGTTGAATCTGTCAGCATTAAGGCAACTGAGAGGCCCGAGCATGCCAGGTCATCCCTTGTAGATTACAGAAGTACAGTCTACTCTCTGGTGATTGTTTCCTGGCCCAGAGTGGGGACAGCCTTATTGATTCTGTCCCCCTCTTCAATCCATTATCAAGCCTCAATCAGGACAGCCAGGAAGCCTGCGGTTATCTGATTTCCCATTTTATAAGCAGGTTGGAAAACAGCCACCAAACTTTGCAATTATAATAGGGTGGTCTCTGTATCAGTGTTTTCCCTCGTGACACTCGCACAGCAACATAGTCAACGCTTTCCCCACGCACACATACATTCATATACACATGCACAAACACACACATACCTGGGAGCTGGTGTTGTTATTCTGGTGTTGTTGATCGCAATGCAGAGCAGTAAGTGACTCCTGAAGCCTGGTGTCTTAATTACACTGCTAAGTCTGGTAATTGCTTTATAATGACTTTGCTTTTCCTTTGCTCTCTTTGTAGTTATATTTCTTTGACGAGGCACTTTTCATAGCTCGGGGTATTTCCCCGGAGAGTGTCACCAAACCAAGAATCAAAGCGTCTTGAGTCCAGCTGAGCCTGCTAATTGTGGCTTTCGGTCTTTCTTAGAAAAGCATTTTTATTTAGGCCTAATTGGAGTTGCCTTATTCCCACAAGAAATCTATAAAAATAGTCGTACATTTAAAGGATAGGTTTAACATTTCAGGAAATGCGCCCATTTGCCTTCTTTCCAAGAGTAAGATGAGAAGATTGATACTGTGTGTTAACTATGGAGCTCAAGTCATGAGGCGATTAGCTTAGCTTAGCATAAAGAAACAGTGGGAAACAGCTAGCCTGGCTCTGCCCAGGGTTAAAATCCATGCCTACCAGCATCTACAAAGCTCAAATCCATACACAAACAGAATATAACAATTAGAATTTGTGATTTTTGGGTTAGTTATGTTGCTCAACTATCTCTTGGAAAAAATAGTGCACTGATGTTACCACCATACGGTTACTAGGCAACCCCTGGAACAGCCAAAGACACTTAAACTGGGTCACATTGCCAACAGAAGCAGCCATGCAAGCTTTGGCACCAGCAAGCTAATGTGCTAGCATGTTTACCACCATTGGTTGTAGATGCTGTAGATCACTATTTGATATGTATTTGACGATGTCATTAGTTTTATTATAGCTAATTAGCATACCTGGCAAGTTGCAAATATGTTGATACTGAATGTATCAGCAAAATGTTTACGGACAACGTATTTCGTTTATTTTCGGCCAAATTCTCATTTTGCATTACACACTACGTACTGACTACAGCATTTATTTTTATTATTACCTTTTTCATTAACATTTAACTGAAATCACAATCTTTCCATACCTTATTCGAAATGCTTTTGTTGCGTTAACATAACCACGGATGGAGTCTGGTATTGAGCCGGGGATTTGTCACGGTCCTCCACTTTGCATGTCCAGCATCCACCAGACCACCTCCCCTGCAATTATAGCTTGGTACATAAATGCAGTGTTTCATAACTCTAAGAAAAGTTAGTAATGCACAAATGTCATTTCTAGCCTACAGGATTGAAATTCTGAAGTAACATAAGCTATTAAAGATGTCTTTAAATGTGGGTTTTAAAAACCTTACAAGATTTACAGTGCATGTAGCCTCCCTAGCAAGAACAAGAAGTACTGGGCGAATGATAACAGTCCAGTTGCCAGAAGAAAATGTTGGAGTTGTACATTTTTGTAAATCACAGATATAGTACTGCATGTTTCATACATATCATATCAACATTTTTAAAGTGACGTAATATATGAGCTAAAGGCACCTGCCAAGCCGCAGACTACTGTTCGAGACCAACAAACGACAAAATGGCTCAACAAAAAGGCTCCAGTCATTTGTGTTTTGTGGCGACCCATTGTGTGGATAGTGCCACGCGATTGGTTGCTACTGAGACATCGCTGTCTTTCCTGCTGGAATTGTGTTCCCAAAACAGGTTATTTTAAGCCAAGATCTTTCCCCAACCATAACCCAGTGTTTTCTGTGGCTAAACCTGATAACGAGTTAACCACAGCATGAAGTTTTAATGTATCTGCTAACCTGCCGATGTAACGCATCCGTGGTTTGCTGAAATGTTCAATGCCAACATTTTTTCTCTTTTCTCAGTTGAGGACAAACTACTTAAAGCATGTACTTCAATCCACCTTACACAAACATGATACCTGTTAACCTATCCATGACCCTTCAAGTGGACAAAAATGTCCACCTGTCATTTAGCCATTTGTTATTGTTGCTGGGATAAAAATGCATTACAGGGTCAAATAACGGATTTTCATGCTGAAAGTTGGGATTTTGAAATTTCACCCAGAATGACACCCCCATGCAAAAAAATCACCCCCCTATGACCTTTTGTTGGACACTTTCTAGAAAATGGACATTTCTGTCCACTTGAAGGGTCATGGAAAGGATACAAATGCATTACAGGGTCAAATAATGGATTTTCGTGCTGAAAGTTGAGATTTTGAAATTTCACCCAGAATGACACCCCCATGCAGTTTAGTTTAGAGGTAGTTTTAGCTACCTCTCCCCTTGCTTCCAAATGCTAAGCTAACCTTGTAGCCTACCTTATATCCTGGCTCTAGCTCTATACTCGACGCATTGATATGAGAATGGTATTGGCCTTGGAAAAAACCCAACAGAAACATATCACAGGTTGGGATAAAGAAAAAACATTAAAAACACATCAGTGGTGGATCCACTATGACATAACAATCGATACTGGTGTTCATAGTTTTATTTCATAAGACGCATTTACGATATCTCTCATGGTTCATGAACTCTGTGAGTCCGCACTGAAAGCTAATCAATGCTGAGTATGACAGAGGTCTCTGTCTTCCTCTCTTACTATCACACCACGTCAACATGCCTACTGTAAGTGAACACCCATTATCTTTTATCAACATGCCATGTCAATACCCCTTTGTGAAACCCTGCATCAAAATATATCTGTTCCAGTTATTCATGAGAGTGTTCATTACAAACTGTTAAGAGGTGCCATCTCGTTGCGTAGGTCCATCATTCAAATCTGTTTGTTTGAGGTGGCATGCTGTGACAACTCCCACTCATCCTCTCTTGTGTGCAAGTGAAAAGAAAGAGGAGACAAGAGGAGAGATTAGAGTGGCTTTTAAAACACTGCAGTTTGAACGAATTGCCATTTAAATAAAAGCAGGACTGCGCTCCAGAGGCATCACGCTAGTCTTAAAACAATAGCCCCATCACTGTGTGAATAATGAAGGCTTCACACTGTGTTACTGTATCTTCTGCATCTCTTCCTACATGTGTGCTCACTGGTGCTTTATTCTGTGTTTGTCTTTATATTTTGCTCTGAGCTTCAAACACAAAAATGAAACCAGCAATTCTTTAGACGAAAATGTTAAATATCCACCTTCCACCCCATTAAGTTGTCAGTTATTTTCAGCTCTGATCGGTAATGACGCACATTTTCAATGCATCTGTGTTTCTTTGAATAAAATACAGAAATAGAAGCGAAGTCGCATCGAAGCAAAGCTCAGACTGACAAAAAAGGATTAACCTTGAATACTCAATAGTACTCTCGCTATTTATTTATTTTTTAAATAAAAGCATTGATACAGTTGTAAAAAGTCTTTTCATTGTCAAGGAGAAACCATTCGTCCCCTCCAAGTGATGCATGTCCAATTATCAAAGGAGCACAAGGACAATTTAGCAAAAAATAGAGTATTGATGACTGACGTTTTGTAGTGGGTGTATTGTTAGGAGTGTGGACAAATGACCTTATCACCTCATTTTTTAATATAATACCTTTAATATTTCAGTGTCTCATCAAGGGAACCCTTTACTATCATCGAGTGAACTGACGACCCCTGACTACGAGACATATTTGAGAGAGAGAAAGGACTGAGCAGACATGCTTAAGAATAGCTCCTGAACAATATTATTGTTTTTTGTTCAGAAATGGGATAAACACTGAAAAATAGTAAAGAACTTGAATACAGAAGTCAACACACCAAGCCAGAGAAGAGAAAGAGAGGAAAAAACAGCTGGAACAGGACCCTGGAGACAAAGATCAAGACAAAGATCAAGACATTTAGCCGGTTGGATACAATATTGCTAACAATGTTGCTAACCTAAGCAGTCAAAACAACTAGAAGAAAAGAAAAGAAGAAGACAGAGGAGGACTCAACTAAACAAACAAGAAGACTAAGTGAAAACTGCTGGACACAGTAAGTTTTAACACTTTAAATTACAAATAAAATCCCAACTGAAATATTAAAGCTAACAGCTAACTAGCTTACACTAGCTAAATAACAGTTGGACGGTTGCCTAGCAATGGCATCAGTGGCATCAGTGGCAGTAGTAGCAGTAGTAGCAGCAGAACTTTATAAACTGTTATAAATCAAAACTCACAGACCTCAGAGAGAGTAACTGCTGTATCATGATGTCTACCTGCTGTAGACTCCTTAGTAAAGAGAACAGGTATCTGCAATGGATGGAAGATAAGTGTATTGGAGGAAAATGACCCAGACAACACCATCATGACAGTCAACCTGTTTAAAAATGGAACTGCCATGGTTCAAGGACACCTGGCAAAGTTTGAGGGTGACTTCCCCGCCATGAAACTCAGGGCTCAAAAGGAGAAGGAGGGTCTTACAAATACCCCACCAACCCATGGAAGCAAAACCTCCACCTCTTCTCTCCCCACGTCTGACAAAGAGCCTGCAGATGCTGACACTGACCCTCCCCTACTGGAGCACTCAGAGGCTCTGAACATCATGAGGGAACAGTTCTCCCAGATGGAGATAGAGCTGGTACAGCTCAGGGAACAGCTGGACCAACAGCAGCCGAACTCTTCCTCCTTCCAGGATACCCTGACCATCTTCAGGAGAGAACTGGAGGACATACTCAATGCTCGGTTGAGAGAGTTTCAGCAGGACAGAACCAGTCATAGCAGACAGCTGGACTACCTCAGTGAGGAGGTGAAGCAGCTGAGAAGTGACAGAGACAGCTGTAAGGCAGAGATAGCAGCACTGAGAGAGGAGCTGCTGGAGAGGGACAGAACTCTGCTCAGTCTACAGGAGAGCCTGAAAACACAATGCTCTTTACCTACAGTCACCCCTCAGAGCCAGACCATCCCCACCCAAACCAGCCCTGCACCTGCTCAGCCTCCACACAGCCCTGCACCTGGGAGCTCACCCCACCTCACTCAACCAGCTCCAGCCTCCAGCCACAGCCATGTGCCCACCCCTGCACCAGTGGATTCTCCACACTCCACTGAGACTGCACAGACACACAGAGGCAGAAGGGCTGAAATTATCCTGCTCATGGACTCCAACGGAAGGTTTCTAGATGAACAGACACTTTTCCCGAGACATAGAGTCGAGAAGATCTGGTGCCCTAACACCCAGAGAGCCCTGGAGCTCTTGACAGTGGCTGAGCTAGGATCACCCAGCCATATTATCATCCACACAGGCACCAATGACCTAAGGTCCCAACAGGAGAGAGTGGCAGACTCACTCAGGAGAATGATTGAAAAAGCCTCCACCACCTTCCCAACCAGCAAAATCATCATCTCCACCCTCCTGCCAAGAAGAGACTTCCACCCCCACACCATACACAGGGTGAACGCCAGCGTCTCCAGGGACTGCGCCCTGAAACCCAATGTGTTCCTGGCTCACCACCCGATACCAGGTCCGGACTACCTGTATGACCATGTACACCTGTACAGAGAAGCAGTCCCCATCCTGGCCAAGACCCTGAAGGACGTCGCCTTCAGCAGGAACCTCACCACCACCCAGAGGAGCAGTCGGCCAGCACAGACCCCACCTAGACCTCCCAGACCTTCTAGACCTTCTAGACCTCCCAGACCTCCTAGACCTCCCAGACCTTCTAGACCTTCTATACCTCCCAGACCTCCCATAGCCCCTAGACACCACCAGCCCAGACTACCAGCGAGGATACCCAGGACACTCCAGCCCCTGCAGGATCACCAGCATCACCAACACACCCCACAACCAAGTCAACACAGGCCCCCACAAACCAGCCAGAGCACCCCCCAGCCTAGACCCCCTGCCCCCCCCCCCCCCCCCCCCCACATCCAGCAGTACAGCCAGCTCTACAGGCACCCCAGCCTACTGGACGGAACTATGCTGAGGTTGTGAGAGGAGCAGCACCCCCACCCCCCACTGGTGACCTCAGGGAGATACAATACATGTTACACCTGCTCTGCTCTAACCTCATAGCTACGTAATAGAAGAGCAGAGACAGAATCTTAATGAATAAGAATCTTATCGTAAAATGTTTAAGATAAAATCATATATACATACATACATCATACATTCTAAACTATCCCCCAAAATCCCTAATTTAGTTTAATTTAACTTAGTTGTTTATTTCTTGTTTTTGTTATCGTTATTTTTTCAGTGTTTGTCTTATTTTTAAAACAGAACACATTTAAAGATGAAATCTTTTCAAATAACATGTTGGAACATTCAAGGCCTTAGATCATCTGCTTTTGGATTAAAAAGCCGAAATCCAGATTTTATTAGAGAAGTAAAAGACTCTGATATCACCGTCTTACAAGAGACATGGTACAGAGAAGACAGTTCCACTGGTTGTCCTTGTGGTTACATTGAGATTATTATCCCATCAATTAAACTCCAAACAGTAACCCAGGGTAGGGACTCAGGAGGCATGATTATTTGGTATAGATCAGAACTAACCCATTCAATTCAAATTATCAAAAAAGCAGAATCCTATATTTAGCTGAAAATTAACAAAGAAGTAATAAGTGCAGACCAACATGTCTACCTATGTGCTATTTACATACCCCCCTCAGATTCCCCCTACTACAATGAAGATGTTTTTTCCACTCTAGAGGGGGAAATAAACCAATTTAAAACTTTAGGAAATGTGCTGGTCTGCGGAGACCTGAACGCTAGAACTGGAGAGAAAGCTGACACTGTAAACATCCAGGGAGATCAGCACTTAGGCCTACCTGGAGAAACCTGCTTTCCTCTCCCCGAACTCCCCCCAAGACACAGTTTTGATAAAATTACAAACACAAATGGTACCCAGCTTTTACAGCTCTGCCGCACGCTGGGTCTGTATATAGTCAATGGTAGGTTACGAGGAGATTCTCTGGGCCGTTACACATTTAGTTCAGCTCTTGGCAGTAGTACGGTAGACTATGCCATAACAGATCTGGACCCAATGTCTCTCAAAGCTTTCACAGTCAACCCACTCACACCCCTCTCGGACCACAGCAAGATCACGGTCTATCTGAAGAGGGCACACAGTAACTATGAGGCCTCTAAACCCAGTGAACTGTACAACACCACACATTTATACAGATGAAAATCAGACAGCATGGAGAGCTACCAAAAGGCATTTGAAAATGCCAAAATCCAATATTCAATCGATTTATTTCTTTCTGAAATATTTCCCCACAATAATGATGGTGTAAACACTGCTGTGGGCAAAATTAACGCAATTTTTGATAAATTGGCAAAGTTATCAAACTTGAAAACCTCTAATCAAAAACCAAAACAAATACACAATAACAAATGGTTTGACAATGATTGCAAAAATATAAGGAAAACTTTAAGAAAGTTATCAAACGAAAAACGTAGAGACCCAAACAACCAAAATATACACCTTCATTACTACGACATCTTGAAACAATCCAAACGCACACTGAGAGCAAAGAAAGACCAACACACCAGAACCCAGCTCTCTGAAATAGAAGAATCTTTAGAGTCAAACCAGTTCTGGCAGAAGTGGAACACTCTAAACAAAACACAACAAGATCAATTGGCAATACAAAATGGCAGCATTTGGATGAATTATTTTACTGAATTATACAGCAATATTACAAAGAACAGCGACCAAAACAAAACACACGCCAAGTGGAAAACTTTAGAATTAGTAATCAAAGACAACCAAAACCCTCTAGATGCTTCAATAACAGAGCAGGAACTGACGGAAAGCATCCAATCCCTGAAAGCTAAAAAGGCCTGTGGAGTCGACAACATCTTAAATGAAATGATCAAATATTCTGACCATAAATTAAAATTGGCTATACTCAAACTTTTTAATATAATTCTAGCAGTTGGCAGTTTTCCTGACATGTGGAATAAAGGTTTAATAACACCCCTTTATAAAAATGGAGATAAATATGACCCTAATAATTACCGTGGAATCTGTGTAAATAGTAACCTGGGAAAAACCTTTTGCAACATTATGAATAAAAGACTCATCAGTTTTATCAATGACCAAAATGTTTTGAATAAATGCCAAATTGGATTCTTACCAAATTTTCGCACAACAGACCACATCTATACCCTCCACACCCTGATTGAGCAAGAATTAGACAAGAAGAAAGGAAAGGCCTATGCATGTTTTGTTGATTTCACAAAGGCCTTTGATTCCATCTGGCATGAGGGCCTTTTCTACAGACTACTCAACAGTGGCATTGGAGGAAAAACATATGATGTAATTAAATCTATGTACACAAACAGTAAATGTGCAGTTAAAATAGGAGACAAACAAACAGCCTTCTTTTCCCAAGGTCGTGGGGTGAGGCAGGGATGCAATCTTAGTCCAATCCTCTTCAGTTTATACATTAATGAATTTGCATGTCAATTAGATCAATCCATGGCACCTGGCCTCAACCTGAATGGCACAGAAATTAAGGGTCTCCTGTACGCAGATGACTTGGTGTTGCTGTCACCAACAAAAGAAGGTCTACAGCAGCACCTCAACCTCCTGCATATATTCTGTCAGACCTGGGCCCTGACAGTTAACCCAAAGAAAACCAAAATTATGATCTTCCAGAAGCAGTCCAGAAGTCAGGAAAACACACACAGTTTCTATTTGGACACCACTAAATTACAACATACAAAAAACTACACATACCTTGGCCTCAACATAAGCTCCACAGGAAGCTTCAACTTGGCTGTGAAAGATCTGAGAGACAAAGCAAGGAGAGCTTTCTATGCAATTAGAAGAAATATTAAACTGGACATTCCAATTAAAATCTGGCTAAAAATTTTCCAATTTGTATTAGAACTGATAATTCTCTATGGCAGTGAAATTTGGGGACCAAAATAAAATCATGAATTTGAAAAATGGGACAAAACAATAATAGAATCTTTCCACACAGAGTTCTGTAAGAACATCATGCACGTCCAGAGAAAGACACCAAACAACGCATGTAGAGCAGAACTCGGCCAATTCCCCCTCATATTGAAAATACAAAAAAAGAGCAATTAAATTTTACAATCATCTAAAAACTAGTGACCCCCAGACATACCATCACAAAGCCCTAACCTGCCAAGAGCTGAAGCCAGAGAAGAGCCCCCTCAGCCAGGTGGTCCTGAGGTTCTGTCCAGACAACCTAACATGCCCTGGACAGCCTCGGGACCACAACACCAAGCCAATCAGACCAAACCAAATTATCAACCAACAAAAAGAAACCTATATCACATACTGGAAGGAAACAACTAAAACACAGAGTAAATTAAAATGTTATCTGACCCTAAAAAGAAACTTCACATTAGCAAATTATCTGAGCACAGTAAAAGATCCTAAATTAAGAAAAGCCTTGACTATGTACAGACTCAGTGAACACAGCCTAGCTATAGAGAAGGGTCGGCATAGACAGAGCTGACTGCCAGAGGAGGAGAGACTCTGCTCCCACTGTGACAGACAAGAGGTCGAGTCAGAACTACACTTCCTCACCTCATGCCCCAAATACCAGGCTCTGAGAAATGAACACTTTCCCAAAATAATACAAATACACCCTGAATTTGAAAACATGACAGACATGGAGAAACTCCCATATTTACTTGGGGAAATACCCAAATGTGAGAACATTGCAGCTAAATTCATCATCTCATGTCACGACCTGAGGACAGCCAGTGGAACCTGAGAAACACAACTCACTATTTACTTCTTCTTTTTAATTGTTTTTAATTGTTTAATTCTTCATTATTTATTTATTCATTTATTTCTCGTATCAACATCAACACACACACACACACACACACACACTACCACCAACATCAACACACACACATACACACACACACACACACACACACACACAACTTCAACACAAACTTCCACAATCTTTGTGCCTGCCATAGACTGAGAGACAGGAAGTGACACACATATTTGTTGTTTGTTGTTTTCTTCTTTTTTTGTTATTACTGTTATTATTATTATTGTTATTACTGAGATTGATTGAGTGTGACTATGACTGTGACTGAGTCAGTCATAGCTATACATATTATACATACAGTATTACCAACAGTATAGATTATAACAAATTTATTGTAAATATTGTTTTCCTTTATTGTTATTATTATTTTGAATTCCAAACGCTTACTTTGGCAATATGTACAGTGTTACCTCATGCCAATAAAGCCATTTGAATTGAATTGAATTGAATTCATATTATATTCAAAGTATAACATAATAACTCAAAACTGTACAATTAGCTTAAATATTGAACACAATAACTGCAGGAAGTTTTTTTTTAAAAAATAAGTGATTTAGATGAATTTTAAGCAGATTATTTCCTGTGAATACTGCATCAGAGATGAGTTTTACTGATACTTTTAGGAACATAATTCTCTCTCTGTGTGTTATGTATCCTTTAATGTCAACAATTATCCATACTAAACAGGCATTCTCTTTTTGACAAATTCAGTGTTTTCTTCTATTGTTGTATTAGCTCTTTGGTTGTTTTAACTGTCTTTCTGATGCAGGATGAGGTCATTTAGTAGAGAGTGAAGGTTCTATTCATATAGCTAGCATTCAGATCTTAATAGTGCCCTTATCCTCTTATTCACAGAATTGAATTAAATGCTTAGATTGAGGCCAGCTGTATATATCTATTTTTAAAAGTTTTCTTAAAGCCATGACACACTAAACTGACATCGAAGAACTAGTGGACGAAGGCTCACGTTGCCTGTATCACAGCCAAAAAGTTACACTGAAAGCACCTCAATGACTATAACCTATGGCCAACTAGCACGTATGTTCAGTATCTGTGTGAGAGGAAATCACTCTCCATTCCAGCAGGTGATGGTAGCCTGTATGTGTCATTCAAAAAGGAAACAGGAAGACCAACAGGACAGATTCAAGATGCTAGTAAGCCAGTTAGCACATTGACAGCACAAGCCAGTGTTGAGAGAACTAAGGATATTTACCAAGCTCTGATGAACAAAATCACACCCAACACAAGTTTGTTTCAATCTCACGTTCTCTTTACTTTTGTCTTTCTGCACTTCTGTTTCTCTTCTCATGCACTGAGTTGAACTATCAGAGTGCTTTTATTCACCAATGGGCTTCACCGTCCCCAACTCTGATTCAACATGCTGAATTGGCTGAAAAGAAGGTAATTTATGTGCATGAAACCATGTATCCCCGGTCACTAATGGCCCGACAATGATGGTTGGGTGTCTCAGAGTCTTTATACACCTTAAAATCAAGACAGTTTTTGCAACCAACTGAGAAGCTTTGGTGGCCCCTAATGGGGGTTAGGACCCCAGGTTGGTAAGAAGTGGACTTAGTTATTATAAATAATTAACTAGTCCACTGATACTAACAAACTAAAGTCAGTACGATGAATATGATGTTGTACTGTTTAGCTATTTTGCTTGTTTTAAGGGGTTGTGGCTGCTTCTTCTGGAAGGTTTTACATGGCACCACAGATTTGTGATGTATCTGATAGAGATTTACAACCAGGGTACAATTAGCTTAGCTTAGCATAAAGTAGGCTGACCAAACATCCTCTTTTGCCCGGACATGTCCACTTTTCACGTCCTGTCCGGGGCATCCGCGGGGTGTTTATAAATTGATGATAATGTCGGTTTTCCTTGTGCGTGTGCGTGTGTTAGAGTGCAGCACGGGCCGCATATTTCTGGTCAAACCCAACAGTCATTCTGTGTTGTTATGTCCAAAACCGAACCAAGCCCGACATTATTTAATTACTAAAGCACTGAGTTTGTGTCACACAGTTGTTATGGTTACAGGCTATTTAACAGGCCGGGCGTGCACCGTGGGTGCTCCGCGAGAGGGAGACCTCTGTGTTTGAGACGGGAGCGGGCAACGGCAGCGGACGGCGGGAGCGGGCGGCGGGAGCGGGCGGCGGGAGGTCCGACGCTTCCAGTGAGGGAGAGGGAGAAATATAACAAAATAATATAAAATAGGAAAAACCTGTCTCCCTCTTTTATTTAATTTTCAGCGTTTAATCAAGGCAGAGGCTGGCACCAATGTGTGTGTGTGTTATGTTCAGGTGTTGTCATGTAAATAACAGTCCCCAAGCAATAAACAGGACAGACAATAGGATTTTATTTATTTTTAGACTACATTTTCACTGGAAGCTGACCAAATCCGACCCGAGCCAGAATACAAGTTATACATTTTTGACCGAACCCGGAACGACCCGTCGGGACCCGTCGGGCCCCGTCGGGCCACACTCTAGTGCGTGGTTGTGTGTGTGTGTCCCCTATCTATAGGGGCCTATCTGAATTTCTGTCTTTGAGAGATATTATTTTATATATTTTATAATATAACTGAATTTTCTATCCATACATATAAATTTTAAATATATTAAAATTATAAGGCATCTTTGAGTAAACTGCGATTATCATTTAAGTAGGCCATCTCGTGGTCCGGCCGAGTGTCCTCTTTTTTGGAAATCAAAATATGGTCACCCTATTGAAAGACTAGAAGCACAGAAAACAGCCAGCCTGGCTCTCTCCAAATTAAATATCTGCCCACCAGCACCTCAACAGCTCAGTAATCATTGCACTGTATCTTCATTTCATTTCATTTCACCTTTGACAGAGTTTCTTTCAACTTTGTGTTTTTATGCTAAGCTAAGCTAAGCTAAACATCTCCTGGTTGTAGTAGCTTCATATTTAATATCAAAGGAGGCTAGGACTCACAAATGTCCTTTTAAAGATCATTTAATCTAGGCAGCAGAGCAAAAAACAACAACGGATACATTTCAGCCGTAAGCCTTCATCAGTGTGTGTCACAACGCTGATGAAGGCTTATGGCTGAAACGCGTCCGTTGTTGTTTTTTGCTCTGCTGCCTAGATTTAACTTGGATATTTTATAGTTTTTTGTGTCCGTGCACCTCATTAATTTTTTTCTATTTGAGTGTTCTCACGTGTTTGCTCTTTTTGTAGCTTCATATTTAGCATGCAGATATAAGAAAGGTATCTATTACTACATTGCTGTATTCCTCAGATAGTCCCATTTCTCAAGTTGGAAAGTAGCTCTTTTGCCTTTGGAGTGTTCATGAGCTCTTAAGTTATAATGTAGAAACAACACAGCAGCTGAAAAGATGTGTTATGTATTTTATTGCCCATAGTTTTTGAATAACACATGAATAACAGTTTGAAGCTTTGCATTATTGATTTTGTCCCAGACTTGTTTCTGCACCTGTATTACCTTACCTTAGTTGTTAATATTTTAAATGCTAATGAATAACTTTGAATAACTCTGTCACTTCACATGGACAGTTGCTGAAGGTTACAAACTAATACAATGTTATGAATTGCATGTAAACAAAACTGATATGCAATACCTGAATTAATAAAAAGTTTTTCTTACCTGCAACCAAACATTGACTTTCGTCTGCCATGTTTCTTTTAAAATGACGTCAACTCAGCAAGTTGTGTAGCAAAATTTTCACACATTTTCTGAGCTGTTGTTCTGACTTTAGGGAGCATTCACACCATTTTTTTCCAAGTTAGGAACACATTTTTCATATTTTTCCAACACCACATGAATGCAGGGTATTTTTTCATCTAATTCCTGGCAGGAAAGCACAAATGTCCCTAAATGAGAAACTATTCTTTTAAATACAGATGTATGAAATGTTTGCAGATTAGTCTCGGACATCTTTTAAAAAACTACAGAGACAAGGAAGTTGCGAGCAAAGGAACAAGAGAAGTGAGATCAAAAGACACAGTGAGCTGGCTGATACACAGTTGGTTCAGCTTTGGGAAGTCAGGACAGCAGCTACCAAACGAGACGAGTGAACCTGTCTCGCATATTAAACAGACAGACTAAACAGACATAAGCTTTCCTCCTGGATTAGTGGTATCCTCAGAACATTGTCAGATTTGTACAGGAGTATTACAGTATCTGCACAGGCACTGACTATACAGAGATAATCTCACCAACATTTTGCTGAGCAATGGTTATCTATTTCCACAGCCCACACTACTGGAACCTTGTGACTCATCTCCAAAATGTCAAGTCTTTCGGTGTGTGATAATTTTTTCAATTGATTCTGCCTTGGAGAACTAAATGGAGGCCATGTTTTCTGCTCTGCACAGATGTGCCGGGAATCCCCTACAGTCTACTGAGAAGCCCAACAGGGAGGCTGAGGATGTTAAACCAAAGAACACGACAAAGGTAGCTAATCTTTTCTTCTTCCTCAACTTTCAACCCCATCAAACTTTACATCAAGAGTGGCATTAATAAAATAACTATCTTTGATGACTCATAATAATCAGCAATGCAAAAATAAAGCAGCCCTATTGCAGCAAAACTTAAATATAACACCAAACTATGCATAGACTATTTCACCACAGCATTACAGTACAAGAAGTCCACACCATCTCCCTGTCCAGACAGATAATAGTGTGTTTTCCTGTGCGGATCACACTCGGTCAGTGTGTGTCAGACTTAATGTAACGCAGCTCCAAGGCCTCTGCTCCGGACCTGTCTGCTGATGCTGTATCTCGCCCTCTCTCACCTCATCTCATCTATAGATGATGACACAGATCAGGCCTCCTCATTTCAGGATGTCAGGGTCTTGCTTTAGGGGGGGCGCTAAGTGCCACATGCCCCACTTTGCAGCACAAAATGCATCATGTGCATTAAGTGCATCTGGAGGCGCCATTTGGTGTGATAAATGGGACATGATGCCGCGAAAGGAAGATAATGAATTTGTAATAATATAATAATATTGTTAGGGTGTTGATTTTTAGCGCTTAAATTAAATTGAACAATAATTAATTTTCTATAGGAGAGAATAGAGACAGCAGAAATAGAAAAGAGCCAATCGCAGACCCTAAGGGAGGAGGAAAACACAAGCAGAAAAAAGGCAAGGAGGAGCACAGCATGTCGGCATACACATTACATAGGAAGACATTACACAGAAATCTCAGAGCTTTTATAAATTGCACAGATCAGGGAGTGCACAACTAATTCAGAGCAGCAAAATACCCAGGAGAGAGATTTAGACATTCAGGAAGGCACTGGAAAGCTGCCAGTCTGCAGTGTAATGCCCCCTGCGTACTTGGTCTGCTGTGCAATTTGGAGGGTAGTTTAGAAAAGGTGCCAACAGCTTATCGAAAACTCTCTCTTTCCTCTTTAAGACTGCGACTCAATCCGCAAATTAAAAATTTCTCTGTACCACTTGTTTACCGTAGGAGGTCTGGGCTTAGTCCATTAAAATAAAATGCTTCTTCTTGCTAATTGGAGAAGCTTGTTTTAAAGATTTTGCTCGACACTTGTTGAAGAAAGTACCTTTTCTGAGAGATTCAGCAGAAACAGACAATGATTCATTTGTAATTTCTTTAAGAAAAACGGGTTCCTGTGAGACTTTGTCCCAGAAATTAAATATCAAAGAGCAGCGCAAATGCAGTGTATGTAAGACCCAACCTCTTTCTTGCACTTAACACATAGGAGAGAACTCCCAGGATAGAAAGTGCTTGAGAAGTGTGCTGCAATCTGTGGATAGATTTTCCCTATCGACTCCTCTGCACCAGACCATGCCACCTTTCCGGGTCCTTCTCTCACATGCCTTCATTTCTGTCACTGTTGAATGTGTTTAAGGACTGTAATCTTCCATAAAGGTGGGATATGAGACAATTGCAGAGACTACTGGCTGAGTTTCAGCCAAATTAAGATTGTTGTTGGTAAAGTGCCTGATATGTAGAAAGCCATGAAAACGTTTAGATGGTATGCCATATTTGGCTGTAAATTGTTCAAATGATAAAAAAATGTTCTGCCTCGAATAGATTACTGATAATCCTAATACCTTGGTCATGCCAGAATTGAAATATGTTCCTGCCCATTGCAGGTGAAGAGGCTTTGGGTGCGTTCCGAATGCCATACTTTTTCTTTTTACTTTTAGGAGGTACTGCAGCTGCCCTTAAAAAGTACGTACTGTTACATGCAGTATGCACACAATTGGGACATACTACTGTCTCATAACATGACACCCTGAACTCTGACCCTCGTGCTTTCATATCCGTTACTGTAGAGATAAAGCAAACGCCACCTACGAGTTCTCCAGAGATGGAGAGCAACCAGGAGAGATCTGCTGTTGTTACTTTGCAATGTGTGTAGTTTAACTTAACTGCACAGGTTGTACATTCTATTATATTATATTTGTGACAGTGAAATTGCATCTGCAGTTCTCTGTCATTGCTATTTTTATAGTTATGTTCTTTTGTTATTTGTTATGTTTATGATTATTTTTTTCACTTCAAACAATCAATTTTCATGTTATACTTGATTGGTCATCAGTCACTTGAATGTGCTGTCATCTGTCATTGCGACTTGCGACAGCTGTCAATCAGCTGTCATCTGTTTGCGGCTCAGTCGATGTGACGTATCGTCCGCTGTGCAGAGGATTGTGGGTCAGAATGGCCAGAAAAGCATGCAGGCTTGCATACTGCAAAATTAGACCGGATGTAGTAGAACATCTGGGTATTTTAGGCATACTGCATTTGACATACTATGTATTGAGACATACTAAATATTTTTCTGGCATACCAAATAGTATGGCAGTATGGGTATTGGATCGCACAGTTTGTTTTGTGTAATGGGGAGCAGGGCTGATGAGGTACCTTGTGTACCTTACAATATCATCCAAGGTTTTGATCATGCCAATCATAGTTAGTTTTTGATCTTGGTTGAAAGCAGGGACACTTCACCAGCACTTTGTGCAAAACTTAAATGCTGAATGTGCCACTTGTCTGTCACCATAATCTGTTATATTTACAGTTGCAATCAAATTTATTCAACCCCCATTGCATATTAGGCTTATTGGCAAAATATACAATTTCTCAGCTGTTTGCAATAAACAAAGTAGACAAGAACTGTTTAAGTAGTTCAATGAAACTAATATTACTAATATTTTGATCCAAATTCAACACAAAATGCTACTTTTAATGACTACTGCAGTCTCAAAATTATTCAACCCCTTCATGACAACCATCTTCAGTACTTGGTAGAGCGCCCTTTTGCTGTTATGACCTGCTGCAAACGTGATGCATAGCCAGACACCAGCTTCAGACAGCGTTCCTGAGGAATCTCAGCCCATTCCTCATGGGCAATGGCCTCCAGTTCAGTAATATTCTTGGGTGTGCGTTTTGCAGCCGCCTTCTTCAAATCCCACCAGAGATTTTCTATGGGGTTCAAGTCAGGCGACTGTGACGGCCACTCTAGAATCTTCCATTTCTTCTTCTGAAACCAAGCCTTGGTGGACTTTGAGGTATGCTTGGGATCATTATCCTGTTGGAAGGTCCAATGACGCCCAAGCTTCAGCTTCCTCACAGACGGCATGATGTTTTCACCTAAGATTTCCTGATACTTGACTGAATCCATCGTGCCCTCCACACGCTGCAGGTTTCCAGTGCCAGAGGCAGCAAAGCAGCCCCAGAGCATCACTGAGCCACCGCCATGCTTCACTGTAGGCAGGGTGTTCTTTTCAGCATATGCTTCATTCTTCTTCCTCCAGACATACCGCTGTTCCATAGGCCCGAAAAGTTCCAGTTTTGTTTCATCACTCCACAGAACAGAATTCCAAAACTTCTGTGGCTTATTTATATGGTTTTGAGCATAATGGAGCCGACTTTTCTTGTGCTTTTGGGTCAGTAGTGGTGTACGTCTTGGAGTCCGGGCATGGAGCCCTTCGGTGTTTAGTATGCGCCTTATTGTACAAACTGAAACCTCAGTGCCTGCTGCCACCAAGTCTTGCTGCAGGTGTTTTGCAGTCACTCGAGGGTTTTTGACCACTTGACTTCTCAGGAATCTGGTGGCAGCTGCTGACAGTTTCCTCTTTCTGCCACGTCCAGGTAGTGTAGCCACTGTTCCTTTGACTTTGAACTTGCGAACTATGCTTCCAACTGTATCTCTAGGAACATTCAGAGCTTTTTCTATCTTTTTGTGTCCTTTTCCTTGTTTGTGCAAGGCAATGATTTCTTCTCTGAACTTTTTGGACAATTCTTTTGACTTAGCTATATTTCTAACATGCAATCAAACGTCACTCTCAACAAACCCCTAGCCAGTCCAGGTATTTATGTGTTCTGTCTCAAACACACCTGAACTAATGAAGCCCTTGATTAGTTGCACCAGGTGTGCTTGAAACAGGGGGTTGAATAATTTTGAGACTGCAGTAGTGGTTAAAAGTAGCATTTTGTGTTGAATTTGGATAAAAACCATGGTGATATTAGTTTTATTAAACTATTTCAACAGTTCTTGTCTACTTTGTTTATTGCAAACAGCTGAAAAATTGTACATTTTGCCAATAAGCCTAATATGCAATGGGGGTTGAATAATTTTGATTGCAACTGTATATCTGGGTGTTGTGAGGACAGCAACCTATATAGAAACCACAGACTGTAGACAAGTAATGGATGTAGCCACTGTGACTTGTGGACCCCTGTTTTGAAGCCTGAAGTTTGGCATTTTGGCCATCACCATCTTTCAAGTGACCATATTTGATGAGAGGGTGGAGCTGTGGAGGAGTGAGGGGTGGATCTGGTTCATTGTACTGACAGCCTGCCTCTCAAAGCAGCCATGCCTTTAATTATGCATAACAGTTTAAGCCTTAATAAAATGGAAATGGTTGAGTTGTATAAAAATTCACCCCCGTACAGTTGTCATAAATGTTGAAATTAGCTGTAGGGACCAAAACTGATTTTGTACCTGGCTGTAAATATGTTTATTTCTGCTGTAAAGTTGGGCACTTTAACATGGAGGTCTTTGAGAACAGTTGCCACTGGAGGAAATTTCAGTTTTTGGCACTTTGACGTCAGCTTCATTTCTCAGCCTGGACATTGCTGCTTGATAGAAACACATACACAATCTACAAAGTCCAAGTAGAAACTAAAAGGAGTGGTAAAGAGTAAAGTTGCAGTTATTTTGCTAAATGTTTTGCTTAAATACTCGTCAAATTTTGGAGCATGCATTTCCTGTTTAACTGCCAATTATCAAAACATCCTGACATGTGCTCTTTGCTATACTATTAAAAAAAATGTTATTCTAATGAGAGGAAGCAACTGAAATATAAAGAACATCCCAGGATATGGCAATCAGCTCATACTGTAAAGCAAAGCCACGGGACGGAATCAGATGTTCCTCATAAATCACTTTTCCGTGTCGTCTCCAGGCTCCGACTCGCATCCCTTTTGAAAAAGTGAGAAGTTATTTCCCCAAAATCAGCAAGTCATTTAAAGGATCGTTTGTATCGTGCTGAGTTGAGTCACGCTGTGTCACGCAGCGCTCACTGTGATAACTGTTCTGCATTTTAAAGCAACTTTTCTCAAGCATTTCTGTCATCCTGCAAAACACAGAAACGCAGACAGGAAAGTGAAGCGAGGATAGAATCAAGACGTAAACATCGAGGCGAGGTTTAACTGAGCTTAGGTGAGATAAGAAAGTGTAGAAAGGGTAAAAGGAGGAGGAGGCTTTTTACAGTCAATCTGTTGTTTGTCTAGTTTCTATCCTTCTTTTATTTCTTTATCTTTATCACACACTCTCTTATATCAGGTCTGATGTTCTGTGTATTTCTGTTTTTGTTGTTTTTATCTCGATGGTGTATGGGCGACCGCTTTATCTCACATTTTGTAAAGCACTTTGTAACCATGGTTTGAAAAGTGCTACACACAAAAAAAATCTATTATTATTTTTGTCTCAACAAAGGACAAGTGGAAATCAATAGTTGCCATAGAGAGGACAAAGGTGGCAAAAAAAACTAAAGCTTTAGTACCGAGGTAATGATGTCACTAAGTGGATGATTGTCGCTGCACTTGTTCTCTGAGCCACTTCACAGTTTCTGTTGTTGTCCTCCTCTCAGTAACAGTCAGCAGATGAGCATCACATTATCAAGCTGAAGTGTTTGTGTTTGGCTGGACATTCATTGTTGGTCGCTGCTAGCAGATACAAAAAAAAAAAAAAAAACGGCCCCCCATTTGGTGCATTATGTAACTCACACCCAAACAAGGCTTACTACAGCAATACAGCTCACTCCATGTGTCACAGGGTAAGAGGGAGGTCAGAAACTCAACACTTTTACTGTAACATTCCCTAATGCATAGCAGAATGCAGCAGCTGTCGGTACGTGACTCTGACGCAGTGATATGATGAATTCTAAGAGCTCAAATATGTTACTCACCTGAGCTCAATCAATATTTGACACCATGATCATCTCTCCCAAAGCTATAAGTGAGTGAATCATAGCTACAGATTAGGAGCGCAGCCTGGGGCAGCTTAACAGATAATGAGGGACTGAGAAATGACACAGCAAATTTGTTAGCTGGAGTGTTCGCATCCAAATGTCCTTTATGTTGTGGTGTTATTAGGGCCGATACAGAACATTTAGCCTCCGGGGAATCTTCACAAATACTGTTGCTGTCTCATTTTCCACTTTATGATAATTTGTGTGTCTGTGTGGACATAAGGAGGGGTGCTTAGGTGTCTACTTAGGTAGAAACTGAAATGAACCAAGCATTTATCAAGATTTATAGAGCCGTTCATCTGCAGGCAAGCTGACCCAGTAAGACCAAAAAAAGGGCCATAAAAGGAAAAAAGGGTATTCAGGAAGCTGAAGGCATCTTTGAACACTCAGTGCTCAGCATGAAGCGAAACACCCATCAGCTTGTGTCAATGAACATATTGTGAGAGCTAATGTACCGTCACTGATGTATGGTTTAGTGTGTCTGCGTTCAGTGCTCAGCAGTGAGTTCATGTGGAGATAATGATGATGTTTGTATCCTGAGCTGTCCTTACACCACCAACTATGATGCAATTAGAAAATTATAACAGACTATTAGCGGCATATGAGCAAATTTTGAAAGTGAGAGAAACACAAATAAAACCAACTTGGAGGCATCAGGCAGCCAAACAGCTGCAGCCAAAAGAGAATAAAAGCAACAAAAAAAGGATAAAGGCGTTGTTCCCTTTTCAGATGCCTTGTGGGCACTTGACTGCAAGAGGCTCTTTGTGTGTTTGTGTGAGACATTAGGGGCCGTAATTGAGTTGGGCTGAACAAGGCCAATGACCGGGGCCCAATGACCAGAGCAGAAAGGTCAGCGGCTCGAGTTTATTGGGTTGCTGTTTGAAAATGCTACCAAACCCTGCAGGCTTTGACCATTTGCAACAAATCTCTTCCGACAGATACGCCGATCAGCTGCTATTTGTGGAAGCATAACATTTACTTAGAGGCCATGAGGTTGTAGGTTCAAGCATCAGTGCGCGAGTTAAGAGGCCGTCATTCAACACTTAGCAAAGCCAGACTCAACACTTGTGACGTTACGTACTTGTGAGCTGTTTCAACTACTTTATGACTCCACGCATGCCTCAGTCTCATCTATGTGAGCGATATTATGATTAATATTTACATACTGTAACATACACAGTCTGGTCTGACATTCATTATTGCATCTCAAGGCAGGTAAAGACATTAACCCTACAAAAGACTAATTTCCGTGCCCTTTATGATCTGTGTTGCCCTGCCAGACACCACCTGAAGAACATGTGCTGCAATAATCCAATTTATCGCTGTGCACGACACAGAATGAAAATTAATTGAAACATGAGGAAAAGAGCGGCATGAATAACAATATCATGTTGTGAGAGAAGACAATTATCAGACCGTTAGTCAGTGGGAAAATGATTTTTTTTTTCATTACCTGTTGAATGAATTAAAGACCACCTCCAATGAAAATTAAGTTCTTAATCTTGTCCATATGGTGTTCTTTCTATATGCCATAAGACATATCATGAGGGAAATGAGCAGTCAGTGCCATGGCTTTTTGCTTTGGAACTGAAGTGCACCGATGACAGTCTCACAAACACAGCCAGGCTTTCATTCGTCACATATTTAACACCTCTTTCTACACAGTTTTGTTTTGTGTCCGAATTTCCATGTTAAATGCAAGGAAATGCATCTCTATGGCTGGATAGAAACGCCACCATAAAAATGGCATAAATGTTAATTCTGAGTGTTTCTCTCCTGTCCAATCTTGTGGAATACCGTAAAACTTCAATTAAGGGTCTTTTCACGTATAGTCTTTTTAAACAAATCAAACTCAGTCCTCTCAAAGTGCACCAAAAAGTGGACCAACAGAAAAGGGACTCAGTTCTTCTTTTGTTCACACTATAGCCTATATATAATATATATTGACATGGATTTGTTTTAACTTTGATGTGGCACTGCAGTGTAGTTATGAAGCTCCTTGCTTTCATATTGGAGGAAAACCTTAGTGTTTTACTTTCATTAGTATTTCATTGGATGATGACATGGGTGCAGACACGTCCAGCTGCCTCTCCATCAGCTCTCCTAAATTTGGACTAAATTTCTTCTCTTATGTCTATTTTTCAAACTATCTGTGTCTTTTGTGGGTTGGCTCTGGACGGTGGTGTCTTTTTGTAGTTGACTTTGGACAGTGGTGTCTTTTTGTGGCTAGCTTTGGACAATGGTGTCTTTTTGTGGCTGGCTTTGGACGATGGTGTCTTTTAGGGTTAGCTTTGGATGATGGTGTCTTTCTGGGGTTGACTTTGGATGGTGGTGTCTTTGTGGCTAGCTTGGGACGATTGTGTCTTTTTGTGGTTGGCTTTGGACAGTGGTGTCTTTTTGTGGTTGGCTTTGGATGGTGGTGTCTTTGTGGCTAGCTTGGGACAATTGTGTCTTTTTGTGGTTGGCTTTGGACGGTGGTGTCTTTTTGTGGCTAGCTTGGGACGATGGTGTCTTTTGTGGTTGACACAGTGGTGTCTTTTTGTGGCTAGCTTGGGACGATGGTGTCTTTTTGTGTCTGGCTTTGGACAATGGTGTCTTTTAGGGTTAGCTTTGCATGATTGTGTCTTTCTGGGGTTGACTTTGGATGGTGGTGTATTTGTGGCTAGCTTGGGATGATTGTGTCTTTTTGTGGTTGGCTTTGGACGGTGGTGTCTTTTTGTGGTTGGCTTTGGATGGTGGTGTCTTTTTGTGGTTGGCTTTGGATGATGGTGTCTTTTAGGATTAGCTTTGGATGATGGTGTCTTTCTGGGGTTGACTTTGGATGGTGGTGTCTTTGTGGCTAGCTTGGGATGATTGTGTCTTTTTGTGGTTGGCTTTGGACGGTGGTGTCTTTTTGTGGTTGGCTTTGGATGATGGTGTCTTTTAGGATTAGCTTTGGATGATGGTGTCTTTCTGGGGTTGACTTTGGATGGTGGTGTCTTTGTGGCTAGCTTGGAACGATGGTGTCTTTTTGTGGTTGGCTTTGGATGATGGTGTCTTTTAGGATTAGCTTTGGATGATGGTGTCTTTCTGGGGTTGACTTTGGATGGTGGTGTCTTTGTGGTTGGCTTTGGATGATGGTGTCTTTTAGGATTAGCTTTGGATGATGGTGTCTTTCTGGGGTTGACTTTGGATGGTGGTGTCTTTGTGGCTAGCTTGGGATGATTGTGTCTTTTTGTGGTTGGCTTTGGACGGTGGTGTCTTTTTGTGGTTGGCTTTGGATGGTGGTGTCTTTTTGTGGTTGGCTTTGGATAGTGGTGTCTTTTTGTGGTTGGCTTTGGATGGTGGTGTCTTTTTGTGGTTGGCTTTGGACGATGGTGTCTTTTTGTGGTTGGCTTTGGACGGTGGTGTCTTTTTGTGGTTGGCTTTGGATGGTGGTGTCTTTTTGTGGTTGGCTTTGGACGATGGTGTCTTTTTGTGGTTGGCTTTGGATAGTGGTGTCTTTTTGTGGTTGGCTTTGGATGGTGGTGTCTTTTTGTGGTTGGCTTTGGACGATGGTGTCTTTTTGTGGTTGGCTTTGGACGGTGGTGTCTTTTTGTGGTTGGCTTTGGACGATGGCATCTTTTGTGGTTGGCTTTGGACGATGGCGTCTTTTGTGGTTGGCTTTGGACGATGGTGTCTTTTTGTGGTTGGCTTTGGACAATGGTGTCTTTTTGTGGTTGGCTTTGGACGATGGCGTCTTTTGTGGTTGGCTTTGGACGATGGTGTCTTTTTGTGGTTGGCTTTAGACGATGGCGTCTTTTGTGGTTGGCTTTGGACGATGGTGTCTTTTTGTGGTTGGCTTTGGACGATGGTGTCTTTTGTGGTTGGCCTTGGACGATGGTGTCTTTTTGTGGTTGGCTTTGGATGGTGGTGGCATGAGGCCGCAAGTCACTCCTTAAGACAAGAAAATAACTCACCTGTTTGTAAACTTTCTTGGTACTTTTGCTGAGGCTTTCAAATGTAAACATCCGTAAACACTGAGCAAAAGTTGGAGGAGAATGGGCACCAACTGAACTGGATAATATCCATGCTGCATCAGCTTCCAACAGGTTATCAGGAACTGAAATATCCTTTGATTCACTGAATATGGCTAAATCCTGGACAGCTCTATTCAACCAGGAGGTTCTTTTTCCACATGTTAATGTGACAGAGCAGAAGACTGGCAAGAGAAGGAGAGGAGGGGTGTTCTTTATGGTTTACATGGACTGATGTATCGTTGGGAATGAGAGGTTCTCTGCTTCAGTTTAAGGGAACTACTACTGTGGACTGAGCCTATAGACTAACCCGTGGCTCAAAATGTTGATTCAAAGTGTTTTGCCACCTCAACCTATAAATACTTACTTTAGTGAGTGACTGAGGTAAATGGTCAAGTTATGGTCATTGGACATCAGATGATGCACACTGAGAATCAACAATATTGTGCATGAAGAATTATTAATGCACTTTGTGGCAGGAAATTCCTGTCTAGCCTGAAAGTGCTGTTGCTTGAGAATAACCTCTCTCCTTGTTCCTGCATAATTTATGATTATTTATTTCTTCTGAGTCCTATGAAAGGAGCGGCAGGATCAGTGATGAAGTACCAAAAAGCAGAGGTGGGAACATGACCTTGCATGAATAATTAAACAGATTGAGTTGTTTGAATTTGTTTTCTGACAAGTATAAGATTGACAAAGCAAATCAGACTTTTTGATTTGCAAGTACCAATTACTTATTCAGTAGATGTAATTTTCCAAAAGGCGAAGGAGATTTCAGATAATTGAACCAGTACAAAGAACAAATTGAATGGCCCCAGATCTTTAAACACTGCCTCTACAGCCTTTGTTCTTTGAACCCAATGTACCCGTGAATCTGAATACAGTGTCTGTACAGTTATGTAATGGTGGGGGGGCAGCGTTTATATGCTCCAGCACATTCCTTGATAGAGTGGCAGTGAAGATAGCAGAGCTGTTTCTAAGGCTCGTCTGAAGTCAGTTGGAATGTTAAGTCCAAGTCTTGTCAAAGTAAGTTTTGATTCAATCCCCAAGACTTGTCAAACCGAGTCTCAAGTCAAGTCTTCTCAAAGCAGGTCGCCAATTGAGTCTCAATACCTGTGAATGAGGCTCAGTCAAATCTCTCGATAGACGCATGTGTGAACTTAATGCGAACCTTGGATGGCCTGCTTTTTCCTTTTTATTTTGCACTTTTACCACAGTCTGTCTCAAATAAGTTAATTCTGACTCAAGTCCGAGTCTCAAGTCTACAGTTTTGGTTGTCCTGAATTAAACCTTTGGCGTATTCACTGTGGATTGGAGGGATTAAAACTCTAACCACAAGAACTAAACTGCCATTCTTTGCTTCAAAATCAGGCACTGCAATTACACGCAAGCTGTCTGTGGATTTGCATAGTTCATTTAACTACTGCCACCAGTTTCTCGATGGCATTAACATTAATTTATTTATATCAATATTTGACCACAGAGACAGCCAATTATGCTTTATTCCTCTACTGTCTCTGACTAAATTTAATGAGCAAATGAGTTTCCAAGACACGCTTCGCTGACCTGTATGGTTTCGTTCCAGGTCAGTGAAGCTAATGTCCATAGTGCGAGTGACTGTGTGACAAGTCAATGCGAATCATGTTGCTCTGAGAGCTGGTATACTATTCAAATATGTATATATATATATATATATATATATATATATATATATGTATGTATATATATGTGTATATATATATATATATATATATATATATATATATATATATATATATATATATATACACATATATATATATATATATATATATGTGTATATATATATACAGTACAGGCCAAAAGTTTGGACACACCTTCTTATTCAATGCGTTTTCTTTATTTTCATGACTATTTACATTGTAGATTCTCACTGAAGGCATCAAAACTATGAATGAACACATGTGGAGTTATGTACTTAACAAAAAAAGGTGAAATAACTGAAAACATGTTTTATATTCTAGTTTCTTCAAAATAGCCACCCTTTGCTCTGATTACTGCTTTGCACACTCTTGGCATTCTCTCCATGAGCTTCAAGAGGTAGTCACCTGAAATGGTTTCCACTTCACAGGTGTGCCTTATCAGGGTTAATTAGTGGAATTTCTTGCTTTATCAATGGGGTTGGGACCATCAGTTGTGTTGTGCAGAAGTCAGGTTAATACACAGCCAACAGCCCTATTGGACAACTGTTAAAATTCATATTATGGCAAGAACCAATCAGCTAACTAAAGAAAAACGAGTGGCCATCATTACTTTAAGAAATGAAGGTCAGTCAGTCCGGAAAATTGCAAAAACTTTAAATGTGTCCCCAAGTGGAGTCGCAAAAACCATCAAGCGCTACAACGAAACTGGCACACATGAGGACCGACCCAGGAAAGGAAGACCAAGAGTCACCTCTGCTTCTGAGGATAAGTTCATCCGAGTCACCAGCCTCAGAAATCACAAGTTAACAGCAGCTCAGATCAGAGACCAGATGAATGCCACACAGAGTTCTAGCAGCAGACCCATCTCTAGAACAACTGTTAAGAGGAGACTGCGCGAATCAGGCCTTCATGGTCAAATAGCTGCTAGGAAACCACTGCTAAGGAGAGGCAACAAGCAGAAGAGATTTGTTTGGGCCAAGAAACACAAGGAATGGACATTAGACCAGTGGAAATCTGTGCTTTGGTCTGATGAGTCCAAATTTGAGATCTTTGGTTCCAACCGCCGTGTCTTTGTGAGACGCAGAAAAGGTGAACAGATGGATTCCACATGCCTGGTTCCCACTGTGAAGCATGGAGGAGGAGGTGTGATGGTGTGGGGGTGTTTTGCTGGTGACACTGTTGGGGATTTATTCAAAATTGAAGGCACACTGAACCAGCATGGCTACCACAGCATCCTGCAGCGACATGCCATCCCATCCGGTTTGTGTTTAGTTGGACGATCATTTATTTTTCAACAGGACAATGACCCCAAACACACCTCCAGGCTGTGTAAGGGCTGTTTGACCAAGAAGGAGAGTGATGGAGTGCTGCGGCAGATGACCTGGCCTCCACAGTCACCGGACCTGAACCCAATCGAGATGGTTTGGGGTGAGCTGGACCGCAGAGTGAAGGCAAAGGGGCCAACAAGTGCTAAACACCTCTGGGAACTCCTTCAAGACTGTTGGAAAACCATTTCAGGTGACTACCTCTTGAAGCTCATGGAGAGAATGCCAAGAGTGTGCAAAGCAGTAATCAGAGCAAAGGGTGGCTATTTTGAAGAAACTAGAATATAAAACATGTTTTCAGTTATTTCACCTTTTTTTGTTAAGTACATAACTCCACATGTGTTCATTCATAGTTTTGATGCCTTCAGTGAGAATCTACAATGTAAATAGTCATGAAAATAAAGAAAACGCATTGAATGAGAAGGTGTGTCCAAACTTTTGGCCTGTACTGTATACATATATATATATATATATATATATATACACACATATATATATATATATATATATATATATATATATATATATATATATATATATATATATATATATATATATATGTATGTATATATATATATGTGTGTGTATATATGTGTATATATATTTACATCACCGTCTTGATAATATGTGTAATAGGACCATTCCCTATTAATAGTCCCTCTGTGTGAAAGCTTTTAATTTGGACCTTTCACAGCCTGATCTGTAGCACACTGTGAAAATAATGTGCACTGAGTTTCTCTTGCAAGCTTTTAAACTGCCAAACTGGGGCTCCCAGGTCCTCTCCTGCAAAAATGTTTTGACTGCAGATACAAACTAAATCTCTGCTGGCCAGAATTGATCCTGTGACACCATCCACACAAGCTTTGAAACACCATAGATTACTATGACATTTTTTATGACAGTTTTTAATGACATACTATACTATGACTTTTTTTCATGATTTTGGACGACATACTATACTATGATGTTTTTTCATGATTTTGGACGACATACTATACTATGACTTTTTTTCATGATTTTGGACGACATGCTATACTATGACATTTTTTCTTGATTTTGGACGACATACTATACTATGATGTTTTTTAATGATTTTGGACGACATACTATACTATGACTTTTTTAATGAATTTGGACGACATGCTATACTATGACATTTTTTCTTGATTTTGGACGACATACTATACTATGACTTTTTTAATGATTTTGGACGACATACTATACTATGACTTTTTTAATGATTTTGGACGACATGCTATACTATGACATTTTTTCTTGATTTTTGATGACACATTATACTAAGACTTTTTTTCATGATTTTGGACGACATACTATGCTATGACTTTTTTTCATGGTTTTGGACAACATACTATACTATGACATTTTTTCTTGATTTTTGATGACACATTATACTATGACTTTTTTTCTTGATTTTGGACGACATACTATGCTATGACATTTTTTCTTGATTTTTGGACGACGTACACTGCTCAAAAAGTAAAGGGAACACTGAAATCACACATCCCAGATCTCTATAAATGAAATATTCAAGACGAAAATCTTTATTGATTACATAGTGTAATTCTTTGAGAACAAAATAATGTAAGAACAGTCCATGGAAACCAAAATCATTAACTCATTTAGGACTGGATTCAGAATCATACCCAAAATCGAAGTGGAAAAATGAGATCACAGGCTTATCCCACTCTGAATTTCCTCAGGACAACTCATAATGTTGCTCAGTAGTGTGTATGGCCTCCACCTACATTCCCTACAAAGTCTGGACATGCTCCTGATGACACGACGGATGGTCTCCTGGGGGATCTCCTCCCAGACCTGGATCAGGGCATCAGTCAGCCACGGGCGGGCCAGTCAATAGCATCAATGCTGCTGACACACTCCAGCCACATGAGGCTGGGCATTGTCATGCATCAGAAGGAACTAGCACACTACTTTTTTTCATGTTTTTTTGACAAAATACTATACTTTTTTTTCATCGTTTTTGACAACATACTATGAATAATTTTTTTTCATGATTTTGGACAACATACTATACTATGACTATTTTTCATGATTTTGGACAACATACTATACTATGACTTTTTTTTCATGATTTCTGATGACATACTACTATGACTTTTTTTTCATGATTTCTGACGACATACTATACTATAAAAGTCATAGTATAGTATGTTGTCCAAAACCATGAAAAATAGTCATAGAATAGCATGTCGTCAGAAATCGTGAAACTGTCATTAAAAACTTTTTTATGACCGTTTTTGACTTCTTAAATGACATACTTTACTATAACTTTTTCATGACAGTTTTTAATGACATACTATACTATCATTTTTTCATGACTTGGTTACTGGCGTACTCTTTGATGACTTTTGTCAAAAATTACTTTTAGGGAATATTATCCTATGGCTTTTTTTAAATAATGTATTTACCGTAGTATGAATTTTCATAATTCACTTAACTGTGACTCACTTATCACTCTTTTATGACCTATAAAACAATATTTTTCATCACACTTTTAATGGAATACTGTACTTTGACTTTTAATGACCTATTGTACTGTCTGATTTTTTTAATCAATTATTTTTATGACCTACTGTACTATGACATTTTTCATTACTTATATGACCTACTACATTATGACCTTTTAATACAATGAGAGATTTTATTCAAATTTTTATAGCATAGTATACTGTACCATTTTTGACATTTGACATGACATTTTCTATGACATACTAAATTTAAAAGCATTTAAACGGAATTCATGGTTCTTTTTTGAATCCAAACATTAATTTAGTTGTTGATAGATAGAATACGCAGGTGACACTGGGCTGTATAAATAAAATGGACTTAAATTATTTATGGGCAAATTAAATATTTGAACTTTTATTTTTACTTGGAGTTTGATTATAACAAGATATAATTATGTCAGTGGGACACTGTATAGCCTAGTTTCATTTTTTTTTAACATATATTCTGCTAGCATGATCAGAGCAGATTGCCTTCATACTGTAGATCAGTCGACATTTAGTGTCGATACTTAGTGATGAATGAAAACAAACATCAGTTGTACAGGTGCTTTATATAATATTGTACCAAACTGGTTTACAACTGTACATGGGAAAAAAAGTCCAATATATGATTTACTGTAGTTCTAGAAAAAGTGAACATGCACATCAAAGCAGTACTTTGCTGTAAATAATTTACAAGAAAAATAGTATTGCATGAAAAAATAGTGCCTTGGGAGGCAGGCACTGTCCTTGAACCCTTTCCATATATTCTTTCTGTACATACATTATATCTGGACATGTATATTTTACAACAAGCCACATCAGCTAAATAGAAAGAAAATGTATTTACAGACAATAAAATAGAGTGTAATCTGAGTCGGGTATGAGACCAAAACAGGCTGCTAAAGTAGCTCCAAGAAACACTTGCTAAATACCTTTTTTCCTTTTTTTTTTTTTTTTGCAAAATTGAAGAAAATAATAAAAAAGGACTTAAACTACCTCAGCAAGTATAAAAAACAACACTTTTTTTAAAATACACAAGTTTGACAAACAATGGCCATGAGTGCCAGACAGGTATTGTTGCAGAATGATTAACAACATCCAAAGACTTTCTTTTATCTTCTCTGCTTTGCATTATCGATCATCACTTTCCATAGTAAATCCCACTCCATATGAACTAGGAAGTAGAGGAAAACAAACAATAGCAGCACTGAGATTCTGATAAACATCAATTCATAGGTTACACTAAGGCAAAAACAAAAAGTCACCATGCACAATCCTGTTCTACTTGTACATTTTTTCAAATCAGTGAGCCTGAAATCTACAGCATTCTGAGTAAGACTGGATGGAAAGTTTCCCCAAATATGAATAAACTAAAAAGTGAGTTTCGTGCAACTACATGTGGAATTACTGATGTGGTTGTCACTGAGGAATAAATAACTGTGAACTCCTCCTGAGAATAAACAACCATCTCTGCCTCCTCTCCTGCTGCCACCCTGCCTTGCTCACCCAAACAAGGACAAAAACAGCATATTGCATGTTATTAGGGATGGCCCGAGTGAGCTGTGAAATGCCTCTGCTCTGGGGGTTTAATCGGGGCCGCTGACTCAGCTCTGGGCTGGCACATCTTCCTCCAAGTTAGCCTGACGCCCCTGCACGGACATAATGCCATTTAATGAAATGCTCGAGACTAAAAGGAGACCAAGATTGAAAAATTGCTCCTGATCCTTCGCCAAATTTTTCTGAGGAGGCTCCATCTCTAGGTTGCTTTGTGATGATGGAGGCAAGTCTGAATCTAAGGAAATGGACATTGGGCAGATATTTCCTGGGACTTAAGTGTGGATGATGTGATGAATTCCAAAATGAATTCCACAGCAAACCTCTGAGGATCTCTTGGTAACAGTCTCAACTGAAAACCCCCTCAGAGAGATGTTTCCTTCAAACTAGAGTTTGATGTAGTACACTGGTCTTGGGCAAAAAACATCCTGCTGAGATCAACAGTTCAGTGATGAAGAAATCAATGTGGTGTCCCCTTTCTTCTCAGATCCAGAGTGTGCAGGCCCTCCTGCCGACCCAGGGCATGCTGTGTGCCAACTTTGTGGGCCGTTTCTGTGGCGGTGATGTCAATCTGGGCGTACTTGGTGGAGCTCTTTCCTGTCAAGACACAAAAACTGACCTCTTAACTTTAGGTAGGTCAAAGCAAGTCTAATAGTGGAACTAATATCTTGCTTCAACAGAGCTGAAATGATTGGTGGATTGATAGAAAATTACAGGAATATATTTTTAAATGAAAGCTTTTTATTTAGACCTTTCACAGCCTCAACTGTAGCACACTTTGAGAGTAATGTGCACTGTGTTTCTCTCTCTTCCAACGCTTTCACACTTCAAACTGGGGCTCCCAGATCGTTTCCAGAGTCAGAGTCTCTGCTGGCCACTCATCCTGTGACACTGTCCATATGAGCTCTGCAGCCAAGGCACAAATACTGTAAGCAAATGTGGCTCCATCACAGAGCAATACTAGAAAACTATTTATGCATTAATCAGTGCCTCTCTACCACAATTCTTAGCCTAACAAAGTTAATTTTGGCATTTGATTCCACAGGTGTTCCTGTTATTATGTCCACCCTCTGTACTTAGCAAAGGGACAAGAAAAAGTGTGCAGCAAGGTAATTATCACGATGTGTGATATGGATTTGCTTTCAATTCTGATTTAAAAGAATACACCACCCAAATGATCAACAATGACATGATGATGACCACGTGTTACGGGGCAACTAAAAAGAAAACTTTGTTATTCTCGCATGCCTCCACAGTGAACAAAGAATCAAAAAACTGAGAAAATTTTTGATGAATTGAAGTCATAGGGGGCCACATTTAACAGCAGCAAAACTATAGCAAACCATCCATTTACAGACACACACATCTCGTGCTGTATAATCCAAGTCTTATTTGTCCAGTTGCAAGCTCGGCACTTCCCAGACACATGCATTTTCACTGAAACCTTACTATTTAAAACACATCTGCATTTCAGTCTCACGCAAAGACCAGTAGCGCACCTGGGCCAGCATATTAAGGCTGCCCCTAATAGTGGACCAAACGTTAGTCGACCAGAAAGGTCATAAATCGTCAAGATTTCATTGGTCACTTAGTTGTGGGGGAAAAAACAAACAAAAAACAAATGTGAAACTCTATTAGGAGCTGCGCCTTGTCAAAATAAATCAAAACCTGAATGACTGGACCATGTGGGACCTTAATTTGAAAGGACAGACACAGGAAGTGGCCACGCCCAGCAGTCAGACAGGAGTCACGTTAATTTCCAGGGCTGGTACCTGCGGTTATTCCACAGGCTAGTTAATAACATGTCGGGCAGGAAATCCAAAGTGTGGGATCATTTTGAGAAGGTGAAGGATGAACCCAAGGTGATATGGAAACTCATCTTCATTGGTCGACTACAAACATGACGTATCATCTGAAACATGGAAGTAGCTACATGCCCATTAGCCACTTAGCACAATCATTACTGCTTTACCGACAGCGTCATTAACAGGCGGCTCGCTCAGTGTGTGACGTGCACTTGTAGATAAAATATAGGCCTATATTAATGAAGGTTCATTAGTACGGTTTGTATTTCTCTGTAATGTAGCACAGTGTTAACAATATTACTGACATTATTCTTTCTCACACCTTCAACTCAAACCATTGTGTTGCCCCGCCCAAAATATATCATTTAATAATTAAATTAATATTGGTAGCATGCAGGCGACTAGTTGACTAATGGCCCTAAATGACGACTATTGGTCGACTAGGAAAATTCTTAGTCGGGGGCAGCACTAAAGCATATGCTTCTTAGAGTTTATATGGGCCTGCCCAGGCCTGAAACCTTACTATTTAAAACTGAACTGAAAGTCAAATGTATCTACGCTCTCTTCAAAGCCACACTCTATTTTTTACCTCGCTGCTCTACCACTACCCTGATCAGGAGTTTGTTTGTGATGAACGAACCCTTTTAAAACAGCAGTCAAAACATAACACAAACAAACTGAACCAGCAGTAGACCATGTAAAATGAGCCCCCTATGACTTCAATTTATCAACGATTTTCAGTTTTTGGATTCTTCCTTTACCACAGCCATGTGAGAAAAACAGTGTTCTCCACAAATTCATTGTAACACCAGGTGAGTAACTGATTTGCGAATGGTCATTTGTGGTCTGAAGTGGCCACCAAAGGGTGTGTAGTATCAGGCAGATGCATAAGAAAGAGGAAAAACAGAGAAAAATTGAAAGCCTTTAAATGAATTTTATGATTCTTTTTTTCATCCAAAGATGACTTATCATTTAAAGACAAAATAAAGAAGGATAATTTTTGATTAGTTGATTTAACTATTTTCATTTTGAAGTGAGTTTTGGGAAAAACACTTTTACACTTTCTTGCCAAGAGTTGAAGATTGATATGTCTCATATCTGTCTGTTCAATATAAAGCTCCAGCCTGCAGCCAGTTAGCTTAGCATAAAGATTGGAAACAACTAACCTGGTCACTGATTATTAACAGTGTGGGGAAAAAAAGAGGGGAAGGGGGTGGACGATCTCTAGTCATTTCTTGTGCACTACAACTTGTACAACAATTAGTGCATGTAAGCTGTCTTTTTTAAAACATGAGAAAACCTGCAAAGATAGGTGATATGCAGCAGTAGCTCAGCCCATTGAGATCTGGCTTGGGAACTGGAGGGTTGCCGGTTCAGGTCCCCATACGGATCCAAGTATGGAGCGCAGACTGGTAGCTGGACAGGTGCCAGTTCACCTCCTGGGCTTTCTTCGCCTCAAGGTGCCCTTGAGCAAAGCACTGAACCCCCAACTGCTCAGGGCGCCTGTCCAAGGCAGCCCTCTCGCTCTGACACCTCTCCATTTAATGCATGTATAGGTCCTGTTTGTGCACGTGTGTGTATTTTTGACCTGTGTGTATATGACAACAGAGTGGGAAAAAGAAAGAATCTCCCCGTCATGCGTCATGTTCAACGTCAATGATGGGCTGGAAAACAGGTGTCCAAACAGTAGGAAGCGGCATGAAGGCCAGTGTAAATGTTGTCGTTACTTAATCAGTCTCTCAAACTCAGTGCTGAGTGCTTTTGAAGGCTGCTGGAATGCTGCTTTAATACAGACTGTATTATCTGGCAGCCCATCATTGCATTGCCCCGGCTAGAATGAGCATTTCCATCACTGCTGACTGGAGCTAGAGCCGATAAATACCTGTGACTGATTTGACGTGGGAAAGAATGCTGATTGTAGCTTTTCCCATTAAATAAAAAGTCAGATGTTAGAGGGTGTCAGTGGGGTTTTTTTGTGTTGTGAGACAGGGGCTTTAGAGCTGCTGGTGGTCAGATTTTGTTACTTTCAGACTGAGCCAGGCTAGCTTTTTCCTTGTCTATTCATGCTAAGCTAAGCTAACTGGCTACAGCTTCATATTAAGTCAACAGACATGTAATCCTCGTGAAGGAAGCAATCTTTTAATTGGCAACAATCTGAAAAATCACTTAATTGTTCTTCATATTTTTTTCCGGCATTACTGTCAGAAAATCACTGGTACTAATATTTACAGCTTTATTAAGTCTTTTATAAAAGCAAACTAAATATATTTGGATCTTTTAGCCTTTGGTTGAACAATAACGGAGACATTTGAGGACTTCACCTTGAGCTTGAGGAACTTGGAAAAGAGAATTTTCACTTTTTGTTGACATTTGGCTTAAAAATAATTACTAGTTGCAGCAATTTCTGTCCCTTTAGTAAGATAAAGGACGTTCTTGTTGTAGGTGACAGTAAATCATCTTTTTTAAAAAAATCCAATTTCGAGAACTGATGAAAACATCCAAACAAACATGACAGTAGAGAGTTCAGAGTGAAGTGAATCACTGCCCACGCTGCCAACGTGATTGCTTATGGTATGCAACTGAGCGTCGCCACACAAAGCAGAGGAATATGCAAATGATTCAGATGAGGCCTTTGAAATTCCCCTCATGCACCATGTTCCATGTGCACGTCACAAGCACTGCCATCATTCGCTGACCTTCCTTGTGTGAAAATCAAATAAGTGCGATGTTTGGCTTCGGTCGCTAAAGCATCTGCATGTCACTGTCGTCCCCTGTCTCCTGCTTGAGTTATGTGTTTTACAGTCACATAAAATTGAGCAAATAACAACAGCTCCTAACGACCCATCAATAGTCCCTGAAGGAGGATCCCATTTGAGCCTGTGAATTCACAGCTGTGATCTGAATGCCCTGTGACCCCCTTTCAGTGGCGAGATGAGACGCTCCTCCTCCCGGGTGACAGATTAATGAGGCCGCATGCCGGGATATAAACTGTATTGCTGACATCAGATATTAACCTCTCATGTTAGAGCTCGAGCCGTCCTCATATTCCTGAGGGGCAATGACGCTGATGGCCAACTTGTCTGTCAATTACAGCTCACTACAGCGTCTCCAATGACAAGGACTCAGCTGTCTTTTAGTGAGACGAGAGGAAATCGGCTCAATCGTCTGGGAGTGACTCGTGTAACTCCGACAAAGTGAAATAGAATGACAGAACAATTGTGTATCTGGAGCAACTTTTCATCCTTGCTTGGCATTGATGTCCTGGTTTGTTTTAAGTTCTTTCATATCTCTCTGCAGGGTTTGAGCCTTTTTTTTTATTTAAATGCAGCAGCACAGATGAGTTGCGTGAGCACAAATTAGAAAGCCTTGTACATTGTGTGAACAAAGGCGAGAACATGAGGGCAAGGCTGGGGTCATTTTACTTTAATCAGTTCAGGATGTGGACTTTCTTTTGCATTCAAACCTTTGCATTAAAAATCTGCTTACATCTAATCTATGAAGGAGCCTTGTTAAGATTTCCTAATGGGGACATGAATATGCATTAAAAAGCATTCAGGATTTTGTAGTTTGTGATGATGATTATGGGCATTTCCAGCATGTCCATGTGGGCAGTGCTCTGGTACGAGTGCCCAGATTTATACAGTGGTTAGCATTCATACAGTGGAACAGTGTATTAATAGCAGGATTTAATAATGGTGTCTAATAATAGCAAAGGAGTTTTGTGTGTCTGCCTGTGTGTGCCTTCACTGAGGTTAGACACCAGTGTAACTTTAATATTACAACTACCGTCAAGGGCTGTAAAAAATGTTATACCTGTACCTACAATACCTCGCAGTCATACTAAAACAATACTTCATATCTGGTACCAAGACAATACTTAATATTTTACACTGAGAAATCTACATGTGTCTTTCTAAAAGGTTGTGTTGTGAAATGTGCTGTATCAACGTTGTAGATGCCATTTCCAATCAGTTGATTTGTGCTTGATAGAAGTCTTTGCAAGCATGTGCATCTCCTTCCACACAAAACAAATGCACACACCAGCTTTGTGCTATTGGCTGTTAGGGGTTTAACGATCCATTGATCTGGATCGATACAACAATGCAGTGATAAACGATCCAGAGCAAAGTGAGAACAGTTATGTTTAGGATGCATTTATTTCAAAAGTCTGTGTTACCGTTAAACAGCGGCAGGCAGATGGCAAGCAGCCGAGAGAAAGACGATGTGGATAACGTTATTTATTTAGGAAAAAATTAGCAGTGTGGAAATATTTTGGATTTCAGAGAAATTACAGGGCAACAGACAAAGAATATGCCGTACATAAACAATGCCGTTACGAGCTAAGACATGACGTAACTTCTCATTACAGCAACTTTAGCTGCTCTGTTTCAACAATGTTCGGCTGAATAATCGTGCATACAGGCTGAAATTCAACTTAACTGTTCTGTTTGATGCATGACTTAAACTGTCCATGAGTAAGAAAAATAAAAATGTTACATGCGATTTATTAATGTATGAGTAGAGGAAAAAAACTTAGCCACTAAGCTAATTTATGCAATGTTAACATGCTTAAGCTAATATTGGGTCACTAGCAATTGTTTTGTTTTTTGTTTGTTTTACTGAGCTGAATTTGATACTTGTGTTGAACGAAGTTGTTAAAACATGTTTAACCGCTGTTGGGAGGAGTTTTCCTTAAAGACTTTCTGACAGAAAGCCCTTTCTGGCAGACAGCCCTGAAGTTTAACTTATTCCATGTGCTGTTATATGTGTGTTAGTGGAGTCAGTATAAAGTAAATTTTACTGCACTTAAGCGGTTACAGCAGTTATTTACATTATTTCTAAGTTGTTTTCATCTCTTATGGCAAAGAAAAAAAGAAAGGGGTGGCAGCTTCTTTTTTAAATGATTGTGTTATATGGGCAGATAATATCGTCTAATAACGATGGCAGGCTCCTGAATTGAATCGAACTTATATCGTGGCAGACTTTCTAATATTGGAAAATATTGTATCATGATGAAACCGGTGATTTGCACCCCTATTGGCTGTGGTGGTTCACACTATACTGCTCAGTAACTGTTTGAGCAAAGATGAGCAAGACAATTGACTTATTTTATACGCCGTTTCTCTGCGCTAATGGCGCCATGCTAATTGATGTACTTTCACTCTAAACACCTGTTTATGACCACTAGCAGTGCCTGCTGTATAGATCAGTGTATCTGAGTGGATCCTTGTTTTGTTTGTTGTACATGAAGATGCACTTGGGACAATACAATGCTTTATGTGTTGCTTATCTGCCTCAACAACTGTCAACAATCTTCCAAGTGTCTCAGTTTATTAAGTAGTTAATTCCAATCCAACAAGCATTTCTGAGATATACTTGAGTTTTGAGTGGTGAATCTTTGAAGTGACAAGTGATTATTTAATGCTTCTTGTTTTTTTCTCCACAGTTTGCCCAACTGACTGTTCAACATGGCTGCTGTCTGAATAAGGTAAGAAACACTCATTATTTCTGTCAGCACTTCTACTTATTTAAAGTGGTGCATTCTTACTCTGAGCGGGGAGATGTGCGACGCTCCCTCGGGGGCTGGGACCGGGCTCCTGCAGCTCCAGCTCCATGTAGTTGAGCTGCTTCTTGGATGTGGGACTGACAGGAATATTCACATACGTCACAGCGTCACTGCGAGGCCTTTCGGGGAGCGGTGCCTCGGGGGGGAAAACGAACATGGTGCCTGTCAACAGAGGACCAACAGCGCGCTAATTAAAGTGGAAGTAGACACATTTTCAGCTTTTCCTCTCCACGTTTCCAAGTGGTGTTGTGTTTGGGCTGCTGTTGCAAAGAAAACCAAATCTCTTTCTCTTTTCTTCAGAGACAAAATCTACCACAGTTACTCCAGGTGTTCCACCTGCCATAATCTGCTGCTGAGGATAGTAACTGCAGACAAATTACTATGATACAGTAGCCGAGGGCTGTGAGTTGCACCTTTACTTATGAGGGTCAGATAGTAAGATAAAGGCTCTGTGGTCTCACATGGTCAGTGGCAGTGCATTACAGCTACACTCCTTCTGTTGTTGCCTTTCACAATAAAAGCCCAAAGCCTACAAATACCCACATATTGTGATTATTTTGACAGATACTGCAATTGCAACATGAGCTGTGATTATAGTGGGAATGGCGATTTTTGCTGGGGTGTACCAAACGAGCATGTTCCCTTATGTCTGTGACACATTTTACCTTTATAAAAACATTGCAGCTCCTGTGATTTGGATATTGCACTTGGCCATATTGTGATTTCAATGTACTTTGCAGACCTCCTGCTCACCAGAGGAAACTTAAATTCATCCAGGGCAGTTCGTTAAAAGGCAGCTCAATAAACTAGCTCACAATACTCTCTGGTAAGTGGGGATTGCTACAAGGAAAAAACGAAAGCGCTATTCTCTAACTTTCTTAGTTGCACGATGCTTGACACACTTCCTCTGTGCTGTAAGTCAGGCCTTTATTTTCCCAGGAGACTGTACCTGGTGGCAGACAGAATGGTCACACAAGAATTACACGTAAATCCATCTCGTCAGGCTTCAAGTACTGCATTTTAGGAACTACAACATCTCCAACAGCTCCTAAAGAGGTTAGCGTAGATGCTGCAATAGCCTCACTTACGTCATAATCCTTAAGTATTTCTTCACTGAACGAAGTGCAAAGGCTTTTCTTGATGGGAAAGATGTTTTTGATCTTCTCCCGACTGGCTCTGATTGGTTGGAGTTAGCCGTGGTAGACGGTGATAGACGGTTTATCTGATCGCCTGCCGCAGTACTTTTCAAAGTGTCCCTTTCCAAACAGTTTCCAGTAACGGCTTCTCACAGGTCCCACCATACAATACTATCATGATACTAAAGTCAAGATACAATAATAGTGGTTTAAATGTTTTGCGACATGCTGAGTATTGCGATTTATTAACAACTTTTTTTTTAATCTAATAAGTTTTCAGTCTGTTCAGCTCACTTCAGTCATTTTTATTGCAGCGTCATGTATTTAGTTGACTGAAAAAGCAATTGATTTTATCATTCAAGTAGGCTACCAAAACATAAATTTGTATTTGTGATATTAATAATTTAGATAATAAAAAAATAGATACAATATCACCACACAAAATATTGTGATACTATGCAGTATCAAGTTTTAACCCCACCCCTGGTAACAACCCACTGGGGCGTCAGGTTAAGGGTTAAAGAGAACCAATCTAAACACTGATGGCAATCAACATTCACTTCATAATGATAAGTAAAGCAAAAATCATTTTTATTTCCTCTTTCAGCTCAGGAGGAGTTTTGTTAAGTCGTTTCATTTTCTTTTTAAAAGGTGTGAACACTTATTTTTAATCAACATGATCCCAGAAGAGACCAAAACACAATTCATCCTATGAACAAGATTTCTTTTTGTAGCCACAGCCTGATAGTTAATGCTGTGCCTCCATGCCAAGTAACTCCATTGTGTCATTCAAAAAACATTTTAAACACACAAAAGAGGCACGTAGTCGTATTTGGACTGTTTCTTCATTACAGTAAATCTGGCCTGTTATTCCACAGTATTGTTCATTTTAAAAAACAATACATCACTTTCACGCAACAGAACAGCTCCTTTATGTGTTTCTAATAATGCCGGACAACAATGGAGTTCGATTGCACAGAGGCTCCACCAGACTGTGGCTACATAGACAAGACATAGTTGGATAAATGTGGCTTTTCATGGGATTTGTTAACAATATTAAAAATATAAAATAACACCAGCTTTACTCTGAGACTTATTTGAAAGGAGAGGATTTGTTTGTCATTATGACCTTAATTAAAAGATAATAATGAAGAAATCACGTATACAGCGCTTGTTATTTAACACTTTGTCACTATAACCTTCATCATAAGATAGAAGATTTCCCCCTCCTGGGTTAGTAGCTCTCGAGGCAACAGTCCTTATCGACAGCCTGATGTTAATTAGAGTCATTCAAATATAGGCATCTGCATTAAAGTCACTATATTATGCTCAACAGTAGATGCGAGATCAGCAGCTATGCTGGCACACAGTGTATCCCACTGAAATGCCCTCTTCCCCAGGGGCTAATTGTACATAATTAGCTGATCGGCCCCAGGGATAAATTATGAGATGCATTATGGTCATTTTGTGTTATGAGGCAGTAAAGCTGGAACTTATTGCCCTTTTAATTCCACCATCAGCGCTCGGTATCCAATATCCAGCTCCTTGGACATGTGAAAACATTCTGCTGCGTTTACAGGCCCCAATTTTATGTTTTTCTTTATCTAATTATTGTTAAACCATACATTTTATTTTTCTAGTTAAAAACAGGAGCACCCACAAAACTAGATACTTTTTCACCCAAATTAGCCTGTTTATGTGAGTTTTTTTAAATGCAGGAAATCCCACTAAAAATAGCTGATAGACTCCCCTTTGGTGTGTCACGTTCAGTGTCACAAACACACTCAAAAACAGGTTTGTAAACAGAGGAAAGTGTATGAAGGCCAGTGAAAATGTTTCAGGGGTTACTTCTTTTTTATATTTCCAACTTATTCAGTCTCGCTTTCAAACTCGGTGACAACAAATTTTAAATAATGTGTGATCGCCACTTGGACAGAATTGGATGGCGTTTTGTTGGTTGGGGTTTTTTGTGTGCAGTGGGAAGGGGGATAAAGTTTGCATCCTAATCTGATTCATGTGAAATAAAATATTGTCTTTTAAAAATATTTTAAAAACAACTTTTTTTGCAAATGAACATAAAATTTCCAATATTAACACCAAGAAAGTTACAAATCATTGGCAAATTTCTCTATTTGCAACCTGTTTAAAAGCATATCCATCCACACAAGCAGTAATATGTTCTCAGTTAAAACAGCTAATGTTTCCACAATCTGTGCCACTGATCAAATAGTGCAGCCAGCAGAAAAAAAGCTAAACAAGAAAATGTCGCCTCAACCCATTTAGACTGAATGGCTTTTCCTGTCAAACACACAAATCATAGCCACAGTGTTGCCTGAAGTACACTGTCCATGTAATGTATCGTGCTTGATAGATGGTTTCCAGTGAAAACAGGAAGCCCCCATTGGTTTAACCTGTCATAAACCTAAAAGCCACCCAGGATTAAGAGGTGCAGAGTAAACGCTGTTTAGCTCAGTGTCTTATTGATACAGTTTTAGAGTCGTGTAAAATATGGGCATATTCCTGCTCTGTGACACGAATCACCCAATGCTTTTCTATGTCTACAATGCCAACAAAGATGGCTACAACCTTCAGAAACAGGAGGAGAGTACACTCAAGGAGGCCATTTTTTACACATTTAAAAGTGGAAACACGCGTCTTGCAATACGGTTGTTATGCCCAGTTAAGAAAGAGTATAATGTAAGTTCTTTGTAGTTATGATCCCCAATAGTGAAAATGGCGGATGGTGGAACAACCAAATAATGAGCTGTGGAAACTGTGGTTCTGAGGAAAATCCCTTTTGTCTTTGTACTAGCAGCAACAACATTAATACCATTTTGGAATCTGCTAATTTTGCAACTAATTATTTAGTCCATAAAATGTTTAAAAATTGTGGAGGGAAAAAAACCTATGACATCAGGTGACACCTGAAAAACCCAAATATTATTGGTATATTACTCACCACGTCAATACAAACTCGTGCATGGCCAAGTAGAGTGCCTGTGCATCTGCATGTTTGAATTCTCAGTTGCTCCAGGATTTCCCGGTCTGTTTTTGCGATTGTTGTGGTCTGAAATGGATTTCTCGGTGGCTTTTCTAAAAGATTGTGATGTATGTTGGGTTATCCATGTGCTGCAAACAATCAGCCCTGTCACTATGTGTGACTTTGTCCCATGTGCAGCAGTAGTTTCATGATAAATAGAGACTGAGAGCAGGGTAAGGCCCCGATCACACAGAAAAAGTTTAGCAGGTTGCAAAACACGAGGCGCACAGCACTGCCTTTAAAAAAAAAAAAAAAAAGCCACTCATAAATAAAACGCTTGCTGCGCCTTTTTATTGTTGCCAGGCAACCACGGACTCACCTCCTTATTCTAACCTCCCTGTGTAATCAATCTACTGTTTATTTATTTATTTCATTATCTGACAGTAATTAGTAGCTAGTTCCTAAAATGCTCAGGCAGAGGGTACTTGCTGTAGCTCTAGCTGGGGGTGAGAGGCTGTCAGTAAATAGTTTGTTGGGCACAGGGAAACGGAGATCTGTGTGGGTACATGAGACCCTAATAAAGAGGATCATGGGGAGTACCACCAGTTGGTCCAGGAGCTTCGCATCCATGATGGCTGTTTCCAGGCATATTTTAGGATGACTCAGGGGCGGTTTGACAACCTGCTGTCTATCACCGGCTGTATAGCTCTGGGTATCCAGCAATAGGGCTGTCAAAATTGCTCAAAAATGACGTTCGAATATTCCTTCTAAAAATAACTCATAGGTTCGAACCATTCAATTTTTTTTTTTCGCATTATGTCCACAAGAGGGCAAGCTAATACAAGGAAACATACTTGTATATGTATTAATACAAGGCAACATAACTATTTTTATAAGTATTATAAGTTACTACTTTAAGTATTACTATAAGTATTTTTATTTCAACATAAACGTCTTTGAAAACATTTATATACCTACACATTAAAACACATAAAACAATTATCTATAACATTACGTTATAAACGACCGCGGATGTCTCGCATCCCCCCCCCCCCCCCCCGACTTGTCATGCAGTGCGTTCAGTGCAGCGGCCCAGGCCAACGCCCACTCGCGAAACGACAGCTGCGGTGGTGTTTTTTTTTCTTCTCCACAATCGAATATCAATTTTCACATTCGAAGGTCCATTTTTTTTTCAAATGCGAATTTAAATTCAAATTTAGAATATTCGTTGACAGCCCTATCCAGCAACCACTACCACCAGTTTCTCCTCCATTGTTCACCAACTGTAAACTTGTTGTCGTGACCACCACAGAACGCCCACCTCTTAGATCATCCGATTGGAAAAAGATGATGAAAAAAGAGGTAATGTGTGGCGCTTTTCTGCTGTGAGTTGAAGTTTTTTCAACTTGAGGAGTTAAGAGCAACTGCGGGCAAAAAGCTACATTCTTATTTTAAACTACTACAAAAAGCCGCCTCCAGCTGCTAAAACGCTTTCTGTGTGATCAGGGCCTGATGGCATTGTGTAAATCAATACGATGTGCGCAGCTCTCTACAATGAAATGAGATTTTACCCATTTAAATTGACAAATTTTTGGTAAAGTTGTGGTGATTGGACAAAATTTGCAAAGTCAGTCTGAATTCAGAGGGGTTGGCTAAATTTGCGTAGTTGTTGCAATCGCATGATTGTGAAATCCTGCAGGGACTGAATTCTGTTTAAGTGGAGCTCATACAAACATCCATGCTCAAACACACTCAGGGTGCGCTACCTGTAGGTGCTAATGTCGTTAGCATGTATTTGTGAAGTACTGAGAATACGACTGGACAAATGATACTTGGATTATACCGCACAAGTTGTGTCAGACTTTGTAAATGGAGGTTTTGATATAGTGTAACTGTTGTTAAATGCGGACCTCGTTTACTGAAATTCAAGAAGACTGTTTGCCTTTTTTGGATTCTCTATTCACAGTGGAGGCATGCCAAAAAAAAAAAAAAAAGTTTTCTTTACAAATTTAACGCAACACATTGAGTAATTGATATACAAATGGTCATTTTGCGGGTGAAATAGATCGTTAAGTTTAATTAGCAGCTGATTTTCTAATTGTTTCAGCTGTACTTGCCACTACAGTTACGAATCACCAAGCTACTCCTTGTCTTATTTATGAATGTGCAAACTAGAGCCGGACCAATATGATTCTTATCTAAAATGATAATAATGTGTGTTTATACAGAACAAAGAGAATATTGCCTGATATATCATAATCCAATTTTTAAACCTTTAAATATCAATACTGGCCACAAAAACATAATACCAACCCTTCTTTACCTGATTCAGGGGTGTGAGGCTACACCACCCATACAGTGCCTGCATGTAATTCATATCAACAACTGTTCATCAGCTCAAACTTTTACTCCTAAACTATGAGCCTCCTCTTGAGCATTACCACTTCATAACAAAACAAACACCATGTTTAGCGCAGCATCATAAACACTGCTGAAAATCTGTTTATTCTATGTCAGTAACTGCAAGACTGCGGATGTTTGAAGATTAAAGAGAATATGTAGATCACAGAAAACTGATCGTTTAACTACAGTTGCTTTGTGTACAATAATCCCGACAGCAGTGGGAGTGCAACAACAGAGAGCAGTTCAGCTGAGGGCACTTGCTGCTCAAAACACAAACAATAATGAAGTTACCTCTAGAAGACTATAGTTATTATGCACCTCTAACAGTAAATATAAATGCAATCATTTATGACACAATCTTGTGTCAGAATCATATGATATGAAATGCATAAAATACATTTTAGTTTTAGAGTCGTGGGTTCATATGTATCTCCATCGCTACAGCTGGGTTTTATTTACACTATCATGTCATATCATGTAGATACAGCGCTGTAAATCCTGTACAGAGGCTGCTGGGTAATGCATAACATTTGGGGACAAAAAAGAATCCACCTGCTATTGACTCGTCCTAAATGGCAGCAGGCAGCGGCCATTACCAGCAGCTCAGAAGCATCAACCCCAGGGGACACTCATACAATCAGTGAGAAGCCATTAGACACCAGCAGAGTCTCGGTGGCTGCAGCCTTTGGCATCGTCTAAGAGGCCTGATCCCTAATTGATCAGACACCAAGCAGCCCTCGCAGAAGTGTGGTGTTTTATAATGGCTGCCATTACAGCAGTGGGTTTGCCCGCAGCTCCAAGGCTGAGGGACTTTTCCAATAATACGCTTTGTGAAGCCTCCAGGGGAGAGGCTCAAGACAATACCTGGCTGAGCCTAATGACCCAAACGTCACTGCTTTTGAGGGGAAACACGAGTCTTATGACAGCTGTGTGTTCGGGGTTAGAGACCTGTTCAAGCTGGTTTCAACCTTTCACATGTTCTAGCAGGCAGACAGTACTAAAAAAAGCCAACACTAGCACATCATTCCTCACATACAAGTCCAAATGTGAAAAAGATTACTGTTGAATAAACAAACCTGCCAAACACCAAAAATTCTTCATCATAACAACACTGTTTTTCCCCTCTTCTTCCCCAGTTTACCTGCGAACAGGGACTTCACCTGAACAACTCTACTGCTTCCCCATTCCCAGCCTCTGTGCAAGAGGCCAGACCAACCAATAGGAGACAAAAGCTGTGCTCCCTCACCGGCTTCCCACCAGAAACTCATCAAATTGCATAACCAATATGAGACAGCTGTCAGGGTCTCTGCTGTGGTGGGTGAGTGTTATCTAATCCCCAAATGCTGAATTTTTGATTAATTTAGATGATATTTACGAGAGCAATTCTATGACGGCCTATTTAAATACGAAAGAAAGAAAAATATGAAGCAGGGGGGTAATAATCTGATTAAAAAAAAATGAAATTCCAAGATTAGTCTTAAATCTATGGGATAAAAATATTAAAGTGGTAAATTTACAAAAAAAGAAAAATCTTTTAAAAATTTTTTCTTGCAAATTTGACTTTCCCAGAGAGAAGTTTTTATCTAGTAAATTTAAAACTTTAACTTTGAATATTAGCCCCTTCCCTGGCTTTTTTTAAACAATGGCCATAATATGCTGACATAAAACTCTGAGTACGCCACAACAAGTAAGGGAATAACAGATTGCCGCTGAGACTACTGGCCCCATTACACTTTGCAATGTATGCTGTCACAAAAGAACCGATAATCATGAAAGAAACACGGTAAAATCTTTGGTCCTACAATCAGATGCCAGGTCATTTAACTAAAACAAATGCAGTCTAATATGACAGTCCTGCTAAAAATGCTACCTTGATGAAGGTTAAAATGTTTTTGCTGAAACTCTGGTTCAACTGTTTGATCATTCCGGAGGATGTGGTTTGTTCTGCTGTTAAACTGTATTGCATTTTACCGAGATGTTTTTGTTATGTAGCCTACACTCATAGATGTAAATGAGGTGGACAAAATGATCATACAGTTGAACTAACAGCTCTCTAAAACCATTTGAACAAAAACGTATCGCTATAACCTTTGCCTGGGATTCACTGAAAAATCTGACATGCCTCAAAACTAATCTCATAAACTTTGTGTAATATGGGTCCAGTGAAATCTTCGTCACAAACTATGTCAAAGTGATATACACCGATCAGCCAAAACATTAAAACCACTTACAGATGAAGTGAATACATCGATTATTTTTGTTCCATTGCACTGTTCTGCTGGGAAACCTTTGGCCCTGGCATTCATGTAGATGCCGCTTGATGCGCTCCACCCACCCGAACACTGTTGCAGACCAGGTATCCCTCCTCATGGCAATGACACTCCAATGGCGATGGCCCCCCAGCAGGACAATGCCCCTGTTCAGGAATGACCCAAGGAACGTGACAAAGAGCTCAAGGTGTTGACCTGGCCTCCAAATTCCCCATATCCCAATCCGAGCGAGCATCTGTGGGATGTGCTGGTACCGCACCTTGTAACCCACAGGAGTCAAAGGATCCTCTGCGAGACACCACAGGACACCCCCAGAGGTCCTGTTTCCATGACCAAGTCTGAACCAAGGGGGCCCCACTGTGGTTCATGGTGTCTCTGCTGTACCAGCATGTACCACAAATACTCACGCAAGGTGGTACCTGGGGAATGTGGAGGCCAGGTTGATGTCTTGAGCTCTTTGTCACGTTCCCCAGGTCATTCCTGAACAGCTTTCACAGTGGGGCATTATCCTGCTGTTGAGGGGGCCACTGGTCTGCAATGGTGTCCGGTTGGGTGGAGCGTGTCAAGTGGTATCCACATGAATGCCAGGGCCAAAGGTTTCTCAGCAGAACATTGCACTGTAACAAAATGCTCAACGTTATTCACCTCACCTGTCAGTGGTTTTAAGTCTTTGGTTGATCGGTGTACAATGAACCTGCAAAATTGCCGTTACTGCACAGGAAACTGTCCCACCACAAACCTTAATGCATACACATCAGAATGGCCTCAACATGAAACTAAAATATTAATTCAAGTGGTGGCTACTAACAGCACTGTTCCATGAAATCAGGATCTAAAGCTGCTGTAATATGACGTGTTGCCAAACTACTGTAACATCACATCTTTTACTTGTTTCAGTTGCCATCTAGCCTGCAACCTCACGTCAACCTGAACCGCTGGACTTGGCCGCCTCCTGCGCGTCCCTCTCCATTAACTGCTTGCTGAGGCAGGATGATGGGAAATATGACATGGGAGCTGTGCCATGTGTGTGTGTGTGTGCAGGTACATGAACATGACTGATAGGTTTGGTGCCACATTGTGACAGCTGCTGGGACTTCCCAGAGCAGGTGTGCATTAGACTGAGGGCATGTTTCTGGATGTGGGATGCTTAAGTGGCCAAACGTCCCCTGACAACAGTCCTCTCACCTCACCATCAGGGCAGGTATCCTGTCACACGTCCCTGCTTTCTCTGTTTGCTTAGACATCCCCGTGGTTGCTCTAGACACAATTGGTTCTTATGTAACTCGAGTTTATGGCGTTACATAAAATGCAGATGGATAAATAAATGTTCACGCTGCAGTGAGCCCTCCACTACACAACGAAAAATAAGAGGTCACTGAACTGAGTGCTTTATTCTATATTATATTAATGGCAACTCAAGTTACATATGTGACTCATATCTGCATGCGCTCTCCTGTTTTTATCTCATAAATGAAACACGATTTAAACTAATGTCCTGTTTAGCCCCACTCTGCTTTGATGTACTGTCCATACATTTGAGCCATAGACCTAAGCTTCAGCTTTTTTAACCAGTTTCTGAAGATTTAACTTTACATGTAGTAATTATTTAATTGCATTTAAGCATTTAATTGGAATTAATTAACTGGAAGTGTCTTTATTTTACCTCAAATTACTGCCAAAATACATCAATATTTTGAGGAAACCTCCTAGGAAATTACTGGGCATTTACAGACTTGTAAAATAAAGTGATACCAAGAAAAATCCCTGGCAATCTTTGAGAAACGCAGAACCGTTATAACCCTTACGCAATTAAAACAACACTTCACCTGCAAATGACCACTTGTATATTAATTACTCAAAACATGTAACCTCAATTTCGTGAACAAAAAGGCAAACATTCTTCATGAATGGAAGTACACGTGGACGACATTTAACAACAGATGCATGCATTTCCACTCAAACAGCAAGATTTAAAACATGTCATGACAAACGTTCTCATGCACGGCCGAGAAGCGTGCCTGGACACATGCCTGAGTTCATCTGAACCCTGCTCATATGCACGTGCATGCCCAGGCACACTCAGGACCACTACTTATCGGTGGACATGTGATACTGTAGTATAATCCAAGTTTTATTTATTCAGTTGTATGCTCAGCACTTCCCAAACACATGCATTTTTACTCAAATGCTACAATATAAATACACCTCTGCCTTCGAGAAGCACACCGTCAGCTTACCTGAGCGTGCATGTGTGTATGAACTCAGTCTGAGTGGAGCTCATCCCATGTGTGTGGGCACGTTATTTGGCCGTGCATGAGACCATTTGTACACTTGGGTTTTTTCTAATCTTAATTTTTTGTAGTGACACACATGTTTGGGAAGTACTGCGCATACAGCTGAATGAAAGAGACTTGAAATATACTGCAAGTTTTGATATAGTTTTGCTGTTGTTAAATGTGGTCCCCATTTACTTCAATTCATCAAGAATGGTTGCCTTTTTTGGATTCTTAGTTCATCTTTAAGAAGGGATGCGTAAAAAAGTTTTTTTTGTTTCATTTGTTTTTTAAACAAATTCAAGGTAATGCAGTGAGCTCAATCTTTAACCTAGTTGTGACTGTAGTACCTGTAAGTGAAATATCTGCTGATTTTCTACGTTAAAATTGAAATATAATGTAAATTAATCATTATAAAAATAAGTGTAATAAACAGTAAAATGTAATTTTGCTGATGCGTCACACAAGGAGATGAGTCACTTCTGTCCAACTACAGTCACAACTTGGAGAGAATCTTGTAGTTGGCCAACAGTTTTAATCCCATTGGACAATGAGTATTTTAAGACTCTCAGATATTAACTTTCAAACTGCAGCAAGCGCAATTAAACAACCTTCCGGACGTTTTAAAGATTGCCAGGAATTTATCTCTCAAAAGAATGAAAGCTTCATCCTGCGACTCGAATGTCAAATGATTTACTAAATTTGGTTTAAACCACTTAAATCTCTTGGCTCGTAACAACTTCTGTAATATGTAAATTACTAGCTAAGAAATTCTGTTAGCACTGTCCAATCAAATGGAATCAATGAATTTGTAATTCCTCCACCTGCCATACATTCCTGTTTGATGTGATGCTGTCATCACCCCCTATTATGTAATGTTATATTGTTTCATAGTTTCAATTTATTATTAGTCTATTTTTATTAGTTATCTGTTTTGTTAGAGCTTCCAAAGCTGCAATGATTAGTTGATCAATTGATCAACAGAAAAATAACTACTATGGGAACAATTCTGATAACTGAACAATCATTTTAGTGATTTTCTAAAGGAAAAAAATTATAATATATATTATAAAAAATAAATAAACGTTTAACCAAGAAAATAATGGGCAGATTACTCAATAAGGAAAATCATTGTTAAATGCAGCCCTACAGGCCTCTAATAATTTCTCTGTTTGATTGTGTAGATTGAATATGTAACACTACACTTGATTTGATCAACTATTTAAACAGGAAGTCACTGTAGCATCACAAGCTCTGACATAACTGCTAAACATAAGGAGGCCTGGAGATTTATTCAACTTATCAGACAATCATTTGTAAGTAAACTGTGGTTATTACTTTGTTTAATTCATATTTATACATGGAGAAATATCTGTGTTTCAGATTTCAGCTGCTTATGTTAGAAGTATTTACGCAGTATTAACACTTCTGTTTTATTGGGTGTCATTTTTGTGAAATGTAATTTAACAATTTTGATCAAGTGTCTGGTCAGATATGTTAACTATAATTCATAATCACTCTCTCGGTCTGCAGGAGGGTGCAAATATTTAGAAACAACTAGTTCATCCCTGTGTAACAAGGGGTTTGTATGCGGGACTCTGCTTTTATTTAGAGCTGCTGCAGCTGGCTCCATATATTATGAGTCTGTACGCAGCACTGTACAGTAAATGCTTTGTACTTTATGAATACAACTTCCTGTCAGTGTCACAGCGCATTACTCTGAATAAAGTCAAGTAAACACGTGTGTGTTCTTACTGTAACATCACCTGTGTGGATGCAATGCCTTGTGCCAGTCATGCGCTCAGACCCTGAATGAGCCTCATTTTCTTCATGCATTCATGCATGCGCACCGTGATGCACAGGTGATGTGTTTGTGGCCCTGTCGATTCAGGTGCATGATTCATGAATTGAAGTCAATTTTTGTAAATGAGGTCACGGTTGTTGTAAGAAGGCTGGGAAATGCACGGCCAGGAACCAACAGCCTGCATATGTTTAACTGACTTGGCTGAGAAAAACAACCCGCTGGTGTTCATGAGGTGACATCATGCTCACTCACCTTCAGTCTCTTGAAGGAACCGTTGTTGACCACAGCTGCCCATCAGCTCGTACTTGCTTTTTTCTTCCGCCTGTGAGACACAAAGACAGTGAGCACTGTTGATTATAATGGATCGGTGGACACGTCGTATTTACAGACAGAGGCAGATATTCAGGATTTACTGAGAACTCAAGGCTGCGTCTTACATGTGGAGACACTGTCTGCAGTGGCTCATCGTTATGGATGGATAACCATGCCTTTTAAATTGCGGCCATGTAATCTCTGATTCCAGACAGCCACTGTAAGCACAGCTATTGTGGTGTGAAATTTGATGGTGGAGTGCAGCCATAGTGCCATTAGTCTCACTGAAAGGCCACCATGCACACACAGAGGAATTCCTTGACTGACCATAGTCATGCTGAGAATGAATGACGCCAGAACATAAAAGTGGATATCTGCAGAAAGCATCAGCTGATTACTGTATACTGGTGTTTACTTGTACATGTACTTCCTTTGTTCCTATAATTTAGATGAGGATGACTGATGTCACTCCCATGTCTGCGCATTTAGTGTGGATCCAGAGAGCAGTCAGCTGAGCTCAGACAACAGTTAGTTCAGACCAATTACTTTGATGGGACAGGAGGGATTCAAGCCACAACAGCACTGGGACTTTTAACCACACATGTATCACTCCGCTTCACAGGTCTAACTGTAAACATTAATTAGCCTACATAAACAGTTCTTGTAACAAACTTAACGCCACAAAGATGAACATATTTCCTCAAATAACATTTGAATTAAATAATGAATGGCCGACAGAAGAGGACGAACGGGAGGAAAGAAGCCTGGAAACTTCACTGCAAATCAACAAATCATAATCTGTTGTCTCTTAACACCGCTAACCAAAAAAACAGCACTTATAGAACTGTTGTATAAAAGCAATATTACACTTAAGGTCATGCTGTTGTACTGAATATCAGCACAGCTGTGATCACGACCGAATCACAGCTGTGCTGATATTCAGTACAACACTAGCTCTTGTGATATTGCTTAAATAAAGAATGAAAGAAGGTGGAAACTGCTAGCATGGCTACAAGTTAAAAAACGCTCACCTCTAAAGTTGATAATCAACATGTTGAATCATGGTTGTTTAACCCTTACTCAAATGGCAATGTAAAAATCTCATCTAACTCTTTAAAGGAACACGAAGAAGCATATTTTCTAAATACTGAATTAGTCCTTTAAATGAAGCAACAACAGTCAAGGTCAGGTTCAACCAGTTCAGCCCATGTTCCTGTCCAAAAGTTGTACTGATGTGTCCTATAATGCTTTTACTTTTCATTATAGAGGTCAATATGTCAATTAATCAGTCCCTCCAGGATCTTGAGGCAAAAAAACCTTGAATTTGCAGACAATTTTGTCAAAAAGTCACATAAAAATTGCGGCATTTTTATGTGACTTTTTGCGGGAAATTGTGGCTAATGACAAAAGGAGAAAAAAATAAATAAATTTTTTTAAAACTACGACCTCTTTATTTGCGACGTTTTGGTACTAGAGCTTCATTACTACCTCAAAAAAAAATAAGTCATGTAATCACTAGGGTTGGGTCGGTATGAGGGGGAAAAAAAAAAAAAAAAAGGTCCGGTTTTTGTGAAAAACCGCATCAAGTCGGTAATACCGGATTTTCGCCACACAAATAAAAAACGACCATAGGACAACAGAGTGACAGTAACATATTGTTTCTTTTATTCCTTACAAATAAATTTTGCAGCTTACTCAATCAGTGCAAACAAGGGTTGCCTCCTTCGTCTGGCTCAAAGCCAAAGTGTTGCCATAATGGCGCATTCTTTGATTTCTTCGAGACTAAATTGTCCGCCATTATCAACTCCCCAGGCTACAGTAGAAGCCTCGGCGCATGCGCACTTGCACCCCCTAGCTCAGTCCCTGCCCCACCACCACCACCCTCTCTCTCCTGCTCGCTGTGCGCTTGGCAAAGAGGCAGACACAGGTGCCCACAGACTCGGGCGTACTATAAGCGGAGTCAAGCGCACTTCCGCGTTGTAGTTTCCTGTAAAAATGTCCGTGAAAAATCCCTGTGATGTGAAAAATACATGCCGAGCAGTCTTGTGTGACACTGGTGCGCGGAGCGGAGTCCGCGCGGTCGTGCTTTGAGCGCACAGGGCTTGCGGACGTCCGCTTTCACCGGGCGGACCTCCGTGGAGTCCGCTCCGCCTACGTTCCACCCGAGTATGCGGTCCGGTCGGTCTCAAAAAAACAAACAAACAAACAAAAAAAAAACGGTCCAACCGAATTGGTATTACCGAGAACAGACCCAACCCTAGTAATTACTTGCTACAATAATCATAGTGAATATTACAAAAATAGCTGCAAATGTTTTTTATAGTTCTCTTCTTTAGTTTTATTTAATTAGTTTCAAAACATGGACTCCAATAATGTTGCAAAACATCCTGAGTGAATATTGTAGCTCTCAAACCCGACAATGTGACTGTAAAACAACATGTAGGCTACACATTCACTTTAGTTGTTCTTTTATCTGTATGTATCTGTATATCTGACATGTATTAAAGTGTTACATACCTTTTTAGGCTTCAACACATATTGTATGTATTTAAACAGTGCAAATTCTGATGTCAATACAGAGCGTTTCTCCATACTGCAATGCGATTAGCAGGATTTGATGACATGTCTGATGACGTCGCATGCGTGAAAAACGCGGAACAATCGCAGGACTTTTGACAGATTGCAAGCCCCCACAAAAATTGCGGACTTTCATTGAATTTGCGTTAATTATTGTGATCGCAAGACTGCAATTTTCTGGAGGGACTGACTAAGATATGTTTAGGGATGGGACGATATATGATTTTATCATGGACCGTAATAAAAAACACAATAAGTTGATTGTGGTGAATTTCTATTTTCACGATAATCGTGAGTGTGTCTCCAGCAGCACCGAAAGAGACTGCTGGGAAGAGACTCTGCAAAACAGTATACATACACACCAACCTCAATAACAAAAAGGATCTTCATCAATCATTGGCATGTTTCATACCAACAGATATGATGCCATTTCAAGGAGCCAAAAAGCCTCGCTTTTTAAACTGTTTTTTCCTAAAAAGGATGTTCACTAAAAAGATGTGTCCTCTCTGTGATGTAATTAAAATATATTTTTTTTCTTAACGTAATGTGATTCCAGTATGTCTTTGTGCCATTTTAACAGCTTCAAGCGTATTTCGATGGTTATCAGGACAATATTATGAATCTCAATTATTTTGGCCAGATTTATATCATCCCATGCCTAACCACGTTACACACTCAGAGTTATAACACCAACAACATTCAACAGCACCACAAACAGCAGCCTCCAATATGACCATAAAGTTGAAACAACACCTGACTAGAACATCATTAAATGGCAACTATGTGATGTCATATCTCCAACTCTACTGAAGTAACACCTCAGAGGACAGTTTGTCTCATCACAGACACACTTTGAAATCCAAAGCATAAAGTTATGCTATGTTTAATTTCAGATATACCTCAAGCCTCTTTTAAAAACAACCGGTATTCCCATGATGTGAAACGTTCCCCCCTAATGTTTAGCTGAACACAGAGCACAGTGAGTTACACAGCCAAAATGTGTAAGTGGTTGATAGCATAAAGCGGATTAGAGAGTTTTGGATTGGCCTACCTCTGAGTTCCTCTCCAGGCCCCGACTCTCCATGATCTCATAAGCGGGATCAGCTCTGCGTCTTTCCTCTTTACTATTAAGCCTTTTGTCTGGTGGGAGAGAAAAATATAGTGCGTTTTAAATATAGGAAATTAAACCGCAATTTCTTTCGCCAAGAAATTAATCTCATATTGTGCTTTTCTTAAAATCCACTTTGTGAATCACATCAGACGACGTGCACTCTGGGTACAAGTGCATGGATTTGTCCAGATCCAGTGGTGGGAACAATTAACAGTGAATTTATTCATCATCTCACAATACATCCCTGGTGCTGGAGACAAGAGCTGTGTTGACAATGTGAAAACATGCAAGGGACAAACATCACACAGAGATTCATCATGCAGCAGACAGTTTAGTGTAATGTCCTGTCTAAATGCTAACATTTAAACACTGATACTTTGAGTTTTATACTGTGGAAAAGGCTTTATATTAGAACTCGACTGATACACAACATTGATGATATCTGACAATTTAGCTTATAACACATGTATTGTTGCTGGTAGGGGATTTTTAAGGTCAATATAAATAGATATCTGACAATTAAAACAAAAAAAAATCTGCCATTTGTTCATTTTTTTAGATTTTAGAAGTGGGACATTTTCCAGACTCTGGCAGATTTATTGCTTTAATTTAAACAGGCTTATACAGTACACACTCAGTCGGCAGTTTATCACAGCTTGATAAAACTAAAGCAATCTACTCCAACAGTTAGATTTAGAAGGTTATAATGTTCAGATTTTGTTCAAAGTGTTTTAGAGAGGTGTTGATGCAACTGTATGATCATTCTAAAGGATGTAGTTTGTGCTGCTGTTGAACTGTATTGCTTTATACAGAAAGCTGTTTCTGTTATTTCGCCTACCACATAAACTAAGAATAATAATGGACGTAGCCACTGTGACATCATCCATTGGTTTGTGGACTCCTGTTTTGAAGCCTTGAATTTGGGAATGTGGCTGTCGCAGTCTTGGATATTTAGAGCTAAGTGACCTAAGTTGGAGGAATAAGTGTGGAGGAGGGAGGCGTGGATCTTACCGAGAGCCTGAGGACACTATCGGCAGACAGCCTGTCACAGAGAGCGGCCCGCATTTAATTATTCGTAACTTTGGGCCTTAAAAAAATATGAACGGGTGAGTCGTAAAAAATAATTCACCCCTTAACAATTGTTACGAAGGAAGAAATTAGCTATGGAGGCCAAAACTGTTTCCTGTACCTGGCTGTTAACACGTTTATTTCAGCTGTAAATTTGGAGGTCTGTGGGGATTAACTTGCTTTTGGAGCCAGCCTCAAGTGGCCATTTGAGGAACTGCAGTTTTAACACTTCAGCACTGGCTTCATTTTTCAGCCTTGGAGGTTGCTGCTTGGCTTACTTTCAATGATATAAATGGGACGAGCCAGATAATAAACACCTGTCAATATAACTCAATAAAAGGCAGGGTTGTTGTGTTGGAGAGCTTAAGTTTTAGCTAGGTGTACCTAATAATTTGGCAGCTGAGTGTGCATCAGCAAAAAAGTAGCAAGTAATTTCATAACAGAAAAGTTAAAGATACTGTATGTTCAAGATACTTTACTGTCAGTGTCACCATCACACAGTGTGTCCACCAGAGGGTGCCGACAAGCTTATTTTCTAACTTTTTTTTTTCTTAACCAAATTTATGTAATCTTTTTTTTTTACTTAACTTTCTTAGTACTATTTTGGTACCACTTTCCAATAACGCACCCCAAGTTTTAACAGAGGCCAAATTAGTGGCTAATAAATAACTTAATAATGCTTTACAGTTCAGTTATAAGCCATTAATAAGAGAATGCTTTAAGTTGCCAGGTATTGTAAAAAAAATATGCTCAGGCTGGTGTTACTCCTCGATAAATGAATGCGAGGAAAGGTATTAATAAATACCCTTTCCCTAAAGGTAAGGCATCATTAAGGCCTTTGCACACCAAGTCCATATTTACCATTTGAAATTGTTTAAGTTTTCAGAATAGGTTCAATTTTCTGTGTTTCGTCTACATTTTCTGCAGTTGTCGTTTCTGCAGCTGCATCAAGAAGCAGTGAAAAAAATGTGACATAACGTGGGATACATACAGCTGCTAAAGAGAGAGGAACAGCGTGTGCAGTTTCTTTACATAACTCAGAAAGATTCCTTTCAACAGGTCAGATAGTAATATTCAGGTGGATAACAGTGACAAAGAGCAAGGTGAAAGAGAGAATGAAGGCTGCATGCAGACAGAGAGAGAGAGAGAAAGCAGCAGTGTGGAGAAAGAGAAAGAGGACAGCTCAGCAACTTCATGTAGCCATGGTGCCAAATGCAAGAGGCAGGCGGAGTGGTGACAGCCGGGAGGTGCCTCCAGAGAAGCAAGGGAGCAAATGTGTCTTCTCATTTGTCTTGTAATGCAAATTTTCTCAACAAATAGAACACTATAACACCTTGGACTCAGTGTTAAAGTTTTCTTTGCATAGCAATTTTTACAGATGACTGATGGAAATGGAAAACACAGACTTGTTGTGCAAAGGCCTTAAGGTGGAGATTTTTCAGAGTCTGGCAACCCAAAAGTTGGCTTTGACCTCCTTTAGAAGGCATTAGTACAGGATTTATTCGCCATGAATAAAGACATTACTTACAACAGAGCTCTTTACAATAGGGTAAGAAAGTGGTGCAGACTTTGTTCAGCACTAAAAATCAAAATGCAGAATTTTTGCACACCTGAGGGTCGACAGTTGCGTAGGGGAAAACCATGGGTCAATTATCACAGAACAAAGAACTGCACACTGTCTGCTACACTTGCAATAATAGGAACGTTTTTGGGAACCCTAAAGCCGTAAATCAGTCAGTCTCTATAAGAGCGTATATATAATTTATGATTTCATAACTTGTGCAATAACTTCAATCCCCTCTGTTTTTCACAGCCCTCAAGAAGCTTAGTTGTACAAACAACACAACACAAGTAAAGACCACAGAGTGCAGGAAGAGAGAAAACAAGAAGATGATTAAACAAAAGAAGCCAGGAGGAAATTGTGTTTTTATTGAAGATAAGCAGAGCAACAGGACGGAAACAAAGAGAAGATCCGTTTCAAAGGACTGAAGAGGAAAAGGACACCAGAGGAATCGTCGCGAGAAAAGATGCTTTGTTGTGAGTTGAAGAGGAAACTGGAGAAGAGGCCTCTTACCTTCACTGGTCACCGTCTGACCATTCATCTCTTCGTACTGACACTGCCCAGCCACGCTCTGTGATCCATCACTGGCAGCTTCACACAACAGCTCCTCATTAGTAGCTACTTCTTGTTCTTGGCTTTCCTTCAGGTGCAGCCCAGTTGGAAAGGTTTGTAAAGTGGAAACGTTCCTGTTGCGGTATGTCTCAGCAGGTACGACCCGTGGGGGAGGGTGGCAGTTCTCTCCTTGACACTTGAAACAGTTCTCGTAAATGACAGCTCTTTTGTCCTGCTGTGAATCTTGCGGTGGCGCACAGGTGCCAGTTAGGGTGGATTTGAGCTCATTCCCAAAGCTAGGGCTCATTGACTCATACAGGTTCAGTCTGTTAGTCTTTGCCTCGGGCTGCCTGTCTACGCTTGGAAAGCCTAGCAGATCAGCCAAGAGACTGGCTAATTTCTCTCTTCCTTTTTTTGGCAGCACTGAATCCTCACTCGTCCTCACTGTTGGCTTCTCCAAGCTGTGGATGCTTCCAGAGCCAGGAGAGGCACAGGGTTTCTCCAGAATTTTCTTCACTGCAATATTGTGTTCACTGGCAGCGCTGGGTCTGCATGGTGATTTGTCAACACTTTGATCTGCTAGAAAAAAAAAACCCAACCTTCGACACACTTTAATTTCTGTCCCTAAATCAAATCGGCAAGCTGTGGCTCAACAGAAAATGATAAATGTTTTATTCTCAAACATGCATCAACTGTTCATGCAGGCAAGAATCGATACATGCAGCATGCACTTAATATTTAAACTGATTACACTTACCTGGTATGGCAGGGACCGCTGAACCACTTGCAGGGGTGTATGGTGTCCCCTGTGACATGACATAAAATTACACAAATTACCTGGTGTTTGAATGTGTGGCATTTTAAGGGAAAAGGCTGGTAATCATCTGTATTTCTTTTCAAACTGCCAATAATCCCTCGCCTGACATCGCTAGACGAAATCACAAATTTGAGTTAAGCTGAGAACACGCTGCTGTGCCACAGTGCGTCAAATGACCAAGCAAAGTTATTACTACTTTTACTGAAAGATCTGTACCTCTTCCACCTCTGCATAAGTTTAAAGTCATGTGTGGACACCTACTCATCTAAGCTGATTTCTCACCTGAAGAGCCGATCTCCAGAGCTTTGACTCGCCAGGCAGTATCTTTTTAGTCATGGTCTTTATAATGACAGGATTGTGGGTCGTTTAGCTCAGGATATTTCTCCTCCTAAACAACATTTCTCTCCTCATTCATTCTTTGCCACACGAGACACAGAGTTATCTTTGCATCCATGGTGAGGAGAGGAGTCGAGCTGCTACAGGAGCAGGTATGTACAAGCAGAGAGCAAGTGGGGGAAAATGCATTTGATTCCAGGGCCGGCGAGGCTGGAAATAAGAAAGTGGCGTAAAGTGCCCGCAGGGCAGCACGTCCATGAGTGCTGACACGTCTTGCTTGTACACCGAAAATAATAAGGTTGTATTTTTATTTTTGAGGGACGCTAGCAACAGCCGTAGATCGAAATGCCCTTGACCACAATTGGATAGATTTATGACCAGCTATAACAACATAACGTGATGTTGTGCTAAGCAATGGAAAAATGTAAAAAGACTAATTACTTTGATAGAAAGTTCAACATCAGCTGCAGCCAATTTGGTTGTTATTCGAAAATGCCTCAACCTCACTCCTTTACCAAGTCTCGGAACCCTTCGGCTATCTATCTGATGATAATTACAGCCTCTGGGGGCAACAACCAATATTTCAGGAGAGTTGGTGTAGCTGGCAGATATTCAGGTCAAGACATCCACTTCTGTGCACCAGTCAATTTGGCTAATGTCTATAATTAGATACCTGCAAATGAATGAGAACAAATAAAAAAAAACTAGAATTACCACCCCACAGTTATATGCCTCCGCGCACCGGTCATGTTTCTTTTGCAGTTTACATCTGTCTGTGAAAACACCCACGCCCACTGTCCCTCCAACAGCACAGAAGATCTTTACAATCAGCACAGTTTCAAGGTGGACATCAAAGATGACTGCCACCAATTAAATATCTGACCAAATGTCTCCCCTTCTGTTCCTGAGATATGACACTGAATAATGACCAGAAAAGTGATTTATACAGACCATTATGATGAACTAATCAGTTCATTGTTGAGTCAAAGGGGACATTTGTGCCAAATTTGAAGAAATTCCCTCCCTGTGTTCTTGAGATATCTTGTTCACAAGGATGGGACAGACCGATTGACAGATAGACAGAGGGAAAACCCGAGAACATAATGCATTCAGCCACAGCTATGGCTGGCAAAGAGACACAAACAAATTTTTTTTAAAACAGCCAAGGTTTTGAGCTGAGTAAAAAGTGCACCAAAACCACCTACACTGTATCAAATAAAACATGTTATATATGATTCTGATTTGTGCACAGAACATGCAACTAGTGACAACATGATCGGTCGATCATTCAGACTACAAACAGAAACCAGAACTCCAACTCCAACACTTCCAATACCAAAATCTTGTCTCATTGCCCACAGACTCGACATACATATACAAATATCTGTTTGTAGAGATTACTCTTTACTAAGCTAAATTTATCCCAGCCTTAGTGTCCCCAGCACAAAGGTGCAACACATAGTTTGTGTAAAGCATGGCCTCCAAGACGTCATTGTCTCAAACATGCCTCATCTTAGATAAATGGTTGTGATTGGCCCAACCCAGGCCCAGTGGGCTCAAAATCTGTCTGAACAGTTCGGGGACCAGATGCATCTGCCAGAGCGCATAAAACATGAGCTTGCAGATCCGTCTGGTTCCCAGGCTAAACAATCCCATGGAAAGACGAAAACCAACAGTGAATTTATCCGTCTCTCAATACTTACGCAGCCTGTCTATAGTTTTCAGCCAGAAGGAAATCGGTTCCTACTGAGGATGTAACACTTGGAAAAATGCACCACAAATATATACTTTGACTTTTAGAAAAAAGTCTACATCATTTTCTTTTAAGAGCTGGGCACCTTGAGCAAACATTTCCTAAACAGGAGGAAATAATGTTGGGGATATGTTCAGCTGTGATCTGGTATTGGCATCCTTGTTTTTAATTCCTGATAATGAGAGAGACAGGGAAGAGCCTGGGTCAGACTCAAATCTGAGCTGCTGTGGTAAAGACTCTGCAGTAGTACACAGTTTACCCAGTGAGCTACCAGGCCAATCTATAAGACTTTGGCTATACAGGCGATACTTGCTAGTTTCATGGGATTTGTTGACAATAACAAAAATGTACAATATCACCACAGTGGACTGTTTAGCTTCTGTAACGTCAATAAATGTTATGTTCCATAGTTGAGAGGAGTGAATGGCTGTGAATGTGTCCTTGGCTGACGGATGACTACATCACACACAACATTTTCCACACCTGACTTTTCTTGTAATTGTACTACCCATACTCCCCCCTCTTATTAAACCAGCCAGACAGAACCCTTTAAAATCTGCTCACAATATGGTATAATTATTATGATAAAAATAAATTAATGCTTTCATAAATATCCACTCCAAAATGTGAAATTACATGTATTTGTATGGTGTGCAGTTTTCTCCTGAAGTGTCCCTTTAAACCGTGAGCCAGTAAACACTACAGGGGTGGAATGTGTTGCTCAGGCTGAGGTGATAAATGCCCTCCCACACTGCTCGTGTCTGATCCATCAGCTCCAAGCCAATAACTCTCATGTTTAATTTAGTTCACTGAGGACTGACTGAAGAGAAACCGAGAGAAAGGGAACATTCTGTTCAGGTAATATAATGCAATTTGCTCTCTAAACTAAATGCACTACCAGCAGGTGGAGCTATTTGTTTAGAGTATTCAACAAACGTGACTCACAGCTGACATACCAGGACAGAACAGCTTTTACCGAGTTTGCACCTGGATGTTTAAATGATACGATCTCCAAATAAACTGAAATTATAGCTCAAAGTCAGCCTTTAAGAGTGCAAGAAGGTATTTGATAATGAACAGCAGAGAATCAGCACAGACATGAAGAAGAAATAATGAGGATGAAACTGCTATAAATGATGTAAGACTTTCTATCACAGCCAAGAAGGATCCATCTCGATATCAATGGGCAAAAACTGATTCGTCCTAAACTCCGACATCTCTTCCTTCACTTACTGTATCTTGTCAAGACTAACAATGATGAAAAAACAAAGTAAAGCTCAAACAATTACAGAATCAAAGCTTCACTTGGTAACTTTGATGAAAGTAACTGTGATATCTGCTGTCACTATATTCACATAGTGGTACATGAGACAGATAAACTTTCCTCCTCCCTTTGCTTCTAATGGCATTCACTAGAATCTAACGCAGCTCACAGAAAACAACCAATCAGGGCCGAGGAGTCTCTAACGCCACTGTCAATCATGTCAATCACTGCTTACGAACTCTGGTCAAACTTCCGAACTAGGCAGCGCTGATGTGGTCACTTCATTGCCTATTTCTCGCCCTTAAATGTTCTCGGGAACATATTTTAGTGCACTGTTTAGCTGTAAAATGAGAACGTTTGTGACCCAGCTGCCATGTTGGAAACAGGTGAGTCAAGCACAGCCACCAGCTGGACCAGCTTTTTCATCACACAGCTAAACAGTAGCTGTAGGCTGTGGCTCAGAGGTAGACTAGGTCGTCCACTAATTGCAAGATCGACAGTTAGATCTCCAGCTCCTCTAGTCTGCATGTCGAAGTATCCTTGGGCAGGATACTGAACACCTAATTGCTCCTGATGAAAATGCCATCAGTGTGTGTGAATGGGTCAATGTGACGTACTTGAGTGGTCAGAAGACTAGAAAAGCGCTATATACAAGTGCAGTCCATTGACAGTACACTAAAATAGGTTTCTGAAAACATCTGAGGAGAGAAATAGGCAACACAGTGACAGATCTTGATTCGTATTTGCCCAGTCTGGCAGTTTGACCACAGTTTACGAGCTGTGACTGACATGATTGACAGCTGTGTTAGGGACTCTTTGACCTTGATTGGTTGTTTTCGTCCACATGGAGTTATGCCATGAGAAGCAAATCGAGGTGGCAGAAGAAGAATATTTTTGTTAGTTTATCCGTCTCATTTACTGCCGTGTTTATGTAATAACAGTTTCAGCTATAAATATGACAAGTTATTACAACTTCAATGGAATAGCTCATTGAGAGAGAATGAATTGTCCACCGTTTTGATAGCGAGATTAAAGTAATCCTTAAGCGACATGTCAAACTAAATATTTGCTTATTTTCTTAGACGTCTATGATATTAAACTGGATCTCTTTGGGTTTTGGATTGTTGGCTGGACAAAACAAGTGATTTGAAGATGTAAACTTTGGCTCTGGCTAGTGTGATGGGCATTCTTAAGTAGTTTCTGACACTTCATGGACCAAACGATTAAGATAATAAGCCCCAGATTGATCTATAATGAAAGTAATCAGTGGCTGCAGCCCTAAAACAAAGATGAAACAGAGAAAAACACAATCGCCATCCTACAAAACCACTGGACCTCATACTTCATATTGAGAAGCTTTCTTTTATCTTGGGTATCTTATCTTAGCAGTGAGAACGACCTTCAGTTTCCAGTTTACATGTACTACCCTCCCTTAGCTCAGCAGCATCACATTAAACAATAAATAGGAGGCAGAGGTAGGAAAGGAGAAAACGGCAAGTCACTAACAAGGTCTACATCTGCTGGTATGATGACAGTGTCGGCCTCAAATGGCTGTTGAAATGTGAGCTTGTTAAGACAGATGGGCCACAGGACTGTTGGTTGTTTGGACACAAAACGCAGAGCGGCTTCACCGTCAGCCTGCACGGTACCGCAAAGGTCATATTGACAGCGAGCTACAGAACAGATGATACAGTGAGAACGCCGGCCTGCACAAGCTGCTACTGTATGACAAAGAGTTATACAACAGAGCACGTTCAGGAGACCATTTAAACAGAGGATGCTATTTTTTTTTTAGGTAGACAGATGGCCGGCGAGAACAGACTTAATAATACTACACTTATACACAAGCTTAACCCAAGTGTGCTTCTGGCAGAAGGGTAACAAGACAAAATATATATATAAAAAATGAGCACAAGTGACAGAAAGATATTTCCTACTTACCTTAAATCCACCGCAGACTGAGCAGATGGTCACAATGGTTTTGGGGACAGATGTGAGAGGGCTGCAGATGTGACAGGAGTCTGGGTGTTCACTCGAGGGTGCCACTTTTGTTTTCTTACTCTCCTCTGAGGAGCCTTGTAAGTGTTCACTCACCGATGCTCTTTCACTAGTTTCTGAGGGACCCTCAGAGGTCATGGTGGTGCTTTTATCCCCCTTTGCAGAGTCTGTTGTGAGGCCTGAAGAAGCAGGAGTGTCCTTAGTTGGCGTGGAGGATTCATTGTCTTTGGCGCCCCCACCTCCCTCCTGTAACACACTCCTGGGGCTGTCATAGAGATACCTAAGTGATGTTGGTACTTGGTATTCATGTCCAGGGACAGTGGTGCAACTACAAGGGCTCAAGTCTTGAGCCAAGTGGGGAGGCAAGCTGAAAACAGACCCAAAGTCCTCCCCGGGGACAATATCCAGGCTGCCTGTGTACGAGGAGAAACTTCCAGAGTAAGAGGAATGGCTGCCGGTGGCGATGCCGCTGTCAGAGGAGCTCTGACGGCCGATCTCCTGGAGCTGCCGTGGGGGCTTGGCGGCAGGTCGGTTCCCTCCTCCCTGGTTGACGGAAAGCTTCTCGATGCTCTGTAGTGCCGCTTTAGCTCCCACATGGCTGAGGTTTTCAGAGGGGTTGGAGGCCGGCTCGGTCCAAATGGCCATCCGGCTGCCAATGCTGCAGTCTGATTGGCTGGTGTCCGATGTGTCGGAGGAACCAGATATGCTACGATCATCGCCCCCAGCAGACGGACAGTACGAGGATGAGACTGCAAGGAAAGACAACATTGATAAAACTGAATTTAATCAACTGCTTAAACAAAAACTGCTTTCATCAATAAAGAGCATTAAAGTACCGCGACATCTTCATGGCTGTTTTTGCTCTGTGGTTTTTTACCACATAATAGGAATAATAAATCACCCGTGTGAGTAGCGTCTAATCTGTAAACTTAATTTGAATCTAAGTGCAGCATTATTAAAAGCCAAAGTACTCTCTGTTGGAGGAGAGGCATTGCTGCAGTTAAAGTGATTATGGGTGCTTTGGGATAATTATGGAACAAATGCACATTCAGAGCAGGAAGATTTGTAAAATGGGCAAACTTTTAGCTGCAGTTTCACCTTCTTATCGGCTTTGAATCTGAGCACAGCCTTACGGCCCTGACACACCGAGCTGTCAGTCAGCCGTCAGCCAATGTCAGGCGGTCGGTGAGCTTCTGTCTCCCTAGTATTTGCAGTGTGTCCTGCACCGGTGGCACTAGTCGGCCCTTGTCTGCTTTATTTTCTTGGCCTATTCAGCATGTAAAATTGGCGTCAGAGATGGCCGTTGGTTGTAGTCTTTGTTGAGTATTTAACTGCAAGTTTTTGGCCAAGACATGGGTGACGCAACAGTTGATGTTGGTTTGGTGTGTGTGGACTTTAACAGTAAGATGCTGTACCTGTGCTGCTCCTGTGAGACAGCATGCTCAGTCGTTTCTCCAGCTCCTGGGCCTCGTGGTTCAACCTCTCCTCCAAACTCGTCTGGCTGGCACTGGGGTCTGTGAGAGAAAGCATCACAGAATGACATCACCCACAAAGGTTCAATTCATATATATGTATATACACATATAAACTTACATTGCTGTCATCACACTAATTAATGATGACACGCTAAGTTTGGTGAGCCGTACTGCTGTCACTGAGACTTGGGATCAAATGTGACGCAGCTGAGGATTTTGCTCTGCAGTGACACAGGCACAGCTGTGAAAACACATCCAACAACAACTCCAGAGGAACAAGGGACACTTTAAACCACAAGGGTCTCGCTCATGAAAGCTGTGGCATCGGGAAAATAAAATGTCAGCCACAAGATGTTGGTGAAAAGAATAACTAACAGGCACTTTGGCAGGAGTGTTGTGTACAGGACGTGCACAGGAGAGGGTCACACAGGGGAACACCTTGCAGTATTTGTGCAACACTACGGGGTTTATTAATAGCGCTGCCACGTGGCTCTGTTGGTACGCACTCTGTTGCTTGTGGCTAAAGATTGTTGGTGCTGTTCAAGGATCTTATGTACCTTGGAGCGCCAAGGTCAACTCTAACACTGGATCGATGTTTTTTCCGAGCCTGCAGCAGCAAATGGTTGAGATCACATCCTACATGTGGAGTATTAACTTACAGTACACAACAGACTATTACTCTTATGTGAGTCTTGCCACTGGCACTCGTCTCATGCAGTTACATGTTGTTTACATGAATCTCATTTCCTTCCTTTTGAAACCCTTTCTCTCCCTGGAAGACACCAAGTTTGTTTACCCAGATGCACATAAAACTTCAAGAAGCACATATTCCCAGCTGGAACTTTAATGAGCCTAATGCAGCCACATTCTCTTACATTTCTCTTATATTTTCTCTTAATGTTTTTGTAGCCGTCTTGCTACCCCTGTGAACTCCCCAGCACAGATTCAGCACTCCGTCTAAATGCAATACTTTTATTTTCTGCTTCCCAGCACACAACAACAACAAAATCAGTCAACAACATGTGCCTATGGCTGCCTGGCTCCTCTGGCTCAGTCTTAAACCAAAAGGCAGTGTCCCTCTCCCTCTCCCAGCACACTACAGCATGAGAAAGGGAGAGATGTAATCAGAGCAAACCAGCAGCAGCTGTGTCAATCAACTCACCTGGTACTACTTTCATTAACCCCACACCTCCCCCCTGCATCTGACCACTAACCACACCCACCTCTACCGTTTTGTTGAGAGAAAAAACAAGAGAAGTCAACTCCAAATACACCAAATGTTCCTAATCATCCTTATCTGCTCTACCCAGGTGTGCTGAATGATGCTTCCAAGTTGATGATAAGTAACCTATTAGCATAGGCAACGCCTGTTAAACACCATATAAAGGCGGGTGCTGTATGCCCAAGAACTGGATAGATGCCACCAAAAAAAGGTTGTAAGAAGAGGAAGAACTTGTGCTTAAGTGAAACTGATGTACTGTTAAATAAACTTAAATTAAATGTGAGTGAGTGACAGTACTGAAGTTACAGGAAAATCAAGAACCCAGCAATGACAAAATATTAGTGATGCTGTAAATGCTGTGTCAGCAGCAGGGGTGGAGGAAATATTTAGATCTTTACTAAAGTAAAAGTGCTAATATCACACTGTAAAAATACTCTTATTAGTAGAAAGTCCTGCATTGAAAAATGTTACTTAAGTAAAAGTATGTAAGTACAATCAGCTAAATATAATGAAGTATTACAAGTAAAAGTAGTCAATGCAGAAATATTAAATCAATTTAATAAATCAAAATAATTAAAAGGAAAAGCAATGAGTCCTCATATTTGAGTAGCTGGAACAATAAAATGTTTTTCAAAATACAGTAGTTGCCAATTAATTTTCTAATTAATCGACTAATTGTTTCAGCTCCACCTGTATATTTTCATATGGTTTGTGCGTAAAAATCTAAATTTGTCAAGTAACTAAAGTTATCAGATAATTGCAGTGGAGTAAAAAGTGTAATATTTTCCTCTAAAGTGAAGTGGAGTAGAGGTAGAAAGTGGCATGAAATTAAAATACTCAAGTAAAGTACCTCAAATTTGTACTTAGGTACAGTACTTGAGTAAATGTACTTAAGTACATTCCACCTCTGGTCAGCAGAGGGACACACAGCAACTGAAATTACAGTAAATAGGATCAATGGACCAAGTATAGTAGTATTTTTTTAGCCCACAAACTTAATGATACAATCACTGCAATTACTCTTAAAAAGTGCATGCGTATCATATAATCAAATTAAGATTATATTTAAATGTTCCTCAAATTTAAAACCTCATGCTGGACAATTTATGGACTGTGAAAACAAGGGCGCTCTCAACCTAAAATTTCCTCTTAACAAAGAGCGAATGTAAGAAAACAACAGTAAATCACAAAAATCAATGGGTTGTAACAAACATAAGAGAAAAGTTGTTCATATATTGCCTCCAGCATAAGGCCCATTTATTATACATTTAGTTTTTAACAAATGTATTTGGTCCCCTACTACTTTGTCTAGTAGTAGACAAAGTAAAATTACAGTCAGAATTTATTAAAACCAAACTGAAAATTTAGAGCCAAAATTTCAATTGCTTATTCTAACATTTAAACGTTTTATTTAATCATACAGTTTTAAGTTGATTATGAATTTCCTCTCCTTCATTTTGAACTTCTGTGTGAAACTAGAAAACGAATGCTCCGAGTCCTGCTGTTGTGTGCCAAGAAGCACATCACACAAACATCAGGTGGCACAGATTCCTTTGGTTCCCTGTTGGAAAACATATGTCCAACAATAAATCTCACCAATCCAAAGAGACAGGACTTCACATTTTCAGGAAATTTATTTCACCTGAGAAAACCTACATATGGCAGTCTAATTTAGAGCTGAACTCAATATCAGATCTGGTAAGATTCAAACTAAGAATTTAATGTTTTAAACTAAGATTTCAAATAAATGTTTCATATTTGTAATGGTCACAAATGATACTTGTAAAATCTAGTCAGGACATTCTCATTAATTTTTTTTCTCATTATAACCAGATGTTATTGTCATGGGAAAAAAAAACAACACTTTCATTTTAACATGAAAAAATGTGAGAATGTTTTTTTAACAATGGCAGTTCTAGTGTCTTGTGGGTGTCGAGAACAAAAGGCTCTGTGTGCCATGTAAACTGAAGTGTACAAAGTGTACCAGCAGCATCATAAACAATACAAACTGATATCTGGTATCACATCGGTTGTCATGGCTGCATCCAAATATAAAAAAGAGCTGCCAACACTTAAAAGCTATGAAAAACTACTACCGCCTTGCCGTTATATGCCTCCACCAACCAGTCAAGTTGCAGTTACAGTTTACATTCAGGTCTGTGAAAACATCACACACACCCTCCCCCCGGCAGCACAGAAGATCTATATCAAATGTCTCCCCTTCTGTTCCTGAGTTATCATGTTGAGTAACGTCCAGAAAAGTGCATAACATGATGATGTCACAGTGAAGATGACCTTTGACCTTCTGGACATAATAGGTCAAGACTATCATTTCATCCAGTTGGACATTTGAGTGAAATTTTGTCATAATTAGCGTATAAATTATTGAGTTCTGGCCAAAAACATGTGTGTAGTGATCTTGACCTTTGACCTTCCACCATCAAATTCCAATCAGTTCCTTCTTGAGTATAGGTGAAAATTTGTGCCGAATTTGAGAAAACTCCCTTAACACCTTCTCCACGTGTAGCATTCATGAAAATGAGACGGACACAAGGTCATAGTGACCGTGACCTTGGCCACCAAATTCTAATCAGTTCATTGTTAAGGTCAAGTGGTAGTTTGTGCCAAATTTGAAGAAATTCCCTTAAGGTGTTCTTCAGAAATGGCATTCACAAGAATGAGACACATGGGTCACAGTGACCCGAAACTTTGACCACTAAATAATCCTTGACTCAAAGTGGACATTTGTGCCAAATTTGAAGGAATTCCCTCAAGGTGTTTAAGATATCGAATGCATGCAAATGAGACTGAGACGAGGTCACAGTGACCTCATCAGTTCACATTGTATGACATCACTGTGTTCACAAAATGAGATGGGTGCAAGTTCACAGTGACCTTGACCTTTATCCACCAAAATCTAATCAGTTAATTGTTAAATTAAAGTTAACGTTTGTGCCAAATTTGACGAAATTCCCTTGAGGTGTTTTTGAGATATCGCATTCACAAGAATGCAACAGATGGGTCACAGTAACCTTAAACTTCAACCACCAAATCTAATTGGTTCATCCCTGACTCAAAATGTACGCTTGTGCCAAATTTTAAGGAACTCCCTTAAGGCGTTTGAGATATCGCATTCATAAAAATGAGACTGAGGCGAGGTCACAGTGACCTTTATTATTAAAATCTCATCAGTTCATCTTGAGGTCCTTAAAAGTTTGTGTCAAATTTGAATAAGTTCCCTCAAGGTGTTCTTGTGATATTGTGTTCATGAGGATGAGATGGGTGGAAGGTCACAGTGACATTGATCTTTAACCACCCAAACATAATCAGGTAATCATTAAGGCCAAGTGAACACTGTGCCAAATTTGAAGGAATTCCCTTAAGGTGTTCTTGAGATATTGCTCTCACCACAATGGGATGGATGGCTGGACAACCTGAAAACATAACACCTCCGGCCACAGCTATCGCCGACACAGAGACAAAATAAAGCCAAAGTTTACCAGAGCGCTGTCTGCTGTTGTTTGATTATCAGCTGATATCGGCTTGCTCATCCCAGCTAAGCTCCACTAACGCCTCCTACTCTTTGACCAAATAAGGATTTTCTGGCTACTGTAGCTGGCAAAGACCACATTTATCTCACATCTATAGATACAAGATAAGGAATGAAACTAACAGCTTTTACTGTGCTCCAACTACATACAATTTAAAAATCATAAAATCTTAATTTATAAATGTATAAATTGCAACTTTAAAGTATAGTTTGACATGTTAAATCTGCATAAATATGAAGTTACAGCCGTCAGCTGGTTATCTTATATTAATATACAGATTGGAAACAGTCCTAACCATACACATTTTCCACTGTATCTCGAAGCAGCCATTGTAATCTTCATTCCCTATATTTACATCCCCTGAGGTGTTTGATTACAATGGCAATTTTCCTAGTTGAACTTTCTCGTAATTTAAGTTTAATATCCCCCCCCTCATGGGAGTAAAGTTTGTGTCCTGGAGACTAAACAGAGCGGGAGAGTTAAAAGTGGTGAGAGGTGGAAACAGTACATCACACACCAGTGACATACAAATAAGTGAGCCTGGGAACATAACAACAATTAATTAAAACAGAAGCGGAGAGATTTAGTCAGGAGCTGTGCAGGACAGAGACACACACACAAGGACTGAGAGGTGAACCGCAAGTGAGAACGAGACACACAATTAAGGGCTGCAGAGAGGAATAAGATCGAGTATAAAATGAGAGACGGGAGGGGAGAGCGGAGCGGTGGGTGACCGAGTATGAAATGAAGGGGGGGAGGCAGCAGTGGAATCCTGTGGATGAGGTTACATACATGCCCGGAGTGATTAGGAGGCTTTGGCTGCTCTGCTTGTGTGAACTGTGACTTTGACCCCACGCTCTCCCACCGACATCCTCCCTGCTATTTATTCTACTACGCACCACAATAATAGGAGTATGAGCTCAACCTGTGATTGGGCGGCGAGATGTGTGAAAACCAGAATATCTGCGAGACCCCACAGCTGCCTGCTCCACATTTCCTGTTAAGTTGCGCACTGGGTGAGACATTTTTTTATTTAAACTGCTAGTGTGGAAAATCGAGGGTGTTGAAGTGGACAGGAGGAGAGCAGATAATGTTTAACAGCTTTAGTTACATTAGATGAAGCATCCAAATGTGTTAATGAAATAACAGAAAGAAGAGCAATCACATAGAAAAGGAGCAGGGATGAGAGCATTTTCTTGTATGATTCTTTGTGTCGAAGACCATTTCTACTATTTTATATGGTGGACAGTGACAGGGATAATTTGAAAATTAGAGTTTAAAGATACCAAAGTTCACAATATGTCTGTAGATTATTACACTGTGTCTGCATTATTTTCTCCATGTGCCAAGTTACAGTTTCAAGTTCATTTTAAATACAAACCTGCAATAACTATGTTTTTTTTGGCCACGTGGGGGCAGCAGAAACAAGCTGTAAATACAATTTATCGCCTTAGAAAATATACACATCCAACAGATTCGGAGCAACATAATCATTCATGTGGCCACCTGACAAATGTAAGTTCAGTATTCCCTCTCCTTTTAGCTCTGTTTTTGGTCTCCACCAACTCCTAAAGGAAATATCTGGCACTTCAGCTCCTAAATGCTCCACTACGATGACCAATTAACCTCTACCATTTTCCATTTGTCATTTGGTGGTGAACCAGTAGCATACAGCGACAGCTTTTTCGCTAAAATTTGCAGCCAAAAACAAAGCTAATGAGAGTAGGTGTTAACTTTATCTATCTAACTTTAATTTGTGTTGATCAACTAATCAATTAGCTGACTCATCATTGCAGCTCTGCTTTATACTATGATAGCATTCCTAAAATTACATTATTTAAAAATTGCAATAAATTTAATAGTGAAAGGAACTGCATCGCCAAATTCTTGCCAATCCACAGCCTGAGCTGACAGTGAGTCTAAACATCGAGGTTGCAGGCTCAAAATTGAAACCAATGAGCTGAAAGACGTCAAAACTCTCCACAGAATCGAGGATACCTACGTTTGATCCTTTTCACATTGCCGTTTGACCCACTGTCAGTATAAAAATATTGATTATGGCGGATTTTTTTTTTAGATTATATTTTCGGGCTTTTCTGCCTAATGGATAGGACAAGCTTAATGAGTGAAGGGGGAGAGACAGAGGGAGTGACATGCAGCAAAGGGCCGCAAGCCGAAGTCAAACCCGAGCCGCTGCAGCAAGAACGGAGACTCTGTACTTGGGGCGTCTGCTCTAACCACTAAGCCACCAACACCCCGATTACGGCAGCTGAAAGTTGAGAGGAACAATGTATGCTGATAAATATTTCTTGCTTATTAATTTGTTTTGACTATTTAATTAGTCAGGAAACTGTGAAAAATGCCCGACACAATTTTCTCAGAGCCCACACTGTTTGTTTTCACAGTGGTTAGTCTGAGCAACAGTCCGAACCCGAAAGCCATTCACTTTCTTATCACAGAGGCCAAAGAAAAGAAGCAAATCCTCACAGCACTGAAATTAAACAAACAATGCTGACATTATCTTACAAAACAAAAAACTTTTCAGCTAAGAAACTAAGCAGAAACTTTTGAGTTCTCACAATGGGTGGCAGAAGAACAGGAGATCAGAGGAGCTGAGGGTGGACGTGATAGAGCTCAGGGTTCACAGACAAACCTCAGTGTTACACAGGAAGACTTATAATATTACACCCTATTAACTCTTTGGAAAACCTACCATACTTAGGTTTTCAAATAATACAGAATGGAGATCACGGTGTCTTCATATTAAGTCTATCATTTACCAAGTGTGCTTGGCATCTTTGACACACTGAATTCTTGCCAGAGAACCCTGTAGTAAGAGTTTAGAAAAACCCTAATGGCTATTTGGAACTGGGCCCATCCTCCAGCTCTCCCACCGGTAGCACTACACCCTCAACTATACATAGACTACAATTGAATTTGCTTTCCGTAAACACAGTTAGTACAGTAGTCATCCTCTGACTGATGTATAAGGTGACCCTCAGCTTTACATTCACCACAGTACACTTAAGTCAGGGGTTAGGCTGTTTGACTAAAATTATAAATTGCTTCAGAGGATTACCCAATTACATAAAAAACAGCTGTCAGTCATAGTATAGTCACATCAAAGCACATCCATCCACGGAGGAATCCTCTGACTCATTCTGCCAAAAATGGTCCGGTTCCAGGAAGGCAGCACACCTAACGGCCGTGCTAATCCCTGGAGGCACGGGAGGGGAGCCATGCACGGTTTGCTTCAATTTAAATGGCAAGTGTTGACTGCTCATACTCCTTGGCAACAGCCAGGCTATTCATTATCCAAATAAGCATCACGCAGAGATCCACCTTATTTCTTTAAATAATAGTCTTTACAGCTAAACTTTCCCCGTCTCTGTAGGTCTCTCACACACACAGTTGTTTTTTTCTAGTGCCTTCCAGCCGAGCAGCTTTAAACACCTCTGGTACTGACCTGGCAAAACTGGCCGCAGTCCAAAAGGGCCTCTGGTGGGGGAGATGCCTCTGACGATGCAGTCGAATAGAAAGCTGATCTGCTCGCTCTCAGCAGACGCGAGCAGAAAGACACCGGCCCCTGTAGAGAGCAAACTTTATTAGTGTTGGCAGCAGCAGGCCAAATATGCTGTGATAAGTACAGTTTTGCTATACAGGAGGAAATGATGTAGAAATATGTGAAAAGATTTGCCAAGTGTCATTGCACTAACATGCACCAACATGATTGACACCTGCTGGGGCTGCAACTAACAAGTCATCTCATTATCGAGGACTTGTTTGGTCTATAAATGTCTGATAAGTGAAAATATCCATTACAATTTCCTAAAAGCCAAGCCTTTGCAGTTAACTATCATACAGTACTGTCATACCTGTATACATGGAAACAGTCAATATATTTTAGCACTACTTAACTGCACATATTTTGATGGTCAAGTGGAGAATTTATCAGCAGATTAGGTAAAAGTCATGTGAACATTTGCAGGGAAGTCTAGTCGCAGTTGCAGCCGTGTCAGCAGTACAATAAGCTAGAATCAAACTGTATCTTCATAAAACACTGATCACAAAAAGTACTTTTTGGCACTACTTTTGTGTTACTTTCACGAAAATGACCTCAGAAGAATGAATACATATTATAAATGGATGAGCGTCATGTTGTTTCACAGCGGGTAATCAAAGCACAGAACCTCCGGTTAATTACAGTTCATTTCAAATCCAGTGCTGCGCAGGTCTGACCCATTCATGCATTCACACACAGTGGTTATTACGTTGTATTAAAATCCCCTGCTTCTATCAATAATAGCATGATGACAGTGAAAAATTAAATAGCCTAGACCTTTTAAAATAAATGAATAGCCTTGGACACAGGGAGGGTCAAGCAGACCTGATAATTATGAGATATGGATAAATATTTGTGTGTCTATGATATGAAAGACAATAAACAAATACTGCGGTTAGCTAAACAAATGGAAGGGCACGTGATGAAATCACGCTGACAATTGCAAATTAAAACACCGGTGCTGGAAGAACCCCCTGCCGGTGTGTCGGTCAGCTACAACAGCACCAGAGAGAGAGTTATATGTAAGAATGGGACTGTGTGCCGGTGTTGCTCTGCGGTTTTTGTAGGGGATGTGAATGGAAAGAAGCAGTTACTGTAGATGTGAGGTCTATAGGGTTGATCTCGGGGTTAAGGCAAAGATTAGGTTAATAAACAACTAGCTTATCCAAAAAGTGATGTTGGGCACAGGAGGTAAGGCACTGCCCCCTGGTGAAATACTAACTTTGTAGGGTGTCTTGTACATGAGACACAGCTTCACAGCTAATGTTAGCTACACACTGAAGTTAGCCATGTTCCCCATCTTAGTTTAGCATGTTAGCAAGCTAATATTTGCAAGTTAGCACTACACACAAAGTGCAGTTGTGACTGATGGGAATGACATTGGTGTTACAGGTATGAGGGTACAAACCAAAGTATTGGTCAAATAATAACTTTGGCAAACAGTTGAAGGGAAATTTCACTTAAAACCACAAGTGTGTACTTCATGGTGGCACTAGTCAGAAGATCGTTACGAATTAATCATCTGGGCTCCATAAATATCTGTGGCAAAGTTTGCAGCAATCCATTTAATAGATAATTCAGTCTGGACCACTGACCATTGTTTTTTTTCTACACTAATACCAAAATACTTTTTAATGGTACCTTTCTTTGATGAATATAAGCATGCTTTTACTTAAAATAAGAAGTCAACTGGGAACTTTACCTAAATAAAATATAGGCTAGTCTAAAATTTAAAAGAACTACATGATCACAGAATAAGTGGAAAAAAGCTGACCAGTGCTAACTTAATAGTTTTTGAAAAATCTGTGCCAAATACACACTGGGTTTCAAGAAAGTATTGAGGTCTGATTCTCAGCCCTTGTCGCGGCTGCTGTTATGACTTTTATATTAGATAATGAAAAAAAATTCCTCTTTATTTCTCAGTCTTTCACATCAATCCAGGATGTCATCACAGGTGATATAAGAATGCAAAGGTTAGAGTTCATGCTCGCCAGAGGTCTTTGACCTCCCTCTGACAATACAAGAGGCTGTCCATTACAAGGTGTCACCATTAAAGGGTTGTTGTGTCGCCTTGTCCCTGAGACCACCCAAATCAAAGCAGGCCCCAATCACATTCCCGACACTCCCCTAGCAGTGAGCAGGGTCAAAGGTCTGCAGTAAAGTCTGCACAAATGTCTGCACCAGTTGAAATTGGAGATGTATTGCCTGCTGATGTGGATGATATGGATCGAATTAGTTTAAGTAATTCTTTAAATCTCATCTTATGCTCTCCAGTGGAACAGGAACCATTTAGTTTGACTCTGAGGCTGAATTTAATCTCCTCACATTGTAGTTTTTTCTGTGAGGATCCACATCTACTTGTGTCATGCCTGTAAGAGCAGGTGACTGAACATCAGGTGCACAGCCAAAAGCAACAGTACAAAAAAAACTACAAGGCAAAACAAAAGGACAGGTGGCAGAGCGCATTTAGTTTACAACAAAGATTCTGTGTAGGAGCAAAAACAACTCAAGTCGACCCTTCTGGTCTCTCCTCTGAAAAGTGATAGAACACAGCGTCATTACAAAGCAACAGAACTTACTAAATCGTGTTGGGTAAGTGGTAAGTGTAAATTAGCTCGAGTCTTCACCAGAGCAAAGGCTGGCCTTTCTATTTTTGCAGTAGCAAAATCATCCAAGCAGGAAAACTTTAAATGGATAGTTTGTTTTTGGATAAACCAGACTATTTCTTTCTACAAGTGACACAAACTCATAAATTTATGAAACCAGTGCCAGCTTCCCTCAGTGGTACCAATATACACCTTCTCCAACACACGAATTTCTTCATTAATAGTGAAATTAGCAACTTTATAAATACACATTTTAACAATGTCTAGTTTAGTTCCCCCGCAAATAAAAAGAAATAGCTCCTAAGCAATTACTGTGTCTCTAAAGCAGAACAACAACCAAGAAACAACACTGACAACACTGATTCACAGCCAATAATAAGCCTCCTTTTAGCTCTATTTTTGGGCTCCACCAGCTACAAAGAGAAATATCCAACCAAAACTGCCTGAGAAAAGTTTGCACTGTAAGTTTCTGCAAACCACGGACAGTCATACATCATTTTATTGCAGATACTTTGAAACTTAGCATTTCTCAACAACACTGTGGTGAAGGTCTGGTTAGGTTTAGGCACAAACTGTATTTATTATTTTACAATAATATACAAAACTTAAAATTAAAATGTAGAATATGTCAAATTTAAAAAATAAAAAAAAAAGCAAAAAGAAGGGGGGTTCAAATAAAATCTATAAAGTAAATCTTAACAAAAACAAAAAAAGAATCATTAACCCTGGTCAGAAGATTTCATATAATTGAAGTAGTCTATTAAACGCTGCCAGATTTTGTAGAATTTCTCCTTATTTTTTCCAGGGAGAATTTAAAGAGAATTTTCTCTAACTCCAGGTGCTTCATTACATCATTCATTAGATCTGAATGTGTTGGTGCAATTTTCCATCAATCATTGTCCATCTGACTCGTTTTAAGCCCTTAAATCATGTGTGATAAGTGTTTCATACACAGAGTACAGCACAAACAGTGAATGCTCAAAAGAGCCCATAAACACCTCTCCTCAACATCACACTTTGGCTCGCATTTCCTCCTGAGAAACTCATAACACTGAGGATAAACCATCATGAAGGTTGTGGATAAAAGGTCGAACAAATGCTGCTCACTGTTCTACAGCTGCGTCAACCAGAGGTGAGATGTCCAACACTGTTACACCACTTCTCCCTCTGCTGAGAGATTACATGTCACAGGAACGCATGCCCTTCAACACTCACATTTCAATGCACCTTCACACACATTTTGCCCTTTTTCTGTACATGACAGTGTATGTGATGTCTGACCACCATCATATTATCTAATATCCACTGCTGAAGCTTTAATGGAGCTAAATAAATCACACATCGCATACTCAAGAGTCATGTTTCCAGGGGGGTCATCGCATGTCTGTAACGCTCTAATGTCTCTGGCGTTCCCCTCGTGTCTGTCTCTGTCCCCTCCAGGTGTTGACACACACTCGTCTCTGCTTTAATGGTTTCACGTCTGTTCCAAGATGCAAACCACGGTTTCCCTTATCACAGGGACACGCACAGCCAGGACTGTTATAACTGAGCTGAGGGGTAACTCTTGTTTCTCAAAAACAACCTCTCGGGAGTGACGCATGATGTTGAATTTTGGGCACAGCAGGAGTGATCCTGCACAGCCTGAATGATTTCCCCCCAGCAGGTTTCTTGTTGTCATGAAGCAGCTGGTTTTCTAATGCACCATCCACTGAGTCAGAGAGGAGGAAACTCTAATGAGAACAAGTGAAAATATTTTACTGCCATCACGTGCTTGCCATTACTCATTTAGGTGAATCAAATTACCAATAGCAGCCCACTGTTTCATATTAGACATCAACACTGCATCCATATGCGATTGTTAAACATCTCTCTGTAACACAGCATGAATCTGCTGCTAGTGTTTCCACACGGTTATAAAACCAGTGATTTGGTCCCAGTCAGCCACAGGAGTGTCAGTGAGGCTGGGCACTAATTACTGGGCAAAGAGGCCGGGCTCAGTTGGTGCTGAGTGGGTTTACAGCCAGGACAGTCAAGTTTCTGCATGCCAAGAAGTGTTGCCACAAAGTCTGAGGCACCTTGTGTCTAAAAGAGATTGCCTACCACGATACACCTACTTCTACAGCTACCAGGAACTAACTGAGAAGACTGTGGTGCAACTCAGCAAATTTGACAAAAAAAGAACAGAACAGAAATAATGATTTGAAAAATGATTTGAAAAAAATATCCATGATTGTTTTTAGAAGTAAAATCCAAAAATAGGATCACAAATGTGAGACTCTGAATTATATCTAATAGAGGTCACCACCAGATTGCGGATTTTTAAAAGCCAATATAATAACAATAGTTTGGACCAGGAGAAAGCTGATAGCTGATTAACTGGCACAGGAAGTGGCAACATTGACTCAGTCACAGACTCACTTTTGCTTTAACTCTGGACCTACTGCTGCAGTCCAGCCAAAACATGTATGTAAACACATGTTAAAATGAAGAACAATACACTAGACAGAGTCACACAGCAGAAAGGGCCTGGTTCTCTGACACCATACACACTGATCAGCTCCGTCTTGATCCATTTAACACCTCCAATCTTAAGCTTGGGTAGGTGTTGTACATCCTTGCGGGACTGTTGGAAGCTCCGCAGCCATCAGCCACTATCAGAGCCAAGCTAAGCTGATAACAGTAGTTTATAAAATGTCCTATTGGCCCAGATCAATCGGCCAAACTGGTAAATCTGTCAAACTCCAATTAATGCCATAATACCCAACAAACTGCCAGATATGATAGGTCACCTGCACAGATACACTTCAGTTTCACAATGACCTGAGTCTGATGTAAGGGCAGTGAACGTCTGTTGCCCTAGTTGGTGCACTGTGTCCAGCACCATTGCCCCTCGTCTGCTTTTTATAGTTGATTTAGCGTGCTGAATCGGCATCAGTGACAGCGGAGCCTATTTGTGAATGAAATCACTCTGATTGGCAGTCCAGCTCAGTGCACAAGAAGCTAAATGGAAGTGAGGAACGTAAACAAACAGCTTAAGTCTTGAGGGAGTGAGACCAAAACAAACATGTTACATAAGGTAAGATTATTTTTCTTTAGTCAGTGAGCTCTTTAGCAGAAACGTTTCATGATTGTTTGTGTTATTTTTTACTGGTGCACAGTAAATATGCTATGGTCTGTCAACACTGCATTGTGTTGTTAACGTGCTTGCTGGCTAACGAGCATCATGATGGTCTTTTGGTTTCCCTTCTTGAATGAGAAATTCAGACTTCCGCCTGCTGGTGTGCAGTTATTTCCTCTCACTAAAGTGCAGAACATATGTAGTGGTTGGCTGTCGGCTTTTAGTCTTTGCGGTGTGTTCATGTGCAACATTTTGGTTGAGACACAGGCAACGTGAGGTGACACAACAATTGGCTTCCTTCACCCTTTGCTAGGATTAAGAGTGCATGAAAACTAGTTAGCAAGCAGAGAAGCCAAAATGGACTGCTTTAAAAAGGGACAGTTCACCAAAAAAAATACATATTTTTCCTGGTTCCTATGAGTAGATGTACGGGTTCATATGTGCAACCACAAATCCACCCGGGGTACTTCAACACATCTCACGAGGCTATGGAGGTAAAAAACAAAAACATAATTGTACGCTGTAGCATTAAGATTCCCTCAACTGGAACTAAGTGAAAGAATGAAAAACAGACCCAGACAAAAATTACACAACAGCATTTTCCCTTATTTAACTCTAAGTTGCTCGTGACATTATTGTACTGAGAAGGAGCCTCTTTTCCACAGAAACTGTTGAATGAAAGCTTCACATGAATCATCTCAAGTCACAGCCGGGGATTATTCAGTCTGCTGGTGAAAAGACAAAAGAAAAACACAGCTAGATACTTACTTAATGAGCTATTAGCCTCTAATGATGCGACCGAATTTTGCTCAAGAGACATTAATGTCATGAAATGATGAAGACAGAGTGAGTCAGACATGTTTTTTGGTGCTCTTTTTCTATTATGTTTACTTTGCTTTGATTTCTGCCTTCATATTGCTGTAATGTTCTGTTTTTTAATCCCCCCATTTTGTCAACCACTCACTGTTATTTGTGGTATTGAATTAACCTTACAACTGTTTTTATAGTTCCTTTAGTATCCCTCATTCTTCCAAAACACAAGAGTGCTGTTTCAGCCCAATAACTAATTATCTTGATGTCCTGAGGAACCATCTGCCAAACATAAAATACCAGTTTATGGAGCCACAGAATAGCTAAAAGGCCAATTCACCTAAACTAACACATCTGTAGCATAACAGCAGCAACACAAGGAGTAATAAACTTACAGTAACCACATCTTGTTCCTCCCTCGAACACAAATCCATTGGGTACAGGCCCATATCTGCGCAGGTCGGGAAGGTTCCAGTGGCCGATAATAACAGGAGGGACGTCCCGGGCCAGAGCCACTAGGTTGTTACACAAATGAAGAGTTGCGGGTCCACTCTCCAACTTGGTCCCTGGTAAGACTCCAACACTGAATCTGTGAACTAAGCAAACAGAGAAATTAGTAGAAGAGCCAACAATAGAAACTTAAGTCTTGAAACTTCAGGAGAGAGACTTGCATCTTTCTGGATGTGGCTCTCCAATACTCTACTGGACCTGTAAAGTCTGCCTAGGAAGTATCGAAAGCACATTTTTATGATGTAACAACATTCACTGTAATGAGGCGTTGAGGTTTGCAGGAATGAAAAATACAGTTTAAATCACGTCAAAGCAACTGTCAATGTAGAATACAAATTGTAAGAGAAATTAGCTTTGATAGATACTTGTCTTGACAGCCTGCACATGTACATGTTTGACATAATTAACATATAGTCACACACAATAAACACATGGACAAATAAGGACATGTATAATATGCATACTCATATATACTAGGGATAGGTCATAGGTCTCATCCAAAGACACGCAGGGTAAGTTAAATAGTGACTCGAAATTGGCCGTAGGTGTGAATGTGCACGTGAATGTGTCAGCCCTGTGATAGTCTGGTGACCTGTCCAGTGTGCACCCTGCCTCTCACCAAATGTCAGCTGGGAAAGGCTCCAGCCCCCTGCAACCCCTAACAGGATAAGTGGTTATGGATAATAAATGAATGGATGAAAATAAATGTGGTTGTACTGTGGTGGAAATGAGAAGCCAGATGACTGGCAGATGCAACCACACAGCTTATGTGGTGAAGCTTGAATCTGTTGTTTACAGCGAGTTGAAGTGAATGTGCAAAACAAGACAGAAAGTCCCATTCCAAGTGTTCATCTTCAAAGACTGGTCAAATAGTTCCCAGTGAATATGGAATACTATTTTGGCTTGAAAAGCCCATCTCAAATACATGACATATATCCTTAGATTTAAGATAATACAAATGTATACACTCATACATACAGCGGTAAATAAGCTTTTTCACTCAGGGTTGCAATGGACAAACTGCCCCAATAAAAACACAAAAAAGTATAAATAAGAGAACTTCAGAGGTGCTGGTAGGCAGGCTCTGTTACCTTTGGACGAAGCCAGGCTAGAGGTTTCCCCTTGTTTCCAGTCTTTATGCTAAGCTAGGCTAGCCAATGGTGATAGCTTCATATTCAAATGGACTACATTTATAAAGCATTTCTCTAATCTTAGCAACCACTCAAAGAGCTTTACACTGCAGGCATCATCCACACACACATTCATACACTGGCGACCGAGGCTACCATTCAAGGTTCCTCCTGTTCATCAGAAAATCATTCATGCAGACTCACATACCAATAACACGGCCAGTGTCTTGCCCAAGGACGCTTAGACTTGTACACTGCAGGGACCAGGGGTCGAACCGCCGACCTTCTGATTAGAGATTAAGACATGCTTTATGAGCTTGAGGGTTCACTGCAGGGCTGCACTTCACCGAGGAGCTGCACACTTTCACAATCAAGATCCAAACAGGAAACAAGCTGCCAGGATTTTGGTCAGAATCCATTGACATGAAGTGGAAGAGAGCCCGCACTCAAACTAGCTGCAGTTAGGCTTCACAGGGGATAGAAAACACAGCGTCCTCACCAAATGATTACTTCAGCACGGATTTGATTTCATTCAACAATAAAAAGGAGAAACAGCTGCACATAGAGAATGACATCACAGCAGGCTCAGAACTAAAGCCCAAAGCAATCCATCAAAGCCTGTCACAAACATCCGTGTAATTGAGCCTGTGTACTGTTGCTAATAAGAAACCAATGAGGAAAACTGGATGTAAAATTAGAACTAAATATGAGGACTCCATTTGTGTTTCTGCCTGTGAGTTTGTAGAACATCACTGAACGCATGTGTGGAGTTTCCCAGCAGCACTACACCAAAGACTCTTACTTCAGCAGGTGAGACTGATGGAGCCGATGACGACGAAATGTCGCCAAGCTGCGTCGTGTCATCACTCAGGTTAAGAAAGATTCATATGGTGTCACACAAGGCAACAATAGCTCTGTACACAGTGGCCCTCCTCAGCTCACAGCGTGGCAGGTGACATTTCTGCTGGTTGGACGAACTCCACACACACACACACACACACACACACACACACTCATTCAAGGACAACACACTTTTAACTAGCTCTCTCAGAACACACAGACACAGGTGCATCCACGCAAGCGAGCAGACGTTTTCACACGCGCTCACGCCAGATTCGAAGGGACAACTGCAATGCAATTTGTCTTTAGCACCATGTCCTCTACCACACAGGCAGGTTTAATAACAGTGTCATTAGTGACTGCTTTAAAATACAGCTGGACGCCAGCCACCTGCTGAACAGCCCAACGCTATTATTAGCCCCTGCTTTGTTTATCACTTACATAACTATACAATAGATCCACACAGTAGCCTGTATACATGCTGCGTCTTGATGCTTGGTTATAACTTAACTTTTAATTCTATGATGAGCGTGGAGGTATGAACAAAAATAAATACCACAATAATTCTCATCATCATGCCTTCAGTCTCAGTAACCTGTAATCAACTTTTAGAAAGTTTTAAAATGACCTGCCCTGACAATCAGAAGTGCTCATCACAAAGAATGCTGATCTGTTGTGGGTAGGGGAGATGAGCAGAGGCATGTGACCATAGGATGACTTAGAGCCTGTTTATACCAGGTATCAACATGCGTCTTGGATGATCCAATCACAAGTGGACAGGTCTATGTTTGTCTGCATTAGAACGCGTCTCCACATGCATCTCGAGTGACCACATGTGATCGGATCTCACCTCCCTGCTCTATAGGCAAGTAAACGTGAATCATTTGCTTGCAAAGACCAAATGTGTTGTTGTTTTAAACCAGCAGAAGCCTTGAAGTTCTATATGTACATTTATAGACTGTATTATCCATCAGCCATGCATCCATTTTCATCTGCTATAGATATGTAATCCCTCCAGCATGTTCCTGGTTCCTCCTACCAGTGAGACGTCCCTAGAACACCTCCAGCAGGAGGCGCCCAGAAGGCATCCTGATCAGATGCCAGAACCACCTCAACTGACCCCTTTCGAAGTGAAGGAGCAGCGGCTCTACTCCAAGCTCCTTACCCTATCTCTAAGGCTGAGCCCAGCCACCCCACAGAGGAAACTCATTTTGGTGGCTAGTATCCGCGATCTCATTCTTTCAGTCACTACCCAATGAGTAAAATTGTAATTGCAGGGTTGAACACAGCGTACTGACAGCCCTTCGTCTCTCTACACCCGTTTAGACTTGTATTTAGCCCTGTCCACTTCGGATTGGATCACCCAAGACACCTGTTAATACCAAGTATCAATAGGCTCATAGTCATAGTTTTTTCAAGAAATGTCTGCAACCTTTTACGTGTATCGAATCAGCAATGTAAATTTTTGTCGATCACACAACTATCAAATCAAACAGAAGTAGAGAGTTGGTAAAAACACCACAGTTCCTACTGACGTCACCGTCTCCAGCCTGCTTCTTTATTACAACTGTTTTTATCCCTCACAGCTTCTGATATCTTAGATATGAATGAGAATGTGTTTTTACATTTTGTTTTCATCACAGAAGCCTAAAAGGCCGACAGCAATTCGGAAAACCATTCAGAAACCTCAATAAAAACACCCAAAGCACATCAAGCAATCAACTGCATCTCACCAAGTCGAAATGAGCACGGACATAAAATTGTTCCTCACTTGCAGATGTGTTTTTCTGTCATAACGGAAGCTAGGATTTACTTTTGATCAGTGCATGAATCTGTATGGTGTTGGTCCCTTGCTTACATTAATTATCAGTCAAGAAACTGCAGCTTTTCCAAAATCCTGCTGCAACATTCACCCTGCGCCCTGCCTTCATTCAACTTGCCTCAGGTGATTCTGCTCATCACCTATAAGGCTTTCATAGGACTATGAATGTATTCATGAACTGCCAACCCCTTCTCTCCTCATGGCAAGGAGCATATAAAAGGAGTGGATGTAGCCTCTGGGTCTTTAAAACGAAGCCATTGCAAGCACATTTAACCTGCATTCATTCTAATGGCCAGCAGGGGGCAACGCCACTGACTGCAAAAGACGATGTGAAAATGGCTCTTCTTCTCATTTGATTTATTAACTCAATAAACATTTTCCTCATGAGTTTATGGACTCAATTGCTAGTTTCAAGTCTTCTTCAATACAGCATGATGTTCATTTTGTAAATTATGGTCCCACTTAGAGTAATATAGACAATAAAGCAGGGTATACTTTAGGGTGTGGCTACCTTGTGACTGAAAGTCTCCACCACAGCAACCTCTCAATCAGGATAGAGGCGTAGCTAAAGGCGTATCTATCGCACTGTGTACATTTAAATAGCTGTGGACTTGGTTTTAGTCTTTGTCCATATTCTTTTCTTAGATCTTTCACCCCCTCAAAGTGTGCATTATTTCTGCAGATGTGTTGCTGGTACAGTGGGGCATGTGTTGTTGCCTCAGGTTCTTAGTCACATCAACCCCTGCTCCTCTCCAGCTCCACTCTGTTGTCCAAATATGGTCACTTCTGGCTCCAAAAAACCCAAGATGGCGACAACAAAATTCCAAACTAGATGATGATGCTTAGATGATGTCATGCTGGCTACATCTACTTCTTTTACAGTCTATGGACAGCACTCTAAGGTCATCTGAGAAGATTGTAATGCTTGTTCTTTGGTTTAAAATCAAACCATACCTTAAACTGCATCTATAAGCTTTGTTTGGCTGGCATCATCACTGCTGTTGATGGCAGTTTGTTTGTCTTACAGTCTTCCTTTTGTTGACATCTTCATATAGAAAGGTGCATACATACTTACTTGTGATTAAAACTCTTGTTTCTGTGCACAGGTTTGGCAAGTTGCAGGGTATCTCTCTTTGGCTGCAGAGAATTTTTAAACACTGAAACCTGCCAGCATGATGGATGAACCTCTCCCCTTGCTGAGAGTTGCCTTTATTACAGAACAGTGAGGTCTAATGTGGTATTATTCTGTAAAATTTAGAGCGATTCAGATTTCTCGAAAGGTTGCGAGCACTGGAAGGGAAACGCCAGGAAAGCAAAACATAAAAACCAAAGCACAGGCGGATCTCCTCACCTTCTCCGAGGCAGTATCGTAGGCGGGCGTCCCACGCCAGCAGGGCCTCCTTGCTGTCGAAGCCCAGTATAGCAGCCTGGTTTAGGCAGAGGATGGCCAGAGTAAAAGCCACACCTTCATACCACTGTCCCACTTCCAGACCGCAGATCTCCTCCAAGGTCACACTGACCCGCTCCTTGTTTCCCTGCGCTTTGTCGGACTTGTCTTTGAAAACCAGCAGCAAGAGGCAGTCTGGAGGAGTCACAGAGTAGAAAAATAACATCTTGTGCCTAAGAACATTTAACATTTCATTTTTGTATTATTTTTAGACGTATCAGTTCTCTGAAAATAACTGGGAACACAGCTAAAACTCATAATTAATTACACTGTCAAATACTAACAGGATGCATTCTGACACACAGTAGCTGTTGTCGTGTCCTGTAGTCTTTTGGCACCTTCAAACAATCAGTGTCAACTGACAAAACAAAACTGTGTGTGTGCATCCTGCTCAGTCACACACACACACACACACACACACACACACACACTTCTTAACCAACATAACTGAGGCATGAGCACAGACAGCTGTGATAACACTGGCATCAAAAATCTGAAGAGCAGCAGCAGTCAACCTCAGTCTAACCTGTAGAGCAGGATAAGCTGTCCAGCAAGAAACCTTTCTGTGTAATGCAATACAGACATTTCATCCTTGTTTCTTATCCATAAAAAAGGCCAGAGGCAAGGTAGGTGTCAGACAGCCTCAGACTCAGTTTTATACAAGCTGAAGCCTCCTCTTCAGATGTGACTGAATAACAAGTACAAATTCATTAAGAGCACAGTCAAGGTGCATCTAAAAATACAGCAGGGCCCAGACTATTTGTCTTTAGGTTATTAACTTCAAAAATCGCTAAAATAAGATTCAATACAATTTTAAAGCTTGTGGAATCATGTTTAGAAATATTTTCACAACTGTGGGTGTATATCTGCGTTTGAAAAATGAGAAAGGCTTGTTAGTGTGTAGAAAAACAGTGATGCATCTACAAAAAAATGAGAATGTCAACATCAAATGTGTCAGCAGTGAGGTTAGACAGAGTACAGCCACAAAGCAAGGAAATGAATACACATGAGGACACATTTAAAATGACAGGAGCAAAATTTAACCCTGTTTTTGCAGCCGAAATCAGGGCAGACATTTGCACTTTAAAATCACTTGTTTAAAAATTCACTTGTACCTTCTACTTTGAATCTGTGCTCAGATATTCAGAAAAAAAAGTTGTTTTTTCAATTAGGTTTTGGGTCACCTCGCTGTTTCTCCATAAATTTTAGTTATTTTCTTCAAAAACAAACCTTTTCTACTATATTACTGTAATTTCTCGTGCACGGTTTTGTCACACAGGTATCTAGAAGTCTTTCCTATTTTATTTCACAAGGTCTGAATCTTTTGTGACCCTTTGAGCCCACAGACAAGGCCTAAAATCTGAATATACGAACCTCATTAACACAGGCAGGGTCCATACAGCTGGACGACATGCAGGATAGCACCTGATATGTTTAACTTGCTAGCTTCCTTCACTGTGGCGCAGCTAACATGCGCATTAATTGTTTACCCAATGCTTCACAGATAAGTCACAGTTATTAGAAACAAGGTTCAGCTGTGTAACGAGGAGGTTTTTACCTGCTACAGGCGACGGCTTGCGGAGAACGAGCCACCTAGTTTTCCACTGTGGGAGAAAACACAAGTAGAGACAAACTTTGTTGTGAGCACACATTCAAAGTGCGTTGAATTACTATCCGTCAGCAAACACAGGCACGCTAAAACACCTTTTTTCCATCTCTGAGTCTGGCATATCCCTCCACGACAACAGAATCCGTCATCTTCAGTCATGGTTCCTGACAGCTGCACGGTCGCTGCCTGAATGAGGGGTCACTTTCAAAATAGCTGCTCTCTCTGCTAGTGGGGCGCAAACTCGCCCCCAGCAAGCCACATGGAAAATGGCATGACCACTATCTGTCTGTCTGCCTGCCTGTCTGTGCACCGGCCAGCAGACCATGCTGCTGCCACCTGGGCTCGTTTACACCACCTGCTACTGGAGGAAACATCACATGCTTCTCATACTACAAATGCGACATTTTACATTTCTGGAAGTTAAAGGTCCGGTGTGTAGGATTTACAGGCATATGTTGTTAGAAACGGTAGCCCATGTTATATTTATTAAAATCTTTTCATTAGTTTTTAATCACCTGGAAATATGATTTTTTTTTCATTATCTTCGAATGAAGTCCGCCATCTTGTTTCTACAGTAGCCCAGGAGGAACAAACTAAACGCTGGCCCATTTTTTCACATCGGCCACTGTAGTCCTCCTACATAGTTGAAACACAGGAGAAGTTTGACTAACTCCTAAACACTAGACCTTAAAGAAGTTTCTTCACAAACACTGGTTTAAAAAATAAAGACACAAAAACGTCTCAGAAAATGTGAATTTTAAAGCAAAGTACTACTGAAAGAGTTATTCCAAACTCCACAAATACCGCTGCTTTGTCAGTCAGCACAAGACATTATAGAAAAAAAAAATGTAAACATGTTAGTCTGACTGAAATTGTACTAAATCAAATTTCTCAAAGACGGACTAACACCCCCAGATAATCAAAGTTCAAAAAGTTCAAAACGTTTTTATTGTCAATTTGCTATATGTGCAGGACATACAGAGAATCGAAATGTTGTTTCCCTCTCACCTAGTATTAATGTCATACAATTTAAGCACTGGAACATGCAATTTTAGGCCATGTTTACACAAAAACGATCCAATGAAAACAGAATCATTTCTCATTTTTGTTTTGAAAAAAGTTTTGATAATAATCGCCGTGCACACAGATCTGCAAAAATGACCAAAAACGCTGCAGTATACATGCCAGGCCAGTAGTTGGTGGTGTGACACTTGTGCTTCCTTCTACAGAGCGGCAATGTATAAACAAACAAAATGGCAACTGCACAAATGTTTGTCTGGACGGACGATGAGGTGGAGTTGCTACAGTAAATCTACACTATGATGGGGAAGCGTTGATAAATTCAATAGGGTGAGCAGCACAAGCAGAGCTGGGGAGTCCGCCATTGTTGTTGTGATGGTCAACTTTCTCTCTGTAGAGAGAGAGATTCTGTGTGGTATGGTTGATAGCTTCGGAAAAAGCTTAAAAGTGCACCTACAGTTATGATCTCTAAAATTAATTAAACAACACTCACAGCCTTATCAAGTCAGTAAAGGTTTATTCAGTCACTAAATGTTTCACAGTTAAAAAAAGATGATCTATAAACTTCCAGAAGCAATAAAAATAAAATCAGTTAAAATACAATATAGTACAATATCTCACATATTAAAGCTACTGTCCAGGTCATGTCCATTCATGAAGCCTTTGGTTTGCGTTTGATTACTGAATTGATCCAGTCGATATAGTTCCCCACTTTAGTGTAAACACCGGGTTTTCCAGAGCGGCCGCAGCCCTCTCCCCAGCTGATGATCCCATACAGGAAGCTGACATCATTCCTCGCACAAGCCAGAGGGCCCCCGGAGTCGCCCTGGTGAAACATGGGGGAAAAAAAATAGATACAGTCCACACACATAAACATAGATGCACAGATCAAAGCAGAGTCACACAAACAGCTAAGTCACACACTTGAAACCTAATATATTGTAAAAATCACACCACCTGTGAGGTAAACAGATACTGAATCAGACATTTAATTCAAGAGGAAGGAGCTTAAATGTTATTACACTGCAGGTTGAGTAGGTAGTCTCCACTCAAGAGAATCCCCTGCTGCCATCTTAAATGCTGCTCCGTTACTCTGATACCTCAAGTCAACTTTCTGATATCGACCCTTTCAGAGCCAAGGGAGGAGGTCAGCAATGACGTGGGCTCCAGGAGTCTATTTTTCCCTGGAACATTTTATGATCAGTCGTAACTTCCAACACTCACGAGCAACAGGACTGAAAAAACAGCAGAGTGTTCCCCTATCTCTTCATAAAGCAAACTTAAACTTGTTTTACGGTAAGAATTTACTAAGTGGAGATTTATGCATCACTAAATTAAAATGTGGTGTATCACACAAACTAATTTTTACATAAAGTTAAGTTTACTTCATAGTTACACCTATTAACTGCCAGATGTAGCTATTAACAAGCTAACGGAGCCAACTGATAAAGCTAATGCTGACATATAACCTGTTGAGAGTGAAGAGTAAAATAGGCAATGGTTGACACAACTGCTCTGGCACTTAAAGGGATAGTTTGGACTTTTTGAAGTGGGGTAGTACGAGGTATTTATCAACAGTCAATGTATTACAAACAGTACATGTTGGTCACCACGCCTCCAGTTTGGAGAAGCAGACAGGACGACCGACATTAAAGCTAAGCAATGTACTGCCGTTAATGGGGGCAGAAACAGAATGTATTATAGTTACCTAAAAAATTCTTTAGGGGCAAAATTTGCTCAACTGAAGCCTTGATATTCCTCTCTTCAAAGCCAGCCTCCCGTAAGAAGAACAGTAATTTAACATCCCTGAACAAGAGGGCTGCTGGTCTACCGCTGCATCGATCAGTCTGTTAGTTTGTGTTATCGTGTGACTTTGGCAGGAAAAAGGTTAGTTCGGATTCACCAAAGTCACGCAGTAGCACAAATAAACTAACTGATCGAGGCAGCAGTAGAGCAGCAGCTCCTGTGTTCAGCTAGCTAAAACAGCTTCCGTGTTGCAACGGGCTATCTACGTTGAGGTGAAGAGGTGAAAATATTCTCAATACAGTATACACTGTAAGCTGAATTTGATATTTTTAGGTGCTAAAATATGTTTTGCTGCTGTCCCCGTCCACAGCAGTACAATGCTCAGCTGCTGTGTGAGTCCTTCTGTCTGCTTCTCCAAACTGGAGACGTGTCGACCAACATCTACTGTAGGTAATACACTGTATATGGATAAATACCTCATACAACCCCACTTAAAAAAAATATGAACTATCCCTTTAACTGCAATGCTTTTAAATAACAATGCAAATTGGGAAATTTTAGCTTTAACAATCATAAAAACAACACAATCTGACTAAAATTACAAAACATCATGCCAATAATGTCAGACTAAATGAATTTATTAGGATGCTTTCAATTTGTTTTCAAAATGTTTTCCTACCTGGCAGGCGTCAACACAGCCGTTGAGCCCCGCGCAGATCATGTCAGAAGTGACATGGTTACCGTAACTCTCCCTACAAGTGCCATGATTCATCAGTCTCACTCCACCCTCCTGCAGACTAGAGTAACCTTCTGCCTCTGTCAAAATAAAGCACAAATATCTCATTACATTACAACAAAGTCGACTTATTACCTGAACAGGGCCAACGCCAAGCCCCCCCAGGACACCAAAAATAAATCTAAATGTTTACTATTGTTTGGATGTGTCAGTTTGTTGTTGATTTTTCAATTACACTGTCTACACGTTGTATTTAAGGCCCCAACACACCCACAGTCCACCCACACAGGTGCTTCCACTAATGTCTGATTAGAACTGTGTGGGCTCAGACTGACTCTGCTTATTGAAATCACTTCACTCTCATGTGAGCTCTGTCATCATTCAGGGTGGAATAATTTACACTGTTGTTCTTACTTTATGACAACATATATTTTCCAGCATAGCTCCACCTGATTTCAACCTCACTTAAGGTTTACCTAGCCAGAGTAACAGAAAACACCTGTGAGGGTGTGCAGGGCCTTTAAGTGAAAAATCAACAAACACAACAAACTAATTTCTAACTAGAATAACTGCCCTGTAATTAATACCGAAATATGTTGTTCTTTCCAAGAAACATATTGGGAAATTATCAGTCTTTGAAGCCATGTTGACAGCGTGGCCAAACTGGATTTACAACTTCCAGGTCCGTCACATAATGCCATCGGGCCTAGAAAGACTTTTTCCCATAGACTTACATTGTCAAAGAGGCATCTGTAAATCTGTGGATTATTTTTTTGAGCACCGGCTAAATGATTCTTTCACTATTGAGATTTGATGCATTTTGTCTGATAACATTTCTACAGTCTAGGGGAGCTGCATGATTAAATTATTTTACCCCATTCAAGTTAGCGAAGGCCTAAACCGGAGGTTATCCGTTCGGCCAGCCAGAGTCTCTAGTGTGCTTGCTCTATGGTCCCATGGATGTGGAAGATCCAGGTCATTTTTATCCTGGGAAGTTGAATTTTTTTGGCTTCCTGCACCAGCTGAGCAACTTTCAGGGCCCCACCTCCAACGCTGTATCCAGGACTCTTTATACATCCATTGCTACCCCTCAAAATTCCCACAAAAGGACATAACCTCAGTGTCCTTAATGGTAGCTACAGCCCTGAACCTAAAGCCATTTATAGGTTATTGCTTTTGGTTAGTTGCTGCCACAGATGTTATCTAGCACCGTCTTCACTAGCTAAGACATTTTTCAGCTCTCCAAATTTACTAAATCATCTGTTTATTAAAAGTTAGTGGTTTCTTAGAACCTTGGAAGAACTTCATGCACAAGTGCAGTGATAGATTTGCATACACTATGCATACAACACACAAGTGCATGAAGCTAAATTGCAACCAACACATGTTCTGCTCTGACAGTCCAATACAAAAACAAGTGAATTATTTATTGGCGCTCCACTACCCATACTGAAAAAACTGTCTGCTCTGGTGTATGAATGTAGACAGGTGCCGTCTTGATGATACTGCAATGATTTCCTCATCACTCACTCTCATGCATGTGTCCCCAGCCGCTAATACTACAGCAGTAGTCATCAGGGAACGCCATGCCTTTGTCTGGGAGACAGATGGGTCTGATGAACGGGGTTCTCCTCACACACCGCCCGTCCTGCTTCGCCAGTTTGATCAGAACTGCCAAAAAGAAACGCAACATGATGAAACAGGCGATAAAAAGTGGAGTTCAAATAATGAAACAAGTGCTAGACTTGGAGACTGTGTTGCTCCGCCCAGCAGTCAGTGTGTGTGTGAATGTGTGTGTGAATGTGGGGGAGCACAGGGACACAGCTGCTCAGTGACGCACAGCTGTGCATGCAGACCGGGGTCTTAAGTGAGTTTGTGTGTTTCTGAATGGGGACAGGAGGTCTCCTAGTTTATGTGAGTCACTGGTGTGTGTGTGTGTGTGTGTGTGTGTGTGTGTGTGTGCATCTTAATGCTTACCAATGTCGTGTAGTGTTGGGTTAAACACTGAGAACTGTTTTGGAAAGATGTAATCCTCCACTCCAAATGTCCTGGTGTTGGGATCGGTGACGTTGAATCTCTGCTGGCCGAGCACCACTCGAATCTGCGACCTCAGAGGGCTGGGAAGACACACGATTATCAGTCGATGGTACCCATAATATTCCATCTGTCTGTCCAACATTTTAGTTCAGAGCCACGCTACCTCGACAACTGCCTGCTGAATTTCCTTGAACTTCGCTATGGATGATCCCCAGAGGATGAACCCTGGGAAGCACCACCATTAATTCAAAATTCACGTTTGCACAAGAACTATTAATATCTAAATGGCAGATTTCTGTCTAGCACTTTATGCTCCCCAAAGTATCAACCCTTTCCATGTTAGACCTCATTTAATGATCTCTTGGCACTTTGAGTGCTGCTGGTAAGTCTCTATTAACAGCTAAATGTTCATTATGCCCGACACTTTTGTGCTGCAGGGTGTCAGGAACACAGAGCACTCTTCTTCTACTTTAAAAACATTTTCAGCAGTAACAGTATGTTAAATAGAAGCCTTGCAGAAATCACACTGTGTCCTTTCTGAAGATAAAATGTCTTCTGCGCACCTCCGTTCCTGTCTAGCAATGTCTAATCCCATGATGTAATGCTTCAGCTGAGGATCTTTGAACTCGAACATGACAACACATGCCTGTCTACTGACATCAAAAGGGTAATGTATGCACTTGCATGTAAACAGCATGTGCGCGTGAGACGTTTTTAGGTTTTCCTCGAACTCAAGCTAAATATAGCGCGTTCGTAAAGCTGTGATGCTGAGAGGTCAAAGTCTTTGAAGTTGCGACCTCTTGTTCAGGTTCAACAGTCAGAAAATAGTTAAAATAATGCAGTGACACTAATACAAATATCAGCATCCATTGCAGCTGAAGTGCCCTCATGACATACTTGCGGAAGAAGCAGTGAGCCGCAGAGATGACCCAGCAAGAGGAGATCAGGCTGCCGGCGCAGAAGTCTGACTTTCCAATGTAAATGGCTGCCATCCAGGGGTGAGTACCTGGCAGAGCTGAGTTTCCGCCCAATATCCGCCCCCTGGCAATCGATAACCTCTTCTTGTGCTTTTTCCCACACACGTGCTTCTTTGCAGTCTTGGAGGGCCTCCGTCTTTTAATGCCTGGCAGGACATTAAACGGCATAATCCTTCGCGCAGAAGCTGCGTGAGAAATACAAGTTAAAGGGCATGATTCTTTCAAACTTAGTGGCACAATTGCGACTATGAGCTACAACAAAGCACAACAAACAGGTCTAACAGCTAGAATATTGAGTTAACACATTTCCTAAATACCTCTTCTGAATATTTTCGTTTTTGTCACTGGCTGATTCTCCCCTGCAAAAAGCATAAAAAGCTCTTGTATAGGGTGATAATGTCAGAGTAACAGAGCAACCTCATGCTAAAAATCATATGCTTGAGGAGAGCACAGCAGATGGGAGAAGCTTGTGGATTCTGTGCATACCCCTGGCATTATGACAGACAGCCAACTGTGCAAAATCCCACTCACCACATAAACATTTGGCTGCACCTGACATGACATGTTGATCCACGGTGAGTCATGATTCATTTCCCCCTTATCACATCTAGCCCACGTTTTCAAAAAAGCTCCGCCAAAAACCAGCCAACTTGGCTGATTTCGGCTTTTGCCGAGCGGCGTGACTCAACAGAGATTAGCTGTGTTCTCCGTGCTTTCTGTTTTTATCACAAACACTGGATTTCCAGTTAAATGTGGAGGCATTTAATGAGGTGTTGAGCTGTTTTGAATATGTCGCTGACTGTGTCATATCATCATCAAGGCTGCGGGAATGAAGATATAGAATGAAGTGGCCTTCGTAAATAGTCTCAGCTTTTCACTCTTTATAAAGATGAGTTCAATGTTAAAATAGGGGCCTGTGATAAGGACAGCAAAATGAAAATGCAATCCTTCATAAGGTGCATAAGGAAATATGTTCATTTGGCTTTGACTTACCTAAAAATAAGGTTAATAATTAATTGAAAGAGCAGGCATAATAAGTCAAGGGTGGTAAGAATTTGTTTCCAAGTGGAGGCAAATGAGGAAAAACAAACTGTTTTAACAACACCCCTGGCCAAGCTAACAGATATATCATGCTTTAACCATATGGCAGAGCAGCAAAATATATCAATAAATCCGTTTAGTGATTAAACGGGTGTATGACATTTCTGGCCTGACAAAATGTTTCAACGCACATTAGCCCTCTGACAACAAAAAAAAAAACCTCCAAAACTCCTTTCCTGTGCCCCGTTTACTTACACACAGCCATCACACAGGAGGGGACGTCACAGTACTCCCAGGAGATGGCGCCGTCATTTAGCGTGTAGCACCACGGCATCTTGTCTTTATCTGGGTTTCTGCACATACACAGAAACACAACGGACAGAGTGTGTGTAGGTGCGGCGCCATTGTTTTCAACACTACACGTGACTCAAGACAATGCAACAGCTAAATGGCTTTGTCACTTCTGAATGTGGAGGCTGAGGAATGATTCAGTTTCTCTGCTTTTACATACAAATTGTTTTAAATATTAGGAGTAATGTTTCACTGAGCTGCAATATGCAACTTTGAGTGTGAGCGTTTCAGACACTCTTGAATGTTTGTGCACACAGGTTTGCTTGAAATGGGCTTTTCTTCGATGTTTTGGGGCACATGCCATTTGCTGTGGGCCTGCCATATGGGCGCTGGGTAGTCATAGCAACGAAGACGACTGAGGAAGGCAGTAAGAAATGGAAGAAGAGTGAATGTGGGGGAGATAAGTTTTTTTTTTTATTATTATACACAGGCTGAATTCACCATGTGCGTCTTTAATGCTCACGGTGGTTTTATTGTTGCCAGTTACATCTGAGGCTCAGCCACATGAGCGACAAGTGTTGGAACATGAACTTCACAGATAAGGGGCACAACGAGCACGCAGCTTTGCGAGCCCAGGGTAAAAAGTTGGATATTGCAGCTTTAAAGTATTATTCATGGGAAAAGTAAAAGGAAATCTGGTGTTAAAGATAAGCCAGTTTGCACTGTAGCACCAACAATATGAACACAACATCTACTGCCAGAATTAGCAGATGTCTCAACACACACCTGCAGAAGGCATGTTCGCCAAGGCCCCTGAGGGGCGAGGCAACCACCGTGCCCACATGGAGCTCATCATACAGTAGGTCCGAGTTCCACGGCACACAACGGGCACCGGACACTGTGGCGTTCACTACCCCTCTGTAATCCGTGCCCCTGCCATTATAGCACTCGGACTCTGGCTCTGCACACACATGCACACACAGGCGCAAACACACAAAACAAACACGTCTCAATCAAGTCTCCATTCCGCAGCACAACACAGGTATGTAAACAATATGAATGCAATCGGACAGTTTCCAGATGTGTGATGACAGATCTATTTGCTTCACACTAAAATCAGTCGGAACAAGTCCCGACCACGGCTACAACCACTAAGTTTAGTGGCTTTCTTATGTCTTCACCTGCCATCATTAATCAAACCATTGTTACAAAAGCACATGCATGAACACACATGCGCTGTATGAACATGCACACATAACAAACATCACTTACTGTCACTACAGTGCTGCTTTAACTCACCGAGGCCGCAGTAGGGACCGCTGTAGCCACGTCTGCAGTTACACACTTCCTTGCCGGTGGATGTGATCAGTCGACACGTTCCGTCATTCTGACAAGGGTTTGAAGGGCACACTGGACACATTGAGGCAAACCAGGTCACATGTTTATACCATACATACTGTATATTTCCACAGTAAGCTATTTAACGGAATATGTCTGTTCTTCAAATAGTTAAAACCTGCATTAAGGTTTTTTTTTTTCAGATATTCACTCTCTTTTGGCTCTTTTGGTCTCCTCCAACTCTTGAGGGAAATATCTGGCTTTTTACTCACACTGCTCACTCATACCAACCTCATGTTCAGCCACAGCAGGCGGCTGTTACACAAAATAAGATCTGAGAAACTGAATGTTCACTACCTGCCCACCACCAGACACCAGACGGACAAAGTTAATAACTAGCTGTAAACACAGCGGCCGCAAAAGAGACAGATATTCCCCTAAAGAGTTGGTCTGCTGGTTGAATACATGTGAAACAATTCGCTGACATTAAGTGGCAAGAAAATCATGAATGGCAGGTTGAACAAAGTAGATCTCACCACTGAGATGCAACTTTTATCTGTGCTCAAACTTGTTTTAGCTATTAAATTTGTCTTCTCTGTAGTTCGAATAAACCAAAAGATAAAATTTAACTTGGAATGGAAATATAGTCTAATTTAATTTGAAAGCCAATTCAAAGGAGATGCAGGTGCGTTTATTTAAAGGACAGATTTGTTTTCACTGTAAGATAAGCCCCTACCGTCAGGACAAAAAACAGTTTCGGCTCAGAGAGCATGAAACCACCTTAGTGCCTCTTGCTTTTATGCCAGGGAATCAGTTAAATGCCCACGAACATCCCCCCATTGAGATGAAAGCACCTTATGGACCCATGGGGTGTGTCCTAAAACACCATTCCTGAGTCACAGTGAGTCATATAATCTGTCTATTCTTCCATGGCAAGGTTTGTCTTGTAACTATGGAGCTGTGATCAAAGAGAAAAGGCATGTCTCCAGGGTGGGAGGAGACCTGACACTTGTATCTTTTAAGGCTTTGTGAAATTAAAAAAACCTACAGACATCTTTACATAAAGTGCAGTATTCTACATTTTGAGTTAATATATCAGGTGTAAGGTATTAAAAAATGAAGCGCTCCTGCAAACTTAGCTAATATGTGGTAATTTCTAGTAAAGAAAGTTCACCTAACTGACAATCAGTCTCACAGTTTGTGGACGTGAATAGTGTCTAAGTGATTGTAAATACATTCCCGTCTTGGGTTTCACTCTCATCATCTCAACAAAAGCCGACCCCAGAGCAAAAACAAGACAGTTGAAGCAGAACAACAGCTGAAAGCCCATCTTACTTGTGTAGCGAACCCTCTCACACTTGATTTCCCCTGCCACGCATGTGCACTGTTCCACATTACGGAGGTGAATTCGTCCCCAAGACTCTCCGATGTCATAATGGCGCAGGTGTACGGTTTCATAGCACTTCTCTGTAAAAGCCGACACAACACATAAAAAGCAATAGGTTGAAATGTGAGAGGAGGCTGAGGAGCTCAATGGAGCGTGCAGAGCAAAGTTTGATGGCTGAGCTCTGCGAGATGCATTTTAAGTGGATACATTTTTGTGTGTGTGGGTTTTTTTTGTTCTCTGAAACTAAAGGCGAGTTCTCTGAAACTAAAGGCGAAGGTTCATCAAGGAGGGCATGAAAGTTCATTCTTGATCTTAGAAATAACAGTTTGACAAAAACAATTTCAAGTAAAATTAAGACTTTAAAAAGTACCCATGTGCACTTCATTATCTGCAAAGCATGTCACATCAAATATGCTTTTTAATCCTTTTATAAATAATAATCCTATGAAAATAATCTAATAATTTTCTTCTTATCAGCTTTTGCCAAAGCTTTCAAACACATCTCTGTCTCCATCAGCAAATGAAGACAGTTGCAGCTGACCTCAGTATAGTATTGAACTTGTGGTACACACAGGGCTGTAGTCAAGACCAACATAATCAAGTCCAAGTCAAGTCCAAGACCAGTCTGAGTCAACACCAAGTCCAAAGGCAGTCGAGACCAAGTCAAAGCCAGTCCAGAGCAAATTGAGTTTTGCTGAAGAAGTCAAATTTAATCATGGTGGTATGATCTCTCAGAAATTTGCCATCTAAAGTTAGCTGAAGTAGCTCTGTTAGCAGACTGTGCTGAGTTCAGAGCCAGTGTTGCTTGCAAACTTGGTGCACTGCCAGAGAGGAACGGGCGGAGGGAGGTGTATTTTTTACATGCATCAAGTTGGTAGAAACATGCAACATTCTGTGCAACTGATCCCAAAACAACAGCCAGAAACAACTTGACCACTTCTCAACAGAGTGGTGCAGGAATGAGTCCTTAAAGGTGGAAGTGAATGAGCATTTTTACACTTCCCTTATCTCAACTTTTTTTCTTACTGGGTTTTTGCTTAGATTCCTGAAATAAGGCCTGTGGTTAACACAAGCTTGAGAGATTGTCATGTTTTGTTCTACGATATAAAAAACTTCAATACCCCACCTTGTGAATTTTGAACGTTTTTTGTGTGGCTAAATGAGAATATAGAACGTCATCACGCCAAAACAGCCTTGTTGTGGTGGTGGTATTGAAATCATGCAACCAAAGTGTAGTTAGTGTATAGCCTAGTGTTAGCTTTTTACCTCTGGCATTTAAATTTACGCTTAAAAAAACCCACAAACATTTTTTGCCATACTTATTTCCTGCAATAATCCAAAATCCAATGGAAAAAATCCCATAGGCTTTTTGTTGAGGAAATCAGGGCCTACAAAAAAAGTCATCCCTGCAGTACTCTATAACTGAGCCCGAGACCAAGACGAGCGCAACACTTCAAAAAAGTGGTCTTGAAACTGGATTCAAGTAGCAGTCAAGTACTCAAAGTTTGTCTTTTACCAATGTTCATTCAACTTAATTCAACCAACTCAACTCCATTTGCTGATGAAGACCATGCAACGCTCTGAAAAAAGTCCTGTAATCAGACCCTGAGTCAAGATTATTCTGTCAAAGAGTTTTTTCCAGAGTTCAAGAATAAACTTTGAGGCTCAATTTTCACCATGACTGGAAAAAAGCTATCAGAGTGAAATGATATCCCTGTTAGCACATGTTTCCTTTACATATCATGAACCTGATGATAGAGTTCATAAGTTGACAAGTGTTAAGGAATTATTTCCTGGCAGAGACCTCCTGTTTCCTTCTGTGGCCATCAGGTGATTGACAGTAAGCAGTCTTATGTGTACAATGATATGGAAACACTAAACTATAAGCATCATGGCAAAGAAAAATTGAAAAACCCAAAATAAAAACTTGAATGGAGGACACACACACACACACACAACAAAACAGTGGTATTATACTTGTCAGTCCTAAAAGAGCAATGATCACCTACTCTGCTCACAGAGTGTCCCAGTGAAGCTCTCAGGACAGGAGCACTCAAACGAGGGTCTGTGTGGGATCAGCGTGCAGACGCCTCCGTTCTGACATGGATTCACCTGACATGGATCTGTGATTCGGCGTGACGTGTGGACAACAACTGTAACACATCAACGAGGAAAAACACAGTTAGAAGATAAACAACACAGTTTAATGATGAAATACTGTGCACTTGTTTAGTAAAGTAACCTTCTGGCTGAATTTCCTCTGTTGCACAGAAGCCCCACTGTCGATCCCGGTCAAAATTATGTGTGAGGGAGCACCTACAACAGAAGAGACAGAAATATAATACAGTCATCAGTCTGTCACCTGGATTACAAATCCAAGAAGCATTTGCGGTTAAATAAGGGTAGGGCACTATGATGACATGACCGTGAGATACTGTCAGAGATTTCGCCACCTTTAACATCTCAGGATGTCTAAGGCCATCACGGAGAACGCTGCAAAGTAATGAGTAGGGCTGCTTTATGGCAAAATGTAGCCAAGTTAGCGATAATACTTTATAGATGGCAATCTCAGTCGGTCAGTTTGCCACTTGGCATGATTGTCACTGCAATTAATACAAGCATTCACGGTTACAGGGAAAAAAAAATTTTAATGACTCTGTTTCATTTCCTGACCTTCCTTGAGGCAATGAGCAGGTTGACATTTGTAGTCCTGTGTGAAATGTCTCAACAGCAATTGGATTTATTGCCATGAAATTTGGAACAGACATTCAGACTTTGGTTTTTGATCAAACACCCACAAAACTTCCCATCAGCCTCAATTGTACTTTGTATTCAGTGCTAGTTAACAAATGTTAGCATGCTAAAATGCTGAGTTAAGACAGTTAACATGGTTAGTCTTGCATAGCCAGACCTATCTCCACACTTCGTTTTAGTGCTGTGCCAGTGCTGGAAAAAGGTCTGGCTGAACCCATCGTAATCCTGTACTAAGCAAAAAAAAGCTCTGCGTTGTTAGTATTTCTTTAAACCAATCACAATCGTCCTCTGTGGTGCAAAACCCATGATGTAACGATGGTGCCCTTGCTAAATAGTTTTGTTTGGGAACTTGTTTTGGTGGAACATTTGCACGTGGGAAGAAGAAGGAAAACACCAAAAAAAAAAAAAAGACATTAAAAGATGTTTTAGCGTGTAGGTTGCTAGCTTTGAGGTTGTTGTTGTGTGTGGTGATTTGCGTTGCTATGCATGACTAGTTTTACGAAGTGACGGGGATTTTGAAAACAGTAACATACATTAAGTGTCTACATCCTGTGAGTCTAAACGTGGTAAACACAAGTCCCCAGGAAAGCCGTTCGACCTTACAGCTAATTATTCCCAGTGGCCACTCGCGGTATTGCAGCAAAAAAACTCCCCTGCAGCCCAGAAAGCATTTTCCCTACAGGCTGCCATTTGTAAAAGAGACATCTGTAAAACTGTTGACAGGACACTTTCATGGTGGTTTTACACATGTAAAACTTTCGATCTGTGTCGTCATCACGATGTAAAGTCTATGAGTCGTGTGGGAACTTGTAGGCAGGGCCAGTGGGAGAAACACTATTGAGCATATTTAGTAGGCTGCACACAGAAGTAAATTCAGAAGCTAGAAAACTTTCTTGGCGTACACACCAGGTGAGCAACTCCATTGGAATGAATAGGCGCCATCTTTGTGTCAGGTATTTAGTTATTATTAAAATCTATGGGTAGACATTATCTGTGTTATACATCAACATATTAATGTCACTGATACTTGCATTTAGCTCTAGTACCAAAAGGAAAACGCTCTGTTTTTTTATCCATTAACAGTTTCTTAGTTGATTCTGAAAGTGTAATACACTGACATTGTGACATAGAACTACATGAGAGAGGATTTTACCCACCCCTAAATTACATCCTTTGAACGTTCAAGTACTAACAAGCTGCTCTAACAATCTGTGACGTAAATGCTGTCCTTTGTGAGGCCTGTTTGATCGTGAGAAAAAAAGGAAAATCTATCTAAACCATAACACTCACTAACTCTGTCAATCATCCACCACTTTAATCAAAGTAACATCAGCATTCTTCTGCGTTGCTCAGTGAATCTGCAGTACGTAATGACAAACCTATGTCGACACTGAGCTCATGAGCACATCGCGAAAACACGCAGGGTCATACTGCAGTAACTTTATGTGTAGGTGGACCAGACACATTGGGCCATATATAATTGCATTCATGTTGCTCCAACTTGCTGGCACGCACCCGCCATGTCTCAATTCTAAGGAATGATGACTGGAAAGCCCTTCAGCATGTTTTTTTTTCCAAAAATAAAAATCTAATAAAAAGAAGATTTTGTTGCTGTGTCACAATCTGAAGCAATAAAAATGATGGTTTAACTGTGGCAGCTGTTTATTCATCCTTAGAATAAACTGCAAGTAGTTAATATGTTTTAAACTACAGCCATAGTCACAGTTTAAGGAGATAGTTTGGATTTTTTTGGAGTGGGGTTATATTAGGTACTTATCCTTAGTCAGCAGATCACGTTCAGTAAATATCAGTCGGCACTCCCCCAGTTTTGACACAGAAGCAAAGCAATTTCCAAACAAAAAGTACTTTAGCCATCTAAAAAAAAGTCCCACCCTAAAAGATCAATATCAGTTTAAGTGTATGCTATATTGAGAGTATTTTCACTGCTTTACATTTACATCAGACAGCCCATTTCGACGGGGAAGGCGTTAGCGGCTACAGTTTCCCATCTGTACTCCGGTCAAAGTCACCAGGCTCCATTGAGAAAAACAGTCATTTTAGCTCACTGTACACAGGAGCTGCCATTCTACTCCTGCTTTGATTAGTTAGTTAGTTTGAGTTATTGTGCAACTTTGGTGAATCCGAAACTAACCCTTTTATATGCCAGTCACACAAAAATGCAAACAAACTAAATGACTGAAGCAGCAGTAGACCAGCAGCTCCTGTTTTCTTCAGTGTTAAATCACTGTTTTTCTCAATGGAGTCTGGCTGTGAAGAGTTCCCCTTGGAAATTACTCTCTGACGTTAAGGTAAAGCAGTGAAAATACTCTCAATATATTGCACAATTAAACTGATATTAATTCTTTTAGTTGGGCTGTCCGTTTTAGACAGATTTTCTACATTCTGTTTTAAGTCACCTTTAAAAAACTGCTGGTTATATTAAGTCTAAATTATGATGTTCTAGTGATTACAAGGCCCACCAGCGATTCAGCAATGATCAATTTATTAAGGCAAATTAGCTCATTACCTAATTAAAAATTGCATTATGTTTCCTGATGAAACAGCTGCATAAATCCCTAATTACTGTGAGCTGTAATTGGGTGCAGCTACCCAACCAAATTACACGCTGCATTAGGGCCCCTTCGTCAAATCACTGCCATTACTGCACTACCACTGATGGCAAATATCAGTGTCTTGTTCCTTTGGAGGTCATGCCAATTTTAGGGCAAGTCATACAAACAGCTGTGATGAAACACCTGCTGTCTGTGTGAGAGTGATGTAGACGAGGTGTGTGGTTTGTGAGTGAGTGTCAGAGCAAAACCAAATGTGACGAGGCAGCACTTCTACCTGCCAGGTATGTGGTAACTTTGTGTGATTATGCACACATTAGTGATTGTTTGGGTAACCAAAACAGGAGATCCAGACGGGCTGGCTAATGAAGACTCACCATGGTTTTGAGGCTAGGATGGTGAGGCAGTGATGATGAATCCTTCCACCCTGACGAAATGGGAATTTACATTCCTTGCCTGTTGTAGTAAGAACTGGCAACAGAGAGAAAAACAGCTTGTTAGTGACTTTCAGCGAGCACAGATGGGCAAAACACAAAGGAGTGAAATCAGAAAGTGTCTGAAAAAACATGTGTGCGGTTTCCCCCTGCACCTCACACACAAAGACTCCTTTGGCTCTGCACACAGCTCTGATCAGAGAACAGTAAATCCATGATCCTCTCCTCAGATAGTTAAATCATGCTGTTACAAGGCAGGTCACAGACCTATACAAACACTAGCTCCCACATGCTTTAGATTCATGTTGCAACAATAACTTTCTCTGTTACTGCAGCTGAATATATATCACAATCACTGCCAGTTCAATGTGCATCCCCCTCCCTCTTTTCTCCTCTAAATCAAACAGAACACTGAGGTAAAACCTACCTTTCCTGCTCTCCCTGTATGGCTCTTTGGAGATGACTGTTTCATTCCCAGGGACTAATATTCGCTGTAATCAGGGAAAAGAAGTTGTTGCACTGTTTCTTGCTCTTTGCGCACGCAAAGTGGATGAAAAATACACACAAAGGTGAGTAGGATGGTTAAAACTTACCGCCCGCATACTGAAAACACAAGGTAGAAAAAGTAACAGAAGGTATGCCATGTTGAAAGTTTGCATCTGTTGGTCCCTGGTGTCCGGAGAGGCTTGTTTCCAGAAGTCGGAAGAGGGTCTGTGCGCCTGTCACGTTATATCTGTCAGTTCCCGAGTCCGCAGCCTTCTTTTGGTCATAGGAAACGTAGGAAACCCTGCAAGTATTATCCTGTCCCTCACAATTTCAAGCTGTATTGAGTAAAGTCGTTGCGTCATTAGGCATGTCTATCTATGAGGCATCCCATGTCCCGGCTGGTGTTCCCTCTGCACCTTCTCTGCAGACGCCCATGGTTTGTCATTGGGAGTTATCCCCGGAGAGAGGACCGAGCAAAACTTTCCAGAAGCAGAGGCAGAGGTGGGGGCCGCCGGGCCGGGAGATGGGGCTGCATCTATCCCCAAATCCCCCCCGTCCAACCTCTGGGACCGTGTAACGGTACCGCGTTACTCTGGTCTGACGTTACTTCTAGTTTGCGTCGATTATGTCAAATGTTATATCTGTTTAAGGTGTTGCTGAGTAAATAATACCTACTTTAAATAGGTCTTGACGGTTTTCATCGGCTGTAAACTGCAGGTGACCGTCCAGTTAACCTATTCATTGCTTACTTAATAGGGCTAAGGGAGTGTTCTTAACTTGTCAGAGGCGGTGGCTGGGCTATGACTTAAGGTTTGTTTTTGTTTTTCAAAATTTTGACCCTCCCTGAAGCTACACATATTTTACCTTGAGCCTCCCTGAGTAACTAGTGGAAATGCATGACCCTCCCTTAACAAAAAAAAAAAATAGTTATTAGATTTTTAAGTCTTACCCTTCGATGTTTAAAAGTCAAAGGTTGAAACTTAAAGACATTAAAAAAAGAAAGCCTTGCTTTTTTCACTTATGTCGTGCATGCTGGTTAGTTTGTGCAAACAGTTTATTTTGGGCCAAGTTTTAAATGAATGACAATAAAGAAGGTGATTTTGATGAAATATCACAGTCTCAGGCTCAATTTTGCTTAAGTTTTGTTCCCTGATGGAAGCACTCATTCCACATGATGTGCCCAAGGACACATGGAAATTCGAAAATCCAACCATAATTTTGTTTTAAAAGTTTCTTGCTATGATAAATGGTGTAATTTTGGTGATGTTTAAAGAAAATATGCGCATTTGGAAGGCGTGTTTTCTTTAAAAATCAGTGGAGTGGCTCAAGGATTATGTTTTTCGGAGGTTAGCACTGGTTTCCCCTTTCAAAAAGCCTATGCAAATTTTCCATTGGATTTTGGATAATTGCAGAATATAAGCTCTGTGGCAAACAAACGTTTATGATACCTACACGTTTTGTTCGGCAAGATCATCTCCACAAATGAACACCATCATGATTATTGAAGCCTAAATGCAATTGTCAGAGGTAAAAAGCTAATGTTAGGTTATAAACAAACTAACTTACACTACAGTTGCACGATCTAACGTCACCACCATAACAAGACTGAAAGCTGTGCTCAGTGCAGCGCAGCTTGATCTGTAGTCTCATTTAGCCTCTTGTTAGCAGCCACCTTTTTTAAGACACATAAAAGCTTCAAAGTTCACTGGTGGGGTATTTACTGATGTGTTTTATGTCATAGAACAAAACATGAAAGTCTTTTTAAAGTGTTAACCACAGACCTTATTTCAGGCATCTAACCAAAGACCCATTCAAAAAACCTTTTGACTTTGAGATAAGGGAACCAGGAGCGCTAAAATGCTAACTCAATTACGGGTTTTAGGAGTCATTCCTGGGACACTCTATACAACCATTTAAATTAATGCGCCCCTTCCCGAAGACAAAATTTAAAAAAAAAACATAAGTCCCTCACCTGTGTTTAAAAATATTTGACATGCCTCCTCCTTTTGGCATCACCACCTCCCCTCCTTATGAATAGCAAACAGTCCCTAAGGCAAATAGCATACTAAGCTAGCTTAACAGTAGGCCTATGTAACATTACAAGAAATAACAGTTAAAAACGTTAGCTAGTTCAACCAAGTGATTTACAGCATTATAACAGCAACATTAGGACACAAAACTTACATTACAGCATTCAAGAGTATTAATTTAAGCTCATAAAAAATAGCTTTTAAGTAAATTTTAATTCTGAAATCAATCCAATTAGTGTCTTTAGTCTAACGTTAATTTAAGCTAATGCTAGTTCAGGGCTGAAATGCAACCCACGTAGATTTCCTCAGCCATTTTAAGTTAATGGAGTATAAATCCAAAATTAAATAGCAATTTAGGCCATACTCACATAACAACTTCATAAATAACTCCACAAGAAGTTAAGTTTTGTGTCATTTTTCATTAAACATATCAGTATTTTAGCATGCTTAGCAGTTAGCTAAATTTACAGTAAGCTAACTGGTAATCACGCTTCGTTAGCTAGCTAGCTAAAATACATAATGAACAAGACTTTACCCTGAAATATATTGCTGATAATAATGATAGCTTCCTGTCAGAGGATGTGACCAAGGCAAAGTAGCTAATGACATAACAAGAGATGTTACTTTGTCTTTTTAAAAGTCCTAAAACAAGTTAAAAGTGCATTCCACACTAGTGTTAGCCCCATCACACACAGTGCCAGAGTAGCAGCTATGTGAACTGGCAGAGAAGCAGAGAGTGGAAGCAGTCTAGACATGAAAACATCCACAGGTGGGTCATTGAGTGATATCTCAAGTTTTTAATAAAAGTTCAATTGTAGAGTCTATCAAACATCTGGAAGGAAGTACTGTTCTAATGAAATATTCAATAATGACAGAACCTTTAAACAATGCAAATATGAAAAGTGAAGAGCCCAACCAACCACTGCTAGGCCCTCATGTGTTGTCAGCATTCCAGCAGTGACATGCTGTGTCAAGACAAACTCCCCGGTCCCATAATCTAACCTCTAATTTTCACCAGCTGCAATAATCTCTCTCCAGATGCTGAGCTAAAAATACAGAGAGGAGGCTGGACGACTGAACAGCACGTCCACACTGACTACAAATCCCAAGGTGAAGGTGGTGCGTTTCCAAAGAGGGTATTGTTCAACTAAGACAACTAAACCGTTAATTATTGACAGTCCTGACTAACTTAGCAAACACATTTAGCTGGCCAAATATGACAAGTGGGAGAATTCAGGGCTGCGGACGTCTTATGTAAGACTTGGGGTTATAAAATTCAACAGAGGAGTATTTCAGGTTTCCTTTAACAACGGGGTATAGATGTTAACATGGGAGGGTGAGGATTTTCCTGCTGTCAGAAACACCAGGATTAATCATGCCTAATGAACAAAAGAAACAAGCGTCAGTTTTGTTGGAATTACAGCCATCAAAGCTTTTTAATCATTCAACATGTGGACAACCTCAAAACCACAGAAGCAGGAAGTACAGGCAACAAATGTACCATCATGTATTATCTGTAAAACATAATATACAGGAAATAGTTAAATATGCAAGAAAATTGTGATTTGCCTCCCTTTTGATCCTAAAAACAGAGTTCTTCCTGACATATGGTCCAACAAAAGTGGGTACCACTTTCTAATAGGGCAAAAGTTTGACAAAAAATGAAAACTCAAGGTTCACTTACTAGTGTTTTTTTTCTGGTTAGGTGGACGTTGTGCAAAGTCATAATGAGTTTAGTGTTTGTAAGTAATAAATAGCTTCATTAATGAATGAATCATTTAGTAATGCTTTAGAAATCAACTTTTTCCAGAGCTTTCAACTGCTACTTCTTCTTCTTCCTCCGCTCAAGTTGGGGGGAAAGGCTTGTAAGTGGACACTGGGTTAAGATTTTTCTGTCAAACTTTATAGAGTGTCTATAAATTGTAATTAATTGCACAATTAATGGTTTATCCCTTTGGCTTGTATATCGTCCATTAGCATAACTTACTTTCAAGTTAGCTCTCACATTAGTTTTGATGACTTACTAGAAAGTAAAGACTTACAATAAACCCATTAAATACAACTTATAAACTGTTTGTAATTCATGCCTGATTAGAAACCGGTACCCTAAAGTTCATTTTAGGCTTCTTCCGTGGTTGTCCTTGGTCTAACATGGCTCATAATAGAATTGCTTTGCACTTCATTATTAAACTATAGCATAACAAAACATATCACTGTCCAAAAATTACAACCAATACTAAAAATCAACAAGAGGACGGCAGAATTCGTAACAAATATACAATATCTATCACCATAATATTGATTTTGTTTCTAGAGTGTACATGCAGCCCATTGTTTGACTAATTCCCTTTCAAGACAGTGCCTCAGGCTTAAAAAGTGCAGCAGTGGGGGTTCCCTTTAGACAACTGTGGCCTTGTAAAGGTCTGTCTTGCAGTTCTTGCCCTCTGGTGGGTTGCGGCCATTCTGGGGCATCTGGGCGTTCCTCAGCTTGCTCTGGCACTGCCGCAGCTCAGCGACGTAGCCCTGGAAGCTCAGGCTCAGCTCAGAGTCCTCTCCCTGGGATGTCTCGACTGTTCCCTCCTCTAGATGAACCCCCTCCACGTCCATCACCTCCTGAGCCGTCTGTGCAGCGTCGGCTCTGTCGGCGGATGACTTGGTGTCAGGGTTTCGATCTGTAGTTTCTTCTGTGCATGAGGGAAAAGAAAGAAATGGAGGATTTACGATGAGTTGGTGCATTGTGTACGACCATGATAATATTTATGAGGCTGGTTGTGACAAAATGCAAATAGGCACTTGAAGCTTAAAGCTGCTATCATCAATTGTTTTGGCCAGTTGGGGGCAGCAAAAAAGAGAACACAACATATTGGCAAATCATCACCTTAAAATCAAAAAGTGGACAAGTCAACAAGTGGACAGCCAGGACACATTGCCATTCACACCTGTACGTCTCCAGCGGACGTCTTGTGGGGGCAAATGCACAGTTATTGCATCCAACACTCTTCCTAGCTGCTTGCTAGTCATGTTAGCAGTTGTGTCGCTCTCAGTAGAATAGGGATGAACCGATCCGATATCTGGATCAAATATCGGCCCCAATATCATCAAAACAGATCGGGTATCGGAAAATGCAACCTATAACCGAGGCGATCCTTTCCCTTTAAATCTATTGCGACACAAGCTACATCATATGTCATGGAGCGAAGGAGAGAATCTGCTGTGTGGAGGAATTTCACACTATTTCAACTGCTGTTACACAACTGTTTATTTTTGTTAAAAATAAACAGTTAATCATTGCATTAATCTGTTTCATCTTGTTTCCTTTTATCTTAGGAAAGAACTGTGTAGTCATCAATGCCTGATGCCTCTAGTCTTTTCTGTTCTACATGTAAAGGTATATAGCTTTTTAGGTCAACCATGGTATCGGATCAGTATCGGGTATCGGCTGATAATCAAAGCCACAGCATCGGGATCGGGATCGGAACTGAAAAAGCTGGATCGGTGCATCTCTACAGTAGAATCCAACACGTACCCTTCCATTCGGCAAAACAATTAAATAAACAGTCAAACTCATCGTAAAATGGTCAAGTTAAAAAGAGTTAGCATGCTGTCACCAAAAACAACCACCATGTCCTGCACTGATGATGTAGTCCTTGTCGGGGACGCATCAGGACGCATTAGCACCCACATTACAAAAGATATCTGGTCAAGTGCACCAGACTTTGAAGCCAATTTGGCAAAGTGTCCAAACTGTGTAAATACAACTTACAGGTCAATCAGTAGATACATGCTTTGAAGGTCACAACCCCTGCAAAATGACTTGTTTCACTTTTAGAACATGATCCATTCAGAAGTTAGCCGAGTCGACCAGTGGAAGTTAGCCACGCCACCGGTGAAGTCTCTAGTGTGCTCGCTCTTAGAGCCCAGTGATGTGGAGATCTGGGCAATTTTACACCTGTGAAGTTGAACTTTGTTGGCTCCATTAACCACTGAGCAACTTTCATCAGAAGGAATGAAGCCTTGCCTCCAACACTGTATCCAGTTGTCTTTATATATATCTATGGGTCAATGTGTCCCAGAGCACCTCAGCAAGTGGTTTAAGTGATTGGATCACATTGTGTCATGGTGGTTGTTTACGCATGTATTAGCGCTGTCTGCTTGTGATCGGATCACCCAAGACACATGTTAATACCAGGTATAAACATGCTCTAAGTCCAATATTCACCTAACTATGGGTTCTGAAAAGTATTTGACTTTTTAGCTGCTGAAGCTCCATCGTGTTCACCAGCTAAGGAAAAGAGTCAGACAGAAAAGAGTTGTTACATAAAACTGCTCACAACAAGGTCTGTGGATTATCTTGAGTAACAAAGTCACGATTTCTGGAAAGAGACATTGCTGTTGAGTTTTTCCAAATGCATTCTTTGGCACTTTGAGCACCACAAGCCGAGTGTCATCTGGTTCCATTATATTCGAGAAGGCAGACATCTCAGCTCAGCAACTCACACCAAAACAATCTGGACTGATCCATAGCAGTCCTCAAAGATATATTTTCTATAACAGTCACTAGAATCAAACAACTCGTTCCATCTCTGTGCATCTTTGACTCGAGGATCTTCAGGCGACTGAGCATTGGCTTCACATTAGACTGCACGATGACCAGATGCTTCGCACGACTGTACAAGATGTTACAAGAAACTGTCACCCATTGCGTGCACATGCATTTTAACTCTACATCGCTCAAATGAACACATCAGTGTAATATGTTTGTGTAATCTGACAATGGTATAGTTGTGTAATCTGGACAGCTGTTGTTAAGACAAAGTTGATGACATAACTGCTTCAGCTCAAACTTGCTGAACTCGCTCGCCAATTCCTGGGAAAGACGAACTGAATGAAATTGCAGCAGGATTAAATGTATTCATTCACTGACTTGTTGTCACATGTGGTATATTTCAACATTACCACTTGTGCTTCAGTCCAAACAATGCAGAGCTGCATGACCTCATCATACAGCCCCGAACTCAAGTTAATGAAACATAAAATCACATTTAAAGGGGGTGTGTTGGGCATTGGGACGTCAACATTTCCCTCCTCTCATGCAAGTGCATTCACGGGGCTAAAAACTGAAGTTTCCGGGACGCCGGCATTTAAGTTATGATGACCGATAAACTCTCCACTTCTCATGTGAACCCTGTGGCCCCACGGACTCTAAACACAGAGGCCAGAGTGACTCAAACACAGCACTTCAACACATAGACTCTCCTAACGGCGCTGACTGTGATTCACTGCCGTTGAGCTCAGATGTAAACACAGCCTGTGAGCTCCAACATCCAACCTTACACAGACCCTCAGCAAAACAACAACGGTGCAACATGAACCACTGAGGTGAACACGAAACACATTCAAGGAGTTCTCAACGACTGCTGAGGTCTTCTCTGAAGTTCAAGAACGTGATACGGACTTGTGTTTGACAATTAAGGCCTGACATTGATTATAATTAGATATAATCAATGATGTCGGCATCACAGGGTTTTCCACAGGATGTGATGTATTGATGCTGGTATGCAACTTCTAGATGACGCACTTTGATGAATTGGGCTTTGCCTACTGCTCACTCCTGTCACCATTCTGAACCAAGTGCGTAGGTTGCATTGGGTGGGGACACGTGAAACAGGGGGTTTCCATCCTCAGCCAAAAAATGTTGAGCACCAAACACTCGACTTCCTGCGTTCTGGTGAATTTTTACGCACCAATTCATGTTGTAATCGTCTTTAATTATGTCAAAATGAGTCAAAAGTCCTCTGCTACTTTCATGTGTTTATTGTGGGGGATGCACATGCTCTAATTACTGAGCAGGATGTGTCCCATGTGTCCGCCCCCAAAATCTACACCTATGTTTTCAACACCACTGTTCCTGCTATGGAAGCCTTCCGGTTTCTGGAATCCACCATCTCCAAGGACTGAAAGTGGCCATCCAAATAAACACCATCACAAGAAAGGCACAGCAGAGGGTGTACTCCCTGCTCCGATACTTCCATCACTATGTGTTTTGAATCAGCCACTCAGCAGGACAGGAACAGACTACAACAGACAGTCAGGACTGATGAGAAAATCACTGGTGCCAGCCTGCCCTCCATCCAAGACCTATTTACCTCTAGACACAGGAAATGGGCTGGTAGCATCAGAGCACACCCTTCACACCCAGGACACAACCTTCTCTCCTCTGGTAAAACAACCAGACTCGAGAACAGTTTCATTCCACAGGCCGTCACTATGATGAAGACTTGACACCAGCCACATAGTGTCAGGAACAATGCCTGTGCAACACCAAGCATCACCTAAAAATCTGTCGGGCATAATTCAAGCATGCTGTATACAGTGAATATACTGTCACATCCAGCTACCTCATGGATATAAAGCAACTTATGACATATATCATTCTGTATTTAATCCAGCACAATTTGCACTTGCGCTATTTTTCTGTCTATATATAACTGATATATATCAGTCCATGATCAGCTTTGTTGTCCATGTTTTTAGCTGTATGTCTGCGTCTAAGCCAGTGGTTCTCAAATGGCGTGCTACAGCAATTCCAGGTGTGCCGTGGGATTTTGTGATAACCACACATTATTATTAAATTATTCAACTGGGCCTATACAAAAAGCAAGAGGGTTCCTGGTTCAATCCCAGGAAGTAGCCAGGCTGGATTTTCTCCAGGTACTCCAGCTTCCTCCCACAGTCCAAAGACATGCAGGTTAATTGGTGACTCTAAATTGTCCGTAGGTGTGAATGTGAGTGTGAATGGTTGTCTGTCTCTATGTGTCAGCCCTGTGATAGTCTGGTGACCTGTCCAGGGTGTACCCTGCCTCTCGCCCAGTGTCAGCTGCCTATCCCAGCATGCACTGTCTTAGGGGCAGGGATACACACTTAGCAGGCTGCCAATCTGTCACAGGGCAAATGAGAGGAGACTGTCCTGCTGTAACAATTGAGCCACAGGTTCTTACACAAAAACGTAGGGCTGGGCGATACAGAGAAAATTAATATGTAACGATAGTTTTGACCAAATACCTCGATATTGTAAGATTGACTTTTGGTGCTTAAACAAAATATTTACACCTGATTTTTGTAAATAATCATCAGCAATGTGGATATAATGACTCACTGGGTAGTTTTTTTTTTTTTTTTTTTACAAGTGATGACTTGAGACACTGTTGAGGTTTTGCTTACTCATATGCTTTTAGCAGGAGGGGAAACTCCAATACAGTTTTTTTACTTTAAGTTATATGGATCATCTTGCCTTCTCTACAAGCCACCTCATTAGAATAAGTGTATTTTCCTTCAGGTTCCATTATATACCCATGAACCTCTCTCAATCAAACATGTTTTCAATATTCAAGCTTGCTGACTCTGCTGTTAGGTGTAAACACGAAGCCCTGACACAGCCGTTTAACACAGCCGTACCTCCTGCGGCGACGCTTGTCCACAGACATGGCAGCAGCTGGGGAGCTGAAACAGACCAGCCAGTCTGGACCGGGCCCAGCGACCGTCCTCGCCCAGGCCGACTGCCAAAGATCTGCATCGAGCCCTCCTCTAACCGCCAGATGGATGATACAGCTGGCCCAGGGTCAGAGGCCGCCAGCTTGGAGAGCTGACACAGAGGCATGAGGAGGTGAAGATGGTGAAACAGGCCTGAAGGAAAACTGAGCCATATGGTGCCTCAAGTGTACTGCTGAGTCATTACAGAGCATTCTTTGTAGATAGCCTCGCCTCAGGGAACATGTCCCACTCACTCCCAGGGCCAAACGTTTCCTCTGAATTAAAACTTGAGTATCTAACTTCCAGCTTTAACTGCAGGGAGGGGAATAAAAACACTATTTCAACATGAACTCACTGAATTAATCAGTTCTACTACTCCGTTCTTACTCCCCAGCTTTATCTCTGACCAAACTACAAACTTCATGCACTGGGTTCAAATCAGCCATATGAATAGAGTTACACTGTGTGATGTCGCCCCCTAGTGGACGTCCTGATCCATACCAACCAAGCCTACAGACTCTGGTGCTTGCCAGACAGAAAGAGGTGATTACAGCCATGATTAGAAAATGATCATGGAAACATGGGGCTGCAGTTTTCAGTTCAGCCCTTCTGGATGAAGACCAGAGGCCCTCTGGTTTGGATTTTAACCATCTAATTAGGGGCTAATTTACACGCGATATGCCAAGAAAACGCAACCACTTGTAGGACGTGAAGTACTCGTGGTACTACGGATCACTGTTTTAGATGCAAATGCTTATACTGGTGTCAGCGTAGATTGTTTTCTAGTGCAAGAGGAGCTGTCAGGGTGTCTACAGGGATTTGACACTTTAATTTAATGCTTTTCAAGATCATTTTTTATTCAAATTTAAGACTGCTTTTCAGACAAATCACCTTTTTCTTCATCAAGCATTGCAGATTAGTATTAAGTTAAGTATAAAGGCAGGTAATATGTATGTAGTCCTGTGCAGAGGTTTGTTTTATATAGGATTATGGTTATTATTAGTGAGTCAGGTTATCTACATGTTGCAAGCTTTTATTACATAGACGAGCTTGACTCATTTTGACAGAAATAAATTCAAAGATGGATGAATGAAATTAGATTGATTATTGGCGGCAATTAAGATCTAAAAATTCAAATTCAGGACTATATAATGACTTAAAAGGATTCATATTAATGTAAAATTTAAGACTCTAAAAGGCTTTTCAGTGTGTCTCTTGAATGCATTAATTAACTTGTGTGGTTTGGTGACTGCAACAGAACCAGAGGAAACGATTAAGTCCCTTTATCCTCTCCCTTTCTGTATTTCTTTATTATTTATAGCACAGCAGCAATGGTGTTGTAGGAACATGTTGATCCACCTCAGCAGCAATTATTTATTCCCTGGGAACAGCAGAGGGCATCAGTTTAACAGTGATACACAATCCAGAGAAGGACGTCTGCAATTACTGAAACCCAGCAGATTGGCACAGTAACAGAGCATAATTGCTACTGAACCGTTGCAAACTTGTTTGGACTGAGTGGCCTCTGACTTATTCAGTGGGTGTTTGTCTCCTGAACACGTTATTAAGCCTGCGAGCGCAGCTCTCCACCACCAGAATTTAAAAGTAACAACTTAACAAAGTCTCTAAAAAAGTGGAGGCGTGTTAACTCTGCTGCATTTCCATGTTTGCAGATCGCTCGCAGATTCTGCCTCGCCGAGGTGGCGCGCAGCGTTAGAGACACGGGCACATTGAATCATAGCTGTGTTTCTATTTTAGCTGGTGGGAGAAAGGGAGAGGGAGACGGAGAGGAATAGGCTGGGAGATAGATGAAAACCAGCAGTGACAGTTTCTATCTGTAGCTCAGTCAACTCGTGGATAAGGTTACCATGGCGCCCAGTGGTGGGAAGAAATCAGGCTGATGCACTTAGCAACCAGAAAAGAGGAGCAAGCCTGTGGAGGAGCTTCGATTCTTCCTCATCATCCTGTGTACTCATCACCTTACATTAAAGCCTTGCTATTCATATGAGGCAGTGAACGTGTCCGTGCACTTTCCATAAAGCGCTTTGAAGTGCTCGTCAGCTTTGTTGGTGGAAAACATTATCTTCTCTTTGTGTGGAGTTCACAGGGTTTCAAAGGGGGTTTCCTGGGATTTCCTTCAAAGACAAGAGTCAAAACGTGTTGCGTCTAATTGGATATCTGAACACAGAAAGCTCTGTGGCCTCAGTTGATGTCTGAAAATCTACCCGTCACCAATACAAATCAATTCACCTTGCCTTAGAATCTCAGACACATACACAGTGGAGGAGTGGGGGGAAAAATGACATGGACGGGAAACAGAAAATGAAATCCATCAGCAGGAGCTAATGATATTGCACTCTATAAACAAAGAACCGACACTCCAGCACATAATGGCAAGCTTAGAAAAAACACACGTTCAACAGCAGACGGGCTCAAAGAGATCCACAATGCCACGCTTTCAAAAGCTACGCACAACAGAGCAGCGACCCCATCAAACAATAACACCAAGCAGGTAGACCAAGCAACGAGAGCGCACCACACTACACAATCTGAGCAGAACACACACACACACACACACACACACACACACACACACACACACACACACACAGTGAGCAGCGACACCCTGAAGCGAGCGCACACAGAAAAGTACACAAAGGAGTGGGAGCTGATGAGAGGAGGGAGCCACAAGACAAAATGAGACGGAGCTAAGGGAGAACGGGAGGAGGCATGCGGAGGCGGAGAGGTGGTGGTAGTGGAGGAGGACGAGGAGGAGGTGGGGGAGGTGGGGAACTGAGCTCACAAACGTGTAAAAAGACAGACGAGAGTGATTTCCAATTCTAACATTTATTAGATCGACTCAATCACAGGTACAGAGTTTATTGGCAGTGATTATCTACAACAGGAATCTAAAGAGGGAGTGAATGACCCAGATAAAGAATGAAAGGCAATTCAACAATGTCACCAGCGCTAAGGAGCACTTGTCCTCCAATGACTAATTATTTTCACCATTGCTCAAATTGCTACAGCAGCAGCTGACACCGATTCATGACTCACCGGTTTTGGTGAGTGAGAAGAAAATAAGCTTTTTGACATTGTTGAATTGCTCTTAACTGGAGGTGGTGGGATGGAGAGGAACACAGCATTTGTTTTCGTAATGACTGTTTAGCATTCGCAGGTCCAACACTGTAAAACAATTTCATGGCTCTGCTTTGCTTCCATGTTTTCTAATTGTACACAATGAGCCTGTGATGCCAGGAAACTGCTGCTAATGTCATTACTTTCAATTGCTCTGAATTATACTCCTCAGCACAACATTCACTGACTACAGTACTGTCAAATATTGATCATTATCTGTATGCACTAATATGCATAAATTATTTATTCAGAAGCTCTGCAATCAGTTACATCAGCACTCTCATGCACCCAACACTACTAAATAAACTAAATATTTAACTGGAGTAAACTGACCCCAGTCATGTGGCGAACCCAACGATTTGTGACATGGGAAGTGACATCCAAGTAAACGTTACTCACTGAACAAAATATACACATCACTATTTACAAGGTTATCCGAGTGTAATTAAGATCAATCACACACATGCTTTGCTAAGATTAATCAAACAAATCAGTTTAAATGAACGGCAAACTGAGAAAGAGTCAATTTGTCATTAAAGTGCATCAGAGTCAGTGTAGAGAGAGTTTTGTCGTGAAGGCAGTCGGGTTCAGACCGCCGGGGAGAGAGCGCACACATGCACATACAACACACACGCAAACACACAGAGCACTGGTTTGTTACACTGTAGAAATACCTGAAGTGGACTTTCCCTCTTCACCTGCGTCTTGAGACTTGGGGCAGGGTGGCGGCGGGGTGAAGTTGGCTTCAGGCAGGCTGCTGTCGAAGGACGGTATGGAGGACGGCGATGGAGGCAGCAGGGTGCTGTTGGGGCTGTTGATGTCGCCCTCCCCCACCAAGGTCAGGTCAGTGTGGGTGTCCTCCTCCACCGTGCGGAGGCTTGGCCGGGAGTCTATGGGCCGGGGGATGGGGGACAGGTGGGTGCCAAAAGTTGGGTGGCGAGGAGGGGGCATCAGGCACCGCCTGGTCCCGGAGTGTCCGTTGGCGCTGGAGCTGAGGGAGGAGTCCAGGCTCTCCGAACGAAGGCTGGCGGTGAGGGCCCCCCGTGAGGATATGCCGTTCTCCCGGCGGTCGGGAGTGGAGCAGGCCAGGTCAGAGGAGATGGAGCAGGAGGAGGTGGGTGGAGTTAGACGCAGGAATTCGGGAAGCACCAGGTCTTCTTTGCTCAGGAGTCCGCGCTGGTCGTTGGCTCGGGTGCTCTGCGCCCGGCTCAGCAGCTCAAAGAATTCTGCAAAACACATCAAACAAGTCTCCTCAGTTAAACTTTCAACACAGGTGAGCACCTGGAAGAGAGGGATTAGTGGAGGTTTAACATGCAGCGTAGCAGCCTCACACCTGACGGAGAAAATAACCCTCCACAGCTGCCAGAGCTATCAGTTAGTCCTGACGCAAAGCAAAGCTAAGAAATCCACCAATAAGTCCAAAAAAAGAGAGAAAGAGAAAGAAGGAAAAGAGGGATTTACCTTCAGCTTCATCTATATTAATCTTTTTCTGTTTTCTCTTTTCCCCTGGGAGTGCTGAGTCTGGTCCACTTGCTCTCAGAGAAAAGTCCTTTGGTGTTGACCTCTCATCTCCCTGCAGATGCAACAATAACAATGCACTCTGTTAGGGGATGGAGGGACGGCGAGGGGAGGGGGGAGGAGGGGGTCGTGAGGCTAAGCATGAGCTGCCGAGCACCCTACTGAGCAGAGTGTCCAGATTTACTGAGACCCTCATGTAAAGACGAGCCTTGTCCATCTGCTGGCTCTGTGTCGTCACTGACCTCGCTAGCATCTAGACCGAGTGCTGTCTGCCTACATATGGTAATAACTCAAGCATGGAAAACACGAGCGAGTGAGTCAGCCACAGGCAGTGTTAGGGCGAAGGATACCAACAAATCAGGAAATACACACCAATTTGAAGCTTGTCAAAGATTGTAAATGTTAATAAAGATTCGTGTGGGCCACTCGTAAACGATACTGAATGTTGCAGAAGCAGCGCAGCAATAGGAAAGGACACCACATCTGGATTTTTTAAGCAGCATGTATGAGGATAGATATGTTGTGAGTACTTACTGCAGCAGAATAACTCCTGGTTGGAGGGTGGTTTTTTAGGGAGGAAGACTTGGGTTTGTCTGTTTGAAAGAGATACAAGAGAGAGATGAAAAATTCATCAGGGTGAGAAATTGATGAGGAGAGTGAGACAGAGAAGAGAGAAGAGGACACTTTACACAAAACAGGCATCAAAATTTGAATATGTTAACCAGGGGAATAACAGAGGCGGACATGATTTACAAATGGCAGTTAAAGGTCCAGTGTGTAGGATTTAGGAGGACATATTAGCAGAAATGGAATTTATTATAATAAGTATGTTTTCTTTAGTGCAAAATCACCTGAAAATAAGTTGTTTTCTTTTCTTTAAAATGAGCTGTTTGTATCTACATAGGGAGCAGGGCCTCGCCATATTACACCACCATATTTCTACAGTAGCCACAAACGGACAAACCTAACACTGGCTCTAGATAGGGCCATATGCGTTTTCATATTAGCCACTGTAGTAGCAGCAGCCCTTTAACGACGAGCCCAACAGCTTTGGAAAAACACAGATTTTTTAACATGGATCTGCGTTAATCAGTGTTTTTACTAGTTAAATTTGTCTCCCGATAAAAACCTCTTGAACCTCCTTAAGTTATCAGACAAAAAAAGGTGAGCACATATTAGCAGGTGCTGTGCTAGCAGCCCGTCTTTGACGATCCAAACAGCGTTGGAGGAACAGCAATTTGTAACGTGAAACTGCTTTATTCAGTGCTTTTAACAGTTAATAATCAGATTAATTTATGATCTGATTGCCGGTAAAAAAAAACCCCTCTGAACACTGAACACTGAAGGAATTCAAACCATGAGTTCACGCTTGGCACATGGGAGAAGTTTTAGCTGGTTGAAATCGGCAATCCTCACCACTAGGCGTCACTAAATCCTACATCAGGAATACTCACCTCGTTTTCCCCAGGGGCCACTTTCACAAAATTTCAGGCGGCCAGGGGCCAGTCGCAAAATGCCCCTACGTAGGTCAGCTTTAGGTAGGGGCGTTTCTAAGTTTCTTTGTAATTCAGCGCTTAGCCTGGAACCTCTGTCAAAGGTCAAGGAGATCTTCCCCTGGCACTTTTTTGATATACAATATATACTATTTTGATGCTTTTAATGCATTCTGGCACCTTATTTATCTTAAAAGCGCAAAAAAATCCAACTTTTAATGAACTTCTTTTCATTTTGAATCAAAAAATGGTTGGAGAGCTACATGGAACATGGTCAGTGTCCTTCAAATTTCTCCTTTAAAGTCCAGTGTGTAGAATTTAGTGGCATCTAGCTGTGATGTTTCAGAACTAAAACTTCTCCTGTGTGCCAAGTGTGTAGAAAAACTACAGTGGCTGACGTGAAAACATGGCATTATCTAGATCCACTGTTTGGTTTGTCCTTTCTGAGCTTCTGTAGAGCAACATGGCAGACTCTCTGGAGCAGGAGTGTTGTGTATGTAGATATATAAACGGCTCATACTAAGGTAAGAAAAACACAAACATTCCCTGTTTCAGGTGATTATGAAAATATAGTTAAGAGTAGTTTTTTTTTTTTCCCCCGGTAAATCTGCAATATTAAGTATTAAATATTGGGTAACAGTGTGTTTGATGGCCTTACCTTTCCCTGAAGCTGGGTCCGTTCGCTCCAGCACAACCCGCAGACCATCCAAACTCGATATGGGGGCACCCAGGTCCAACGGCTCAGTTTCTCCGCTCTAAAACGAAACACAGTTTGCTGGTCAGCACGTTGTTACCTCCACCTGTTGTGCACAAGTCTATGGTACAGTTTCTCTCAGCATATTGAGCACATGGCTGATATTTGAGTTCACAAGCCTTTGCTTAATTCATAAACCATCTTTCAGCCCGGGTCTACTGTATAATACAGCTATAATGCCTGGAAACCCAAAGGACTAAAATAAATCATCTGGCAGGGGTTTAGGGGAGGAGTAAAGAGTTGGCATGTTTGAGGAGTGTCGTCATTCTTAATTATAGCCCTGGTGCTCCATCTTCGGAGGCTGGGCTGAGTCAGAGTGCTAACCACCGTGTAGAGATGGAAAAGGATGCGGTCGCTTCCCTCCCCTAACCATGATACTCCACCCTGGGGCACTGTCACACATTACACACGGGCTGCTCCCTGGACACACAGGAGCTTCAAAAAGATCGAGGCATCGTAGCCACCGGGGACGACTTACTATTTTGGCCACAAGATCGCTGAGGTGGAGGCCGTATTTGGCCACCACGGGACGCAGGACCTCAGTGACTGGTTTGGTAGGTTTGGCTTTCAGCCCCACGGAGCGGTTAATGGGCACCAGGTCCAGTCTGGGAGCAGGAGGAAGAGCACAAGTTAATTTTAGCTTAGACAGGAAATGTGACTCAAAGAAAATTGACAGATCCAAGCAAAATATTCAGACCTAAACAAGGTCCTCTTCTCCAGTCTCAAGTCTCGTGAACTAAGGGTCAAACAGTCTTGGTCTAACACCAAAGGCTGTGAGGGGAAAAAAAACAACATTAAACTACACATCAGCAACACACTGAATACTGTAAACTATTTACACAGTCATTGTCCATTTTAATCCTCAGCTTTTGTCTCTGAAATTCTAACAATGACTCCTCACAAAATAAAGCATGTGTAAACGGCAAGTGTTGTCGTACTTTATTCATTAAACTTTGATTTATAACAAACAGAAAGTTGAGTCAATTCATTCAGGATGTGCTTGCAGCAGTGTTCTGCTCGCTGATGTATTAGCAGCAGATGTTTTCAGCATTTGTAAGTGTTTTTTTGGCGCCTGCCTCCCTCACCTTCTCCCCTCCCACCAGGAAGAGGTCAACAGCAGCGATGTTGATGTTAATGTTTTGACAGAGATCTTGGAGGACTTCCCTTATGGAGGCTCCGGGACGAAGACTGATAGAAGAGCAGGAACCGTCAGGCAGCATCACACTGCAGTGTTTGGGGGAGCGCTCCCAAACTGAGTGGCGATTATCAGCCTGAGGACACAAGATTTTAAAAAAAGAGTCAAACTTAACATGCCTTCAGAGTGCAAGCACAAGCAACAGCTGACTGCAGGTCACCGTCTGAGAGAGGTGTCTCTAACAGCAGAATACAGAACCTTTAACTATACATAGATTCAGTTGGAATTGCAGATAGTTTTTCTTTACAACCTGATTTATACCATCCATACACAAACAATGAGTGGGCTGACAAGCAAAAAAAAAAAAAAAAAAGCATCAACTCTGGCCTATTATGATGGCTTCACCAGACACTGGGCTCTGTGTTGCCATGGTGATCTGTCCAGAGGAATCTTACCTCAATCTTGCCAGCAGAGCAGGAAGTTGGCATCTCCAGACTGGTACCGGACGACAAGGAGCCCTGGGACTCCCTCCGCCCATTACTGCCCCAGTAGTCTGCGGAGACCAGCACAGAGGGTGATGAGTTCACGCAGATAAGAGACACTTGCAAACTACTTTCATTAGATGACAATACGCAACACGGCGACAGTGTCAAGCTATAGCTGACAAGTTTTTTTGGATTTATGGTCGTAGTTTGACCCAATGTCTTGGCAGGAAAAGAGATATTTTGCCTCCTTCAAAACTTAGTAGATGAAACTCTTTGGTGTGCAAAAATGCCAGAGTTGCATCAAGTATGTTTTTGCTAGTGTGCCAGTGTTGTGTGTGTAATACTTTGATGACCGCGGGGCAGCTGTGTTTCTACATGCCTCCCCCGCAAGTAGCTCATGGCAACCCTGGAGTTGGCAGAGATTTGGTGTCTTGTTCAAGGACACATCAACACTTGGGGGAAGTTAGTGTGGTGCAAAAGCTTAAAACCGCGGGGATCTTTGTGACCAGCAGGCGACGGGCTTGTTAATCAGTTTCTCACCGAGGTTAATGTCTCCTATGTCCTTTTTCTTGGGGCCCTTCCCAAAGCTCCTGTTGCGGGACCACGAGAAGAAGATGCCGCGTTTTTTGTCGGCGCTCTCATCCCTGCTGTCTTCATTCAGTGACCTCCCTGACCTCTGCTTCCTGGCGTCCTATTGATTGGAGGACAAAAACAAAGATTTAACCTGCTGTGTCTGGTTGATGAACAACGTCACCTCCACATCGTATTTCCGTGACCAGCTGCTGTGAAACAATAGCGGTACCTTTTTGGGAGTGGAGAGTGTAGAGCGGTCAGAGCTGGCACTATGTTTTGAGGGCGCAGGACTGCAGGGGATCTGGTAGGGGTCCGGCAAGGGTCGGCCATCCACCTCTGCACGCATGCACTCTTGGTAGAGGGAGGACTTGAGGAATCGCGAATAGCTGTCAAACTTCATCAGGTTGAAGATCTGTAGATGTGAAAACAAAGGGTGGTGTTAGTGAGAGAAATAAAGCGTTGGAGAGCAAAGAGGCATGTAGGGAAGAGCAAATGAGACGCAGACAGAAACAAGAGAGAAGAAACTACTAGTGTTAACATATGGTTACAGCTGATGTTATGACAGGTGTCTCAGCAGTTAACAATTTATCATGCTGGTGCGCAGGCTGGAAATATACAGATCTCTGACTGCATGTCTATGTGTCTGTGTGTACACTATGCGCTAGATTCTCTGTGGGTGTGTGCCAGTTTGTGTTTATCTCTCTGGTAAAGGCTCAGAGCCTTTTCGTAAACAAACCCAGATGGCCACCGAAAAAACCCAATATGCTTGAGCAAAGTGACTAAAGGCTAGATGAGAACAACCCCCCCACCACCACCACCACTGTCAAGAAAAACGTCTTGATCTTCAGTGCTGATGCGGAACGGCTGAATTATTTAAATAAGTCAAAGTCTAAATTAACCAAAGACATGAAACATTTAAATATTTGCAGAAGAAACACATTATTTACCAACTAATAGGCTACGGTTATTAGATGAGCTTGCTACTGCTGCTGTCTTGTTGGTACCTGTAACTGCTGCGTCTTGAACATGTCAGGCCGTGGGGAGGTGAGGACGTCATCGGCCAGCTGGGCTTGGCTGTCGATGTTGACCGGCATGGTGGCCTTGCTGGACAGGAAGCTGTTGTAGATCTCTCCAGCTCTCTGAGACAGCTGCAAAACAGAGGTTTGATGATGCAGAGTTTCAAGAACAAGGACAGGAAATTATGTCCCTACATTTCTTTATATCTTCTCTTTTATTTATATATTTTGCAGACAAATTATATAAGCATCAGGATGTAACTTCATGTGGACTGAATCTTTGTAAATAGTTGCTATTTTATTATTGTGGTTGCAAAGAATTCCTGCTTTTCTCAACTCAAAGGACATGGAATATAATTTCAAGACATTCAAGTGTGGCTGCTCTAACCATGACACAGTCACAAAAAATGACATGCTGTTCATGCATGCAGTGTGGGCCTGGGCTTAATGCTCATTTTCAGGTTCATACTTGTATTCTGGGTTTAAACTAGAACATGTTTACACACGTTAATGGTCATAAACACTTTATTTTCCTCACGCTGTCTGTGCTGGAACACCGGTATTCACCCTCTGTCTGAGACACTTTGTTTTAGCGCTTGTCTGCTCCGATTGGTCAGTGTTTTGTGTCTGTGCTTTCTATATCTCTGCACCATCACTGCAGTTGGAGATAGACTGTAACGCAGTACAGTGACACTTTCTACCATTAAATTCACCGATAAAAGTTGTGTCCACAACTGGACATGTTCCAGCAGGAATATGATCCAAAATAGAGACAGAATTAACAACATCGGCAACCAAGATTGCAAGTTTCCTGACATTAGCATATGTAGCACTGTAGCTACATGATATAAACCCTTGCAGTAGCGTGCCTGGAGCAGATAACCATAAAAAGAAATCACAAGCTGACATCAGCTGGTTTCAAAAGTAGATAAAAACACAAAACATCGTAAACAGAGTATTCAGGACCGTCTGCCTGAGGTTTCTGCTCACAGGGATCGCTTTTACACACCTCATAATTTGAAATTTAAGCCACATTTAACATGAACATCTGTACAGTGTAACATTATATAAATGACAGAGGATAAAAAGCACAATAGTTCCCATTTAAGTCTATATAACACAAAAAAGTTGGGAACCATTCCAATCAGTGTATATGTTTTTAGCATTAGGATTTGCGTCACACTGTGGACTTACTTGCTTTTTATCAGTTGCAGGGACATGACTGAAGTATTCACAGGCCTGCCAGAACAAGATATTCTCCTCACTGAATTCTTTCTTGAGAAATTCCTGTGGAGACACACATTACCAGAGTTTCGAGATGATCTCAAACTGGTGATCATTTCTTTCTCATCTCTCCAGTGCTGTTGTTTTGGAGACCAGTAGTGAGGAAAGAAATTATTGGGTGTAATGTTGTGAACAAGATTGGTGTAAGTGTAGGCGTAGGAGAGTGTAGGCGCACAGAGCGGCTCTGATCAGTGTTGAGGGAAGGTGAGGAGCGAGGTGGTTCTGGGACGCCAGAACTTGATGTTGAGCCTTCTGAAGGTGTTGTGGGCTAAATTCAAAGACACATCTTTTATGTGGGAGGTAATATAAATGAGGTGCCTATACTCAGTGAGGTTGGAGAACTGGTTCTGAACTTGAACTTAATTCAAGTCAATATAAATCAAGATTTGTTAAAAAGTTGTTTCAAATGTATTGTAAATCTGAACTTACTGCGTTTCAAGCCATATAGTGATACAACAAAATATAATAACAACGCGAATAAAAATAAATGCATGAAGGAAGGTTGTCTGTATAAGAATGCAGCACTCCAATCTAATTAGGTTTCCTTTCCTTCTCCAGTTGCATGCTATGAATCAAAACAGCGCTTCAATAAGAAACAGAATTAATAAGCCGAATCAATAAAACCCAAACAACACACAACCCTACTGCAATTCTTAAATCTGAGGCACCGAAACACTTCATATGTCAGCTGTTTTTCACAACACTGTTGGTGAAGTCTGACTGAATTTAATCAACTTTTGAAAACTTTTCTTACCGAGAAGTAGCGCACACCCACTGGATCCTGGAGGAGGCGCTCGAAGCAGCCGGCCCAGCTGGCCACGCGCTGCTCCGGAACCCCTCGGAAACTGCCTGCTCCTGGAAGACTGCCATTACTGTTCAGGCTGCTCTGGCTGCAGCATCCCTGCAACTGGACTCCACTATAGTCTGCAAGACGCAGAGAGCGAAATGAAAAGGTTAGAGGACGCTATGTTAAAGGGTAATTTCAGCTGGAGGGACTGTTAGAGCCACTTTCCTGTTTGCCCTTTCAACCTTCTAAATATTCCTGCATTTTCCCTTTGGACAATTTTACCTTTTTGAGAAGGCAGACTGAGTTAATTTAATCCTTAGAGGAGAACACAGGTTTCATAAAGACTTTCTTCTAAGACACTACAAGCAAAATGTATCTTGTATGGGCACAGATCTTCAAAAGGACCTCACAAAAGCAGATCTATCAATGATTTTTGGAGATCTATTGAACAAATTAACCATTTAACTGAACACAAAAGGCACCATTAAAAAATTGATAATAACATTTTAAAGTGAAGTTTACAACTGATACTCTCTTAACTAACTCAAAAAATCCCTGAGTGCAATATTGCAGTTTTTCTCCATGTGTTTATTGATTTAAAAACAGTATTTTGTGCAGCTCTAGTGCTGATTTAACTAATGGCAACTACTACACCTAAAACTGTCACTACAGTCTTCAACTATTTCCATTAGTGTACATGTTTTGCCTGGGTCTTGACCTTGGAATTCGCACACTCCACCAAGTCCAAGTTGACCGATTTGTCTGGCGTCATGATATGACACAGATGTTTCTCAATTAAAATAAAAATATACTAATCAGCACCACAGTGGGACTCAATCAGCCAATCAGCATACTGGAACCAATGAAGAGTCATATGAACAATGGCGAGTGCTACAGACCTGGCAACAGATTTGGTCCCTGTTTACTTCCTGTCAGCAACTGCAGCAGGAAATACACTCGGACCCATTTAGAATGTTTATGTTGTCAAGTTTGAAATGATCTATAGACAAGATAAACGCTGCCACCCAGGCTGTTCTGAATCACCTTGTCTCCTCAATATCGCCCGACATCGTGATTTGTTTTGCGTTGCTCCGCTCCACTATGAAAACCTGGCAAGCCAGGTATGTTGGCATGACTACACATCAGTGTGGACTCAAAATGAAGTTAGGTTCAGGCAGATAAGTTGGTCCCACAGAAATCGGTTAGAGTGGACACAATGTCAGACTGAAGATGAGAACAGAGTAATGCAAAATAGGCTTACAGAAATTGCAGGAAAGCAATTTAATAAAAGTTTTGATCCTATTTGAGTTAAGAGAGGGAAGAACTTGTCATAAAATTACCTAGACACAATGTGGAGCCAAAAGGTGCCTTATAACTGCACCGAACATAATTACAAACACACACTGGATCAGACTATAAGCTAAAGGTCAAGGGATAAAAAAGATGAAGGCTAATGGCTCTTTACTGTACCCTTTGCTACACCTCTCACTGCTGAACGCTACACATTAAGTGAATGTCAAAGTTCAAAATATGTTGTGTGGGAAGTGTGGAGCACAAGGCTAACAGATCTGATTGCATCTCGAGAAACAGCAGATGTCAGTCAGTTAGTAAGAGAGGAGCAAAGAGGGGGGGCAGCGGGGAGAGGGAGCAGAATAAAAGGGAGAAGAAAGAGAGGAGACATGGCTGATTAAAGGGACACAAAAAGAGAGGAGAGCGGGTGAGGATCCAGGAGCTGCTGGTCAACTAAAGTGGGGGCTTTGGCCTGCACAGTACCTGCTATCATGGCAGCAGATGGCCACTTTAGTGCTGTGGGCCGAGTAGGCAGGGGGTAAAAACAAAAAAACACAAAAGGATCACAGTGAGATTTGTTACAGATACATAGCTGTTGTCATCCTGCTGAGAGTCAACTGGTTAGCATGGGCAACTGTGTATAAACACAGTGTATATTTGCTGTTGAGAACAGAAATGTTAGCTAGGTCAAGTAAGATACAATGCTGCATCTTGCCAATACGCCTGCACAGGAAGCAGGGTGGATTTACAAATAGGTGTAGTTCAACTGTGGCGAAATAAAAGTAGTGCAAATAGCACATGATGTCACAATAAGCCTTACAGTGAGGTCTTTCAGATTATTACTAAGGTGGCCTCTACATGACCTTTTACAGTATATATTAGTCTCTCAGCAATTAGTCCAACTGAATGAGTTGATGAGTCATTAAAAACACATGGGCTTTGAGTAAAGTATGACAATCTGAGATGCTGTGGGGTTTTCTTTTTTACAATATGAGGCGAAATGGCTGGTTTTCCCTGTGCCGCTGAAAGACCCTGTCTAAAGTTTGCTGACAAGCCATTTGTTTGGACATGGTTTAATGTATTAGGACCGAGGCTGTGGGAGACGTGTTTACCACATTGTGTGCAGCTCACTTAATGAGATGGGCTTTAGAAAGCAAACAGCCGTGCACGTCTGATGCGCATCCACAGTGAAAGGAGCGGAGCTGCAGCCCTCACCGCAGCCTCGGTCAGTCTGTTAGCAAATGTTATTAAAAACTGCTATGAAAAGGGAGGACCAGACAGCGTGTACGCTAGCCCCGACTGTAACCCAAAACACACTCGGCAAACATCCTTTGTTAATGAGGCGTGCTGCCTACAGTGAATACATCATCCTGGCTACGTCTTTTTATTAGAGCATTTTATTGAGCAACTACAAAGTTCTGTTTTGAGGGGAGTGTGGAAAAGGGGAAATAAAAATGCAAGACACTGGAAAAGCTGGACAAAGCAGTGCAAGCTGGACAAGATCAAACAGTTTCACTGTGTTAGTAAAAAGGGATGATTAAGAAAAAGCCTTTAGATCTTGTTAGCCTTACACAGCAGACATTATTTTCCACATATCAAATAAAATGGTTTAGATTTTTAAATTTTCTGTGAGTTTAAAAAGTAAAGGAATTGTACTCACCACCATCTGAGGAAGCAGCAGACTGAAAGAGAACAAAGAGAGACATGAGTGAGAGGTTGCCCTCATGACCTCCTGTGCTGAGAAAAGAGACTGAAGATAGCAGAGTCTCCTCAGGCATCCCACCAGTCGCTCTGAGGTGTGTGTCTTTGTGGTTTGCGAGTGAGAGTGTGTGTGTGCTACTGGGAAAGGGTTGGATCTCGGGTCCTCACACAAGGCCATTAATTTGTAAGTGGGTGGACCCCAGGCCTCTACCACACACAGCTGTTCACACCTCCACACCAGGACCCACCCTTTATTTTATATTATCCTCACACACACACACTCACACGGCTCTGAATGTGTGCATTCCTGCTAACTGCAGTCACAAAGATCAGAGCTCATCAAGGCAGAGCTACTTGAGAGGCCATCACTGGCTATAATGGTCCTCTTTTCACTTGCTAATTCAAGGAATGAGTGCTTCATGCATGTGCAAGCGTCCCTGAATAACAGGCAAACAGCACCTCTGGTGAGCATGAAAATTTCACTGTGACAACGTTCCATAATTGGGTGCAATTATAGCCGGGGAAAGACGCTAGATAAACACCACCCGTGTGTGATCTAGTGATGGATTGACAAATATTTACTTGGCAATACTCTCAGCTGAAATCACTGCCTTAGCTAAAACCTGTTAGCATAATGTTGGTTAGGCTAATGAAGAGATTTAAAGCCTAAATTGTGAAGCTGCCGTCGCAAATATAATTAAATGCAGGGGAGGATATGAGAGGCGCATCTTAGGGTTCTGTCCAAGAACACTCGCAAAAATCGGTGCGTTGGAGGATTCATCTGAAAAGGGGAGACTATTTCCAGAAGAGTGTTTTCTGAGCTGCCACTTCAAAGTGTGAATATCCAAGGCTGATAATACCTCTAAACAAGGCTCTTACTGCCAGGCTGGAGCCTTGGTGTGAGCAGTACATACAGTTTGTACTTTAGTGAAATTGCATAATACTGGACTGAGAGCTGCAATATTACAAAACAATGAAAATTAACACAAATGATGCACCCTGGTGAGACTATTTGGTTTCAAATGTAAAACAAGGACACGGTTTCAACAATTCTTGAGAACAGGGACGAATCATGTCCTATCAAAGAAACCCTTAAGATTATAACTTATCAACACATTAACTTAGTTTCTAGGGTGAAACATTATTTTTTTGAGAATGTATATGTATGAAAAAATATGATTTAGGCTACAAGATAATTCGATCTGCTTTCATTTTTTTTAAACTTTGGATTTGCCCTGTGCCAGGCAAGAACTTAAAACTTTAAACAATTAAAAAATATGGTAAAAGCCCTTAAAATCTTCAACTTACTGCACGTACTGATATCATCTGCGTAAAAATGTACTGCTACAGTCATCTTTGTTGGCCCTTTAAGATGCATCTCAGACTTTTGTCAACAGATTTCCACAAACACGTAATTTAATCAGGCATAAAAGAGGTTAGCGATATCTCAAGTTCTCCTATCTCACTTCCTGGTTTCCAAAAAGGCAGGTATGCTATTAAAGAACTGATTATCTTTCTATTTTTTTTGACAAATTCATTAAATAATATTGCTATCTGGTGTGTCTCAACCATAACATGCCAACTCTATAGTCCTTCTCAATTAAAACTTAAAAATAATTCTGGTTTAAACATGAGTATTTTGACTAGCATTAAGAGAACTCTTCGCAACTCTGAAAAATAAAATGGCTGCCCATTACGACTGCTGTGAATTTAATAAATATATAACATTTTGTCAACTTCGTAAGACGTCAACTCTGACATCTACATGTACGCTATTCAAAAAAGAATTAAATCACTGGGAGGTTGGCCCATTGAAAGGTTTAATAGTCACAACTTTGATCTTTTAAATCATATTTTCCCAGAGTAATTGAAGAGTAATAATAAACCCCCCAAAATGTGAGGTGTCCCAATTCTCAAGAATGAGTGCTTTGTTTTCCTGTCTGATTTTACAGTAGTTTTTCAGCTTGATCACAGCTCAAACTTCTTGAGAACCAGGTCATTCTTCACAGTTTTTGTTGCTGCCACTGGTCGTCTGAAGGCAGGCGACGTAACTGCGGTCATGTGATCTGAGGTGACGCTTCGTTCCATTTTGGGAGTGACCACATGTAAAAGCTCTATCAGACACAGACTGCTAAACCACTAATTGTCTGTCAGAGCCTCTTTACAACTGTGCTGCTGCTGAGTCCAACCCCCATATAGTCAACACCCAAAAGCCTCCCCTTCTGTGGTGGCTAGCATGTGTACAGTAATCATGGGCGGGTAGGACGAGGACCAACATGAAGCCGAAACAGAAGAGAGAGAACACCCACTCCATCTGTCTGTCCTTTAGGGTCTAAAAACGGCAAAACCTCAAGCCCTAAATATATAGAGTGTGGTTCAGTTTAAAGAACAAGACAGACATCACACAATTTGACGTAAACGTCGGTTTTGAAGAAACAAAAGGTCTCCAGACATTGAAATTCTGAATTGGAGTATTCAATTCTACTTTTAAAGTTCGATTTTACCTCTAAGGTGACAAATATGATAGATGTGAATTTCTTCAGAACTTTCTTTTATTCACAGACATGTGATACAAGTGGGAGCGTTACAATTAATCATAATGAATGCTCCTCTTTAAAAGCATGCTAGTGTCAGAGGAGAATTATGTTGATGACAAATATGTCATGAGTTGCGTAAGGAGGCTAAAGCGTCTGAATGAACTGGAAATGTTGCAAAATCCTGCTACTAGTATGGCAAATGGCTTTTCTAATGAATTATACTAAAGTTCTTAAATGGAGCAACTAAAAATATTTTAATTGTTGATTCATTTGTTTATTAATTTTTTTCAAATAAGGGCTGGGGAATATGTAGAAAATCGAATATATTATATAATCTTACATCACTTTACTGTAATGTAGCCTTTTAAACCAGGAAAAGACAACACCTACATTATCTAAAATCTAAGACGATATCTAGTCTCACGATATCACGATATAATCAGGGTTTCTACAGCTTAAGGCATGTTAGAAACAAAAAAACTTCTTAAGACCAGTTCATGTTTTTTTTTTTTCTTCAGTTACTTAGAGTTAGGGACAATTTTCTTATATCATAAAAAAATGCTTGGTCATTTGTCATTTGATTGAATGTTGTATAGGAATACCGGTATGTGTTTTGTTTTGTCACGTCATGATCTGCATGACGTTTATGCGACAGGCAGTCTGTAAATTAAAATAAATAGACGTTATCAATTATTTTGAGATTTTATAATGCCACTACTGAATTAAAAAACACTCATAAAATCCTGCGTCCCAAGTCGTATTTTTAAGACTTTTATATGGTTGATTTAAGACATTTTAATACCTACTAAGGCTTTATTTTTTAAATGTATATTTAAATGCCTTTTTTGAGGATCAGTGGGAACCCTGATTGTGCCAATAAATTGCCCAGTCCCATTTCAAGTAATGATTGTTTGTACTATAATCTGACAAAGTTGTGAAAATGCATGTTCAAAACCCCCAAATATTCACTTTACAGTCATATAAAGCTGAGAAAAGCAGCAAACCTGCACCTGAGAAGTTGTAAACAACAAATGTTTGACTGGTTGACAAATGACCTAAATGACAAATGCATTATCAAAAGTTAATTTGTAGATCATCTTATCAAGTACTTTTATATAATATGACATAATGACATCACACTTGTAAAAGTTGACCAGGCAGGGCTGGTAAATATACAGAGGGTAATGTGTGTATGTTTGCATATACGAGGCTGCAGGGGTTAGACCACACACATTACTTCCTCACCCACAAGTTCCCTGCAAAAACGAGGCCGCAGTGATGACCCAGGCACACCATCACCTCCTGTCCACACACTCTCTTCCTCTGTTGACACCTCTGGTGACGAGCCGGTGCACCATGGGTGGCTCTGCCGTACTACAGACCCTCTTTGATCCTTTTCATATAAGGCTGAATTGCAGAGATCCCATTTCCCAGCTGGAAGGGAGGCTGTTATCAACCAAATGGACAAAATCACAATTCAAGTCACAGCGAGTACCCTGGCTCCAAACGGAGCAGGATTTGGCTCTCCGGTTGGAAAACGCACTCCCAGCTTTACTGTGGTACAGCCCCCACGCCGTACAGTCTGGCATCCCGAGACACCACATGCTGAAGGAACGTACATGATCCCACCAAGACAGATTTATGTGTGTGATCTGAAGTGAGCCACCGCAAAAAAAACACACTTTCGCAGGTGTTAAACAGTTGAAGGATAAGCCGCAGTCACACAAATGTTAATGTCACCCATTAACACCTCTCGTGGAGTGTATTTCTCATCTTTTAAAAGTGATTTCTTTTATCTTTTGGACTTGTTTAGGCATGTTCCTGCCTTGAAAAACTGGGTTGTGATGTACCCTCTTCACCACAGTCGCATTGAAACAGCCTCTTCTAAACTTTTACACAAGTCAAGGCTGATTCTAGCACCCCACAAACAAACAACCACGAGTCCCCGCCGCTTCAAACAGCTGTTCTGAGTGGGAAAGAGACGAGCGACAAAGAGGGAGATTAATGAGAAAAGCAGCTGACTGAACAAAAGGAGTCTCCCGGCTTCATACAGAGGAGGAAGAGGAGGCTCGCTCGGCAAACCACAGTTTACTTACAGTGTTGAAGTTCCAGGTCCTCTTGAAGGAAAGTCTCTTTTTGAGACTCATTGTTCCCTCGTCTGCTACACCAGCAGCACACAGACAGATTGTGTGTGTGTGTGTGTGCAAACGCATACCTGAACATTCCCCACCCAAAACTCTGCAAACCATGTCTGTACAAGTCGGAGAGAGGGGAAGAGAGGGAGGGTGAGAGAGGCAGAAATCTGACAAGGTACTGGACAGAAAGAGAGAAGAAGAGGAGAAGGAGGAGGAGGAGGGGAGGGGGTGAGGAGGAAAGAAAGATTTCCTTACTCCGCAGCTGTTGCCATAGCAACCCGCCCGACAATACATACAGCCGCTGCCACAGTGGCATGAAGGAATCAGATGAATTAACCCCCCTTTTATTCCCCTCACAAAAAAACCCACACACTAGCCATGTCAAAACCACATCGGCTTTCCCCCCTCTTTGTTTCCAGTTGGGGCACTCTCTCTTTACTTGAAAGAGAGAAGAAATACCCAGTCAGTTCAAATTGAAACCAGATGAATTTTGTTTAATCAAAATAAAAGTTTGGTAGCCCACGAGTTGAACTCTGAGCTTCATTATCCGCTGTCACAGAGAACCATTCTTACTCCTCCAACGTTAATCATGTCAATTGGTGTTTTCTGCGAGCAATTTAGCTCATGTACCGGCAAAAGAAAATTGGGTTTTATTCTGGCATCACTCCTCGTCTCTCCACCGCAGTGCTGTGCCTCCACATTTCTGGCAAATCTCTACAATCAGCACACTGAGTGTTTTCAGACCAACTATTATTCTTGAAGCACTGGTGGCGCGTTCTGAGGTTTTCCCGTGGCACATGAGCTGGCATTCTTTGGGCCTAATTTTGCCGTAAATAATGGATGAGATACAGTGTTTATTAACAGCGTGGTTTTCACGGTAGATTTCTCCTGTTTAATTGGATTTTCTCACGGTCTGTCACTTTGAAAATTGGATGTTTGTCATATGTGCACGGCAATCACAGATGACACCCCAACTCAGGAAGGGTGTGTGTTCATGTATGTGAACACATGAAAGAGAAAGAGAATAGGCCTCAGTAGGCTTATAGCACACTAGCTTGTACAGTGTGTTCAATGGCACGGAACTGCACATATGTGGATATATAACAACACAACACTTTCATATGTTGCACATGGCTGTACAAACATATAAAGTGTGAAGACTGAAAACAAGAGAGGTTAAGAATGAAGGTCAAATTCAAAATACTTTCCCACCTCTACACATCTGGCCTAGTGCTGCATAAAGTGAGGGTGCTTGTTGAATTGTAGATCTTAGATAGTTAGAAGATTGTTGGTTACAACCTCTCCAATCTACCATGAGTCAGTCCACAATAGCTTAACAAGGGAACTGCATTTTTTCACACAGAGCTAAAATCAGTCTCAACTAAGGGGCAACCTCTGGAGCTTACAAATGAAGCCAACACTGAGGTGCCAAAAACTGCACTTCCTCAACCTCCATTTTTAGAGCAGCAGCACAAACAAACATGTTTACAGCCTGATGCTGTTTTGGCCTTTATAGTTAATTTCCTCATTGGTGTCAACAGCATGCTGGGTGAATCTTCATATAATTCATCTGTTTAAGTGTTACTAAGGCTTAAAGTTAAGCATAATTAAGGGTGTGGCTACTCTGAGTGACAGGTGGGTGCTGTTCGTTGACGTCGGCTACAACGGTGACAACGTTGCTTAAGTAATGTAACCATGGCATAACCCCAGATTCCAAGAGTATCACTGTAGCTGTTGCTATTTCAGTGTGTTGTCAGTTCATCAAAGTTTGACTGTAACATTTTGGTACCTCTAAAAGTCTTGTGCCGTGTTTGGTTGTACTTAAAAGACCCTCCAAGGAGTCGGACCTTCGGTTTTTTCAGTAAGTACATTTTGTTTTGATGGTTTTAAAGGTTAAATGTGTGAGATATCGGGGGATTAAGAGGCTTCTAGCGGTGACAATTGCAGAGATGCAACCAGCTGAAACTTCTCACAGCTAGAATTCCTTCAGTGTTCATTTTTCGGGAGGTTTTTACCAGGAGCCGAATTATCCACAGAGGTTTCCTCCTCCTCAAAACAAAGTATTTAAACCGGTAAAAACACGGAATAAGCAGTTTCACAACACAAATCAGTGGTTTTCCGATGCTGCTTGCAACAGATGGGCTTCTAACTACAGTGGCCAACACCAAAATGCGAATGGCGCCCTATCTGGTGCAAGTGTTTGGTTTCCTGTTCTGGGCTAAGGTAGAAACATGGCGATGAACATGGTGACCTCCACCAACGAGGACCTGCGCCCAATGTAGGTATAAATGGCTCATTCTAAGGGAAGGAAAACACAACAATTAAAAATTTGAGGGTAATTATACACTAAAGAAAATTACATTTTATTCCATTTCTGCCAGTATATCCCCCTAAAACCAACAACACTGGACTTTTAAACCTGTTTTTCAATAGCAAACATTAGCATTAGCAAAGTTAACCATAAACTGTCGATGCACTATGCTAACCAAGCTAGCAGCTAGCGTTAGAGTCAGCCCCACCCTCTTGTCCAAATAAGGTCAATTCTGACGGTCAAAATGCCAGACTCGAAACGTCACATCGGAAACAGGTGACATCACAGTGGCTACATCCATTATTTTTATACAGCCTACGGTCTGAATGTGGCCTTAGATGATCCAGTGAGTACTTCATGTGATGCTTACTGAGGCCTAAATAAAGAGAGTAAAAAAGCTGTGTTCCAGTTTTATTTTACACACCACTTCAAATTGGATTTTTAGTACATATCGCATTCATACAGAAAATGTAGCAAAAATCAATTAACTTTATTTTTGATTGTGCTTTTAAGGCACTCCAATGTCCCACAATGCAAGGCACAAAAGACCTAAACAAGCTACTTGCAGCTGGAAAAATTGACAACTAATTGCGAACAGCATTGATACAGCTCCAGGAACATCTCAGAAAATATAAAGTAAGGTATTAAATCTCCGGAGGAAGATCTTGTGTTCTTTTTCCAAATCTGCATTGGCAGTAGCTCTCCAAAGCCGTTGATGTTCATCAGCGCACGTGTTGTATCATTTCCTGTCAGTACAATACGGTACATTCATTTCAACCATTGCACTATTCAGATAATTACATAATATATACTAACTGCAACACAGAAAGAGAATGTGTATGCTTTCCTGTGCAGATAAAAATCAGTCATGCAGTAATTAGAAGCTATTCTTAGTGCTGAGATGAGTCATCTGCAACTGTGGTCCCAAAATCACAGGACACAGAACAGCCTGCAGGTATATTTTTGCCCTTTGACCTCCCTAAGGCGGAGTGTTCACTGCAACCAGGTGAGCATGTCTATAAGCACATAACAACAGTAAAGCATGTTGGAACTCTTCCATCCAAAAGGCCTCCAGGAAAAGCATGTCTTGCTTCAGTGTTGCTCGCCGAAAACTCTACTGCTGCAAAGAAAATCGGTTTTCACGTGAGCTCTGAGCCCCCACTCGAATTAATCAATTTGTGAAACCTTTCCAGATAGGCTTTAGAGTGACAACGAGCGCTGCTTGTCAGAAGACCTTACTAATTGCATGTCAACTTCTCCACCAGGCAATCTTTAGAGAAGACGGAAAATAATCTGGGCCTGCTATCTGTGGCAGACGACAAACTATTCCCTGACAATAACATCAAGAAAGAGCCTCGCATGGAGGGAACTTCCTTTTGAGGGAGAGTGGGGCGAGGGTGCGGCGACTGATAAGATGGAAGAGACATTTCTTTCCCAACCAAGCAAAGAGTGTGTGGGGGAGAGAGAGGGACTGACTTAGAGAATTTTGAAACTCCTCTGACAATATCTGAGTGAAGATAGTGCTGACAGACAAGCTGGTGTTTGATTTTAGGAGGTTAAGGAGGATCCAGTGTTTTTATTGTAGGAAATCTTGTTTGTCACAACAAATCCGCCAGACGCTCTATCACATTAGCAAGGATCTGATGAGGTCAGCATGCCTGTGTGATGCTAGGGGGACAGGAATGGTAAACAACGTGAACACAATTAGTGTCCCCTTAGATTTCCTATCTGCATTATATCCATAGTTCAAGGGCTGTGAAAGTCTATATCGAGTTCCTTCAGACAACAACATATTTTCATGGCATATCTTATAATATGTGGCTTACGGTCATGCTCCGTTGAGAAATCCTATTTTTGTCATGAGAGTCTCAGAAATGATGCCAGGGGGCGAATTTAACTTCACTTATGATCTAATTTAGTTTCACATGTTCTGGGAAATAATTTGATTTTTATTTTTACTGGAAAGAAGGTGACAGCAGGAGACATGTGACGTGGGCATTTGGGGTTTCATTTTTAGACAAAGGGTAATGAAGTTATTGCAAAACAAAACATTTAAAAAATGTGTCTCATGGTGTATCCAACTTCAGATTCAAAACCTGCATTTAACCAAGCAATGCTTCAGCAAAGGGATTATGTCCTCCAAATTTTGGCTAAATCTGTATGTGTTATCTTACAAACAAAGATACAGGGGTGAAAAGACACATCCTTCAGCTCTGCGGGTGAAGGTCATTATCTCACCCAGCTAGCATTGTAAACAGATGAGTATTCACTTGATTGTAAGACATTTAAGGCTCAGATTCACAAGAAAACCTTGCAAAATCTTGTCATGTTATCTATGCAAACAGAGGAGACTGTCTCAGGGCTCGAGTGGGAAGCCAACATTTCTGATTCAATCATGTTGATCTCTGAAGAGTTTAATCTAATAAAACAGGGAGCTACGATTAAACAAATAAACAAAGATCTTCAATCAAACCATACAATGATGCTGGCCCTCAGCCCCGAGCCCTGAGAGTCCAGACTTGTGCCGAGGCGTCTCTTAAGTGTAATCCCCTAAAATAACAAGTGGGTTGTTCTCAATGTCTTTAAAGACACGAGTGATTTGCATGCAAACAGAGGCCATCGCCACAATGCGTTTCATCTCTTAATCCCTCCGATTGGCAGTAATCTACTGCCTATTCCCCAACTCTAGCCGGTTAGCCACAGCAGATGGGCACGGCTCTGCTCCAGCCTGGATTTAAGTGGCATTACTATGATTTGTGCAGTGCTGCCGGTGTGCGTGTGTGTGCTCGCCACTTGTTGCTGATAAAAAGCCTGACAGGGAGTACTAGCATTCCTCTGGATGGAGATGTTTACCTTTTTTCCCTCCGCTGCCCTACTTCTCGCGGGGTCAGGAACATGACGCTTTAACCAATATCAGGATTTGTCTTTCCCAACTTGTGACGACAATGTGAATTCTGATCTTAGCCAGTGTCAACTCTGCCTGAACCTGCGCAGCTCATGGCATCAGAATCACTACCTGCAGCTTAACTGTGAAGCCTAAAGGCATGCATTAAAATACGACGTTAATTCCCTCTGTTGTGTTGAAGTAACAGAAAAGAATGCTAGGTTAGAGGAAATGCTATGAGTAACAAATAAATTACATTTCATTTACAAGGCACAGCTAAACAAAAATAGAATAACTTCAGAGAGGGAAACTAGACCCAGCCACCACGACCCCTCCCATCTCAATTTATTATCATAGAGAAAGGGCTGCGCTCACAAGAGCCTGGAGGGCCTGAGGTGGCTAAACCACATAAGATACCACCACACCCTATTACCGCTCTCTTTCTCTTCCATAAAAAACACCAGAAATGGACTTTCCAACCTGAAACCAGACACTTGTAATTAGCCCTGTGAGGTTTTTACGCCAAAGCAACTCACACGAAAGCTCAGTGTACAGTATTTCAAGTAGTCTGGGTGCTTGGGTACATTTGTTGTGTGATGATAAGGCCAGGATATGGATGACTATCTGCCTCCTGCTAGTGTACAAGGCTTTTTGTTGCCACTGACAAGGAACTGGCATAACTGTACACTTCCTGTTTAGGTCCCACTGACCTCACACCCCACTGCTAATCCTTTTACTCATGCACACAACCTGAGCTGGGTGAGTGAGACTGGGAGAGCAGGGAAGGCAAGTTTGGATTAAGTTGATCCCTTTAGGCTATAGGATGGCATTTTATCTCTTAGGTACTTGGCATGGCGACAAGTCACATTGTCTACACACAACACATATCTTAAAGACACTTATTTGTCTTTATCATATGTATTAACTGGTCACCTTTTACTTAAACATGTATTTCATAACATGACAGTCATTCATCACTGCATCAAGCTAGTTAATGTTAGCTGTTAGCAGCCAGTGATCGGAGCTAACACCTTATGGAGGTTGGATTGAGTTATATTATGATACAGTCAAGTTCTATTATGTGTCAGCTATTGATCAAACTGATATTATAACCATGGTTATCAGTTTCAGCCCAGAATTTCACAATGGGTGCATCTCAGGAAACCTTTTTATCTTTCGCTGTTTGAAATACCATGACACATGGTGAAGGTCAAGACATGAACAATGTGTAGTGTTCTCTTCAACCTAAAGCACTGAGGTCATGCAATACCAAAGCTATATAAACAGATATATCATATTCCTCAATGTTGACCACAGGCTGGAGATGTTATAGAAATAGTTCACAAGGGAAAGTTAGTGTTTAGACTGCCGGAGCGGAGTGCGCCAAGCCAATCCCTCACAATCACAGGGAGAGTAACTTGGCCGCCCCAACAATCCGTGTTTATGACTTCCACCGTGCAGAGTAGACAAGGCTTTGGCCTGGTTCTGCAGCATCTTGCGCCAACACAAGGTCAAAACGATACCCACTACTACATTCACTTTCCGAGCCTCCCTGCAAGCCTCTCTGGTTCAAACAAGGCGAGCTGTCTTGCTCAATGTCTCTAAGACGCGAAGCAAAACGCGCCCTGGCGTCGTCTGAGCTACAGGTGTGAGGTAAAGAGTTGAGCATGACGAGCGGCCCACTGTATCCCAGACATGTCTAAACTGTTACCAGGGAGGTGATAAAAGACTTTGGCACTTCTAAAGCCGTTCCTTGTTGAGTAACCTCCACACCCTTGGCAGTAGATTCTCTTTCAGTGAAGCAGAGAAATTTAATAATAGTACGACTGAGGAAGGTAAACAGTGTGTGGGGAATGAATCACCTCCAGAAGTTGTGTATCACATCCACAGACGTCCTGGTTCATACACTCTTTCCTATAGCCAATCAACACAGGATGATGAAAAGCTGTGTGGTTAACTAAAAAAATACATCATAATCCTGAATGTCGATAGATGATGTCATAGCGTTGGTGTGACAACAGCCAAGAGTGGAGCTGCAGTGCGTCTCCGTCCAGGGATGGCGAGGCAGCGGGTATTTTCCGTGGTCACAGTTTGGTCAAACAGCGAACTCAGCAACCACAGCCACATCTGGTCATCTGGTTATTGGCTGTTGCATATTCATACTTGGAGCAGCTGGACAGTTAAACAACTTCTACTCAAGTTTTGTTGTGTTAATATACAGTTTTTCCAGTCGGTGGGTTTGGAGAGAGAAGCCTGTGTGATTGCAATAAAACCCTCTTGCGGGAGGAGAGAGGAAAAGGGGGAATCATAGTGGAGACATTCGGAAAATGTCAGGCTGTTTAGTCTTTGCATCCTATAATGCTAGCCTAAGGACACATTTCGTGAGCGCAACTGTCCACCCACACTCAAGAGCTGGCCATGTGATGTCAGCCAGATAAAAGTGCGTCGTGTTCTCCTGCCTCTACAGCTAATCCCCTGGAACGCACTATTCCTGCTCATCTTCTCAAATTATAGCACTCACATCAAAAAATGGAGGAAAGAATTTATATAATGTGTGGCAACTCATTTTAGCAGCTATTACAATATCAATAATAACCATAATTCAGCTTATCAGTGAATATAGGTTGGTTGCTTGGATATACTGTACAGATGTTTCTTTAAAACGTACTGTATTGGCAGCAAAGATCATGCAGTAGTCATGCAGCACCAAAAAAAAAGATGTCTTTTTGAAATAAGTGAATAAGAGGGCTGGTGAATCAGAGCGGGGACATGCCTGCACAAATGAAAAAAGGGCAAAGCAAAACCACAGGCAACCATTTCAAGTTCAAACTAAACTGCAGCTATTACATGATTACAAAATACGATGTGGAAGAACATTCACTGAGCATTTACTGACAACCTCAGATTTCTGTTTCATTCACACTGAATCTAACTTCTCCCAATGCCACCAACTGATCGCAAAAAGAGCCGACTATCAGGGCGAGCGCAACACAGCGCACTTCATTCAAAGGCCCATAAGCGACCTTTGAAGTGCAGTTTATGAGAATAATCTTGAGTGACTTCACAGAACCCTTTTTAGTATAACGTCTAATTTAAAGTCAGCGTGCATCCCGATATAGACGCTAGACCGCATTTTGCTGTATAGAGCAGCGCAGTGTGTGTCATACAGCACATGAGAGTTCAGCTGGCACTGGTCAAAACATTCCTCTGACAGGCCACACAAACTAACCACTGTATGCCGCTCAAAGGCTACAACAGGAGCTACAAAGAGCCCAAAGACGAAGAAGTAACGGCAGCGGGGAAGATGAGGCTGGCACTGACCAAACAGGAGAGAAGTGAAGACAGACGAAATAATGAAGACTTACGGAGTTGAGAGTCAAAGTTTGCTCCATGTATAGCGCTGTGTGCGTGCGTTTGGCTCGTCCTCAGCGCTGCTCCACACGCCTGGTGTGTGTAAACCAGTCCATCCGCTGGAGCTCCGCGGCGCGTGTGCGAGTCAGTGTTTGCAGTGCAGAGAGACAGAGCTCAACGGGGGAGGAGAGAGCGTGCAGGAGAGCCGAAAATCCTGACAGCTACTGGGAGTTCAAAAGCTCCCTCTCTCTTCCTCTGCTGCCGGTTCCTCTCTCTCCCTGCCTCTCCCTCCCTCCCTCTCTCCCTGTGCTGTAAATTCCTCCTCTTTCCCTCTCTGTGTCTTCATGCCCTCTCTTGGTTTCTGCTACGCCCACAAGATAGATATATTACCCGCAGGCGTGCAAACAAGAGCTACTAATGTCTCCATACCTAAAACGAGAAAAGAAACTTCACGGTCACAGAGCATGAGAGGTGCCCCAAATTTCCCAGCAGGCACCTACAGTGTGCCTGAATAACACAATGTGCTTCAACTAACTCGAATTAACAGATGTTTTCACACACAGCAACACTTCAAAAGAGAGTCGGTGTGAACACGTGCACAGCTGCCTGCTAATTGTGTCACCTCTGCAAAGTTGAACACACTGTCATCTGCAGAATGTCTCTGGCGCAAGGCATCTGTTTGGCGCTGGGAACAAGGAGTCCGTGATGAGGAAGAAATAGGCTCGTAGTGGTGGAGTGGTGCGGTGGGATGTGGGAGCATTTGCATCAGGGATCTGCGTGGAAATAAGACAAAACGGCACATTCTTCGACATGCCCAAGCATAAGGGGATGTGACAACAAAGGCTCAGCGTGCATCAAAACAGCCTTCATCACAAGACGCAGGGAAAACGAATCAGCATAAACACAGAAATGTACGACAGTTTCCCCCTCTACTGAAGCAGAGAAACACAAACTGAAACGCATCAAAGAAGCACGAGATTACATATGTGCTGCTCTGCCTCTGTGCGTGGGATTGCAAAGGCTACATGTCACAGCCGTTGTAATGTGGAGAAAAATTTTAAATAACAAGCTCATTCCAGTGTTAGCCACTGTGGCGCACAGCGCCGGCCATGGAAAAAGCAACACGGCCACACGCATCCAAATTGTCCACAACATGAAGCGAGGCCATGTACAGGGGTTATCCGCAGGGGTCTGCCCTGAGCACTGATGGTGAACTCCAAAATAGTCTCACGGTGTCCTTGTGAGTCCAGATGCATGCACTGACTGAGAGCTTATCACGTATTTTTGCTGAACTTGCCATGAGAACAGTCCCACAGAACATCCTCAATAATATACAAGCTAGAGAGTGCTGCAAAAACCAAACACTTCAACATCTCGAGTCTGTAGCCACACTAGTAGCGCTGAATAGAAGCACGGAATCATTTCAGGTCAACAGCTTAGTGTAGTTCATAGGCTTGATAGGTTGCTGGTGCTCCCTCTGATGTACAACACAGCCTTCAAAAGAAAAAAGTTCTCAGGCTTCACTTTCTGGCCCGTCTCTCCCGTCTGATGTACAGACACTTTGCAGAGAAGTTCTTGCTAAAGTAAAACCGACAACTCTCGCATGCATTTGCTAATGCTGTTGGATGGGCTTTGGTTTGCTGTGGCAGGGACTTTTAGAAGTGCACCATCTGATCCCTCACCATGAACCCAGGGTGAAGCTCAGCCCTTGAAACAAGAGCCCAGGGGCAAGTGCTAGGTGAGGATCTAATTGCCTTTGATAACCATAAAACATTCCCTGTGGCGTCATTACCTGGGGCGTATAAGCCTACCATGACTTAAAACCGCACGGGGTAAATTACTGTTCTTGATTAGATGCGGTCTGAATACCTACATGAGCCGGATGCACCGTGAGAGCTGATTTTCTGATTTCTTGCATGTTATCTGGCAGGAAGTGGAGTGATATTATCTGCAGATATTACCTAATCGTCTTCCGGTATTGCAGCAGGAATGCCATAGATATGTTTGAGGCACTTTAGGAACAGTGTTGCCGTTAGATAGTTACATAGTGTCCACCGGGAAGTAGAGGCAAGTTTTTGTTTCAACAGTAAAATATTCTGTTTGTCTTATGGGGAAATTGAACGTCTACCTCTTTTCATTCCTTCAACTGCTGCAGTCGATATGACTCTGTGCAAAACAAACAGCAGATACCTCTGTTTGCACAGCAGTAACTATGTTCAATTGTTTGAATTGAAATGGATTCCTACTAGTGTTTTAAAAACTAATGTTTTCATTGAGACAGACGATTAATCATTATTCTGTTTGTCATCAACAGGTGTTATGATACATAAGACCCGTTGCATAATGTAACCAAGGAAACATGGGGATATACCATAGACTGTATAAAAATAATGAATGTAGCCACCATGATGTCACCCACTGGTTTGTGGATTCCTGTTTTGAAGCCTCTAGTCTGGCATTTTGGCCGTCACCGTCTTGTTTTTTTTTTGGGAGCCAGAAGTGACCAAATTGGGATGACAGGAAAGAGCTGTGGAGGCGCAAGGGGTAGATATGACTCATCGACTGTGGTGAAACCTCTTAGACGCTGGCTGCTAGCTTGGTTTACACGGTGCATTTACAGTCTATATTTAAAACCGTATTCTTATGATTTCGTGTGACAAACAAATTGACTGATAACTGTGATAATACTAATGTTCGCTAGCACAAAACAGGCTTAAATCTGTTAAACAGAATGTGCTTACTGGAAAAACTGAACAACCCACTCCTTAGAGGGTCTTTAAAGTGCAACGAAACGCTAAACAAGACTTTTATAGCAACCCAGAATATTAAATTTAAACTTTCATGAACTAAAAACAAACTGAAACAGATACAGCTACACCTGGTCTGTGAATCTGGGGTAACAGCATGGTTGCGTTGTCTAATCAAAGTTGTTGCCATGTTACCTGCACCAAGAACCACTGGTGCAGCTTGCAAATTTACGAAACCACTTGACAATGAGGAGTTTGAATTAGCCAGTTCTACACAATATGTGCCCAACAATGAAAGATTTACTCTCTCAGTACTCAGTAATTCCAGCATCCCCAATCCAAGTCTTGTTTAACTATAATTATACACACAGCTATTCTATTCTATTTTCCAAAATACATAAATACTGAACTCATCAGCCTACTTCAGCTGTTTTCAGTTAGTCTTTCAGCCATTAACTCAACAGCCAACATGTCAGAGCTTGATAGGGTACAAAAATCCTGTTCCCTATGATGCTCATGCACATGAGAAGCCAGAGGTTTTTTTTACATCAATATCAATGACACTTATTATACCAGCCTGAGCTTGTCTCTCCCTCTGTGTGTGTGAAGTCCAGGTAGTATTGCATGTGCACAAAACATAATGTTACAAAGGAACTGAAGGTGTAAAACAGACATCGCATCACAATACTACAAGTGTGAAAGTATATCGTGAAAAATATTTCAACGTGGTAGGTGTAAAATAGAAACAACAGCCTGAAGCTTCTCAGTTCTTTACATTTTAAATTTTGTTTAAGTGTAAAGAACTGAGAAGAACTGAGAACTTATAAGTAATCTTGATAGATGCAACCTGATTTGTAACTGCCAGGGATCCATAATCATAGCAACTAACCAACAGAAAAACATGATGAGGGGATCTCTGCACATTAGCCAACTTGGAGCACAGAAAAGAAACTAAAATACATGATTTACAACTTGTTTAAAAGTTTGTAGCTTCACTGCCAAGAATAAGTGAGAACTAACTAACCCAAACAAGTTTCCTGCAGTTTGAACATACAGTGAGGATAAGGGGAGAGAACCATTATGTTAATCAACAATGCAAGAAGGCATAAAAGTTGTGCTATGCATCTGTCATAACCTTTTACAGCCATCTTTAATCCTGTGGCTGTATATCTGGGGCAGACCTGCTCAGTACCTGGCACTTTTTAAACAACAGCACTGTTTAGTGTGTGTAGGGACAATCCTGACTGAGGAGATCTGTGGTGTGCCTCTTTGAGTACAATGTGTGGTCTGCAGGTGTGTCTGTGTGCGGCTGTGACTAATGTGTAAATATACAATATAGTGTGCCACTTTCTGGTTTGTTTTTGTGTCTGATGGTGTGCTCTCAGAGCAATTATGAGATTTAGGACCAGTGTGCGTGTGTTTTTGTGAATATGAATTAGCGTGCATGAGTAATGCACGCATGCATGCAGAGACCATTGGACAGAGAGAGAGTTCCCCAGCAACATTAATATGAGAAAATGTGGCCACGATATTCAGTCGTGCAGCAGTGCTCATTAGCGAGGCCAAACAAACAGGACCACGCCTCTGGCCCACACAAAGACCACTTTGTGAGCCACCCCGTGCCACAAGTGCAGCAGCAAACGCAGAGTTCAAGGCAACGGAAATGAAAGGTTAAAAAAGAGCTGAGAGTGGAGCAGAATGAGAAAGGGGGATGGTTCAGCTGAATGTCCACATTAGTGCAGCAGACCATTAAAAACCACTGATGGTTTTGTATTTTCAAACAAGTTTTGATAAAGACAAACAATGGCAAAATAAATCCAATTATAGCTTGAAATATATAAATGTTCTGATTGTAAATCAAATAAGAAAAATAACAGAAATTGAAGGTATACTATGTGGGAATTGTCAGTTACTGTTGTAAATGCGCTTGCCAGCAAAAGCGAAAGTTAAGGCCGACCCCAGATTCACTCTAGTTTGGCATTTCGCCTGGCTATACTTGAGTCTCTTGGATGCCTGCTGCTTACAGTCTGGCAACTTGTCACTACCTTTTTATTAAGTCACTTGAGTGCTGTGGGGATACACGCCCACAAATGTCCCAAACACGGAAAATAAGAAAATATACCGCCACACACTTCTAGTTGGTCATAAGTGATTGAGAGTGATTATTGCTGTGTATATTATCTACACATTGTTTTCATCCTGCATACTTTCTCTTTTATCCTCTTGGAAAACCAATGAAAACAAACAAAAAACTTGCCTACCTCAAGGTCATCCAGTGATCGTGCCAGGCTGAGACGTTTGGCAGAGCGGCGCTTAGAGGCGCGGGCAACACCCATACCCCAAAACCTGGAGCCCTATGAGAAGAAAGGAGAGACAGATGAGCACAAAGAGACACAAAGACCAAATCTATTGACAGTATTATCAACACCACTATCAGCGAACTATTTCTAATTCTGGTTTTGATCTTGCATACCCTCGGGGGAATTAATGGACTGTCAGGCGACAATACTGGGTCCAAGTCACTGTAATTCAATTCAAATCAATTTAATTATAATCAGTTTATTGTCATTGCTGGTCTTGAAATTCCTCAAAAATGTATCTTGCAAGATAAACAGGGAAAAGTTGTGGGAAATGGTTGTTCTTTTCAAAAAGTGGAATCATTTTAAAATACTATGCATACATACTTTACATACTATTGTACTGTATCATGACAAGGAGTGGAATCACTCTTAAGATGCATTGCCAATTCATTCTCTCCTGATAGATTATGTCTAAATGCAGGAAAGTCACAATTTTGTGAGACTGGGCTGTATGTTCCTTACAGTTCACCTAACTGGATGGTAAACATAACGGAGGTAAACATGTGCGTCACGTTTACTCAGCTAAGATACTTCTTGAGTTCAGAATAGCTACAAATAATAGACGTTGAAAGTAATTCAATCTGCTTATTTCAATTACGAATCCTTACAAATATGCTGTGTTTTTAAAGTAGCAAGTAGTCACACAGTGCGAATAAGTAAATCATGTGCAGAAATCAAATATTGGATGCATCAAGTGCATCTATAACCTTTTTATAATCACATCTTAGCTGTCTAAATCAAATCCTAAGGTGCCTAGAGATTCCAACCATTAATTTTCATCTACTCAAATTTCCTAAAATGTCACTTTTAAAACACTCAGAATGGGTTATCACTGACTCCGAGATAATGAAATAATAATCCAAGAGATAAAGTGTCTATGTGCACTTCTGGGCTGATGATGACATTTACTCATGATGTGTATGGGAAAATGAAGATGTAACACTATTACCAAAAATTAAGAGTGACAGGGGACTCTGAAGTTAGTCAGCTTAAGTAGATGGTCTGGAAATCTCAGATTTTCAACTAGATTTGGCAGATTTCTCTGCTAAAGCTTCTGCATTTACATATAAAGTGACATGACACAGTTCTCTCTGACAGCACACAGACTGGTCACATTAAGCTAACCTAAACTCCCACAGCCCTGTTCCAAAGGTACTGACACAGAAGCACTAATTTCACAGTCTAACGGTCAAAAACTACTCTAAGAGATCAGACAGAACCACTACGGTTTCACTTTAGAGAAGATTAAGGAGTTTCTCCAGTCACCAGCGTTCTTATGATTGGAGAGGTTGTGTGTGTGTCTAATGCCTGAACGAGAGTTAAAGAATTGCAGATAATTACCGCTGCATGACATGGGCTCTACCCTGTAATTTGCCTGGCTTCCTGTGCAAAATTGTCTCCTTTCTGTTGATCTAATGCAGGCTGGGGGACAAGGACACAATCTGCTTTGAATTCATAAACACAGCAACATGCTTTACTTAAATAAGGTTAAAATACGCCAATAAAAATAGTAAGTGAAGTCAAAAAATGATTTGTGGCTGACCTGGATATGACCTAAAGCACTGAATTCTGATTTCTGGCTACTTACAAAAACATGTTTGCATACATATCAATTAATTCTATTCATCCCCATGGTTTAGAGAAAAAAATTTAATTCAGAGACACTGCATACACATCATTAACTTACTAGGGGAGCCTCATTTCCGGGACTACATGGATACACAGGGCCATCTTGTGGGCAGCGAGGACAGTGCCATAAAAAACAAATCAGGTTCCCTCTCTCTGCACACTTATGACAATGACATCATTGACTTAAAACAGGTGCTTTCTTAGTTGAATTCACACTAAGCACCAATTGACTGTTGAAAAACGAGGTATTGTGTTTCATTTTAGGTGCCACCAAGAACAGGCTTACTAACACCCCCTCATGTCTGGAAACTCAACTCCGTGTGACCATTTAATACTTCCTGTGTCGCTGTGTTAAACATGAATGAAGTGCAGAAACAGATGTCTTGGTCGGACTGTGCTTACAATGGAATGGTTTCATGTCAGTGTGTGTGAAAGGATTTCTCATTAACACATGGATAAGGAATTATCTGCAAGGATACAGTATGAGCAAACACAAGACTCAGCAGTATTCAGGACCCTGTAATATCTAGAAATATCACACAGAAATCAAGCTTGGGGGTAAGGTTCATAGCCATGGGTAGACTGTTTCCACCTATAATCAAAACTTTGAGGTAGCAATCTGTAATTTTACACTAATTCCAGATGGTGTTTTCGAGCTGGTTCCTGTCATTGATGTTGTAAAAATACCTGAAATCTGTACATAAGTACAGTTCTTGAGTAAATGTACTTAGTTACATTCCACCACTGATGAACAGCATCTCTTTCTATGAGATTTCAGTTATAAAATGCAGGGGAAAAAACAATGTCCTACTCACAATTTTGGTATCTTTGCGCTGTTTCTCTCTCTGTTCAAGAAATCTTTGGGTCCATTCCTCTCTGGGGGGGAGCATCATGACCTCTGCTGAACAGTACCTGTCTGAGGGGATCTGACTCATGGGGGGAGGCAGGATATTTGTGCTGGAGGACCAGTTGTTGGTCACCTGAGGCTCAACATCGCCGCTTTGCACTTTAGACCACTTTGACTTTGAGAACCACCTTTGGCTACTTCTGAGGGGGTCCCCAAAGAAGTTTGTTTTTTTACCCAAAGGCAGTGGAGGAGGTGGGGGCTTAAACTGGAACTCAAGCCTGGGTGGGGGACCTCCATAAAAGCTATGAAGAGAATCAGGGCCAGGTAGTGACTCTGAAAGGGAATGTGTGCTGGCACTGTTCTCTGGATTTAGTTTTTGGCCATTCTTGGAGAAGTTTATTGGAGTGAGGTCTTGAGGAAGAGGATAATCCCATGGACAGCTGGGGAGGTGGGACCCAGGGTGGTTTCGGATTGCGGAAGGGAAATCCCTGTCCTTTCTCTCCTCAGGGGGTGATGCATTTCCAATTCCACTGTCCCCATTGCTGCTGGCGCTGCCTTGTTTGCCTGTGCTGCCATTCTCCCTGGCTTGCTGCTGAGCCTCCATGTCCAGTTTGACTCGAAGTCTCTCCACAGCCTCCCCCAAGTCACTGTACAGCACTGTGACAAAGTGAAGAACATCTGGGGGAGTCTGAGGAAACTCCAGGCAGCCCAAGGCATCTGGATCTGGAGTGCAGTCGAAGCCAAAGCGTCCAGCAATGCCTGTATGGTCCTCATGGTTTCCCAGCTCTGGGTCAATAAAGAAAACATGGCAGGAGGCCCGCAGAGGACCATCCTCAGGTACACGGCCATTGATGATATGTGCTGTAGTGACCAGGCATAAAAAACGTGGGTCTTCAGCACACACGGCCCCTAAAACCAGGTTCTCAGCAGGAAAAGCTGCCAGAACAGCTCCTGCATCGTCACAAAGTCGGATACAGTCAAACATGATTTTCATCATCACCAGAGTATGGGTACTCTGCTCTGTTCCCAGCTGACGTATTCGCTCCCGAATGGCTTTTAAACAGTCGTCCTCTGATTCTGCAGTGTTTAAAATCAGCTCTGTGGAGCTGAGGTAGCCCACCACCAAGGTCATGTTTAACATACTCCAGTCTGGATTAGCTTCTTCTGTGTCTGTAAACACAGAGTCTGTGTCGCCCACTCTAGAAGTTTCTTCCTTTGCCTGCACAGCTAAATTATTCCACTGTTGTGACCACTGCGACATGTCAGGCTCGGACACCGGCCTCTGTTTGGCGTTGATAGCATGACCTGAGTTATGGCTTGAATCATACGAGATAGTGCGGAGAACACTGGCCTTTTGGAAAATACCATTTTTCTGTCCATTCCCAAATTTTGCATCGTTAAGAATGGGGTTCCCCATGATTCGGCTTGCAGCATGTACCACCAACTGCAAGGGTCCCTTGCAGGTGCCAATCAGCTGCACCACAGTCTCATGCAAAGCAGTGGACACGTCGGTTCCATTGATGGCCATGATGTGATCCCCCTGTTTGAGTCCCACCAGGTCAGCTGGGCTCCCCTCCAGGATGCCGCTCAACAGACACGGCCACTGTCCCGAAATAGTAAAGCCATAACCTGCCCGACCACGGATGACCTCCACAACCCTCAGCTCCCCGACTGCATTTAAATCCAGACGCCTCCTCGCACCCTCAGGCTGTCCTTGTATCCTCATCTTTGTTGTGGGGTGCTGTGAGATCCAGCGTGTGGGAGCAGAAACACTTGGTTGCCAACACTATTGTGTTGTTGTCATCCTACAGTCACACAAAGTGGATGAAAACAGACAGAAAGAACATTAGAAAGCAGTTATTTTGCCATAAGAACAGAGGAATTATCACACAGGATTGCACAATAATTCAGACAGTTTCTCATCAGTTCTCAACAGAGACATGTCGTGATTAAACACTAATCTGAAGCACTTAATTGGGCTGCAACACTTATTTTCATTATCCTTGTCAATGATTTGAGTTTAATATTATCAAAAAGTGAAAAACATCAAACATATTTTCCTAATATTATGTCCATACAACAAACCAGAGCTGCAAAATTAATCAATTAGTTCTCAACTATTAAAGAAATCTCCAACTAATTGATAATAGATTCATTGGTTTGAGGAATTTTTACAGAAAAAAGTCAATTTTCCCTGATTCCGGCTTCTAAAATGTAAATATTTTCTGGTTTCTTAACTCCTTTATGTCAGTAAACTTAATAGCTTTGGGTTGTGGACAAAACAGTTCATTTGAGGACGTCAACTTAGGTTTTGAGAAACACTGATTGACACTTTCCACCATTTTTACCAAACAACTAATCCATTAATCAAGAAAAAGCCCAAACAAAAAACCCAAAATATTTAGTTCACAGCCATTTCAAGGTAAAAAAACAAAAACTGGAATATCTTAACTTTTAAGAGGCTATAACAAAAAAAATTTAGGATTTCTTGCTCAAAACTAACTCAAACAACTAATAAGTCGTCAAAATTGCAGCTTGTTTCAGCTTTAAAATACACAGCTATTATTCTACTTGAACAACACACAGCCAAATTTTTGTTAAGACTTTTGTTTAAAACATAATTACAAATACACTTTACAAAATACACACAAACCAAATTAAGGGGCAGGGTGTTTCTCTAGCTCTTTTTACTCCTGCCTAAGTAAATTATAAACCACATAAAACACCGATATCAATCTTCTTTAAACAATTATCCGTCAGAAAGGACACAGACAGCTTTTATGGCCCAGCTTGCAAAGTGCTCCCATGCACCCCTCCACCCACTCCCCCAAAACAAAGTGCCAGCTGGCTCCTTACCCACCACCACCAACACTTAAATGACAACCAGACTCTTTGGTTTCGGTCAACCACTGTTTCTAAATGTTCCAGTACCCTACTCACCACACCAGTTAAACACTTTCAACACGACAAAACACCTGACGAAGCATAGTGGCGTCTTTGTTTTTCACCAGCTATTAAAAAAGTTAGCTTAAACTATTACTTTAACTCTAGACCCGAAACGATCACCACAACGAGGCTGAGTGACGGCTAAGTTTTTAAATTACCTTTTTCCGACGGTGAAAAGTTCCCAAAAAACTCCCACGAGTTTAATTTCACGCCGTTAAACGTTTAAATGTTTACATTTTTCAAATTACACGTCCGTTTTTTAACAATTCAAATCAATATTTCCCTGCCGTGATTGAGCGGCGCGAGGGCACCTCCTCCCTCCATTCACTACAGCGGCGGAGATCACAAAGCGTCTTTCATTGTAACCATGACAGCGTAACGTCTCTGGCGCACGTGACGTCCCTTTCCGGCCAATCACAGTACACGTCATGTTCGATATTCAAACGACTAGAGTGACGCTATTGGCTGATAGTGATGACAGTGGAGTCTCTTTATATTTCGCTAAAGTGAATCAAATTTAAAAGCCTGCTGTCTTTTTTTTTAACAAACAACGCCATTTAAATGCAGAAAAAACATGATTTAAACCACTGTACTGTCTGAAATTATCCCGGAAACATGTCACGAAGGTTTAATTTCAAAACGCACCTTCAATGTAAATAAGTTCTCAATAAAATAATGGCAATAAATACAAATTATTAGTCTTACCTAACGTTATATAATTGCTGTTACTGCAGTCACTCTCAATCACTTTGCATGTGGTCGCCCCCTCTCTCCACACTGGAGCAGCAGCACTTGACTGCACGCTGTCTGTAAACAATACCTCACCGGTCAAAGGGCTGCAACGGCTGCACATACTGTCACATGGTTTTATTACACATGTGCAGCAGCCTACACATTTGTGGTAGAGAAGGAATAACTGACAGAGGGGTCACAACATGCTTAATGATAATAAATGATCATAAAAAAAGCTTAATGATATTTGCCATGAAACGCAAATGTAGTTTTTGGTAACAGCAATAACAGGTAAGAAATATTCAGTTACATCTTGAACAAATAGCACTGCATTTGCATTTCCAAGAAGGAGAGACTTCCATGGAGCTGATGTAGAGTGTGTGATGGAACTAACTTAATCCCCAGTTTCTCCAAATCCTCTTAAAATAGGCTGAAAGGCAAAGACCTTAACATTTCTGGCTTTATCGGGCCGTACCTTCTGTGTGTTTTGCATTTCAATAATTACTCTGCAGTAACAATGAAAGACAATACATAACGGCAGACTGTGTGATGTTTTATTCAGCAGAAATGCAAATAAGAACAGGACACCTTTGCATATTAAAATATTAAAATCTCAGAAAAAAAAGTCTAGGGGTATCTATTTATATCCAATCTGAAGAGCACAATACCACCCACACTAAGATGTTATTTGTTTGTCCTTAGTCAGTTCAATTAGTGTGCAGGCAGAGAGCCAATCTGTGTGGTCACAGTGATGCACAATTTGAAGTTGCAGGATATGAATAGAAGAATGAGCCAGTGGGGTCTGTGTACGTGACCCAAAGCTCAAAATTTGTCTGATTTTTATCTATTGCATCTAAATAAGATTCACTTTGAACTGATCGGTTAAAAGCAGAAAATGCACCTTTGATCTCAGAATTTTTTCTCTACAGCAGCATCATTGCCACAGCCATCAGCCACACTGTATTGCAAAATCAAGGTTGGAAGCTACTGTCTCACCCACAGGAGACGGTAGGCCAGCATGTTTTTGTCAATTCTGGCTGTGCTGCTATTGAGGGCTGCAGTTTTTGTTGGCTATGTTGCCATTTGCTGACAGATTCCTTCCAATCACTCCATAACAGCAGAGATTATTGCCTCAACTTCTGGCTCATAATGCTACAAATTGTCCTGTTTTGGCATCAAACATCCCCAACTTGTAATTATCCTGGAGCGGTGAAAAAATGAAGTGACAAGATGAGTCTGTTTTTTTGCAAGGCTGTTGTTCCCACAGTAATTTTAATAGGGTACTTGACAAATTAGCAAGACAGAGGATCTGATACTGCTATTTCTACAATGGAAGCTCACATTAGAGCCTGACATACGGTAGATGCTAAAGTGCCAGCGTATGTCATTATGGTTAATAACGTGGTTGTCTTCCATGAATGATATACAGGCTGATGACACCTTCAGACACCGCAACGGCATATTTTTGTACCTCTCTATATATTCCATGTTGAACTGAAATCCAAAATAAATATAGGTACAGTAGTCTTGCTTCAACAAGGCTATAGGTGAAGCAAGACTTGATCTCTCCCAGGCAACCATAACCCTCACACTTCATGGCTTCACTGGGTCTTTGCCCCCACTCTGACCCCATGATGCTGATGTGGTGGAGGGAGGCTGAATCATCTTCTCCAGAAGGTTCATCATGCGCTCCTGTAGCTGCAGACACTGGACCTGGAGGAGGTTCTGTTGGTGCAAGGCTCGACGGACCTCCCTGCATGTCTCCTCTATGGCCCGGCTCGACCTCTTCTGTTGCTGTAACATGGCCTGCATCACCCGCAGTTTCTTTCTCTTCACGGACAGGTGCCTGTTTGCATGTCTTTTCCTGCCTGAAGTAGGGTGAGAGCTGGAGAACAGAGAATGGACCTTTAAGAGCAGGAAGAGATTACCTCTGGGTGCAAGAGCTCATTGTTAGTCAGTCAGCGTGTAGTTCAGACCGGAAAAACCAGATAGACATGTATGTTTATATTGCTATGACATTGCCGATTAAAATAAAAGAAAACACTGAATGGAATTTCAAGCTATCAGCTACAACACACAGCTAAACACCAAACCAAACAGTTCACTATACGAGTAAGAAAGCCAAAAGCCTAAGCTAGGTGAAGATTACCACATTGAGCATTGCCTTTATCCTTGTCTAAGGCTAAATGCCAACCCCAAACCCTTAGCCTATGCAGCTGATGCCAAAGCAAATGAGCCAAATACAGTCAAAGGGGAACGCCGCCTAAATTAAGAATTCTAATATGTCATTTCCACAGTCTAGCAAAGCTCAATTTATATCTGAGCGTGAGCTACCCCTTCTGAAATCCAGAAACCAGAGAAGTAGTCTAGGTCTTAAGGTGCGGACATACCAAACCGACATCAAAGAACTAGTGGCGACGAAAGCCAACTGTTGCGTCGTCTACGTCGCCTCACGTCGCCCTGTGTCAGTTGCATTTGAACACACTACACGGACTACATCGGACGGCCAAGTAGCACATATGTTCTGCGCCTGCGTGAGAGAGAGCGGAGCGAGAGAGTGGTGCATCCTGTCACCCCAGGGGTTTCCTATCTGTGCAGCCGAACACCACAGCATTTCCACGGACTATTACATCCAGACGGTCCCGGTGTTTCCTCATTAGGCTCCACTTCACTCAGCTGTCCGATAAACCCTCTGCTTCTTCCCACTTTAACCTGAATAACAAACCAGGGCTCGGTGCTCCGGTTGGATCCAAACGGAGAGCCGGGACTAGCTGGGAAGCTAGCGGAGGCTAACTGGCTGTGCTTCCCTCTGGTCATGCTGAGGCTAACGTTCCGCTAGCCTCACAGCTAGCTCTGGTTTGTTATTCAGGTTAAAGTGGGAAGAAGCAGCAGATCTGTCGGGCAGCTTAGTGAAGTGGAGTCTGAGGAGGAAGCACCGGTTAGCCCCGGTTTCACTACAGGCAGATTCACTCACTACAGGGGCGAGGAAATAAAACCTGAACAGCCAATCAGAGTGATCTCTCTCACCAACAAGCTCCGCCGCCGATTCAACATGCTCAATCGGCCGAAAAGCCGCCGACGCTGAAGTGCCGACGGTGCGGGACACACTGCAAAAACTAGGCCAACAGACGCTCACCGACGGCCCGACTTTGGTCGGCGGCCTACCGTCGGCTTGGTGTGTCAGGGCCTTTAAACGATGTGACAGCGTATAAAGTCTGGAGCCATATACAATGACCCTTTACACAGAGACTGAACTAAAGGGGCGCTTCAAAGTCCCTTCTTAATGCTCAGAGGGTAAGGAGCTCCCAGACTGCATTGTTTTCCCAATTACAGACATATTTGGCTGCTGTTCTTCTTTGAGTTAGCTGCTAACTGCTAGCAGCTACTTTTCAAATCTTCCATGGTGGCTTGCATGCATAACACATTGTCAAAATGTCACATCCATGCCACCCATGATCCCATACTGCCAGCTGTCCCTTTTATACAGACGTTGTTTCGGCACTGTTATTACCTCCGATGCTGCCTTAAAAGCAAGACAACTCTGTCCCTCCATTCTGCCATTGTACCTTTCATACAGAACGGCGTGACAGCATATTGGTTTAAGATTCCCACCTTCAAGAGGCAGTGTCAAAGGGGCCTAATGAATGGAAGCCTGGTTTTGTGGACCAACAGAATGTTTGTTTTCTTTCTGATACCAAAATATGCTTTACTGTAGTGTAGTGTTCCCAGTTCTGAAACAGAAAATCCAGTATACTCAGAATATTCCCTTGGCTGCTCTTGATGTCATCTAGAACAGTGGTTCCCAACTGGTCCAGCTACCGGGTCCAGATTTCTCCTTCGTCATTAATACAAGGTCCACACAGTTACATACATTCGGTGTCATACTTGAATTTGGCCGTGTCGTCGAGCTAGCTTGCTGTTTCTGTCCAGTGGCTGTCCGTTAGTCATTCAGTCTACAGCAGGAAACCACACATCAAAATAAAAGCTCAGTGCCAAAGATTCACCACACTTAAAAATAAAGTGGGTTTTTTACAGATTTGATAAGTTTGCGAGTCACTTGCTGTCCATACAGAATGGACCTGTGACCCACTTTTGGACCGTGACCCACCAGTTGGTAACCACTGATCCAGAACATCTTTCCTTATTAATTGCTCCAGACTTTATCCCCTATTACATCACAAATTTTGACTTTTAGCACTCTAGCATTTAAATTTGGGAGAGAGTTGTTCATGCTCACCAGTCATTTTAGACTGTTTTAGATGGAAGGAATAACATGATTTTTCAAAACAGGCGTAGTTCCCCTTTAAAGCTAGCTGAAGATAACGGCTGCTAGCCTTTGCTAAAGCTAAATTTAATTCAATCTTCCCCCAGCTGTTTCCTGTAATTGAAAATATAAATTTTGAACAACTAATTGGTAAACCAATAACCAATCAAACTATCTGGTTATTTCTTTATCTATATATCTAGCAGAAAATAACCACCTCTTAGCCTTGTTTTAAGCTTAGGCTAAAGCTAAGTGTATCTACCCCCCCCCTCACCTTAAAGTGTCATAACTGTATTTCAAAGAAAACAGGTTGTAAAATTTGAAATTACTACAAAATGCAAACACCAAACCATAAACTATACAGCTATCCATGGCTAGCCTGTCTATCTATCTATCTATCTATCTATCTATCTATTTATATAAGAGAGCAAAACATGTAAGCTAACCTGATATAGATCAAAGACACAAAATATTCTTGAGGTACTCTAGAGTTTGATTTCTCAACAATATGGTTTGCAGAGTCATATTTTTTCCATGCAACAGGAAACACATGTAGCAACATGACTGAGTAAACCTTTGTAGGACGACTATGTAAGCTTAGTTGACACCAAAACTTTGGTGGACTGCTTCTCTGAAACAATACAATACAAAGGTGAGACTATCAACCTGTTATTACCTTTATCAGTGACACACACACACACACACACACACATACAACATATGTGCAGTCTAGTTCCTGTTACCTGGAGCCCTGTGTGTGCTCACTGTCAGAGCTCAAAGAGTCCAGCTCTTGTTTTATCTCCATCTCATCTGAGGAGCCTGTGTACTCTGGCAGGAATCCCATCATCCCCTCCTCTGACTGGGGCACCAGGTTGTCTGTAGTCTGGGAGGAGGTGGAGGGACCTGCAGCAGAGGCCTGAAACTCTAAAGTGTTGACTCGCCCGTTCTCCAGCGGCTTGGACAGGATCTTCTCGATGGCCTTATAATACGGCCAGTCTGGTGCCTCCCCACTTTCACCGGTTATGGTTTTCAGTCGCCTGTTAGATCAGAAATAGATGTTTAAAGTCATGCAACAGCTGGAGTTTGAGGTCATAACTCTGACTGGATCTGGTGCACTTGCCTGTACTGAAATGACATGTTGGTGATTTTCATCTTGATCTCCTCTTTGAAACGCTGCTCTCCGGTCAGCTGGAAAAACCTCTGGGACATCTTCTCGTAAACCTTGGCATTCCTCTTGCTCATTTTCAGTTCGTTGTGGTGTTCCTCCCACACGTACAGGAGAGCTTTCATTTCCCCGTCGGTCCAGTTCGGGGCCCGTCTGTGTTTCTCACTGTGACCTGCCATGAGGTAGCTGAAACCGTCCTCTGTTGCCATGTTTGAAATGGTTTCTCTTGGCCTGTGCTGGCTGTGTTTGCAGGATCTTTAGTGGATCAATTTGAAAGTCTTTTACTGTGCTAAGAGCTGTGTTGAATCTGCAGTGAGGGAGTGATAAATGCAAGCAGGCACACACACCGTCCTGCCTGTGCCCTTCCCCCTAGCCTTGCTGAAAGAGGACTCAAAATGGGGCCTAAGGCGGGAGAGGAATCCGGTTAAAAGCTTTTAGTGGTGCGTGATGTCACCGTGACATCAAGTTGCCTTGGCAACGGCCGGGGAGGCACTTTATTTTCCCTCCCTCTCCTCTAACCACTCCCATGTGCTCTCCTTTCCCCTCCACTCTGCTTCACTGGCAGCACAAAAAGCTTTTAGCTGAAAGGCAGCAGTGTGAGCGCATGAGATTGCTGACAGTTTTGAAATATGAGCCTCTAGGGAGGGAGGAAAAAAAGGAGAGCGGAGGGTATGTGTTTCCCTGGCAACAAGGCACTGGATTTGGTCGTCAGCCAACACACTGCTCCATTTAAAAGCTTTTAATAATAGACAAGTCATTTTGAGATGGGGAGAGGGAGGATTTGCTTTATCTGGCATGATGTAGAGGAGAGGAAAACACTTCCAGTCTGCAGTTTAGACCTAAAAGGCAAGCAAAAGCTTTTCACTGAAAAGCTGTGAAACACTTTAGGAGGAAATATCAGACACAGTGGCAACATGTGGTGATCAAACATAGGCACCCCTGCAATGGCATACAAAATGCTGACTGCTCTGTAATCTGTAATCAGCTTTCTATTCATTGCTGTGCTTTATAGACAATGGACCTCTGCAGGAAGGGTCTCTCCTCTGACCAGTTGGAGACCCCTCCCCCATTTACATCTCAGCAAGAGGCGGATCTTCGTCTGCCCCCTTCTCAAGCACCCTAATCTACCATAATTATGTGCATTTATTTCCCCTTGTCTCCTGTTCCCTTTCTCTCTATCTCCCTCCCTGTTCCCATCTTTCTCTCGAGAATATTTATGCACAAAACCGCGGTTAAACCTCCAAACCACTCTTTCCCTGCAGCATTTTCGCTCCTGCTTTGTCTCACCATATTCACTTCTGAAAGCGCAGAAATGGTAATGCACTGACACAAGCCCACCCTCACTTCATCTTTATTAGTGCCACTAGTTGCTGTCAGTCCGGCTTAACTCAGTTCTGGCCTGATTAGACCCTTAACCCATCTGCTCCCCAGTAACCTGACAGGCGGCCAGTGCATTTTCATACCACAAATTGGCAGCTTTGCCCAATCCATCACATCTGTCACTTAAGACAAACGTTAAGCTCAGCTGTTGCAGAAAAGGAAGGGCAAATGAAAGTTGGTGGGAAAGGGTTTTTTTGTTGTGTGAGTTTGTTTTTCCACTGTTGATACCAGTGTGTAGTTAAGAGGCTCAAGAAAGTGAAGAACTTTGATGTTTTTTTTGGGAGGTATGGCTTCATATTTATCGCTTTCCTCAAGGTAATATATTATTTTTGCAGGGTTGTGATTGTTGCCTCGACAGTTTTCGCTCAGAGCAAGCAGAATCTTTAAATTGTCTTAAAGATACATAAAGTAAGTCTTAATGCCTATGTTTAAATGCATACTCACTAACATACTAACCCTTTCAATATCATGACCGAATCCTCTCGCTGGGGTCCACTATAATTGTTTTTAATTGTCTCCGTACATTTTTTCATTCGTTTAAGTGGAAGTAATCCAGACTACTAATCCAGGAGCCAGACTAATCTACAGATAAACTGGTCATGCGCCGCTCATTTCGAGTAGTACCAATCAGCAGTGTGGGGGGATCTATATCTACATGACAAGACTAACCAGATCTATTCATCAAGAGCCATTTTTAGATTTCAAATTTACTCTATCTCATAATGGAACAAAATGTCTCTATAACTGAAAGTCAAAATAACAGTAAGTGTACAACATGTGAATGCGAAAACTGTGTCATTTTAAAACTGCAAAAACTAATTCTGCTATTAATTAGTCTGTTATTCTTTAAGGAATGGCTGAAATCTCAAATAAAGATGTCATAATATATTATCATAATATGCTCCCCATATTCTTATAGTACACCAACCCCTGTTTGTAATCAGTTTTTGATTGGGTATCTGCTAATGATAGCATTTGTCCTAGGTCGCATTAATCAGCAATAAACGTAGGATCATTTGAAACAGCAGATTTATCTTCTTACAGATTAAAAGTTGAATTCATAAGCAAACAAACGCAACCCTGCTCTGGTCAATACACTTGGGGGTGTGGGGGTGGGGTTGCTGCTAGTGTCATTTCGTCTGGTATGACAAGTAGCCTATGGTGGCTAATGTTAGCTAACGTTAGCGAATAGATTCTTCTCTACTTTTGCTAATGTTACGCAAAGTTTTACCATTTAGCATTATCATCTATTTGGCATTTGTGGCCACAGTGTTTGTTCTTAATTAAAAGTTATGTAGTCTTACTTACTCAAAATGAGCGTGTAAGTTGTCTGCACACGGTTCTCAACATGGAGGTGGCTGAGCTAGCGGCTAGCAGCTAACGGTGCTAACTCCACAGAAAACAGCAACAGTGGTAACAGCTGTGTTGACAGAGCTAATGGTGTTAACCTGCAGTTACCGTATGTGTCAAAGCTACGCTTTCATGACAATGCCATCCCAACATCAGCAGTAACCACCAACCAGTGAGATACACACATGCACACATGGCCAGACAGCATAACACAACAAACCACAAAGAAGCTTGGATTACAACACACACAGAGGTAGCATGAATTCATTCTCTGCTCAGGACGCCATTACTCTACTATATTTTTACATAGCAAACAGTGGCTTGCTGCTGTATTAATGAATGTTGCATACAGTTCTTTTAAAGTCATAAATACTGCATAATTAACCATTCATAAAATAAAAGAATAAACCAGGGAAAAGTGTTTTTATCTCTCTGAACCTTAGAAAAACGTTTAATGCAAATTTGTGCACATAAAACACATACATACAGTACAGTGCATACATAAAGTATCATAAAGTATAAATGCTTTTAATGTTGGCCTACATTAGTATGTCAACACATACCGCTTTACATCTCGTCTATCGTACCTCATAATAAACCGGTCCACAATGGACCGAACGCAAACTGACTGGACCACTTTGGCCAAAGCTGGATCCACAACAAGAGATAGTCTTCTGCGCCTGCTCATGGCAAAACCAAAAGATGATTAAAAACAACCGATGAGCACATTTTGTAGTGTGATTAGAGCATTTGAGGCTGGTGTGTGTGTCCTACACAACAATACAGTAGATACAAGCTGTCCGGTTCTTTTTGATACTAAGTAGAAAGCTCTGTGCAAGTCTGAGCTCAGGCAGGAGGTCCAATCCTAGCTTTTTGGGAATTAACTCCACCTGGGGTGAATGGTGTAATCCATGGTAGCTTTTCCTCTATCAGTCCTTAACATTAATGCAGATACAAGAAGACACAGAAAGCTATTAAATGCACCCATGCTCTGAGGGCAGAACAATTAAGGAATGTCAGTTTGTGAACCTATCAGATACAAAATACTGAAAATGATTTTTTTAATCTTTAAAGAAAGGGGGCTGGTATATGGCATATAAAGTGTCAGGCATACTCTGGTACACCAGCAGCTTATCTTAACTTCACCCCACATCTCATCCGTCACGCCACACCCAAAAACAATTCAAAGGAACACACCATAGAAAACAAAATGTCAAAATTAAAATATAAAAACATGATAGAATGAAAACAATATCATATAATATAACAAGTATTCATAATATACAACAATACAATTGAATAAAAATCAAACCTAAAAAGGAATGTAGTTCTGGAAAAGTACCACTAGAGGTCAGCAAATATTCATGCTCAGATATCCAGTTATACACTTGAAATATTTATCTTTAGTGACAAGTTTCTTCTGCTTGTGGACCAACACTTAAAAAATCCTTCACTTATTTAATCAGTTTAAACTTCTCTCAGTTCCACATAGCAGCAGCAGTAGTAGTAGTGGTAAACACTTCTTTAATTCAGCAAAATTCACTTAGTTACATTCTTGATATGAAGTCTCACAGTATAAATGACAGTTTTTTTTTAACCTAACACTGACTTGTATGTGCACAGTGGTCTCAAATGTCTCACTGAAATAACATCTGCAATCTTGACACTGTTACTGCATTGGGAAGCAAAAAAATGATTTCCCACGTATCGAAACTGACTCATGCAGTCATAGGAGACATTTTATACTCAGCAAATTCTGCTGAAACAATTTCTGCAACGTTCGTGTAAAGAGTTTCTGAAGTTGTTTTCCATCTCTGACGGTTAGAGTTCTCTATCAGATTCTGAAAACAATTAATCTGTCCAGCTGTGGATTCCTTCACAGGATCGTGCGTTTAATCTCGTGTCTTCAGCGTCTTGAATGTCTCTGTTCAGTCTCTGGGTAGGCACTCCTCCTCGGTGATGCCCTGAGCCTTGAGCTCCTCCAGAACGTTGTCCAAGTGGCCCGGGTCAGGGTAGCCGTGGCCCGTCAGGTTGGAGCCAAACTCTGTCTTGTGGTGCACCTCGTTCCAGATGACTGTATCTGACTCGCCGGTGGTGCTGGATGTGCCCACAGAGAAAATGAGCCGGCGGTCCCACGCCACCAGAAGAAGCCTCAGAACCTGGAAAAAGAGACAAAGACAATACATTACATTTCTGCCACTAAATCCCCCTAAATCAAACACACTGACCACACACTGAAGTGAGACAGTTCTTATTTACCTTGCGTCCCTTCTCACTGTCAGGAAGGTAGCAGTGTCTGGGGAACCCACGGGCAGTGAAGGGTTTGCCAGGATTTGGGTGCTCTGGGCCCTAAACAGCAAACGCGAAGTTCGTCACATCGTCCAAGCAAAACCACCTTCAGTATTCATCATTTCAAACTGTCATGTAAGCATGGGTTACCTGGATGCCAGGAGGGATGTTATAAATGATCCGGATGGTTTTGCAGTCCGGGTGACCAGGGAGTGAGTGGGGGATGACGTGGTACTCCATCTTGCCCGGGGGCTGGTTGCCGGTCTTTACTCCGTAGATGGTCTTGCAGGTGGGGCACTGCAGGCTGCCGTCCTTGTTGCCATTGTTATACATAGCAACGAGGCATTGGAGGTGGTACTGGTGACCACACTGTGCCAGGCGGCCCACCGACTCAGCCCGGGAGATGCCTCCCACGCCGGGGCCTTTGTAGCCTGATGGTCCGGCCAGGGCCTCCATGCAGATGGTGCAGTCCTGAGATCGGCAAACAAAGCTTGTGTATTCCTTATGTTGGGATTTTATGTGTAGCCGATGTAAACAGATCTTTTCAAATGAATGAAATCGTCAACAGGGAGAACTCACCTCCTCTGGGGGATTGCGGACTTTCTGGAGGTACCTCTTCACCACCTCCTCAGGGGTCTTTCCTACAAAACCAAAACACAAAGCATGACGATCTGTTTCTGACCAAAATGCACATGTGTGTATGTGTGACAAAGCAAGAACACGAGCAGATGTCATCATCACACCCACCTTTACGAGCCTGCTTCTTAGTGGTCTTGCGGCAGCAGTGGCCCAGGCCGGGGACGGGCTTGATGTCACTCTTGCTGACAGGTGGAGGATGAAGCACCAACTTGGGAGGGCGGGTCAGGCAGACAGGAAGTCCTGCTGCGCTCATCAGGATGCCTGTAATACCTGGATACAGCCAGCAGAGGGGGAATGTTAGACACTATAGTATTTGGGGTTTAGTCAGTGTGTGATGAGCTCTTTCATCAGGGAATTATCTATTAACCATACTCGTGATGTCTGGTCTGTGGATTTACTGGTTGAATATGGGGCTAAATGTCACTAGGTGCTGTGTGTGTGGGGCAGTAAATCAGTTGAGTGAATTATTATTTATATAAAGAGCTGGAAGGTAGAACAAACTTTAACGATTAAGATGACTCTTTAAAGTCATGAAAGCTGATTTTTAGACCCATTTTGAAGACTTAGGATTAATTTAAAGATGATGAGTATTATTATATCTACCTGCCAGTGCAGGGTGTACAGGGCTTGATCCATTCAGGTTCTTCACTGGAACAGTTGGCACTCTGAAACACAAGAAAAACAAACTCATATTAATCGACAGATTGCTGATGCACTCAAGGCAGACTGCCCTGGTCACCTAAACCCAGATCCAAGGCGTCAGAATCTGATGAGTCACATGTAAACAGGTGGAGTGACACACAGCAGACGCTGCCTTCTACTTCACCTCATGACAGCAAGCTAAGGAGCTTTTGCCGAGTCATGCAGAGAAACAAACAGACGTTGCTCGTCACGACTTGACACACTGTCCTATAAGTGCCATGTAGGACGTCCTGCTATGTAAGGCTTAAGATCAGGATGCATATGGCAGCATTAGACACCTGGCGCTTGACAGATTAGTGAGTTTGCTATTTGATATATAGAATGTATCAGGAACCCAGGAGGAACAATATTAGTGATAGCACAAACTTTCACAAAAGATGCTCCAGAAATATACAGAAATTGGGAGGCGCTATCCATTTTTAATTTTTCAAAGGAGCACATGAATAAACTCCTTAAAGGAATATATCATCTGCAAAATGATCATTTGTACATTAATTTATCACCCTGTGTTATCCTGAATTTGTAAGAAAAAAAAAAGTTTTTCTCACATGATGTCATGGTGAAAGAAGAATCTAGGAATCCCAATGGAAATAAGCTTGTGGGCTTTATTGTGTCTTATCCATTTGGCATAATTGTATAAAGACAATTAGAGTAAAAGTGGGCGGTGTCTAACAGCCAAACTATACCCTAAAACATCCTTTTACACACACTCACTCAACTTGTGTGGTATAATCCAGGTCTCATTTATCCAGGCGTATGTTCAACACTTCCCAAACACATGCATTTTCCCTTACTGTTAAAAACACATCTGCACTGGATTGTCCAGGCACACTACTCATATGCAGAAGTGTTAAAAATATCAAGATTTTGGAGCACATGCAAGTGTTTGTAAAGTACTGAGCATACAACTGGATAAATGAGTCTTGGATTATATTGGAGCAGCAGCGTAAGTTTGTAAACAGATTTTTTGTTATAGTTTCACTGTTGTTAAGTGCGGCCCCCATTTATTTCAGTTCATTAAGAATTTTCTCAGTTTTTGGATTCTTCGTTCACTCTGGAGGCATGCTAGAAAAACAACATTTCCTTTGCAAATTCAGTGTAACACAGGGTGAGTAACTGATATACAAATGACCATTTTGTGGGTGAAGTGTTCCTTTAAATCTGCTAGTAAAACAGTAAACATGCTCTTACAAAAGTCCACTGTCAAACCATCTGTAACCACAGCAGTACTGTATCTGGGAAAAATAGGTAAAACACATGATACTATCACGACCCAGTCAGAGGTGTGTACTTACGGTCTGCCAATTTTGATGATAGTCATTTTTCCTGCTTGGAAGCACCAAAGACCTCAGAGACAACCAAAGATATTCCACCAGTAACTCCCAGTCGTCGCAGTATCTGACTTGCGTCTCTCTCTCTTCCTCTGTTTGTGACTCAGTGTCAGATCTCCTGCCTCCTTTTATAGGGCTAATCCACCTGTTTCCATCTGTTGACTAAACTCTGGCTCCGTCACAGAAGGGATTACCTGTGAGTTACCGTGTCACACTGCCAGGCTGCCATAAGGCTGACAGACACAGGCACATACGACTTGTGATGTACTAGCACGCTGCCACCGCAGAGATATCACACCTGCTGTCATAACCTCGGATTTGGACGGGATGATTCAAATCTTACATCAGTCAGAGCTATTCTTTAATATTGTCGTCTAAACTCACTGGGATTGTACAGTCCCCATATATTTGTATTTAGGAATGCGCTCCTTGCTAACAACAAAGTAGGCATAAATAATATTGCCACCAACAAGCATTAATAGAGGGGAGAAAATTAAAAATACGTTTTTATAATTTAAACTGAACTACATGTGAATGCTTTGGGTGTCTGGGGGCCTTTGCTGCTCAATCAATTTATTTTTTATCTATTTTTTTTCTCATGAGGACAACCAACCCACTACCCTTTATTCTATTTTTTGGTCATTCTTTTTTCCCCCTGTATTTCTCTTTTGTCTTACTTTCACTTCACTCTTGCAATTTAGCTTTTTCTCTTGATTTGGAACAACATGCAGAGCCATTTAAAGCTTTCCTCATTTTTATCCTTAAGGCAATTTAAATCTTTAACTGTATCACATTTTACTTCTAGATGTTACTGTTTTACCTGATTAATGGTTTACACTTTTAGTTTTTATTCATTATTGATGCTTTTATTTATTTTACTTCTTGTTGCCACTTTTATGTAAGTTTATTATTTTACTCGACTATATTGTAAACTACGTCTCTACCTCAATGTATTTCCGAGTTAAAATAAAGGAAATAATAATTTGTGAAATGAGAAAAATAAAAAACAGCACATAAATAATTATTTTTTTTAAAAAAAAAACACTTTCCCTAGAAATCATTTCTCTCTTAAAGCAGTTTATTTAAATATGTATATCATTAATTTTTTTCTACTTTGTATTTTAAGTATTTCTACTTCATCTGCCTTTCTTTTTGTGAATATTTTGCATGTATTATAAAGCACACTGTACTGGTTTTAAATATGCATTTTATACTTTAGCATATATCATGTCTCTTACTAAAATTTTAAATTAATAGAGAAGCAGTAGGGTGCTCGTTTTGACTTTAATTAATTCACTGACACAGGTCTGCAAAAAAATAAAAAATAAATAAATAAAATAAAATAAAATATTGAAATAATAAAATAAAATTGTTTAATTATATCCAAAGTCTTTTTTGATGGAAACATATTTCAAAATTAATGGGAATTATTAAAACTCACACATTAGTTGACAGTTGATCAGTAATCATATGTATAAAATCTTATTTTATCATCCTTTTTATCAGGGTAAAGATAAGGTAATATCGGCTTTAAGGCTAAAGCTTTTGTTTTGGCACAAACACAGATGGTAACAACACATTGTTTTCACTGGCTGGAAAATCCTCTCTGTCCTTGTATTTGATGTAACCATGACACGAAAAAACTTCCAGTCAAGAGTTTCTGAATTGTACTGTCCCTGTGCCTGACAATGTGCTTACACTGCACTCTGTCACTACATTTATTTGTTTTGTTTGTGCCTGAGCCATAGTGCTAGCTTCCTGTGCGGGTGCCATACGTGATTCACAAAGTCCCAAAGTCACAAAGACACACTGACTGACTGACTCAAACCTGAGCGTGAACAAGGTGATCGACTTCTCAGGTGGGGAAATGTGAACAATGATAAACACAGATTAAAGGAAGGTGAAGGAAAAGAAGAGAAAGGATGAGCAACAAGAGGCGTGTCGGTTGGTCACGTTTCTCTGATCCCGGCTAATCTAGTGGCATTAGAGCCGCCTCCATCTGGACTGCTGCTGGCTGACGGAAACACACAGGCTACAGCATATGGCAACAAACACATTTATACACACTTTGGCATTGGTGACATACTTGCAGAAATCAAACCTGGTACGGCGAGAGGAGAAAGGGTCACAGCAGGCTTGTGGGTCAAAGGCGACTCTCGTCACTGTGACAATCTGTGACGTTGGCGACCCCTCAGAGTTTAACACTACCCTTAGAAACCATCTGCTCTGTTTCACTGCAGGCCCCCTCTCAACAACACAACAATAACAAATGCTATTCTTTTAAACTTTATTTGGCTTTCAACTATATTTAATTCCATTCATTCCTGATAATACAAACCCACGAAGTTTCATCCAAACTGTGTGTTCACAAATTAATGCCCTGGCTACAAAGTATTAGCCTGTATCTAATATGTGATGATCTGTGTCTCAAAACAGTTTGTAGTTTGTTTTCAAAGCTTCATTTGGCCTATCCTAGATGCTCATAATATGGTTTTCTGGCTTTTTCAAGGTTACATATCTGCGCTTGGCATTTCGTACTTTCTTTAGCTGCTGTGGCACATAGATCTTTTCCTAAGTATTAAATGATGCATTTTAATAACCCTGGGACAAGTTCTGTTCAAAATGTAAAGCATTAGAATAGAGTGGTGCAGGGATGACATTTATTTGCGGGCCAACGTCGCCCTGGTTCCCTCGCCTCGATTTTTCCACTTGATTTTGGATTAATATAGAAAATAAACTCTGTGACAAACAAAAGTTTATTATACTTGCACGTTTTATAAGACACTTAAAAGCTTCAAAATTAAAAAGTGGGTTATTTACTGACATATTTTAAGCATAAAACAAATAGGGAAAATCTCTCAAGCTTGAGAACAGGAAGTGCTGAATGTAACTAATTTTTAAGTTTAAGGACTCATTCCTGTACCACTCTATTCATTAGAAATTATCATCCTAATTTACACTGAATACATTTTTATGTTTTACTGCACTACGAATCAAAAATTTGCATTTTACGTAGATTCTTGTAAGCTAATTCAATGCTAACTGGACTCATCTTTTTGTAGCTGGAAAGTTTAGATATCAATTTTCAACCAAGTATGTAATTATGCGTACAAATTTCTCCTATATCGCAAATATTTTCGTATCAGCAAATGGCGATGCGCAATGTTAAAATGGTTGCTTATAGTGATGAATTAGCACCCGACTGCAGTTCCCTTTAGTTCTAAAGAGTTTTGACATGCCTTTCATTGCATTGTTTTGCTTTTTTGGCCAACATTTTTTTGCCAGTTTTGCACTTGACGAAATGTAATATTAGTCACTTCAAAAAACAAGTGCGAACCCCTCGCTAAGCCCCGCCCCTTTGTAGTGGTCTGTCAAGCTGTTGGAGCTAGCATGGAGCCCACACTGTAACTAACTGCACTTCCTGAAGAAATATAATCATATTTTTGGAAAAACAACAAAGTGATTTCAGATAGAAGCAGACAGAGAAGTCTACAGTCTGTGTTTGAAGGACATATCCAGGATGTCGAACTCCCTCAGCGGCAAAAACAAGCTAAAAAGACAAAGCTAGTTAAAAGCTAAAGCCGAACTAAAGGCTACAGGTCATAGTGAAAAAGTGAATCACCACTTCATCTGGTGATTGAGAGAAAAGACAATGAGTATAAAGGGAAATGTCGCTGTTTCGTGTAAAGTAGGGAAGGTTTTTATTCACAGCAGCATGTGTATACACTCAGTAGGCCTCACCTCAAGTAGCTAGCCAACGTTTGCTAGCTAGCTAACCCTACACTGTAGAGGGTTTGACTTTGGTTTTGGCACAGGGGAGAAATGTTTATCTTTTTCCAACTTCTCCTAGTGACAAGAATCATTGTTACACGTGTTCCTTACAGCTCAAAATCCACAAAACCAGCTTGAAAATGACAAATATCTGGAACGACTGCATGAGAGTCTATGGACCCTGGTTGGAGCTGGCGATCTCAAGGGGTGGGACATAGCAAAGGGCCAGTAACCCACATGTACTTAAGAGGAGACTTTTCCTCCACTGCTCTGCTACTCATGTGGTGCCACTTATGAATTTGGGGATAAAGCATTAAGACGAAGACAGCAGGAGCACTAAGTGGAGCTAAGAACAAATAGAAGGAGAGAAGAAGAGCGAGCAGCAGCAGCAGCAGAGGGGTGAGCACAGAATCCCGGGCTGATGGGATCAGAGCGACTCTTGATCTGTCACGTTGGCTGTTTTACTGCAGCAGCAGGTGCTCTCGCCCGATAGGTTGAAAGAATGGGTCAGTCGCACAGCTCACCTGACACAAAACACACAGATTACCGAAGCAAGAATATTAAGCCTGTGGTATTTGGTATTAATCTGAGGCTTAGCGCTGGTAGCTAATGCGAGGATTCAGAAAGTTAGGGTTCTCTGCTGGGGTAATGTTGAGTGTGCTCATATGAAAATTCTCCTCAGCATGTGGTGGTTTTTCAAAGTTTAATGGCAGTACAAGCAGCTCCATGCAGACCTCCTATCACACACAGATAAAGTGTTTGACTAATGTGGGAATTTCTTGCATGTTATATTTGAAGCGACAGCCCAGAACTATCTCTTCCAGTGAGACTTAAGGATTGTGAGGGCAATGTTATAAAAATAAAGACTATAATTTGTATCTGATGAAATCTAGATACTACAGTGTGTAGCGTGCTCACAACAAGATACCAAAACAAACCAGCTGCAACACAGAATGAACAGCAGTGCTCTTGGTCCAAAAACCTTCTAAGGACCTGTCTATAACAGTGACCACAAATGTCTTGTTGACCAGCGCCCTCTGGCTACGACACCTGGATACTGTGGCTTCGTTCATACATTAAAGGGATAGTTTGGAGTTTCTTTTGAAGTGGGGTTGTATGAGGTATTTATCCATAGTCAGAGTATTACCGACAGAAGATGGCAGTTGGCACGCCCTTTATATAAATGTCTTCAAGGCCAGACTCCATTGAGAAAAACAGTAATTTAAAGGGATAGTTCAGGTTTTTGGACATGAAGATGTGTGAAACGCTGACCATCTGTAGCTCTGATGTGACGGTGTCACTACTCTCAACGAGCCTCCTGCTCTGAGAAATGGCCCGTAGCTTACCGGAGAAAAAGTAGTTCTGAAGATATAAGGGGGACACGTAACCAAAAGGTTTTAAGCTACAAAAAAGTATGCATGTGTTTTGTTAGACTATTTCAATAATTCTAAAACATCCCCGCATTACGTCAGACCTTGCTATCAATTGGGACTATTTTCTGGCCAGTATCACCCCGCCGTGCAGGCCCGCAAGACAGCACGCCAACAGAAATCAATTAGATTGGATTTTTTTATTATTTTTATTAATTAATTAATTTTTTTTTTTTTTAATTTTTTTTTAAATACATGAAATATTATTAGTACATATCTGTGTTGTTTTTGTTTTATTTTGTTTTGAAAGCCCTGATGAAGATGCAGTTGTCAAAACATGTAGTCTCTTTTAATGATTTCGCCACTACAATGAAGGCTTTTTAATATTTCCTTCTTGTTTTTCTATATTGCCTTCCTGTGGATACAAATATTTTTCATTTTGAATATTAAACTATGAGAAATAAGGTGTCTCTGACTTTGTGGCTGAATTCATTCCCAGATGATGTGCACTTGAGGCTTCAAGTTTCCACATCACACTTGTGTAAGTCGCATATTGGTTTCCAAACTAGTTATGATGTCACAAAGCCCTGGCTCGTACAAACATGTCTGAAATATAAGGTGAGCACAGACAAACTTTACCCAGTCCTCTAGAGTCAAAGATCCAAATGAAATTTTGATATTAGCATGCTAAATTTCTGTTTACACTACTCCAAGAGCTTAGACAGATGCTGCCCTCTCGGACAAATTGAATATTGGGAAAGGATAGTAACACAAAACCCCAGCAACATGTTACTTCTGCCACCAAACATTCAACCGAATAATTCCCAGTGTCAGACTAAAGCTCCACAAGACAACAAAACATCTCAGATTTTGTTGTTGAATCTTGTGCTCATGCTCAAATCTCCAGCACAAGATCACTAATGGAAATATTAAGCATTCCATAATGATGGGGACATGCCAGATGTTACAGACCCGATCCAGATGTGGGTTGCTGAGTGAAACCCGCAGCGTGTCTTTTTATAATCAGCCCATGTTTCAAATCTGAGTTTTTAAACAGCAAAGTTACCCAGATAGCTGAGCAAACCTGCTCTGTGACACAAGCCCCAGGGCCACACTGATTGCTACGGTTACCAACCCAAATGCTCACACACACACACACACACACACACATATAACCACCAAGTGTTTCCAGGCTCTTCTGATTTCTGAGGCCCGGGGCAACTAACTGTTTGTATGAAAACTATACACAAACTATCTACATACATGTGTGTGAGTGTGTGCGTCTCTGTGAAGTAAATCCATCGTTAAGCGGTTGCATGACAAATGTCTGGAATGTGAAGCACTCGTGAGAGCTGGGCTTGTTCAGTGTGAATGCTCTCCATTGTTTTTCCATGGAAATGAACGAGCCCAGTGGACTTTGTCACAAAGATTAAAGGCTCATGAATGCTAATGAGCGCTGATGTCAGACACTGTGTAATGAGGGCTTCAAACAAATTACAGAGTCCTGTCTAAATTGATTGTCTTACATTTCTGATTTCGTTGGACTCATTTAGTTTCATATACAGTATACTGAGAGGGGAAGTAGTCTCTGAGGAGCTGCATGCTGCTTATATATGTCTTATCATTTCTTTTACTATTTTTAGCTTTTCTTCTTCTCTGATTTGTCTTGTGTGTTATATATTTATAAATGTGCTTGTATTCTTTGACTGAACAGTTGTCTTTTAAGCCACAAATGCTCACCAGCTTGTCAACAACTGTTTGGTGCTGGGCAGGTAGTTGACACCGGATTTTTAGAGCTTTAGCACAAAAAAAAAAAAAGAAAGGTTGCCTGCTGCTGCCTGTGAGTGACAATTCTTACCTGTTCTTGGATGACCTTTTTGACTGTAAAAAAAACTGTTGAGTTGTGCACTCACCCAGAGGCGATAAGGGCACGTGACTGAGCCATGGCGATGCGCTGCAGTGCAGGTCGGCTCAGCCCTGCTAGGCTTGACCGGGGTGGCAGAGGGGCTGCGCAGGCAGCAGCACCGGATGAAGACACTGGACCCAGGACGCGGGCAGAAGGCGAGGGCGTGCAGGTGGAGGCAGCGGTGGAGATGAGAGGCGGGCCTGGAGCGGGCACTGTAGGGGCAGAACAGGAAGCGGAGAGGGAGGACGAGGTGGAGGGGTGAGGGGGAGAGGTGGCGGCGGATGAGAGTGTGGTGGAGGGTGGAGGAGGAGGCGGTGGAGGTGGGGGGAGAGGTGGGGGAGGGGGGCGGTTGGAGGAGATGGAGAGGGCGGCGGTGGCTGAGCCAAGAAGGGAAAGAGAGTGGGTGAAGCCTCCTCCGTAACCAAAGCTGGCATTGCCAACACCACTACCACCGACGATACCTACACCTCCTGCACCACCCATACCACCTAGACTGTAGCCACCTGTCGCCCCAATTATAGATGTCCTGTGGGGGGAGAATGACCGTGTCAGGGACGGAGGGCGAGGGAGGGTTAGTGAGTACGACCCTCCTGGAACAGGGTAACTGCTGATTTTGGGACTGGGGGGCTTGGTTTGTGGCGGTCTGCGACCCAGAGTGTGAGCAGACATGGCGCCTGCTTTGACACTTAGCACCAACATACACTGCTGACAGGCACAGGGCTGTCCCAAGGAGGTGATAGCCGAGGCAGGGAGCGCCCCACTGGGGTACGCACTCCCATTTCCAGTCCCACTGCTGCTCATCCGGATCCCCATCCCCACACCGGATACATCCACACCAAGCAGTCCTCCATGGCTGGGCATGGACATGGGCCCCCAGGCGTGGTGAGATTTGGGCAGGGGCCCGGACACCAGCGGGTACGCCAGGTCGGAGCGACGCTGGATGCGTCGGCAGCGCTGCGTCTGCCCGTTGATTTGGGTCATGCTTTCGAAGTCAATGAGGTAGCAGAAACCCAGCGGCGCCAGGTCCAGCCAGGGCTGCTGTCGATCACGTGCTGCCTGGATGGCGATGCCCACCTCCGTGTCGTACGCCGTCCAACTGCCAGCGTCGTTCTCCCACTCCCACAACCAGCCCTGGCCAGGCGCTGAGGTGGGGTCGTAGAAGCTACGTCGTACCGGTCGAAGGGTACCTGAGGCAGAGATCACGGGGTCAGAACAATGCAAAATGCACATTAGCAAGACTGTGCACAGTCATAGTGCATTTGTAGCATTCCACAACTCACACTTTGGACATATTTACACATGCAAAACTATAAAGTTTAATCATCTTCCTGTATCGACTGCTGTCATGATGCCTGGTAGTTTCAATAACTGGTAAGTGTCTCACTGTGGCACTTTTTTACTGTGGACAAGTAGATTGCAACCCTAACAAATTCAACATGTCTGTGTTTGCTTGCTAAGAATTTGGGCAAACAGGTTGCCCCTGGTAACAGCACACGGTGTTCTGAATTCTGATTGGCTGGCAGCCTTGATCCGACCCAAAGCTGGCTGTGTTTGCTTTCCCAGGGTGTCCAGAGAAACTCTACAGAGTCCTCATACTGTAAAGCCTTCACATATCTGGAACACAAAGGGGTGCGGAGAATTCTCTAAAATGCACTTTACAGGTGCATATTACATTTTACAGTAGTGTGCTGTGAAATTAAGCATTTGAAATACACGTAGCCCTTTGAATAAACAACAAAAATAACCTCATATAGAAACAGTTATATATAAAAGTTAATGGGAATGTGTACCATACAGTATGCCTAGATCAGGGGAATTCATTCATGAGGTCTGCTCCCATCGACCCCATTTCATCAATGACCTCGCACTCCTGAAATTCTTCCCCACCCTTCCCCTCTCCCTCTCCTCCTCCTCCTCCTCCTCCCTGTCTCCTATTTAGACTGGGGCACCCTGCCCGCCTCCCCCAGTTCAGCTTCTGCTGGGTTTGGAAAACAAACTTCACAAAGGCTTTTGTCAGCCAATGTTGAGAGAGAGCGAGCGAGGGGGGAAATGTTGGGTTCTTTGCCAAAGTTAGACATCTGACAACTGACAATTCCCTTCTTTGTTTTCCCTGCTCTGCTCGCCTCTCTTCTGTGAAGCTGTGACTTGTGAAAGATGATTTCTTTCACAAGTCATACACACAATGCTGTAAAAGACAGTGGCACTGATGACAGTGTGTGCAGATACAAAAAAAGGTGTCTGTGTTTGTGGCTATGACTGGACACTTTAGCTGCTGCTGTGGCCTTGGTGTTACATGCAAAACACAGCATCTCTCCATGTACTTTAAATGAGATGTAACCATACAGAGGAGGTGTCACCTATGGGTGATTTGGGAATCTGAAATTAGAATTAAAGGCATTACTGCAGAAATAAGACGCCACTTTGCATCAACTTCTGGAGCTGGATCAACATAAGGGCTCGCACAGATACACATGAGCAATAAAAAGGCCTCCACCTCAGGCCCAGCTCCACCGTGCCACCCTCCGCCCTGTCTCCCCCCCCTCCTCCCCGCTCCTCACCTGTGTCTTGTCGGAACTGGTGCATGGAATGCAAATCGATGATGTAGGGCGAGAGGCGAGAGTCCACCTGGCCGAGGACAACACTACCACACCGCGGGTCGCTCCGGATGACTGCCTCGATGTGATGACAGACAGCCGGGCTGTAGGGCCGCCAGCGTCCGTGCTCGTTCAGCCATTCCCATACCACTACGGCGGATGCTAGTAACATCCTACTCCTGCAAAGGTGGAAAAAATCACACTGACAACACGGAGGCATAAATGAAAGCGAGACCGCGGGGATGGTGGGCATTTAAAGACACCCCGCTGCCGCTCCGCCGTGCCTCCCTGCGCACAGCGGCGCTGCATCCATCTTGGACAGTTTGCAACCCAGATGTGTCTCCTATCTGTGGATATAAATATATATATATTGGCATGACACTACATGCAAACTGTACCTTCCATGTTTGTAGTTTCGGTTATGCAGCAATTAGAGGGTCCTTTTGTCACACGGCGAGGGTGCAGAGCGTTTCTGGGCGCAAAAAGCCTTGCAGGATGGTTGCATTTTACTCCCTATGCAGATGAGTGACGTCTACTGAAATCATTTCTCCGGCACAATCAAGTTAGGGTGAGAGGAGAAAATGCAACTTGGATGCTCACGGTGGTGCGGCACTCGTGAAGTAGGTTACTGTGACAGACGGGCTGTGATCGTGCAGTGCGAGCATGGATGTTTTTTTCTAACCAAATCTGTAGTGTGTGTGTGTGTGTGTGTGAGGAAGGATCAGATTCATGGAAGCAAATAGCTGAGATATTTACCAGGTTAGATCCAGTGTCTCCAGTCAAATCACTGCTTTGTAGAACACTTTGGGTGCTTTAGTCATGATCCATCTGTCACTGAGAGTGTCTTCAGTCTTGAGGTAAAATCCCGGGTATCTGGTTACATAATTACTTTGATAATGTGTCTCCACACTTGTGTTGACTTTGACTCACACTCGCTCATTGGCTCGTGCATAATAATGTCTCGATCCAGTGGCTCTCACCCACCACTGAGGATAATTTGGCCAGTGAAAAATAAATGTTTGACACTCGCGTGCGTGAGCACTCCCACACTCACGCTCCTCGAAGATCTCCAGCATCCAATCCGATTTGAGCAGGTGCACCGTCTGGCCAATCACGAACGTTTCTTATACAGACGCGTATTGTTCACTGTATCGCCAATGTTATTTGTTTTTATATATGCTTGTCTTGATCACAACACAGCTTTCACACTGCTGCTTCTTCGTACGGTATGTTTTATTGTCACACAAAAAAAGAAATGCGTCCAAAATTCCAGTGGAGATGCCGGGGATTGAACCCGGGACCTCATACATGCGAAGCATGCGCTCTACCACTGAGCTACATCCCCATTGGATAATGCGGCTACAATATTGATACTTGTACCTACCTATACTGGGGTTGACGATTGGTTATTTTGCACCTGAGGTGTCTCAACACATAAAGGCAGAACTATTAATTTGTTTGAGTGCACAGTGTCCCAAAATGAAAAGCAGTAACATTTTTCCAACAAAATACTTCATTAAACAGCTTTGAATAGATTAAAGAAACAGTGAGGTACGTCAAATACTTAGATGTATTATGAGACAGTGGGCCCCTGGGCACAGGTGTGTAAGGGTCTCCAATACCTCTCCTATACAGGAGCAAGACAGACTTTGTGGTGGTTTTGTGTCTCTTTTCCGTTATTATGCATTTTTTTGTGTCTCTCTGTAGTCATTTTCTGTCTCTTTGTGGTGGTTTCATGTCTTTTTAGTTGTTTTGGACTCTTTCAGGTAATTTTGTCTTACTGAAGTAATTTAGTGTGTCTTTCGTTCATTTTGTGTTTCTTTGAGGCAATTTTGTGTGTTATTGAAGTACATTTGTGTGTTATTGAAGTAATTTTGTATTTCTTTGAGGTGATTTTGTGTGTTATTGAAGTAATTTAGTGTGTCTTTCCTTAATTTTGTGTTTCTTTGAGGCAATTTTGTGTCTTATTGAAGTAAATTTGTGTGTTATTGAAGTAATTTTGTATTTCTTTGAGGCAATTTTGTGTCTTACTGAAGTAATTTTGTGTATTATTGAAGTAATTTTGTGTCTTACTGAAGTAATTTTGTATTTCTTTGAGGTAATTTTGTGTGTTATTGAAGTACATTTGTGTGTTACTGAAGTAATTTTGTATTTCTTTGAGGTGATTTTGTGGGTTATTGAAGTAATTTAGTGTGTCTTTCCTTAATTTTGTGTTTCTTTGAGGCAATTTTGTGTCTTACTGAAGTAATTTTGTGTGTTATTGAAGTAATTTTGTGTCTTATTGAAGTAATTTTGTATTTCTTTGAGGTAATTTTGTGTCTTATTGAAGTAATTTTGTATTTCTGAGGTAATTTTGTGTGTTATTGAAGTAAATTTGTGTGTTATTGAATTAATTTTGTCTCTTATTGAAGTAATTTTGTGTGTTATTGAAGTAATTTTGTATTTCTTTGAGGTCATTTTGTGCGTTATTGAAGTAAATTTTTGTGTGTTATTGAAGTAATTTTGTATTTCTTTGAGGTAATTTTGTGCGTTATTGAAGTAATTTTGTGTTTCTTTGAGGTAATTTTGTGTGTTACTGAAGTAATTTTGTGTGTTATTGAAGTAATTTTATATTTCTTTGACGTAATTTTGTGCGTTATTGAAGTAATTTTGTGTGTTATTTAAATAATTTTGTATTTCTTTGAGGTAATTTTGTGCGTTATTGAAGTAATTTTGTGTGTTATTGAAGTAATTTTGTGTGTTATTGAAGTAATTTTGTATTTCTTTGAGGTAATTTTGTGCGTTATTGAAGTAATTTTATGTTTCTTTGAGGTAATTTTGTGTGTTACTGAAGTAATTTTGTGTGTTATTGAAGTAATTTTGTATTTCTTTGAGGTCATTTTGTGCGTTATTGAAGTAATTTTATGTTTCTTTGAGGTAATTTTGTGTGTTATTGAAGTAATTTTGTGTGTTATTGAAGTAATTTTGTTTCTTTGAGGTAATTTTGTGTGTTATTGAAGTAATTATGTGTGTTATTGAAGTAATTTTGTATTTCTTTGAGGTAATTTTGTGCGTTATTGAAGTAATTTTGTGTGTTACTGAAGTAATTTTGTGTGTTACTGAAGTAATTTTGTATTTCTTTGAGGTAATTTTGTGTGTTATTGAAGTAATTTTGTGTGTTATTGAAGTAATTTTGTATTTCTTTGAGGTAATTTTGTGTGTTATTGAAGTAATTTTGTATTTCTTTGAGGTAATTTTGTGTGTTATTGGAGTAATTTTGTGTGTTATTGAAGTAATTTTGTATTTCTTAGAGGTAATTTTGTGACTTATTGGAGTAATTTTGGGACATAATTTTGTGTCTTATTAGAGCACTGTTTTTTTTTTTTTTAAAGTAATTTATTGCCTTGATGAGGTAATTTTGTTTAATATTGGAATAATTTTGTGTCTTATTAAGGTAATTTTGTATTTCTTAGAGGTAATTCTGTATCTTGATGGAGTAATTTTGTGTCTCTCTGCAGTTCCTTTGCATCTCTTTGTGGTCTTTTTGTGTCACTTTGTGGTCAGCGCTTGTTGATTTGAATGACGTTTTGCAGAAAAGGGTGGACCCGTTCCGTCCGTGATGTCAGTAGTTGTGAGTCTGTAGTAACTTTACTGTAGTTTTTTTTCATAGTAGCGTCATTATATTATTTAACAGCAAATATGTATAGATCTTAATGTTATAGTTTTGCATACAGTTCATTCAACATACTAATTTACTTTGACTACTCATTAAGCCACAGTGTAACAACATACATAAAGTATGAAATGTCACTTGATGGAAAGTTTACTCCCACCTATGATAATATAACTCTTGCTGTGACTAACTTTACATTGTTGATATTCTGCCCTTGTCAGTTCGTCATCAAAACTCACTCTAAACCCCCCAAAATATTCAGTTTGTAACTATGACACTAGTTAACATTTAAATTCTGTCTTGTTTGCTTTAATAAAATGATTTAAATTTAATGAGGATTGCTCATTCAATTAACTGACTAATTGTTTCAGCTTGATCAAGAACAATATGAACACAGTGAAATATATTTTAGTTTTTGTTTAAATTTTTTTTAATTAGAAAAAACATTTAAAGCAATAACACATACAGTGTGTCAAAGTCCACAATACACAGCATGCAATAGGCGGACACAATAATACAGTTTGATTTCTTAGCTGAGCAGATTTACGATATAAAAAGTAAATTCCTAAACAAACATTCAAATTCCAGTGTATTCCTGTTTATGTATAACAGCTTCATTCATCAATCACCTTTTTATCCTGATGCCATAACAGGAAGTGGAAGTAAGACTAGAGCTGTAGCTACCATTGAAGACAATGTCCTCAGTGTGTTTAAGGAGGAATTTATGGGGTTTTAGCAACATGGGGGAGTCTACGTTCTGCAAGTAAAAACTAACACATGGTGGGTGTTTTATAGGGTGATTCCAGTATTTTTAGACCACTGTTAGACTAACACAAATAGTTTCTTTCCTAGCTGTGTGGAACAGCCTTTAGACTTTCATGTTGAGAAGTAAAATGTACAGAAAATTTATTTGAACAGCTAATTAGGGGACTTGGACTCATGACCTCAGACTATTTCCTGAGATTCCCTTTTATTTCATGATCTTTCTAATGTTGTTCTCACAGCACAGTCATATCACCGTCCTTGCCCTCACATCCCTCTTCCTCAGACCAGATGGCACTTCCAGAGAACTGCTTTATATCTATCAACAATCCAGGCCCCCCACTTGCTTCACCTTTACCTTCCCCGTCACCCACTTTCTCCTCTTTCTCTTCCTTTGCGTCCGCCTGATCCGTTAGCCTGGTTTGCTCCCCTGCCTCTGAACTCTGCACACTTGAGTTATCATCTGAAGTGTCACCTTCTTTTTCCTTCGCACTATCCTCCTCCTGGTCCTCTCCCTCGCTGTCACTCCCCTGGCTACCACCTTCCTCCACCTGTCCCTCCTCATCTCTGATTTCCTGCATTTCTTCTCCATCCTCCTCAGTGTCGCTTTGAGGCCACAGCTGGACTCCAAGACGTGACTCCAGAGCTAACGCTGCACCTCTCACGCGGTCCCTGACCCCTCCCTCCTTATACACCATGCGCTTGACGGTATATTCTCCATTTGTATCCCTGTTCAACTTCTTGTACAAGAAGATCAGCAATAAAAGTAAGCCTATTAGGCAGAAAGCCAGGATCAGCACAGTCCTATTGGATGTGTTGTTAGAGTCACTCATGCCTGAAGAGAAAAGAGAGAAAAGGGTTAGCATGCTCACACACTGGGGTTTATTCACTTTGATATGTTTTTGTATTTATTGCCTCTTGAAGATGTAGTTTGATATTTTGGGAAATATTATTTGCTTTCCTGTTGCTCATGGTACTCTCATGTCTGTGTGGTCAATATGTAGCTGAAGTAGCTGGTTAGCTTAGCTTAACATAAACACTGGAAACAGGGAGAAGCAGCTAGCTTAGCTCTGTCCGAAGGCCCCAGGCTAAAGGAAATATTCTAGCTCAAAATCCCTGGTAAAGCAGCAAATTAACGTTCCCTCCTCCATTTCCAGTCTTTATGCTAAGCTAAGCTAGCTGGCTGCTGGCTGTAGCTTCATATTTACTCTACAGGCGAGGTCTTATGAGACATTCAAAGCATATCTATGATTCAGAGTCTGAGGCAGGGTTGTCTGCACACGGTTCTCATCACTGAGGTAGCTGAGCCGGCGGCTAGCAGTTAATGGTGCTGACCCCATAGACAGTGCTGACAGAGCTAACATTGTTGACCTATGCTTCCGACGTTCCCGATACCAGCGCTAACCGCTGTGTGAGCGCAGTACAGAGCAGTGGCAGCGATTAGCTAGCCTGTGGGATACACTCATAGTGACTCACATGTGCTAACATTCACATGTGGCCAGACTGTCTACCCTAAAAACCAACACAACAGCTTGGATTAAAACACAAAGAGAGGTAGTGTGACTTCATTTTTTGCTCAAGATGCCATTACCCCACCATATCTTACATAACAAATAGTGATTTGCTGCTTTATTAATGTTTAGAATCATACATTAAGCTCCTTTAACCCTTAAATGTCCACACTAAGAAAGAAGCGCTGGATTTTTACTTCAGAGTACTACAGAATTAATGTACATACATACAAGTCAAAGCAAATCAAGAGAAACTATTCAGGATTTTCTTTAAAAGTTTCAAAAAATTTGACAAGACCTTTACTTTTTGAGATGACATTAACTTTTGAAACTTATAAATATTTGGATTTACTCTATAGAACTGTCTGACCAACTCTCTTCTCTCTTTGTTAAAAAAGGAACACACAAGTACATAATGATATTTGTCTCCTCGATTGCCAGACAAACAAAGAGTACATTGCTGAGGGACATTTTCACGATCATACCTGCGCTCAGAGATAGGTAACTTGTGATCTCCACACTGAAACTTAGACAAACAAATCCTTTCGGCAGGTCTTAACATAATCAAATAAGGTTCAAAAGTGAAATCCGTTTTAAACAATGTATAATTATCACATAAAGGGTTGCTTTGTAATTTCTCATGCCATCTCTGTAGTTCCATATCAGATAATCTACGTTCAATCATTAATTTTAAATACTTAGGGTTCATCCGTCCAGCGTCATGCCATAAGTACGATCAACCACAATCATCAAGAATATTTTTAACTTTGGAAATCCATTTACACTTAAAAATATTGTCATCATACAAAATCTTGAAAACAATAAACACAATCAAAGAGATTTTTGTTGTATCATGACTAATTAAATGTACCCAAAAGTTAATCATTCTCATGTTTACCTTTAAATCTAGACTATTTCAACCAAACACCATTCAACCAGTGAGTGAAGAACAAAAATATGGTCAAGGGTTGAAAAGCCTTTCCTAAACCCTGCCTGCTCTTCTCCAAGAATTCTTTCAGATTCTATATAAGCAGTTAGTCTGTAATTTATTACAGCCATAAAAAGCTTACCAATACAACTAAGTAAAGTAATACCTCTGTAATTTTCAGGATCATCTACTGGTCCCTTGTTTTTGTATAGTGGTTTTATCACTCCTAAACACCAGTCAGTGGGGACTATACCTGTTATCAGTACCAAATTAAAAAATTTAACTATAATGTTCAACACTTCCAAAGGGGAGTTCTTTATATATTAATTTATAACATCATCAATACCATTTGCTTTTTTATTTTTTAATTTTTTTACCATTCACTGTATTTCTTCCAAAGTAAACAAATCATTTATGTATTCATTTGTAGGAGAGGTGACTTGTCTGAGGTCAAATTGCTGGTCTTCTGGTGTACAATTATCACTCGATTTTTGGCTGAGTTTTTTAAAATATTCAGCAAAGGTTTCTATAGATACATTTCCTAATCTTCCAGATGGTTTACCTGCATTTAAAATAGACCAATATTCATTACTATTAGATTTTTTAAGTGTACGAAGTTTCCTATGTAAAGAAGCTAGCTAGCTAGCTATACATTTTATTTCAACTTTAGATTGGGCAGAGCGGTTAAATTTGAATATGTTCATGGATTTAAAATATTTTCTATGAGCCTCAATACATTCAGCATTAAACCAGGGTTTTCTCTTCTGTAGTTTTTTTGACGTTCTACCACATTTGTACAGATCCTGACCATATGCCTTACATAAACCCAAACTTTTAGCAGGATCTACCATAACGTCACATATACCTTTACTAATGTTATTTATTTCAACCAGATTTGTATTGGAAATATTAATCGCGTCAATCATTGAATCATACATTTTTATAACCTCTAAATTAAAGGTTTCTTGGTATGTGGCTTTTAACTCAGGTTTCCATTGGTGTTTAAATATTAAATGGGTCATGTGTCTATAATCTTTTTCAGGATCATAATAAGCAGTATCTGTAAGAGTTTCACACTTATGAGTACCAAGGTTATTGGCTCTTATAGTTAAACTAATAGGGCAGTGGACATCTGACAAGCATTTATCCAAAGGTTTAACACAAAAATAAATAATCTGTGCTAACAAACAAGCTGACACTATGGCATAGTCAATAACGCTGTTTCCATTATAATTAAAACAGGTGTAGCGCCCAATGCTTTTATCAGACCCAAATCTTCCATTTACAATCTTCAACTCTGAACTTTGACATAATTCAATTAGACTGTGACTGTTATTATTAGTCATTAGATCTTCACTGACCCTCTGTAGATCCATCAAAGAAAAATCATTTATTTCACTATTTAAAAGCATTTCACCATCAAAAGACAGCCCATTTCTAATATTCGTTCCTACGTCACCAACATTTAAAGAGTCACTCAGAGTACCAGTTCTTGAATTGAAATCACCCAACATCACTATTGGTAAGCTGTATTTACTGTTCATAAATGAAATATCTTGGGAGATATTTCCAAAATAGTCCTTGCTGAAAAAAATAGATCCTTCATGTGGCACATAGACTGTTCCCAAGATGAATTCAAACCCAAAAGCTGCTTTGGCCACTTTAGATCAGAATTGTTTTTATTTTGTAGCAAATCGCCAATTTATATTACATTAGCTTAGCTTCACTAGCTTTACCATAAAAGGACAAATCAACCATTTGGTAGAGCATGTTTCAAAAAGATATTTGACCCTTACAAGACTTTTGTTTTCGTATAAAGTTACATAAATCTGTTCAGTGAGGCCCCTGAAACTACAAAATGTCGAACAAATATGCCTACGTTTGAAAATCCTGCCACATGGAGCCTTTATGTTTGGAGTGAGTTTTTTGTTACTAGCTTCCTGTAGGATTTGATCTGAAGAGGACCACTATTTAAAGATACAGTGACATCTAGTGGACTTTTTTTGCATAACATATTTAAACCGAATGATAGAGATAGCTTAATCAGGCTGAAGTAAGTTTAACCCATTTTTATTAAGATAGTAACTAAAGATGTACTCTACCAAACAGTTGAGCAGAATGTTAAAGGGTTTTAATAAATTATCTTAGCTCTTTTGATGTGAATAAAATGTTTACATGATTTGTTTCAGGCCGCACTTCAGGTTTGTCGCATAAAACAATGCCTTATGTGCAAGGATGATTAGATGATGTCAGCACATACATATATTTCTTGGAGCTATCTCACTGGAGGTTTCATAGGCTTTTTGAAGCAGGTCACAATCCACTGCTATTCCTTTCCAAGAGCACCAGAATTCCTCTCATATTTACCCAGCTGTAAATCCCACAAAACTGAGGCAGATTAGATTTAGAAATGCACTTTACCTCCTTAGAAAATGTCCTGTTGAGTAGAAAAATCCCACTGGCTTGGTGTTACAGTTGCAGGCACAATTTTGCAGTCCGTGTACTTGAAAGCAGTTATGAAGTTTTCATCAGAAGGAGATCCATTGGTAGATTTATATTCAGGATCTAGAAAGAAAGAAAATTAGAAAATTAAGTAACATCGCATGGTGTCTTCAGAGGATTATCCATTCAGTTCAATTTTGCTTTAAAAAATCCACACTAAGGTGAAATTATATTTTAGAAGCTACTGAATCTTAACATGAAATACTTTTTCAGTACTGATATCTAATCCTGACACAATTACATGAAGAACCATCCACACTGGCTGAAACTTAACCAAAGATCCATAGCTGCAATAAATAAGACGTACACTGGAGATGTAACAGGAAGTCTGTAATGCCTTGATCTTGTTCGACTATAAACTGTTCGCGTTGTTTGTGGTGACAGGAAGCTAGCAGACCGCTCGCAGAGTTGCTGGTTTCCTGTCAAAATGATAATTGAACAGCATCAGTCAGCCAGCCATGGGAGGAAACTTTTTTAGTCATGGTTAATCAGACTTCTAGAGATCAGACCTTAAAAGTCACAACATAATGTTAAATTAAAAAAAAAAAATACATACAGATGCAAAATAAATGCACTTAATATGCAATAAGGGCTGAAATGCACGAGGATAACTGACCTAGGTGGTAAATTAATGCCTGCAATACTGTAATTATACAACTATTTAAATCATGAAGTCCATTAGGTAAAAGACTCAAGCATCTAAACTCTATAGGCCTCTGTACATGTAGAGCTATAATTAAATACAGAAGAGCAGACAAAGTATGAGGCATTTATATCATGATTATTTAGGAATAGTTGAGTTAAGATGCTGGTCAAAATACAAAAAAAGGGGAAGGAAATAAACTGTACAAGACTTACCCAAGTTGCGAGCAGAAGATAAAGTGCCAAAACACGAAGCCGGGTAAAAGACTAACTTGTGTAACTTAGGGTGCTGTTGAACCGTGTGACAGCATGGGCGCGTGTGTGTGTGTGTGTGTGTGTGTGTGTGTGTGTGTGGAGGAGACTGAGAGAAAACGAGAGAGAGGGGGTGATGACATGTGGTGAAGATAGCTCGCTGCAGCCCTTTGAGGTAGGTGGAGGCTGAAGGGGGGGGGAGAACACAGATTCAAGTCAAAATGAAGCAGGGTGTGGTGGAAAGCACAGATAAGAAAATGCGCAATTATTTATGGAAAGAGGAAGACATACAAATTTGAATATTCCCCTGCAAACTGACTTGTATCACTTTTAGTTTGCAACAAAGGGACAGGCTAAAATATTCAAGTGTATTTAAGAACCTTTATGCACTTTACTGACTATAATTCACCAATTTATTTCCTGTGACACATTTCAGCCTTCAAGCATATGCCAGTGGCTGTCGATACCACCTCCACAAGATAGCGTGACAAATCTTATGTACTTGCACAGTTATGTACTTCTGACATTACACTGAAAAAGAGGAGAGGAGTCTAAAAATGCTACATGAGCCCACCACAGCCCAAGAACTAAACCACGATACAGATTTATGCAAAAAAAATTTAAGGTTATTATTACACACTGTAGATTTGAGCCTGTATGAAGAACACATCAAGTTCAAATGCTGCTCATAGCTTCTTAAGGTGAAACAAGTCGGCCACATCCTGTTTTCGCTCCGATGGCCAGGCAGCCACAGCCCCTCCTCGCTACAAAGGCCGCTGTGCTAAATCTGTACAGTCACACTGTATCACTCAGTCGAGAACATGAACATGAGTGTCTGGTGTGCAATCATGAGAAAATCTAAGTTTACAGACAGAGTGTGAACTTGCTAGCAAATATTTCACAATTCAAGACCAGATAAGATGTCAGAAATCATCTCTATTTTGTTGCTAATTATAAATGAGAAAAATATTTAATCTTTTTATTGTAGTTTTTTCCCTTAAAGGTTAGTGAGGGTGCACTTCCTGTCTTGTTTTTTCCACCTTATATCTCACACTTGTTTTCTATCTTTTCAATGGATGGTTTGTCACCAGCTGTGACAGTGGGGCTGGTATTGTTCTCGCCTTGTGTGTGTGTGTGTGATCATGGCAAAATGTGGAAAAACCAAGTATAGCAGGGAGTTCTTTGCCAGGTGTTTATATGTCTGTCTTTCTGGGGACAGATTTTGTTAAGGAAGTTTCATCACAATAGTACAGGATTCTTCAGGTGTTTTTACACAGCCCTGGTTCTAGAAATGGGAAACAAAAGCCCCATTTCCACCAAACACTTCCAGTATGGTACCTTTGGAACCAAAGTAACCCTTCAGACATGGTACCTAGACCCTAGCATTTCCACCACAAACAGTACTCTTTATGTGGGCGGGGTTGTTGTCACTCACTGCTCCGTCCAGCACTCACTGTATTTCCTCCTTTGTCTGCACCTTGTTTATCGTCCACAGAACGTGGCTGCACACCAACATTTTCAGAACAAAATAAGACTGGCTGCATCTCACCATGAGATGTTAAAAGCAGCGGTTTGTGCATTTAGTCCTTCTCAGGCAAGTTCAGGGACTTAGTGTTGGTGAGGATTAGAATATATGCCTTAAAATAACCCGGTCGAAATTAAATTATATATAGACTTGAAGATCCACTCATTACTAAAAGTGTGTCATATAAAAACTAAAGTAATAGTCAAAGTTGTCACAGTGAAAGTTAAGATGTGCTGATTGATTCACATCATCAACTCATGCATTGCGTAACATGACAAGTTAACGTTCCACCTTAAAAGTTGCCAGCAGTCGGCCCAGTGAATTAGGTTAAGCAAAACATTCCTTATTTTATAGTTAAAGTCTACTAAAACTCTCCATGGTATGAACAGTGGTTACATGAAACCAGCCACAGCTCAGCCCTGAGCAGAGTGACTGTCCTCTACTGACCAATCAACAGACTGCAGTGTTCACAGCTCCACCTTTTAGTATCAGATCTGTGTGCCAGGTACCCCAACAGAGGGGGGACCAAAAATGGGGACAGTATGGAATGGTTCCATTGGTACCATCCACAACTTTTCACAGTGGAGAAAAAAAGTACCGAACTGAACCTCACCGTACTATACTGCTCAGTGGAAACAGGGCCAAACAAAATGGCTGTTTGGTCATTTAGCAGCTGGACCACCTATCATTAAGTCACATGCAACAGGGTTTTAGCTGGACTGAGTTCGAGGATTCCACTGAAGCTGTGTAATATCCTGTTATCTCGTTTATCTAAACTACACCATTACTCACGATACCACCACCAGCCACTTTACTGCCTTGTGGTGGCTCGTGTGCCTCGATGTAACACTTTGCAGTCTGCAAAGTTTAGTTTTTGTTTTGTCAGACCACAGCTATTCATGGCATACTATAGTTGACCTGAACTGGTTCCCTGCTGTCAGTCTTTCACGCATGCCAGTGTCTGCTGTTATGTCATGGTGCCCTTCTTGGTTGGTTGCTCAGTTTGTTTAGATGACCTACTAAAGACGAGAGTCCCAACTAATCATGGAGACGGCTGCACTACTTTCAATCTCCAATACTTCTTAAATGGTTTCTCTCTAAAAGCTACAGACAGCATCACTTAATTGTAGTTTCTAACCTGGCATCTGCCGTCATCTGTGGGACCTCGTCATTTCTTCCAGTCAATTTAATTTGCCACTTGTGAACCCTGATTCAGTTTATGAGACACCTTAAGGATATTTATAGAGCATGAGAAGTTCAGATGACAAATGCCAAAAAAAAAAGCCAACATAAAATGTGAGAAATCTTCAAGGTGTTGCGTCCTTTATATGGAGGCAATGTGTTTTGTGTGTGTGCATATGTCTATTTATTGTAGGCAGCAGTTGCTTGGCACAACACACTCACACACATGTATGCTATCCAAACATTACTTGGCCAAGTAATTATCACATATCCACAAATGTAAGATTACAATCACAACATTTCTTTAGTATAAATAAAAAGCCACAGCATAAATACAAAGGAAGGAATGAATGTTTATTGAGTTTCACATTGGAGTCTCATTTAAACTGCTACTGGTTTTACAGTTAGTGTTAAAAGGTCAGTGCACAAAGGAATATAAATCAATAAAGTAATAAAGGGATAAGTTTCATGTGGAATGTACCATTATTATTACACGATCATCGACAGACAGAGGTGACAGAAAAATGCCTCTAAATGTAATTGCAAAAAACACAAAACTAAAATAAAAAAACAATCTAAAAGATCTTTCCACCTTTTAGAGGAATACTTCGCCCTCAAAAGGATCATGTGTATAGTAATTACTTACCAAGTGTTGCCTTGGATTTGGGATAAAAAATTTCCAGGGTAAACGAAGAATCCAAAAACAGAAAATTCTCGATGAATTGGAGTAAAAGGGGGCAGCTTTTAACAACTGGCATTTTATTTATCGGATTGCACCTTATTTCCACCTTAGTGGTACCTAGTTTTTAAATTTTGCATTTCCTGTTTTGTTTGTCTTTTTAAATTTTGCACTCTTTATATCCGCAATCCTCCAACTTTGATTTGCTTTGTATCCTATCTTCCTATAAATGAGACTTAGGATTATGCTGCAGGAGTTGCGTCAAGAGTTCGTAAACAGATGTTATTATATAGTCTTGCAGTTGTTGTTCAACTCCAACTTTAGTCCAATTCATCAAGAATTTTCTGTTTTTGGATTCTTCGTTCACCATTGTGGCAAGCTAGCAAAATGTTTTCGAGTATTTATATACAAATGATCATTTTGTGGGTTAAGTGTTTCTTTAACACCAATATAAATGAAAACTGTAGAAAATATTTCTCATTTCACTGCAACTTTCTTTCTTCTGGCTGCAAATGATTTTCTGAACTGCTGTTCTGGATAAATCTAGTGTGTTTTAGTGTGACTGCACTCTAACTAGTGTTGGGTTATGTCTGTATGCTACTATATAGCACAACTTCAACCATATATCCAGAAGCAACAACTAAACTCAAAATCCTGGTTCTTCAGAGGGCACCAGATACTGCAGCCTTTCCACACGTCAAAAGAAGGAAAGAGGGAAGCATTTCTGTGTTTATATCCTAATGTGGACCAAATATCTTGCCTTGTGATGTTACAGAAAACCTCACACTGCCGCAGCTCTTTCCTCATAACACGAGGTACAAAATCACAAGTGTTACCTGCAAAGACTACACAGAATTACGATACACATAAATATTCACCTACACTCCCACCAGCTATCAGTCCCATAATTCTCACTGTCACTGATTTGTGTACCGGAAGATTCTTCTACCGTTAACCTTACACATAATTAAGTAGTAAAACAAAGCACAAGTCACACAATGAGTTAACAATTGGGGGTTTGATATGACATCACAGTTTAGCAGCTTTAACTACCTGATTAAATAGCCCTAATGGTTACATTTGTGAGTGCTTTGGAGAAAGAAAATCATATTGGAGGTACTTCATCGCTTTGCTATAGTATGTCAACCTTCATTAGCTTTTAATATAATGCTTTTATCACTACTTTGTGCAGTAACTTGAGGCAATGGTGCCACTGTAATGCCTTCAAAGCCCTTCAAAATTAGCGTAAGGATTTTGCAAAGCTCAAAGCTGCACGATATGCACCACCAAAAAGCTGCTACAATACTCCTTCATATGAAAAACAAAACATTATCTCACTGTCAGACTTAACTCTATGCAGATGACACCCCGTTCTCAGCCACAGTCTGGAAAACAATCACGGAAACAAATTGTGGTCTTGCTTTCATCACAATAAATGACCTGGTGGTAAGCCACTGTGATTCACAGTTAGTCGCAACCCTACACTACATTCTTCCACTCACACAGCTTAAGGTACTGTTGATTCTAGTAAGGCTATGGTCTATGGATTTAGTAAGAAAGCCCTCTGAATGTAGTGGTTCTTCCGCCCTCCTCATACATCCCCATCCTCAATCCGAGCCAGCTGCCTCTCCAGCAACTCGATCCTCTGGCTCTGAGCGAGGACGACTGCACGCAACGCCTTCATTTCTGCTAACAACTCGTTCAACAGATCCTCCTGAAAGAAGGGAGGAGAAAAGGAACAAGTCTGAACTTTGAGCATTTAAAAACATTAGTAAGGTCAACGTGTCTCATTCTGTCAACTCACCTCTTTCTTCGGCCTCTCAGCATTTCCATCTGTCTCCCTTGTGGCTACTCGTGGCTGTGGCACCTCTTCTTCTGTCTCCTTGGCAGCAGAGCTAGATGTAGATGTAGGTGTGGGAGCTGCTGCATTTCCTGCTGAAGGCTGGGCGGCCCCAGTCCCAGAGTCTTGTGAGACGAGCTTGGGTTTGCTTCTGAGGGTGTCTCTGTGCTTGGATGGAGGAGCTGAGTACCCACCGCTAAGAGAGACCAATAGGGGTGGTGCATCCTGCCCAGCAATCCATTCATCAGCCAGGAGCGCCGGCTCCAAACCGGCTGTGTCCGGGTAAAGGTCTCCCTGAAACAGATCTGACTGCGGAGGCAAGATGGAGACAGAATTTAATTACAGTTACGTATAGACTCCCTGGGCATGCATGCTTTTAATTCCTTATAGAAAATCATAAGTAATACAAACTGTTTAATTTAATATTGCCTGATTTGTTTTAAAGGCTGTGCAGGGCTTACCTTTCGCGGTACAGTCATAGAAATGGGCTCCACCTTTCTTTCATGCAGTTTGTAGAATCTAGAGAAGACCAGGAAATTTGTATAATCTCGTAAAAGGATAAGGCTGCTGCATTTTACGTTTTTAAAAATGCAACCAAACCCTATGAAAACACCAACACCGAAAACATGTCTCCAAATGCTATATGAGGCTTTGGCTACATGGGCAACATTTATCAAGATCAATATAAAAAGAAAACATGACCAAACATATTTACCTGGCAATTTCACACTTGTTGACATCGACACCTCTTTTACTAAGAAAGCCTGCACCTCTCTGAGGCTCCTTGCTGCTGTATAAGCTGAGGAAGTGAACATAGGGGGATTCGTCTGTCACTTCAAAATACCGGATGGTGCAGTCCCCCTGAAAGATAATCTAATTTAGACAACTGAACCAAAAATGTGAACTGACACAAATTTACCACTTGAGTAAATCTTTGTTCTCTGCACAATGTCGAGTTAATACCTTTCCACACAGGTAGACCATGTTCGTGTCAGGGTCATAAAAGGGTAGAAGAACCCCATTACTTGTATCCATCTCCTGCACTGCCATTGGCTCGGAGAGATCCTTCTGTAAAAAGAAAGAAACATTGATTTAATGCTACTTGTAACTGCAATGTAATTGCTTGCATAGAGTATGTACATTCAACCCACCACAAGAACTATGACTGACAGTGTGCAAACATTTTGCAACTTTTGTGTAATGGAAAATCAATTGCTAATGCTGATACTAAAAAACTTTTCTATTTTCTCCAAACTGCACCAGGTTACAGGACCTCCTCTCACTCTGAATCAAAGATATTTTAAAGTAGTTAGAGAGAGGAGAGACTCCAACTGCTGGCAAAGAGGCTGGTCTGAATCTGAAGATCTTGGCAGAGCATGTATGTGTAGACACAGCCATGCCAACCATACCATATCACTCATTATACAGAGCTGTCTCACACTGGAGTCTAAACATCTACAAGGTCTTGATCTTACAAAATCTTAACCTTCAGAGACCTTGGAGCTTCGTCACATGCCTGCACACAGACAGCGAAGGACTCCGAGGCCTCCGAAAATACCTAACCATGGCCATGGATGAATCATACATTCATACAGTCACTATTATCACACACAATGGCATTCAAATAATTTTATATTGAATAGCTTTCCCACAACACCAATGGTTATGGAATGCTGAGGGTTAGACAGGTTAGGCAAGTTTTATCAGGTGCCCGTATGAGCACTGAAACTTTTTGTCTGCTGTAAAAAGAGGTCTTCTTCATACTAGATTCCTTCATAAAGTCCTTCCAATGTAAGTGATGTGGGTATTGTGCACTACTTCCTAGACTGACACTGAATGTTGGCATTGAACATCAACAGTACACTGCAGAATCATTAAATATGAAGGTAACTGGTAAGACTTACCGTATCCCATAATGCCATCTGTCTCTCACTCATACGGCTGAAGCCTGTGGTCAGGATCTTCCCATCTGAGAGGAACACAGCTCTCATTGGCCTGGTGCCATCATGGACCTTCTCTTTCACCTAGGAGAACAATAAGAGACTGATGAAGGACTCATGTGGGAGCAACACAGCAAACGAGCCACTGGCAGGATGTGTGCATGCACGATGTAGTGTTGTATAACTTCTTTGGTGTGCATCTGAAGAAATGTGAAATCACCTTCAGCACGGTGCCCCGTCGCGGGTCGATGACACGCAGAGCCTTGTCCTTGCACACAGTACAGACAGCGCTGCCGTCCTTGTTCCAGCTGACACTGTAGATCACATCTGGGTGGGCATCACTCAGCTGGTACACAAGCTCCCCCGTGCCCACGTTCCACACACAGATCAAATTATCGCAGCCTGGAGGGAGTATGGCACATCAATCAATTCTTAAAGTGCATAACTGCTAAATGCATGTACATAAAAGTGATCTGGTGCATTGTGCATTGTGATTGGCTGAGTTTATAAAGAAGGAGCATATCTCATATCTACTGAGCAATGCCACTAAGAGCTTTGCATGCCAAGAGGAGGATCTGAAATTGAGATGTAAGATGTACATGAGTCACATTTTTCACGTCACTATATCACCGTTTAGACTTATCTGGTGTTTGTAAAGTCTATAAACACAATGATTGAACAAACATTAATATTTCTGTGTGCACATTTTGTAATTAATAACATGGTTATCGTAGATTAGCTGGGCTAACCGTTAGCTGTTAGCCCCGTTAGCGGTGTCTGTAATGACTCATTAACTCAATGAACGGTCTGTGAAAAAATTAGTTTTTCCAGTGGATATCTTAGTTACAACATGATTGAGCTAGCAAAGCAGTTTTGTGTTGCTATGTGTGGTATTTATTCAGTTTTAGGAAATCACGATGTCTAGAAAGCATCAGTGGCTGCAGCTGACAGGGCCAGCTAACACTAGCAGCAAAGCTAACATCAGGACGTCATCTGTTAAAGGCCTCCCGTTGTTGGATACGACATGAAACTACTCCAGTTAGCTCAATCATGTTGTAACTAAGAAATCCGCTGGAAAAAATATTTTTTTCACGGACCGTTCATTGAGTTAATGAGTCATTACAGACACTGCTAACGGGTCTAACAGCTAACGGTTAGCCCAGCTAATCTACTATAACCATGTTATTAATTACAAAACGCGCAAACAGAAATAGTAATTTTTGTTCAATCATTGTGTTTATAGACTTTACAAACACCAGATTAGTCTAAACGGTGATATAGTGACGTGAAAAATGTGATATATATATATGTGTGTGTATATATATATATATATCACTAAACTCTGCTGGTTTTCTACCCGAAGTGTTTGTTAACAACAATGCAATTCCCTCAATAGTGAAGCTGATTTGTGTACTTGTGTTTGAAATGGTCTCTATTAAGCCATGTTTAATGTGTGTTTCGGGTGTGTTTTTAATCAACTAAACTGTACAGCACTTCACAGAAACGTCCTCCGCCCACGAGTGTTTTGGAGGTGCAACTGCAGAGTGACACAGACACACCACTGCACAAGTATAAATGCTCAGAGCTGATGCACCTGCTTAGTTTCTTATATTTGACACCAACTCCAACTCCATGATTTGCTCAATTTTTTATACACATCTTTATAGTTAGAGGTTAAGCTCTTGCACACCAAAGCCTACTAGAGTATGTGCATTGGTATACACATATGACTATTTTCTAAGATAAAACAACATCTAACAGCTTTGCAGCAAAGTGTAATTATTTTTCTAGTGTATCACGTTCTCCTTTAAACTTGCATTGCACGCTATTAATCACTTGGAAATCCAATTCCTTGCTTGTATAATGCAGCAGTATTCGAACTGTCTGTCACTGAACACCAACACAGTAAGATAAGAGCTGTTCTTCAACTCTCACTGTTTACAAGCGGATGGGTCACTTTTCCCTGTTTAGCACATGGATGACATAACCGGCGTGTTGTTGGCAGACATGTTGGTCATGGTTATCAGCATTTAACATTCAGGGAGCTGGATTTTAAAATAAAAGCTTGTAGGTGGTAACAGGAGTTTACTGGAGGTACTGGACAGGGCTTGATTTTCAAAATAAAAGCCCCATGATGGTAATATTAGTTTACAAAGGGGCCTAGACAAAAATTAATTCTCAAGATTAAAACCCATTGATGGTAATATGATCAAATTTAAACCTTTTTAAGTTCTTAGTAGTTTCAGTGAATTGAAAAACTCTTTAACTTCACTCTACATGATATATATATATAAACCTCCTGTGAGAAGGTCTGCCTGCACACACCCTTCTTTTTGTGTTTATGTAAATGTATGTAAAACAACACATAAAGCACACTGGTCTTGTTGCATGGTGGTACAGCTCAATCTGTCTCCCTGCAGTGCACAGGTAAAAGAGCAGCGTCTGACCAAGTTATATTTCAAACAGTCATACACAATCCGAATAGTTTTCTGCGACCAATTATGTGGCACCAGGATGTCATAAATGGTGTTACCTGCAGTCAGGAGGATATTGAAGGCAGTTGGGTGCCAAGCCAGGATTCCAACTCGCTTACTGTGTCCCTCGAGGGTCACAATGGCCTCAGTCATCGGGCTCGTCAGGCCCCCGTCTGGGATCTGCCACACCTTCAAACCACCAGACACAGCAGACATTAACTTGTGAATGTGTTCCATTCAGGTGCTACCAGAGCTACTGGTGTTTTATGCCGTGTATTAATATATAACAGCAGAACTTTTGGGGGTCACAGGCCAGGAAACTATGAGCAACAATATGTCACTTCCTTTAATTGGAGAAGAGAGAGTGTGTAAACCCAGTTTACACACTGTGATGAGGGTTACCTATGTCATGTGACAATGTTTGACACCAATAACTGATGAAGGGCCACAAAACCACCTGCGTACAAGCTTGAAAAGCCTCAGCAGTGTAAACCTGCCTTTACTGTGCAGTCCTCTGAGGCACTTGCAATGATGTTGTCGTCATGAGGAGACCACTGGATGTCCAGCACTGGTGCTGCATGGCCGCACACCGTGGGACAGGACTGATCGATCCTGCCGCTCTGTGGGAGAAAACAAAAAGTTAAAATCACGACACTGTGGCAGCTGACTGGAGAAACTTTAACACACTGCAGGACTATAACCTTTGTCCACTATCTGACTTTGAACTGTAAAAGCATTACATTGAGCGAGGCCTCACTTGCTGACATATTGCTTTTAGCATCAGAGTAGAACACAGGAAACAGGCTTTTAAATCATATTGATCCACTGTTTATTTGACGCTGAATGTGATGCAGACGGGGCTGAACCTTGCTGATCGGAACAACGAGGAAGGCCCCTCCTCCGCCGGCCTCGATGATAACGGCGATAAATTTGGGGTTGACGGCGCAGAGGGGGCTGTCCCACGTCACGCGGGACACTCGGACATCATCGATGCAGTGCTCAGCTTTCCACGCCTGGGCGAAGACGTGGCGGAACTTGCTCTGCCTGACCACACCTCGCCTGAAAGACATGTCTGTGGAGAAAGGACAAACATGACCAGTGAGTGATGTGGCACAAACACCTGAAAACAGTGATGAAAACAAGAAAGCAAAGAGGAACTTAATACTTTCTGTCGTAACTTTAAATAAATGTGCAATGATTTTAAAATGTTTGATTAGGCCTAATTGTTTCAGTCAATACTAGTTTTCTTGCACCACTTAAAATAAAGAATGCCTCGCAACTCCCCATGAAGCTCTGTTGACCCACAGTTGGGGTTGGGATCTTTGATATTAAAATGTTTTAGGGCTACTAAAGGGGAATATCACCAATTTACAAAAAGGCAAACATGTTATTCCTTAAGTCCAAAACAGTCTAAAAATATAAGTAAAAACGAACAAGTGACTTTCAAATCTAAAAATTAGAGTGCTAAAAGTCAAATTTGTGATGTCATAGAGTATTAAGTTTGGAACTGCTCCATAGACGAGGAATTTGGAAAGATCTAGACCCAACTGGGTCGTGGTCCAAAAGTGGGTTGTGGGTCCATTCTGAATGGACCGCAAGTGACTTGCAAATGTGTCAAGTTTGTAAAAATACGCACTTTATCTTTTAGTACAATACAATTCCAGCACAGAGCTTTTATCTTGAGATGCCGTTTCCTGCTGTAGAGTGAATGATTAACAGACAGCTACTTGACAGAGACAACAAACTACCTCGACGACATGGCCAAACACAAGTGTGATGCTGAATATATTAAAATGTTGGACCTTGAACTAATGACAAAGTAGAAATCTGGACCCCGAGGCTGAACCAGTTCGAAACCACTGATCTAGATGACACTGAGAACAGCCAGAGGAATGCTCTGAGTACATGGGGACATTTTCTCTTTCAGAACTGTGAACACTACAATAGAGTAAAGCTCATTTGGGTGTAGAAACCAAAAAGAATCTGTGGGTCCACAAAATCAGTCTCCCATTCATTGTCTATGGAGCAGCTCCAGACTTTATACCCTATGACATCATAGGTTTGAGACATCTCTGGTTTCCGGTTTTGAGAGAGAGGAGCTCACGTTCACAAATAATGGAACTTTCCTGGCCATGGAAATAACATCCTTCAATTCTTCATTTAAGTGGTGTTCCCCTTTGAATTCACAATTCCAGGCACTGCTCAAGTGTCTTCAATGTGGCACCGTAATGGTATGGAAGATTTGATTTTCTAAATGTGTTTCACTAGGACCCACACAATTCTTTGTTTTTGGATAAAAAACTGTTTTCTCTAAGCATATCTTTTTTTTTCTCCCACAGTTCTGATTTGCATGTGTTATGTGAATGTATACAGCAGCACTTGTCCAACCTGTGAGGTTTGATAAATAGCTTATAGTTTGTAAACCCATGTGGGATGGGTTTAATGATTGACATGGACATAAAAACTAACTACACACACATGCAAAATGATCGCTTTAGTCATTGCAGTTGCTAAAAAGCAGAGCAACTTAACTTTGTTCTAGCATTATGCATCTGCGCACAGCTAATTAAGATCCATACACATTCAGTTACTTTACAGCTCATTCAGCCAATCCTTAACATCTTTAGGGGTTGTTAGCGAGAGAGAAAAGGGGGCTGTCAAAACAGCAGGCAAATTCTTTCATACTGGGAGTCTGTCCTGAAAAGTACAGTCAGGCTCCAGTGGACAAAAGGGCATGATCCGCCTGAAACCAAAACATGCTGTGGCAGAGAGGGGAAGGGGGTTGGGCAGTCCGAGCTGCTGAGGCAGGGGAGCCAGTAACCCTATATGCCATCTCTCTAACGCTTCACAGTTGTCAAAGCAAATTGTATTTTAGCAGGTAGACAGGCTCCATTTTTGTTCACAGCAGCTTGTGAGGCACATCCCTGCACCTTTGTATAGCAGAGCCCAAGACTGTCACACATCCATCGGTATTTATGTACTAAATAGTGATCTACAACATTAGGAAGCTTGTAATTTCATATTATACTGTTGCAAAATACCCACATAGTATTTTACATAATTTATGCTGGGGTTTCTATTGTTGTCTGCACACAGTGCGAGGAAATGTAGATTTCGCAAAGAGTAACTACAGGCATGAGCAACAAAGGACGCGCAGCAATGCGTAGTTTATCCCAGAATAAGACATTTGGAGGAAACGGCAGGGTTATGAGTCCGGAGCACAACAGCATACCTGGCTTTCGACCTCTCCTAATTGGAAAAAGGATCACCAAAGACTCGGGCGTGACAGGAGGAGGCCAATAAAATAATCCGCCGCCAGCAGCAGTAACTTAATCCTCTCCTGTGTCCAGGCAGGCGTTCACGTCGATTGCGCAGACCTATAACAAAATACGTCCATTAGAATTAAGCACATATTCGTTTTGTTGCAGAATTTGCAGCTATTCTCATGTTGGTTACTCAGTAATTACGCATGTCTGCTGTAGTAAAAGCCGAACCTGAAAGCGCATGTCCCGTGCTGAGATATGTCTACATTAAATGGTGCACAGCGACGCTGAATGGAGCCAAGCTGATGGTGGTGGTGGTGGTGGTGGTGGTGTGGGAAGAAATGCAGACGGTGTTCGCCCCCGTCTCCCTTTACAAACGGCTGATTTGAAGGATGGATTCGGCAGAATCCCAGACACTTCCGCTCATGGCAGGATATATCAAAGACACGCAGGAGTCAAGAGGGACATCATCCGTCTACATCCACATTCCTGTCTGACACACCGGATGTGTTTACACCTGCCAAATATGCCTTGAATTAGCAATGAAATATAAGCTAGTTTTAATGACCGAACCACCTAATTATTAAAATATCATTCATATGTGGTGTCCAGTTGCACCTTACTGCGCATGCGTGAAACAAAAAAAAAAGCATCTTTTTTCTTTATACACTTATTTTTGAAGATACGACTTTTGTAACTTTTCACAAAGAGGCTGGAGCATAAAATCACATTTGACTCAAGCGTCAACTGACTTTGAAAGATAAAGATGGTTGTACGTTTAACAAAGGAACATTTTACGACAGCTTGTTTGCCGTAATGCACCTCGCAAACCAAACGCTCGTAAATCACATTTACCATGTTGCCATGGTAAAGTTACGGCAAGCCGGACGCGTTTCAGTGTTTCTGCTGTAACACTTGGACAGATAATTCGCAAAAGTTTAGTCAGTATAAAATATTTTATTTAAAAAAAAGTAACAAGACACAATAATATATTGTAACGAAATCACTAATTTTAATACAGAATTTCTATTAAAACGCGAATGTTTTGTCTTTATTCGTACATTTTTATTATTTCAATTGTAATGGCATTTTATTTTGGCAGAACCAATGTGTTCAATGTGTCAGTGGCCCTACAGCGCCACCCAGTGTTCAACATGGCACAATGCAGGTTCATTATTTGTTCCCAGTAAAGTGGTGTTTTAAAGTTGGTGCAGCGAACGGCGGTGTTCGCTACACAAACGGCAACAAAACAAAACGGCCTCACATGTAAACCATATTCATGTCATATTTCAGTACCATATGTACTTTATATACAGTGACGTGGCCTCTATGCAACAGGTGGCTCCGTGGCGCAATGGATAGCGCATTGGACTTCTAGGCTGAGGTGAAGTGATTCAAAGGTTGTGGGTTCGAGTCCCACCGGAGTCGCATTTTTTGTTCGCAAATGATCGCCAGTTGGTACGTGTTAGCTGTTCCTCTCTAGCATAGACTGGATGCTTGAACTATCAAAAATCCAGTTTACACTTAAGTCAGGTTAACTTTGACTTTTTTATTTGCATGCAACCCAGCGTCAACACAACTGAGTACTACTCTCTGTAATGAGTGCGTGATAAATGTTATGCTGTAATTTAAATTAATTTTACATTATGTAGCTGGCGAGGAGAAAGTTATCGTTCGCTAAGTTTGCTAGTTAGCAGTAAATAATCAGCTGGAGGTGTTAAGTTAGCAAGATACAATCAAATTGGTTTCCGGTGGTGTCCTTCAAAATATAACATTCTCGGGATTAAAAAAAAAAAAAACAAAAAAAAACACCAGACCCAAGTGCTGTACTTTATAATTCACTATATTTGCTTATACTTATCGTTGCTTTTTACATGTAAAATCATATGATAAATTCATATAATATAAATAATAATAATACATAATCTACCCAAATACTGACACAATGTACTATTACTTTGAAGGCCAAAAAAGCTAGTTTCATCCGGCTAAACTGTTAGCTTGAAGCAGCCAATCGGGAAAACAATGTAGCTAATGCTAACTGTTTGTTTCTAGACGAGACCAAATTGTGTTGCACCGGGTGTAACCAACGAGCTAACGTTAGGCTAGTTAGATGTAGCTAGCTAGCTTTAGATTCTTGTCGGCGTACGCAGCTGTAGAATGAACATTATACACACGATTATTGAGGGATACTGAGGAAAGTCGTTGGTGTCACTTTATTTTACAACCACACTGCAGTTGTCGTCGACGTCTTCTGCTTAGTTATTTTCACCATTAGCTGTCCAGTGTTGGTCAGTTAGCTACGTTAGCTCGATACAGTAGCGTATGGGTGTCAAAGTTAGCCGTGACTTCACCGGGTGTCTGGTTGCCTGATCTCACATTTCGGACACGTCAAGGTAAACATTTAGCCATTGACGAGTTTGAAAGCTAGCTAGCAAGCTAACGATTGTTGAGCGGCGTATCTTGCTTGAGTCGCATTGTAAATATGCACTTGTCAGCCGGTGTATTTCGAGCAAACGTGTCAAATTGGTGTTTCTTTACTTTAGCTCCTGTTCGAGCAATGAGCTGTTATTACCCGAGACTCCCACTAGCCTTGGCGCTAACGTCGGCTAGCTTCGGGTGTCAGCTCATCAATATGTCAGGGGTTTTACACAGTTTATGTTGTTATCATCTGGTTTTCTTTGTTCAAAATACTTGCACGACTGTCACATGTACCTGAGATAATAATAGCACATTTTAAAAGCTTGCCATCTGTGTTAAATAATGATATATAGTGTATAAGTAAATAGTCAAAATCACATTAACGTGTTTTAAACACGTCACACCCTCTTTTATGCACATCTATTTCCAGCTTATGCTCCAGTTTTGCAAGTAAAATATAACAGCAGTGGATCTGTATTGACTCCATGGTTAATCTTTGACCTGTCACTCCACACTGAAAGATCAATATCAACCACCAGTAAGGAATTATATTAGTGTAACGTTAGTATACAATGCTGAGATGGTTCAGCATTAAAGTAAGGCTTTGACGAACAAATAATTTCATTGTGAATTAATCATTTCAGCCTCAAAATGTCAGAAAATAGGGGGAAAAGGCCTACTGCAGTTCCACAAAGGCCATGATGACATATTGAAACGTCCTGCATGTTGGATTAACAGTCTAACATCCAAAGATAATCAGTTTAATACCACAGAACATCAAGAACGTTAGCAAATATGAGCATTTGAGAAGCATGGATCAATGAATTTGTTGCATTTGTGCCTTAAAAATTAGTTAAAATGGTTTGTGATTAATTTTATGCTGACCCACTAAATGTTTTATAATTTCAGCCCTATGTGAGAGCGCACACACACACACACACACACACACACACACACACACACACAGTTGTGTCATTTCTAAGACTTCGGACTTTCATTTTCCTTTTAAGGTTCCTCAAATCTATATCTCGATTTTGGGGGCTGTGATGTCGGAGCCCAAGACCCCCACTCCCACTCCTGCTGGCGACACATACAAAGGATGGGTGTTCAAGTGGACAAACTACATCAAGGGTTATCAGCGGAGGTGGTTTGTCCTGAGCAATGGGCTGCTGTCATACTACAGGTATGCTTTTCTTGTAGAACAGATAAAAGTAAGGAAGGACATAGCTTTGATCATGTCACCAGAGAAATCAGTCAGCCTTGATCTGCTGTCAGTAATGTTTACTTACACCCAAATAGCTGTTGATTAAGCAGGAAACAGTCAACCTCACCTTATCGATATTTCTTTTCTATTTTAATATGATTTCCCCGTCAGTATTGGTGTATGGTGTATTTTCTTCTTGGCTCAATCTCCTTTGATTATTAGGACCCAGGCGGAGATGGGCCACACGTGTAGAGGCACAATCAACTTGGCCACGGCGACTATCACTGTGGATGACGCCTGCAACTTTGTCATCTCCAATGGCGGGGCACAGACGTATCACCTGAAGGCCAGCTGTGAAGTGGAACGTCAGCGCTGGATCACTGCCCTGGAACTGGCCAAAGCCAAGGCGGCCCGCATGCAGGCTGAGTCAGGTAAAACATACAAACACACAGGCAGATGGAAAAAAGTGCTTTGTGAACCTGAGAGAGTGTTATGAGAGTGGCAGATGTTTGTGAAGGCTTTTTTAAGCTGATGTTTTTTTTGCTTCCTTGTTGCTTTGCTTATTAACAGATGACTCGGGGGACGACTTTTCCCCATCGTCCCCACCGGCGGCGCCCGGACAAGGTGGCGGGTCACAGAACTCAGAGGTTCAGTCTGCTCTCAGAACACTAGGCAGCAAGGTGGAGGATCTCAGCACGTGCAACGACCTAATTTCAAAGCATGGCTCTGCCCTCCAGAGGTCAGGCTTTAACACTCTGTTGCTCTCTGTTTGCTTCACTCCCGCTTTGTCAGTCCAAAGTTTCTCATGTCTCTTGTATCTTAACTTTTATCTCAACTGAAGAATCCAAAACATTAGGACTAAAAATCCACTGATGTTTACTAATGTTTGACATGATAATGCAATTTACTTTTAAAGTAATATCTTTATGTCTAGAATATAACTTTACTGCTGCATGTTACTCTTGCTTTGGAATTTACATATTGAGTTTGGGTGTGGTGTTGCACTATTTACAAAAGAGCAGGCAGCCTTGATTAAGAAAAAATACTGCAGTTAACAGAAAAAACAAAAAGTTTTAGAGTAATAAAACCATTAAATCTCAGGTTAATGGCCCTTTACTCTGTAATTTGATGATATATTGTCCCAGCTGTTTATCCATGTTTGACACTTTGATGTTCACTTCAGGTCTTTATCAGAACTGGACAGTTTGCGTCTGACTGGAGAGGCTGGGGATAAGATTCGCCAGGTGACAGAGAGGGCCACGCTGTTCCGCATCACTTCTAATGCCATGATTAATGTAGGTGTAGCCTCTTCTCTCATGATATCTATGTCTGTGGAAATGAGAGTGGGCTTTGTGAATCTACACTCTGTGCAATCTGCACAGCAAATTACCCGGCCAAAATTGCTCGTATTAATTGGATCAGGGGTTTCAGTTGTTCTGGTCTGACCCTGTTTTATGTTTTCCCGCTCAGGCGTGCAGAGACTTCCTCGCGCTGGCTCAGGCTCACAGCAAGCGATGGCAGAAGGCCCTTCAGGCAGAGCGGGACCAGCGAGTCAGGTTGGAGGAGACTTTAGAGCAACTGGCCAAGCAGCACAACCACCTGGAGCGAGCGTTCAGAGGAGCTGCACAGGCTAACGCTACTGCAGACAACAAAAGTAAGACGTGACTCCAAGCAAGTTCCCAAGCTGCAGTTTGGATATGATCACTTGTTTCCTGACTGATTCTTCTTCCTTTGCACTCAGGAGAGTCCTTCCTTTTTCTACTCCAGTATCTTTATTTTACTGAGTTTTTTTGTGTAAGTCTTTACAGATGTGAGAATCCACATGCCTATAAACCTCATAAACAAATGGTCAGGTGATTAAACCAGTAAAACCACAGAATAAAGAAGTTTCACATTAAAAATCAGCGTTTTGGCTCATCACAAAGGGGCTGGGGGCCCAGGGTCTTGTCAGTGCTTACTAACCTTTTTTCCCTGATATCCTACAATGCAGACATTCAGGAGGTTTTTATTGAGACCTGTGTTATCAGCAGAGGTCTCCTCCTCTCCAAAACAAACAGACCCAATGATTTAAACTGATAAAGACAAGATAAAGCAATTTCACGTTAAATATCAGTGTTTATCTAATTTTGTTTGGCACAGCAGGGCCTGGAGCTGAGCTGCCACTAATGTTTGCTCTGCTTGTTTCTCTAATAACATAAAATCCAGTGACTAAAATGCTTACTCTTGACCAAGATCTTAAAAGTGTATTGTCAAGATGACTTAAAACTGTCTAAAAATAAATTTATGACAACCCTGGCGCATTTGCAAGGGGATTTGACACCACTGACAGGCGACAGCAACCAAATTAATTGATTAAAAGTACAGATTTCTCTGGGTTTGAACATTGTTGGAAATGTTTGGGATGATGTAAGTACACATCACAAGGTGTTGTCGTTTTAAGACATTTTAACGTGGAGAATTTAAATGCTATATCTTTAAAAAAGTGTAATCAGGTTTTTAGTCACTATATTAGAAACACTGACTGATGTGTTTCTTTCTAAGGTGCTGCCGGGCCGGGAAAAGGCGAGGCCAGCGACGAGGACGACGACAACGAGTTCTTTGACGCCATGGAAGAGGCTCCCGAGTTTATCACTGTACCCGCAGATCCCCAGTTCCACAAGTCAGTGCGCACTCACCTCACTCTCACTCGTCCCACATGCGCTTGTTTACATGTGGGGTGAGAAGTCATACAAGGAAATCGTTTGTGAATTCCCCCAAGCCTCCAGTGTCTCTCTGACATATTTCTTTAACCCATTTCCTTGTGTGAAGTTGGCACAAGATATAATAAAGCCAGACAGGCTGATGGCTCACACTTCCCTTATTTGTAAAACCCCTGATTGAGTTGGTTGCTCAGTATCAGTCGAACCAGTTTATGCTCCGTTTCCTTGTGTGTTTTAAATGGCTGTTTGTGTAACCAGAAACCTTTCTGACACTGACAGAGTCTCTTTATTTTTTAACCACTTTACAGACGGTCAAGCAGTAACATAAGCGGTTTCAACAGTGAAATGTGTCCTGATGATCAATCGGTAGGTTCTGATCTGGCCTCTAGGATGAATGTTAAAAGACTTGTTCACTGTTTTTCGGCTAAAATCTCATGAAAATGTTTACCATGATTTTTTTAATCCTGAATATAAATGCAAGGTTTTATTGAAAAGCTGCAGCAGGGTTGTAGATATCTCAAAACTGCTATAAACTATAATAAATCAGATCAGAAACATGTTGTGAAAAATCTGTTTTACAAGCTTAAGTATTTCCAAAGCTATTGTGCGGTGTATTGACGGGACTGTCTGTCTTATAGCTTAATGAGGAGCCTTTAGCGATGAACCAGGAGTCTCCCTCTCAGGAGCTGGTACCCCTGAAGAAGAGGCGAGCACGCATCCCAGACAAACCCAACTACTCTCTCAACCTGTGGAGTATCATGAAGAACTGTATTGGCAAAGAGCTGTCCAAGATCCCCATGCCTGTGAGTGTTTTTCTTCAAAGGTTACTCAAGATCAAGTGTGACGCACAGGAAGTTTGTTAGTCGGTCTGGCCAGTTTCACCTCCTCTCCTGCTCCGCCATTTAATGCCTTTGTGTGGTCACATTAAATGGCACTGATTCTAACAAGCTAACAACAGCATGTTAAGGTGAGGCATGTAAATCAAAGACTTTTGGCACTGACATGCTCCTGTGACGTGTGTTCAGCCGAGACGGTGATCATCCCGATGGCTGCAGTACCGGGTCAACGACATTCTTATACATCAGTGTCTAAATAGCTCCAGTGACAGATTTAATGAGGGAGAACTGACAAACAAGCTGTGTGTGTTTATTTTAAAATGTTCAGGGACCTGTAGATTCACATCTGTGATCTTTATTTAGTTTCCTTTATCTGGAAGTGATTTGTCATTTTCACAATATTCTGCTCTGTCATGCTTATGCTGCCGAAACGGCATCGTTCAGTCAGCGCGGCAGATATAGAAAGATAACTGATAATAAGAAAAAACAAGGTCCAGCAAGTCTCAAATGAATGCAGACAGAATCATCATACATTTATTCGTCAAGCATTGACAATCTAACAGACCAAGGCAGTGCATTCTGAAAAATAACAGTGGCGTAACATGGCAGTAACGGTCATTTACCATCTCTGTAACATGGCGGCTTATGTCAGCCTCTGCTCAGAGTGTAAGGAGCTCCCAGACCTCCCAGACCTCATTGGCTCCACAGTTTTAATGTGTTCTAAAAACTGTCTATGGAGCAGCTTTATACCCTGTGACATCACAAATTTGAGTTTCAGCATTCTGTCTTTTGGGTTCAGGAGAGAGTTGCTGAGGTTTACTTATATTTTTGGACTCTATTTGACCTCAGGAATGACACGTATGGAATTTGGAAATGGGTATAGTTCCCCTTTAAATCTGGTTAAGAGCTAACCTGATGGAGAATTGGGACACCACTTCCCGTCACGTGAACACGCAAAACCAAGGGGAAGGGCCAAGACAAGGGCTAAGGGGAAGAAATGGAATTGGTCCTCGGTCTGTGAGGGCTTAGGGCTTGAGTCAACGAGTCTGTAAGGGATTCATTTGGGATTGGGGGATTGTATGTCGTCACAACGTCACACCCGTCCCATCCATGGTCCTGTCCTGCCAGTTGTCCCTTTCGCACAGACATTGATTGGGCGCTAGCACTACCTCCGCTGCTGGCTTAATGTTGAGGCAACTCTGCCCCCCCTTTTTGCAATTGCCTCTGCTTGAAGAATAAATACATGAGATTATTTCACCTGAAGACAGGGTGCCTTTTTTCCATGCTTGCTTTCATTAATTTAAGACTTACTGGTTGTTGTTTTCTGTACTTGCACCTGCCTCACTAAAGAGCTCTTGTCAGACCAGCCATCAGAGCTGAGCGCAGCTTCTTCCACTGAAAACTGATAATATCAATTTATATTTATAGCACAAACCTGGCACTTGTTTTTGCTTTTGCTTTGTTGTGTTGTAAGCATACTACACATGATCGCTTGCCACAAACATAAAAGAAGACCATAACAAAATACAGGTTGAAGCTAACTCTAGGAGACCAAAATAGACGTATGTGCTAACCCAGTTGCTACCTTTTTGTTAAGGCCTAATCACACCTGTGTGCTGTGTCCAGGAATATCCTGAACACTGCGAAATCAGATGACAATAGGACAATACAGGCAGAGAGCAGAGTCTCTGCGGAAAAACACATCGCCACACACTGGTAGTGGATCATAAGTGACGATTGTGAGGGACTACTGTGTGAATCAGTACATTTTATCTTTAAATGTGTTATTTTATTGGGATAAAAAATGCGGTGTATCATCTTATTTTGTACACTCTGTAAGCGGCGTAGAAAGGCCCTGATAATAGTAATGTTCATTTCAAACTAAATGTGATCATCCCTATAAATGATGAAGAATGCAACCATTACTTCACATCCACATCACTCTGCCCTCTAGGTAAACTTCAACGAGCCCATTTCCATGCTGCAGCGGTTGTCGGAGGACCTTGAGTACCATGAGCTGCTGGATAAGGCTGCCAAGTGCCAGAGTTCGCTGGAGCAAATGTGCTACGTGGCCGCCTTCTCCGTCTCTTCCTACTCGACCACCGTCTACCGCACGGGCAAGCCTTTCAACCCTCTGCTGGGAGAGACGTATGAGCTGGACCGCCGGAGAGAGAGCGGCTACCGCTCCCTCTGCGAGCAGGTGAGATGGAAAGAAACACAGAAAGATAGAGGGCTTCTAACAAGGAAGTGAAACTGAACAAAGAATGAATGTCACGAAGGGATATTTGGGGAGTCACATGTTACAGAGAAGTAGCAGTCATGTTTATGTAAACTGATCACATCAGGAATACTAGAAGGGCAGATTTAGAGGAGTGATGGTTACACAAACGTGACAGTGTGAGTGTTTGCAGTCTTTGTGGTCACAGTTTAAACTAGTTTCATTACAGGTAATTATAGTCGCGGCATTTGGCATGAAAATTCAAGAAGCTCAGTGAAACAAAATGCGACACAGCAACTTTCATTTTCCTCTGAAGCAATAAAGAATAAAGAAAAGCATGTTCAAAGAAGCAGAGACAGGAAATGATGGCGGGGGGCGAGTGCAGGACACAGAATGGAGGCTTAATGTTGGAAAATTAGACTGGCAGAAAGGTTTCTGTTCCTGAAGACCAAGAAAATATATCCAGTCCAATAACTAATCCAATAAATTGTGCTTTCAGGCAGTAAATCCGGTGATCAGGCAGCTGTGGAGAAGGCTATATTTAGAGCACAATTCTGTCACAAAGGCTTTAAATGGGATTGGGTTAGTAGGAGAAACTATTAAGTCCTGTTGTGGATGAGTAATATAATTGGATTTGAGATTTACAGTGGGGGTTTTTATGCTCTACTGTATAACAATAGGCTTTTTTCATGTATGACAGGTCAGTCAGTAGGTCTGTATGTCTGTGTCTATATATAACTTTTTATGGAGTCAAAACTGTTAGGGCGCAGTGTTAATTTCTGTCACAAAAACCATAATTAAATTTGTTAGTCAACGAACATTTTTCCCATGACTAAGACGTGACACTAAGAGGTCACTAAACTCATTAAACACGAACTGTGACTTTATCAACTGTTACAGTACCGCAGTCAGCCAGCAAGGGGGCGATCAAGGTGTTTTGGCTTCACTTTTGGGAAGCTGTTGGCTGTCATGCCATATTATAATGTACAATCTGTGATTTTAACATGCAATATTGTTGACGAAAAGTCACTTGTTTGGTCTATAAAGTGTCAGGAAATAGTGAAAAATGTTGGACAGTGTTTCCTAAAGCCCAAAATCGCTTCCTTGAATGCCTTTTTTAATCCCTAACCCAAGGATATTCAGTTTACTGTCATAGAGGAGTAAAGAAAACAAAAAATATGAACATTTAAGCAGCTAAATTTGGTGAATTTGACTGTTTTTCCTTAAAAAATAACTTCAGATTTATCACTTAACTAATTAGTCGGCAATTAATTTAATAGTTGACACGTAATTGATTAATTGTTGCAGCTCTGCTGTTTTGTTTTTTGTCAGTGTGGCCATGGTTTCAATTCTAACACTTGGTACTCAGTGTAGAACTAACCTCAGACAATTTATTCAGCAGCTGGGTAACAAGACGGGAAGCTTTAGCTGGGCTAGAGGAGAGGAAGCATTTATATGGGCCCATGTTGGTTGTACTGCTTAAACTGATACCACAGGACCATCAGACCAGACACTTTATGCAAAACCTTAATCATTCAACGTGTTTTTTCATGAAATAATGATAAGATAAAGTAAAAAAAAAAAAGATAAACTAATTAGTTTAAGCGGGATTAGAAATGTTAAAATATAATCTGACGACTAAAATGTCAAACGTTCTCATCGACTAATACTACTAAAATAGTTGTGGTTGTCTTTAGCCAAGGTGAGACTAAAATGTCCTTTAGTGAACTAAAACTAACATGATGAGATTGACTGAATATGATGACATCTAACGAGGACATGTGACCCAGGACTAAGACTAAATAGCTGACAGAATAAACACTATGAGGGAGGAACCAAACCTACAGAGCAGTACCACTCAGGGACCACTTTTTGATGCCTCAAGTTATGTTCTTTTTTTAAACCAACTGAACCCTTGATGTTATTTTCACCTCTCTCTCAGGTGAGTCACCACCCCCCTGCGGCAGCGCACCATGTGATCTCCGATCGTGGCTGGACCCTGAGACAGGAAATCACTGTTGCCAGCAAGTTCAGAGGCAAATACCTCTCGATTATGCCTCTAGGTAAGAGACAGATCTCATCAAAACATATTAAGCATGCTTTGCAGTCTGATGATGACGTTGGTCGAGGGTGTGATCACAATTTATTTCCTGAACATGGCTGGAGTGGATGAACCGTGACTGCAGTGTTTTTGTGAGGGATCAGTGAATAAAGCTTGAGGAATGTATCAGACACACCTTTGCTTCATGGAAGGCTATCTTTAGGATGTTATTGAGAAAACCAAACAATGGTTTGCTCTGTCACATGAAGCTTATTTGGTTCCGCTGTCTACTTTTTCCTTGTAGGCACGATTCATGCAATCTTTGAAAAGGGCAACAATCACTACACATGGAAGAAAGTTACCACCACAGTGCACAACATCATCGTAGGAAAACTGTGGATCGATCAGGTGAGACTGACGGTTGAAAGTAAGATGACAGTTGTGATATATGTACATTTGACTTTTTTATACCCTGAAAAAATGCACAGCCCACCTTCACTCTAGGTCAGTATGCACTTAAGCATTTTAATATTTATTCATTAATAACTCTTTATTGTTTTTCCTTGTTAGTGTTGATAGCACCAAGGTTATTAAAGTTCATGAAAACTAACTGAGACACGGGGCGTCGGTGGCTTAGTGGTAGAGCAGGCGCCCCATGTACAAGGCTGTTGCCGCAGCGGCCCGAGTCCAGCCTGTGGCCCTTTGCCGCATGTCATCCCCTCTTTGTCTCCCCCTTTCACACTTAACTGTCCTGTCCATTAAAGGCAAAAAATGCCCCCCCCAAAAAATAATAAAAAAAAACAAACAAACCAAAAAACAACTAACTGAGACACTAATATGAACTCACAAAACCAACTGAAATAAAATAACATATACAGGAAATGTCTTTAGTTATAGTTTCGGTTGAACTTGTGAACAGCACAAGCATGAGGAAGCAGTCACTTTATTCAGCGGCTGGGAAACGTTTATTCAGATTGGAATGTTTAAATTGCTAGGACTGTGTATCGCCACCACATCGATTCGATTGAGCATATTTCAGTTACAGTGCCAATTTTTGCTAGTATGTGAAGGAGATTCTCAGAGAACTGATACTGTAGACTTCACAAGAAATTATTTAAAAAGAACAAATTCAGCAGGACTACAACTGAATATTTTCTAACTAAATGTTTCTAGAGTAGTAACAGTTATATTACAACAGTAAAGTCACAATATCAACTCAGTATCTCACTGGAAACAAATCTAAATACAGAGTTAAGTTTAGAAAGACTAAAGAACACAGACATCAGTCAGTATCAGTCCTCCTGTCCTCTCTGCTCCTCTCTCTGCTGCTGAAGAGACTCAGACATAAACAGTTGTTGTTTCAGCTTGTTAGTGACAATTTGCTATTAACTGGAAAATGTGCTGTACTTGTTTACAACATAACATCAGCAGCGGTGGATGAGAGAAAAAGCGTATATTAAAATTATCGATCTCTGATTTTACGAATCGATATCTGGTCATTCAAATGAAGATCGATCTGAATCGGATGAAGTGATTATTTTAACCCAGCCCTACACATGGCTGTGAGTCGAATGCCTTCACAAAGTGTTGTTTGTCATGTAGTACCCATTCTGAACCTCTTAAATCTTGGCCTGAACAAATACCCTACATTATTAAAAAAACACTCAAACCAACACTGAAACTAATATAAACTAAATATTTATATTCCCAAAGCACTGAATAACATAGATGATCTGTGGAAAAAAAAAAAAAGTCATACTTCTTTGCCTACTCTGTTGCCTTGTAGCTCTTCCAGTAGCCTTGCTGCATGTGAATGAAAACAGCCAATCAGAGCTGAGGAGTCACTAACTAACACAGCTGTCAATCACGTCAATCACTGCTCCTGAACTGTGGTCAAACTGTCAAACTAGGCAGCGTTGATCAAATATGAATCAAGATTTTGTCACTGCGTTGCCTATTTTTCACCTTAAATATTTTCAGAAACATGTTTAGTGTACTGTTTTGCTGTAAAATGATGTCTGTTAGGGCTGAGCAATATATCAAAAGTATATTGACCAGGGATAGACCGATATGGATTTTTTAGGGCCGATGCCAATACCGATTTTTTTCCATCACCCTTAGCCGATGACCGATTATGGACTGCCGATTTTCTTGAGCCGATATTTGGGGCCGATACTGCTTTTGCTCCCTCAATTTACATCAAAAAAATGACACCATGATAACAAATATTACAGGTCTCAAGTTTAAAATAAGAAACATTTATTGAACAGTAAAAAATACTAAAACAAGATGGAAAGTTGAGGTAGAACAGGTAGAATACTATTATTATTATTATTATTATTATTATTATTATCATACATTCAAATAAAAAAAAAAAGAGTTCAGTGCTCTTAAATCTTCCAGTAATGTCTTTATATAATAAACAAATATTTAAGCTGAAGCATAAATAAAACAACAACTACTGTACACAGTAGGATTCGCTGCATGTGCGCTGCAGGGTCTTCCGGCAACACAGAGCTGCCCGTGGATGCCTGTCTGTAAATCATGCCAGGGGAAAATAAATCCGCGAACCCACGCGCGTATCGGCCGATGCCGATACAAGTAAAAAACTCAAATATCGGCCCAATATATTGGCTGGCCGATGTATCGGTCTATCCTTAATATTGACACCATGATATGAGACTAGATATCGTCTTTTTCACATATAGTAATATAGTATGTGTTGTCTTTCCCTAGTTTTAAAGGCTGCATTACATTAAAACCTCTATAGAAGTTTCAAATGTAAAAAACAATATCCAGTACAGCCCTTTAAAGCGGTGCCCGGCTTACATATCTACTGAGAGTATTTGTAGTCATACTGCCAACCCTGGATTAAAGGTTAATCTTTTATTTGTTTGAAAATGTCTGCGTCCAGTCAGGAGAGATAGACGTTGTGAACCACACCACTGGAGACCGCTGCCACTTGAAGTTCGCTCCTTACAGCTACTTCTCCAGAGATGTTGCCAGGAAGGTGAGACAAATGCAAAGCCCTTCAGCTGATTCAGTTCTACTTTTTCTCTTTATGTTTATCGTGTCTTTATTGTGTTTATGTTTTATGTTCTCTGCAGAAAGAAAAGTGTGGTCTCACAAGATCACAGCCAGTGTCAGTGACCCATGCTGCTTTACTCCTCTGTCAACCCTCTCTCTCGTGTTTCTTCAGGTGACAGGTGTGGTGATGGACAAGGACGGCAAGGCCCACTACGTGCTGTCGGGCACGTGGGATGAGAAGATGGAGTTCTCCCGGGTGATGCAGAGCAGCCGAGGAGGAGAGAATGGCACAGAGGGCAAACAGAAGACAGTCTATCAAACCCTCAAAGCCAGAGAGGTTTGGAGGAGGAACCCTCTACCGTAAGTACTATTACTGCATAGTTAGGTGTGTCTTTGTCATGAGAGAGAAAGCATTCAAAAGACAGCAGTGATTCAGAGAAGCGTAATCGTTTACCAAGCAAGATAATTTGTTTTTATTTGTCTTTGTGTTTTAACCAGAAATAATCACACAATGCATTGTTATGTAAGACAGTAGAATGTTAAGCATTTCTTGGCAGCAAAACGCAGCTAAAAATAAAGTGTTATTTGCTTTAAACATACAATATTTTGTTTTCTTACTCAAGTAATGTGCCAAAAATCTGAGCCAGGGTTCATTTAGAGCCAGAAATAAAAAGCTGAAATTAAATTTAGTAAGATCTTTATGCGTTTTGTCCTGTTTTCAGTCAGTTAGCAAACGGCCAAACAATAGTCACAGTCATTAAATATGATTTGATGTTCAAAAATTGTACATCAGCTTCTTTTCTGTGAATGTTAAGGTTTTATTTTACACATGGAATATATAGTAGGCACGAGCTAAGGCAGCAGCAGCAGCAGCAGCTAACATCTGACACAGAGCTGTTAAACAGTCTCAACAAACCACACCGAAACGGCTCGACTCTGTGGCTAAATCTGTTAATAGTTGTTAGGTTAGCCACATGATGCTACGGTTAGCCCTGTCACTGTGTGTTTGCGGACTCCCTGTCCCCGGCATAGAGCTCACACTCCTGCAGAAGTAGCCTCTTAGCATCTCCGCAGGGACAGCGGAGTGGATTGAGGGATTGTCTGTTTTGACACATATGTGAAAGCTTTTAATTTTAATTCATGGGCAAAATGCTCTGTGAAAATCAAAATAGGTTTGGGAAGTGTATTGTACTAGTAGGAAACACTAACATTTGAGAGCTGTGGAATATTAAATTACTCCATATTTGCTCACTACATCTTAGCCTGTCTTAACCTCAGACAGTAAAACACTGTGGAAGAACCCTGAACCCATACTTGATCCAAACTGAGCAATTCTCGATCCTACAGCAGGCGGAGCGCTGCACCTACTCTCCTTTTTTCACCTCTGTGGCCACCCATGCCTACCATGGATGCTTCAGTAATTGCTAAGGCGTTGCCACAGTGGTGCGTGATTTACTCTTTGTCTTGACATGTTTATGAATTTCGTCTTTCTCATAAAACGTTATCAATAAGCTTTATGTTTTAAATCACCATTCATACGTAAGATTCAGCTTGAGGTGATCTACATAAAACATTTAACCTAAAAGGCTGCAAACAATTTAAAATGCAATAAAACTGAATATTCAACACAATAAGCAAGAGGCACCAACAAGCTATGTAGAAAGTTAAGAGCTTTCGTCCGTACAGATTTTGTTTCCCATGAGTAATGACAGAAGCGCATGTTGATGACCGATCTGTTCAGCTCTGTGAGTTTCAGTGCTGCTGTTCTTTTCATTCGCTCTCACACAGCGAGGGAGCAGAGACCATGTACTACTTCACTGCCTTGGCGCTGACCCTAAATGAGTCTGAGGAGGGCGTGGCGCCCACGGACAGCCGGCGCCGGCCTGACCAGCGCCTGATGGAGGACGGCCGCTGGGACGAGGCCAACTCGGAGAAGCAGCGGCTGGAGGAGAAGCAACGCAGCGCCCGGCGGGAAAGAGAGCGGGAAGCCGCCAGCCAACGCACCTCCAGCCAATCAGAAGAAGGTGAGTCTAGTGCGTGTGTACTTTGTCTGTGTTCCTCTCTACCTTGCATGGGGAAAATCTTGGAATAAAGGGGTAAAAAAAAATCTCTGTGATCCCCCTCTTCTCTTCCTAAAAGCTGTCGATGAGGACTCTCTTACTGATCCATCCTTAAAAAGCAAGTACTCCTTCACTGCCTCCTCTTCATGCGTCCATTTCTGTCTGAATCATCTGTCTGGATTGTTTCCTTTCATCTTTTTTGGTAACACGAGTTTTCTCTCTTTCAGGCACACCTCATGACAACTACCAGGCACTTTGGTTCGAGCGCTGCGAGGACCGGATCACAGGTGAGCAAGTCCATATCTATAAGGGAGGCTACTGGGAAGCTAAGGAGCGTAGCAGCTGGGAGGGCTGTCCGGACATATTTTGACCTCGGCATTGACTGCCAAGTGCCCCGAAGAGACTGATCCATCGAAGCCGCCTGGTGGACAGCTATCAGCTTGTCCCCACCCTCCCACTTGGACAGCTGCCTCCCTCCAGTCACTCTCTGTTCTAAGAGATCTCCAGAGGGGGAGCAGGGTTTTTCCTCCGGCCTCCCTTGTCCCATTTGGTTCCTGTCCCCCACCCCCTTGTTGCCGTCACACATCTAAGAGGACTGGAATTATTTTGTGCTGCTTTGACTCGGGTCACTCTGAGCATTAGGGGGAGGAAATGAAACGGGCAGTGCTTCCAAATCATCAGTAGATCATTCTTTTAGTCTCTCTGCTCAAGTCTGTGCAGTCTCTCAGATCAGGAGCAGAAGAGGTTTTGTGCTGATAACACCCTGTGAGATAATGTAGTGTCCCTATTGTCATCCACAGCGTTGTGTGCTTTGGTAATAACTCTAAAAAAAAAAGGGGGGGTAAGACCTGGTTAATATATACATTTATATATAAATATAATTCAAATAATTTCATTAAAATGTTGACTGGTGGCCTTCAAGACGTTAGCAAGGATTTCTTGTTTCTCTCTCTGATTTAGTGTCTTAATGTAATGAAGTGAAGGTTCTAGTGTGCTTGTGTGTATGACTGCATATCTGCTCTTCCATCACTTTACAACGCTGCCTCTGTGCAGTATACTGTGTTAAAAAAAAAAAAAGAAGAAGAAGAATACTGGTTGGACCTCTACCACCCGTCATGTTTTATAGTTAGAAGAGATTTTTATTATGTTTCCTTCACAAAGCTCTGATGGAAATTGTGATGGTGAACATTTTGATGTGGCTAAACACCCTTTCTCTTCGCCTTAGACATGAGCAACCTGCTCTCACTTGTATTGACGTTGTATGACACTGACATTTGTAGCTGGTTTCTTGTACAAACATTAAAACTATGAAGAAGTAATCGGGTTTGCAAAATGGCCGACATCTTGTTCCAGTGCTGAGAAAACCTCACAGTAGTGCAGTTTTATTCAGTAACAATTAATGAAATTACCCCTTTTCACAGCGTTGGAATAACTTGTCGCCATTTTGCAGATGAAATGAGAAGGTAACTACGTTACATGGCAGTAAAAATGGTGAAGGTATACTTGGTGTGGTTTTGTGTGTTGAGAGGAACACACACACATGAATGTGCAAAGAAAACAAAAGTGAACACCGCGGTGAAAATAAACGTCACACTTTGATGTATCTGCTGAAAAGTTCATACATATGCAAGTGCATTCTGACACCAAAAACATGGGATATAATATGTGTGTGCGTGTGTGTGAATTTCATAATTTTGTTTGTAAGTGTACTTAAAAATGAAGAATAAAGAAACAAAGAATTTAAAAGCATTGCAAATAACTATGATTTTATAAATGTATAGAAATTCATATAGTATTGATAACTGTAAGGTAGTTTTTTTTCTTGTATTTTTGCTTCCTCTCATATTACTGGAAGAGGACTGTCTTCATTTTCAGAAAAAAAGGGAGTTTCCATACTTAACTGAGAGGGGAGACGTGACATTGTTCAGTATTTTGTATTAACAAAGAAGAAGAATCTGTAATAAACAAATGCTGTGATGTCAAACAAACAACTTTTCATACTGTTTTTTTCCTTTTCATTTGTTCCAACACTTCCATTAGTGTTTGAGGTAACACAATTAGAGGCTTGCCAACTCATTCTGTCTGTCCTCGTGTTCAGTTGGAGCTCCAGATGGGACGACATGTGTCAATAAAATAATAAAGCCCAATGTAAACAGGTTCCCATTAGTTTGTGCTCCAGCTGATTTTGGGATTCATGTGTTTTGCTGATATCCGATATGCCGATATTTAACAGCTCATTTGACCGACAACCAATTGATAAATCCACTTTTTTCTCTACCTAATTTTAGTGATCATGTAGTCTCTACTATTGTGGAATTAACATCATATTATGCATGCATACTCTTATTGTGATGGCCCACCAGCAGATGGAGACATGAAATACAGTGCTTTTTAATGTATGTGATATTCATTGTGTAATCAATCAAGCAATATAAAACACAAAATGAGATTAGCCTCAGCCGTACTTTGTGTTTAGTGCTCATGTGCTAGTGCAAGTAAACGCACAAATTACACAGAAATTTTTAGGTGATTACACACTACAAAAACCTTTTTATTATATTTTATTTATACCAATAAATCCCTCTAAATCCTACACACTGGGCCTTTAAAGTGAAAAACAGTGTGAATTCACCATAGATGTGACCGTGTCCATCCATGCATCCACGCTGTAGTGGTTCCCAACTGGGGGGTTGCGGGCTCCTTCTGAATTGACCGCATATGACTCACAGACATGTCGCGTTTGTTAAAAAACATCCTTTGTTTTTAAGGACAGTGAACTTCTGGCACTGGGCTGCATTTTTGAAGTGCCATTACCTGCTATAGAGTGAGTGACTCACTGACAGCTACTTGACAGAGACAACAAACTAGCTTGACGACATGGCCAAACGCAAATATGACGCTGGATAAATAAAACTCTGTGGACCATGAACTAATGACTAAGGAGGAATCTGGACCAGTTGGCTGGACCAATTGGGAGCCACTGCTTTAGCGCATGACTAATCTTTCAACAAAATCTTGGGCAAGTCTGTGAATCCATTTGGAAGTTATGTGCTACTCCCATTACGCCACACCCCCTCCCAATTTGGCATGAACACACACCTATACACACCTTTACACACACACTTGACTTCCAGGCCAAATATCAGTCTCCTCGGGCAAAACGTGGTCGCCAGAGGGTGAGGACATTATCCAGACCAACCGACTGTCCGACAGACTGATCTATAGAGCTGCTGGTTGCAGCTATAGAAAAACCAACATCAGCTGATATGCATGTATCAATGATGGTAGCCGTCTTTAAAATCCAGTAGTGTTCAAGCTTTCACAATAAAGGAAAAAACGTGTATTAAGATGAGATTAAACCTGCTGCTCTCACTTTTTCGTCAGCAGTCATCCTCCTTGTATTTACAGTTTAAGATCAAATCTGTGTTCTCTTCAAATCACCAGCTGGTTCTCTATTTATTTTCCCTGCGAGAAGAGCTGTTTCTTTCACTGTATACACCACGGGCGCCTCTCTTGCTGTGTCATGCCAGCAGATTTATTTTTAGCCAATTTTCTGAAAGGCAGACTGGAACCTACCATCCTATACATGGGGCAGAGAGAGAGAGAGAGAGATGGGGAGCTGGGGAGGGGCTTACAGTTTGGCGGACCTCACAGCTGTTGGGACCACGGGAAGCAACCGATGCACCACATCACACTCAGGACACACCCTGCCTACGATACAGTGTAGTTCAGTGCAGTGCAGTGGACAAGAGGTGGTAGAGAGACGGTGAGAGTTTGCATAACAGGCAGCTACAGCCTGTACAGAGGGAGGGATGGGAATGCTGAATCAGTGAAACTGCATGAAAGCCTGGGAGAGGGTGGATGAGGGTAAACGGCAGGGGGAGAGGGAAGAGAAAGGGTAGGGACAGGGTAGATTGGGTAAGATGTACAGCACGATGCCTCGTCAGTCATTTCATCTCTTGTTTGTGAAATGTGGAGCTGACAGTTCACCCTGTTTTACCTCGAGTTAAGAGACTTTAAGCAGACTTTGAATCTCAGTGCTGCTGTAGAGGCACAGTACATTTCTAGGGTTTAAAGCCGGAACTGCCCCTTTACAGTTTCCAGCAAGCCAGAACGGCGAGGTAAGGTTTCACAAATCAATATCTCTGCTTTGTGTTGCAGTTGTTGGCTACAATGTGCCCAGTGACATCAACACTGGAGTAACTGATACCTCCCACTGAGTGAAACAAGAGGGGAATCAATAATACATGTGTAACTTGATATCATTTGACATTGCTGCATATGGAATAAAAAGAGATACAAGCGGTGTATGAGCAGAGAAAATGCAAACTGTACAAGAGCTGCTCAAAACTGGATTCAGAATATAGGGTGATATAGGAAGACCAAAAAACACATTTTCTTTTGTGGCGTACATACTCAAATTCTTGTACTTTTTCCGCTGTTTCTCTGCCTGCTCTCACCCAGATGGAGGTAGACCAGTTGGTGCCTTTGCCAAGGTTGCCCCGGGTTGCTGTGTGCGGCGGTACCCATGGCAACGAGCTGTCTGGGGTGTACTTGGTGAGAGAGCTGCTGAAGGCAGAGAAAAAAGTGATGGAGAAGGAAGAGTCTCCGTCGTTGCTGATGGTGCTGTCGAACCCGCGGGCCATGCAGCAGTGCCGCAGATACATCGACACCGACCTCAACCGCTGCTTCACCAAAGCCAACCTCAAGTAAGGCGAGGAGAGGTGACGATGCTCATGGTAACAGTTCTGATGATGATGATGACGAGCTGTGGTCAGATTGTTTGTCTGTCTCCCAGTGGTCCCCTATCAGACGCCGCCCCCTATGAGATAATCAGATCCCGAGAACTGAACGCCAAGCTGGGTCCCAAAGGAAGTCCCGAGGCGGTGGATCTTGTTTGCGACCTCCACAACACCACCGCCAACATGGGCCTGTGTTTCATCGCGTACTCTGACGTTGACTGGATCTGCCTGCATATATTCAGACACCTGCAGGCAAGCACAAACACTACCTACACACTCAAGTAAAATTGGTTTACCCTGCATGTTTGAGAAGCCTTTGGGTGCACCTCAAATAAAGCAAAGACCTGAGATGTTAGAAAACTAAAGTCAAGAGTGACGTTTCATTTTCAGAGGCAGATGCCAGATATTCCACTGAGGTACATCCATTTTGACTTCTCCTGTGAAGAATCATATTCCCTTGATTCAGTGGGAAAACATGGCTTTGGTAAGTCTCATATCTACTGTAACACTAGCTTATGAAAAGCATTTCAGTGTTGGGTAATCTGTCATATATGTCACCTAAAATCTATTTTCTGCAGCCATGGAGATCGGCCCCCAGCCCCACGGTGTGGTGAGGTCAAACATCTACACGGCAATGAAAGTTGGCGTGCAGCATATGCTCGATTGGGTCCGTTCCTTCAACTCAGGTGCAATTAAGCCCAGGTTACCAATTTGCTTCGCTACACCACTTCGAAATCTCACAAATCTTGCAAACTTTGAAGACTTTCTTTGGGGGGGGGGGGGGAGTCTTGTTGTAAATCTGTCTTTTATTTCCAGGTACTATTTTTGAAGGAGGATTTGTGGATGTGTTCACCATGATTAAACACATTGACTACCCAAGGGACAGGGAAACTCGTAACATCACAGCAGCCATTCATCCTCAACTCCAGGTACTGTCTGAAACGCATGTGAGGCTTCATGCTTTAATGAAAGAAGTTGCCCTTTGGTGGATGTAAATGCAGCTGAGCCTAATAAATTAATGTTGAATAAAGCAGGGAGTGGATAGGATAAGATGACAACGTTTACAAATTACCTAGCACAAACGTGCACGGCTGCTTAAGACATGAACAACAGAGGAGCAAAGCCTTTGTCTTTAGAAATATAATAAAGTGTATGTGTGTGTGTGTGTGTGTGTGTTTATAACACAGGGTTGGGCCTTTTCCTGTAAATGGCTTCATACCAAACAGCAATCATAACGTCCGAACATGAATTGCATACCAGTATGAATCAACTGTAATTAACTGCTGACATTTTACATAAGCTGTGACATAAAGTAAATCCTTTTACGACCAGAGACTCAATTGGACATGGGGACATTTTTAAAGGATGACACATCAAGTCTTTTTTTCTTTTTCTTTTTTAGCGACACTTAATTTTACATGTCTCTAATTTGAATTTTTTAATCACTCCCTTGCACAGCGTACAGAAAGAATTATGCAGTTTGGTATTATTTACAGAGTGTGTTCAATCGCCACACGCTAACTTAGAGCAGTGGCTCCCAACTGGTGGGTTGTGGTCTAAAATTGGGTCATGGGTCCATTCTGAATGGACCGCAAGCGACTAGCAAACAATTTTGTAAAATGCACTTTATTTTTAAGTACAGTACATGTCTGTCACAGAGCTTTTATTTTTAAGTGCAGTGTCCTGCTGCAGCGCGAGTGAGTCACAGACAGTTACTCAACAGAGACAGCAAACTAGCTGGGCGACATGGCCAAACACAAGCATGACGCTGAAAGTATTAACCTGTGTTGACCTTGATCTGGATCCTGTGGCTGGACCAGTTGGAAACCACTGACCTAGAAAGTCTTTTCGTTGGCACACAGCAGGTCCGCTGAACACATAAAAATTTTATTTGGATACAGGCAAGGATAATATTCAATATAATGGAGATTTTATAATATTTAAATAATAATTAAACATTTACTGGGGTTTCCAATTTCCCCTATCCTCAGTAGCAAATTACATCTTTCTGAGAATGATATCTAACTGATCCTAACTTTTTTTGTGTTGTCATAAGTTCAAAAATTGAAATGCTGGTGCAGCATATTGATGAAAGCGCAGGGTAGTGAGTGCTATGCTACAATTACCAGCAATTCAGAGTGCATCTATGTTTGTATGTAAAAATCTGTACAGAACTGGGGATTTGTTTTTTTTCTTCTTTAACACGTCACAAATTACAAGAAGAGAAATGCACAATCTGAACAGGATATGAGAAATGATGATAACAATGTAATTGTGAGACACTGATGATGCCGCAGCTGCCACTGTGTGGGAACAGTTTCAGGTATAATAGAGCCTGATAATAATGTGCTTTGTCACAGTCTGAATGGCTGCCTTTTCATGGACAAGCAGCACTTCACAGTGTAGTCTGCTGAAACTGTAACATAAGGGCTGATTAAGATCTGTGGTCATTTTAAGGGTTGTTCGGTTGGTATGAGGCATGTGGCAGCCATCCTGTGAGTCACTGAGGTTTAAAGTGTCACTGCAGTTTAGTGATTTTTGATCAGGGCACCCAACCATGAGGGACCTTTAGGCCATTGCTAACTAACTATTGATTTTAAATGGCTGGTTGCTGGTGCATCAAAAGGAAAACCTGGATCATGTTTTCAAATTGTTTTTTCAGGCTTCATGGAAGTCCAGTACTAAATCCCTGGAAGTGGTAAAATGGAAATCAATCAAACTTTTTGAGACCAAATGAATTCCTGCTCACTGATATAAAGTACCCACAAATCTTGTTCTTGGAAGGACTCGTCCTACCAAGGGAGGATCCTTGACTTTGAGAAACACCTAATGAACAGTTCCCACTCCGCCATATATATTGAACTTCTCATCTAACTAGCAACTTTCCTAAAACACTGAATTTTAATTTTTTTCTTTTATTCAGTTAGCGGTTTTTGTGACCACTTCTCCAACAGCTACAGTATACAGTGTGTTTTGCTGCCCAGCTGCTTTAAAGCCTCACATATACAAGTAGGGACTGCCTTGTTTCTCATCAGCAGTCATCCTAACTGGCTGTCCTAACCCCCACAGGACCGAGACTTCTGCCTGCTCCACCCTGAAGACCCGCTGTTCCAGACTTTTTCAGGTGAAACTGTGAGGTATAAAGGCAAAGAACCTCTTTATCCTTTCTTCATCAATGAATGTGCTTATTACGAGAAGGGCATCGCTCTCACCCTGGCAAGAAAAACGCGAGTGATGATACCTGCAATCAGGGTGCAGACAGAGCAGGAGCAACAAGCGCACCAACAGGAATTTGCATCAGAGGAAGAGGAGTGAGGATGGACCTTTACCACGGCCAGCATGATGAGACTGATGTGACAATGCAGTCATTTTTACAAAAAAGCTTTTATTGGAACAACAGCAGTTGCTTGGAACACGCACATGTACGCTCGCTTACACACTATATTTAAGTGTACAGTTATTAACCGTTTCAGCTCACAACTGGAGAGTGAACAACACATTCACTGTAAATTCACAAAAGCACAGTCATACATGGACATTTGCTGTTTATATTTATGCTACAGTGGGTTCAGGGATAGAACAATTTCTTGAATTACAAGGCTGAATATGCAAAATACAATCTGATTTATCACAAGACCCATCAGACCACACACAGTGCATCATTTCACAGACATTCTTTAGTTTTACTGGTGTGACTGGTGGCAATTTATATATTTCTGGAAACATACATAGCATAGTTTTTTAAGGTCATATGTTTTTGAATTCATTTTATTTTTGGGACACATACATCTTCAAAAAATAGAAATTCACTACTGACCACTACAGCAATATTCAGGATATGTTAAAAAATAATTTAAGTGCAAAGGAATACTGTAGCTTGTCACAATATGGCCTTTAAATTACATTCATAATGCCTAACAGGGAAACACTGTTTCCCTTAAATCCTGTTGAAATGAAATGATGGTAGCAAATTAATAAAAAATAAAATGAAAAAATATCAACCAAATAAATAATAACAAACACAACTGAATTCACAAAAGGAAACCAATATATATGCGCATGTAAAGGGGAACAAAACAAAATGGTGAAAAACGACGACTATGCTGAAAAAATTAGAACTTTTCGATCTTTTCTACAAAAGCCTACAAAATCAGTCAAAACGTTACAAAATGCTTGAGAATAAAGAAAACAGTGCATTGGGGGTAAACAAATCATAAACAAACACAGTCTGACCTCAATAATGGCCATGAATAAATCAATACATGTCACTTAGGTTACAAAAAAAAAAAAAGGGATGTAAATCTTTGTGTAACAACAGGAATATGTACACATAATAGTCATTGTCTTGCCTCATTTATGCCCATATATCCCGACTATGTTTTGAAGCAGCCGAAGTAAAGGACTGATTGCGCAACAGCAAACCTGTCATAATAAATACCTAATGGATGCGTACGAGGTTTTTGTCTTGCTGCATTTCTAGAGAAGCATCTTCAGGGTGTGTCCAGTGCGCTTGTACCTCACTGCCAGGTGTTCAAAAGGGCAACGAAGGGGAAGCGCCACCACACCCGACTGTGACTCTGGGTGTGATCAGTGGTGCAAAAGCTTTGGAAGTTTCAAACAGAAAAGGTCGGTGAAACAAAAGATGTGTCCCAGCTCCACACCCCAATCTGATAAATATGATGTGCTACTGTAAATAAAGATCTCTATGATACTAAATCAATTTGCAACTTTCAAACACCCCTGCTGGTTAAAGTGGAAACAGAGAAATAGCATTTTCAAGTGGTACTAGACATTTGGATCACTTTCTGTTTGCCTCAGAGCCTGGAAACTACCACAGTTTCTTTGGTTGTTCCGCAGTCCGCCATTTTCACTACTGGCGATAGTAACTGCAAAGAATGTACAATGATACTCTTTGACAACTGGAGAAAGCTACAGAGGACAACAAAAAGTGCTATCCTCTTCCTGTTTTGGTTGTTCAATAGTTGACACACTTTGTTTTTTTGCTGTAGATCGAGCCTTCATTTTCCAGGGAGATCGTACCCAGGGGCATGAAGAAACTGCAAAGTTAAAGCGAGGCCGATAGGAAACAAATTTAAACACAGATAGTGTCAGTATTGTGGCAGACAGCCATTACATTGTGCGCTCACCATTTGCTTTGTAATGATAAGTTTAAGAAAACAAAAACTTGTCTGTTTCCACTTTAAAGAGCCGTGTGGTCAAATATTTAATTCTTTGTTTTTTGGTTTACGAAAAAATCTCCAATTGTCCACAATTTAATTAAATCTTTTCCCGGCAAACTTCTCTGTTTGCTTTGTGCATTACATTGTACAACTAGTACACTTCAATTACAAATTCCTGTTTGTTATGATTTGGGTCATTTCTGCTTCTAGATTGCTCAAACTCCAAAACACTAATATTTTTTAAATTGACACCGTTGTGATTCCAGTCAGATCTTTATCAGGTCAAATTGTTTGAAGATATGTCGTGCATATAGGTATGCCTCTGCTATTGTGATAACATTGTGTTAAGGGCAACAGGAACACAACATTCCTTTCCAATGTGAGCACACTAGATATACAGAACCTGGAGGTAACTGTGTAATATGAAACTGGGACACAGCTAATGCTTCTCAGCTTGGTGTTAAGTTACTCTGAAGCTGACATATGTTGTGGCATATAGATCTTTCTGGTTGACCTTTTTCAAACCAATTCTGTAACCCGTAGAGAGAGATAAAAATCAAATCTTTTAATGCAGCAGATAGGGTCATGACGACATGGGACATGCACTTTAATCCATCAGAGGGCAAAATGCACAGATTAACCCACATCCCGTTCCTCTGAGATCATTATAAAATGCATCTTGGTGACAGAGTGGGGTATGAATTTAAAGAGGGCAGAGATCCAGAGCTGAATCTTAGTCTATGCCACCCGGTAGGCGGTCATGCGGTAGTAGTTCTGACTGTGGCTGCGTGCCGCCCACACCAGCAGCGCGGCGGCCATCATGTGAAGTGGCGAAGAAATCAGGGCCAAGTAGAGGGACCAGCCCAGAGAGCCATCCACCTTATCAGGCAGCATTGACACCCTGTGGAGCAGATCCATCCCCGCCAGGTAGCAGCACACTGTGGCCAAAGTGCAGAGGCCTGTAGGGCACAAAATGAGGGGGTGTTTTTACACGTTTTTTTTTTTTTTTTTTTTTGGCAATAAAACCCAAACAATGAGCTGAAATACACTGAAACAAAGACGTAGGCTGTAAAAAAAACAAAAACTTGTGATGCCTTCCATGCATCTGCCCCAGGTGCACAATGAATAGATTCAAGCTAAGGTGTGATCATGACGCTGCCAACTGACTTCAAACTGGCATGACTGGAATGACTAAGAAAGGCCTGTGCCAAAACATTTCAGTTGCAACATTCAGTATGCTCCTTGCAAACAACTTGACTGTTTTGTTATCTCATAATGGAATTTGACATTAAGTAGCCCAGTGATTCTTCTAGCCACACTTGATGCTTGGCTTGAGCGATGGCAATGTCAGTGAGTTGGTGCACCACTTTGGTCCGTACTGAACGATCAGAAGAGTTGCCATGAAAGTTTGTACAGACACCCAAGGTCCCTGGAGGATGAATCCTTCTGTCTCTGGTGATCCTATGACTTTTCATCTAACTACATCATCAGGCCAGTATCAAATAGCAACCTCCGGGGTTGAAAAATAAAGCTGCGGAAGTGCTAAAAACTGCAGGTCCTCATATGGCTACATCAGGCTGGCTCCAAAAGCGAGTCAGTGTTAAAATGCCCAACTTCACAGCAGAAATAAACATGTTTACAGCCTGGTACAAAAAGCTATTTTGGTCTCTGTAGCTACCGTCCCCATTCATGACAACTGTACAGGTGTGAATTTGTATACCTCATCCATTTACATTTTTTTAAGGGTTAAAGGCTGTCTGCAAGGCATCACCCAAATATGGTCACTTCTGGCTCCAAAAATCTACCATTTCGACGGCCAAAATGCCAAACTTGAGGCTACGAAATGCGAGTACACAATCTACAGTCTATGGTCAAACTCCAATTTGTCTCATTCTCACCAGCCTCAGTTGTACTTTGTGTTTATTGCTGATGAGTAAATGTTAGTTTTATAATGTTTATACCATACTGAACATTATACCTGCTTAACGTCAGCATGTTAGCATTGTTATTTTGAGCATGTTGGCATGCTGATGTTAGCATTTAGCTCAAAGCACAGCCTCGCAATGAGGCTAGCATGGCTGTAGATTCTGTTTTGTGTAATCTTTCACTTACAAAAACCTGTAACAATATACTTTGTTTGCTCTTCTAGCCAGTGCCGTACCTAGCACATTTGGCGCCCTCGGCAAGCATCCCCTTTATTTGGGTGTGGTGGCAGTCCGCCTCTAGGTGGCACCCTAGGCAGCTGCCTGTGTCACCTTTAGAAAGATCTGCTGTTGCTTTTATCAGGTGTGTTCTGACTAGTGGATTTAGGGAAATTAACGTCTTCCCACAGTTTTTATTTGCTGTATGTTTATGCTTGACCAGATTATTTACAATAAAACTAAATAAACTGGACGTGTTAAATTCTAAACATGCTTTCTGACACTGGGATTCAAACTGAAGCTGCTGTGACTCAGACTTAAAAACCAAAAGCTTGGACAATTCAAGCTCAAACTACATTAACACAATTAAATTTACTTTGTTTTCAGATGTCGGTCCTTGAAAACTGGCCAAGCTTAACAACCTAAATGACTCATATGGTAAAAACTGACAGTTACAAGTAAGCTGTTAGGTGCAGCTGAACAGGTCTTACCAGCCAGCAGGTGAAGCAATCCTATGCCAAGGGTGGGGGTGAGGCTTCGACAGAGGCAGGCACAGAACCCAGTCAGGCCTGCCAGCACAACCAGACCCAGGGACACCAGTGGCAGCAGAAACTGGCACCTCCACAAGTCTATGCACACAGACACAGAGAGGCATGAATCCGTGGGCATCACAGTTACTGAGGTTTTCATTTACTCACCTTCTTATGCATGACAGAAGAAGCTGCTTTGATTGGGGGCAATGTATTATTCAACATCCCATATTGGTCATCATTAATGCACTACGCAGAGAGCAGGCTGAATCTGGTGCACATTTTCTTACAGCTTCATGCAACAATATTTAGATAAGGGTAAACGTCTTGTGACTGAACTTACAGGTGCGCAGCATGTCCTCTCCACTGTTGTGGTTGCCTGGTTCTTTATACTTGGGAGTGAACTGCTGAGGTAGAGTGAAGCTTCGACACTCCAGCATCATCTTGGCATCTGGAAAAAGGTTGCAAAGAGCCAGTGTCTGAGCATGTCATATACTAATAGTACATACTTTTTCTTGTAATTCTTGTGTGTATTTTCTACCTTCTGTGGACAAACTGTAGCAGATGAATAAAGTCGACTTGCAGAGACCAAGTATGTATGGATATATTTTTCAAAATGCACAAAAAAAGTTGAAAATTTTAATTGATTTCATTAATATTTTTGCCTGTCTAGAGTGTAAGTCTCCTGTATTATATATTTCTAAGGGAACAAAATAAGGAATGGTGATATTTGACTTTCTCTATCTTTCACCCAGCCCCTCTTTACTGATACTTTTTTATGCTGATTTTTTATGATGAAAGAATATCCATGTTTTTTCCAGCTGATATCAATATTTAGTTTTAACAGCACCATGCATAAAGATAGCAATTTTTTGTTATGTTTGCTGACAGCTAAAATGCTCTATCACTGCAACCAACACAGTTGCCATTATTTCTCCATTAAGTCAAGATGAAATACTTACAATTGTACATAATATGGGCTGATTCATAGAAAAACAGATTTTTTAAGTGTATTTTATGCCATGAACAGAGTTAGAGATGAGTTATTGTGATCAAATGATAAGTAGACTGAGAGAAAATTCTTCGTCAACAATTGTGATCATCGATTGTTCCTTTAAGTCATTTTCAAAAATGCCAAAAACACACCGGTACCAACTTCACAAATGTGAACACTGGCTATTTTACAGTTAACTATGATAGTAAACTCAACATTTTGGGGTTTTTGACTGGTGGTCAAACAAACTTGGGCTTCAGAGAATAATGATGGGCAATTTTCTGACATTTAATTTAGTGAACAGTAAATTCACTATCGCAGAGAGCAATTGTCGGACCTAATAATAATAATCAGAGTAAATGCTGGTTGCAGCCTTAGTACTTTTATGATTGACTTCCTTGCCTACAGTAGTAGGAAAAAACACAGCACAATGACCACTATGTAAACTAAAACAATAGTCTTTTGGGGCCCCTGGACAGCCTTCCTCACAGCAGACATTTTGACTTGTCATAGGCCTTGTAGGAAAAGCACAGGTGTGACTGATTGGACTAATGATGTTTGAGTTTTCCAGTGACAGTGACAATTAGCCAAGAGGCACAATACCAGCACCCTGACTCCTGAGCAGCTAAATGGAATTCAGCCATCATTAATCTGATTATCTACACCTGTGCTTTTCCAACTGTGACAAGTCAAAATGGCTTCCATGGAAAGGGACAATCATGAGACAGATCTGACAGAATGCGGGTGGCTTACCACCTCCACTAAACTATTTTGCTTGAGAAAGCACAACACCCCCATCAAAGGTCTAGTGTGTAGGATTTAGTGGCAGTAGGCCAGGGGTGTCCAGACTTTGTGAAATGGGAGCCAGATAAAATGAAGTGAGATGAACAGACTGAAAACTCTATCTTATTAAATGAAACAGATGCTGACAAAGTTTTCCCTTGGGGACATAATTTACAGTTGAATCATTTGCAATGTATTGCAATATATTTATCCCAATACTCAGCATACTGCAACATATTTAAAATCCCAACAATATTGTATTGTGACCGTGATAATATTGTATTGGCGATTCCCACCCTATCTAGAGCCACTGTTTGATTTGTCCCTTCTAGTCTGCTGTAGAACATGGCTGACTCCGTGGAAGAGGACCTGCTCTGGCTCATTTTAAGGTGATGAAAACACCACAGTTCTTATTTTCAGGTGATTATAAACTCATGAAAACATAGTTATGAATGTTACATATCATTTCCTAAATCCTACACATCAGACCTTTAAATATCTTTCCAAAACCTTTGCCGGTTATTTATTTTTCAGAAAATCAGCATAGTTCAGTGACTCTAGTGTTAATGATAATACATGAGAGGCACAAAGTGGTGCTGATGGCATCTACAATGAGAGCGTGACAGCTCTCCGACCTGTTGTTGACTGAGCCACACCTGGTGGCATCTACCTGAGACAAGGTGGGGCTCATAGTTACTGCAGCTCTACAGTGTAACGCGTCTTTGGCATAATGACTAAGTGACTTGTCATTAGGACAGGTTAGGTCAGTTAAACATACCTGGCTCTTTGTACCAGTGAGCATTGGCAGGGACGAGCACACATCGCCACCAGAGGCCCACAGTCCCGTTGAGGCGGAACAGGGTGTCACTGTAGGTCTTCTCATCAAACTCCCCGTCCATGAACTCCTCATACAGGGAGCGCAGCTCGGACACGTTGGCCTCTCCGCGCACCGTGGGGCTGCTGTACTGGTACCAGTGCTGCGTCCCGATGGCCACCGACAGATACACGGTGGCCAGTATGCTCAGCACACAGGCGATAACCAGAGCTGTAGCGTAGCGGTTGTCAACCATTGTTCACCGAGCCACACACAAATCAAAAGAGATTAAGTTGACGCCAGTTGTCGAGTCGTCGCGCATCAATTTGGTCAATCTGCAAAGCCTGCTGACACACACTCGTAACCAAGTCACTCTGGCATCGCCAGGTCTGCAAAAAACACGGCGCAATAGCCTTTGATTTTAATGATTGGTACTCATCCCCAGTGCTGTCCTAACAGTCAGCGTCAGCAGCCCTGCAGGCCGGCTCGGATGCGCCATCTGTTCCCTTGTCCCACTTCCACAGATGGTGGGTGGCCCAGTGCTGCGACAGATAGCCTATCACACAGCGAGTCCGCAATACAATAACAAAGAGTCCCCACCACAGACAGTGACACAGGCCTGTATTATAACATATCCTACGGTATATCCTAGGTAGCAACAGCCTGCAAATGCAAATTGCATGGGTGATGCCGGGTACACCCAGGATGATGTGAGTTGTAAACACACTAATCCATGCGTTTTCCTCTTCCGGTTCCGCTGATCAGCAGATATAAAAATAACCTTTTCTCAGTCTGGATGCTCGGGTCGCTTTATTCCATCGACGTTACTGAGAGAGCAGTGAAACATAACATCATCAAAATGAAAATCGTGACACAGTGTTAATGATCAGGGTGACGTTTGCAAGGTTAACTTCAGTTATTGTAAAAAGCTGCTCTGTTTGCTGATGACTGTTTTCGATCGATTAATCATTTTGCGCATGCACTAATAATAATAATAAAAAGTAGTATTCAGTTTAATGAGACAAAGCAAATATTCAAATTGAGTTTATGGTGATCAAAACTGGTGAACTAATCAATTTTTTGACCAATTGTTTCAGCTGTAGAAGAGCTATTTAAAAGTATTTATATCGTTTTGAGCTGTTTATAGCAATTAAAGGCCATTGGATATTATAGACCATTATTTCATTTTTCATTCCAGACCGTAGTCGAAGAACATGTACCCTAGATTGAAGGGGGCTGCGGAAAGGAAGAAGATTTGAAGAGTAGTGTCATATACTTCATCTCACAAATAAAAAGCTGACCTCAGTACACTAAAGGAGCAGGGCAGTAGCCAGGATTTTAAAAGTTCAAGGTCCCCCAATACATCCCATGTACCCTCAAAATTTTGAGACCAAAAGAAAAGTCTCTAAAAATGTATTATTTGGATTTTTTTTAATGTATACAAATGAATTATATTTTATATATTGCATTTCTTGACGCAAATGCTGACTCAGAACTTTCGTTAGATTGCCAGGAATAACATCCTGATGGGGAAATAGTGAATCATATACTTTATTTACTACATCCTTTTGTTGGCCCGAGTCAAGTATACAGTACAGGCCAAAAGTTTGGACACACCTTCTCATTCAATGCGTTTTCTTTATTTTCATGACTATTTACATTGTAGATTCTCACTGAAGGCATCAAAACTATGAATGAACACATGTGGAGTTATGTACTTAACAAAAAAAGGTGAAATAACTGAAAACATGTTTTATATTCTAGTTTCTTCAAAATAGCCACCCTTTGCTCTGATTACTGCTTTGCACACTCTTGGCATTCTCTCCATGAGCTTCAAGAGGTAGTCACCTGAAATGGTTTTCCAACAGTCTTGAAGGAGTTCCCAGAGGTGTTTAGCACTTGTTGGCCCCTTTGCCTTCACTCTGCGGTCCAGCTCACCCCAAACCATCTGGATTGGGTTCAGGTCCGGTGACTGTGGAGGCCAGGTCATCTGCCGCAGCACTCCATCACTCTCCTTCTTGGTCAAATAGCCCTTACACAGCCTGGAGGTGTGTTTGGGGTCATTGTCCTGTTGAAAAATAAATGATCGTCCAACTAAACGCAAACCGGATGGGATGGCATGTCGCTGCAGGATGCTGTGGTAGCCATGCTGGTTCAGTGTGCCTTCAATTTTGAATAAATCCCCAACAGTGTCACCAGCAAAACACCCCCACACCATCACACCTCCTCCTCCATGCTTCACAGTGGGAACCAGGCATGTGGAATCCATCCGTTCACCTTTTCTGCGTCTCACAAAGACACGGCGGTTGGAACCAAAGATCTCAAATTTGGACTCATCAGACCAAAGCACAGATTTCCACTGGTCTAATGTCCATTCCTTGTGTTTCTTGGCCCAAACAAATCTCTTCTGCTTGTTGCCTCTCCTTAGCAGTGGTTTCCTAGCAGCTATTTGACCATGAAGGCCTGATTCGCGCAGTCTCCTCTTAACAGTTGTACTAGAGATGGGTCTGCTGCTAGAACTCTGTGTGGCATTCATCTGGTCTCTGATCTGAGCTGCTGTTAACTTGCGATTTCTGAGGCTGGTGACTCGGATGAACTTATCCTCAGAAGCAGAGGTGACTCTTGGTCTTCCTTTCCTGGGTCAGTCCTCGTGTGTGCCAGTTTCGTTGTAGCGCTTGATGGTTTTTGCGACTCCACTTGGGGACACATTTAAAGTTTTTGCAATTTTCCGGACTGACTGACCTTCATTTCTTAAAGTAATGATGGCCACTAGTTTTTCTTTAGTTAGCTGATTGGTTCTTGCCATAATATGAATTTTAACAGTTGTCCAATAGGGCTGTCGGCTGTGTATTAACCTGACTTCTGCACAACACAACTGATGGTCCCAACCCCATTGATAAAGCAAGAAATTCCACTAATTAACCCTGATAAGGCACACCTGTGAAGTGGAAACCATTTCAGGTGACTACCTCTTGAAGCTCATCGAGAGAATGCCAAGAATGTGCAAAGCAGTAATCAGAGCAAAGGGTGGCTATTTTGAAGAAACTAGAATATAAAACATGTTTTCAGTTATTTCACCTTTTTTTGTTAAGTACATAACTCCACATGTGTTCATTCATAGTTTAGATGCCTTCAGTGAGAATCTACAATGTAAATAGTCATGAAAATAAAGAAAACGCATTGAATGAGAAGGTGTGTCCAAACTTTTGGCATGTACTGTATGTTCAATCTAAAATATACTGGGATCAGCCATTTGAAATTCCCCCATGTGGGATTTTTAACTGAAAAAAAAAACCAACAACAATGTGTTTTCATTTTTTTAAGTCTGTTTTGTGAGCGGAAGGAACAGGTGCAGATCCAGCGTGCCCTCTAACCCAATCGGCCACATAGGTCATATGTTTCTACCCTCTGAATGCGACACTGTATAAAATAATGGATGTAACTACTGTGACATCATCCATTGGATTGTGGACTCCCATTTTAAAGCCTGGAGTTTGGCATTTTGATCATTCTTATCTTTTTGGAGCCAGAAGTGACCATATTTGGATGAGAGGCTGGCACTGTCGAGGAGCGAGGAGTGGATCTGACTGAGAGCCGAGGACACTACTGGCAGACAACCTGTCACTCAAAGCATTTCCTCAAAACCATTTGAGATGGTTTGCAACGGGCTTCAAGATAGCCTGTGTTTTCTCTCCTTTGTCACAGGTGTACCCAATCAGCAGCGACATGTATATTACCCAAATTCTGGTAGAAATGTACTCACTGTACACACGAGTTTTGTTTTGCTGTCACACTTGCTCTGGCAATGGATGTTTTCCATGCCAATAAAGCCCATTTAATATGAACTGAATTAAACTCTCTATATTAAAAAGAAGTGCACCTGCGCAACACAACAGGGTGTAAGTTTGCTAAGCCCTAAATCAGAGTGCTGTGTTTCTTTGACCCATCCCAGCTCTGTCTACTACGTAAGTCTTTGCAACATATTTTTTAAAGTTAACTTTAACTTCTTGAAATTTTGACAATGACTGACGCTGGTTTTGATGCTGGTGGTTATTCTGTGTTAGAGGTGACTGAAGAACAATGTTTCTCTCAGACTGTGTGGCGGTGTTTGAACAAAATATGAATCTCATAGCCAAAGTAAAGTATGCACCACTTCCAGTTCTCGCTTTCTGAACACACCTGATTTGCTGAGAGCGACTGATTGTAAGACACTATTGTGAAATTTAATCATACAAAACCACACGGCAGGGTTTGATTATCAGTAAACATCACTTCACTATTTAAAGCTCCCGACATTAAACATGCCATAATACATTTTCTATTTACCCACCAAAATTCCAAAACATCACACGAGACAATTTGAAGTTTTGAAAGAATCTGTATTCTGATCATTGTAAAGTTAAACTTAGTTAAGTTAAATGAAGAAATCCCACAGAATACAGCTATACATGATTACATAAATACACCATTGTTTTGACATATAGATGTGTATATATATAAAAATCATACCTCACCATGGCTCACTATGAGCTGCAGGTGTTCCTTCATTTCATTGAAAACACTTGTTCCTTTTACAATATGCTCTCTGTTATTGCTATGTCATGTTATACCATGCTACGGTATCTAGTTAAACCTTAACATCAATTTTACATGCATTTGTAGACCAGGGAAATATTTGCACACACTTTTAAGCTCAAAGTAAAACTACGCCATTTTGAATGATCTTGTACAAATTACAAAGACCTAACTTTTTTCTTTTTTTAAAGAGGAGACATTTCTCAATCTGCATGTATTAAAATAAATGTGCAACTGTATTCTGACAATGGTTAGAGTGATTTAAGGTTTTACCTTTCAATGCAGCTGGTTTCACTTGTGTACTTGGACTTGATCACTTGTTTGGCATGACTAAACAAAACAGAATTAGTAACTGTCACTAAGTAAAATATTGCTGTAGCACTTTATTTTCTGACATCCCAGGGCTTAATGGTATATTTTTTTGCTTATTATTCTAGCGATGACTCAGTGGACCAGGTGCTTAAAGTTGGCTGTGTCATTCTGTCTGGCCGAGGATCCTGGACATTCCCACACAGAAGTGTGTTGAATTCGACAGACATACCTAATCCACTGTCATGACTTTGTCCGGTCAGTGGAAAGTTCAATTTGATGGTTAATCCATCTGAAGCTGTACAAAACTTAGACAATAATGAATCATGGATTTTTACTGACAACATAGTCCTTTTTCATACCAGTGATGGCAGTAATGTTCTGGTGGCAATTCAGATAGATATCAGCACTGATGTTATTGCTGACTGGACAGTAGCCATGACAACAGTACCAGGCAGCATGCCGTGACAAGACTGATCTTGTGGCTTACTCCACTTGAAGCTATAAATGAGGAGAAAATGAAACAGGACATTAGTTTAACAGTTGTGTGACTTTTGAAAATAATGATGAAGCAGCACTCAGTATTGCTTACATATGCCATTCACAGTGATGGAGCTGGTTTCAATGTCAAAGGTGGTGACGGCTGAAGCGCTGGTCAAAGCACTTGCAATCTGAGTGTCATTGGGAGCAGATGTGCTTTCAAAGACAGAGTCAACAGTGTTGATGATGGATCCATTGCTGCAGAAGAAGAAACAAGCAAAACAAAACGTGCCAAATATTAGATTTATGCCAGTATTCTTATATTGTAACATAATAAATCTTTAAAGAATTACCTGAATGACACCACTTTCAAGGATTTAAAGCCGGTACCGAATTCCCTTTGGAAAATAGGTGTAAGCTGCAGAAACAGAAAACAAGTTGTATTTAAAATACAATGTTTGCCTTTATTTTTGCCTTGAAACACTGAACTGTGTGCATGTGTATACATGTGAAACAGTGTATGTCCTGAAACGTGAGACATATTTCAGAAAATATTCTTATAATAAAGGGAAGTCAAATGAGAAGTTGCAGAGTAAGCGGGGGGGAGCTTTATTTGCATTAATATATTCTCCTTGATGCTTTTGTTATCAGTTATTTTGGGAATTTGAAAATGTGATCCTTTAGTATGTAGACAGAGTAAGTGCTCCACTTTTTGAGCAGATGCATGAGCATTTTGAGGAAAATTGAAACTTACCTGGTTTACTATCATTGCAGCTCGATTCATATAAGCTGCAGAAGAGGGATTCAGCAAGTCGTTTGTAAATGTGCCTTGAACAGATCTGAAAGTCACCCTTTTGGTCATGAGTGCTACAGTTGTAGGTGCAGCAGTTGTAGCTGCAGCAGTGGTAGGTGCGGCAGAAGAAGGGGCAGCAGTTGTAGGTGCAGCAGATGTAGGTGCAGCAGTTGTAGTTGGAGTTGCAACTGGGCCTGCTGTAAAAGTCATATAAGAATATGTAAATGAGCGTAGGTTCCCAAACCAATTTTTTTTTTCTTGCTTGATGTCAAACTGACTTTAGTGTCAGTTTCACAGATATATAACAACAATTATAAAAGGCTCTTAAAGTTTGCTTCGCCAGAAATCTTACTGAATACAAGGTAGCTCAGACATTAGCTCATCCTGCATCAATAAAACTGCACAACACTTAAGTTTTCTTTATGAATCTTGCCGAGCAACATAATTTAGTTTGTGACTTCATAAAAAGAGCATGAGCAGCACATGTACACTGTTTTACATACTGATTAGAGTGAAACATTTGTTTACTTACCTACTACGATGACTGAGCTGGGATTAATGCTCACGTTGAAGGAGTTGGTGGGATCACTCACTGCAGTCTGGAGGGTCATAGAAACCTCATTATTTGGTGGGGGATCCGTAGTGTTCTGACTGAAGACAACGTTAAATTCGGCTTTAACTCCTTCTGCTCGTGATGTACCGAGGGCACTGTTCCATAAAAAACACAGATGGGTATTAAATATTTATTCTAAATCCTCCAAAAAGTAAATGAGTGAACCAATGTCAGAAAATAAAACACACAAATACTTTTACCTGAACTTTGTCACAATGCAGTCAACAAAGTCTGGAAATCTCGGCCTGTATATCTGAAAACACTGCAAACAGAAAAAACATCAGAAATGCTTGAGGACATTTAAAGCTGATTTTCTAATCATAGATCTAAATCACAATCATAAAACACAGAAATGACAAGTTTCTAAAAATGGATTTTGATCTCAACAGTTTTGTGTTATAAGTAAACATATCTGTTCAATAATTTGGTTACAACAATGACACAGCTAATTATTAATTTATAATAACAACATGAACTCACTGTATTGACAACTCGTCTTGCAAGCATTTTGAATGCAGCGCTGATGGGGTTATTGAGCTCCTCTGTAAATGGTTCTCCTGTCAAGTCTGCTGAGAGTTTATAGACAGGTTGAGCTGCAGTGGTAGGTGCAGCTGTTGTGGGAGCTGCAGTAGTAGGTGCTGCTGTTGTGGGTGCAGCTGTTGTAGGTGCTGCCGTTGTGGGTGCAAATGTTGTAGGTGCAGCAGTCATTGGTGCAGCAGTTGTTGGAGCAGCAGTAGTAGGTGCAGCTGTTGTAGGTGCGGCAGTTGTGGGTGCAGCTGTTGTAGGTGCGGCAGATGCAGGTGCGGCAGTTGTAGGTGCTGCAGTCGTAGGTGCAGCAGTTGTTGGAGCGGCAGGAGTAGGTACAGCAGTGGTAGGCGCTGCAGTTGTGGGTGAAGCAGTTGTTGGAGTGGCAGTTGTAGGTGCAGCAGTTGTTGGTGCGGCAGATGTAGGTGCGGCAGTTGTTGGTGCTGCAGTCGTAGGTGTAGCAGTTGTTGGAGCTGCAGTTGTAGGTGTAGCAGTTGTTGGAGCAGCAGTAGTAGGTGCAGCAGTGGTAGGCGCTGCAGTTGTGGGTGAAGCAGTTGTTGGAGCAGCAGTTGTAGGTGCAGCAGTCGTTGGTGAAGCAGTCGTTGGTGCAGCAGTCGTTGGAGCAGCAGTTGTAGGTGCTGTAGTAGTTGGTGCTGCAGTTGTAGGTGCTGCAGTCGTGGGTGCGGCAGTCGTGGGTGCTGCAGTTGTACGTGCAGATGTTGAAGCTGCGACAGTTGTAGGTGCTAAAGTCGTAGGTGCAGCAGTTGTTGGAGCGGCAGTTGTGAGTGCAGCAGTTGTAGGTGCAGCTGTTGTCGGTGCTGCAGTCGTAGGTGCAGCAGTTGTTGGAGAGGCAGTCGTTGGAGAGGCAGTTGTAGGAGCTGCAGTAGTAGGCGCTGCAGTTGTAGGTGCAGCAGTTGTTGGAGCGGCTGTTGTGGGTGCAGCAGTTGTAGGTGCAGCTGTTATCGGTGCTGCAGTTGTTGGAGCGGCAGTTGTAGGAGCTGCAGTAGTAAGCGCTGCAGTTGTTGGTGCAGCAGTTGATGGCGTGGCAGTTGTAGGTGCAGCTGTTGTAGGTGCTGCAGTAGTAGGTGCAGCAGTTGTTGGAGCGGCAGTTGTTGGAGCAGCAGTTGTAGGCGCAGCAGTTGTTGGAGCGGCTGTTGTGGGAGCTGCAGTAGTAGGCGATGCAGTTGTAGGTGCAGCAGTTGTTGGAGCGGCAGTTGTAGGTGCAACACTTGTAGGTGCAGCAGATGTCGGTGCAGCAGTTGTTGGAGTGGCAGTCGTAGGTGCAGCAGTTGTTGGAGAGGCTGTTGTGGGTGCAGCAGTCGTAGGTGCAGCAGTTGTTGGAGCAACAGTTGTTGGAGCAGCAGTTGTAGGAGCTGAAGTAGTAGGCGCTGCAGTTGTAGTTCCAGCAGTTGTTGGAGCAGCAGTTGTAGGTGCAGCAGTTGTAGGTGCAGCAGTTGTTAGTGCGGCAGTTGTAGGTACTGCAGTTGTTGATGTGACAGTTGTAGGTGCAGCAGTTGTTGGTGTGGCAGTTGTAGGTACTGCAGTAGTAGGTGCTGCAGTTGTCGGTGCAGCAGTTGTAAGTGCAGCAGTTGTAGGTGCAGCAGTTGTTAGAGCGGCAGTTGTAGGTGCTGCAGTTGTAGGTGTAGCAGTTGTTGGAGCAGCAGTTGTAGCTGCAGCAGTTGTTGGAGCAGCAGTTGTGGGAACTGCAGTAGTAGGCGCTGCAGTTGTAGGTGTAGCAGTTGTTGGAGCGGCAGTTGTATGTCCTGCAGTTGTAGGTGCATCTGTTGTAGGTGCAGCAGTTGTAGGAGGTGCAGTAGAAGGCGCTGCAGTTGTCGGTGCAGCAGTTGTTGGAGCGGCAGTTGTGGGTGCAGCAATTGTCGGTGCGGCACTGGTGGGTACTGCAGTTGTAGGTGCTGCAGTTGTCGGTGCAGCAGTTGTAAGTGCAGCAGGTGTAGGTGCAGCAGTTGTTGGAGTGGCAGTTGTAGGTGCAGCAGTTGTTGGAGCAGCAGTTGTAGATGCAGCTGTTGTAGGTGCTGCCGTTGTGGGTGAAAATGTTGTAGGTGCAGCAGTCATTGGTGCAGCAGTTGTTGGAGCAGCAGTAGTAGGTGCAGCTGTTGTAGGTGCGGCAGTTGTGGGTGCAGCTGTTGTAGGTGCGGCAGATGCAGGTGCGGCAGTTGTAGGTGCTGCAGTCGTAGGTGCAGCAGTTGTTGGAGCGGCAGGAGTAGGTACAGCAGTGGTAGGCGCTGCAGTTGTGGGTGAAGCAGTTGTTGGAGTGGCAGTTGTAGGTGCAGCAGTCGTTGGTGCGGCAGATGTAGGTGCGGCAGTTGTTAGTGCTGCAGTCGTAGGTGTAGCAGTTGTTGGAGCTGCAGTTGTAGGTGCAGCAGTTGTTGGAGCTGCAGTAGTAAGCACTGCAGTTGTAGGTGTAGCAGTTGTTGGAGCAGCAGTAGTAGGTGCAGCAGTGGTAGGCGCTGCAGTTGTGGGTGAAGCAGTTGTTGGAGCAGCAGTTGTAGGTGCAGCAGTCGTTGGTGAAGCAGTCGTTGGTGCAGCAGTCGTTGGAGCAGCAGTTGTAGGTGCTGTAGTAGTTTGTGCTGCAGTTGTAGGTGCTGCAGTCGTGGGTGCGGCAGTCGTGGGTGCTGCAGTTGTACGTGCAGATGTTGAAGCTGCGACAGTTGTAGGTGCTACAGTCGTAGGTGCAGCAGTTGTTGGAGCGGCAGTAGTTGCTGCAGCAGTGGTAGCAGCAGCAGTTGTAGGTGCAGCAGTTGTAGTTGCCGCAGTTATTAAAGCGGCAGTTGTAGGTGCAACAGTTGTAGGTGCGGCAGTTGTAGGAGCGGCAGTTGTAGGTGCAGCTGCTGTAGGTGCTGCAGTCGTAGGTGCAGCAGGTGTTGGAGCGGCAGTTGTTGGAGCGGCAGTTGTAGGAGCTGCAGTTGAAGGTGCAGCAATTGTTGGAACGGCAGTTGTAGGTGCAACAGTTGTTGGAGCGGCAGTTGTAGGTGCTGCAGTTGTTGGTGCGGCAGTTGTACGTGCAGCAGTTGTTGGTGCGGCAGTTGTAGGTACTGCAGTAGTAGGTGCTGCAGTTGTCGGTGCAGCAGTTGTAAGTGCAGCAGTTGTAGGTGCAGCAGTTGTTGGTGCGGCAGTTGTAGATGCAGCAGTTGTTGGAGCAGCAGTTGTAGGTGCAGCTGTTGTAGGTGCAGCCATTGTAGATGCTGCAGTTGTAGGTGCAGCAGTCGTTGATACAGCAGTTGTTGGAGATGCAGTTGTAGGTGCAGCTGTTGTAGGTGAAGCCGTTGTGGGTGCAGTTGTTGTAGGTGCGGCCGTTGTGGGTGCAGCTGTTGTAGGTGCAGCAGTCGTTGGTGCAGCAGTTGTTGGAGCGGCTGTTGTAGGTGCAGCAGTTGTTGGAGCAGCAGTCGTAGGCGCTGCAGTTGTAGGTGCAGCAGTTGTAGGTGTGGCTGTTGTGGGTGCAGCTGTTGTAGGTGCACCAGTCGGTGCAGCAGTTGTTGGTGCAGCAATCGTAGGTGCAGCCGTTGTTGGAGCTGCAGTCGTAGGTGCAGCAGTTGTAGGTGCAGCAGTTGTAGGTGTGGCCGTTGTGGGTGCAGCTGTTGTAGGTGCACCAGTCGGTGCAGCAGTTGTTGGTGCAGCAGTCGTAGGTGCAGCAGTTGTTGGAGCTGCAGTTGTAGGTGCAGCAGTTGTAGGTGCGGCCGTTGTGGGTGCAGCTGTTGTAGGTGCGGCCGTTGTGGGTGCAGCTGTTGTTGGTGCAGCAGTCGTTGGTGCAGCAGTTGTTGGAGCAGCAGTCGTAGGCGCTGCAGTTGTAGGTGCAGCAGTTGTAGGAGCTGAAGTAGTTGGCGCTGTTGTTGTAGGTGCTGCAGTCGTAGGTGCAGTAGTTGTTGTAGCGGCAGTTGTAAGTACTGCAGTTGTTGGTGTGGCAGTTGTAGGTGTAGCTGTTGTAGGTGCTGCAGTTGTTGGAGCGGCAGTTGTAGGTGTAGCTGTTGTAGGTGCAGCAGATGTCGGTGCAGCAGTTGTTGGAGTGGCAGTCGTAGGTGCAGCAGTTGTTGGAGAGGCTGTTGTGGGTGCAGCAGTTGTAGCTGCAGCTGTAGTCGGTGCTGCAGTCGTAGGTGCAGCAGTTGTTAGAGCGGCAGTTGTTAGAGCGGCAGTTGTTGGAGCGGCAGTTGTAGGAGCTGGAGTTGAAGGTGCAGCAATTTTTGGAACGGCAGTTGTAGGTGCAACAGTTGTTGGAGCGGCAGTTGTAGGTGCAGCAGTAGTTGGTGCGGCAGTTGTACGTGCAGCAGTTGTTGGTGCGGCAGTTGTAGGTACTGCAGTAGTAGGTGCTGCAGTTGTCGGTGCAGCAGTTGTAAGTGCAGCAGTTGTGGGTGCAGCTGTTGTAGGTGCGGCCGTTGTAGATGCTGCAGTTGTAGGTGCAGCAGTCGTTGGTGCAGCAGTTGTTGGAGATGCAGTTGTAGGTGCAGCAGTTGTACGTGCAGCCGTTGTGGGTGCAGTTGTTGTAGGTGCGGCCGTTGTGGGTGCAGCTGTTGTAGGTGCAGCAGTCGTTGGTGCAGCAGTTCTTGGAGCGGCCGTTGTAGGTGCAGCAGTTGTTGGAGCAGCAGTCGTAGGCGCTGCAGTTGTAGGTGCAGCAGTTGTAGGAGCTGCAGTAGTAGGCGCTGCTGTTGTCGTTGCAGCAGTTGTAGGTGCAGCTGTTGTAGGTGCAGCCGTTGTGGGTGCAGTTGTTGTAGGTGCGGCCGTTGTGGGTGCAGCTGTTGTAGGTGCAGCAGTCGTTGGTGCAGCAGTTGTTGGAGCGGCAGTTGTAGGTGCAACACTTGTAGGTGCAGCAGATGTCGGTGCAGCAGTTGTTGGAGTGGCAGTCGTAGGTGCAGCAGTTGTTGGAGAGGCTGTTGTGGGTGCAGCAGTTGTAGGTGCAGCTGTAGTCGGTGCTGCAGTCGTAGGTGCAGCAGTTGTTGGAGCGACAGTTATTGGAGCAGCAGTTGTAGGAGCTGAAGTAGTAGGCGCTGCAGTTGTAAGTACAGCAGTTGTTTGAGCGGCAGTTGTAGGAGCTGAAGTAGTAGGCGCTGCAGTTGTAGTTCCAGCAGTTGTTGGAGCAGCAGTTGCAGGTGCAGCAGTTGTTAGTTCGGCAGTTGTAGGTACTGCAGTTGTAAGTGCAGCAGTTGTAGGTGCAGCAGTTGTTAGAGCGGCAGTTGTAGGTGCAGCAGTTGTTGGAGCAGCAGTTGTAGCTGCAACAGTTGTTGGAGCAGCAGTTGTTGGAGCAGCAGTTGTGGGAATTGCAGTAGTAGGCGCTGCAGTTGTAGGTGTAGCAGTTGTTGGAGCGGCAGTTGTATGTGCTGCAGTTGTAGGTGCATCTGTTGTAGGTGCAGCAGTTGTAGGAGGTGCAGTAGAAGGCGCTGCAGTTGTCGGTGCAGCAGTTGTTGGAGCGGCAGTTGTGGGTGCAGCAATTGTCGGTGCGGCACTGGTGGGTACTGCAGTTGTAGGTGCTGCAGTTGTCGGTGCAGCAGTTGTAAGTGCAGCAGGTGTAGGTGCAGCAGTTGTTGGAGTGGCAGTTGTAGGTGCAGCAGTTGTTGGAGCAGCAGTTGTAAATGCAGCAGTTGTTGGAGCTGCAGTTGTAGAAGGGGTAATTGTAGGTGCAGCAGTTGTTGGAGCGGCAGTTGTGGGAGCTGCAGTAGTAGGCGTTGCAGTCGTAGGTGCAGCAGTTGTTGGAGCAGCAGTTGTGGGTGCAGCAGTTATTTGAGCCGCAGTTGTAGGACCTGCAGTAGTAGGCGCTGCAGTTGTAGGTGCAGCAGTTGTTGGTGCGGCAGTTGTAGGTACTGCAGTTGTTGGTGTGGCAGTTGTAGATGCAGCAGTTGTTGGTGCAGCCGTTGTAGGTACTGCAGTAGTAGGTGCTACAGTTGTCGGTGCAGCAGTTGTAACTGCAGCAGTTGTAGGTGCAGCACTTGTTGGAGCAGCAGTTGTAGATGCTGCAGTTGTAGGTGCAGCAGTCGTTGGTGCAGCAGTTGTTGGAGCCGTCGTTGTAGGTGCAGCAGTTGTAGGAGCTGCAGTAGTAGGTGCTGCTGTTGTCGGTGCAGCAGTTGTAGGTACAGCTGTTGTAGGTGTGGCCGTTGTGGGTGCAGCTGTTGTATGTGCACCAGTCGGTGCAGCAGTTGTTGGAACAGCAGTCGTAGGTGCAGCAGTTGTTGGTGCAGCAGTTGTAGGTGTGGCCATTGTGGGTGCAGCTGTTGTCGGTGCGGCCGTTGTGGGTGCAGCTGTTGTAGGTGCAGCAGTCGTTGGTGCAGCAGTTGTTGGAGGTGCAGTTGTAGGTGCAGCAGTTGTAGGAGCTGCAGTAGTAGGTGCTGCTGTTGTAGGTGCAGCAGTTGTAGGTGCAGCTGTTGTAGGTGCGGCCGTTGTAGGTTCAGCTGTTGTAGGTGCTGCAGTTGTTTGAGCAGCAGTTGTTGGAGGGGCAGTTGTTGGAGGTGCAGTTGTAGGTGCAGCTGTTGTAGGTGCGGCCGTTGTGGGTGCAGCTGTTGTAGGTGCAGCAGTCGTTGGTGCAGCAGTTGTTGGAGAATCAGTCGTAGGTGCAGCAGTTGTAGGTGCAGCAGTTGTAGGTGTGGCCGTTGTAGATGCTGCAGTTGTAGGTGCAGCAGTCGTTGGTGCAGCAGTTGTTGGAGATGCAGTTGTAGGTGCAGCTGTTGTAGGTACAGCCGTTGTGGGTGCAGTTGTTGTAGGTGCGGCCGTTGTGGGTGCAGCTGTTGTAGGTGCAGCAGTCGTTGCTGCAGCAGATGTTGGAGCGGCCGTTGTAGGTGCAGCAGTTGTTGGAGCAGCAGTCGTAGGCGCTGCAGTTGTAGGTGCAGCAGTTGTAGGAGCTGCAGTAGTAGGTGCTGCTGTTGTCAGTGCAGCAGTTGTAGGTGCAGCTGTTGTAGGTGCGGCCGTTGTAGGTGCAGCTGTTGTAGGTGCTGCAGTTGTTTGAGTGGCAGTTGTTGGAGCGACAGTTGTTGGAGGTGCAGTTGTAGGTGCAGCAGTTGTAGGTGCAGCAGTTGTAGGTGTGGCCGTTGTGGGTGCACCTGTTGTAGGTACAGCCGTTGTGGGTGCAGCTGTTGTAGGTGAGGCCGTTGTGGATGCAGTTGTTGTAGGTGCACCAGTCGTTGATGTAGCAGTTGTTGGAGCAGCAGTCGTAGGCGCTGCAGTTGTCGGTGCAGCAGTTGTAGGAGCGGCAGTGGTAGGTGCTGCTGTTGTCGGTGCAGCAGTTGTGGGTGCAGCTGTTGTAGGTGCGGCCGTTGTAGATGCTGCAGTTGTAGGTGCAGCAGTCGTTGGTGCAGCAGTTGTTGGAGATGCAGTTGTAGGTGCAGCTGTTGTAGGTGCAGCCGTTGTGGGTGCAGTTGTTGTAGGTGAGGCCGTTGTGGGTGCAGCTGTTGTAGGTGCAGCAGTCGTTGGTGCAGCAGTTGTTGGAGCGGCCGTTGTAGGTGCAGCAGTTGTTGGAGCAGCAGTCGTAGGCGCTGCAGTTGTAGGTGCAGCAGTTGTAGGAGCTGCAGTAGTAGGCGCTGCTGTTGTCGTTGCAGCAGTTGTAGGTGCAGCTGTTGTAGGTGCAGTAGTCGTGGGTGCAGTTGTTGTAGGTGCGGCCGTTGTGGGTGCAGCTGTTGTAGGTGCAGCAGTCGTTGCTGCAGCAGATGTTGGAGCGGCCGTTGTAGGTGCAGCAGTTGTTGGAGCAGCAGTCGTAGGCGCTGCAGTTGTAGGTGCAGCAGTTGTAGGAGCTGCAGTAGTAGGTGCTGCTGTTGTCAGTGCAGCAGTTGTAGGTGCAGCTGTTGTAGGTGTGGCCGTTGTGGGTGCAGCTGTTGTCGGTGCGGCCGTTGTGGGTGCAGCTGTTGTAGGTGCAGCAGTCGTTGGTGCAGCAGTTGTTGGAGGTGCAGTTGTAGGTGCAGCTGTTGTAGGTACAGCCGTTGTGGGTGCAGTTGTTGTAGGTGCGGCCGTTGTGGGTGCAGCTGTTGTAGGTGCAGCAGTCGTTGCTGCAGCAGATGTTGGAGCGGCCGTTGTAGGTGCAGCAGTTGTTGGAGCAGCAGTCGTAGGCGCTGCAGTTGTAGGTGCAGCAGTTGTAGGAGCTGCAGTAGTAGGTGCTGCTGTTGTCAGTGCAGCAGTTGTAGGTGCAGCTGTTGTAGGTGCGGCCGTTGTAGGTGCAGCTGTTGTAGGTGCTGCAGTTGTTTGAGCGGCAGTTGTTGGAGCGGCAGTTGTTGGAGGTGCAGTCGTAGGTGCAGCAGTTGTAGGTGCAGCAGTTGTAGGTGTGGCCGTTGTGGGTGCACCTGTTGTAGGTACAGCCGTTGTGGGTGCAGCTGTTGTAGGTGAGGCCGTTGTGGCTGCAGTTGTTGTAGGTGCACCAGTCGTTGGTGTAGCAGTTGTTGGAGCAGCAGTCGTAGGCGCTGCAGTTGTCGGTGCAGCAGTTGTAGGAGCTGCAGTGGTAGGCGCTGCTGTTGTCGGTGCAGCAGTTGTGGGTGCAGCTGTTGTAGGTGCGGCCGTTGTAGATGCTGCAGTTGTAGGTGCAGCAGTCGTTGGTGCAGCAGTTGTTGGAGATGCAGTTGTAGGTGCAGTTGTTGTAGGTGCAGCTGTTGTGGGTGCAGTTGTTGTAGGTGCGGCCGTTGTGGGTGCAGCTGTTGTAGGTGCAGCAGTCGTTGGTGTAGCAGTTGTTGGAGCGGCCGTTGTAGGTGCAGCAGTTGTTGGAGCAGCAGTCGTAGGCGCTGCAGTAGTAGGTGCAGCAGTTGTAGGAGCTGCAGTAGTAGGTGCTGCTGTTGTCGTTGCAGCAGTTGTAGGTGCGGCCGTTGTAGGTGCAGCTGTTGTGGGTGCTGCAGTTGTTTGAGCGGCAGTTGTTGGAGGTGCAGTTGTAGGTGCAGCTGTTGTAGGTGCGGCCGTTGTGGGTGCAGCTGTTGTAGGTGCAGCAGTCGTTGGTGCAGCAGTTGTTGGAGAGGCAGTCGTAGGTGCAGCAGTTGTAGGTGCAGCAGTTGTAGGTGTGGCCGTTGTGGGTGCAGCTGTTGTAGGTGCACCAGTCGGTGCAGCAGTTGTTGGTGCAGCAGTCGTAGGTGCAGCAGTTGTTGGAGCTGCAGTCGTAGGTGCAGCAGTTGTAGGTGCAGCAGTTGTAGGTGTGGCCGTTGTGGGTGCAGCTGTTGTAGGTGCACCAGTCGGTGCAGCAGTTGTTGGTGCAGCAGTCGTAGGTGCAGCAGTTGTTGGAGCTGCAGTTGTAGGTGCAGCAGTTGTAGGTGCGGCCATTGTGGGTGAAGCTGTTGTAGGTGTGACCGTTGTGGGTGCAGCTGTTGTTGGTGCAGCAGTCGTTGGTGCAGCAGTTGTTGGAGCAGCAGTCGTAGGCGCTGCAGTTGTAGGTGCAGCAGTTGTAAGAGCTGCAGTGGTAGGCGCTGCTGTTATCGGTGCAGCAGTTGTGGGTGCAGCTGTTGTAGGTGCGGCCGTTGTGGGTGCAGCTGTTGTAGGTGCAGCAGTCGTTGTTGTTGCACTTGTTGGAGTAGCAGTCATAGGCACTGCAGTCGTTGGTGCAGCAGTGGTAGATGCGGCCGTTGTGGGTGCAGCTGTTGTAAGTGCTGCCGTTGTGGGTGCAGCTGTTGTAGGTGCAGCAGTTGTTGGAGCAGCAGTTGTAGGTGCAGCAGTTGTTGGAGCTGCAGTTGTAGGTGTGGCTGTTGTGGGTGCAGCTGTTGTAGGTGCACCAGTCGGTGCAGCAGTTGTTGGTGCAGCAGTCGTAGGTGCAGCAGTTGTTGGAGCTGCAGTTGTAGGTGCAGCAGTTGTAGGTGCGGCCGTTGTGGGTGCAGCTGTTGTAGGTGCAACCGTTGTGGGTGCAGCTGTTGTTGGTGCAGCAGTCGTTGGTGCAGCAGTTGTTGGAGCAGCAGTCGTAGGCACTGCAGTTGTAGGTGCAGCAGTTGTAGGAGCTGCTGTGGTAGGCGCTGTTGTTGTCGGTGCAGCAGTTGTGGGTGCAGCTGTTGTAGGTGCGGCCGTTGTGGGTGCAGCTGTTGTAGGTGCAGCAGACGTTGGTGTAGCACTTGTTGGAGCAGCAGTCGTAGGCACTGCAGTTGTAGGTGCAGCAGTTGTAGGAGCAGCAGTCGTAGGCGCTGCAGTTGTAGGTGCAGCAGTTGTTGGAGCAACAGTAGTAGGCGCTGCTGTTGTCAGTGCAGTAGTTGTAGGTGCAGCTGTTGTAGGTGCGGCTGTTGTAGGTGCAGCTGTTGTAGGTGCTGCAGTTGTTTGAGCGGCAGTTGTAGGTACAGCTGTTGTAGGTGCAGCAGTTGTAGATCCTGCAGTTGTAGGTGCACCAGTCGGTGCAGCAGTTGTTGGTGCAGTAGTCGTAGGTGCAGCAGTTGTTGGAGCTGCAGTTGTAGGTGCAGCAGTTGTAGGTGCGGCCATTGTGGGTGAAGCTGTTGTAGGTGTGACCGTTGTGGGTGCAGCTGTTGTTGGTGCAGCAGTCGTTGGTGCAGCAGTTGTTGGAGCAGCAGTCGTAGGCGCTGCAGTTGTAGGTGCAGCAGTTGTAGGAGCTGCAGTGGTAGGCGCTGCTGTTATCGGTGCAGCAGTTGTGGGTGCAGCTGTTGTAGGTGCGGCCGTTGTGGGTGCAGCTGTTGTAGGTGCAGCAGTCGTTGGTGTAGCACTTGTTGGAGCAGCAGTCGTAGGCACTGCAGTCGTTGGTGCAGCAGTTGTTGGAGCAGCAGTCGTAGGTGCAGCAGTTGTAGGTGCAGCAGTGGTAGATGCGGCCGTTGTGGGTGCAGCTGTTGTAAGTGCTGCCGTTGTGGGTGCAGCTGTTGTAGGTGCAGCAGTTGTTGGAGCAGCAGTTGTAGGTGCAGCAGTTGTTGGAGCTGCAGTCGTAGGTGCAGCAGTTGTAGGTGCAGCAGTTGTAGGTGTGGCTGTTGTGGGTGCAGCTGTTGTAGGTGCACCAGTCGGTGCAGCAGTTGTTGGTGCAGCAGTCGTAGGTGCAGCAGTTGTTGGAGCTGCAGTTGTAGGTGCAGCAGTTGTAGGTGCGGCCGTTGTGGGTGCAGCTGTTGTAGGTGCGACCGTTGTGGGTGCAGCTGTTGTTGGTGCAGCAGTCGTTGGTGCAGCAGTTGTTGGAGCAGCAGTCGTAGGCACTGCAGTTGTAGGTGCAGCAGTTGTAGGAGCTGCAGTGGTAGGCGCTGTTGTTGTCGGTGCAGCAGTTGTGGGTGCAGCTGTTGTAGGTGCGGCCGTTGTGGGTGCAGCTGTTGTAGGTGCAGCAGTCGTTGGTGTAGCACTTGTTGGAGCAGCAGTCGTAGGCGCTGCAGTTGTAGGTGCAGCAGTTGTAGGAGCAGCAGTCGTAGGCGCTGCAGTTGTAGGTGCAGCAGTTGTTGGAGCAACAGTAGTAGGCGCTGCTGTTGTCAGTGCAGTAGTTGTAGGTGCAGCTGTTGTAGGTGCGGCCGTTGTAGGTGCAGCTGTTGTAGGTGCTGCAGTTGTTTGAGCGGCAGTTGTAGGTACAGCTGTTGTAGGTGCGGCAGTTGTAGATCCTGCAGTTGTAGGTGCAGCAGTCGTTGGTGCAGCAGTTGTTTGAGATGCAGTTGTAGGTGCAGATGTTGGAGGTGCAGCCGTTGTGGGTGCAGTTGTTGTAGGTGTGGCCGTTGTGGGTGCAGCTGTTGTAGGTGCACCAGTCGGTGCAGCAGTTGTTGGTGCAGCAGTCGTAGGTGCAGCAGTTGTTGGAGCTGCAGTCGTAGGTGCAGCAGTTGTAGGTGCAGCAGTTGTAGGTGTGGCCGTTGTGGGTGCAGCTGTTGTAGGTGCACCAGTCGGTGCAGCAGTTGTTGGTGCAGCAGTCGTAGGTGCAGCAGTTGTTGGAGCTGCAGTTGTAGGTGCAGCAGTGGTAGATGCGGCCGTTGTGGGTGCAGCTGTTGTAAGTGCTGCCGTTGTGGGTGCAGCTGTTGTAGGTGCAGCAGTTGTTGGAGCAGCAGTTGTAGGTGCAGCAGTTGTTGGAGCTGCAGTCGTAGGTGCAGCAGTTGTAGGTGTGGCTGTTGTGGGTGCAGCTGTTGTAGGTGCACCAGTCGGTGTAGCAGTTGTTGGTGCAGCAGTCGTAGGTGTGGCCGTTGTGGGTGCAGCTGTTGTAGGTGCACCAGTCGGTGCAGCAGTTGTTGGTGCAGCAGTCGTAGGTGCAGCAGTTGTTGGAGCTGCTGTTGTTGGTTCAGCAGTTGTAGGTGCAGCAGTTGTAGGTGTGGCCGTTGTGGGTGCAGCTGTTGTATGTGCACCAGTCGGTGCAGCAGTTGTTGGAGCAGCAGTCGTAGGTGCAGCAGTTGTAGGTGCAGCAGTTGTAGGTGTGGCCGTTGTGGGTGCAGCTGTTGTAGGTGCACCAGTCGGTGCAGCAGTTGTTGGTGCAGCAGTCGTAGGTGCAGCAGTTGTTGGAGCTGCAGTTGTAGGTGCAGCAGTTGTAGGTGCGGCCGTTGTGGGTGAAGCTGTTGTAGGTGTGACCGTTGTGGGGGCAGCTGTTGTTGGTGCAGCAGTCGTTGGTGCAGCAGTTGTTGGAGCAGCAGTCGTAGGCGCTGCAGTTGTAGGTGCAGCAGTTGTAGGAGCTGCAGTGGTAGGCGCTGCTGTTATCGGTGCAGCAGTTGTGGGTGCAGCTGTTGTAGGTGCGGCCGTTGTGGGTGCAGCTGTTGTAGGTGCAGCAGTCGTTGGTGTAGCACTTGTTGGAGCAGCAGTCGTAGGCACTGCAGTCGTTGGTGCAGCAGTTGTTGGAGCAGCAGTCGTAGGTGCAGCAGTTGTAGGTGCAGCAGTGGTAGATGCGGCCGTTGTGGGTGCAGCTGTTGTAAGTGCTGCCGTTGTGGGTGCAGCTGTTGTAGGTGCAGCAGTTGTTGGAGCAGCAGTTGTAGGTGCAGCAGTTGTTGGAGCTGCAGTCGTAGGTGCAGCAGTTGTAGGTGCAGCAGTTGTAGGTGTGGCTGTTGTGGGTGCAGCTGTTGTAGGTGCACCAGTCGGTGCAGCAGTTGTTGGTGCAGCAGTCGTAGGTGCAGCAGTTGTTGGAACTGCAGTTGTAGGTGCAGCAGTTGTAGGTGCGGCCGTTGTGGGTGCAGCTGTTGTAGGTGCGACCGTTGTGGGTGCAGCTGTTGTTAGTGCAGCAGTCGTTGGTGCAGCAGTTGTTGACGCAGCAGTCGTAGGCACTGCAGTTGTAGGTGCAGCAGTTGTAGGAGCTGCAGTGGTAGGCGCTGCTGTTGTCGGTGCAGCAGTTGTGGGTGCAGTTGTTGTAGGTGCGGCCGTTGTGGGTGCAGCTGTTGTAGGTGCAGCAGTCGTTGGTGTAGCACTTGTTGGAGCAGCAGTCGTAGGCGCTGCAGTTGTAGGTGCAGCAGTTGTAAGAGCAGCAGTCGTAGGCGCTGCAGTTGTTGGTGCAGCAGTTGTTGGAGCAACAGTAGTAGGCGCTGCTGTTGTCAGTGCAGTAGTTGTAGGTGCAGCTGTTGTCGGTGCGGCCGTTGTGGGTGCAGCTGTTATAGGTGCAGCAGTTGTTGGTGCAGCAGTTGTTGGAGATGCAGTTGTAGGTGCAGCTGTTGTAGGTGCAGCCGTTGTGGGTGCAGCTGTTGTAGGTGCAGCCGTTGTGGGTGCAGCTGTTGTACGTGCAGCAGTCGTTGGTGTAGCAGTTGTTGGAGCAGCAGTCGTAGGCGCTGCAGTTGTAGGTGCAGTAGTTGTAGGAGCAGCAGTCGTAGGCGCTGCAGTTGTAGGTGCAGCAGTTGTTGGAGCAACAGTCGTAGGCGCTGCTGTTGTCGGTGCAGCAGTTGTAGGGGCAGCTGTTGTAGGTGTGGCCACTGTAGGTGCAGCTGTTGTAGGTGCTGCAGTTGTTTGAGCGGCAGTTGTAGGTGCAGCTGTTGTAGGTGCGGCCATTGTAGATGCTGCAGTTGTAGGTGCAGCAGTAGTTGGTGCAGCAGTTGTTGGAGATGCAGTTGTAGGTGCAGCTGTTGTAGGTGAAGCCGTTGTAGGTGCAGTTGTTATAGGTGCGGCCGTTGTGGGTGCAGCTGTTGTAGGTGCAGCAGTCGTTGGTGCAGCAGTTGTTGGAGCAGCAGTCGTAGGCGCTGCAGTTGTAGGTGCAGCAGTTGTAGGAGCTGCAGTAGTAGGTGCTGATGTTGTCGGTGCAACAGTTGTAGGTGCAGCTGTTGTAGGTGCGGCCGTTGTAGGTGCAGCTGTTGTAGGTGCAGCAGTTGTTGGAGCAGCAGTCGTAGGCGCTGCAGTTGTAGGTGCAGCAGTTGTAGGTGCAGGGGTTGTAGGTGTGGCCGTTGTGGGTGCAGCTGTTGTCGGTGCGGCCGTTGTGGGTGCAGCTGTTGTAGGTGCAGCAGTCGTTGGTGCAGCAGTTGTTTGAGGTGCAGTTGTAGGTGCAGCTGTTGTAGGAGCTACAGTAGTAGGTGCTGCTGTTGTCGGTGCAGCAGTTGTAGGTGCAGCTGTTGTAGGTGCGGCCGTTGTAGGTGCAGCTGTTGTAGGTGCTGCAGTTGTTTGAGCGGCAGTTGTTGGAGGTGCAGTTGTAGGTGCAGCTGTTGTAGGTGCGGCCGTTGTGGGTGCAGCTGTTGTAGGTGCAGCAGTCGTTGGTGCAGCAGTTGTTGGAGAATCAGTCGTAGGTGCAGCAGTTGTAGGTGCAGCAGTTGTAGGTGTGGCCGTTGTAGATGCTGCAGTTGTAGGTGCAGCAGTCGTTGGTGCAGCAGTTGTTGGAGATGCAGTTGTAGGTGCAGCTGTTGTAGGTACAGCCGTTGTGGGTGCAGTTGTTGTAAGTGCGGCCGTTGTGGGTGCAGCTGTTGTAGGTGCAGCAGTCGTTGGTGCAGCAGTTGTTGGAGCGGCCGTTGTAGGTGCAGCAGTTGTTGGAGCAGCAGTCGTAGGCGCTGCAGTTGTAGGTGCAGCAGTTGTAGGAGCTGCAGTAGTAGGCGCTGCTGTTGTCGGTGCAGCACTTATAGGTGCAGCTGTTGTAGGTGCATTGGTTGTAGGTGCTGCAGTTCTTGGAGCTGCTGTTGTAGGTGCAGCTGTTGTAGGTGTGGCCGTTGTAGGTGCAGCAGTTGTTGGAGCAGCAGTCGTAGGCGCTGCAGTTGTAGGTGCAGCAGTTGTAGGAGCTGCAGTAGTAGGTGCTGCTGTTGTCGGTGAAGCTGTTGTAGGTGCAGCTGTTGTAGGTGCAGCTGTTGTAGGTGCAGCTGTTGTAGGTGCTGCAGTTGTTTGAGCGGCAGTTGTTGGAGCAGCAGTTGTTGGAGGTGCAGTTGTAGGTGCAGCTGTTGTAGGTGCACCAGTCGGTGCAGCAGTTGTTGGTGCAGCAGTCGTAGGTGCAGCAGTTGTTGGAGATGCAGTTGTAGGTGCAGTTGTTGTAGGTGCAGCTGTTGTGGGTGCAGTTGTTGTAGGTGCGGCCGTTGTGGGTGCAGCTGTTGTAGGTGCAGCAGTCGTTGGTGTAGCAGTTGTTGGAGCGGCCGTTGTAGGTGCAGCAGTTGTTGGAGCAGCAGTCGTAGGCGCTGCAGTAGTAGGTGCAGCAGTTGTAGGAGCTGCAGTAGTAGGTGCTGCTGTTGTCGTTGCAGCAGTTGTAGGTGCGGCCGTTGTAGGTGCAGCTGTTGTGGGTGCTGCAGTTGTTTGAGCGGCAGTTGTTGGAGGTGCAGTTGTAGGTGCAGCTGTTGTAGGTGCGGCCGTTGTGGGTGCAGCTGTTGTAGGTGCAGCAGTCGTTGGTGCAGCAGTTGTTGGAGAGGCAGTCGTAGGTGCAGCAGTTGTAGGTGCAGCAGTTGTAGGTGTGGCCGTTGTGGGTGCAGCTGTTGTAGGTGCACCAGTCGGTGCAGCAGTTGTTGGTGCAGCAGTTGTAGGTGCAGCAGTTGTTGGAGCTGCAGTCGTAGGTGCAGCAGTTGTAGGTGCAGCAGTTGTAGGTGTGGCCGTTGTGGGTGCAGCTGTTGTAGGTGCACCAGTCGGTGCAGCAGTTGTTGGTGCAGCAGTCGTAGGTGCAGCAGTTGTTGGAGCTGCAGTTGTAGGTGCAGCAGTGGTAGATGCGGCCGTTGTGGGTGCAGCTGTTGTAAGTGCTGCCGTTGTGGGTGCAGCTGTTGTAGGTGCAGCAGTTCTTGGAGCAGCAGTTGTAGGTGCAGCAGTTGTTGGAGCTGCAGTCGTAGGTGCAGCAGTTGTAGGTGTGGCTGTTGTGGGTGCAGCTGTTGTAGGTGCACCAGTCGGTGTAGCAGTTGTTGGTGCAGCAGTCGTAGGTGTGGCCGTTGTGGGTGCAGCTGTTGTAGGTGCACCAGTCGGTGCAGCAGTTGTTGGTGCAGCAGTCGTAGGTGCAGCAGTTGTTGGAGCTGCTGTTGTTGGTTCAGCAGTTGTAGGTGCAGCAGTTGTAGGTGTGGCCGTTGTGGGTGCAGCTGTTGTATGTGCACCAGTCGGTGCAGCAGTTGTTGGAGCAGCAGTAGTAGGTGCAGCAGTTGTAGGTGCAGCAGTTGTAGGTGTGGCCGTTGTGGGTGCAGCTGTTGTAGGTGCACCAGTCGGTGCAGCAGTTGTTGGTGCAGCAGTCGTAGGTGCAGCAGTTGTTGGAGCTGCAGTTGTAGGTGCAGCAGTTGTAGGTGCAGCCGTTGTGGGTGAAGCTGTTGTAGGTGTGACCGTTGTGGGGGCAGCTGTTGTTGGTGCAGCAGTCGTTGGTGCAGCAGTTGTTGGAGCAGCAGTCGTAGGCGCTGCAGTTGTAGGTGCAGCAGTTGTAGGAGCTGCAGTGGTAGGCGCTGCTGTTATCGGTGCAGCAGTTGTGGGTGCAGCTGTTGTAGGTGCGGCCGTTGTGGGTGCAGCTGTTGTAGGTGCAGCAGTCGTTGGTGTAGCACTTGTTGGAGCAGCAGTCGTAGGCACTGCAGTCGTTGGTGCAGCAGTTGTTGGAGCAGCAGTCGTAGGTGCAGCAGTTGTAGGTGCAGCAGTGGTAGATGCGGCCGTTGTGGGTGCAGCTGTTGTAAGTGCTGCCGTTGTGGGTGCAGCTGTTGTAGGTGCAGCAGTTGTTGGAGCAGCAGTTGTAGGTGCAGCAGTTGTTGGAGCTGCAGTCGTAGGTGCAGCAGTTGTAGGTGCAGCAGTTGTAGGTGTGGCTGTTGTGGGTGCAGCTGTTGTAGGTGCACCAGTCGGTGCAGCAGTTGTTTGTGCAGCAGTCGTAGGTGCAGCAGTTGTTGGAACTGCAGTTGTAGGTGCAGCAGTTGTAGGTGCGGCCGTTGTGGGTGCAGCTGTTGTAGGTGCGACCGTTGTGGGTGCAGCTGTTGTTAGTGCAGCAGTCGTTGGTGCAGCAGTTGTTGACGCAGCAGTCGTAGGCACTGCAGTTGTAGGTGCAGCAGTTGTAGGAGCTGCAGTGGTAGGCGCTGCTGTTGTCGGTGCAGCAGTTGTGGGTGCAGTTGTTGTAGGTGCGGCCGTTGTGGGTGCAGCTGTTGTAGGTGCAGCAGTCGTTGGTGTAGCACTTGTTGGAGCAGCAGTCGTAGGCGCTGCAGTTGTAGGTGCAGCAGTTGTAGGAGCAGCAGTCGTAGGCGCTGCAGTTGTTGGTGCAGCAGTTGTTGGAGCAACAGTAGTAGGCGCTGCTGTTGTCAGTGCAGTAGTTGTAGGTGCAGCTGTTGTCGGTGCGGCCGTTGTGGCTGCAGCTGTTATAGGTGCAGCAGTTGTTGGTGCAGCAGTTGTTGGAGATGCAGTTGTAGGTGCAGCTGTTGTAGGTGCAGCCGTTGTGGGTGCAGCTGTTGTAGGTGCGGCCGTTGTGGGTGCAGCTGTTGTACGTGCAGCAGTCGTTGGTGTAGCAGTTGTTGGAGCAGCAGTCGTAGGCGCTGCAGTTGTAGGTGCAGCAGTTGTAGGGGCAGCTGTTGTAGGTGTGGCCACTGTAGGTGCAGCTGTTGTAGGTGCTGCAGTTGTTTGAGCGGCAGTTGTAGGTGCAGCTGTTGTAGGTGCGGCCATTGTAGATGCTGCAGTTGTAGGTGCAGCAGTAGTTGGTGCAGCAGTTGTTGGAGATGCAGTTGTAGGTGCAGCTGTTGTAGGTGAAGCCGTTGTAGGTGCAGTTGTTATAGGTGCGGCCGTTGTGGGTGCAGCTGTTGTAGGTGCAGCAGTCGTTGGTGCAGCAGTTGTTGGAGCAGCAGTCGTAGGCGCTGCAGTTGTAGGTGCAGCAGTTGTAGGAGCTGCAGTAGTAGGTGCTGATGTTGTCGGTGCAACAGTTGTAGGTGCAGCTGTTGTAGGTGCGGCCGTTGTAGGTGCAGCTGTTGTAGGTGCAGCAGTTGTTGGAGCAGCAGTCGTAGGCGCTGCAGTTGTAGGTGCAGCAGTTGTAGGAGCTGCAGTAGTAGGTGCTGCTGTTGTCGGTGAAGCAGTTGTAGGTGCAGCTGTTGTAGGTGCAGCCCTTGTAGGTGCAGCTGTTGTAGGTGCTGCAGTTGTTTGAGCGGCAGTTGTTGGAGCGGCAGTTGTTGGAGGTGCAGTTGTAGGTGCAGCTGTTGTAGGTGCAACAGTCGGTGCAGCAGTTGTTGGTGCAGCAGTCGTAGGTGCAGCAGTTGTTGGAGCTGCAGTTGTAGGAGCTGCAGTGGTAGGCGCTGCTGTTGTCGGTGCAGCAGTTGTGGGTGCAGCTGTTGTAGGTGCGGCCGTTGTGGGTGCAGCTGTTGTAGGTGCAGCAGTCGTTGGTGTAGCACTTGTTGGAGCAGCAGTCGTAGGCGCTGCAGTTGTAGGTGCAGCAGTTGTAAGAGCAGCAGTCGTAGGCGCTGCAGTTGTTGGTGCAGCAGTTGTTGGAGCAACAGTAGTAGGCGCTGCTGTTGTCAGTGCAGTAGTTGTAGGTGCAGCTGTTGTCGGCGCGGCCGTTGTAGGTGCAGCTGTTGTAGGTGCAGCAGTTGTAGGTGCAGCAGTTGTTGGAGATGCAGTTGTAGGTGCAGCTGTTGTAGGTGTAGCCGTTGTGGGTGCAGCTGTTGTAGGTGCAGCCGTTGTGGGTGCAGCTGTTGTACGTGCAGCAGTCGTTGGTGTAGCAGTTGTTGGAGCAGCAGTCGTAGGCGCTGCAGTTGTAGGTGCAGTAGTTGTAGGAGCAGCAGTCGTAGGCGCTGCAGTTGTAGGTGCAGCAGTTGTTGGAGCAACAGTCGTAGGCGCTGCTGTTGTCGGTGCAGCAGTTGTAGGGGCAGCTGTTGTAGGTGTGGCCGTTGTAGGTGCAGCTGTTGTAGGTGCTGCAGTTGTTTGAGCGGCAGTTGTAGGTACAGCTGTTGTAGGTGCGGCCATTGTAGATGCTGCAGTTGTAGGTGCAGCAGTCGTTGGTGCAGCAGTTGTTGGAGATGCAGTTGTAGGTGCAGCTGTTGTAGGTGAAGCCGTTGTGGGTGCAGCTGTTGTAGATGCGGCCGTTGTGGGTGCAGCTGTTGTACGTGCAGCAGTCGTTGGTGTAGCAGTTGTTGGAGCAGCAGTCGTAGGCGCTGCAGTTGTAGGTGCAGTAGTTGTAGGAGCAGCAGTCGTAGGCGCTGCAGTTGTAGGTGCAGCAGTTGTTGGAGCAACAGTCGTAGGCGCTGCTGTTGTCGGTGCAGCAGTTGTAGGGGCAGCTGTTGTAGGTGTGGCCGTTGTAGGTGCAGCTGTTGTAGGTGCTGCAGTTGTTTGAGCGGCAGTTGTAGGTGCAGCTGTTGTAGGTGCGGCCATTGTAGATGCTGCAGTTGTAGGTGCAGCAGTCGTTGGTGCAGCAGTTGTTGGAGATGCAGTTGTAGGTGCAGCTGTTGTAGGTGAAGCCGTTGTGGGTGCAGTTGTTGTAAGTGCGGCCGTTGTGGGTGCAGCTGTTGTAGGTGCAGCAGTCGTTGGTGCAGCAGTTGTTGGAGCGGCTGTTGTAGGTGCAGCAGTTGTTGGAGCAGCAGTCGTAGGCGCTGCAGTTGTAGGTGCAGCAGTTGTAGGAGCTGCAGTAGTAGGTGCTGATGTTGTCGGTGCAACAGTTGTAGGTGCAGCTGTTGTAGGTGCGGCCGTTGTAGGTGCAGCTGTTGTAGGTGCAGCAGTTGTTGGAGCAGCAGTCGTGGGCGCTGCAGTTGTAGGTGCAGCAGTTGTAGGAGCTGCAGTAGTAGGTGCTGCTGTTGTCGGTGAAGCAGTTGTAGGTGCAGCTGTTGTAGGTGCAGCCGTTGTAGGTGTGGCCGTTGTGGGTGCAGCAGTTGTAGGTGCAGCAGTTGTTGGAGCAGCAGTCGTAGGCGCTGCAGTTGTAGGTGCAGCAGTTGTAGGAGCTGCAGTAGTAGGTGCTGATGTTGTCGGTGCAACAGTTGTAGGTGCAGCTGTTGTAGGTGCGGCCGTTGTAGGTGCAGCTGTTGTAGGTGCAGCAGTTGTTGGAGCAGCAGTCGTAGGCGCTGCAGTTGTAGGTGCAGCAGTTGTAGGAGCTGCAGTAGTAGGTGCTGCTGTTGTCGGTGAAGCAGTTGTAGGTGCAGCTGTTGTAGGTGCAGCCGTTGTAGGTGCAGCTGTTGTAGGTGCTGCAGTTGTTTGAGCGGCAGTTGTAGGTGCAGCTGTTGTAGGTGCGGCCATTGTAGATGCTGCAGTTGTAGGTGCAGCAGTCGTTGGTGCAGCAGTTGTTGGAGATGCAGTTGTAGGTGCAGCTGTTGTAGGTGAAGCCGTTGTGGGTGCAGTTGTTGTAGGTGCGGCCGTTGTGGGTGCAGCTGTTGTAGGTGCAGCAGTCGTTGGTGCAGCAGTTGTTGGAGCGGCTGTCGTAGGTGCAGCAGTTGTTGGAGCAGCAGTCGTAGGCACTGCAGTTGTAGGTGCAGCAGTTGTAGGAGCTGCAGTAGTAGGTGCTGATGTTGTCGGTGCAACAGTTGTAGGTGCAGCTGTTGTAGGTGCTGCAGTTGTTTGAGCGGCAGTTGTTGGAGATGCAGTTGTAGGTGAAGCTGTTGTAGGTGCAGCTGTTGTAGGTGCAGCAGTCGTTGGTGCAGCAGTTGTTGGAGCAGCAGTCGTAGGTGCAGCAGTTGTAGGTGCAGCAGTTGTAGGTGTGGCCGTTGTGGGTGCAGCTGTTGTAGGTGCACCAGTCGGTGCAGCAGTTGTTGGTGCAGCAATCGTAGGTGCAGCCGTTGTTGGAGCTGCAGTCGTAGGTGCAGCTGTTGTAGGTGCAGCAGTTGTAGGTGTGGCCGTTGTGGGTGCAGCTGTTGTAGGTGCACCAGTCGGTACAGCAGTTGTTGGTGCAGCAGTCGTAGGTGCAGCAGTTGTTGGATCTGCAGTTGTAGGTGCAGCAGTTGTAGGTGCGGCCGTCGTGGGTGCAGCTGTTGTAGGTGCGGCCGTTGTGGGTGCAGCTGTTGTTGGTGCCGCAGTCGTTGGTGCAGCAGTTGTTGGAGCAGCAGTCGTAGGCGCTGCAGTTGTAGGTGCAGCAGTTGTAGGAGCTGAAGTAGTTGGCGCTGTTGTTGTAGGTGCTGCAGTCATAGGTGCAGTAGTTGTTATAGCGGCAGTTGTAAGTACTGCAGTTGTTGGTGTGGCAGTTGTAGGTGTAGCTGTTGTAGGTGCTGCAGTTGTTGGAGCGGCAGTTGTAGGTGTAGCTGTTGTAGGTGCGGCCGTTGTAGGTACAGCAGTTGTAGGTGCAGGAGTCGTTGGTGCAGCAGTTGTTGGAGCAGCAGTCGTAGGTGCAGCTATTGTAGGTGCAGCAGTCGTTGGTGCAGCAGTTGTTGGAGCAGCAGTCGTAGGTGCAGCAGTTGTAGGTGCAGCTGTTGTAGGTGCGGCTGTTGTGGGTTCAGCAGTCGTTGGTGCAGCAGTTGTTGGAGCATTGGTCGTAGGTGCAGCAGATGTAGGTGCAGCAGTTGTAGGTGCGGCCGTTGTGGGTGCAGCTGTTGTAGGTGCAGCAGTTGTTGGAGCAGCAGTCGTAGGCGCTGCAGTTGTAGGTGCAGCAGTTGTAGGAGCTGCAGTAGTAGGCGCTGCTGTTGTCGGTGCAGCACTTGTAGGTGCAGCTGTTGTCGGTGCGGCCGTTGTGGCTGCAGCTGTTATAGGTGCAGCAGTTGTTGGTGCAGCAGTTGTTGGAGATGCAGTTGTAGGTGCAGCTGTTGTAGGTGCAGCCGTTGTGGGTGCAGCTGTTGTAGGTGCGGCCGTTGTGGGTGCAGCTGTTGTACGTGCAGCAGTCGTTGGTGTAGCAGTTGTTGGAGCAGCAGTCGTAGGCGCTGCAGTTGTAGGTGCAGCAGTTGTAGGGGCAGCTGTTGTAGGTGTGGCCACTGTAGGTGCAGCTGTTGTAGGTGCTGCAGTTGTTTGAGCGGCAGTTGTAGGTGCAGCTGTTGTAGGTGCGGCCATTGTAGATGCTGCAGTTGTAGGTGCAGCAGTAGTTGGTGCAGCAGTTGTTGGAGATGCAGTTGTAGGTGCAGCTGTTGTAGGTGAAGCCGTTGTAGGTGCAGTTGTTATAGGTGCGGCCGTTGTGGGTGCAGCTGTTGTAGGTGCAGCAGTCGTTGGTGCAGCAGTTGTTGGAGCAGCAGTCGTAGGCGCTGCAGTTGTAGGTGCAGCAGTTGTAGGAGCTGCAGTAGTAGGTGCTGATGTTGTCGGTGCAACAGTTGTAGGTGCAGCTGTTGTAGGTGCGGCCGTTGTAGGTGCAGCTGTTGTAGGTGCAGCAGTTGTTGGAGCAGCAGTCGTAGGCGCTGCAGTTGTAGGTGCAGCAGTTGTAGGAGCTGCAGTAGTAGGTGCTGCTGTTGTCGGTGAAGCAGTTGTAGGTGCAGCTGTTGTAGGTGCAGCCCTTGTAGGTGCAGCTGTTGTAGGTGCTGCAGTTGTTTGAGCGGCAGTTGTTGGAGCGGCAGTTGTTGGAGGTGCAGTTGTAGGTGCAGCTGTTGTAGGTGCAACAGTCGGTGCAGCAGTTGTTGGTGCAGCAGTCGTAGGTGCAGCAGTTGTTGGAGCTGCAGTTGTAGGAGCTGCAGTGGTAGGCGCTGCTGTTGTCGGTGCAGCAGTTGTGGGTGCAGCTGTTGTAGGTGCGGCCGTTGTGGGTGCAGCTGTTGTAGGTGCAGCAGTCGTTGGTGTAGCACTTGTTGGAGCAGCAGTCGTAGGCGCTGCAGTTGTAGGTGCAGCAGTTGTAAGAGCAGCAGTCGTAGGCGCTGCAGTTGTTGGTGCAGCAGTTGTTGGAGCAACAGTAGTAGGCGCTGCTGTTGTCAGTGCAGTAGTTGTAGGTGCAGCTGTTGTCGGTGCGGCCGTTGTAGGTGCAGCTGTTGTAGGTGCAGCAGTTGTAGGTGCAGCAGTTGTTGGAGATGCAGTTGTAGGTGCAGCTGTTGTAGGTGTAGCCGTTGTGGGTGCAGCTGTTGTAGGTGCAGCCGTTGTGGGTGCAGCTGTTGTACGTGCAGCAGTCGTTGGTGTAGCAGTTGTTGGAGCAGCAGTCGTAGGCGCTGCAGTTGTAGGTGCAGTAGTTGTAGGAGCAGCAGTCGTAGGCGCTGCAGTTGTAGGTGCAGCAGTTGTTGGAGCAACAGTCGTAGGCGCTGCTGTTGTCGGTGCAGCAGTTGTAGGGGCAGCTGTTGTAGGTGTGGCCGTTGTAGGTGCAGCTGTTGTAGGTGCTGCAGTTGTTTGAGCGGCAGTTGTAGGTACAGCTGTTGTAGGTGCGGCCATTGTAGATGCTGCAGTTGTAGGTGCAGCAGTCGTTGGTGCAGCAGTTGTTGGAGATGCAGTTGTAGGTGCAGCTGTTGTAGGTGAAGCCGTTGTGGGTGCAGCTGTTGTAGATGCGGCCGTTGTGGGTGCAGCTGTTGTACGTGCAGCAGTCGTTGGTGTAGCAGTTGTTGGAGCAGCAGTCGTAGGCGCTGCAGTTGTAGGTGCAGTAGTTGTAGGAGCAGCAGTCGTAGGCGCTGCAGTTGTAGGTGCAGCAGTTGTTGGAGCAACAGTCGTAGGCGCTGCTGTTGTCGGTGCAGCAGTTGTAGGGGCAGCTGTTGTAGGTGTGGCCGTTGTAGGTGCAGCTGTTGTAGGTGCTGCAGTTGTTTGAGCGGCAGTTGTAGGTGCAGCTGTTGTAGGTGCGGCCATTGTAGATGCTGCAGTTGTAGGTGCAGCAGTCGTTGGTGCAGCAGTTGTTGGAGATGCAGTTGTAGGTGCAGCTGTTGTAGGTGAAGCCGTTGTGGGTGCAGTTGTTGTAAGTGCGGCCGTTGTGGGTGCAGCTGTTGTAGGTGCAGCAGTCGTTGGTGCAGCAGTTGTTGGAGCGGCTGTTGTAGGTGCAGCAGTTGTTGGAGCAGCAGTCGTAGGCGCTGCAGTTGTAGGTGCAGCAGTTGTAGGAGCTGCAGTAGTAGGTGCTGATGTTGTCGGTGCAACAGTTGTAGGTGCAGCTGTTGTAGGTGCGGCCGTTGTAGGTGCAGCTGTTGTAGGTGCAGCAGTTGTTGGAGCAGCAGTCGTGGGCGCTGCAGTTGTAGGTGCAGCAGTTGTAGGAGCTGCAGTAGTAGGTGCTGCTGTTGTCGGTGAAGCAGTTGTAGGTGCAGCTGTTGTAGGTGCAGCCGTTGTAGGTGTGGCCGTTGTGGGTGCAGCAGTTGTAGGTGCAGCAGTTGTTGGAGCAGCAGTCGTAGGCGCTGCAGTTGTAGGTGCAGCAGTTGTAGGAGCTGCAGTAGTAGGTGCTGATGTTGTCGGTGCAACAGTTGTAGGTGCAGCTGTTGTAGGTGCGGCCGTTGTAGGTGCAGCTGTTGTAGGTGCAGCAGTTGTTGGAGCAGCAGTCGTAGGCGCTGCAGTTGTAGGTGCAGCAGTTGTAGGAGCTGCAGTAGTAGGTGCTGCTGTTGTCGGTGAAGCAGTTGTAGGTGCAGCTGTTGTAGGTGCAGCCGTTGTAGGTGCAGCTGTTGTAGGTGCTGCAGTTGTTTGAGCGGCAGTTGTAGGTGCAGCTGTTGTAGGTGCGGCCATTGTAGATGCTGCAGTTGTAGGTGCAGCAGTCGTTGGTGCAGCAGTTGTTGGAGATGCAGTTGTAGGTGCAGCTGTTGTAGGTGAAGCCGTTGTGGGTGCAGTTGTTGTAGGTGCGGCCGTTGTGGGTGCAGCTGTTGTAGGTGCAGCAGTCGTTGGTGCAGCAGTTGTTGGAGCGGCTGTTGTAGGTGCAGCAGTTGTTGGAGCAGCAGTCGTAGGCACTGCAGTTGTAGGTGCAGCAGTTGTAGGAGCTGCAGTAGTAGGTGCTGATGTTGTCGGTGCAACAGTTGTAGGTGCAGCTGTTGTAGGTGCTGCAGTTGTTTGAGCGGCAGTTGTTGGAGATGCAGTTGTAGGTGAAGCTGTTGTAGGTGCAGCTGTTGTAGGTGCAGCAGTCGTTGGTGCAGCAGTTGTTGGAGCAGCAGTCGTAGGTGCAGCAGTTGTAGGTGCAGCAGTTGTAGGTGTGGCCGTTGTGGGTGCAGCTGTTGTAGGTGCACCAGTCGGTGCAGCAGTTGTTGGTGCAGCAATCGTAGGTGCAGCCGTTGTTGGAGCTGCAGTCGTAGGTGCAGCTGTTGTAGGTGCAGCAGTTGTAGGTGTGGCCGTTGTGGGTGCAGCTGTTGTAGGTGCACCAGTCGGTACAGCAGTTGTTGGTGCAGCAGTCGTAGGTGCAGCAGTTGTTGGATCTGCAGTTGTAGGTGCAGCAGTTGTAGGTGCGGCCGTCGTGGGTGCAGCTGTTGTAGGTGCGGCCGTTGTGGGTGCAGCTGTTGTTGGTGCCGCAGTCGTTGGTGCAGCAGTTGTTGGAGCAGCAGTCGTAGGCGCTGCAGTTGTAGGTGCAGCAGTTGTAGGAGCTGAAGTAGTTGGCGCTGTTGTTGTAGGTGCTGCAGTCATAGGTGCAGTAGTTGTTATAGCGGCAGTTGTAAGTACTGCAGTTGTTGGTGTGGCAGTTGTAGGTGTAGCTGTTGTAGGTGCTGCAGTTGTTGGAGCGGCAGTTGTAGGTGTAGCTGTTGTAGGTGCGGCCGTTGTAGGTACAGCAGTTGTAGGTGCAGGAGTCGTTGGTGCAGCAGTTGTTGGAGCAGCAGTCGTAGGTGCAGCTATTGTAGGTGCAGCAGTCGTTGGTGCAGCAGTTGTTGGAGCAGCAGTCGTAGGTGCAGCAGTTGTAGGTGCAGCTGTTGTAGGTGCGGCTGTTGTGGGTTCAGCAGTCGTTGGTGCAGCAGTTGTTGGAGCATTGGTCGTAGGTGCAGCAGATGTAGGTGCAGCAGTTGTAGGTGCGGCCGTTGTGGGTGCAGCTGTTGTAGGTGCAGCAGTTGTTGGAGCAGCAGTCGTAGGCGCTGCAGTTGTAGGTGCAGCAGTTGTAGGAGCTGCAGTAGTAGGCGCTGCTGTTGTCGGTGCAGCACTTGTAGGTGCAGCTGTTGTAGGTGCATCGGTTGTAGGTGCTGCAGTTGTTGGAGCTGCTGTTGTAGGTCCAGCTGTTGTAGGTGTGGCCGTTGTAGGTGCAGCAGTTGTTGGAGCAGCAGTCGTAGGCGCTGCAGTTGTAGGTGCAGCAGTTGTAGGAGCTGCAGTAGTAGGTGCTGCTGTTGTCGGTGAAGCAGTTGTAGGTGCAGCTGTTGTAGGTGCAGCCGTTGTAGGTGCAGCTGTTGTAGGTGCTGCAGTTGTTTGAGCGGCAGTTGTTGGAGCGGCAGTTGTTGGAGGTGAAGTTGTCGGTGCAGCTGTTGTAGGTGCACCAGTCGGTGCAGCAGTTGTTGGTGCAGCAGTCGTAGGTGTGGCCGTTGTGGGTGCAGCTGTTGTAGGTGCACCAGCTGGTGCAGCAGTTGTTGGTGCAGCAGTCGTAGGTGCAGCAGTTGTTGGAGCTGCTGTAGTTGGTGCAGCAGTTGTAGGTGCAGCAGTTGTAGGTGTGGCCGTTGTGGGTGCAGCTGTTGTATGTGCACCAGTCGGTGCAGCAGTTGTTGGAGCAGCAGTCATAGGTGCAGCAGTTGTAGGTGCAGGGGTTGTAGGTGTGGCCGTTGTGGGTGCAGCTGTTGTCGGTGCGGCCGTTGTGGGTGCAGCTGTTGTAGGTGCAGCAGTCGTTGGTGCAGCAGTTGTTTGAGGTGCAGTTGTAGGTGCAGCTGTTGTAGGAGCTGCAGTAGTAGGTGCTGCTGTTGTCGGTGCAGCAGTTGTAGGTGCAGCTGTTGTAGGTGCGGCCGTTGTAGGTGCAGCTGTTGTAGGTGCTGCAGTTGTTTGAGCGGCAGTTGTTGGAGGTGCAGTTGTAGGTGCAGCTGTTGTAGGTGCGGCCGTTGTGGGTGCAGCTGTTGTAGGTGCAGCAGTCGTTGGTGCAGCAGTTGTTGGAGAATCAGTCGTAGGTGCAGCAGTTGTAGGTGCAGCAGTTGTAGGTGTGGCCGTTGTAGATGCTGCAGTTGTAGGTGCAGCAGTCGTTGGTGCAGCAGTTGTTGGAGATGCAGTTGTAGGTGCAGCTGTTGTAGGTACAGCCGTTGTGGGTGCAGTTGTTGTAAGTGCGGCCGTTGTGGGTGCAGCTGTTGTAGGTGCAGCAGTCGTTGGTGCAGCAGTTGTTGGAGCGGCCGTTGTAGGTGCAGCAGTTGTTGGAGCAGCAGTCGTAGGCGCTGCAGTTGTAGGTGCAGCAGTTGTAGGAGCTGCAGTAGTAGGCGCTGCTGTTGTCGGTGCAGCACTTATAGGTGCAGCTGTTGTAGGTGCATTGGTTGTAGGTGCTGCAGTTCTTGGAGCTGCTGTTGTAGGTGCAGCTGTTGTAGGTGTGGCCGTTGTAGGTGCAGCAGTTGTTGGAGCAGCAGTCGTAGGCGCTGCAGTTGTAGGTGCAGCAGTTGTAGGAGCTGCAGTAGTAGGTGCTGCTGTTGTCGGTGAAGCAGTTGTAGGTGCAGCTGTTGTAGGTGCAGCTGTTGTAGGTGCAGCTGTTGTAGGTGCTGCAGTTGTTTGAGCGGCAGTTGTTGGAGCGGCAGTTGTTGGAGGTGCAGTTGTAGGTGCAGCTGTTGTAGGTGCACCAGTCGGTGCAGCAGTTGTTGGTGCAGCAGTCGTAGGTGCAGCAGTTGTTGGAGCTGCAGTTGTAGGAGCTGCAGTGGTAGGCGCTGCTGTTGTCGGAGTAGCAGTTGTGGGTGCAGCTGTTGTAGGTGTGGCCGTTGTAGGTGCAGCTGTTGTAGGTGCAGCAGTCGTTGGTGTAGCACTTGTTGGAACAGCAGTCATAGGCGCTGCAGTTGTAGGTGCAGCAGTTGTAGGAGCAGCAGTCGTAGGCGCTGCAGTTGTTGGTGCAGCAGTTGTTGGAGCAACAGTAGTAGGCGCTGCTGTTGTCAGTGCAGTAGTTGTAGGTGCAGCTGTTGTAGGTGCAGCAGTTGTTGGTGCAGCAGTTGTTGGAGATGCAGTTGTAGGTGCAGCTGTTGTAGGTGCAGCCGTTGTGGGTGCAGCTGTTGTAGGTGCGGCCGTTGTGGGTGCAGCTGTTGTAGGTGCGGCCGTTGTGGGTGCAGCTGTTGTACGTGCAGCAGTCGTTGGTGTAGCAGTTGTCGGAGCAGCAGTCGTAGGCGCTGCAGTTGTAGGTGTAGTAGTTGTAGGAGCAGCAGTCGTAGGCGCTGCAGTTGTAGGTGCAGCAGTTGTTGGAGCAACAGTCGTAGGCGCTGCTGTTGTCGGTGCAGCAGTTGTAGGAGCAGCTGTTGTAGGTGTGGCCGTTGTAGGTGCAGCTGTTGTAGGTGCTGCAGTTGTTTGAGCGGCAGTTGTAGGTGCAGCTGTTGTAGGTGTGGCCATTGTAGATGCTGCAGTTGTAGGTGCAGCAGTCGTTGGTGCAGCAGTTGTTGTAGGTGCGGCCGTTGTGGGTGCAGCTGTTGTAGGTGCAGCAGTCGTTGGTGCAGCAGTTGTTGGAGCGGCTGTTGTAGGTGCAGCAGTTGTTGGAGCAGCAGTCGTAGGCGCTGCAGTTGTAGGTGCAGCAGTTGTAGGAGCTGCAGTAGTAGGTGCTGATGTTGTCGGTGCAACAGTTGTAGGTGCAGCTGTTGTAGGTGCGGCCGTTGTAGGTGCAGCTGTTGTAGGTGCTGCAGTTGTTTGAGCGGCAGTTGTTGGAGATGCAGTTGTAGGTGCAGCTGTTGTAGGTGCAGCTGTTGTAGGTGCAGCAGTCGTTGGTGCAGCAGTTGTTGGAGCAGCAGTCGTAGGTGCAGCAGTTGTAGGTGCAGCAGTTGTAGGTGTGGCCGTTGTGGGTGCAGCTGTTGTAGGTGCACCAGTCGGTGCAGCAGTTGTTGGTGCAGCAATCGTAGGTGCAGCCGTTGTTGGAGCTGCAGTCGTAGGTGCAGCAGTTGTAGGTGCAGCAGTTGTAGGTGTGGCCGTTGTGGGTGCAGCTGTTGTAGGTGCACCAGTCGGTACAGCAGTTGTTGGTGCAGCAGTCGTAGGTGCAGCAGTTGTTGGAGCTGCAGTTGTAGGTGCAGCAGTTGTAGGTGCGGCCGTTGTGGGTGCAGCTGTTGTAGGTGCGGCCGTTGTGGGTGCAGCTGTTGTTGGTGCAGCAGTCGTTGGTGCAGCAGTTGTTGGAGCAGCAGTCGTAGGCGCTGCAGTTGTAGGTGCAGCAGTTGTAGGAGCTGAAGTAGTTGGCGCTGTTGTTGTAGGTGCTGCAGTCGTAGGTGCAGTAGTTGTTATAGCGGCAGTTGTAAGTACTGCAGTTGTTGGTGTGGCAGTTGTAGGTGTAGCTGTTGTAGGTGCTGCAGTTGTTGGAGCGGCAGTTGTAGGTGTAGCTGTTGTAGGTGCGGCCGTTGTAGGTACAGCAGTTGTAGGTGCAGGAGTCGTTGGTGCAGCAGTTGTTGGAGCAGCAGTCGTAGGTGCAGCTATTGTAGGTGCAGCAGTCGTTGGTGCAGCAGTTGTTGGAGCAGCAGTCGTAGGTGCAGCAGTTGTAGGTGCAGCTGTTGTAGGTGCGGCCGTTGTGGGTTCAGCAGTCGTTGGTGCAGCAGTTGTTGGAGCATTAGTCGTAGGTGCAGCAGTTGTAGGTGCAGCAGTTGTAGGTGCGGCCGTTGTGGGTGCAGCTGTTGTAGGTGCAGCAGTTGTTGGAGCAGCAGTCGTAGGCGCTGCAGTTGTAGGTGCAGCAGTTGTAGGAGCTGCAGTAGTAGGCGCTGCTGTTGTCGGTGCAGCACTTGTAGGTGCAGCTGTTGTAGGTGCATCGGTTGTAGGTGCTGCAGTTGTTGGAGCTGCTGTTGTAGGTCCAGCTGTTGTAGGTGTGGCCGTTGTAGGTGCAGCAGTTGTTGGAGCAGCAGTCGTAGGCGCTGCAGTTGTAGGTGCAGCAGTTGTAGGAGCTGCAGTAGTAGGTGCTGCTGTTGTCGGTGAAGCAGTTGTAGGTGCAGCTGTTGTAGGTGCAGCCGTTGTAGGTGCAGCTGTTGTAGGTGCTGCAGTTGTTTGAGCGGCAGTTGTTGGAGCGGCAGTTGTTGGAGGTGCAGTTGTAGGTGCAGCTGTTGTAGGTGCACCAGTCGGTGCAGCAGTTGTTGGTGCAGCAGTCGTAGGTGTGGCCGTTGTGGGTGCAGCTGTTGTAAGTGCACCAGTTGGTGCAGCAGTTGTTGGTGCAGCAGTCGTAGGTGCAGCAGTTGTTGGAGCTGCTGTAGTTGGTGCAGCAGTTGTAGGTGCAGCAGTTGTAGGTGTGGCCGTTGTGGGTGCAGCTGCTGTATGTGCACCAGTCGGTGCAGCAGTTGTTGGAGCAGCAGTCGTAGGTGCAGCAGTTGTAGGTGCAGCAGTTGTAGGTGTGGCCGTTGTGGGTGCAGCTGTTGTCGGTGCGGCCGTTGTGGGTGCAGCTGTTGTAGGTGCAGCAGTCGTTGGTGCAGCAGTTGTTTGAGGTGCAGTTGTAGGTGCAGCTGTTGTAGGAGCTGCAGTAGTAGGTGCTGCTGTTGTCGGTGCAGCAGTTGTAGGTGCAGCTGTTGTAGGTGCGGCCGTTGTAGGTGCAGCTGTTGTAGGTGCTGCAGTTGTTTGAGCGGCAGTTGTTGGAGCGGCAGTTGTTGGAGGTGCAGTTGTAGGTGCAGCTGTTGTAGGTGTGGCCGTTGTGGGTGCAGCTGTTGTAGGTGCAGCAGTCGTTGGTGCAGCAGTTGTTGGAGAATCAGTCGTAGGTGCAGCAGTTGTAGGTGCAGCAGTTGTAGGTGTGGCCGTTGTAGATGCTGCAGTTGTAGGTGCAGCAGTTGTTGGTGCAGCAGTTGTTGGAAATGCAGTTGTAGGTGCAGCTGTTGTACGTACAGCCGTTGTGGGTGCAGTTGTTGTAGGTGCGGCCGTTGTGGGTGCAGCTGTTGTAGGTGCAGCAGTCGTTGGTGCAGTAGTTGTTGGAGCGGCCGTTGTAGGTGCAGCAGTTGTTGGAGCAGCAGTCGTAGGCGCTGCAGTTGTAGGTGCAGCAGTTGTAGGAGCTGCAGTAGTAGGTGCTGCTGTTGTCGGTGCAGCAGTTGTAGGTGCAGCTGTTGTAGGTGCGGCCGTTGTAGGTGCAGCTGTTGGAGGTGCTGCAGTTGTTTGAGCGGCAGTTGTTGGAGCGGCAGTTGTTGGAGGTGCAGTTGTAGGTGCAGCTGTTGTAGGTGCGGCCGTTGTGGGTGCAGCTGTTGTTGGTGCAGCAGTCGTTGGTGCAGCAGTTGTTTGAGGTGCAGTTGTAGGTGCAGCTGTTGTAGGAGCTGCAGTAGTATGTGCTGCTGTTGTCGGTGCAGCAGTTGTAGGTGCAGCTGTTGTAGGTGCGGCCGTTGTAGGTGCAGCTGTTGTAGGTGCTGCAGTTGTTTGAGCGGCAGTTGTTGCAGGTGCAGTTGTAGGTGCGGCCGTTGTAGGTGCAGCTATTGTAGGTGCAGCAGTCGTTGGTGCAGCAGTTGTTGGAGCAGCAGTCGTAGGTGCAGCAGTTGTAGGTGCAGCTGTTGTAGGTGCGGCCGTTGTGGGTTCAGCAGTCGTTGGTGCAGCAGTTGTTGGAGCATTAGTCGTAGGTGCAGCAGTTGTAGGTGCAGCAGTTGTAGGTGCGGCCGTTGTGGGTGCAGCTGTTGTAGGTGCAGCAGTTGTTGGAGCAGCAGTCGTAGGCGCTGCAGTTGTAGGTGCAGCAGTTGTAGGAGCTGCAGTAGTAGGCGCTGCTGTTGTCGGTGCAGCACTTGTAGGTGCAGCTGTTGTAGGTGCATCGGTTGTAGGTGCTGCAGTTGTTGGAGCTGCTGTTGTAGGTCCAGCTGTTGTAGGTGTGGCCGTTGTAGGTGCAGCAGTTGTTGGAGCAGCAGTCGTAGGCGCTGCAGTTGTAGGTGCAGCAGTTGTAGGAGCTGCAGTAGTAGGTGCTGCTGTTGTCGGTGAAGCAGTTGTAGGTGCAGCTGTTGTAGGTGCAGCCGTTGTAGGTGCAGCTGTTGTAGGTGCTGCAGTTGTTTGAGCGGCAGTTGTTGGAGCGGCAGTTGTTGGAGGTGCAGTTGTAGGTGCAGCTGTTGTAGGTGCACCAGTCGGTGCAGCAGTTGTTGGTGCAGCAGTCGTAGGTGCAGCAGTTGTTGGAGCTGCAGTTGTAGGAGCTGCAGTGGTAGGCGCTGCTGTTGTCGGTGTAGCAGTTGTGGGTGCAGCTGTTGTAGGTGTGGCCGTTGTGGGTGCAGCTGTTGTAGGTGCAGCAGTCGTTGGTGTAGCACTTGTTGGAACAGCAGTCGTAGGCGCTGCAGTTGTAGGTGCAGCAGTTGTAGGAGCAGCAGTCGTAGGCGCTGCAGTTGTTGGTGCAGCAGTTGTTGGAGCAACAGTAGTAGGCGCTGCTGTTGTCAGTGCAGTAGTTGTAGGTGCAGCTGTTGTAGGTGCAGCAGTTGTTGGTGCAGCAGTTGTTGGAGATGCAGTTGTAGGTGCAGCTGTTGTAGGTGCAGCCGTTGTGGGTGCAGCTGTTGTAGGTGCGGCCGTTGTGGGTGCAGCTGTTGTAGGTGCGGCCGTTGTGGGTGCAGCTGTTGTACGTGCAGCAGTCGTTGGTGTAGCAGTTGTCAGAGCAGCAGTCGTAGGCGCTGCAGTTGTAGGTGCAGTAGTTGTAGGAGCAGCAGTCGTAGGCGCTGCAGTTGTAGGTGCAGCAGTTGTTGGAGCAACAGTCGTAGGCGCTGCTGTTGTCGGTGCAGCAGTTGTAGGAGCAGCTGTTGTAGGTGTGGCCGTTGTAGGTGCAGCTGTTGTAGGTGCTGCAGTTGTTTGAGCGGCAGTTGTAGGTGCAGCTGTTGTAGGTGTGGCCATTGTAGATGCTGCAGTTGTAGGTGCAGCAGTCGTTGGTGCAGCAGTTGTTGTAGGTGCGGCCGTTGTGGGTGCAGCTGTTGTAGGTGCAGCAGTCGTTGGTGCAGCAGTTGTTGGAGCGGCTGTTGTAGGTGCAGCAGTTGTTGGAGCAGCAGTCGTAGGCGCTGCAGTTGTAGGTGCAGCAGTTGTAGGAGCTGCAGTAGTAGGTGCTGATGTTGTCGGTGCAACAGTTGTAGGTGCAGCTGTTGTAGGTGCGGCCGTTGTAGGTGCAGCTGTTGTAGGTGCTGCAGTTGTTTGAGCGGCAGTTGTTGGAGATGCAGTTGTAGGTGCAGCTGTTGTAGGTGCAGCTGTTGTAGGTGCAGCAGTCGTTGGTGCAGCAGTTGTTGGAGCAGCAGTCGTAGGTGCAGCAGTTGTAGGTGCAGCAGTTGTAGGTGTGGCCGTTGTGGGTGCAGCTGTTGTAGGTGCACCAGTCGGTGCAGCAGTTGTTGGTGCAGCAATCGTAGGTGCAGCCGTTGTTGGAGCTGCAGTCGTAGGTGCAGCAGTTGTAGGTGCAGCAGTTGTAGGTGTGGCCGTTGTGGGTGCAGCTGTTGTAGGTGCACCAGTCGGTACAGCAGTTGTTGGTGCAGCAGTCGTAGGTGCAGCAGTTGTTGGAGCTGCAGTTGTAGGTGCAGCAGTTGTAGGTGCGGCCGTTGTGGGTGCAGCTGTTGTAGGTGCGGCCGTTGTGGGTGCAGCTGTTGTTGGTGCAGCAGTCGTTGGTGCAGCAGTTGTTGGAGCAGCAGTCGTAGGCGCTGCAGTTGTAGGTGCAGCAGTTGTAGGAGCTGAAGTAGTTGGCGCTGTTGTTGTAGGTGCTGCAGTCGTAGGTGCAGTAGTTGTTATAGCGGCAGTTGTAAGTACTGCAGTTGTTGGTGTGGCAGTTGTAGGTGTAGCTGTTGTAGGTGCTGCAGTTGTTGGAGCGGCAGTTGTAGGTGTAGCTGTTGTAGGTGCGGCCGTTGTAGGTACAGCAGTTGTAGGTGCAGGAGTCGTTGGTGCAGCAGTTGTTGGAGCAGCAGTCGTAGGTGCAGCTATTGTAGGTGCAGCAGTCGTTGGTGCAGCAGTTGTTGGAGCAGCAGTCGTAGGTGCAGCAGTTGTAGGTGCAGCTGTTGTAGGTGCGGCCGTTGTGGGTTCAGCAGTCGTTGGTGCAGCAGTTGTTGGAGCATTAGTCGTAGGTGCAGCAGTTGTAGGTGCAGCAGTTGTAGGTGCGGCCGTTGTGGGTGCAGCTGTTGTAGGTGCAGCAGTTGTTGGAGCAGCAGTCGTAGGCGCTGCAGTTGTAGGTGCAGCAGTTGTAGGAGCTGCAGTAGTAGGCGCTGCTGTTGTCGGTGCAGCACTTGTAGGTGCAGCTGTTGTAGGTGCATCGGTTGTAGGTGCTGCAGTTGTTGGAGCTGCTGTTGTAGGTCCAGCTGTTGTAGGTGTGGCCGTTGTAGGTGCAGCAGTTGTTGGAGCAGCAGTCGTAGGCGCTGCAGTTGTAGGTGCAGCAGTTGTAGGAGCTGCAGTAGTAGGTGCTGCTGTTGTCGGTGAAGCAGTTGTAGGTGCAGCTGTTGTAGGTGCAGCCGTTGTAGGTGCAGCTGTTGTAGGTGCTGCAGTTGTTTGAGCGGCAGTTGTTGGAGCGGCAGTTGTTGGAGGTGCAGTTGTAGGTGCAGCTGTTGTAGGTGCACCAGTCGGTGCAGCAGTTGTTGGTGCAGCAGTCGTAGGTGTGGCCGTTGTGGGTGCAGCTGTTGTAAGTGCACCAGTTGGTGCAGCAGTTGTTGGTGCAGCAGTCGTAGGTGCAGCAGTTGTTGGAGCTGCTGTAGTTGGTGCAGCAGTTGTAGGTGCAGCAGTTGTAGGTGTGGCCGTTGTGGGTGCAGCTGCTGTATGTGCACCAGTCGGTGCAGCAGTTGTTGGAGCAGCAGTCGTAGGTGCAGCAGTTGTAGGTGCAGCAGTTGTAGGTGTGGCCGTTGTGGGTGCAGCTGTTGTCGGTGCGGCCGTTGTGGGTGCAGCTGTTGTAGGTGCAGCAGTCGTTGGTGCAGCAGTTGTTTGAGGTGCAGCTGTAGGTGCAGCTGTTGTAGGAGCTGCAGTAGTAGGTGCTGCTGTTGTCGGTGCAGCAGTTGTAGGTGCAGCTGTTGTAGGTGCGGCCGTTGTAGGTGCAGCTGTTGTAGGTGCTGCAGTTGTTTGAGCGGCAGTTGTTGGAGCGGCAGTTGTTGGAGGTGCAGTTGTAGGTGCAGCTGTTGTAGGTGTGGCCGTTGTGGGTGCAGCTGTTGTAGGTGCAGCAGTCGTTGGTGCAGCAGTTGTTGGAGAATCAGTCGTAGGTGCAGCAGTTGTAGGTGCAGCAGTTGTAGGTGTGGCCGTTGTAGATGCTGCAGTTGTAGGTGCAGCAGTCGTTGGTGCAGCAGTTGTTGGAGATGCAGTTGTAGGTGCAGCTGTTGTACGTACAGCCGTTGTGGGTGCAGTTGTTGTAGGTGCGGCCGTTGTGGGTGCAGCTGTTGTAGGTGCAGCAGTCGTTGGTGCAGTAGTTGTTGGAGCGGCCGTTGTAGGTGCAGCAGTTGTTGGAGCAGCAGTTGTAGGCGCTGCAGTTGTAGGTGCAGCAGTTGTAGGAGCTGCAGTAGTAGGTGCTGCTGTTGTCGGTGCAGCAGTTGTAGGTGCAGCTGTTGTAGGTGCGGCCGTTGTAGGTGCAGCTGTTGGAGGTGCTGCAGTTGTTTGAGCGGCAGTTGTTGGAGCGGCAGTTGTTGGAGGTGCAGTTGTAGGTGCAGCTGTTGTAGGTGCGGCCGTTGTGGGTGCAGCTGTTGTTGGTGCAGCAGTCGTTGGTGCAGCAGTTGTTGGAGCAGCAGTCGTAGGTGCAGCAGTTGTAGGTGCAGCAGTTGTAGGTGTGGCCGTTGTGGGTGCAGCTGTTGTAGTTACAGCCGTTGTGGGTGCAGCTGTTGTAGGTGAGGCCGTTGTGGCTGCAGTTGTTGTAGGTGCAGCAGTCGTTGGTGTAGCAGTTGTTGGAGCAGCAGTCGTAGGCGCTGCAGTTGTCGGTGCAGCAGTTGTAGGAGCTGCAGTGGTAGGCGCTGCTGTTGTCGGTGCAGCAGTTGTGGGTGCAGCTGTTGTAGGTGCGGCCGTTGTAGATGCTGCAGTTGTAGGTGCAGCAGTCGTTGTTGCAGCAGTTGTTGGAGATGCAGTTGTAGGTGCAGCTGTTGTAGGTGCAGCCGTTCTGGGTGCAGTTGTTGTAGGTGCGGCCGTTGTGGGTGCAGCTGTTGTAGGTGCAGCAGTCGTTGGTGCAGCAGTTGTTGGAGCGGCCGTTGTAGGTGCAGCAGTTGTTGGAGCAGCAGTCGTAGGCGCTGCAGTTGTAGGTGCAGCAGTTGTAGGAGCTGCAGTAGTAGGTGCTGCTGTTGTCGTTGCAGCAGTTGTAGGTGCAGCTGTTGTAGGTGCGGCCGTTGTAGGTGCAGCTGTTGTGGGTGCTGCAGTTGTTTGAGCGGCAGTTGTAGGTGCAGCTGTTGTAGGTGCGGCCGTTGTAGATGCTGCAGTTGTAGGTGCAGCAGTCGTTGGTGCAGCAGTTGTTGGAGATGCAGTTGTAGGTGCAGCTGTTGTAGGTGCAGCCGTTGTGGGTGCAGTTGTTGTAGGTGCGGCCGTTGTGGGTGCAGCTGTTGTAGGTGCAGCAGTCGTTGGTGCAGCAGTTGTTGGAGCGGCCGCTGTAGGTGCAGCAGTTGTTGGAGCAGCAGTCGTAGGCGCTGCAGTTGTAGGTGCAGCAGTTGTAGGAGCTGCAGTAGTAGGTGCTGATGTTGTCGGTGCAGCAGTTGTAGGTGCAGCAGTTGCATTTGTTTGTGTTGCAGCTGGTGTAATTGTAGCTATAAAGCACCAAAGAATTCAACAGATTCAGTAAAACACAATTTATCTTGCTCTTATATTAAGTAATTACGACATTTAGGTGAGTCTACATTTATCTAAGAAATATTTGAGGATGTGTCGGGAAGAACTCAACCGTAACTTGATGTTGTGTTGGTGTTGATCTTACGCCTTTTCACCTTTTCACATTTTCTATTAACATTTCAAAGCAACTGGTTCAACATGACTCAGCTCACCTGTTAGAATCAGCAACACTGATACGATGTGTGTGACACCCATCCTGGTTTTCTTTTTCTCTATAAAATCAAACAGAACAGAGATTTAGTGACTTTTACGTATTACACAGTGTTAAACCTGCAAATGAAAGTTTTCATAATAGCAGTGATTTTCGTCGTTTTTACTCAAGTTACACAAAACATTCAAAGGGAAAGATTTGATTTAAAAAATAACTATAATGCAGTGTCTGTCCATGAAATAATCTGTATCCTGATCCATGATTTTATCCTTTGAAGGAACTGTGATAAAATGCAACTTTCACTCCTCTTAAACTCATCAGTGTTTCAGTCAATGTTGTCGTACTAGAGATTGGTTTAAAAGTGTAAAGACCAATTTTGAACGTCTTGGTCTTATCTGTGACTCGAGTGCATTTTTACTTGGTCTTGTCTCAGTGTCAGGATTCTGGATTTTTATTTGGAGACCGTTCAACATCACAACCACGTTGATATTACTAAATAACAAAAAATTCACCTCCACCATGCCTTTAATTATTTTATAAAAACATTTCTCAGGTTATACTAACACATACAGACAATATGGCAATAACAGAGGTGAATGAAGAGGAATCTTCTTTTGTCTTTGCAGGTGTTTTTATGAGAATGTGGATCTTTGAGATCAATTTTGGGAGTGCCTATGGTTTGTATGTCACACAGTTTCTACCATGCAGTGTGGAACTTGCACTGGTCTTGGTTTTGGTCTAAACTTGGTCTCAACCTCTGAGTCTTGGTTTTGTCTGAGTCTCCATACACTCTGGTCTTGGTCATGACTTGGTCTCGGTTTAGGTGGTCTGGACTACAGTACTGGTTGTCGTACACTGTACATTTTCATTCATGTGGCTTTCTAACAAAATACATAAACTGTTGACAAGTGAGAGAAAGGTTAGAAATGCTGAATAAATGGAGATGAAAAACAAAATTAAATAGCACCTATATTTGGGGGAAACTAAAAAAACTAGAATATCAGCTAAAGAGAAAGCTACAACTGGATTTTACAACATTTTATAATAACTTAATGAGGCAGTAACTTATTGTCACTTTAAATATGTGATAATGACAATTAAATTATAATGAACGAGAATACATGAGCATTTCCTAAAGGTAAGACAGAGATTGTTGATAAAATACATTTGTAACATTAAACAGACACATGCATACACAAACTCTCTCTTCTATACACACACAGTGCATAAATGTACAAAGGTCTACATATATAAAATGAAAAATGCACTTACCCAAATGTAAAGATATGAGATGAAAGTATAAATCCCCCCCTTCTATCTACATTCAATGTTAAACACTATTCCAGTGTCTTAATTCAGTCTTGTTCACGTCTGTGATGTTCCAAACCGTTCACCTTAAGTGACAGTCCACATCTATTATGGCCTTTATATTGGAACAGAATAAAAGCTAATGAAGTGACTCATAACTGATAATCTCTTAAGAATGTTGTGATACCTTTGTGATAAGCAAAACCACATCATTGGATACAGGCTGTCAGATGTCAATATGTCAGTTTCGTGGCTCAGTAAAGTGGCATACTTCCTTTTTCATCCTGTGAAACAGGTTGCTGCTATGTTCCTCCGAAGTGAATGTTGAATGAAGGTTCACTGATGCAATGAGAGGTTATAACAAAGAAGTAAATTTAGATTTCTAGTCAAAGGCACACTCAAAAAAGAAACAAGGAAATTGTATGTTTTGACACAGTGAATGAGTATTGTCTATGATATTTGCGTTTTTCCGAGGAGTTATGTCAATAGGTGAGACATTACAATACACATCTTGAGTGTCAGATCATGACTTTAGTATGTTTATAATGACAAATAAACTGCACCTGCTAAAACCAGACTTTTGCAGGGTTCACCACGTTGAATGAAAGACTGTTAACGACCTTTTAAATGCTGCATACAGTTCACTTTAAAAACTGTCATAACTATACTGGCCACAATATGAGCATATGATCAAAATTCAGTCATGAAGATACAGCCTAACAATTTTTGATATTCAGGACTTCCTAGCAGTAAGAATAATTTTTAATGATGTCATTTTATACAAAGTCAGTGATTTGTATGCCATGCAAATTCATTTGAATATCCTCTCTACCCACTGGCTGGTTAACTCTTGATAATTATGTTAGGTTAAACTTTAAGATCAGGTTTGTTTTGGTTTATAAAAATTCATGATCTAATGTCTTAAACCACTTTAATGAATAATATGTTTCTGTTTGGTTTTATATAAAATGAGCTCACCTTATCTGCATAATGAATACACAGTGAACGTCTGTCCTGCTGTTCTGTTTAGAAGTGTATTATCAGGATGGGGTTCAACATGGGCGTCTGTGGGGATTTGACCAGCCTCAAATACCACTGGATGGCAGAACAGAAACTGCTGTAGGAGCACTAAAACTATCTGGTTGGGTTTAGGCAACAAAATTCGTTTGTTATGTTTAACAGAAAACAGATCATGTTTTGGCTTAAAATGAGTAGTCCACATGACAATGTACATGGCGTATCTCACGTGACATACATCACATACGTCATGTGTGATGTGACATACGCTGACATACCTACTTTGATAAAGTAACTCAACCTTGAATATTGGGGACATTAACACTGGTCTTTATAGGGCATGTTCAATCTGAAAACGGTGTGCACTGTTTTGCTGCAGTTTCCAGACTTAACGACATTTCCTCAAAACCATGTGAGATGGTTTGCAACGGGCTTCAAGATAGCCTGTGTTTTCTCTCCTTTGTCACAGGTGTACCCAATCAGCAGCGACATGTATATTACCCAAATTCTGGTAGAAATGTACTCACTGAACACACAAGTTTTGTTTTTCTGTCACACTTGCTCTGGCAATGGATGTTTTCCATGCCAATAAAGCCCATTTGATATGAACTGAATTAAGCCCTTCATATGGTATCAGTACATGAAATGCGCCACAGTACGTGAAATGTGCCACCAGGAGGCAAAACACATTAGATGATTTTTATTCAAACATAAAGCATGCATACAAAGCAATTCCCTTGCCACACTTAGGACTTTCTGACCACCTATCACTGCTCCTCATCCCAACATACGTGCCCCTCAGGAAGAGAACAAAGCCTTTCATAAAGACTATCAAAACCTGGCCTGAGGATGCTTTCCCACAGCTAAATGACTGCTTTGCGCTCACTGAGTGGGATATATTTGCACAATCAGACTTGGATGAATACAGCCAAACTGTACTATTCTACATCACTGCTTGTGTGGACAATGTCACTGTGAACAAGGAAGTCAGGGTATTTCCAAACCAAAAGCCCTGGATGACCAAGGCAGTCCAGTCTTTCCTCAAATCCTGAGACGCTGCTTACAGGTCAGGGGATACAGCCTGGTACAACACAGCGAGAGCCGACCTGAAAAGGGCCATCAGAGAGGCTAAACAGGATCATACGAGGAAAATAGAAGACTATTTCACTGACAACGTCCCAAGGCGGGCATGGCAGGGTATAAAGCATATCACCAACTACAAGGGCAGTAACTCCACACTGTTAAACAGAGATGCAGTGTTAGCAGAGGAACTTAACTGTTTCTTTGCTTGCTTTGAGGTCAGTGGAGGGGCTGTCCTACACCTGCCCCCTGCACGCACCCACTCACAGTGCAGGAGTGTGAAGTAAGGCGGGTGCTCAGATCAGTGAACCCAAGGAAGGCTGCCGGCCCAGATAAAGTACCTGGAAAAGTACTCAAAGAATGTGCTTACCAGCTTGCCCCTCTCTGTCCCTCTCATGTCCTGTTACTGCATCTTGCTAACTCGGCTGTACTGCATGTCACTAACTCAGCTTCTTCTCCGGAGCCTTTGTGCTCCACTGTCTCGCAGGTTAACTTACATCGTAGCGGTGCCTGGATATTGTGACGTGTGTGGTTGTGCTGCTGCCGTGGTCCTGCCAAATGCCTCCTGCTGCTGCTGTTATCATTAGTCATACTTATGCTGTTATTATACACATATGATTATTGTCAGATATGTAAGCTATCAGATATCAATATATACTTTCAACATATTGTACCACAATAACCGGAATTATAATTCTAATATTATTACTTTCATTAATGTTGTTGTATGCTATTAACATTATCGTCTGTCCTGCATCTCTCTCTGTCTCTGTCTCTCTCTCTCTGTCTCTGTCTCTCTCTGTCTCTGTCTCTGTCTCTCTTTCTGTCTCATTGTGTCATACGGATTGCTGTTAATTTATCATGTTGATCTGTTCTGTACAACATCTATTGCACGTCTGTCCGCCCTGGAAGAGGGACATTCAACACCAAGAAAACCAAGGAGCTCATTGTGGACTTCAGGAGTATGAATGTATGTAAGGGTCATGAGGTAGCAGGGGGAAAGGGTTAAGAGTTGTGTGTGGGTGTTTTGTGTGTTTTTCTTTTTTTTAATCTCTTTGTCAATGTTCTCCACCTTGATTTAATCATATTAGGGTTTAGAAGGTGAGGATGGAGTGGGATTGGAGGGAACAAGGAAATGTGGAGGGGTGTGTAAAGATGCTTGTCCTCCATTGTGTAAATAATGAATAAATAAATAAAAAGTTGATCACAAAAAAAGCAATTTGTTTCGTTTGTGTTGTGTCTGTTAGGTTGAGTTTTTCTGTTGACTTGTTTCAGTGAAATCATTTCTAAATAAAGTGGGATCTTGAGGTTGGACCTTTATTTCAGCTTGATTAGGGCAAATAACAAACACCTGTTCTCTTAAGTCCAGAGTCAAATAAGCTAATGTGGATGCAGTGTCTTCCAACACACCTGATTCAAATGTTAAGCTTGTTATCAAGCTCTGCAGAAGCCTGATAGCAACATGCAGGGAGAGTGGGTCCACAGGACCAGAATTGAAAAGCACAGATGGTGACAGAAATGACAACATATTTGTAAAATATAAGACAGTGAGGAGGATGAAAAATGACAACATGATATTTATTATAGAACACAGATTTCCATTTTCATCTTAAGGTGGGGGAAAAAAAGAACAGCAAAGTCCTTCAGTTTTGGATTTGAGATTTTGTCAGGAGACCACAGGCTGAGTTGGTTGAAGGAGGAATAGGTGAGTCAACATTTGGGCACTGTGGTGCAATTTCAACTTTTGTGATTTGACCTTTCTCAGTGGTTATGGTGACTTTATACTATCAGTAGCTGGTATCATTTTGAAAAAGTGACTGTGAAGACCTCTGTAACTGTAAAGTCCTCAGCACTACACCACAAACAAAAATGACATCCTCACTCCTTGGACAATGAAACAAAATCACACCAACCAATGAGGAGAAAGTCACAGGCCAAATTGCAAGAGTCAACATTATGAGGACTTTCATCTGCAAAAACTGTACAACACCATTTCCTGACCTCAATCCAGACAGTTTCAGCATCAAATGTACAAAATGTGGTGACTGTAGCCAAGTGTCCACTCTCAAACCAAAGGTAAAAGTGATCCTGACATTACAGATTGCACAAATGAAAAAGAATTTCCATCCATTTCAATCAGCAGTCACATCATCAATAAATACAAGAGAACCAGTTCCACTGGGCATAACACTACCTCCACCATGCTTCACTGATGATGTGGTGTGCTTCAGATCATGAGCAGTGTGCTTTGGATCATGAGCAGTTCCTTCTCTTCTCTTCCCATCATTCCGGTACTTGATCTTTGTCTTATCTGTCCATAGTATGCTGCTCCACAACTGTACAGGCATTTTAGATGGTTTTTGACTAATCTGGCCTTCCATTTTCAAGGCTAACCAATGGTTTGCATCTTGTGATAAACCCTTTGTATTTATTCTAGTGTAGTCTTCTCTTGCTGACAAGAGCAGCAGGATGAAAGCTGAAGTGTTTGGGGCTATATTATCTGCTCAGATTCAACCAAATGCTTCAAAACTCATTGGACGATGCTTCACAGTGCAGATGGACAATGACCTGAAGCATATTGCAAAAGCAACCAAAGACATTTTTCAGGCAAAAAAGTGGAATGCTCTGCAATGGCCAAGTCATATCATCTGATCTAAATCCAACTGAGCATGCATTTCACTTGCTGAAGCCAAAACTGAGGGCAAAACACCCAAAACACAAGCAGGAAGTGCAGACGGCTACAGTAAAGGGCTGGCAGAGCATCACCAGGGAAGAAACCCAGCAACTGGTGATGTCTATGTGTCCAACACTTCAGGCAGTCATTGACTGTAAAGGATTTGCAACCATTGAAACTGATGGTTTAATTGATGATTATATTAGTTTGTCCAAGTACTTATGAACGTAAAAGTCGGGGGACTGTGTGAAGAAATGGTTGTAATTCCTACACGGTTCATACTAAATTTTTGAAAAAAGCTTTAAAGCTGAGAGTCTGCACTTTAAGCAGGTATTCATTGTTTCATTTAAAACCCATTGTGGTGGTGTACAGAGCCAAAATGACAACAACTGTATCATTGTCCAAATAATTATGGACCTGACTGTATGTGCCAAGTGAGAAACTACACATGGTTTCACACTGACGTAGGTAATCACCAGCATTGATGTAGAGGCAGATTTCAAACTAGTATCAAAATTTAGTTATGAAGACAAATTTCTTATTTTACAAAACATTGTACTTTTCAATAAACAAACATTCATCAGGATTACATGAATACTGTAAAATAGAGGACTCATTGAAACGTGTTTCCCAGTGTTTTTTTAAAATAAATATTTTTGAGTGTTACAATTATTAATAGGACTTCCTCTGAGGAAAGAAAGAAGAAATTAAAATAGTCACCAGGGTGCCAGAGAGCAGTTGTCCATGCGTGGAAAGGCAAATTTTGAATGAAAGTAAAAAATTCAGTTATCAAGACAAAAATCTGAAAATACACATCTTGCATCTAGACAGCATGGAGATGTTGTTAATTTGTTTTTATTTTTTTTTTTAACAATGATTGATTGACTCCTTAAGTGAAAAACTGATGTGTAAAGATGCTCTATTCCCACTGACAGCAATGATTCACATGAGGACAGAATTCAAAATGTACAAAAGTTTCTTCAGTATTGGGGCTACATTTTGGTGAAAGTTGTGAAGCTGTAGCACATACGGTCGATTTGTTGTGAATTTTCAAAGTTTTGAAATTTAGACGCTTGCTGTAGTGCCAACGTCAGGACTATTGACTTGTGGCATATGACTGGACCTTTGTGCAAAGTTTGGTGGTTTTCTGTGCATGGGATGTAGGATTTCCTCGGAAGAAGAAGAAGAAGAAGAAGCAGAAGAATAAGGAGAAGAAAGAAGGAAGAAGACAGAAGGAAGAATGAGCAGGAAAACAAGAGGGTCCTGGCAGGACTGCCTGCCCGGCCCCTAATAAGGCATTCAATTCAGTTCATATTAAAAAGCAGTGCACCTGCGCAACACAACAGGGTGTAAGTTTGCTAAGCCCTAGATCAGAGTGCTGTGTTACTCCAGTAACAATTACTATGACCTTTAGAGGTTACCACTTAACAAAACAACCAAAGTATGGGTTATGATTGCTGCTCATGAAGACAACCTGCATAGCCACTTTTTTTTTCAAATTTATTTATTCATTTTCTGCAGACAGTACAGAAAGGTATATCCATTTCAAATTACACCAGAGTGTCTGCTTTAGAGTGAAAGAAAACCCCAAAATAAACCCCACCATCCCTCCCAACAACCCATGTCAGCTCTCTCTCTCTCTCTTTCTATTTAGGAGTCTTCAACATCATCTGGAGTAAAAGTAAGGTTATTGCTAATATAGGCCAGCAGGGGGTCCCAGGTTTTATGAAATGTTGTCAGTGATCCCTTCTGTGAGAATGTTTCCATTTGAGGAGGATGGTACGTCTGGCCAGCAGGGTGGTAAAGGCAATGACACGCTGTGCAGTAATGGGCAGATCTTTAGTCGGAGGGAGACCAAACAGAGCAGTTAGAGGATTCAGTTCTAAATCAGTGTTGAGGGCCTGTTTGAAAGTTTGGAATATGTCGAACCAAAAGTTAGTTAGCTTCGGGCACGACCAGAGCATATGTGAGTGGTCAGCTGGAGACTGTTAACAGCGGTTACAAGCATCACTGTAGTTGGGATATATCTTAGCAAGTTTAGCGTTGGTGAAATGGGCTCTGTGAAGCACCTTCCACTGTAATAGGCACATATAGACGAAGAGTGGATCAATTTTAAAATGTTCTCCCATTGGTCATCAGTAATATCCACCCCCAATTCCTGTTCCCATGCGTTTTTAAGTGATACGGTGGGGACTGGACTCAGAAGTGCAATATTATTGTAGATAACAGATATCAGTCGCTTTTGTTGTAGATTAAGAGAGAGGAATTGGTCTATTTCAGTTTCGGGGGGAGGGGGGCGGTTTGGGAAATGTGGGAACTGCTTTTGAATAAAGAGTCTCATTTGAAGGTACCGGAAAAAGTGGTTATTGGGAAAGCCATGTTTAACTGACAGACATGCAAAGGATGAGAAAACACCTTCATCATACAGGTCTTTAAGTGCTCTGAGGCCTTTATCAGACCATATGTGGAAAGAAGGGTCGGAGCAGGAGGGGAGGAATGCATGGTTGTTCAGAACTGGTGCAAGAATTGAAGTCCTTTGCAGACCATGGTGTTTCCTGAATTGAATCCAAATTTTAATTGTATTGGTGACAACTGGGTTAAGTGAGACCTTATTGGCACTTATGGGCAATTGTGAGCAAATCAAAGAATGCAAAGAACAGGAAGAGGATGATATCTCAATGTGAGACCAGGGTGGACAAGAGCCTGTATCTTCACAGAGTAGCCAGTATAGAAGTTTATTGATATTGCAGGCCCAAAAGTAGTGACGATAATTTGGCAGTGCTAATCCCCCTTCAGGTTTAGAAAGTTGAAGAATATGTTTCCTAATATGAGCTGGTTTATTATGCCAAATGAAAGCGTTAAGTTGTTGGTCAAGATTAACAAAAAAGGATGCTTTAAGACAAATCGGGATGTGCTGGAGAAGATAGAGAAATTTTGGAAGGATCACCATCTTAATAAGATTGACTCGACCTGCAAGGGATAGGGGGAGGGCAGCCCATCTGGACAAGTCTGACTTACATTTATCTAATAACGCCTGGAAGTTCTTCAGAAAAAGGTCCCTGAAGGAACTGGTAATAAACACCCCCAAATACTGGAATCCCTCCTCTGCTATTTTAAAGGGGAATATGGACTGTGGAAGTGATCTTGCCAAATTGTTAACAAAAAATAGCTCGCTTTTCTGAATGTTCAATTTGTACCCTGATAGGCACCCAAACTGATCCAGAATTGACAAAACTGGGGGGAGTGAGAAGGTGGGGTTCGAGATTAACACCAGAAGGTCGTCAGCATATAAGGAGAGTTTATGGACTAGGCCAAAGCGAGTGATACCCTCAAACTCATCCTGGCTTCTAAGCCAGATTGCTAGCGGCTCGATGGCTAAGTTAAACAGCAGGGGAGAGAGCGGACAACCCTGCCGAGTCCCACGTTTGAGAGTAAAGTATGTTGAGTGGACGCCGTTAGTATTTACAGATGCAGATGGAGCAGTGTACAGAAGTTTAACCCAAGAAATGAAATTAGAATAGAAGCCAAATTTCTCCAGAATAAAAAATAGAAAGCCCCACTCCACCCTGTTGAACGCTTTCTCCACGTCAAGCACCACTATGACTTCAGGAATGTCGGGCACAGGTGAGAATATGATGTTCAGTAGCCTCCTGGTATTAAAGAATGAGTGTCTCCCTAATGTGAACCCTGTCTGGTCCAGCGAAATTATTGATGACATCACATTTTGGAGGTGGGTGGCGAGAACCTTAGCCAGAATTTTACAATCCACGTTTAACAGTGAGACTGGTTGATAGCTACCACAGGATGTAGGGTCCCTGTCTTTCTTCAGAAGCAGTGAAATAGATGCCTCATACAAGGTCGCTGGCAGTCTGCCTTCACTAAAGGAGTCGTTGAACATTCTCACTAATATGGGGGCTAAAAACATTGAATATGTTTTAAAGAACTCAGCTGTAAACCCGTCGGGACCTGGAGATTTCCCGTTTTGTAAAGCTTTGATTGCTTCCTGTGCCTCCAGTAGAGAGACGGGTCTACCCAGTTCACTGGCAACATTTATATCAATTTGGGGGTATGTTAACCGGTCTAAAGGGTTAGGGGTTGTCGTAGTGATTGGGGCACATTCGGAAGTGTACAAAGTGGTACAGAAATCAGTTCAAGACTTATTGATAACTACTGGATCAGAGGCGAGGCTGCCAACAGGTAGCTTAATTTGGGGGATCAATCTAGAAGCGCTAGCTGCACGGGCCTGCTGTGCCAGGAGTCTCCCTGCCAAATCTCCCTGTTCAAAAACGCTTTGTTTTGATTGTCACAGCTGTCTCTCTACTACGCGTGTCATTAACAGGTCATGTTCTGAATGTAGTAATAGCCGTTTCTTATAGAGGGTGGGGGATGGAGGGGTGGAGTATAATCCATCAAGTTTCAGAAGTTCATCTGTAATTTCCACCAGCCTAGCCCATTCGGCCCTTCTCATTTGGGAAATGTAAGATATCACCTGTCCCCTGATGGTAGCTTTAAGCGCTTCCCACAGAATGTTACTGCTGACATCAGGGGTATCGTTAAACTCAATATAAGAACGGATTTGAATCGCAACAAAATCTTTAAACTTATTGTCTGACAGCAACTGCGAACTGAACCGCCATAGTGCAGGTGGGGTTGTATCACGTGGAAAACTAATGTCAACTGTGGTTGGAGCATGGTCCGAAGTGGTTATTGAGTGATACTCACACGCGTTTACACTATCTAGGTCGTTGTCAAGTAAGAAGAAGTCAATAGGCCCGTTTCCACTGAAGAAGTTCCTGGTACTATTTGGGGGGCAGGAACTACTACAGGAACGTCCTCTCGCTCGGCCCTCTCAACTGCCGTGTCTCCACTGAGAGAGCGGAGTAGGAGGAAGGTTTCTGTAAAGTTACGGGCTCTGGATGTGACGTAATCGTTGCGCGACCATTTACCGGGGCGACGTAGGGATGCCGTTAACTGTTAGCCCTTAGCGGTGTCTGTAATAACTCACTAAATGGCCCGTGAAAAAAAAAAAATTCCAGCGGATGTCTTAGTTACAACATGATTGAGCTATCTGGAGTAGTTTCATGTCGTATCCGACAACAGGAGGCTTTTAACAGATGACGTCCTGATGTTAGCTTTGCTGCTGCTGTTAGCTGTCCCTGTCAGCGGCAGCCACTGATGCTTTCTAGACATCGTGATTTCCCAAAATTGAATAAATACCACACATAGCAACACAAAACTGCTTTGCTACCTCAATGATGTTGTAACTAAGATGTCCGCTGGAAAGAATATTTTTTTCACGGGCCATTTAGTGAGTTTTTTTTACATGGCGGAGGAAGCTATATGAACGAGCTAATCCTCGTCTGCTGAGTTTTAAAAATGCCGGCTATTTTGTTGCTTTCTGTTGACATCACATCCCTCCTTGAGTATATCTAATCAGCACCAAGTAATCCCCAAGCCCCAGCCAGGAGTCTTTCGGGGCCGTTCTGAGTACCTACCCCGAGGCAGGGACTTGTTTAGCCCCCGTAAAAGTTCCGGAACTCTGTCCTTCGGGGGTGGTTCCTGCGGTGGAGACACACACCAACGGCCCAAGCACTGTAAAATTACCCCGAAGTTCCTGCGGTGGAAACGGGCCTAATTTGGGAGAATGTGTGGTGAACATGGGAAAAAAAAGAAAAAGCTCTACCGTGGGGGTTTTTAAACCTCCAGGGGTCCAAAATTCCCAACTGTGATGCAAGACTTTTTACTACGGTCGCTGATTTTGATAGTGTAGTCTGTGTAGGGGAAGATCTGTTGAGAGTCACATCCTGCACCAAATTGAAGCCCCCTCCCCATGATAATGCGGTGACTGTCAGCGATAGCCACTTTTAAAAGTGGGACAGTCTCCTTTGTTGTGTGTATGGTTATTTTTTATTAGGCAGTGTAATCACTGGTCAGAAGTAAAAGTAAAATTTGTAAGGACTGCAGATATAAACCACTATAAGCCCATAGTCTTTGCTCTCTTAGCAAAAGTTTTTGCTTTCTATTATTGACAATAAAGACAAAAGTGTCTCTTTCAAGGAATTATCTTAAAAAATGCCCTTTTTTTTAAAGTTAACTTTAACTTCTTGAAATTTTGACAATGACTGACGCTGGTTTTGATGCTGGTGGTTATTCTGTGTTAGAGATGACTAAAGAACAATGTTTCTCTCAGACTGTGTGGCTGTGTCTGAATAAATAAGAATCTCATAGCCAAAGTAAAGTATGCACCACTTCCAGTTCTCGCTTTCTGAACACACCTGATTCGCTGAGAGCGACTGATTGTAAGACACTATTGTGAAATTTAATCATACAATCATCACACGGCAGGGTTTGATTATCAGTAAACATCACTTCACTATTTAAAGCTCCCGACATTAAACATGCCATAATGCATTTTCTATTTACCCACCAAATTTCCAAAACATCACACAAGAGACAATTTGAAGTTTTGAAAGAATCTGTATTCTGATCATTGTAAAGTTAAACTTAGTTAAGTTAAATAAAGAAATCTCACAGAATACAGCTATACATGATTACATAAATACACCTTGTATAAATAAGAAAAGTGACAGTGCATTGTTTTGACATATATATGTGTATATATATATAAAAATCATACCTCACCATGGCTCACTATGAGCTGCAGGTGTTCCTTCATTTCATTGAAAACACTTGTTCCTTTTACAATATGCTCTCTGTTATTGCTATGTCATGTTATACCATGCTACGGTATCTAGTTAAACCTTAACATCAATTTTACATGCATTTGTAGACCAGGGAAATGTTTGCACAGACTTTTAAGCTCAAAGTAAAACTACGCCATTTTGAATGATCTTGTACAAATTACAAAGACCTATCTTTTTTATTTCTTTTAAAGAGGAGACATTACTCAATCTGCATGTATTAAAATAAATCTGCGGTTTTACCTTTCAATGCGGCTGGTTTCACTAGTGTACTTGGACTAGATTACTTGTTTGGCATGACTAAACAAAACAGAATTAGTAACTGTCACTAAGTAAAATATTGCTGTAGCACTTTATTTTCTGACATCCCAGGGCTTAATGGTATATTTTTTTGCTTATTATTCTAGCAATGACTCAGTGGACCAGGTGCTTAAAGTTGGCTGTGTCATTCTGTCTGGCCGAGGATCCTGGACATTCCCACACAGAAGTGTGTCCAGTCAGTGGAAAGTTCAATTTGATGGTTAATCCATCTGAAGCTGTACAAGACTTAGACAATAATGAATCATGGATTTTTACTGACAACATAATCCTTTTTCATACCAGTGATGGCAGTAATGTTCTGGTGGCAATTCAGATAGATATCAGATGTTATTGCTGGCTGGACAGTAGCCATGACAACAGTACCAGGCAGCATGCCGTAACAAGACTGATCTTGTGGCTTACTCCACTTGAAGCTATAAATGAAGAATAAAAGAAACAAGACATTAGTTTAACAGTTGTGTGACTTTTGAAAATAATGATGAAGCAGCACTCAGTATTGCTTACATATGCCATTCACAGTGATGGAGCTGGTTTCAATGTCAAAGGTGGTGACGGCTGAAGCGCTGGTCAAAGCACTTGCAATCTGAGTGTCATTGGGAGCAGATGTGCTTTCAAAGACAGAGTCAACAGTGTTGATGATGGATCCATTGCTGCAGAAGAAGAAACAAGCAAAACAAAACGTGCCAAATATTAGATTTATGCCAGTATTCTTATATTGTAACATAATAAATCTTTAAAGAATTACCTGAATGACACCACTTTCAAGGATTTAAAGCCGGTACCGAATTCCCTTCGGAAAATAGGTGTAAGCTGCAGAAACAGAAAACAAGTTGTATTTAAAATACAATGTTTGCTTTTATTTTTGCCTTGAAACACTGAACTGTGTGCATGTGTGTATACATGTGAAACAGTGTATGTCCTGAAACGTGAGACATATTTCAGAAAATATTCTTATAATAAAGGGAAGTCAAATGAGAAGTTGCAGAGTAAGCAGGGGGTGGAGCTTTATTTGCATTAATATATTCTCCTTGATGCTTTTGTTATCAGTTATTTTGGGAATTTGAAAATGTGATCCTTTAGTATGTAGGCAGAGAAAGTGCTCCAGTTCTTGAGCACAGGCATGAGCTTTTTGAGGAAAACTGAAACTTACCTGGTTTACTATCATTGCAGCTCGATTCATATAAGCTGCAGAAGAGGGATTCAGCAAGTCGTTTGTAAATGTGCCTTGAACAGATCTGAAAGTTAGCCTTTTGGTCACGAGTGCTACAGTGGTAGGTGCAGCAGTTGTAGGTGCAGCAGTGGTAGGTGCGGCAGTTGTAGCTGCGGCAGTGGTAGGTGCAGCAGTTGTAGGTGCAGCAGTGGTAGGTGCAGCAGTTGTAGCTGCAGCAGTGGTAGGTGCAGCAGTTGTAGGTGCAGCAGATGTAGGTGCAGCAGATGTAGGTGCAGCAGTTGTAGTTGGAGTTGCAACTGGGCCTGCTGTAAAAGTCATATAAGAATATGTAAATGAGCGTAGGTTCCCAAACCAATTTTTTTTTTCTTGATTGATGTCAAACTGACTTTAGTGTCAGTTTCACAGATATATAACAACAATTATAAAAGGCTCTTAAAGTTCGCTTTGCCAGAAATCTTACTGAATACAAGGTAGCTCAGACATTAGCTCATCCTGCATCAGTAAAACAGCACAACACTGAAGTTTTCTTTATGAATCTTGCCGAGCAACATAATTTAGTTTGTGACTTCATAAACAGAGCATGAGCAGCACATGTACACTGTTTTACATACTGATTAGAGTGAAACATTTGTTTACTTACCTACTAAGGTGACTGAGCTGGGATTAATGCTCACGTTGAAGGAGTTGGTGGGATCACTCACTGCAGTCTGGAGGGTCATAGAAACCTCATTATTTGATGGGGGATCCGTAGTGTTCTGACTGAAGACAACGTTAAATTCGGCTTGAACTCCTTCTGCTCGTGATGTACCGAGGGCACTGTTCCATAAAAAACACAGATGGGACAAGTATTAAATATTTATTCTAAATCCTCCAAAAAGTAAATGAATGAACCAATGTCAGAAAATAAAACTCACAAATACTTTTACCTGAACTTTGTCACAATGCAGTCAACAAAGTCCGGAAATCTCGGCCTGTATATCTGAAAACACTGCAAACAGAAAAAACATCAGAAATGATTGAGGACATTTAAAGCTGCTTTTCGAATCATATAAAAACACAGAAATGACAAGTTTCTAAAAATGGATTTTGATCTCAACAGTTTTGTGTTTGAAGTAAACATATCTGTTCAATACTTTGGTTACAACAATGACACAGCTAATTATTAATTTACAATCACAACATGAACTCACTGTATTGACAACTCGTTTTGCAAGTGCTTTGAATGCAGCGCTGTTTGGGTCATTGAGCTCCTCTGAAAATGTTTCTCCTGACAAGTCTGCTGAGAGTTTATAGACAGGTTGAGTTGCTGCAGTTGTAGGTGTGGCAGTGGTAGGTGCAGCAGTTGTAGAAGCGGCAGTTGTGGGAGCAGCTGTTGTAGGTGCGGCCGTTGTGGGAACTGCAGTAGTAGGCGCTGCCGTTGTCGGTTCAGCAGTTGTAGGTGCGGCCGTTGTAGGTGCAGCTGTTCTAGGTGCAGCAGTTGTTGGAGCAGCAGTCATAGGTGCAGCAGTTGTTGGAGCGGCAGTTGTAGGTGCAGCAGTTGTTGGAGCGGCAGTTGTAGGTGCAGCTGTTGTAGGTGCGGCAGTTGTAGGTGCAGCTGTTGTAGGTGCAGCAGTTGTTGGAGCAGCAGTTGTAGGTGCAGCTGTTGTTGGAGCTGCAGTAGTAGGCACTGCAGTTGTAGGTGTAGCACTTGTTGGAGCAGCAGTTGTAGGTGGAGCAGTTGTTGGAGCGGCAGTGGTAGGTGCGGCAGTTGTAGGTGCAACCGTTGTAGGAGCAGCAGTTGTGGGTGCAGCTGTTGTAGGTGCAGCTGTTGTGGGTGCAGCAGTTGTAGGTGCAGCAGTTGTAGGAGGTGCAGTTGTCGGTGCAGCAGTTGTCGGTGCAGCAGTTGTAGGAGCTGCAGTAGTAGGCGCTGCCGTTGTCGGTGCAGCAGTTGTAGGTGCAGCAGTTGTAGGTGCAGCAGTGGTAGGCGCTGCAGTAGTAGGTGCAGCAGTTGTTGGAGCAGCAGTTGTAGGTGCAGCAGTTGTAGGTGCAGCGATAGTAGGCGCTGCCGTTGTCGGTGCAGCAGTTGTAGGTGCGGCCGTTGTGGGTGCAGCTGTTGTAGGTGCAGCAGTCGTTGGTGCAGCAGTTGTTGGAGCAGCAGTCGTAGGTACAGCAGTTGTAGGTGCAGCTGTTGTAGGTGTGGCCGTTGTGGGTGCAGCTGTTGTAGGTACAGCAGTCGTTGGTGCAGCAGTCGTAGGTGCAGCTGTTGTAGGTGCAGCAGTTGTAGGTGCAGCTGTTGTAAGTGCAGCCGTTGTGGGTGCAGCTGTTGTAGGTGCAGCAGTTGTTGGAGCAGCAGTCGTAGGTGCTGCAGTTGTAGGTGCAACTGTTGTAGGTGCAGCCGTTGTGTGTGCAGCTGTTGTAGATGCAGCAGTCGTTGGTGCAGCAGTTGTTGGAGCAGCAGTCGTAGGTGCAGCTGTTGTAGGTGCAGCAGTCGTTGGTGCAGCAGTCGTTGGTGCAGCAGTTGTTGGAGCAGCAGTTGTAGGTGCAGCTGTTGTAGGTGCGGCCGTTGTAGGTGCAGCAGTCGTTGGTGCAGCAGTTGTTGGAGATGCAGTTGTAGGTGCAGCAGTTGTAGGTGCGGCCGTTGTGGGTGCAGCTGTTGTAGGTGCGGCCGTTGTGGGTGCAGCTGTTGTTGGTGCAGCAGTCGTTTGTGCAGCAGTTGTTGGAGCAGCAGTCGTAGGTGCAGCAGTTGTTGGAGCAGCAGTCGTAGGTGCAGCAGTTGTTGGAGCAGCAGTTGTAGGTGCAGCAGTTGTTGGAGCAGCAGTCGTAGGTGCAGCAGTTGTTGGAGCAGCAGTTGTAGGTGCAGCAGTCATAGGTGCAGCAGTTGTAGGAGCTGCAGTAGTAGGCGCTGCCGTTGTAGGTGCAGCAGTTGTAGGTACAGCAGTCGTTGGTGCAGCAGTTGTTGGAGCTGCAGTTGTAGGTGCAGCAGTTGTAGGTGCAGTCGTTGTGGGTGCAGCAGTTGTAGGTGCAGCCGTTGTGGGTGCAGCAGTCGTTGGTGCAGCAGTCATTGGTGCAGCAGTTGTTGGAGCAGCAGTCGTAGGTGCAGCAGTTGTTGGAGCAGCAGTTGTAGGTGCAGCAGTTGTAGGAGCTGAAGTAGTAGGCGGTGCTGTTGTCGGTGCAGCAGTTGTAGGTGCAGCTGTTGTAGGTGTGGCCGTTGTAGGTGCAGCTGTTGTAGGTGCTGCAGTTGTTGGAGCGGCAGCTGTAGGTGTAGCTGTTGTAGGTGCGGCTGTTGTGGGTACAGCAGTTGTAGGTGCAGCAGTTGTTGGAGCAGCAGTCGTAGGTGCTGCAGTTGTAGGTGCAACTGTTGTAGGTGCAGCCGTTGTGTGTGCAGCTGTTGTAGATGCAGCAGTCGTTGGTGCAGCAGTTGTTGGAGCAGCAGTCGTAGGTGCAGCTGTTGTAGGTGCAGCAGTCGTTGGTGCAGCAGTTGTTGGAGCAGCAGTCGTAGGTGCAGCTGTTGTAGGTGCAGCAGTCGTTGGTGCAGCAGTCGTTGGTGCAGCAGTTGTTGGAGCAGCAGTTGTAGGTGCAGCTGTTGTAGGTGCGGCCGTTGTAGGTGCAGCAGTCGTTGGTGCAGCAGTTGTTGGAGCTGCAGTTGTAGGTGCAGCAGTTGTAGGTGCGGCCGTTGTGGGTGCAGCTGTTGTTGGTGCAGCAGTCGTTGGTGCAGCAGTTGTTGGAGCAGCAGTCGTAGGTGCAGCAGTTGTTGGAGCAGCAGTTGTAGGTGCAGCAGTTGTTGGAGCAGCAGTCGTAGGTGCAGCAGTTGTTGGAGCAGCAGTTGTAGGTGCAGCAGTTGTTGGAGCAGCAGTCGTAGGTGCAGCAGTTGTTGGAGCAGCAGTTGTAGGTGCAGCAGTCGTAGGTGCAGCAGTTGTAGGAGCTGCAGTAGTAGGCGCTGCCGTTGTAGGTGCAGCAGTTGTAGGTACAGCAGTCGTTGGTGCAGCAGTTGTTGGAGCTGCAGTTGTAGGTGCAGCAGTTGTAGGTGCAGTCGTTGTAGGTGCAGCTGTTGTAGGTGCGGCCGTTGTGGGTGCAGCAGTCGTTGGTGCAGCAGTCGTTGGTGCAGCAGTTGTTGGAGCAGCAGTCGTAGGTGCAGCAGTTGTTGGAGCAGCAGTTGTAGGTGCAGCAGTTGTAGGAGCTGAAGTAGTAGGCGATGCTGTTGTCGGTGCAGCAGTTGTAGGTGCAGCTGTTGTAGGTGTGGCCGTTGTAGGTGCAGCTGTTGTAGGTGCTGCAGTTGTTGGAGTGGCAGTTGTAGGTGTAGCTGTTGTAGGTGCGGCCGTTGTGGGTGCAGCAGTCGTTGGTGCAGCAGTTGTTGGAGCAGCAGTCGTAGGTGCAGCTGTTGTAGGTGCAGCAGTCGTTGGTGCAGCAGTTGTTGGAGCAGCAGTCGTAGGTGCAGCAGTTGTAGGTGCAGCTGTTGAAGGTGCAGCAGTTGTAGGTGCAGCTGTTGTAGGTGCAGCAGTCGTTGGTGCAGCAGTTGTTGGAGCAGCAGTCGTAGGTGCAGCAGTTGTAGGTGCAGCTGTTGAAGGTGCAGCAGTTGTAGGTGCAGCTGTTGTAGGTGCAGCAGTTGTTGGTGCAGCAGGTGTTGTAGCTGCAGTTGTAGGTGCAGCAGTTGTAGGTGCGGCCGTTGTGGGTGCAGCTGTTGTAGGTGCGGCCGTTGTGGGTGCAGCTGTTGTTGGTGCAGCAGTCGTTGGTGCAGCAGTTGTTGGAGAAGCAGTCGTAGGTGCAGCAGTTGTTGGAGCAGCAGTTGTAGGTGCAGCAGTTGTTGGAGCAGCAGTCGTAGGTGCAGCAGTTGTTGGAGTAGCAGTTGTAGGTGCAGCAGTTGTTGGAGCAGCAGTCGTAGGTGCAGCAGTTGTTGGAGCAGCAGTTGTAGGTGCAGCAGTCGTAGGTGCAGCAGTTGTAGGAGCTGCAGTAGTAGGCGCTGCCGTTGTAGGTGCAGCAGTTGTAGGTACAGCAGTCGTTGGTGCAGCAGTTGTTGGAGCTGCAGTTGTAGGTGCAGCAGTTGTAGGTGCAGTCGTTGTGGGTGCAGCTGTTGTAGGTGCGGTCGTTGTGGGTGCAGCAGTCGTTGGTGCAGCAGTCGTTGGTGCAGCAGTTGTTGGAGCAGCAGTCGTAGGTGCAGCAGTTGTTGGAGCTGAAGTAGTAGGCGATGCTGTTGTCGGTGCAGCAGTTGTAGGTGCAGCTGTTGTAGGTGTGGCCGTTGTAGGTGCAGCTGTTGTACGTGCTGCAGTTGTTGGAGCGGCAGTTGTAGGTGTAGCTGTTGTAGGTGCGGCCGTTGTGGGTACAGCAGTTGTAGGTGCAGCAGTCGTTGGTGCAGCAGTTGTTGGAGCAGCAGTCGTAGGTGCAGCTGTTGTAGGTGCAGCAGTTGTTGGAGCTGAAGTAGTAGGCGATGCTGTTGTCGGTGCAGCAGTTGTAGGTGCAGCTGTTGTAGGTGTGGCCGTTGTAGGTGCAGCTGTTGTAGGTGCTGCAGTTGTTGGAGCGGCAGTTGTAGGTGTAGCTGTTGTAGGTGCGGCCGTTGTGGGTACAGCAGTTGTAGGTGCAGCAGTCGTTGGTGCAGCAGTTGTTGGAGCAGCAGTCGTAGGTGCAGCTGTTGTAGGTGCAGCAGTCGTTGGTGCAGCAGTTGTTGGAGCAGCAGTCGTAGGTGCAGCAGTTGTAGGTGCAGCTGTTGTAGGTGCAGCAGTTGTAGGTGCAGCTGTTGTAGGTGCAGCAGTCGTTGGTGCAGCAGTTGTTGGAGCTGCAGTTGTAGGTGCAGCAGTTGTAGGTGCGGCCGTTGTGGGTGCAGCTGTTGTAGGTGCGGCCGTTGTGGGTGCAGCTGTTGTTGGTGCAGCAGTCGTTGGTGCAGCAGTTGTTGGAGCAGCAGTCGTAGGTGCAGCAGTTGTTGGAGCAGCAGTTGTAGGTGCAGCAGTTGTTGGAGCAGCAGTCGTAGGTGCAGCAGTTGTTGGAGCAGCAGTTGTAGGTGCAGCAGTTGTTGGAGCAGCAGTCGTAGGTGCAGCAGTTGTTGGAGCAGCAGTTGTAGGTGCAGCAGTCGTAGGTGCAGCAGTTGTAGGAGCTGCAGTAGTAGGCGCTGCCGTTGTAGGTGCAGCAGTTGTAGGTACAGCAGTCGTTGGTGCAGCAGTTGTTGGAGCTGCAGTTGTAGGTGCAGCAGTTGTAGGTGCAGTCGTTGTGGGTGCAGCTGTTGTAGGTGCGGCCGTTGTGGGTGCAGCAGTCGTTGGTGCAGCAGTCGTTGGTGCAGCAGTTGTTGGAGCAGCAGTCGTAGGTGCAGCAGTTGTTGGAGCAGCAGTTGTAGGTGCAGCAGTTGTAGGAGCTGAAGTAGTAGGCGATGCTGTTGTCGGTGCAGCAGTTGTAGGTGCAGCTGTTGTAGGTGTGGCCGTTGTAGGTGCAGCTGTTGTAGGTGCTGCAGTTGTTGGAGCGGCAGTCGTAGGTGTAGCTGTTGTAGGTGCAGCAGTTGTTGGTGCAGCAGTTGTTGTAGCTGCAGTTGTAGGTGCAGCAGTTGTAGGTGCGGCCGTTGTGGGTGCAGCTGTTGTAGGTGCGGCCGTTGTGGGTGCAGCTGTTGTTGGTGCAGCAGTCGTTGGTGCAGCAGTTGTTGGAGCAGCAGTCGTAGGTGCAGCAGTTGTTGGAGCAGCAGTTGTAGGTGCAGCAGTTGTTGGAGCAGCAGTCGTAGGTGCAGCAGTTGTTGGAGCAGCAGTTGTAGGTGCAGCAGTTGTTGGAGCAGCAGTTGTAGGTGCAGCAGTTGTTGGAGCAGCAGTTGTAGGTGCAGCAGTCGTAGGTGCAGCAGTTGTAGGAGCTGCAGTAGTAGGCGCTGCCGTTGTAGGTGCAGCAGTTGTAGGTACAGCAGTCGTTGGTGCAGCAGTTGTTGGAGCTGCAGTTGTAGGTGCAGCAGTTGTAGGTGCAGTCGTTGTGGGTGCAGCTGTTGTAGGTGTGGTCGTTGTGGGTGCAGCAGTCGTTGGTGCAGCAGTCGTTGGTGCAGCAGTTGTTGGAGCAGCAGTCGTAGGTGCAGCAGTTGTTGGAGCAGCAGTTGTAGGTGCAGCAGTTGTAGGAGCTGAAGTAGTAGGCGATGCTGTTGTCGGTGCAGCAGTTGTAGGTGCAGCTGTTGTAGGTGTGGCCGTTGTAGGTGCAGCTGTTGTAGGTGCTGCAGTTGTTGGAGCGGCAGTTGTAGGTGTAGCTGTTGTAGGTGCGGCCGTTGTGGGTACAGCAGTTGTAGGTGCAGCAGTCGTTGGTGCAGCAGTTGTTGGAGCAGCAGTCGTAGGTGCAGCTGTTGTAGGTGCAGCAGTCGTTGGTGCAGCAGTTGTTGGAGCAGCAGTCGTAGGTGCAGCAGTTGTAGGTGCAGCTGTTGTAGGTGCAGCAGTTGTAGGTGCAGCTGTTGTAGGTGCAGCAGTCGTTGGTGCAGCAGTTGTTGGAGCTGCAGTTGTAGGTGCAGCAGTTGTAGGTGCGGCCGTTGTGGGTGCAGCTGTTGTAGGTGCGGCCGTTGTGGGTGCAGCTGTTGTTGGTGCAGCAGTCGTTGGTGCAGCAGTTGTTGGAGCAGCAGTCGTAGGTGCAGCAGTTGTTGGAGCAGCAGTTGTAGGTGCAGCAGTTGTTGGAGCAGCAGTCGTAGGTGCAGCAGTTGTTGGAGCAGCAGTTGTAGGTGCAGCAGTTGTTGGAGCAGCAGTCGTAGGTGCAGCAGTTGTTGGAGCAGCAGTTGTAGGTGCAGCAGTCGTAGGTGCAGCAGTTGTAGGAGCTGCAGTAGTAGGCGCTGCCGTTGTAGGTGCAGCAGTTGTAGGTACAGCAGTCGTTGGTGCAGCAGTTGTTGGAGCTGCAGTTGTAGGTGCAGCAGTTGTAGGTGCAGTCGTTGTGGGTGCAGCTGTTGTAGGTGCGGCCGTTGTGGGTGCAGCAGTCGTTGGTGCAGCAGTCGTTGGTGTAGCAGTTGTTGGAGCAGCAGTCGTAGGTGCAGCAGTTGTTGGAGCAGCAGTTGTAGGTGCAGCAGTTGTAGGAGCTGAAGTAGTAGGCGATGCTGTTGTCGGTGCAGCAGTTGTAGGTGCAGCTGTTGTAGGTGTGGCCGTTGTAGGTGCAGCTGTTGTAGGTGCTGCAGTTGTTGGAGCGGCAGTTGTAGGTGTAGCTGTTGTAGGTGCGGCCGTTGTGGGTACAGCAGTTGTAGGTGCAGCAGTCGTTGGTGCAGCAGTTGTTGGAGCAGCAGTCGTAGGTGCAGCTGTTGTAGGTGCAGCAGTCGTTGGTGCAGCAGTTGTTGGAGCAGCAGTCGTAGGTGCAGCAGTTGTAGGTGCAGCTGTTGTAGGTGCGGCCGTTGTGGGTGCAGCAGTCGTTGGTGCAGCAGTTGTTGGAGCATCAGTCGTAGGTGCAGCAGTTGTAGGTGCAGCAGTTGTAGGTGCGGCCGTTGTGGGTGCAGCTGTTGTAGGTGCAGCAGTTGTTGGAGCAGCAGTCGTAGGCGCTGCAGTTGTAGGTGCAGCAGTTGTAGGAGCTGCAGTAGTAGGCGCTGCTGTTGTCAGTGCAGCACTTGTAGGTGCAGCTGTTGTAGGTGCAGCTGTTGTAGGTGCTGCAGTTGTTGGAGCTGCAGTTGTAGGTGCAGCTGTTGTAGGTGCGGCCGTTGTAGGTGCAGCTGTTGTAGGTGCAGCAGTCGTTGGTGCAGCAGTTGTTGGAGGTGCAGTTGTAGGTGCAGCTGTTGTAGGTGCTGCAGTTGTTGGAGCTGCAGTTGTAGGTGCAGCTGTTGTAGGTGCGGCCGTTGTGGCTGCAGCTGTTGTAGGTGCAGCAGTCGTTGGTGCAGCAGTCGTTGGAGCTGCATTCGTAGGTGCAGCAGTTGTTGGAGCAGCAGTTGTAGGCGCTGCTGTTGTCGGTGCAGCTGTTGTAGGTGCGGCTGTTGTCGGTGCTGCAGTTGTAGTTGCAGCCGTCGTTGGTGTAGCAGCTGTTGTAGGTGCGGCCGTTGTGGGTGCAGCTGTTGTAGTTGCAGCCGTCGTTGGTGTAGCAGCTGTTGTAGGTGCAGCAGTCGTTGGTGCAGCAGTTGTTGGAGCTGCAGTCGTAGGTGCAGCAGTTGTTTGAGCAGCAGTCGTAGGCGCTGCAGTTGTAGGTGCAGCAGTTGTAGGAGCTGCTGTTGTCGGTGCAGCAGTTGTAGGTGCAGCTGTTGTAGGTGCGGCTGTTGTAGGTGCTGCAGTTGTAGGTGCAGCCGTTGTGGGTGCAGCTGTTGTAGGTGTGGCCGTTGTGGGTGCAGCTGTTGTAGGTGCGGCCGTTGTGGGTGCAGCTGTTGTAGGTGCAGCAGTCGTTGGTGCAGCAGTTGTTGGAGCAGCAGTCGTAGGTGCGGCCGTTGTAGATGCTGCAGTTGTAGGTGCAGCAGTCGTTGATGCAGCAGTTGTTGGAGGTGCAGTTGTAGGTGCAGCTGTTGTAGGTGCGGCCGTTGTGGGTGCAGCTGTTGTAGGTGCGGCCGTTGTGGGTGCAGCTGTTGTAGGTGCAGCAGTCGTTGGTGTAGCAGTTGTTGGAGCGGCCGTTGTAGGTGCAGCAGTCGTAGGCGCTGCAGTTGTAGGTGCAGCAGTTGTAGGAGCAGCAGTCGTAGGCGCTGCAGTTGTAGGTGCAGCAGTTGTTGGAGCAGCAGTAGTAGGCGCTGCTGTTGTCGGTGCAGCAGTTGTAGGTGCAGCTGTTGTAGGTGCGGCCGTTGTAGGTGCAGCTGTTGTAGGTGCTGCAGTTGTTTGAGCGGAATTTGTTGAAGCGGCAGTTGTAGGTGCAGCTGTTGTAGGTGTGGCGGTTGTAGATGCTGCAGTTGTAGGTGCAGCAGTCGTTGGTGCAGCAGTTGTTGTAGGTGCAGTTGTAGGTGCAGCTGTTGTTGGAGCTGCAGTTGTAGGTGCAGTTGTTGTAGGTGCGGCCGTTGTGGGTGCAGCTGTTGTAGGTGCAGCAGTCGTTGGTGCAGCAGTTGTTGGAGCGGCCGTTGTAGGTGCAGCAGTTGTTGGAGCAACAGTCGTAGGCGCTGCAGTTGTAGGTGCAGCAGTTGTAGGAGCTGCAGTTGTTGGAGCTACTGTTGTTGGTGCAGCAGGTGTAGGTGCTGCAGTTGTTGGAGCGGCAGTTGTAGGCGCTGCTGTTGTCGGTGCAGCAGTTGTAGGTGCAGCTGTTGTAGGTGCGGCCGTTGTGGGTGCAGCAGTTGTTGGAGCAGCTGTCGTTGGTGCAGCAGTTGTAGGTGCAGCAGCTGTATTTGTTTGTGTTGCAGCTGGTGTAATTGTAGCTATAAAGCACCAAAGAATTCAACAGATTTAGTAAAACACAATTTATCTTGCTCTTATATTAAGTAATTACGACATTTAGGTGATTCTACACTCTGATGTTCAGTTAGCTTTGAAATATTTGAGGATGTGTCAGGAAGAACTCAACCGTAACTTGATGCTGTGTTGGTGTTGATCTTACACCTTTTCACATTTTCTATTAACATTTCAAAGCAACTGGTTCAACATGACTCAGCTCACCTGTTAGAATCAGCAACACTGATACAATGTGTGTGACACCCATCTTGGTTTTCTTTTTCTCTATAAAATCAAACAGTACAGAGATTTACTGACTTTTAAGTATTACACAGTGTTAAACCTGCAAATGAAAGTTTCCATAATAGCAGTGATTTTCGTCTTTTTTACTCAAGTTACACAAAACATTCAAAGGGAAAGATTTGATTTAAAAAATAACTATAATGCAGTATCTGTCCATGAAATAATCTGTATCCTGATCCATGATTTTATCCTTTGAAGGAACTGTGATAAAATGCAACTTTCACTCCTCTTAAACTCATCAATGTTTCAGTCAATGTTGTCTTACTCAAGATTGGTCTAGTTCTCGACACTGGTGTAAAGACCACTTTTTGAACGTCTTGGTCTCATCTGTTACTCGAGTGCATTTTTACTTGGTCTTGTCTCAGTGTCAGGATTCTGGATTTTTATTTGGAGACCGTTCAACATCACAACCACGGGGATATTACTAAATAACAAAAAATTCACCTCCACCATGCCTTTAATTATTTTATAAAAACATTTCTCATGTTTTACTAACACATACAGACAATATGGCAATAACAGAGGTGAATGAAGAGGAATCTTCTTTTGTCTTTGTAGGTGTTTTTATGAGAATGTGGATCTTTGAGATCAATTTTGGGAGTGCCTATGGTTTGTATGTCACACAGTTTCTACCATGCAGTGTGGGACTCACACTGGTCTTGGTTGTGGTCTAAACTTGGTCTCAGCCTCTAAGTCTTGGTTTTGTCTGAGTCTCCATACACTCTGGTCTTGGTCATGACTTGGTCTCGGTTTAGGTGGTCTGGACTACAGTACTGGTTGTCGTACACTGTACATTTTCATTCATGGCTTTCTGACAAAATACATAAACTGTTGAAAAATGAAAGAAAGGTTAGAAATGCTGAATAAATAGAGATGAAAAACAAAATTAAATAGCACCTATGTGTATTTGGGGGAAACTAAAAAAACAAACAGACTAGAATATCAGCTAAAGAGAAAGCTACAACTGGATTTTACAACATTTTATAATAACTTAACGAGGCAGTCACTTATTGTCACTTTAAATATGTGATAATGACAATTAAATTATAATGAACGAGAATACATGAGCATTTCCTAAAGGTAAGACAGAGACAGCTGATAAAATACATTTGTTCATAAATATGTAAACACACAAACATTAACCACACACACACACACACACACTCTCTCTCTCTCTCTCTTCTATACACACATAGTGTATAAGTGTAGAAAGTTCTACATATATAAAATGAAAAATGCACTTACCCAAGTGTAAAGATATGAGATGAAAGTATAAATCCCCCCCTTCTATCTGCTTTCAATGTTAAACACTATTCCAGTGTCTTAATTCAGTCCTGTTCACGTCTGTGATGTTCCAAACCTTCTCACCTTAAGTGACAGTCCACATCTATTATGGCCTTTATATTGGAACAGAATACAAAGCTAATGAAGTGACTCATAACTGATAACCTCTTAAGAATGTTGTGACACCTTTGTGATAAACAAAACCACATCACTGGGTACAGGCTGTCAGATGTCAATATGTCAGTGTCTTGGCTCAGTATAATGGCATACTCCCTTTTTAATCCTGTGCAACAGGTTGCTGGTACATTTCTCCGAAGTGAATGTCAAAGGATGTTCCTCCAGTGTGATGAGAAATTATGACAAAGAAGTAAGTTTAGATTTCTAGGTATGTGATAATGAAGCAAGGCGAAAGGCACCAAAATAAAAAAAAGAAACAAGGAAATTGTATGTTTTGACACAGTGAATGAGTATTGTCTATGATATTTGGGTTTTTCCGAGGAGTTTTGTTAATAGGTAATACAGTACAATACACATCTTGAGTGTCAGATCATGATATTAGTATGTTTATAATGACAAATAAACTGCACCTGCTAAAACCGGACTTTAACAGGGTTCACCACGTTGAATGAAAGACTTTTAAAGACCTTTTAAATGCTGCATACATTTCACTTTAAAAACTGTCATAATTATACTGGCCACAATATGAGCATATGATGAAAATCCAGTCATGAAGATACAACGTAACAATTATTGATATTCAGAACTTCCTAGCAGTAAGAATAATTTTTAATGATGTCATTTTATACAAAGTCAGTGATTTGTATGTCATGCAAATTCATTTGAATATCCTCTCTACCCACTGGCCGGCTAAGTAAGGGATAATGTATAGTGAGCCGGTGACTGTTGAAAAATAACTCCTGACAGGGGAATGCGCAGAGGGGTTCCATTCCCCTGAAGGGAGTTATTTTTCAACTGTCACCGGCTCACTATACATTATCCCACTTAGAACATGGCTCACTACTAAAACATTCAAATGTTAAAGTGGCATCAATATTATTAAATTGCTGGCAGAGTGTATTGACAGAGGAGAGGCGTTCACCAGACAAACTGCGGCCGTTTCCTGGAGCGGAGGAGAGGATTTTACTCCACTTCTCCTGGTCGGAGATGCTGGGTGCCCAGTAGCTGCGAAGGCTGCCCTCACATTTATGGCCAGTGACCGACATGATCTCCCTGCTCTCCAGGCCAGCTTGGAAGAGCTGTGTGGACTAACGTTAACTGATTTTGATGCTCCTCAGCCGAAGGCCGTTGCTATGGCATCCCTAGCAACGGAGCAGCAGAGCAGCGGTGATACCTCAAGAAATAAACACCACAGAATTTTGTTGATAGTATTTAAGAGTGCTATGTTCTAACTCTTGATAATTATGTTAGGTTAAGCTTTAAGATCAGGTTTGTCTGGTTTACAAAAATTTATGATCTCATGTCTTAAACCACTTTAATAATATGTTTCTGTTTGGTTTTATATAAAATGAGCTCACCTTATCTGCATAATGAATACACAGTGAACGTCTGTCCTGCTGTTCTGTTTAGAAGTGTATTATCAGGATGGGGTTCAACATGGGCGTCTGTGGGGATTTGACCAGCCTCAAATACCACTGGATGGCGGAACAGAAACTGCTGTAGGAGCACTAAAACTATCTGGTTGGGTTTAGGCAACAAAATTCGTTTGTTATGTTTAACAGAAAACAGATCATGTTTTGGCTTAAAATGAGTAGCCCACATGACAATGTACATGGCATATCTCACATGACATACATCACATACATCGTGTGATGTGACATACGTTGACATACTTACTTTGATAAAGTAACTCAACCTTGAATATTGGGGACATTAACACTGGTCTTTATAGGGCATGTTCAATCTGAAAACGGTGTGCACTGTTTTGCTGCAGTTTCCAGATTTAACGACATTTCCTCAAAACCATGTGAGATGGTTTGCAACGGGCTTCAAGATAGCCTGTGTTTTCTCTCCTTTGTCACAGGTGTACCCAATCAGCAGCAACATGTATATTACCCAAATTCTGGTAGAAATGTACTCACTGTACACACAAGTTTTGTTTTGCTGTCACACTTGCTCTGGCAGTGGATGTTTTCCATGCCAATAAAGCCCATTTAATATGAACTGAATTAAGCCCTTCATATTAAAAAGCAGCGCACCTGCGCAACACAACAGGGTGTAAGTTTGCTAAGCCCTAAATCAGAGTGCTGTGTTTCTTTGACCCATCCCAGCTCTGTCTACTACGTCGCCTGAGTTCCTCTCTGACTCCAGTAATAATTGCTATGGCCTCTAGAGGTTACCACTTAACAAAACAACAAAAGTATGGGTTATAATTGCTGCTCATAAAGATTACCTGCATAGCCACTTTTAAAAGTGGGACAGTCTCCTCTGTTGAGTGTATGGTTACTTTTTATTAGGGAGTATAATAACTGTTCAGAAGTAAAAGTAAAGTTTGTAAGGACTGCAGATGTAAACCACTATAAGCCCATAGTCTTTGCTCTCTTACCAAAAGTTTTTGCTTTCTGTTATTGACAATAAAGACAAAAGTGTCTCTTTCAAGGAATTATCTTAACAACTATCTTATGAGCACTTGTGTCACAAATTCACAATTTGATTTTTTTGGTAATTTGGTGAAAGTCATGTGCACCTTTAGTTTTTCTTTATTGACCACTCGAATATCCTTTGAACCCATGAAGTGGCTTCCTTGTCAATTAAAAAAAATTTCAAGCTTCTAAGAAGATTTCTCGTAAACATTATTCTTACTGTGGCTGTCGTAGGTCTTTGCAACATATTTTTTAAAGTTAACTTTAACTTCTTTAAATTTTGACAATGACTGACGCTGGTTTTGATGCTGCTGGTTATTCTGTGTTAGAGATGACTAAAGAACAATGTTTCTCTCAGACTGTGTGGCGGTGTCTGAACAAATATGAATCTCATAGCCAAAGAAAAGTATGCACCACTTCCAGTTCTCGCTTTCTGAACACACCTGATTGTAAGACACTATTGTGAAATTTAATCATACAAAATCACTCGGCAGGGTTTGATTATCAGTAAACATCACTTCACTATTTAAAGCTCCCGACATTAAACATACCGTGATGCATTTTCTATTTACCCACCAAATTTCCAAAACATCACACGAGACAATTTGAAGTTTTGAAAGAATCTGTATTCTGATCATTGTAAAGTTAAACTTAGTTAAATTAAATGAAGAAATCTCACAGAATACAGCTATACATGATTACATAAATACACCTTGTATAAATAAGAAAACTAACAGTGCATTGTTTTGACATATAGATGTGTATATATATAAAAATCATACCTCACCATGGCTCACTATGAGCTGCAGGTGTTCCTTCATTTCATTGAAAACACTTGTTCCTTTTACAATATGCTCTCTGTTATTGCTATGTCATGTTATACCATGCTACGGTATCTAGTTAAACCTTAACATCAATTTTACATGCATTTGTAGACCAGGGAAATGTTTGCACAGACTTTTAAGCTCAAAGTAAAACTACGCCATTTTGAATGATCTTGTACAAATTACAAAGACCTATCTTTTTTCTTTTTTTAAAGGAAGAGAAATTTCTCAATCTGCATGTATTAAAATAAATGTGCAACTGTATTCTGACAATGGTTAGAGTGATTTAAGTTTTTACCTTTCAATGCAGCTGGTTTCACTTGTGTACTTGGACTTGATCACTTGTTTGGCATGACTAAACAAAACAGAATTAGTAACTGTCACTCAGTAAAATATTGCTGTAGCACTTTATTTTCTGACATCCCAGGGCTTAATGGTATATTTTTTTGCTTATTATTCTAGCGATGACTCAGTGGACCAGGTGCTTAAAGTTGGCTGTGTCATTCTGTCTGGCCGAGGATCCTGGACATTCCCACACAGAAGTGTGTTGAGTTCGACAGACATACCTAATCCACTGTCATGACTTTGTCCAGTCAGTGGAAAGTTCAATTTGATGGTTAATTCATCTGAAGCTGTACAAAACTTAGACAATAATGAATCATGGATTTTTACTGACAACATAGTCCTTTTTCATACCAGTGATGGCAGTAATGTTCTGGTGGCAATTCAGATAGATATCAGCACTGATGTTATTGCTGGCTGGACAGTAGCCATGACAACAGTACCAGGCAGCATGCCACGACAAGACTGATCTTGTGGCTTACTCCACTTGAAGCTATAAATGAGGAGAAAATGAAACAAGACATTAGTTTAACAGTTGTGTGATCAAAAATAATAATAATAATAAAAATAATGATCAAGCAGCACCAGTGTTGCTTACATATGCCATTCACAGTGATGGAGCTGGTTTCAATGTCAAAGCCGGTGACGATTGAAGCTGCACTGATTAAAACCCTTGCAATCTGTGTGTCACTGGGAGCAGATGTGCTTTCAAAGACAGAGTCAAGAGTGTTGAAGATGGATCCATTGCTGCAGAAAAAGAAACAAGCAAAACAAAAAGTGCAAAATATTAGATTTATGTCTCTATTCTTATATTGTAACATAGAAATCTTTAAAAAATTACCTGAATGACACCACTTTCAAGGATTTAAAGCTGGTACCGAATTCCCTTTGGAAAATAGGTGTAAGCTGCAGAAACAGAAAACAAGTTGTATTTAAAATACAATGTTTGCTTTTACTTTTGCCTTGAAACACTGAACTGTGTGCATGTGTATACATGTGAAACAGTGTATGTCCTGAAACGTGAGACGTATTTCAGAAATTATTGTTATAATTAAGGGAAGTCAAATGAGAAGTTGCAGAGTAAGCAGGGGGTGGAGCTTTATTTGCATTATTATATTCTCCTTGATGCTTTTGTTATCAGTTATTTGGGGAATTTGAAAATGTGATCCTTTAGTATGTAGGCAGAGAAAGTGCTCCACTTTTTGAGCAGATGCATGAGCATTTTGAGGAAAATTGAAACTTACCTGGTTTACTATCATTGCAGCTCGATTCATATAAGCTGCAGAAGATGGATTCAGCAGGTCGCTTGTAAATGTGCCTTGAACAGATCTGAAAGTCACCCTTTTGGTCATGAGTGCTACAGTTGTAGGTGCAGCAGTAGTAGCTGCAGCAGTGGTAGCTGCAGCAGTTATAGGTGCAGCAGTAGAGGATGCAGCAGTAGTGGCTGCGGCAGTAGTAGCTGTGGCGGTGGTAGGTGCAGCAGTTGTAGTTGTAGTTGCAACTGGGCCTGCTGTAAAAGTCATATAAGAATATGTAAATGAGTGTCGGTCCCCAAACCAAAAATTTTTTTTTTCTTGCTTTCTAGCTCATCCTGCATCAATGAAACTGCATAACACTGAAGTTTTCTTTATGAATCTTGCCTAGCAACATAATTTAGTTTGTGACTTCATAAACAGAGCATGAGAAGCACATGTACACTGTTTTACATACTGATTAGAGTGAAACATTTGTTTACTTACCTACTAAGGTGACTGAGCTGGGATTTATGCTCACGTTGAAGGAGTTGTTGGTATTACTCACTGCTTCTTGGAGGGTAGAAGCAATGACAACATTTGGTGGGGGATCTGTAGTGTTCTGATTGAAGACAACATCAAAATCGGCTTTAATTCCTTCTGCTCGTGATGTACCGAGAGCACTGTTTCATAAAAAAACAGATGGGAAAAGTGTTAAATATTAATTCTAAATCCTGAATAAAGTAAATCACTGAACCACTGTCGGAAAAATAACACGAATACTTTTACCTGAATTTTGTCACAATGCAGTCAACAAAGTCTGGAAATTTGTGCCTGTATATCTGAAAACACTGCAAACAGAGAAAAAACATCAGAAAAGCTTGAGGACATTTAAAGCTGATTTTCGAATCATATAAAAACCCAAAACTTACAAGTTTCTAAAAATGTATTTTGATCTTAACAGTTTTTTGATACAGTTAATGACTAATTTATAATCACAACAGGAACTCACTGTAGCTACAACTCATTTTGCAAGTGCTTTGAATGCAGGGCTGTTGGGGTCATTGTGGTCCTCTGAAAAAGTTTCTCCTGCCAAGTCTGCTGAGAGGCTATAACGAGGTTGAGCTGCTGCAGTGGTAGGAGCCACAGTCGTAGGTGCGGCAGGTGTAGGTGTAGCAGTTGTTGGAGCGGCAGTTGTAGGTGAAGCTGTTGTAGGTGCGGCAGTGGTAGGAGCGGCAGATGTAGGTGCAGCAGTTGTTGGAGCAGCAGTCGTAGGCGCTGCAGTTGTAGGTGCAGCAGTTGTAGGAGCTGCAGTAGTAGGTGCTGCCGTTGTTGGTGCAGCAGTTGTTGGAGCTGCAGTCGTAGGTGCAGCAGTCATAGATGCAGCAGTTGTTGGAGCAGCAGTCGTAGGTGCAGCAGTTGTTGGAGCAGCAGTCGTAGGTGCAGCAGTTGTAGGTGCAGTTGTTGTATTTGCAGCCATTGTGGGTGCAGCAGTTGAAGGTGCAGCAGTCGTTGCTGCAGCAGTTATTGGAGCAGCAGTGGTTGGAGCAGCAGTCGTTGGTGCAGCAGTTGTAGAGGTAGCAGTTATTGGTGCAGCAGTTGTAGGAGCTGCAGTAGTAGGCTCTGCCGTTGTCGGTGCAGCAGTTGTAGGTGCAGCTGTTGTAGGTGCAGCAGTCATTGGTGCAGCAGTTGTTGGAGCAGCAGTCGTACGTCCAGCAGTTGTAGGTGCAGCTGTTGTATTTGCGGCCGTTGTATTTGTGGCCGTTGTGGTTGCAGCAGTTGTAGGTGCAGCAGTCGTTGCTGCAGCAGTTGTTGGAGCAGCAGTCGTAGGCACTGCAGTTGTATTTGCAACCGTTGTATTTGCGGACATTGTGGGTGCAGCAGTTGTAGGTGCAGCAGTTGTAGGAGCTGCAGTAGTAGGTGCTGCCGTTGTCGGTGTAGCAGTTGTAGGTGCAGATGTTGTAGGTGCAGCAGTCGTTGGTGCAGCAGTTGTTGGAGCTGCAGTCGTAGGCGCTGCAGTTGTATTTGCAACCGTTGTATTTGCGGACATTGTGGGTGCAGCAGTTGTAGGTGCAGCAGTTGTAGGAGATGCAGTCGTAAGTGCAGCAGTTGTAGGTGCAGAAGTTATAGGTGCAGCAGTCGTTGGTGCAGCAGTTGTTGGAGCAGCAGTCGTAGGTGCAGCAGTTGTAGGTACAGTTGTCGTATTTGCAGCCATTGTGGGTGCAGCAGTTGTAGGTGCAGCAGTCGTTGCTGCAGCAGTTGTTGGAGCAGCAGTCGTTGGTGCAGCAGTTGTAGGAGCAGCAGTCATTGGTGCAGCAGTTGTAGGAGCTGCAGTAGTAGGCACTGCCGTTGTCAGTGCAGTAGTTGCAGGTGCAGATGTTGTAGGTGCGGCCGTCGAGGATGCAGCTGGTGTAGGTGCAGCAGTCGTTGGTGCAGCAGTTGTTGGAGCAGCAGTCGTAGGTGCAGTTGTTGTATTTGCCGCTGTTGTATTTGCGGCCGTTGTGGGTGCAGCAGTTGTTGGAACAGCAGTCGTAGGCGCTGCAGTTGTCGGTGCAGCAGTTGCAGGTGCAGCTGTTGTATTTGCGACCATTGTGGGTCCAGCAGTTGTAGGTGCAGCAGTCGTTGCTACAGCAGTTGTTGGAGCAGCAGTCATTGGTGCAGCAGTTGTTGGAGCAGCAGTCGGAGGCACTGCTGTTGTAGGTGCAGCAGGTGTAGGAGCTGCAGTAGTAGGCGCTGCCGTTGTCGGTGTAGCAGTTGTAGGTGCAGCTGTTGTAGGTGCAGCAGTCGTTGGTGCAGCAGTTGTTGGAGCTGCAGTCGTAGGTCCAGCAGTTGTAGGTGCAGCTGTTGTAGGAGATGCAGTAGTAGGCGCCGCTGTTGTCGTTGCAGCTGTTGTAGGTGCAGCTGTTGTAGGTGCAGCAGTCGTTGGTGTAGCAGTTGTCGGAGCAGCAGTCGTAGGTGCAGCAGTTGTAGGTGCAGTAGTCGTTGGTGTAGCAGTCGTAGGTGCAGCAGTTGTAGGTGCAGTTGTTGTATTTGCAGCCTTTGTATTTGCGGCTGTTGTGGGTGCAGCAGTTGTAAGTGCAGCAGTCGTTGCGGCAGCAGTTGATGGAGCAGCAGTTGTAGGAGCTGCAGTAGTAGGCGCTGCCATTGTTGGTGCAGTTGTTGTAGGTGCAGATGTTGTAGGTGCGGCCGTTGTGGGTGCAGCAGTCGTTGGTGCAGCAGTTGTTGGAGCAGCAGTCGTAGGTGCAGCAGTTGTAGGTGCAGCAGTCGTTGGTGTAGCAGTTGTAGGTGCAGTTGTTGTATTTGCAGCTGTTGTATTTGCGGCCGTTGTAGGTGCAGCAGTCGTAGGTGCAGCAGTTGTTGGAGCTTCAGTTGTTGGAGCAGCAGTCGTTGGTGCAGTAGTTGTTGGAGCAGCAGTCGTATGTGCAGCAGTTATTGGAGAAGCAGTCGTAGGCGCTGCAGTTGTAGGTGCAGCAGTTGTAGGAGCTGCAGTAGTAGGCGCTGCTGTTGTCGGTGCAGGTGTTGTATTTGCCGCCGTTGTATTTGCGGCCGTTGTGGGTGCAGCAGTTGTAGGTGCAGTAGTCGTTGCTGTAGCAGTTGTTGGAGCAGCAGTCGTTGGTGAAGCAGTTGTTGGAGCTGCAGTCGTAGGTCCAGCAGTTGTAGGTGCAGCTGTTGTAGGAGCTGCAGTAGTAGGCGCCGCTGTTGTCGTTGCAGCTGTTGTAGGTGCAGCAGTCGTAGGTGCAGCAGTTGTAGGTGCAGCAATCGTTGGTGTAGCAGTCGTAGGTGCAGCAGTTGTAGGTGCAGTTGTTGTATTTGCAGCTGTTGTATTTGCGGCCGTTGTGGGTGCAGCAGTTGTTGGGGCAGCAGTCGTAGGTGCAGCAGTTGTAGGTGTAGTTGTTGTATTTGCAGCCTTTGTATTTGCGGCTGTTGTGGGTGCAGCAGTTGTAAGTGCAGCAGTCGTTGCGGCAGCAGTTGATGGAGCAGCAGTTGTAGGAGCTGCAGTAGTAGGCACTGCCGTTGTTGGTGCAGCTGTTATAGGTGCAGATGTTGTAGGTGCGGCCGTTGTGGGTGCAGCAGTCGTTGGTGCAGCAGTTGTTGGAGCAGCAGTCGTAGGTGCAGCAGTTGTAGGTGCAGCAGTTGTTGGTGTAGCAGTCGTAGGTGCAGCAGTTGTAGGTGCAGTTGTTGTATTTGCAGCTGTTGTATTTGCGGCCGTTGTAGGTGCAGCAGTCGTTGGTGCAGTAGTTGTTGGAGCAGCAGTCGTAGGTGCAGCAGTTGTTGGAGAAGCAGTCGTAGGCGCTGCAGTTGTAGGTGCAGCAGTTGCAGGAGCTGCAGTAGTAGGCGCTGCTGTTGTCGGTGCAGGTGTTGTATTTGCCGCCGTTGTGGGTGCAGCAGTTGTAGGTGCAGTAGTCGTTGCTGTAGCAGTTGTTGGAGCAGCAGTCGTTGGTGAAGCAGTTGTTCGAGCAGCAGTTGGATGCACTGCAGTTGTAGGTGCAGCAGTTGTAGGAGCTGCAGTCGTTGGTCCAGCAGTTGTTGGAGCAGCAGTCGTTGGTGCAGCAGTTGTAGGTGCAGTTGTTGTATTTGCGGCCGTTGTGGGAGTAGCAGTTGTAGGTGCAGCAGTCGTTGCTGCAGCAGTTGTTGGAGCAGCAGTCGTTGGTGCAGCAGTTGCTGGAGCAGCAGTCGTAGGTGCAGCTGTTGTTGGAGAAGCAGTTGTAGGTGCTGCAGTTGTAGGTGCAGCAGTTGTAGGAGCTGCAGCAGTAGGCGCTGCCGTTGTTGGTGCAGCAGTTGTGGGTGCAGCTGTTGTAGGTGCGGCCTTTGTGGGTGCAGCTGTTGTAGGTGCAGCAGTTGTTGGTGCAGCAGTTGTATTTGTTTCTGTTGCAGCTGGTGTCATTGTAGCTATAAAGCATCAAAGAATTCAACAGATTTAGTAAAACGCAATTTATATTGCTCTTATATTAAATAATTACGATATTTAGGTGAGTCTACATTTATCTAAGAAATATTTGAGGATGTGTCGGGAAGAACTCATCCGTAAAAAAATGCACTTACAAATGTAAAGATATGAGATGAAGGTATAAATCCCCCCCTTCTATCTGCTTTCAATGTTAAACACTATTCCAGTGTCTTAATTCAGTCCTGTTCACGTCTGTGATGTTCCAAACCTTTCACCTTAAGTGACAGTCCACATCTATTATGGCCTTTATATTGGAACAGAATACAAAGCTAATGACGTGACTCATAGGTAATAACTTTTTGACAATGTCCTGATACCTTAGCAATATACAACACCAAATCATAGGACACAAAGTGTCAGACGTCAATATGTTAGTTTCTTGGCTCAGTAAAGTGGCATCCTCCCTTTTTTCATTCTGTGAAACAGGTTGCTGGTACATTCCTCCAAAGTGAATGTTAAATGAAGTTTCACCGGTGTAATGAGAGGTTATAACAAAGAAATAAATTTAGATTTCTCATGACGTGTGAATGAGGTGTTGCGAATGGTACAAAAATAACCAAACAAAGCAAGGCAAACACCCAAAGAACAAAGAAAAAATGAAATTACATAATGAATATTGTCTGTGATATTTGTTTTTTTTCCTGAGGAATTATTTAAATAGGTGACACAATACTGTTGGGATTCACAGGACCACAGATGGTTTGTCATCAATCTAAACTGGACGTGTGAAGGCTTTTTCTCTCTGCATGCTCTTTGTTCTTCAAACAAAGACAGCTATTTGACACTCATATCTACAGGAGGTCATCTCACACCTCAATGACACACAAGTCTCAAAACTTGATTGGACAAGACCATCTCTCTTACTCGGGAGCTGCCAAGCCACCCATACCTCTTTCCGGCTGGTCCTGGACCAGTCCAGACGCTCAGATCCTTGCTCCTTGCCCTGAACCATCAAAGGTGGGGCAATTGATTACAGACTCTCTAACCTGAACCAGAATGTTAGAGGTGCAAGCACAAGGTTTGCAACTAGCTTTCTAGCAACAAGGAGAACCATGTGAGTTAGCACCCAGCATCTAACTCTGCAAAGACCCTGAGTGATCAGCTTCCTCAGAGTTTCACCTTTGGAACAAAGGAAACAACAAAGACTGCACCTGGAACCACAGCTCTTTTTAGCCTTCTTCCGCAGGCTAACAAAGCAGTACACCACCAAGTGACTCTTTCTCCCATCCACTCAAGGATCGGTAACACAACAACTGGGCATAGCTTTATCACAACTTTACAGGCTAAGCAAGACTGTTTAACTTGTTGTATGTGATTTAATGCTGTCATTGAGTTATTGTTGTGATTGTTTGCAGTCAGGTCATTGGTTAGTTGGCTTCGCCAAAGCTAAGTGTTTAGTTTGCTAATACTGTTCACAAACAGATTATTGCACACAACTAAACAATCTCTGCACTAATCCAGACCGTTTGCAACACATGTCATAGACTCATTAACAAATAGGCTTTCAACAGAGCTACACCCAAACAGGCATCTCAAAGTTCCCGCTTCTTTTCCTTTGTCTTTGTCCTGACCGCATGGTCAGACAAACACCTCCCCCAACCTGAAGCTAGCTTTGATTCGGCCATCTTGTAGTTCCCTGTTGTCAGCCATTTTGTTTTGTAGGCCAAACGGCTCTTTGATCACCACACCCGCCTTTGTCTTTCTCTTTTCTCTCTCGCACACACACACACACAAACACACACACACACACACACACACACACAAACACACCAAGCACCCAAGCAACACCACAGCCAACTTAACATTGGACTTGTACTAGGACAACCTGTTTTAGCCTTACCCTCCTTTTAAGACCTAACAATGGCGAACCCCTGTTTAGAACAATTTACCTCTTCCATTGCACAGAGCCTAAACTCTGGCTGTCCAGAACTCATCAGCAGATTAAGTCTCGGTGAATGCATTGAAGAGATAAACTCTCTACTCAGCGACAATTGTGATGCACAGACTGCATCCAGTGGTACATTGTTAAAATGCTTGCTTCTGATCTTTCACAGGCAAACCACCCTTGCCTTTCAGAGCAAATCAGCCTTAGAAAAGGAGGTAGAAAGTCTAAGAGCGCAAAATGCTTCCCTCCTCCATGAAGCACAGATGGCTAACAAGAAAGCCATGCGCTATTTAGATGATTTGCATTCAGCAGAGTTAGACCTCTGCTCACATAAAGAAGAACTTTTTAGGCTTAGATCAGAACATCTAGCCCCAGTACAGTCTTACAGCCAGTGTGATTCCGGCTTTTCTGATTCCCACTCCTCCCTGGATGAGAGGTTAGCACCTCCTCCGCTCAGTAAGTGGAAATCTTTCCCACCAGACCCTAAGTCTTTGGGAATCAAGTCAGCTCCCCAACTTCCACCAACAGACAGAGGTAGCAGTGACCTGACTTCCCATGTCCCAAACACAGATGTTGAGGAAACATGTAGTTTATCTTCAGGATATTCTGTCCCATGTATTCCTCAGAAACTGATTTTTGATCATTTCACCCATGCTCAGGGGGAAAGGGGGTTTGAAAACCATTCAACCTCGGCCTTCCAACCTCAGAGACCTGCAGCATGTGATTCACACCTCCTTAGGAATGCTAATTTAGTCTCGCCTTCACCAGACAGGACCTCTGACTGCTCTCGCTTTGAAGTGCTTGAGTTTTTAGCTAAAGACATTGAACTGTTTGATCCAAACAACTGTGATCAACATGTTGATGATTATTTGAGAGAGCTTGACAACTGTCTAGTTGACCTGCCCCAGACAACTGAAAGGGAGAAGATTAAACTTTTGTGGAAGACCAGCTCCAAAGCTGTCCACAAGTTTATTCAGTGCCAGCATCCCAGTGTCAGAAGTAACTACACAAAGCTCCGTCAAGCACTGAAAGAAGAATTTTCTGCCACTGCTGACGAGATTGATTCTATGGTTGCAGCCATCCAAATTAAACATTCATGTCTGGAGAATCCTAGGGAATATTACAAACATTTGAGACACGTATACTTTCAGGGCAAGAATGCACCAGGCTTAGAAGAGAACCCAAGCTTGAAGTCCCTGTTCTTGCATAACCTGCATCCTTGTGTACATACTCACGTTGTACTCATGACATGTAATAGTATCCCATCCATGCATGAGCTCAGGAAGTTGACACAGGTAGCTTGGGAAACTGCTGTCCCTTCCAAAGCCACAGGGATACCAACTGAACCTGCCAGTTCAAATCCTGCAGTGTCACACAGATCTTCTGCCCCAAAACACCACCCTCACAACAGCTCGAAGGGGTGTGTGAAAAGACAGCAGGGAGACAAGAAGCATAACTGCTATGTCCCCCAACTGCGTCGAGATGGCCAATCACAGAACAGAGGCTGTAGAAGGCCATACTCAGAGATTCTGGCCCAGAACTGTGACCTGCCAATTGACCAGTCAGATGATGAGCACAGCATCTCTGACATGTCTGACCACAGTTCAGATGACAGTCAAAATCTTACAGACAGTGACAGCGCCTCTGAATGCCTCTCTGCCTCTAGCTACCGGGAGCATTACAGCCCTGAGCCACCAGCTAAGCACAGGCACTCCAGAGCTTGCTCCTTGTTTAGTCCACCCCTGTACTGATAGTAACGCAAATGCTAATCCAAAGTACCTTGTTTCTTGCAGTTAGGCAGACTTGAATTGCCAGCAACAGCAGCAATCTCAGTAATTCTAAACTGTAATAGCCAGACACCCTGCTATTACAGTAGTTTAGGTAGCCTAAATTCTGATTGGACTGAGACACCACTGTCCAACTTTGCAGGTACACCTGGATTATTTTTGTAAATTCTTGTCAGTTACACCCCTAATTTCAAAACACTAGGTTAGGACATCATGTTATGACTTCATACACATAGTCATACACATGCTCTTCTCATTGTAGGTGACACCCTCCCTCCATCTCACCTAACACATTTACATAACTAACTCCTGTTCTCACTAACACCTACTAAGAAACTCAAGTTAGTTATTATTGTTTATCTGGAGTTGTTCTGTAACCTGAAGGTTTTGTTTTGTACTTAGAGACTATTCTTGCTTAGCCAAAATAGATAGTACCAACAAATGCCCAGTTGGTTAACAAACTGCCCAGATGTTACCATGTGAATGGACTGACAAATGAACTTCTTCAACTGTGGACTGAAGATATTTTGCCCTCAGGATAACACATCAAGTGCAATCCTTAGACCAAAGGGGGGATGTTGGGATTCACAGGACCACAGATGTTTTGTCATTTCCTCTGCATGCTCTTTGTCTTCAAACAAAGAGAGCTATTAGACACCCATCTCGACAGGAGGTCTCACCTCACACCTCAGTGAGATACAAGTCTCACAACTTGATTGGACAGGACTTTTACAGTGACATGTGACTCTGTGATGTCACAGGCTTGTAGAAGATCTGCTCCCTTCCAACAGATCTCTCTCTCTTGCTCCAACTGCAGAGCAGCTCACACCTCTTTCTGGCTGGGCCTGGACCAGCCCAGATGCGCAGATCCTTGCTCCTTGCCCTGAACCATCAAAGGTGGGGCAATTGATCACAGACTCTCTAACCTGAAACAGAAAGGTAGAGGTGCAAACACAAGGTTTGCAACTAGCTTTCCAGCAACAAGGAACTAAGTGAGTTAGCACCCAGCATCTAACTCTGCTAAACCCTGAGCGACCAGCTTCCTCGGAGTTTGACCTTTGGAACAAAGGACACAACAAAGACTGCACCTGGAACCACAACCACCTTCTCAGTCTTCTTTTGCCAGCTAACAAAGCAGTACACCACCAAGTGACTCTTTCTCCCATCCACTCAAGGATCGGTAATGTAACATCTGGGCATAGCTTATCACAGCTTAACAGGCTAAGCAAGACTGTCTAACTTGTTGTATGTGATTTGATGCTGTTTATTGAGTTATTGTTGTGATAGTTTGCAGTCAGGTTATTGATTGGTTGGCTTCACCAAAGCTAAGTGTTTAGTTTGCTAATACTGTTCACAAACAGATTCTTACACACAACTAAACAATCTCTGCACTAATCCAGATCGCTTGCAACACATGTCACATTCACATAGACTCATTAACAAATAGGCTTTCAACAGAGCTACATCCAAACAGGCATCTCAAAGTTCCCGCTTCTTTTCCTTTGTCTTTGTCCTGTCCACACGGTCAGACAAACACCTCCCCCAACCTGAAGCCAGCTTTGATTCGGCCATCTTGTAGTTCCCTGTTGTCAGCCATTTTGTTTTGTAGGCCAAACGGCTCTTTGATCACCACACCCGCCTTTGTCTTTCTCTCTTCTCTCACACACAGACACAGACACACACACACACACACACACACACACACACACACACACAAACACACACACACACACACCAAGCTTGTATATAGTTAGTTAGAATTTGTGTGTTTTGGTTTGCTTTGCTAGTTTGTGAATAAATATAGTTCTTTGGAATCATACCCGCTTTCTGTTTAATGTTGCACAAGAGTGAATGAATAGTCAACCTCTGCTGCGTCAAGAACTATGAAATCCTTCAGGCTTTACTGTTAATTTTGGTTGTTGTCATTAATTTAATTATTAATCAAAACTCCAAATTAATAGTTTAGTGTATTTTATGAGACTGATATCTTTAACTGGCTATCATTTTTCCCTTTACGGGAATGGTGCCCCACGAGGTGATTTAATGTTAATTAAGTCACATTATTTAACATAATTATTAATTATTAATAATAATTATTAATTATTTCCGATAGCCAATTAAATCCCTACATATTTGGTGTCCCTTGGTGAGACCTAATATATTGACCTCAACATATTTAGTGCCGCCGTGTGAGGTAAATATATGTTGATCCCAACATATTTGGTGCCTCCGTGTGAAGCCCAAATTTAAATCCTAACACATGTATTAATGTCAACATGGGGTGTCACAATATAATCCACTACAGCCTTTCCCCTGACAGAAAAAGAAGTAAAGTTATCATTCTCCGGATTCAACCTCCCATTAAGCACACAGCATTTTGAGTCCTTCAGGAATTCAATGAAGACACCCCCATGACTATTCACACCTGCATTCAATATCACTCTAGGCGAAATATCATCTTCTTCAATATAATCCCTCAAGTCTGCGATGTGACTGTTAAAGTCCCTGCAGATATAGACAGAGTCTGCATAAGCAGAATAACTCAAAGCTATTAAATGACTAAAGAAAAGATCAGCGTTTCGACCCCATTGACATTTCTGGTGATAAGTAGCAGGAAATTATAATAAAAGAATAATGTGACAACCGATGCTCAAAATGTAAACAGAGGATTCCATCATATGATTTATCTGTTATGTTAACATCAAACTGGTCAAAAACAGTGTTCTTAACAAAAATACCAATACCGCCGGAGGCTTTCACGGCTCTCCTGTGAGCAGTGCGATTATGACCAAACCACTCAAATCCATCCATTTCTGGAGCATGGCAGAATAAATGAGTCTCATTTAAACAAATGAAGTCGGGTTCAAGAGAGCGAAGCAGTACTTTCCTGAGTTCACAGTTATTCAAAGTCCATCCATTAACATTCCATTGAACTAAGCGAAACCGTTCATTTAAGGGCTGGGCATTAATCACCTCAAACCAGCCCCACTCCTCCGGCTGCGTTTTCTTTGAGAAGAGTCCTAAAATTATAATCCAACAGCCGTTCTGTGTGCGATTTGGCAGATGAAACATAAACTCTCTGGTAGCTGCTGTGCTTTTCTCCTGAGCACCGCCACTTTTTCTTGCACCGATCGGAGTTCAACTTTTACCAGCCCCGGCGGGCGGCCTCTCGTGCGTATGCGCTCAACTGCGACTGGGTCGGGAACGGGGTCACACTAAAGGCCCTCACGCAGTAAATCTTTCACCAGCACCATCAGATCTTCATTTTCCGCATGTGGTAATCCCACTATGATTAGTGAGACATCTGGATCAAACACATATTTCTTGTGTACAACTTTCTCGGTTATTTTCAGCTCAATCACTTCCATTCTTGAGCTCAGGATCCCCACTTCCAGATCCAAAGTATGATTCATTTCTTTGACCATTTTTTCCAGCTCCTTTTTCATTACAGCTTGGTTCTCTGAGTTCAATTTTTCCATCACCCCGCGCAGGTTATCAATTTTAGTATTCACCTGCTTCTCCAACACGCTCTGCATGCGGTCCATCTTCGTGTTGAGTGCCTTAATTTCATTCATTAAAGCAGCGTTGCCGTTGCTCTCAGCGTCCAATTTTTTTGATCTCTGTGCTCTCGATCCATCAGCCATGATTCCATACAGGGAAGACACAAAACGGGCACCAACAGTTTATAAACCAGTTCAAGAAGTTTTGGTGAGATAAGTTGAGTAATTCCCGAGGAATTTTATAAATTCTTAGAGACAGAAAATAGACAAGGACGCTCACTGTACAGTGAGTAGTTTTATTTTTATGTCACACTCTTATGTCACACGCACTAGCAATGGATGTTTTCCATGCCAATAAAGCCCATTTAATATGAATTGAATTAAACCCTGTAGTGTAATGTTTACTGAAGTGTGTATACTGTACCTTTAAGTTGACCTTTAAAGATACGTGTTGAAGCAGTGTACTCTGTGCACTGAGAAGTCGCACACTGGTTTATTATTTTATGTATTCTTATGACACACACACTCACTGAGCATTTAAGTATTGTGGTGGAGAAGTACCTAGGCATCATTTCTAAAAATAGCATTAGGGGTGGGCTCAGAAACACTGGTGGAAAGTTAGGGGAATTACAGCTTGTCCTGATATGACCCTGGTAAGAGGAGGCGGTCTTAGATTGTCCAGGAAAACATTACGAGTACAAGTAAAGAGGCGGGGTTTAGGATGAAGGGAGAAAAAGTGAAGATTCAGCAGAAATATGACACCGTTATGGTGGTAGGATGAAAGGAAAAAAGTGGAAACTCAGCAGAAATGTGACATCGTTACGATCAGAGCCAAGTGGGAAGGATTAAGAAAGAGACGACTCAGCAGAAAATCTTCACAATAAAAACGAGTGCGCAAACAAAGAAATTTCAGTCCTGCTCCGGAGCTTGACTCATTGAGTTTGATGTGTTTGTTGCCTGTGAGCACATTAAACTCAGTTGCATCTGATTCTACGTGTCTCCAGTGATTTTTTACCTCTGAGTATTTGAGTTTTTGATATCTAATAGAAAACAAAGAAAGTCCGTTCGAGAAGATGGGAACGAGGTCGCGAGCTTTCTGGCCCAGCTCCAGACCTTTAGTTTTTGTTTCGACAACCATTCATATTAAAAAGCAGTGCACCTGCGCAACACAACAGGGTGTAAGTTTGCTAAGCCCTGGATCAGAGTGCTGTGTTTCTTTAACCCATCCCAGCTCTTTATACTACGTCGCCTGAGTTCCTCTCTTACTCCAGTAATAATTGCTATGGCCTCTAGAGGTTACCACTCAACAAAATAACCAAAATATGGGTTATGATTGCTGCTCATAAAGACGACATGCATAACCACTTTTTTTTCTCAAAGATATTTTTATTGAATTTTTCCCAAATATATGATACAGGTGTTAAGTGTTGACAGGAAGTTTGTAAAATACACAGTCAGCTCATAGGTCGAGAGAGATAATCCTGTCCATGCACAGTAGGGAGAAAATAAAAACACAACACAAAACAAAAAAACCTTATCTAACCCACCCACCCCACCCATGATTTCCAAGCCAGACTAGGCCCGTTTCCACCGCAGGAACTTCAGGGTAATTTTACGGGGCCAGGGCCATTGGTGCGTGTCTCCACCGCAGGAACCACCCCCGAAGGAGTTCCGGAACATTTACAGGGGCTAAACAAGTCCCTGCCTCAGAGTAGGTACTCAGAACGACCCCAAAAAACTCCTGGCTGGGGCTTGGGGATTACTTGGTGCTGATTGGATATACTGCATCAGTGGCTGCAGCTGACAGGGACAGCTCACAACAGCAGCAAAGCTAACATCAGGACGTCATCTGTTAAAAGCCTCCTGTTGTCGGATACGACATGAAACTACTCCAGTTAGCTCAATCATGTTGTAACTAAGACATCCGCTGGAAATTTTTTTTTCACGAACCGTTTATTGAGTTACTGAGTATTACAGACACCGCTAAGGGCTATCAGCTAACGCTGCGTCGTCCCAGTCAAAATGGTCGCGCAACGATTACGTCACCTTTCTCAGTGGAGACACGGCAGTTGAGAGGGCCGAGCGAGAAGACGTTCCTGTAGTAGTTCCTGCCCCCAAATAGTACCAGGAACTTCTTCAGTGGAAACGGGCCTTTTTACATAAGAGAATAAACAGGACAAATAGACCAATTGTACTTCATTCCTGGAGTGATACAGGTAACAGCTGGAAGTCGGGTTTCAATCTATGACGGTAAAGGAAAAAATTCTGTTCTGGAAAAGGTTTTCTCCATCAACTACAGACCTAATTACATCAAAATAACATCCTGGAAAGGTGTCAGTCTGGGTTCAGGGCATATCATAGCACAGACTAGGGCCTTGCTGAAAGTGTTCAATGATCTCTCTCTCTAATCTCTGTTGACACTGGAAACTGTGCCATCCTAGTTCTTCTTGACCTCAGCGCTGCATTCGATACTGTGGATCGCAACATCTTAATCAAACGCCTCCAGTTTGGTGTCAGCATCAGTGGCACTGCATTAGACTAGTTCACTTCCTACCTCAAAAATAGAAGTTTGGAACTGGATGGCACAGAATTTCCTCCAGCTGAATGAGGGCAAATCAGAAGTTGTCCTCTTTGGCCCCCCTGACTCCATTAGAGGGTTTTCTGACCAGCTCGATAGCCTCTCTAACTATGTTAAAACCCATGCCAAAAATCTGGGCGTGATATTGACGCCACCTTTAAATTGGAGAAACAAATAAATACAGTGGTAAAAGCCAGCTTTTTCCAACTTGGCACCATTTCCAAAATCAAGCCATTTCTCTCCCTAAAAGACCTGGAGACAGCCACCAACACTCTCATCTCCTCCCGTTTAGACTACTGTAACTCTCTGTACACTGATGTCAGTCAGTCCTGTCTGTCCTACCTCCAGCTGGTTCAGACACCGCTGCTAAGCCTGTCTCAGGTACCCCGAAGAGAGACCATATCACACCTGTTTCGGCCTCTCTCCACTGCCTGCCAGTAAAGTTCAGAGTTGACTTTAAGGTTCTCCTTAACAAGGTTCTGTTGTGTCTCGTCAAGTATGTTAATTTTATTCATGTTCATGTTTAGTGTTTCATATTTTATGTCATGCCTTAGATTAGTTTCATGTTTAGTCTTTTGTTGTCATGAGCACTTTATGTTAAGTTAAAGTCACTCATGTCCAGTCTCGTTGTGCACTTCCTGTTTTATTTTGTACTCACCTTTTCCCTCTCATTTCAGTCCCTGACTTCCTCCCTTTGTGTGATTTTCTCGCCATTGTGATTGTCTACCCCGCCCCTGATTGGTTTCATCTGTGTTCCCCTACCTCATGTATAAATAGTCCTTGTCTCCCTTTGTCTTGTTGCCAGTTCATCTTGTTCAGTCTCTGTGATGCCTGGTTTTCATGTTATCAGGTTTGATTCTAAGTTGTGATGTTTTTTTGATTCTCATTGTGAGTGTTTTGTTTTGTACTTTGTATATCCTCCCTGAGAGCGCCTTTTGTTTAAATAGATTTTACCAAGTAAAATACTTTTGTTAAATCTACTGTGAGTCCTGCATTTGAGTCCACCAGTTTCGTGTCTGAGGTCGTTACAGAACGAACTGGCCAAGCATGGGCTCAGCCGACCCGAAGAAACTCCAAACTGCCCTCTCTGCACAGGGCTCCAAGATCCATCAGCACGAGACACAGCTGAGCACAATCAGCCGTGGCGTGAAGGACCTCACACAGCGTCAGGAGGAGTTTCAAGCCTCAGTCATCTCTCAAGTAAACCACCTGGCAGTGCAACTACACCAAGTCCTCACTCACCTAGGGACTGCACCTTCAGTGACACCACCTGCTGAGAATCCTGCTGCTGCACCGGCCATGAATCACGCTGCTCCATTGTCTCTGCGTTTGGCCTCACCGGAAAAGTTTTCAGGGGACTCAGGTGACTGTAGAACTTTCTTAGTCCAGTGTGACCTGCACTTCAGGCACAACCCGGCAGCTTTTGTGTCAGACCAGGCTAAAGTGACGTTTATTGTGTCCCATTTAACTGGCAGAGCCGCCGCTTGGGCCACTGCTGAATGGTCCAGAGACTCTAACATCTGCCAGTCACTCACAGTTTTCCAAGATACCATGAGCAAAGTATTTGATCACACCTCACCTGCCAGAGAAGCCTCTCAGGCCCTCATGCAGATCAAGCAGCGCCAACGTCAAGTAGTCGATTATGCCATTGAGTTCCGCACTGTAGCCACAGATAGCGGGTGGAACACACCAGCTTTAATAGATGCTTTTATGAATGGACTCTCGGAACCCATTAAAGATCATTTAGTGCCCTTAGAGCTCGTCCAGGATCTAGAAGCCATCATAGCCACGTCAATTCATGTGGACAAAAGGCTCCGAGAGAAGGAGAGAGAGCGGAGTCAGACTGCAGTTCCTCCTCCCAGTCACCAGGGGTACAGGGGTACACTCCGGGGATCCAACCTTCAAGGACTTCTCCGTTCCCCACGTCAGCAGGTTCCGGGAAGACAGCACCACCACGTGCATCGGAGGAGCCAATACAGCTGGGGAGGACCAAGATCTCAGACAGCGCCGTCTGCAGGAGGGATGCTGCTTCTACTGCGGACAGCTGGGCCACCGACTTGCCACCTGTCTAGGAAAAGATCGAGCTCACCAGCCATGAGGAGGGCGCTGGCAAGCAGGTTTGCCTCTGCCTTTCCTCCTCGATCACTGATACAGGTAAAACTTTCCATAAATAACCAGACTGTAACTCAGGGGGTGTTAATTGACTCTGGGGCAGACGAAAGTCTCATGGACTGGAATCTAGCCCGACAGAACCAGGTTAAGACTATTCCACTAACCCATCCTGTTAATGCAAGTGCCTTGGATGGTTGTTTATTGTTTAAAGTGACTCACTGTACTGAACCTATTCAGGTAACATTAAATGACAACCACACAGAGATCATGCAATTTCATTTGTTTGACTCAGCACAGCATCCGCTGATTTTGGGGTTTCCATGGCTGAAAAGACACAACCCTCACATTGATTGGCGCTCAGGCAAAATTAAGGGGTGGGGAGAAGAGTGTGAACACTCATGTAAAACTAATCATGTGACATGGACAGACATCTCTGAGGCTCCAGTGACTGAACTAAGCTCAGGCAACGACTCTGACTACCCAGACTTATCAAATGTACCCTCATGTTATCATGACTTAAAAGAAGTCTTTAACAAGATGAAAGCCATGTCACTCCCTCCTCATCGATCTTTCGATTGTGCCATTGACCTGCTACCTGGCACGCCCATCCCCAAGGGGCACCTCTACTCCATCTCTGGGCCAGAGAGAGCGGCCATGGACGAGTACATCACCTCATCACTGAAGGCTGGAATAATCCGTCTGTCCTCCTCTCCAGCTGGTGCAGGCTTCCTTTTTGTGGGTAAGAAGGATGGCTCTCTCAGGCCATGCATTGACTATAGCCCCTTAAATGACATTACGGTAAAGAACTGTTACCCACTCCCGTTAATCTCCTCTGCCTTTGAACTACTCCAAACTGCCACAGTCTTCACCAAGCTAGATCTCAGAAATGCTTATCACCTTGTCAGGATCAGAGAAGGAGATGAATGGAAGACAGGTTTTAACACTCCTAGTGGACATTATGAGTACCTTGTCATGCCTTTTGGACTTTGCAATACTCCAGCTGTTTTTCAGACATTTGTGAATGATGTTTTGAGAGAGTTTTTGAATGTTTTTGTGTTTGTGTACCTCGACGATATTCTGATTTTCTCACCAGATACTGAGACTCATACAATTCATGTTCGCTAAGTCCTTCAGAAGCTGTTGGAGAACCAACTTTACGTCAAAGCTGAAAAATGTGACTTTCATGCAGCTACTGTCTCTTTCCTGGGCTACATCGTCACTGCCAACCAGATACAAATGGACCCGGCTAAGGTCAGTGCTGTGGCCAATTGGCCAACTCTGAACAGCAGGAAAAAGGTACAGCAGTTCCTGGGGTTTGCCAACTTTTACAGAAAGTTTATTCGAAACTTCAGTTCTGTTGCCGCACCCCTGCATGCACTCACCTCTTCCAAGGCACCTTTTCAGTGGACCCCCAGGCCGAGACAGCTTTCAGTGCCTCAAGGAAAGGTTCACCACAGCACCGGTACTCACTGTTCCTGACCCCCAACGGCAGTTTGTGGTTGAGGCTGACGCATCCAACGAGGGCATTGGGGAGGTCTTGTCCCAGAGGTCCGCCAAGGACAACAGGATGCACCCCTGATGCGACCTATGTGTCGTGTAAGTTGACTCCTGCAGAAAAAAATTATGATGTGGGGTACAAAGAACTGTTGGCTGTCAAGGCAGTGCTTGAAGAGTGGAGGCACTGGTTGGAGGGGGCAGAGCAACCTTTTTTAATGTGGACAGACCATAAGAACCTGGAATACATCAGGAAAGCTAAGAGACTCAATTCACGTCAGGCCAGATGGACCCTGTTCTTTAACAGGTTCAACTTCACGCTATCTTTTCGACCAGGCTCACAAAATACTAAACCAGATGCTCTCTCCCGCCTTTATGACCCTGAACCTATTGCCAAATAACCTGAAACAAGAGCGGTTTCATGGCAGATAGAATCTGATGTGAAGCAGGCAAATGTTGTGACTCCGGCACCTAGTGGGTGTTCACATAACCGTTTGTTTGTCCCTGTGTCATTACGCTCCAAGGTAATCCACTGGGCTCACACGTCCATGCTCACATGCCATCCAGGTGTCAAGCGAACTATGTACGTGATCAAGCAGCGGTTCTGGTGGCCGGCCATGGAAAAGGTGGTCCCCAAGTACGTGTCGGCCTGTCCAGTATGTGCCCGAAATAAGACCTCACCTCAGGCCCAAATGGGCCTGCTTCACCCGCTGCCTGTTCCTCAACGGCCATGGTCCCACATCTCCGTGGACTTTGTGACCGGACTGCCACTTTCAAGAAGTAACACAACCATCCTGACGGTGGTTGACCGCTTCTCTAAAATGGTGCATTTCATTTCCCTTGCCAAGTTACCCTCTGCTAAGGAGACAGCAGAGGTCATGATGAATCATGTCTTCAGGATCCATGGTTTCCCCAGTGATATCGTTTCAGACAGAGGACCACAGTTTGTCTCACGTTATTGGAAGGAGTTTTGCCAGCTCCTCGGCGCCACCGTCAGCATGTCCTCTGGCTACCACCTGCAGTCCAATGGTCAGACTGAACGCCTCAACCAGGAGCTCGAGACCTGCCTCCGATGCCTCGTCTCCCAGAACCAGGCCACCTGGAGTGACCACCTTACCTGGGTGGAATACGCCCACAATACTCTTCCCTCGGCTGCCACAGCCCTTCCAGTGCGCCAACGGCTACCAGCCTCCCCTGTTCCCGGCCAATGAGAAGGAGGTCACGGTCCCCTCGGCTCACGCCACGGTCGGATGCTGTCACCGGATTTGGGCCGGTGCTCGGGGGGTACTCCTCCGGAGCTCGGCCCTGATGAAAGTGGCAGCAGACTGACGCCAACGACCGGCTCCTCTCTACAGTCCTGGCCAGAGGGTGTGGCTTGCCACCAAAGACTTGCCCCCTCAGGTCCATTCCAGGAAGTTGGCTCCAAGGTTTGTGGGTCCATTTCCCATAGCAAAAGTCATTAACCCTGTTGCTGTGCGTCTACACCTTCCCAGGTCATTAAAGGTCCACTGCACGTTCCATGTCAGCAAGATCAAGCCAGTCAAGGAAAGCGCTCTGGTGCCCACCTCCACTTCCCCTCCACCGCCCCGGATTGTAGACGGCGGCCCTGTGTATACTGTCAGGAAGCTCCTGGCAGTCTGCAACCGTGGCCGTGGAAAACAGTTCTTGGTGGACTGGGAGGGTTACGGTCCAGAGGAGCGTTCATGGATCCCTTTGCATTTCATCATGGACGAAAGTCTGATCAGGGACTTTAATGCCCGCCACCCAGAGACTCCTGGGCCGTCAGGAATCGGCCCTAGAGGGGGGATACTGTTGTGTCTCGTCAAGTAGGTTAATTTTATTCATGTTCATGTTTAGTGTTTCATATTTTATGTCATGCCTTAGTTTAGTTTCATGTTTAGTCTTTTGTTGTCATGAGCACTTTATGTTAAGTTAAAGTCACTCATGTCCAGTCTCGTTGTGCACTTCTTGTTTTATTTTGTACTCACCTTTTCCCTCTCGTTTCAGACCCTGACTTCCTTCCTTTGTGTGATTTTCCCGCTATTGTGATTGTCTGCCCCACCCCTGATTGGTTTCATCTGTGTTCCCCTACCTCATGTATAAATAGTCCCTAGCCGTTTCTCAATATGCGTTCTTGTGCGGACTTGTGTTCTTGTGGACTTGTGACACGTCATCAGTCACAGCCCAAGTACTGTTCCAATTCAAAGTTCACATCTAGCCAAGTTCAGTCGAAATTCCCGGATGTGTTCTCGCCACACCTGTTTCACCAGGGATGCATTGGAGCAGACTTGTTTGGACTTCAGACAGCCAGGTATCCCAGCATGCATTTCGCAACAATCACTGGAAAATGACAAGTGAGGGAAAGGCGCACAGTCGTAAGCCATAATTATCGATATGTTACTGTTGTTTTGTCACAGAACGTAGTGTTTTCATGCGTAGTTTAAACGTCAGACCCATGGTCGATGTTTTAATATAGAGCCCAGTTGAATGTGAGGTCTGCTAGATGACAGCAGTGTCAGCCCTCATGTGTTTATGAGCGCTGACACGGCTGTCATCTAGCGGTGTCAGCGCTCATAGATAATAAACATGTATATGAGCGCTCAGGCTGCCCCAGAGAGCAGCCTCTCTCGGGTAGTCCTTTTGAAATTCGTGGCTGATATCTCTGTGGTTAAATATGAAATGTAATCCGTTTGGGGAATGTCTAATGGGCAACATTCAGTGTCAGTATAAGATATATTCTTATATTATTAAATGTTGTAGCATGTTATTGTTCTTTGCATTCTTTTGCTTATTTAGGCCTATGTGTTTTTACCATTCAATAATGATTTTAAGAATTTATTGTAATTTATTTATTGAATTTAAAGATTAATTGTCTTTATTGTAGTAACTATTTATTCAACAGCATTTTAAAAATTGATTATCTGATATGAATTGTATACCTGATGTCTGAAGTGTGGCTGAATAAAATTTTCCTCTGAACATTTGACCTGTTTGATCCATTTATATTGGTGAAGACAGACTAAATGAGAAACTGCTGTCAGTATAATCCGGTACAGTTCAACAGCACCACAATCTACAACTCAACCCGTTAATAAAATGTCAGACTAAATATTAAACTGCTTTTGTTTTTTCTAGGTGTACCAAGTAAACTGTCAAGTCTCCATAAAAATGTAGACAGAAAGCATAATGATGAGACAAATGCAGCGATGGACAGTAACTAAGTATATTTACTCAAGTAGCTACTGTACTTAAGTACAAATTTGATGTACTTTGGGTATTTCCATTTACTTAGAGGGAAATACTGTACATTCTACTCAAGCTACATTTATTTGATAGCTATAGTTACTTTTCAGATAGTTTGTTTTATATGTTGTTGTTTCATATTTACAAGTTGCTGTGTGTTATAGATTAGACTAGTACACCAGTGACAGGTGTTAAAATTAGTTCTACCATGACAACATTTAAATGCTGCTCACATGTAGCATACGTTGATCAATTAATACTCAATACATATTCATGTATATGATGATAACAACACTTGAAATTGGGTCACTCTGCATAATGCGTACTTTGAACTTTTAATTTTAAGTAGGCCTATATTTTGCTGACAATACCCAGATACTTTTACTCAAGTCAGATTTGGTATGCAGCAATTTAACTTGTGACTGAGTTATTGTTCTTTGTTGTGATATTCCTGGGTACTTTGTCCACAACTGGACAAACATATCGAACAGACAAGCAAGCATCGCATGTCTGTTCGATATGCTTGCATATCGAACAGACATGCAAGCATCGCATGTCTGTTCGATATGCGATGCTTGCATGTCTGTTCGATATGTTTGTCCAGTTGTGGACAAACATATCGAACAGACATGCAAGCATCGCATGTCTCATCCTCATCCTCATTCTCCGCTGTCTTTCTGGGATCTGCCTCCTCAGCTGGGCAGCCTCCTCCTCAGCCTGCAGGTACAGCAGTCCTGCTGCAATAACTGCGCCAAGATGCCTTCTCCGATCCATTATTGATTTTTGATTTCCATCTCGCCAATGCTCACGATCACAATAACCACCAACTCTCCACAAACTTTGCCCCCCGCACTTGACTTTTGATTATAATCAGAAGCCAGCTGCGGGGAAAAGGTTTTAAAAGACATTTTATGAAAATATTTTGGCTATTTATATGTTTTTGTGTGTCAGTTATATATGTTGAAACGTTAAAAACATATACATATTAATTTCTTACAATGTCTATGAAAAGACGCAGGGCTGTGTTGTTTTATTCTAAATGCATGTATACACAACACAGTACAACAGCCAAGGCAAGCGGAGGTGGTGACATCATCAAGTTCACTGCTGTTCCAAAAGCAGAAATGACTGTACTCCCGTCCTCCCGTTCTTGGGAAGTCCAGACTCTTGCGTGGACGTGCCAAGTCCGAACTTGCCAAGTCCACAAGTCCGAACTGCCGAACTTGAGTATTGAGAAACGGCTCCTGTCTCCCTTTGTCTTGTTGCCATTTCGTCTTGTTCAGTCTGTGTGATGCCAGGTTTTCATGTTATCAGGTTTGAATCTAAGCTGTGATATTTTTTTGATCATCATTGTGAGTGTTTTGTTTTGTACTTTGTATATCCTCCCTGAGAGCGCCTTTTGTTTAAATTGATTTTGCCAAGTAAAATACTTTTGTTAAACCTACTGCGAGTCATGCATTTGAGTCCACCAGTTTCGTGTCTGAGGTCGTTACAGGTTCTCCTTGTTTACAAGCTCCTTAATGGTCTAGTCCCATCCTACATCACAGACCTTCTAACCCAGCTGACCTGGGGCTCCTGGTTGTCCCATGCTCCAGACTTAAGCTCAGGGGTGATCGTGCCTTTGAGCTGTGTCTGCCCCCAAACTGTGGAACAGCATCCTCCTCCCAATCAGATGTGCCCCCACCACTGAATCTTTTAATAAGTCCAGGCTCAAAACCTACTTTTATTCATTAGCGTTTGAATCCCCCTGATGTGGTCTTCCCTGATGCTGCCTGTGTGTGTTGTGTCTATAAATGTGTGAGCTGTGTACCTGACAATTATGTCACTGCTATGTATGTGTTTTTTAGAATTTAATTCCTTTTATACAGCACTTTGGTCAATGTGAGTTGTTTTTAAATGTGCTTTATAGATAAATTTGAGTTGACAACTATAATGATAATAATAAAGAAAATCTCCTTAGCCCTGCATCCATTCTGTTCAGGCTGCTCATCCCCCCAGTCAACCCCTCTGTAGCATCCATGGTCCGTGTTTCGAATTTGCCCCAACGTGTCTACGCCCCTCCATTTAGTCCCAGTTTTTTCTAACTCAACTTCATACTTCTGACTCTCTCGTTCTCACTCCTGAGAAGTAAATCAACGCAGCCTCTGTGGCTGGCCACCACATTCGCTACCACGTTTGCAACAGTTGTAACCATTTCCTCCTCCCAGACCCTCATATATCCATCCCAGATAAGCATTAATGGACAACTTCCTGCCCCGTGCTTATCTCCTTCTCTCATTCCTTTGTCCTTCCTCAAAATTTCGTATTTCCCCGTCTTATTAAAGCTTTACAAATCGCTTGGTCATGGTACAGTCCTTGCTAGTAAACCAGTTTACCAGTTGGCTTAAGTCTGGGATCAGGACCACCCCTCACTACTTATACCTTCTTTTTCTCCCCACACAATTTGATTCCATTTTGTTTCATGTAATAGAAATTTTCATTGCTTTTTAACATAAAAAACACAAGACTTCCCTTCATTCCCCTCTCTACCTCGACATTGTCGTCATCCACTCCCCTTGACCCAATCTCAATCCAAGCATCCCTGCTTACCAAGGAAATCCACCAAAATTCTGTCAAGTGTTTCTATATCAGGTAGGAGTGATTCATGCTGTCCCCAAATATGATAATGTGATTGCCCACTAGTCCATTTCCATGATTTTGGCGTAGTTGATTTTCACACTTGACATGTTCCGTGCTGGAAACATACTGCGTACCTTGAACTCCTGAGACTAACCTTTCAAGCGCACTTGAACAGGAGCCAGTGTGCTGTTCTGTTGCGGTATTAATTCTTCACACTTATCCAGAGAACCAGACTGAGGTTAAGCAGGCACAGATCTGGGCCCGGGTCCGTGACTGTAAAGCCCCCTTGGTCTTTTCAAATTTCCTTCTGGCCCAACTTCACTGGTCGGACTCATTTACTACCTCATCTCTATCATCACCCAAGCTTGATTGACCATGGACTGGTCCAGACTGGTAGCTGGAGAGGTGCCAGTTCACCTCCTGGGCACTGCCGAGGTGCCCTTGAGCAAGGCACCGAACACCCCAAACCGCTCAGAACGCATGTCATGGGTAGCCCCACTCTGACTTCTCTCCACTTAGTGCATGTATAGGTCCTGTTTGTGCATGTGTGTGTTTGGACCTGTGTATAACTGACAAAAGAGTGAAAAAATTGAATTTCCCCTCGGAAATAAAAGTTAATAAAAGTTGGGAAAAATAAAAAAAGATGGAGCTAAAACTGGAGCACCAGTCCCAAAATTCTCCTGGAACGACATCCACTTTTGTGATGATCACACTGAGCCAGGAGTCATCCAACCGTACACAAACTCGTACCCTTCTTTCGACTGATTTACTTGGGTTGTCTCTTCACACAGAGCCACTTTAACCATTTATAGGCAGAAAAATCTTGCCCAAATTAAAAAAACAGGTTGTGGTCTTCTTTAGTAAACATCACACATATGCACTACAATCCAAACAACATCCGAAACTCCCATGCACTCTTTTTTTTTTAAAGATATTTTTCTGGGCATTTTAGCCTTTAATTGACAGGGCAGGTAAGTGTGGGGGGGTGGGGGGGGAAGAGGCCACAGGCTGGACTTGAACCTGGGCCGCTGTGGCAACAGCTTTTTACATGGTGCGCCTGCTCTATCCACTAAGCCACTGATGCCCCCCCATGCACTCTTGAAGCTCTTTTGAGGGCTCTATCCAAAGCCGAGCTCATGAAGAGACAACTCCCTCACTCAGTCTCACCCCGGGATCGCTCCTGCGTTCCTACCTTTGACCCAACACATTCATCATCGCGCTCGCCGCTACCCAGAAACCCAGCCCTCATCCCTCAACCCTCAGTCTTCCATCCCTTCATCCCTCATTCCTTCATTCCTCACTCTATAACCCTTGATCCTTACCCCGTCATCCCTAACCTTTGATCCATCTGGCCCTTGGCCCTCATCCCCTCATCCCTTCATCCCTCAACCCTTCATCCCTCACCCCTTCATCCCTCATCCATTCGACCTTCGACCCTCAACCCTTCATCCCTCTTCCCTCATCCATTCGACCTTCGACCCTCAACCCTTCATCCCTCATCCATTCGACCCTCATCTGTTCATCCCTCAACCCTTCATCCCTCATACATTTGACCCTCGACCCTCATCCATTCATACCCCCATCCTCATCCTTTCATTTTCTAATCCCTTGATCCTCACACCTTCACGCTTTCCTCCAAACCCATAATCCATCATACATAATAAATCATCCAAAATCTTTATGTTATTGGTGTGGTCTTTGTTAGTGAAATGTAGTTTTATAACTAGGTTCAGGAACAAAGACCACACCTTGAACACATCCAATTTCCGCCGAATAGTATTTAAGCACACCTGATGCATTCTCATTCTCTTCGACACATTTCCCACATCCCACCCACCCAATCCCATCTTGCCTCTTACATCTTTTTCTCTGTGCTTTTCTGCCATTGACCCAACACATTCATCATTGCACTCACCTGCTACCCAGAAACCCAGCCCTCATCTCTCAACCCTCATCCCTTCATTCCTCACTCTATATCCCTTGATCCTGACCCTGTCATCCCTAATCTTTCATCCATCTGGCCCTTGACCCCCATCTCTTCATTCATACATCCCTCATCCCTTCAGCCTTCATCCCTCAACCCTTCATCCCTCATCCCTTCATCCCTCATCCATTCGACCCTCACCCCTTCATCCCCACATCCTCATCCTTTCATTTTCTAATACCTCGATCCTCACCTCCTACAGCTTTCCCCAACCCATAATCAATCATACACAATAACTCATTCGAAATCTTTGTCTTGTTGGTGCGATCTCTGTTAGTGAACTGTTATTTGGTGAAAGTCATCTGCAAATTTTTTTTCTTTATTGACAACTCTAACGTTCTTTGATCATATGAAGTGGCATCTTTGTCAATTAAAAAAACGAGAACTTTGAAAATTTAATCTAAGATTTCTGGAAAACGTTATTCTTACTGTGGCTGCCGTAGGTCTTTGCAACATAATAGTGTATTCAAAATGCCTTTTTTAAAGTTTTTTAAACTTTGACAATGACTGACGCTGGTTTTGATGCTGGTGGTTATTCTGTGTTAGAGGTGACTGAAGAACAATGTTTCTCGCAGACTGTGTGGCGGTGTTTGAACAAAATATGAATCTCATAGCCAAAGTAAAGTATGCACCACTTCAGTTCTCGCTTTCTGAACACACCTGATTTGCTGACACAACAAAGGCTGAGAACAACTGATTAGTGAAATTTAATCATACAAAATCACACGGCAGGGTTTGATTATCAGTAAACATCACTTCACTATTGAAAGCTCCCGACATTAAACATGCCATAATACATTTTCTATTTACCCACCAAAATTCCAAAACATCACACGAGACAATTTGAAGTTTTCAAAGAATCTGTATTCTGATCATTGTAAAGTTAAACTTTGTTAAGTTAAATGAAGAAATCTCACAGAATACAGCTATACATGATTACATAAATACACCTTGTATAAATAAGAAAAGTGACAGTGCATTGTTTTGACACACACATATATAAATAAATCATACCTCACCATGGCTCACTATGAGCTGCAGGTGTTCCTTCACTTCATTGAAAACACTTGTCCCTTTTACAATATGCTCTCTGTTATTGGTATGTCATGTTATACCATGCTACGGTATCTAGTTAAACCTTAACATCACTTTTACATGCATTTGTAGACCAGGGAAATATTTGCACACACTTTTAAGCTCAAAGTAAAACTATGCCATTTTGAATGATCTTGTACAAATTACAATTTTTTTTAAAAAAAAGGAAAAGACATTTCTCAATCTGCATGTATTAAAATAAATGTGCAACTGTATTCTGACAATGGTTAGAGTGATTTAAGGTTTTACCTTTCAATGCAGCTGGTTTCACTAGTGTACTTGGACTTGATTTCTTGTTTGGCATGACTAAACAAAACAGAATTAGTAACTGTCACTAAGTAAAATATTGCTGTAGCACTTTATTTTCTGACATCCCAGGGCTTAATGGTATATTTTTTTGCTTATTATTCTAGCGATGACTCAGTGGACCAGGTGCTTAAAGTTGGCTGTGTCATTCTGTCTGGCCGAGGATCCTGGACATTCCCACACAGAAGTGTGTTGAGTTCGACAGACATACCTAATCCACTGTCATGACTTTGTCCGGTCAGTGGAAAGTTCAATTTGATGGTTAATCCATCTGAAGCTATACAAAACTTAGACAATAATGAATCATGGATTTTTACTGACAACATAATCCTTTTTCTTACCAGTGATGGCAGTAATGTTCTGGTGGCAATTCAGATAGATATCAGCACTGATGTTATTGCTGGCTTGACAGTAGCCATGACAACAGTACCAGGCAGCATGCCGTGACAAGACTGATCTTGTGGCTTACTCCACTTGAAGCTATAAATGAGGAGAAAATGAAACAAGACATTAATTTAACAGTTGTGTGACTTTTGAAAATAATGATCAAGCAGCACTCAGTATTGCTTACATATGCCATTCACAGTGATGGAGCTGGTTTCAATGTCAAAGCCGGTGACGATTGAAGCTGCACTGATTAAAACCCTTGCAATCTGAGTGTCATTGGGAGCAGATGTGCTTTCAAAGACAGAGTCAAGAGTGTTGAAGATGGATCCATTGCTGCAGAAGAAGAAACAAGCAAAACAAAAAGTGCAAAATATTAGATTTTTGCCAGTATTCTTATATTGTAACATAATAAATCTTTAAAGAATTACCTGAATGACACCACTTTCAAGGATTTAAAGCCGGTACCGAATTCCCTTTGGAAAATAGGTGTAAGCTGCAGAAACAGAAAACAAGTTGTATTTAAAATACAATGTTTGCTTTTATTTTTGCCTTGAAACACTGAACTGTGCATGTGTGTATACATGTGAAACAGTGTATTTCCTGAAATGTGAGACATATTTCAGAAAATATTCTTATAATTAAGGGAAGTCAAATGAGAAGTTGCAGAGTAAGCAGGGGGTGGAGCTTTATTTGCATTATTATATTCTCCTTGATGCTTTTGTTATCAGTTATTTGGGGAATTTGAAAATGTGATCTTTTAGTATGTAGACAGAGTAAGTGCTCCATTCTTTGAGCGTATGCATGAGATTTTTGAAGAAAACTGAAATTTACCTGGTTTACTATCATTGCAGCTCGATTCATATAAGCTGCAGAAGATGGATTCAGCAGGTCGCTTGTAAATATGCCTTGAACAGATCTGAAAGTCACCCTTTTGGTCATGAGTGCTACAGTTGTAGGTGCAGCAGTTGTAGCTGCGACAGTGGTAGGTGCAGCAGTTGAAGGTGCGACAGTGGTAGGTGCAGCAGTAGTAGGGACAGTAGTTGTAAGTGCGGCAGTAGTAGCTGCAGCAGTGGTAGGTGCAGCCGTTGTAGTTGGAGTTGCAACTGGGCCTGCTGTAAAAGTCATAAGAATATGTAAATGAGTGTGGGTCCCCAAAACAAAAGAATTCTTTTCTTACTTGATGTCAAACTGACTTTAGTGTCAGTTTCACAGATATATAACAACAATTATAAAAGGCTCTTAAAGTTCACTTTGCCAGAAATCTTACTGAATACAAGGTAGCTCAGACAGTAGCTCATCCTGCATCAGTAAAACTGCACAACACTGAAGTTTTCTTTATGAATCTTGCCGAGCAACATGATTTAGTTTGTGACTTCATAAACAGAGCATGAGCAGCACATGTACACTGTTTTACATACTGATTAGAGTGAAACATTTGTTTACTTACCTACTAAGGTGACTGAGCTGGGATTTATGCTCACGTTGAAGGAGTTGTTGGTATTACTCACTGCTTCTTGGAGGGTAGAAGCAATGACAACATTTGGTGGGGGATCTGTAGTGTTCTGATTGAAGACAACATCAAAATCGGCTTGAACTCCTTCTGCTCGTGATGTACCGAGGGCACTGTTTCATAAAAAAACAAATGAGACAAGTGTTAAATATTTATTCTAAATCCTCAATAAAGTAAATCACTGAACCACCATTGGAAAAAACACACAAATACTTTTACCTGAACTTTGTCACAATGCAGTCAACAAAGTCCGGAAATTTGTGCCTGTATATCTGAAAACACTGCAAACAGAGAAAAAACATCAGAAAAGCTTGAGGACATTTAAAGCTGATTTTCGAATCATATAAAAACCTAAAAAATTACAAGTTTCTAAAACTGGATTTTGATCTTAACAGTTTTGTGTTTTAAGTTAACCAATCTGTCAATTACATTGGTTCCAACAATGACACAATTAATTACTAATTTATAATTACAATATGAACTCACTGTAGCTACAACTCGTTTTGCAAGTGCTTTGAAGGCAGGGCTGTTGCGGTCATTGAGGTCCTCTGAAAAAGTTTCTCCTGCCATGTCTACTGAGAGGCTATAACGAGGTTGAGCTGCTGCAGTAGTAGGAGCCACAGTAGTAGGTGCAGCAGTTGTTGGAGTGGCAGTTGTAGGAGCGGCAGTTGTAGGTGTAGCTGTTGTTGGAGCCGCAGTTGTAGGTGCTGCAGTTGTAGGTGCAGCAGTTGTTGGTGCAGCAGTTGTTGGAACGGCAGTTGTAGGTGCTGCAGTTGTTGGAGCGGCACTTGTAGGAGTTGCAGTAGTAGGTGCTGCAGTTGTAGGTGCAGCTGTTGTAGGTGCAAGTGTTGTAGGTGCGGCAGTGGTAGGAGCAGCTGTTGTCGATGCAGCAGTCGTTGGAGCTGCAGTTGTAGCTGCAACGGGTGTTGGAGCGGCAGTTGTAGGTGCGGCAGTCGTAGTTGCAGCAGTTGTTGGAGCGTCAGTTGTAGGTGCGGCAGTGGAAGGTGCAGCAGTCGTTGGAGTGGCAGTTGTTGGAGTGGCAGTTGTAGGTGCAGCAGTAGTTGGAGCTGCAGTAGTAGGTGCTGCAGTTGTAAGTGCTGCAGTTGTAGGTGCGGCAGTCATAGGTGAGGCAGTCGTCTGAGCTACAGTTGTAGGTGCAGCAGTTGTTGGAGCGGCAGTTGTAGGTGCTGCAGTTGTCTGTGCAGCTGTTGTACGTGATGCAGTTGTAGGTGCAGCTGTTGTTGGTGCTGCAGTTGTAGGTGCAGCTGTTGTAGGTGCAACAGTTGTTGGAGCAGCAGTTGTTGAAGCGGCAGTTGTCGGTGCAACTGTTGTAGGTGCAGCAGTTGTAGGAGCTGCAGTAGTAGGTGCTGCACTGGTCAGTGCAGCAGTTGTTGGAGCGTCAGTTGCAGGTGCAACAGTCGTTGGTGCAGCAGTTGTTCGAGCAGCAGTCGTAGGTGCTGCAGTTGTAGATGCAGCAGTTGTAGGTGCAGCAGTTGTAGATGCAACAGTTGTTGGAGCGGCAGTTGTTGGAGTGGCAGTTGTAGGTGCAGCAGTTGTTGGAGCGGCAGTTGTAGAAGTTGCAGTAGTAGGTGCTGCAGTTGTCTGTGCAGCCGTTGTAGGCGCAGCTGTTGTAGGTGCTGCAGTTGTAGGTGCAGCTGTTGTTGGAGCAGCAGTTGTAGGTGCAGCTGTTGTAGGTGCAGCAGTTGTTGGAGCGGCAGTTGTAGGAGTTGCAGTTGTAGGTGCAGATGTTGTTGGTGCTGCAGTTGTAGGTGGAGCAGTCGTAGGTGCAGCAGTTGTTAGAGCAGCAGTTGTAGGTGCAGCAGTTGTTGGAGCGGCAGTTGTAGGAGTTGCAGTAGTAGGTGCTGCAGTTGTCTGTGCAGCCGTTGTAGGCGCAGCTGTTGTAGGTGCTGCAGCTGTAGGTGCAGTTGTTGTTGGTGCTGCAGTTGTAGGTGGAGCAGTCGTAGGTGCAGCAGTTGTTAGAGCAGCAGTTGTAGGTGCAGCTGTTGTTGGAGCGGCAGTTGTTGGAGCAGCAGTTGTTGGAGCGGCAGTTGTCGGTGCAGCTGTTGTAGGTGCAGCAGTTGTTGGAGCTGCAGTAGTAGGTGCAGCAGTTGTAGGTGCAACAGTTGTTGAAGCTGCAGTTGTAGGCGCACCTGTTGTAGGTGCTGCAGTTGTAGGTGCAGCTGTTGTTGGTGCTGCAGTTGTTGTAGGTGCAGCTGTTGTAGGTGCAGCAGTTGTTGGAGCGGCAGTTGTAGGAGTTCCAGTAGTAGGTGCTGCAGTTGTCGGTGTAGCAGTCGTACGTGCAGCAGTTGTTGGAGCGGCAGTTGTAGGAGTTGCAGGAGTAGGTGCTGCAGTTGTCTGTGCAGCTGTTGTACGTGCTGCAGTTGCAGGTGCAGCTGTTGTTGGTGCTGCAGTTGTAGGTGCAGCTGTTGTAGATGCAACAGTTGTTGGAGCAGCAGTTGTTCGAGCGGCAGTTGTCGGTGAAGCTGTTGTAGGTGCAGCAGTTGTAGGAGCTGCAGTAGTAGGTGCTGCAGTGGTCAGTGCAGCAGTTGTTGGAGCGGCAGTTGTAGGTGCAACAGTCGTTGGTGCAGCAGTTGTTGGAGCAGCAGTCGTAGGTGCTGCAGTTGTAGGTGCAGCAGTTGTAGGTGCAACAGTTGTTGGAGCGGCAGTTGTTGGAGCGTCAGTTGTAGGTGCAGCAGTTGTTGGAGCGGCAGTTGTAGGTGCAGCAGTTGTTGGAGCGTCAGTTGTAGGAGTTGCAGTAGTAGGTGCCGCAGTTGTCTGTGCAGCCGTTGTAGGCGCAGCTGTTGTAGGTACGGCAGTTGTTGGAGTGGCAGTTGTTTGAGGGGCAGTTGTAGGTGCAGCAGTTGTAGGTGCAGCTGTTGTAGGTGCAACAGTTGTTGGAGCAGCAGTTGTTGGAGCGGCAGTTGTCGGTGCAGCTGTTGTAGGTGCAGCACTTGTAGGAGCTGCAGTAGTAGGTGCTGCAGTTGTAGGTGCAGCAGTTGTAGGTGCAGCCGTTGTTGGAGCGGCAGTTGTTGGGGCGTCAGTTGCAGGAGTTGGAGTTGTAGGTGCAGCTGTTGTTGGTGCTGCAGTTGTAGGTGCAGCTGTTGTAGGTGCAACAGATGTTGGAGCAGCAGTTGTTGGAGCAGCAGTTGTCGGTGCAGCTGTTGTAGGTGCAGCAGTTGTAGCAGGTGCAGTAGTAGGTGCTGTAGTGGTCAGTGCAGCAGTTGTTGGGGCGGCAGTTGTAGATGCAGCCGTTGTAGGTGCAACAGTTGTAGGTGCAGCAGTTGTAGGTGCAGCTGTTGTAGGTGCAACAGTTGTAGGTTCAGCAGTTTTTGGATCCGCAGTTGTCGGTGCAGCAGTCGTTCGTGCAGCAGTTGTTAGAGCGGCAGTCGTAGGTGCTGCAGTTGTAGGTGCAACTGTTGTTGGTGCAGCAGTCGTAGGTGCAGTTGTTGTAAGTATGGCAGTTGTTGGTGCAGAAGTTGTAGGCGCGGCTGTTGTAGGTGCAACAGTTGTAGGTGCAGTAGTTGTTGGAGCGGCAGTTGTCGGTGCAGCTGTTGTAGGAGCAGCAGTTGTAGATGCAACAGTTGTAGGAGCTGCAGTAGTAGGTGCTGCAGTGGTCAGCACAGTAGTTGTTGGAGCAGCAGTTGTAGGTGCAGCAGTTGTAGGTGCAGCTGTTGTAGGTACGGCAGTTGTTGGAGTGGCAGTTGTTTGAGTGGCAGTTGTAGGTGTGGCAGTTGTAGGTGCAGCAGTTGTAGGTGCAGCTGTTGTAGGTGCAACAGTTGTTGGAGCAGCAGTTGTTTGAACGGCAGTTTTCGGTGCAGCTGTTGTAGGAGCAGCAGTTGTAGGAGCTGCAGTAGTAGGTGCTGCAGTGGTCAGTGCAGTAGTTGTTGGAGCAGCAGTTGTAGGTGCAGCAGTTGTAGGTGCAGCTGTTGTAGGTGCAACAGTTGTAGGTGCGGCAGTTGTTGGAGCAGCAGTTGTCGGTGCAGCTGTTGTAGCTGCAGCAGTTGTAGGTGCAACAGTTGTAGGAGCTGCATTAGTAGGTGCTGCAGTGGTCAGTGCAGTAGTTGTTGGAGCGGCAGTTGCAGGTGGAGCAGTCGTAGGTGCAGCAGTTGTTAGAGCAGCAGTTGTAGGTGCAGCAGTTGTTGGAGTGGCAGTTGTAGGAGTTGCAGTAGTAGGTGCTGCAGTTGTAGGCGCAGCTGTTGTAGGTGCTGCAGTTGTAGGTGCAGCTGTTGTTGGTACTGCAGTTGTAGGTGCAGCTGTTGTAGGTGCAACAATTGTTGGAGCAGCAGTTGTTGGAGCGGCAGTTGTCGGTGCAGCTGTTGTAGGTGCAGCAGTAGTAGGAGCTGCAGTAGTAGGTGCTGCAGTTGTAGGTGCAACAGTTGTTGAAGCTGCAGTTGTTGGAGCGTCAGTTGTAGGAGTTGCAGTAGTAGGTGCTGCAGTTGTCTGTGCAGCCGTTGTAGGCACGGCAGTTGTTGGAGTGGCAGTTGTAGGTGCAGCAGTTGTTGGAGCGGCAGTTGTAATAGTTGCAGTAGTAGGTGCTGCAGTTGTCTGTGCAGCCGTTGTAGGCACAGCTGTTGTAGGTGCTGCAGTTGTAGGTGCAGCTGTTGTTAGTGCTGTAGTTGTAGGTGCAGCTGTTGTAGGTGCAACAGTTGTTGGAGCAGCAGTTGTTGGAGCGGCAGTTGTCGGTGCAGCAGTCGTAGGTGCAGCAGTTGTTAGAGCAACAGTTGTAGGTGCAGCAGTTGTTGGAGCGGCAGTTGTAGGAGTTGCAGTAGTAGGTGCTGGAGTTGTCTGTGCAGCCGTTGTAGGTGCAGCTGTTGTAGGTGCTGCAGTTGTAGGTGCAGCTGTTGTTGGTGCTGCAGTTGTAGGTGGAGCAGTCGTAGGTGCAGCAGTTGTTAGAGTAGCAGTTGTAGGTGCAGCAGTTGTTGGAGCGGCAGTTGTAGGAGTTGCAGTAGTAGGTGCTGCAGTTGTCTGTGCAGATGTTGTACGTGCTGCAGTTGTAGGTGCAGCAGTCGTTGGAGTGGCAGTTGTAGGTGCAGCTGTTGTAGGTACAACAGTTGTTGGAGCAGCAGTTGTTGGAGCGGCAGTTGTCGGTGCAGCTGTTGTAGGTGCAGCACTTGTACGAGCTGCAGTAGTAGGTGCTGCAGTTGTAGGTGCAGCTGTTGTTGGAGCGGCAGTTGTAGTAGTTGCAGTAGTAGGTGCTGCAGTTGTCTGTGCAGCCGTTGTAGGCGCAGCTGTTGTAGGTGCTGCAGTTGTAGGTGCAGCTGTTGTTGGTGCTGCAGTTGTAGGTGCAACAGTTGTAGGAGCTGCAGTAGTAGGTGCTGCAGTGGTCAGTGCAGTAGTTGTTGGAGCAGCAGTTGTAGGTACAGCAGTTGTAGGTGCAGCTGTTGTAGGTACGGCAGTTGTTGGAGTGGCAGTTGTTTGAGGGGCAGTTGTACGTGCGGCAGTTGTAGGTGCGGCAGTTGTAGGAGCAGCAGTTGTAGGAGCTGCAATCGTTGGCCCTGCAGTTGTCGGTGCAGCAGTTGTAGGCGCAGCAGTCGGTGGTGCAGCAGTTGTTGGAGCAGCAGTTGAAGGTTCTGCAGTTGTAGGCACAGCTGTTGTAGGTGTAGCAGTTGTAGGTGCACCAGTTGTAGGTGCTGCTGTTGTAGGTGCAACAGTTGTTGGAGCGGCAGTTGTAGGTGCTGCAGTTGTAGGTACAGCTGTTGTTGGTGCTGCAGTTGTAGGTGCAGCAGTTGTTAGAGCAGGAGTTGTAGGTGCAGCAGTTGTTGGAGTGGCAGTTGTAGAAGTTGCAGTAGTAGGTGCTGCAGTTGTCTGTGCAGCCGTTGTAGGCGCAGCTGTTGTAGGTGCAGCTGTTGTAAGTGCAGCAGTTGTAGGTGCAGCTGTTGTAGGTGCAACAGTTGTAGGTGCGGCAGTTGTTGGAGCAGCAGTTGTAAGAGCAGCAGTTGTGGGAGCTGCAGTAGTTGGCACTGCTGTTGTAAGTGCAGCAGTTGTTGGAGCAGCAGTTGTAGGTGCAGCAGTTGTTGGAGCAGCAGTTGTAGGAGTTGCAGTAGTAGGTGGTGCAGTTGTCTGTGCAGCCGTTGTAGGCGCAGCTGTTGTAGGTGCAGCTGTTGTTGGTGCAGCAGTTGTAGGTGCGGCTGTTGTAGGTGCCACAGTTGTAGGTGCCACAGTTGTAGGTGCAGTAGTTGTTCGAGTGGCAGTTGTCAGTGCAGCTGTCGTAGGAGCAGCAGTTGTAGGTGCAAGAGTTGTAGGAGCTGCAGTGGTCAGTGCAGTAGTTGTTGGAGCAGCAGTTGTAGGTGCAGCAGTTGTAGGTGCAGCTGTTGTATGTGCAACAGTTGTAGGTGCAGCAGTTGTTGGAGCGGCAGTTGTCGGTGCAGCTGTTGTAGCTGCAGCAGTTGTAGGTGCAACAGTTGTAGGAGCTGCATTAGTAGGTGCTGCAGTTGTCAGTGCAGTAGTTGTTGGAGCAGCAGTTGTAGGTGCAGCAGTCGTTGGTGCAGCAGTTGTTGGAGCAGCAGTCGTAGGTGCTGCAGTTGTAGGCGCAGCTGTTGTAGGTGCAGCAGTTGTAGGTGCAGCAGTCGTAGGTGCAACAGTTGTTGGAGCGGCAGTTGTTGGAGCAGCAGTTGTACGTGCAGCAGTCGTAGGTGCAGCAGTTGTAGGAGTTGCAGTAGTAGGTGCTGCAGTTGTCTGTGCAGCCGTTGTAGGCTCAGCTGTTGTAGGTAGGGCAGTTGTTGGAGTGGCAGTTGTTTGAGGGGCAGTTGTAGGTGCGGCAGTTGTAGGTGCAGCTGTTGTAGGTGCAGCAGTTGTTAGAGCAACAGTTGTAGGTGCAGCAGTTGTAGGTGCAGCTGTTGAAGGTGCAACAGTTGTAGGAGCAGCAGTTGTAGGAGCTGCAGATGTTGGCACTGCAGTTGTCGGTGCAGCAGTTGTAGGCGCAGCAGTCGGTGGTGCAGCAGTTGTTGGAGCAGCAGTTGTCGGTGCTGCAGTTGTAGGTGCTTCTGTTGTAGGTGCAGCAGTTGTAGGTGCAGCTGTTGTAGGTGCAAAAGTTGTTGGAGCGGCAGTTGTAGGAGTTGCAGTAGTAGGTGCTGCAGTTGTCTGTGCAGTCGTTGTAGGCGCAGCTGTTGTAGGTGCTGCAGTTGTAGGTGCAGCTGTTGTTGGTGCTGCAGTTGTAGGTGCAGCAGTTGTAGGTGCAGCAGTTGTTAAAACAGCAGTTGTAAATGCAGTAGTTGTTGGAGCGACAGTTGTAGGAGTTGCAGTAGTAGGTGCTGCTGTTGTCTGTGCAGCTGTTGTACGTGCTGCAGTTGTAGGTGCAGGTGTTGTTGGTGCTGCAGTTGTAGGTGCAGCTGTTGTAGGTGCAACAGTTGTTGGAGCAGCAGTTGTTGGAGCGGCAGTTGTCGGTGCAGCTGTTGTAGGTGCAGCAGTTGTAGGAGCTGCAGTAGTAGGTGCTGCAGTGGTCAGTGCAGCAGTTGTTGGAGCGGCAGTTGTAGGTGCAACAGTCGTTGGTGCAGCAGTTGTTTGAGCAGCAGTCGTAGGTGCTGCAGTTGTAGGTGCAGCAGTTGTAGGTGCGGCAGTTGCAGGTGCAACAGTTGTTGGAGCGGCAGTTGTAGGTGCAGCAGTTGTTGGAGCGGCAGTTGTAGGTGCAGCAGTTGTTGGAGCGGCAGTTGTAGGAGTTGCAGTAGTTCGCCCTGCTGTTGTAGGTGCAGCAGTTGTTGGAGCAACAGTTGTAGGTGCAGCAGTTGTTGGAGCGGCAGTTGTAGGTGCAGCAGCTGTTGGAGTGGCAGTTGTAGGAGCTGCAGTAGTAGGTGCTGCAGTTGTCGGTGCAGTAGTTGTTGGAGCAGTTGTTGTAGGTGCAGCAGTTGTGGGTGCAGCTGTTGTAGGTGCAGCAGTTGTTGGAGCGGCAGTTGTAGGAGTTGCAGTAGTAGGTGCTGCAGTTGTCTGTGCAGCCGTTGTAGGCGCAGCTGTTGTAGGTGCAGCTGTTGTTGGTGCAGCAGTTGTGGGTGCAGCTGTTGTAGGTGCAGCAGTTGTTGGAGCGGCAGTTGTAGGAGTTGCAGTAGTAGGTGGTGCAGTTGTCTGTGCAGCCGTTGTAGGCGTAGCTATTGTAGGTGCTGCAGTTGTAGGTGCAGTTGTTGTTGGTGCTGCAGTTGTAGGTGCAGCTGTTGTAGGTGCAACAGTTGTTGGAGCAGCAGTTGTTGGAGCGGCAGTTGTCGGTGCAGCTGTTGTAGGTGCAACAGTTGAAGGTGCGACAGTTGTTGGAACGGCAATTGTCGGTGCAGCTGTTGTAGGTGCAGCAGTTGTTGGAGCAGCATTTGTGGGAGCTGCAGTAGTTGGCACTGCAGTTGTCGGTGCAGCAGTTGTAGGTGCAACAGTTGTAGGTGCAGCAGTTGTTAGAGCAGCAGTTGTAGGTGCAGCTGTTGTAGGTGCAACAGTTGTAGGTGCAGCAGTTGTTTGAGCAGCTGTTGTAGGTGCAGCTGTTGTAGGTGCAACGGTTGTAGGTGCGGCAGTTGTTGGAGCGGCAGTTGTAGGAGCTGCAGTAGATGGCCCTGCTGTTGTAGGTGCAGCAGTTGTTGGAGCGGCAGTTGTAGGAGTTGCAGTAGTAGGTGGTGCAGTTGTCTGTGCAGCTGTTGTAGGCGTAGCTGTTGTAGGTGCTGCAGTTGTAGGTGCAGCTGTTGTTGGTGCAACAGTTGTTGGAGCAGCAGTTGTTGGAGCGGCAGTTGTCGGTGCAGCAGTCGTAGGTGCAGCAGTTGTTAGAGCAGCAGTTGTAGGTGCAGCAGTTGTTGGAGCATCAGTTGTAGGAATTTCAGTAGTAGGTGCTGCAGTTGTCTGTGCAGCCGTTGTAGGCGAACCTGTTGTAGGTGCTGCAGTTGTAGGTGCAGCTGTTGTTGGTGCTGCAGTAGTAGGTGCAGCTGTTGTAGGTGCAGCAGTTGTAGGAGGTGCAGTAGTAGGTGCTGCAGTGGTCAGTGCAGCAGTTGTTTGGGCGGCAGCTGTAGATGCAGCCGTTGTAGGTGCAACAGTTGTAGGTGCAGCAGTTGTAGATGCAGCTGTTGTAGGTGCAACAGTTGTAGGTTCAGCAGTTGTTGGAGCGGCAGTTGTAGGAGCTGCAGTAGTAGGTGTTGCAGTTGTCGTTCCAGCGGTTGTTGGAGCAGCAGTTGTCGGTGCAGCAGTCGTTCGTGCAGCAGTTGTTGGAGCGGCAGTCGTAGGTGCTGCAGTTGTAGGTGCAGCTGTTGTTGGTGCAGCAGTCGTAGGTGCAGCTGTTGTAGTTGCAGCTGTTGTAGGTGCAACAGTTGAAGGTGCGGCAGTTGTTGGAACGGCAGTTGTCGGTGCAGCTGTTGTAGGTGCAGCAGTTGTTGGAGCAGCAGTTGTGGGAGCTGCAGTAGTTGGCACTGCAGTTGTCGGTGCAGCAGTTGTAGGTGCAGCTGTTGTAGGTGCTGCAGTTGTAGGTGCAGCTGTCGTTGGTGGTGCAGTTGTTAGAGCAGCAGTTGTAGGTGCAGCAGTTGTTTGAGCGGCAGTTGTAGGAGTTCCAGTAGTAGGTGCTGCAGTTGTCGGTGTAGCAGTTGTTTGAGCGGCAGTTGTAGGTGCAGCAGTCGTTGGTGCAGCAGTTGTTGGAGCAGCAGCCGTAGGTGCTGCAGTTGTAGGTCCAGCTGTTGTAGGTGCAGCAGTTGTAGGTGCAGCTGTTGTAGGTGCAACAGTTGTAGGTGCGGCAGTTGTTGGAGCAGCAGTTGTAAGAGCAGCAGTTGTGGGAGCTGCAGTAGTTGGCACTGCTGTTGTAAGTGCAGCAGTTGTTGGAGCAGCAGTTGTAGGTGCAGCAGTTGTTGGAGCAGCAGTTGTAAGAGTTGCAGTAGTAGGTGCTGCAGTTGTCTGTGCAGCAGTTGTAGGCGCAGCTGTTGTAGGTGCAGCTGTTGTTGGTGCAGCAGTTGTAGGTGCGGCTGTTGTAGGTGCCACAGTTGTAGGTGCAGTAGTTGTTCGAGTGGCAGTTGTCAGTGCAGCTGTCGTAGGAGCAGCAGTTGTAGGTGCAAGAGTTGTAGGAGCTGCAGTGGTAGGTGCTGCAGTGGTCAGTGCAGTAGTTGTTGGAGCAGCAGTTGTAGGTGCAGCAGTTGTAGGTGCAGCTGTTGTATGTGCAACAGTTGTAGGTGCGGCAGTTGTTGGAGCGGCAGTTGTAGGTGCAGCTGTTGTAGGTGCAGCAGTCGTAGGTGCAACAGTTGTTGGAGCGGCAGTTGTTGGAGCAGCAGTTGTACGTGCAGCAGTCGTAGGTGCAGCAGTTGTAGGAGTTGCAGTAGTAGGTGCTGCAGTTGTCTGTGCAGCCGTTGTAGGCTCAGCTGTTGTAGGTAGGGCAGTTGTTGGAGTGGCAGTTGTTTGAGGGGCAGTTGTAGGTGCGGCAGTTGTAGGTGTAGCTGTTGTAGGTGCAGCAGTTGTTAGAGCAACAGTTGTAGGTGCAGCAGTTGTAGGTGCAGCTGTTGTAGGTGCAGCTGTTGAAGGTGCAACAGTTGTAGAAGCAGCAGTTGTAGGAGCTGCAGTAGTTGGCACTGCAGTTGTCGGTGCAGCAGTTGTAGGCGCAGCAGTCGGTGGTGCAGCAGTTGTTAGAGCAGCAGTTGTCGGTGCTGCAGTTGTAGGTGCTTCTGTTGTAGGTGCAGCAGTTGTAGGTGCAGCTGTTGTAGGTGCAACAGTTGTTGGAGCGGCAGTTGTAGGAGTTGCAGTAGTAGGTGCTGCAGTTGTCTGTGCAGTCGTTGTAGGCGCAGCTGTTGTAGGTGCTGCAGTTGTAGGTGCAGCTGTTGTTGGTGCTGCAGTTGTCGGTACAGCAGTCGTAGGTGCAGCAGTTGTTAAAACAGCAGTTGTAAATGCAGCAGTTGTTGGAGCGGCAGTTGTAGGAGTTGCAGTAGTAGGTGCTGCTGTTGTCTGTGCAGCTGTTGTACGTGCTGCAGTTGTAGGTGCAGCTGTTGTTGGTGCTGCAGTTGTAGGTGCAACAGTTGTTGGAGCAGCAGTTGTTGGAGCGGCAGTTGTCGGTGCAGCTGTTGTAGGTGCAGCAGTTGTAGGAGCTGCAGTAGTAGGTGCTGCAGTGGTCAGTGCAGCAGTTGTTGGAGCTGCAGTTGTAGGTGCAACAGTCGTCGGTGCAGCAGTTGTTCGAGCAGCAGTCGTAGGTGCTGCAGTTGTAGGTGCAGCAGTTGTAGGTGCGGCAGTTGTAGGTGCGGCAGTTGTTGGAGCGGCAGTTGTAGGTGCAGCAGTTGTTGGAGCGGCAGTTGTAGGTGCAGCAGTTGTTGGAGCGGCAGTTGTAGGAGTTGCAGTAGTTCGCCCTGCTGTTGTAGGTGCAGCAGTTGTTGGAGCAACAGTTGTAGGTGCAACAGTTGTTGGAGCGGCAGTTGTAGGTGCAGCAGCTGTTGGTGCGGCAGTTGTAGGAGCTGCAGTAGTAGGTGCTGCAGTTGTCGGTGCAGTAGTTGTTGGAGCAGTTGTTGTAGGTGCAGCAGTTGTGGGTGCAGCTGTTGTAGGTGCAGCAGTTGTTGGAGCGGCAGTTGTAGGAGTTGCAGTAGTAGGTGCTGCAGTTGTCTGTGCAGCCGTTGTAGGCGCAGCTGTTGTAGGTGCAGCTGTTGTTGGTGCAGCAGTTGTGGGTGCAGCTGTTGTAGGTGCAGCAGTTGTTGGAGCGGCAGTTGTAGGAGCTGCAGTAGTTGGCCCTGCTGTTGTAGGTGCAGCAGTTGTTGGAGCGGCAGTTGTAGGAGTTGCAGTAGTAGGTGGTGCAGTTGTCTGTGCAGCCGTTGTAGGCGTAGCTGTTGTAGGTGCTGCAGTTGTAGGTGCAGCTGTTGTTGGTGCAACAGTTGTTGGAGCAGCAGTTGTTGGAGCGGCAGTTGTCGGTGCAGCAGTCGTAGGTGCAGCAGTTGTTAGAGCAGCAGTTGTAGGTGCAGCAGTTGTTGGAGTATCAGTTGTTGGAATTTCAGAAGTAGGTGCTGCAGTTGTCTGTGCAGCCGTTGTAGGCGAACCTGTTGTAGGTGCTGCAGTTGTAGGTGCAGCTGTTGTTGGTGCTGCAGTAGTAGGTGCAGCTGTTGTAGGTGCAACAGATGTTGGAGCAGCTGTTGTAGGTGCAGCAGTTGTAGGAGGTGCAGTAGTAGGTGCTGCAGTGGTCAGTGCAGCAGTTGTAGGCGCAGCTGTTGTAGGTGCAGCTGTTGTTGGTGCAGCAGTTGTGGGTGCAGCTGTTGTAGGCGTAGCTGTTGTAGGTGCTGCAGTTGTAGGTGCAGCTGTTGTTGGTGCTGCAGTCGTAGGTGCAGCTGTTGTAGGTGCAACAGTTGTTGGAGCGGCAGTTGTCGGTGCAGCAGTCGTAGGTGCAGCTGTTGTTGGTGCTGCAGTTGTCGGTGCCGCAGTCGTAGGTGCAGCAGTTGTTAAAACAGCAGTTGTAAATGCAGCAGTTGTTGGAGCGGCAGTTGTAGGAGTTGCAGTAGTAGGTGCTGCTGTTGTCTGTGCAGCTGTTGTACGTGCTGCAGTTGTAGGTGCAGCTGTTGTTGGTGCTGCAGTTGTAGGTGCAACAGTTGTTGGAGCAGCAGTTGTTGGAGCGGCAGTTGTCGGTGCAGCTGTTGTAGGTGCAGCAGTTGTAGGAGCTGCAGTAGTAGGTGCTGCAGTGGTCAGTGCAGCAGTTGTTGGAGCTGCAGTTGTAGGTGCAACAGTCGTCGGTGCAGCAGTTGTTCGAGCAGCAGTCGTAGGTGCTGCAGTTGTAGGTGCAGCAGTTGTAGGTGCGGCAGTTGTAGGTGCGGCAGTTGTTGGAGCGGCAGTTGTAGGTGCAGCAGTTGTTGGAGCGGCAGTTGTAGGTGCAGCAGTTGTTGGAGCGGCAGTTGTAGGAGTTGCAGTAGTTCGCCCTGCTGTTGTAGGTGCAGCAGTTGTTGGAGCAACAGTTGTAGGTGCAACAGTTGTTGGAGCGGCAGTTGTAGGTGCAGCAGCTGTTGGTGCGGCAGTTGTAGGAGCTGCAGTAGTAGGTGCTGCAGTTGTCGGTGCAGTAGTTGTTGGAGCAGTTGCTGTAGGTGCAGCAGTTGTGGGTGCAGCTGTTGTAGGTGCAGCAGTTGTTGGAGCGGCAGTTGTAGGAGTTGCAGTAGTAGGTGCTGCAGTTGTCTGTGCAGCCGTTGTAGGCGCAGCTGTTGTAGGTGCAGCTGTTGTTGGTGCAGCAGTTGTGGGTGCAGCTGTTGTAGGTGCAGCAGTTGTTGGAGCGGCAGTTGTAGGAGCTGCAGTAGTTGGCCCTGCTGTTGTAGGTGCAGCAGTTGTTGGAGCGGCAGTTGTAGGAGTTGCAGTAGTAGGTGGTGCAGTTGTCTGTGCAGCCGTTGTAGGCGTAGCTGTTGTAGGTGCTGCAGTTGTAGGTGCAGCTGTTGTTGGTGCAACAGTTGTTGGAGCAGCAGTTGTTGGAGCGGCAGTTGTCGGTGCAGCAGTCGTAGGTGCAGCAGTTGTTAGAGCAGCAGTTGTAGGTGCAGCAGTTGTTGGAGTATCAGTTGTTGGAATTTCAGAAGTAGGTGCTGCAGTTGTCTGTGCAGCCGTTGTAGGCGAACCTGTTGTAGGTGCTGCAGTTGTAGGTGCAGCTGTTGTTGGTGCTGCAGTAGTAGGTGCAGCTGTTGTAGGTGCAACAGATGTTGGAGCAGCTGTTGTAGGTGCAGCAGTTGTAGGAGGTGCAGTAGTAGGTGCTGCAGTGGTCAGTGCAGCAGTTGTAGGCGCAGCTGTTGTAGGTGCAGCTGTTGTTGGTGCAGCAGTTGTGGGTGCAGCTGTTGTAGGCGTAGCTGTTGTAGGTGCTGCAGTTGTAGGTGCAGCTGTTGTTGGTGCTGCAGTCGTAGGTGCAGCTGTTGTAGGTGCAACAGTTGTTAGAGCGGCAGTTGTCGGTGCAGCAGTCGTAGGTGCAGCAGTTGTTAGAGCAGCTGTTGTAGGTGCAGCAGTTGTAGGAGGTGCAGTAGTAGGTGCTGCAGTGGTCAGTGGAGCAGTTGTTTGGGCGGCAGCTGTAGATGCAGCCATTGTAGGTGCAACACTTGTAGGTGCAGCAGTTGTAGGTGCAGCTGTTGTAGGTGCAACAGTTGTAGGTTCAGCAGTTGTTGGAGCGGCAGTTGTAGGAGCTGCAGTAGTAGGTGTTGCAGTTGTCGTTCCAGCGGTTGTTGGAGCTGCAGTTGTCGGTGCAGCAGTCGTTCGTGCAGCAGTTGTTGGAGCGGCAGTCGTACGTGCTGCAGTTGTAGGTGCAGCTGTTGTTGGTGCAGCAGTCGTAGGTGCAGCTGTTGTAGGTGCAACAGTTGAAGGTGCGGCAGTTGTTGGAACAGCAGTTGTCGGTGCAGCTGTTGTAGGTGCAGCAGTTGTTGGAGCAGCAGTTGTGGGAGCTGCAGTAGTTGGCACTGCAGTTGTCGGTGCAGCAGTTGTACGTGCAACAGTTGTAGGTGCAGCAGTTGTAGGTGCAGCTGTTGAAAGTGCAACAGTTGTAGCTGTAACGGTTGTAGGTGCAGCAGTTGTTGGAGCGGCAGTTGTCGGGGCTGCAGTAGTTGGCCCTGCTGTTGTAGGTGCAGCAGTTGTTGGAGCGGCAGTTGTGGGAGTTGCAGTAGTAGGTGCTGCAGTTGTCTGTGCAGTCGTTGTAGGCGCAGCTGTTGTAGGTGCTGCAGTTGTAAGTGCAGCTGTTGTTGGTGCAGTAGTTGTAGGTGCAGCTGTTGTAGATACCATAGTTGTAGGTGCAGTAGTTGTTCGAGTGGCAGTTGTCAGTGCAGCTGTCGTAGGAGCAGCAGTTGTAGGTGAAAGAGTTGTAGGAGCTGCAGTAGTAGGTGCTGCAGTGGTCAGTGCAGTAGTTGTTGGAGCAGCAGTTGTAGGTGCAGCAGTTGTAGGTGCAGCTGTTGTAGGTGCAACAGTTGTAGGTGCGGCAGTTGTTGGAGCGGCAGTTGTCGGTGCAGCTGTTGTAGCTGCAGCAGTTGTAGGTGCAACAGTTGTAGGAGCTGCATTAGTAGGTGCTGCAGTTGTCAGTGCAGTAGTTGTTGGAGTGGCAGTTGTAGGTGGAGCAGTCGTTGGTGCAGCAGTTGTTGGAGCAGCAGTCGTAGGTGCTGCAGTTGTAGGCGCAGCTGTTGTAGGTGCAGCAGTTGTAGGTGCAGCAGTCGTAGGTGCAACAGTTGTTGGAGCGGCAGTTGTTGGAGCAGCAGTCGTAGGTGCAGCAGTTGTAGGAGTTGCAGTAGTAGGTGCTGCAGTTGTCTGTGCAGCCGTTGTAGGCGCAGCTGTTGTAGGTAGGGCAGTTGTTGGAGTGGCAGTTGTTTGAGGGGCAGTTGTAGGTGCGGCAGTTGTAGGTGCAGCTGTTGTAGGTGCAGCAGTCGGTGGTGCAGCAGTTGTTGGAGCAGCAGTTGTCGGTGCTGCAGTTGTAGGTGCTTCTGTTGTAGGTGCAGCAGTTGTAGGTGCAGCTGTTGTAGGTGCAACAGTTGTTGGAGCGGCAGTTGTAGGAGTTGCAGTAGTAGGTGCTGCAGTTGTCTGTTCAGCAGTTGTAGGCGCATCTGTTGTAGGTGCTGCAGTTGTAGGTGCAGCTGTTGTTGGTGCTGCAGTTGTCGGTGCAGCAGTCGTAGGTGCAGCAGTTGTTAGAGCAGTAGTTGTAAATGCAGCAGTTGTTGGAGCGGCAGTTGTAGGAGTTGCAGTAGTAGGTGCTGCTGTTGTCTGTGCAGCTGTTGTACGTGCTGCAGTTGTAGGTGCACCTGTTGTTGGTGCTGCAGTTGTAGGTGCAGTTGTTGTAGGTGCAACAGTTGTTGGAGCAGCAGTTGTTGGAGCGGCAGTTGTCGGTGCAGCTGTTGTAGGTGCAGCAGTTGTAGGAGCTGCAGTAGTAGGTGCTGCAGTGGTCAGTGCAGCAGTTGTTGGAGCGGTAGTTGTAGGTGCAACAGTCGTTTGTGCAGCAGTTGTTTGAGCAGCAGTCGTAGGTGCTGCAGTTGTAGGTGCAGCAGTTGTAGGTGCAGCAGTTGTAGGTGCAACAGTTGTTGGAGCGGCAGTTGTAGGTGCAGCAGTTGTTGGAGCGGCAGTTGTAGGTGCAGCAGTTGTTGGAGCGGCAGTTGTAGGAGTTGCAGTAGTAGGTGCTGCAGTTGTCTGTGCAGCCGTTGTAGGCGCAGCTGTTGTAGGTACTGCAGTTGTTGGAGTGGTAGTTGTTTGAGGGGCAGTTGTAGGTGCAGCAGTTGTAGGTGCCACAGTTGTAGGTGTGGCAGTTGTTGGAGCAGCAGTTGTAGGTGCTGGAGTTGTAACTGCAGCAGTTGTTGGAGCGGCAGTTGTAGGAGCAGCAGTTGTGGGAGCTGCAGTATTTGGCACTGCAGTTGTAGGTGTAGCAGTTGTAGGAGCCGCTGTTGTAGGTGCAACAGTTGTAGGTGCAGCAGTTGTTAGAGCTGCAGTAGATGGCACTGCAGTTGTCGGTGCAGCAGTTGTAGGCGCAGCAGTCGGTGGTGCAGCAGTTGTTGGAGCAGTAGTTGTAGTTGCTGCAGTTGTAGGTACAGCTGTTGTAGGTGCAGCAGTTGTAGGTACAGCTGTTGTAGGTGCAACAGTTGTTGTAGCAGCAGTTGTAGGAGTTGCAGTAGTAAGTGCTGCAGTTGTCTGTGCAGCCGTTGTAGGCGCAGCTGTTGTAGGTGCAGCTGTTGTTGGTGCAGCAGTTGTAGGTGCAGCTGTTGTAGGTGCAACAGTTGTAGGTGCAGCAGTTGTTAGAGCAGCTGTTGTAGGTGCAGCAGTTGTTGGTGCAACGGTTGTAGGTGCTGCAGTTGTAGGTCCAGCTGTTGTAGGTGCAGCAGTTGTAGGTGCAGCTGTTGTTGGTGCAACAGTTGTAGGTGCGGCAGTTGTTGGAGCAGCAGTTGTAGGAGCAGAAGTTGTGGGAGCTGCAGTAGTTGGCACTGCTGTTGTAGGTGCAGCAGTTGTAGGAGCAGCTGTTGTAGGTGCAACAGTTGTAGGTGCAGCAGTTGTTAGAGCAGCAGTTGTAGGTGCAGCTGTTGTAGGTGCAGCAGTTGTAGGTGCAGCTGTTGTAGGTGCAACAGTTGTAGGTGTGGCAGTTGTTGGAGCAGCAGTTGTAGGTGCTGGAGTTGTAACTGCAGCAGTTGTTGGAGCGGCAGTTGTAGGAGCAGCAGTTGTGGGAGCTGCAGTATTTGGCACTGCAGTTGTAGGTGTAGCAGTTGTAGGAGCAGCTGTTGTAGGTGCAACAGTTGTAGGTGCAGCAGTTGTTAGAGCTGCAGTAGTTGGCACTGCAGTTGTCGGTGCAGCAGTTGTAGGCGCAGCAGTCGGTGGTGCAGCAGTTGTTGGAGCAGTAGTTGTAGGTGCTGCAGTTGTAGGTACAGCTGTTGTAGGTGCAGCAGTTGTAGGTACAGCTGTTGTAGGTGCAACAGTTGTTGTAGCAGCAGTTGTAGGAGTTGCAGTAGTAAGTGCTGCAGTTGTCTGTGCAGCCGTTGTAGGCGCAGCTGTTGTAGGTGCAGCTGTTGTTGGTGCAGCAGTTGTAGGTGCAGCTGTTGTAGGTGCAACAGTTGTAGGTGCAGCAGTTGTTAGAGCAGCTGTTGTAGGTGCAGCTGTTGTAGGTGCAACGGTTGTAGGTGCGGCAGTTGTTGGAGCGGCAGTTGTAGGAGCTGCAGTAGTTGGCCCTGCTGTTGTAGGTGCAGCAGTTGTTGGAGCAACAGTTGTAGGAGCAGCAGTTGTAGGTGCAGCAGCTGTTGGAGCGGCAGTTGTAGGAGCTGCAGTAGTAGGTGCTGCAGTTGTCGGTGCAGTAGTTGTTGGAGCAGTTGTTGTAGGTGCAGCAGTTGTGGGTGCAGCTGTTGTAGGTGCAGCAGTTGTTGGAGCAGCAGTTGTAGGAGCTGCAGTAGTAGGTGCAGCAGTTGTCGGTGCAGTAGTTGTTGGAGCAGCTGTTGTTGGTGCAGCAGTTATTGGAGCGGCAGTTGTCGGTGCAGCTGTTGTAGGTGCAATGGTTGTAGGTGAGGCAGTTGTTGGAGAGGCAGTTGTAGGAGCTGCAGTAGTTGGAGCGGCAGTTGTAGGTGCAGCAGTTGTTGGAGCAGCAGTCGTAGGTGCTGCAGTTGTAGGTGCAGCAGTTGTAGGTGCAGCAGTTGTAGGTGCAACAGTTGTTGGAGCGGCAGTTGTAGGTGCAGCAGTTGTTGGAGCGGCAGTTGTAGGTGCAGCAGTTGTTGGAGCGGCAGTTGTAGGAGTTGCAGTAGTAGGTGCTGCAGTTGTCTGTGCAGCCGTTGTAGGCGCAGCTGTTGTAGGTACTGCAGTTGTTGGAGTGGTAGTTGTTTGAGGGGCAGTTGTAGGTGCAGCAGTTGTAGGTGCAACAGTTGTAGGTGTGGCAGTTGTTGGAGCAGCAGTTGTAGGTGCTGGAGTTGTAACTGCAGCAGTTGTTGGAGCGGCAGTTGTAGGAGCAGCAGTTGTGGGAGCTGCAGTATTTGGCACTGCAGTTGTAGGTGTAGCAGTTGTAGGAGCCGCTGTTGTAGGTGCAACAGTTGTAGGTGCAGCAGTTGTTAGAGCTGCAGTAGTTGGCACTGCAGTTGTCGGTGCAGCAGTTGTAGGCGCAGCAGTCGGTGGTGCAGCAGTTGTTGGAGCAGTAGTTGTAGTTGCTGCAGTTGTAGGTACAGCTGTTGTAGGTGCAGCAGTTGTAGGTACAGCTGTTGTAGGTGCAACAGTTGTTGTAGCAGCAGTTGTAGGAGTTGCAGTAGTAAGTGCTGCAGTTGTCTGTGCAGCCGTTGTAGGCGCAGCTGTTGTAGGTGCAGCTGTTGTTGGTGCAGCAGTTGTAGGTGCAGCTGTTGTAGGTGCAACAGTTGTAGGTGCAGCAGTTGTTAGTGCAGCTGTTGTAGGTGCAGCTGTTGTAGGTGCAACGGTTGTAGGTGCGGCAGTTGTTGGAGCGGCAGTTGTAGGAGCTGCAGTAGTTGGCCCTGCTGTTGTAGGTGCAGCAGTTGTTGGAGCAACAGTTGTAGGAGCAGCAGTTGTAGGTGCAGCAGCTGTTGGAGCGGCAGTTGTAGGAGCTGCAGTAGTAGGTGCTGCAGTTGTCGGTGCAGTAGTTGTTGGAGCAGTTGTTGTAGGTGCAGCAGTTGTGGGTGCAGCTGTTGTAGGTGCAGCAGTTGTTGGAGCAGCAGTTGTAGGAGCTGCAGTAGTAGGTGCAACAGTTGTAGGTGCAGCAGTTGTTAGAGCAGCAGTTGTAGGTGCAGCTGTTGTAGGTGCAACAGTTGTAGGTGCAACGGTTGTAGGTGCGGCAGTTGTTGGAGCTGCAGTAGTTGGCCCTGCTGTTGTAGGTGCAGCAGTTGTTGGAGCAGCAGTTGTAGGTGCAGCAGTTGTTGGAGCGGCAGTTGTAGGAGTTGCAGTAGTAGGTGCTGCAGTTGTCTGTGCAGCCGTTGTAGGCGCAGCTGTTGTAGGTGCAGCTGTTGTAGGTGCCACAGTTATAGGTGCAGTAGTTGTTCGAGTGGCAGTTGTCAGTGCAGCTGTCGTAGGAGCAGCAGTTGTAGGTGAAAGAGTTGTAGGAGCTGCAGTAGTAGGTGCTGCAGTGGTCAGTGCAGTAGTTGTTGGAGCAGCAGTTGTAGGAACAGCAGTTGTAGGTGCAGCTGTTGTAGGTGTAACAGTTGTAGGTGCGGCAGTTGTTGGAGCGGCAGTTGTCGGTGCAGCTGTTGTAGCTGCAGCAGTTGTAGGTGCAACAGTTGTAGGAGCTGCATTAGTAGGTGCTGCAGTTGTCAGTGCAGTAGTTGTTGGAGCGGCAGTTGTAGGTGGAGCAGTCGTTGGTGCAGCAGTTGTTGGAGCAGCAGTCGTAGGTGCTGCAGTTGTAGGCGCAGCTGTTGTAGGTGCAGCAGTTGTAGGTGCAGCAGTCGTAGGTGCAACAGTTGTTGGAGCGGCAGTTGTTGGAGCAGCAGTTGTACGTGCAGCAGTCGTAGGTGCAGCAGTTGTAGGAGTTGCAGTAGTAGGTGCTGCAGTTGTCTGTGCAGCCGTTGTAGGCGCAGCTGTTGTAGGTAGGGCAGTTGTTGGAGTGGCAGTTGTTTGAGGGGCAGTTGTAGGTGCGGCAGTTGTAGGTGCAGCTGTTGTAGGTGCAGCAGTCGGTGGTGCAGCAGTTGTTGGAGCAGCAGTTGTCGGTGCTGCAGTTGTAGGTGCTTCTGTTGTAGGTGCAGCAGTTGTAGGTGCAGCTGTTGTAGGTGCAACAGTTGTTGGAGCGGTAGTTGTAGGAGTTGCAGTAGTAGGTGCTGCAGTTGTCTGTTCAACAGTTGTAGGCGCATCTGTTGTAGGTGCTGCAGTTGTAGGTGCAGCTGTTGTTGGTGCTGCAGTTGTCGGTGCAGCAGTCGTAGGTGCTGCAGTTGTTAGAGCAGCAGTTGTAAATGCAGCAGTTGTTGGAGCGGCAGTTGTAGGAGTTGCAGTAGTAGGTGCTGCTGTTGTCTGTGCAGCTGTTGTACGTGCTGCAGTTGTAGGTGCAGCTGTTGTTGGTGCTGCAGTTGTAGGTGCAGTTGTTGTAGGTGCAACAGTTGTTGGAGCAGCAGTTGTTGGAGCGGCAGTTGTCGGTGCAGCTGTTGTAGGTGCAGCAGTTGTAGGAGCTGCAGTAGTAGGTGCTGCAGTGGTCAGTGCAGCAGTTGTTAGAGCGGCAGTTGTAGGTGCAACAGTCGTTGGTGCAGCAGTTGTTTGAGCAGCAGTCGTAGGTGCTGCAGTTGTAGGTGCAGCAGTTGTAGGTGCAGCAGTTGTAGGTGCAACAGTTGTTGGAGCGGCAGTTGTAGGTGCAGCAGTTGTTGGAGCGGCAGTTGTAGGTGCAGCAGTTGTTGGAGCGGCAGTTGTAGGAGTTGCAGTAGTAGGTGCTGCAGTTGTAGGTGCAGCTGTTGTAGGCGCAGCTGTTATAGGTACGGCAGTTGTTGGAGCAGCAGTTGTAGGAGCAGAAGTTGTGGGAGCTGCAGTAGTTGGCACTGCTGTTGTAGGTGCAGCAGTTGTAGGAGCAGCTGTTGTAGGTGCAACAGTTGTAGGTGCAGCAGTTGTTAGAGCAGCAGTTGTAGGTGCAGCTGTTGTAGGTGCAACAGTTGTAGGTGCAACGGTTGTAGGTGCGGCAGTTGTTGGAGCTGCAGTAGTTGGCCCTGCTGTTGTAGGTGCAGCAGTTGTTGGAGCAGCAGTTGTAGGTGCAGCAGTTGTTGGAGCGGCAGTTGTAGGAGTTGCAGTAGTAGGTGCTGCAGTTGTAGGTGCAGCCGTTGTAGGCGCAGCTGTTGTAGGTGCAGCTGTTGTAGGTGCCACAGTTATAGGTGCAGTAGTTGTTCGAGTGGCAGTTGTCAGTGCAGCTGTCGTAGGAGCAGCAGTTGTAGGTGAAAGAGTTGTAGGAGCTGCAGTAGTAGGTGCTGCAGTGGTCAGTGCAGTAGTTGTTGGAGCAGCAGTTGTAGGAGCAGCAGTTGTAGGTGCAGCTGTTGTAGGTGCAACAGTTGTAGGTGCGGCAGTTGTTGGAGCGGCAGTTGTCGGTGCAGCTGTTGTAGCTGCAGCAGTTGTAGGTGCAACAGTTGTAGGAGCTGCATTAGTAGGTGCTGCAGTTGTCAGTGCAGTAGTTGTTGGAGCGGCAGTTGTAGGTGGAGCAGTCGTTGGTGCAGCAGTTGTTGGAGCAGCAGTCGTAGGTGCTGCAGTTGTAGGCGCAGCTGTTGTAGGTGCAGCAGTTGTAGGTGCAGCAGTCGTAGGTGTAACAGTTGTTGGAGCGGCAGTTGTTGGAGCAGCAGTTGTACGTGCAGCAGTCGTAGGTGCAGCAGTTGTAGGAGTTGCAGTAGTAGGTGCTGCAGTTGTCTGTGCAGCCGTTGTAGGCGCAGCTGTTGTAGGTAGGGCAGTTGTTGCAGTGGCAGTTGTTTGAGGGGCAGTTGTAGGTGCGGCAGTTGTAGGTGCAGCTGTTGTAGGTGCAGCAGTCGGTGGTGCAGCAGTTGTTGGAGCAGCAGTTGTCGGTGCTGCAGTTGTAGGTGCTTCTGTTGTAGGTGCAGCAGTTGTAGGTGCAGCTGTTGTAGGTGCAACAGTTGTTGGAGCGGTAGTTGTAGGAGTTGCAGTAGTAGGTGCTGCAGTTGTCTGTTCAACAGTTGTAGGCGCATCTGTTGTAGGTGCTGCAGTTGTAGGTGCAGCTGTTGTTGGTGCTGCAGTTGTCGGTGCAGCAGTCGTAGGTGCTGCAGTTGTTAGAGCAGCAGTTGTAAATGCAGCAGTTGTTGGAGCGGCAGTTGTAGGAGTTGCAGTAGTAGGTGCTGCTGTTGTCTGTGCAGCTGTTGTACGTGCTGCAGTTGTAGGTGCAGCTGTTGTTGGTGCTGCAGTTGTAGGTGCAGTTGTTGTAGGTGCAACAGTTGTTGGAGCAGCAGTTGTTGGAGCGGCAGTTGTCGGTGCAGCTGTTGTAGGTGCAGCAGTTGTAGGAGCTGCAGTAGTAGGTGCTGCAGTGGTCAGTGCAGCAGTTGTTAGAGCGGCAGTTGTAGGTGCAACAGTCGTTGGTGCAGCAGTTGTTTGAGCAGCAGTCGTAGGTGCTGCAGTTGTAGGTGCAGCAGTTGTAGGTGCAGCAGTTGTAGGTGCAACAGTTGTTGGAGCGGCAGTTGTAGGTGCAGCAGTTGTTGGAGCGGCAGTTGTAGGTGCAGCAGTTGTTGGAGCGGCAGTTGTAGGAGTTGCAGTAGTAGGTGCTGCAGTTGTTGGAGCAGCAGTTGTAGGAGCAGAAGTTGTGGGAGCTGCAGTAGTTGGCACTGCTGTTGTAGGTGCAGCAGTTGTAGGAGCAGCTGTTGTAGGTGCAACAGTTGTAGGTGCAGCAGTTGTTAGAGCAGCAGTTGTAGGTGCAGCTGTTGTAGGTGCAACAGTTGTAGGTGCAACGGTTGTAGGTGCGGCAGTTGTTGGAGCTGCAGTAGTTGGCTCTGCTGTTGTAGGTGCAGCAGTTGTTGGAGCAGCAGTTGTAGGTGCAGCAGTTGTTGGAGCGGCAGTTGTAGGAGTTGCAGTAGTAGGTGCTGCAGTTGTAGGTGCAGCCGTTGTAGGCGCAGCTGTTGTAGGTGCAGCTGTTGTAGGTGCCACAGTTATAGGTGCAGTAGTTGTTCGAGTGGCAGTTGTCAGTGCAGCTGTCGTAGGAGCAGCAGTTGTAGGTGAAAGAGTTGTAGGAGCTGCAGTAGTAGGTGCTGCAGTGGTCAGTGCAGTAGTTGTTGGAGCAGCAGTTGTAGGAGCAGCAGTTGTAGGTGCAGCTGTTGTAGGTGCAACAGTTGTAGGTACGGCAGTTGTTGGAGCGGCAGTTGTCGGTGCAGCTGTTGTAGCTGCAGCAGTTGTAGGTGCAACAGTTGTAGGAGCTGCATTAGTAGGTGCTGCAGTTGTCAGTGCAGTAGTTGTTGGAGCGGCAGTTGTAGGTGGAGCAGTCGTTGGTGCAGCAGTTGTTGGAGCAGCAGTCGTAGGTGCTGCAGTTGTAGGCGCAGCTGTTGTAGGTGCAGCAGTTGTAGGTGCAGCAGTCGTAGGTGCAACAGTTGTTGGAGCGGCAGTTGTTGGAGCAGCAGTTGTACGTGCAGCAGTCGTAGGAGTTGCAGTAGTAGGTGCTGCAGTTGTCTGTGCAGCCGTTGTAGGCGCAGCTGTTGTAGATAGGGCAGTTGTTGGAGTGGCAGTTGTTTGAGGGGCAGTTGTAGGTGCGGCAGTTGTAGGTGCAGCTGTTGTAGGTGCAGCAGTCGGTGGTGCAGCAGTTGTTGGAGCAGCAGTTGTCGGTGCTGCAGTTGTAGGTGCTTCTGTTGTAGGTGCAGCAGTTGTAGGTGCAGCTGTTGTAGGTGCAACAGTTGTTGGAGCGGTAGTTGTAGGAGTTGCAGTAGTAGGTGCTGCAGTTGTCTGTTCAACAGTTGTAGGCGCATCTGTTGTAGGTGCTGCAGTTGTAGGTGCAGCTGTTGTTGGTGCTGCAGTTGTCGGTGCAGCAGTCGTAGGTGCTGCAGTTGTTAGAGCAGCAGTTGTAAATGCAGCAGTTGTTGGAGCGGCAGTTGTAGGAGTTGCAGTAGTAGGTGCTGCTGTTGTCTGTGCAGCTGTTGTACGTGCTGCAGTTGTAGGTGCAGCTGTTGTTGGTGCTGCAGTTGTAGGTGCAGTTGTTGTAGGTGCAACAGTTGTTGGAGCAGCAGTTGTTGGAGCGGCAGTTGTCGGTGCAGCTGTTGTAGGTGCAGCAGTTGTAGGAGCTGCAGTAGTAGGTGCTGCAGTGGTCAGTGCAGCAGTTGTTAGAGCGGCAGTTGTAGGTGCAACAGTCGTTGGTGCAGCAGTTGTTTGAGCAGCAGTCGTAGGTGCTGCAGTTGTAGGTGCAGCAGTTGTAGGTGCAGCAGTTGTAGGTGCAACAGTTGTTGGAGCGGCAGTTGTAGGTGCAGCAGTTGTTGGAGCGGCAGTTGTAGGTGCAGCAGTTGTTGGAGCGGCAGTTGTAGGAGTTGCAGTAGTAGGTGCTGCAGTTGTAGGTGCAGCTGTTGTAGGCGCAGCTGTTATAGGTACGGCAGTTGTTGGAGCAGCAGTTGTAGGAGCAGAAGTTGTGGGAGCTGCAGTAGTTGGCACTGCTGTTGTAGGTGCAGCAGTTGTAGGAGCAGCTGTTGTAGGTGCAACAGTTGTAGGTGCAGCAGTTGTTAGAGCAGCAGTTGTAGGTGCAGCTGTTGTAGGTGCAACAGTTGTAGGTGCAACGGTTGTAGGTGCGGCAGTTGTTGGAGCTGCAGTAGTTGGCCCTGCTGTTGTAGGTGCAGCAGTTGTTGGAGCAGCAGTTGTAGGTGCAGCAGTTGTTGGAGCGGCAGTTGTAGGAGTTGCAGTAGTAGGTGCTGCAGTTGTAGGTGCAGCCGTTGTAGGCGCAGCTGTTGTAGGTGCAGCTGTTGTAGGTGCCACAGTTATAGGTGCAGTAGTTGTTCGAGTGGCAGTTGTCAGTGCAGCTGTCGTAGGAGCAGCAGTTGTAGGTGAAAGAGTTGTAGGAGCTGCAGTAGTAGGTGCTGCAGTGGTCAGTGCAGTAGTTGTTGGAGCAGCAGTTGTAGGAGCAGCAGTTGTAGGTGCAGCTGTTGTAGGTGCAACAGTTGTAGGTGCGGCAGTTGTTGGAGCGGCAGTTGTCGGTGCAGCTGTTGTAGCTGCAGCAGTTGTAGGTGCAACAGTTGTAGGAGCTGCATTAGTAGGTGCTGCAGTTGTCAGTGCAGTAGTTGTTGGAGCGGCAGTTGTAGGTGGAGCAGTCGTTGGTGCAGCAGTTGTTGGAGCAGCAGTCGTAGGTGCTGCAGTTGTAGGCGCAGCTGTTGTAGGTGCAGCAGTTGTAGGTGCAGCAGTCGTAGGTGCAACAGTTGTTGGAGCGGCAGTTGTTGGAGCAGCAGTTGTACGTGCAGCAGTCGTAGGTGCAGCAGTTGTAGGAGTTGCAGTAGTAGGTGCTGCAGTTGTCTGTGCAGCCGTTGTAGGCGCAGCTGTTGTAGGTAGGGCAGTTGTTGGAGTGGCAGTTGTTTGAGGGGCAGTTGTAGGTGCGGCAGTTGTAGGTGCAGCTGTTGTAGGTGCAACAGTTGTAGGTGTGGCAGTTGTTGGAGCAGCAGTTGTAGGTGCTGGAGTTGTAACTGCAGCAGTTGTTGGAGCGGCAGTTGTAGGAGCAGCAGTTGTGGGAGCTGCAGTATTTGGCACTGCAGTTGTAGGTGTAGCAGTTGTAGGAGCAGCTGTTGTAGGTGCAACAGTTGTAGGTGCAGTAGTTGTTAGAGCTGCAGTAGTTGGCACTGCAGTTGTCGGTGCAGCAGTTGTAGGCGCAGCAGTCGGTGGTGCAGAAGTTGTTGGAGCAGCAGTTGTAGGTGCTGCAGTTGTAGGTACAGCTGTTGTAGGTGCAGCAGTTGTAGGTGCAGCTGTTGTAGGTGCAACAGTTGTTGGAGCAGCAGTTGTAGGAGTTGCAGTAGTAGGTGCTGCAGTTGTCTGTGCAGCCGTTGTAGGCGCAGCTGTTGTAGGTGCAGCTGTTGTTGGTGCAGCAGTTGTAGGTGCAGCTGTTGTAGGTGCAACAGTTGTAGGTGCAGCAGTTGTAGGTGCAGCTGTTGTAGGTGCAACGGTTGTAGGTGCGGCAGTTGTTGGAGCGGCAGTTGTAGGAGCTGCAGTAGTTGGCCCTGCTGTTGTAGGTGCAGCAGTTGTTGGAGCAACAGTTGTAGGAGCAGCAGTTGTAGGTGCAGCAGCTGTTGGAGCGGCAGTTGTAGGAGCTGCAGTAGTAGGTGCTGCAGTTGTCGGTGCAGTAGTTGTTGGAGCAGTTGTTGTAGGTGCAGCAGTTGTGGGTGCAGCTGTTGTAGGTGCAGCAGTTGTTGGAGCAGCAGTTGTAGGAGCTGCAGTAGTAGGTGCAGCAGTTGTCGGTGCAGTAGTTGTTGGAGCAGCTGTTGTTGGTGCAGCAGTTATTGGAGCGGCAGTTGTCTGTGCAGCTGTTGTAGGTGCAATGGTTGTAGGTGAGGCAGTTGTTGGAGCGGCAGTTGTGGGAGCTGCAGTAGTTGGAGCGGCAGTTGTAGGTGCAGCAGTTGTTGGAGCAACAGTTGTAGGTGCAGCAGTTGTTGGAGCGGCAGTTGCAGCTGCAGCAGTTGTTGGAGTGGCAGTAGTCGGAGCTGCAGTTGTCGGTACTGCAGTTGTCGGTGCAGCTGTTGTGGGTGCAACAGTTGTGGGTGCAGCTGTTGTAGGAGCTGCAGTAGTAGATGCTGCAGTTGTCGGTGCCGCAGTTGTTGGTGCCGCAGTTGTCGGTGCAGCAGTTGTAGGGGCAGCAGTTGTAGGTGCAGATGTTGTAGGTGCAGTAGTTGTTGGTGCAGCAGTTGTACTTGTTTCTTGTGTACCTGGTGTCATTGTAGCTATAAAGCACCAAAGAATTCAACAGATTTAGTAAAACACAATTTATCTTGCTCTTATATTAAGTAATTACGATGTAAAGGTGATTCTACACTGATGTTCATTCATCTAAGAAGTCTTTGATGATGTGTCTAAATGAACTCAACCATAACTTGATGTTGTGTTGGTGTCCATCTTACATTTTTTCACCTTCACATTTTCTATTAACATTCCAAAGAAACTTGTTCAACATGACTCAGCTCACCTGTTAGAATCAGCAACACTGATACGATGTGTGTGACACCCATCCTGGTTTTCTTTTTCTCTATAAAATCAAACAGTACAGAGATTTACTGACTTTTAGGTATTACACAGTGTTAAACCTGCAAATGAGAGTTTTCATAATAGCTGTGATTTTAGTCTGTTATAGTCAACTTATATAAAACATTCAAAGGGAAAGGTTTGATTTAAAAAAATAAGTATAATGCAGTATCTGTCCATGAAATAATCTGCTTCGTGATCCATGATTTTATCCTTTGAAGAGTCAACAGTCAATGTTGTTGTACTCAAGATTGGTTTAGTTTTCGACACTGGTGTAAAGACCACTTTTTGAACGTCTTGGTCTCATCTGTTCCTCGAGTGCATTTTTACTTGGTCTTGTCTCAGTGTCAGGATTCTGGATTTTTATTTGGAGACCGTTCAACATCACAACCACGTTGATATTACTAAATACCAAAAAAATCACCTCCACCATGCCTTTAATTATTTAATAAAAACATTTCTCATGTTTTACTAACACATACAGACAATATGGCAATAACAGAGGTGAATGAAGAGGAATCTTCTTTTGTCTTTGTAGGTGTTTTTATGAGAATGTGGATCTTTGAGATCAATTTTGGGAGTGCCTATGGTTTGTATGTCACACAGTTTCTACCATGCAGTGTGGGACTCACACTGGTCTTGGTCTTGGTCGTGACTTGGTCTCGGTTTAGGTGGTCTGGACTACAGCACTGGTTGTCGTAAACTGTATATTTTCATTTATGTGGCTTTCTGACAGAATACATAAACTGTTGACAAGTGAAAGAAATGTCAGAAATGCCGAATAAATGGAGATGAAAAACAAAATTAAATAGCACCTATATTTGGGGTAAACTAAAAATTTTCTATAGTAACTTAATGAGGCAGTCACTTATTGTCACTTTAAATATGTGATAATGACACATAAATTATAATGAACGAGAATACATGAGCATTTTCTAAAGGTAAGACAGAGACTGTCAATATAATACATTCGTAACATTAAACAGACACATGCATATACAAACTCTCTCTTCTACACACACAGTGTATAAACGTACAAAGGTCTACATATATAAAATGAAAAATGCACTTACCCAAATGTAAAGATGTGAGATGAAGGTATAAATCCCCCCCTTCTATCTACTTTCAATGTTAAACACTATTCCAGTGTCTTAATTCAGTCCTGTTCACGTCTGTGATGTTCCAAACCTTTCACCTTAAGTGACAGTCCACACCTATTATGGCCTTTATATTGGAACAGAATACAAAGCTAATAACGTGACTCATAGGTGATAACTTCTTGAGAATGTTCTGATACCTTAGCAATATACAACACCAAATCATAGGACACAAACTGTCAGATGTCAATATGTCAGTTTCTTGGCTCAGTAAAGTGGCATCCTCCCTTTTTCCATTCTGTGAAACAGGTTGCTGGTACATTCCTCCGAAGTGAATGTTGAATGAAGTTTCACCAGTGCGATGAGAGGTTATAACAAAGAAATAAATTTAGATTTCTATTGACGTGGGAATGAGGCGAGGCAAACTGCACAAAAATAACAAAACAAAGCAAGGCAAACACCCAAAGAAAAAAAAAAATGAAATTGTATATCTGAACATAGTGAATGAATATTGTCTGTGATAGTTTTCTTTTTTCCTGAGGAATTATTTAAATAGGTGACACAATACAGTTTCAGTAGAAAACAATATTATCCTCATATTCTTCTAGAGTATCGGATCACGACGTCAGTATATGTCCCTACCTGTGTTTTAGCAATGGTGAATATCGCCCTGTATTTTCTTTCCAAACCTTTAAAGTTGATGGAAAATCAAATTATTTTAAATAAATAATTGCAGCATATCTTAGTAATAATGACAAATAAACTGCAGCTGCTTGAACCAAATTTTTACAGGGTTCACCTGTAAAATGAAAGACTTTATAAAAACTTTTTAAATGCCACATAGACTTCACTTTAAAAACCGTTTCATAGTTATACTGGCCAAATTATGAAAATATGATGAAAAAACAGCTGTGAAGATTTTTTCAGGACTTTCCAGTAGTAGGAATACTTTTTAGTGATATAATTGATTAATCTAATGTGATCTGGACTCAGATAAGCTGTAAAAATGGATGGATGGACTCTCCAATTTAAAATGATAAAGTTTGTTGAGGCCATAGCTGATATTGCTCAGACTGACCTCTATGAGATAACAAGCTTCCTTGCTCATCCCTGTAGCTAGCAGAAGCAAAAGTGTTTGCTTCAGGTCTGATGGTGCTGACTGAACTCCATAGAAAAGGACTGAACTGCCTCCTCATCAAAACATCCACTGCTGCAACAATCCCACTTTTAATCATGTTTGTGACATCTCCTGGCAGCTCACCAAGGCACAGTGCGGCAGGGTGGTGCAATGCTTAGTATTGAGGGTTCCTGGTTTGAACCCAGGGTGGAGTTTGCATGTTGTCCCTGTGTCAGTGTGGGCTTTCCCTGGGTACTCCAGCTTCCTCCCGCAGTTCAAAGAGATGCAGGTTAGTTCGAGACTCTAAATTGGCTGTAGGTGTGAATGTGAGTTCTATGTGTCAGCCCTGTGATAGTCTAGCATCCTGTCCAGTGTGTACCCCACCTCTCGGTTCCAGCCGGCCCCCTCCCTCACAGATTTTATAGAAAGTCAGTGTTTTGTATGTCATGCATATTAATTTGAATATCCTTTCAACACACTAGCAGTGGTTAAATCTGAATAATAATAATGCTAGGTTAAACTTACAGATCAGGTTTGTTTGGTTTATGGAGAGCTCATTATCAAATGTCTTAAACTACTTTAATAATATATTTCTGTTAGGTTTCACCTCTTTTTTCAAGGTGAGCTCACCTTATATGTTGTGTAATGCGTATGCAGTTAGCGTCTGTCCTGCTGTTCTGTTTAAAAGTGTATTATCAGGATGCATACCTTTAGTTTCAGTGACGTCTTTGGCTACAGTTCAGAGTCTATCCCTGTGTTGTGTTTGTGTTACACCTCTTACAGATCACCTGTCAATCAAACAGTGTTGTTGATCTTGTGATGTGGGTATTAATTCATGGCAGACTAGTTTTGTCTGGTATTCCTAAAATTGCACAGTAACAATTCTATTTGGGAAAACAAACAAACAAAATTCCCTTATGAGACAATGATGCAGTTCAAAGCTTTTATATAATGTGGTGTGGCTCCTCCAAAGGTCACTGTAAGTCAAAACATTGTAGGTTTTCATAATTCAGACAGAAGGTAATAATTATATGACTCAAAGAAATAACAATGGCAGTAATTAAGCGAATTTTGAATAAGACCTTACAGTACTTATTATATTCACATAGACTGAGCTCCTAACTAAGTAAACCTGATGCATATTAGGTAGCCTATACTGTGTTGGGAGTGGAGTTCAATCTGATAGTATGATGTGCCCCAAAGGGTTTTTGGATAAATCTGTGGCCCAGTGAAAAAGTGTGTTTTTTTATCCTCTAACTTCTGAGGTAAGATCAATCACAATGACAAATAAGTCTCTGACATTTATAGATACTATCAATACTGTGGTGGAATTGCTTTGTTACAAAGAGATTTAAGAGCAGAGTCAAACATGGGGAATAGAAAAACATTGAACTCTGCTGTGAACTGTTAAAATTTTGTTGAGGAAGCTTGAGCGGCGCTTGCTGATAATGTTTAGGGGTCACTACTAGTGAAGTTATACTACTATCTGAAGTGAAAATGTTCTGGTAATGAGCTCTGATATTTTCAGGAAACATAAAAGCTGAAGTCACCAGTGTTGTTTTTTTGTCCACTTTATTTTGAAACTTTTTGAAACTAGAAAAATTGAAAACAAAAAACCCCAACAAAATCAAATGGTCCACCAAAATGAGTTATAGTTTTATGTAGCAAATAAGATGGTTGTGCTATACATTTCAAATTCCTTTAAGAAAAAAGGTTTAGCTCCAGAAAATCTGGATCTTGTGTGTCAGGGCTTTTTACTTAACGCTGCGGAATACACATTTTTCCTCCATATTAAACATGTTGCTGTTTTTGGTAGTATACCTGCTTTACCACTGCAAGGGAATATGTTGAGTTAAAGACAACATGCAAACTTACAGTGAGCAAAGCGCCGCACATTGGACAATTGAACTGACCCATGAAACACATGGTGCTGAATTATGTAATACTTTATGGATTTGGCTGACACATTGGACAGCCCAGATGGGGTCTTCATTTAAAAACAACACCTTTGTGTTAGAAAATGTTGACCATCTTTGTTTTTTTGTTTGTTTTTTTTTTAAACAGCTGTATGTGGTAGACTCTGTTCAACTGCATAGGTCACTGATGAAACACATTGCATTATGTTATTAACATGGACTCAGGGCAGACTGCTTTACAATGATCACATGAGAGTACAGACGTGCATCACTAAATTAAGACAAGGTTAGGCTATGCTGCCTGCATGAATACTTAATTCATCTTCTGTTCTGATTACTCATGTAACTAACTTATGAAAAGGAATGATGCATCATGAAATGCCTTGTCCACCCATGATATTTATCTTGATGGCAACCACTGAGACAGTCGCCTCTCTTTGCCAGATCATCAAACCCAGGTGTTATGTCTGATGTTGAAATTATGCAGCATGAAGTACAGATATTTAACCAATGAGTTGGCTGTGAAAGTTTGTTCACACAGCCTCCACAGCAATGGTGGATGAAGTACCTGAAAGCCATAGCCTACTCGAGTAAAACTACAGATATCATACAGGAAAATGACTTTGGTTGAAGTCACCTTTTAGAAGATTACTCGAGTAAAAGTCTTAAAGTATCTGATAGTTACTGTGCTTAAGTACAAAAAGTATTTTTATTAGACTTCATTGAGTGTAATTAAGTATTGAAAGTAAAGGTACAATTAAATGTTGGTAATAAAAAACAAAGCAGTCACAATTGTGAGGATTGTGAAGTTGATTTCTTCTTAACATGTACAGCACCTTTAAAATGGAGCGTATACATTACACTTGAAGAAATACAAGGTCTTCTTCACAATTTTAAAGAAAACCCTTGACTATCCAGGGCTGTAGAACAGTTACCTCTCACACATCTTTATTTCCTTCAATTATTACTTGCCCTCTCTGCTCCCATCATGAAGTCGGTCACATGGTCGAGTGGAATATTATTATAGCATGTAGCATCTGATCTGACATGCAGAATGGGCTCATTTTATTTTGAATAATCAAAATGCATGGGACACAGAAATACATGGAGGTCTGTGAGAGAAGTGGCCAGTGTGGCTGGTTGGCACATCCTTACGTAAGTTACATTACTAGAATGTCATTTAAGGGTGGTGAACAAGAGTCAACTTGAGGCCTTTAATCTAAATTTAGACGACGCCCGGTTGGAAACAAGTCAGGGCGTTGACGCAAATTGAGATGACTCGGTTTGTTCTCACAAACACCGACCCAAGGGCCACATGTGTGCCTTTTCTATGAATTGTAGTTATGGACTTTTTTTTTTTTTTTTGAAAAGGTTATCATGGTCCCTTCCACATGTCACAAGCCACACACAAAAAATGTAGTTTTAACAAATGTAATTACAAGTTTGGCGTCAGTGCCAGCCTTTCACTCATACTATAACATAATATACAGTAACATGTAGACACATAAACGGATGAGTAAAAACAAAACAATAGAATAAATATAAAATGTGCCAAGGAGTTCAGTGGAATAAAGGAATCTATAGGCTAGATAAATAATAAAATGTTAATAGACTGATCATCAATAAAAGAGAAAAAAGAACAATAAAAATTTACAGAGAATTTAAAAGGCAAGTTGCTGAGGCAATAAAAGACTTTGAATTGTGGTTACTTTTACAAGCAGGTAAAATGTAACGACGCCCTGATAGCAACAGAGACAATTCGACTGCAAGGACACCTCCGGAAGAAGCTGAAGTAGTTGTGGCTTTCTGGAGGATTCATCGATTACAAAATCTGGTCAACTCCTGTTTTGCCGCTCCTATAACCTTAGAGCAGATTTCAACAATGCATGACTGTTTTTGTTTCTCAGTGTGAAGCTGTGAAACCAACAGATAAATAAAAAAAACAAAACAAAAAAAAACACAGGAGGCTCTCAATAAAAGACGGCAGACGGACTGACGGGAGTGACGGAGAAGGAATTCAGTTTATGAAGAAAGTGAATTCTCTGTTGCCCTCGCGTCACAATATCTGCAGTGTTTACATCAAATTTAAGATGTTCATCAAAAAAAGCACCCAAGTATTTGGAAGAGGAGACCCTTTCCACAGTTTCATTGTGAATAATGATTTCTTTGGCTATGTCTTTGTTATGTCGAAAATCAATAATCGACTCCTTAGTTTTTAGATACATTGAAGTCCAAAAAATTATGATCACACCAAGAAATACAATCTAAAAAATTCTCCATGGAGGAGGGACAGCAATGTGGCATCGACCTAGAATTTGACCAAGTAGCTGCCCTTGTGTGCTCCTGCATTCATTATAGGCTACATGATAAAAGGTAATGGTGAAAGATTTTTTTTTCTTATTTATGACATCTTTTAGTTCCTTAGTAACCCATGGTTTATTGTTGGGGTAGACTGTAATGTTTTTCAGGGGACATTAGTAAATACACGGAGGGATATGTAGGAAGAATCAGTCTGTGTCAAACAAAAAACAAACAAACAAACAAACAAACAGAAAACCCAACAAAACCAAAACATAACAAATCAAAAAGCAAACAAAAAAAGTCGTCCATCCTGGTATTTCAAAAACGATGTCCTTATTACGTAGATTATTTTCTCCTTGGATCCTTAAATCGTGGACCAGATGAGAAATGTCTTTTTCCAATCCATACAAGTCACAGGATTATTCAATATTCATACCTCTCCGACACATTTTACAAAAAAAGCAAAAAACAAACAAAAAACAGACTTCTAGTTTATTATTAACACAATATTTAACCATATTTTCTGCCAGCAGTACAATTTATAATGAAAGGATGTCCAAAAACATCTCCCCATTTGGCTGATTTATATTTATTTGTGAATATCCCCCAACAATTCATTTATTTCTCCTGAAATATTAAATATAATATATTAAATATATTAATAGGCTTATTAAATATAGCCTACTTCGTCTTTCTACATTCTCAAAAGCATTACACAGCAGTGAGTTTCGACCAAGGAATCTGATTGGACAGGAGGCATTCCATGCGTGCTGATATCCAGTGCTGGGACTTTTAACTATGCAGGTGGTATCATTCCGCTTAACAGGTGTTCCGAGCCGTTAATTAGGCTATGTTAACCGTTAATTAGCCGACATTAAGCATCATAACAAAGTTTGCAACGAGGGACGTATTTCCACAAAAAACAGAGTCAAAAATGATGAATGTTCGCGAGAAAAGGAGGAAGGGACAGGGAGAAGCCTGAGTATTTCACTGTTAATCTCCAGGTATGTTTCTGTGACATCAGAAGACGACGTAACGTAGGCTACTGATTAAGCTAACTCGGCGGCATCACACGTAGCCTATGTCACCAAAGCGACTGTCAACACAATCTTATTTCACTGGCCGCAAATGGAAACACACAGAGGTAGCCTACATCATAGATAGTAGCCAGTCTGTTGTAATGTATAGACCTAGCTTACATAAAGTAGCAAGCTAGTGTGCAGGAGTATTTTGTGGGTTGTTTGGCAACAGTCAAATCCAGTCCCAGGACTATTTGTGCCGGCAGAGCCTAATAGGCTAATTCACAACACAAATCTATGTTGCCGCTTTTTACTCTTAATAAACGGCACTTCTAACACTTTTATAGCCTATAAAACAGTACCACAGTCGAGGTAGTGTTGTTGTAGGCCTACTGAATATCAGCAGCTGTGATAGGCTACTGCTTAAGTAAATTGTGATTGTGGTGGAGCAATTAACCCGTTCAGATCCCCCGTCCATTTGTATGACCATAACTTCTCTGTGATGATGGCTAGGCTATATCTAGCCTATGATAACTCTCATCTGACTCCACCCACATGTGCAGACATAGGCCTATTTAATGGGGTTTATCCCAACAATAATAATAATAATTTTTCCCAATATGGGCTGATAGGGCAGAGACCACAAGCCGCGGATGGACAGCCCACGAGACTGTTTTACTCGTTCCTATGGAAACGTTCCAGCGACAATTACAATCGTTGTAATTGCTGTCATAGGCTATTATAGTTAGGCTACAGATGATCTTCTTTTGCTGTTTTTCGGCCACTTTTCCAAACTATATAACAATCTGAAAGGCTACATTAACTGTTTTACATACACATAAGTTTTGTGTTTTTAGTCGGCTATTGAAAAAAAAAAAAGTCACACACAAAACAAATTCGCGTCCGTATTGCAATGAATTGTGTGCAATTAAATCAGTGAAGTCTGCTGAAGTCTGCACGCCAAGCGGACTCTCCGGAACTCTACAGAAAGTCCGTTTCAGGCCCTTTGTAGACAGGGTGAATTTGGACAGCCCTCAGCACTCCCAGACATCCCGGGTGCGCGCCCGCAAAGTCCGTGAGTCTGCACAAGTGCGGTGAAGTCAACTTTGGATTCGGCCCCGATCTCGCAACCTTATTTCCCTCACTTATGTCTCTTCCTGGACAGGAGAGAGACGCGAGGAGAGAAGAAACAAGGGCAAATGCCTTTAGAGAAATGAGATGTCTTTTCCTCTGAAGCGTCACGTTAAGCGACGTCCGTTTCTGATTAAAGCGGCTATAGGCTTCACGGGCTTTATATAGAAACATTAAGCCTAATGGAGTTTGTGTCTGCACACACATAATATAATATAGCCTAATATAATGTGATATAATATAATATAATATAGCCTAATATAATATAATATAATATAATATAATATAATATAATATAATATAATATAATATAGGCTAATATAGGCCTAATATAATATAATATAATATATGCAGGATTCTATATTTTTGTGTCCTGTTGAGAGTTAGGCTACAGAATGCCATTACAGTATTGATAAATTATTTGTATCCGTATTTATTGGTATTGTGATTGTGAATTCATTATTATAGCTACCCAGAATGTGATGATGGTTTCTTTTGAACACTGGAAATTATTTATTAGGCCGGGTGTTTCATGGAAAATTGACAATCTGTAACTCATCCACCTGACGCTCATGATCAGCCTCGGCGTGACTGAATGGAAATGATGATCAAAACGTTATGTATAAATGTTTCTTGCTGACAGACAGGCTCTCTCTGACTTTAATTGTATCCATAATAAAGGTTGGTGAGAGAATTAGCAGATGCGAAAACCCTTTCGAATAAATGAAGAAAGTGGTTTATAGTCCTTTTCTTGTTCCGATTTTTAACTTGATGGTGATTTAGAAAACAAACATCATATTATGCAAGCATACTCTGATGATGGTGATGGCCCACCGGCAGGCCCGGCCCCAACCAATTTGGCGCCCTAGGCAAGATTTTAGGTGGCGCCCCCCTTGCATCACAGTAAATTCTACTGCCAATTTACATATACTCACAAGAAACTTAATAGCTTTGTCTTTGCCATTTTATTTTATTTTAAGAAAATAAATGGCCCAATCAAAACAGTTAACAATATAATAAATTAGAAATAAATAAATTAATACAAAAATATGAAATTAATATATGAAATACAATAAATAGCCTACACAAACTAAGATCTAACCACCCACAAAATAAAAACGAATCAAGTAACAAAATAATCATATATACAAAAAAAAAATAAGGAAATGCACAAAATAAGATATTAAAGAAATTAGAACTGACAACAAATTACAAGGATTTAAGTAACTGCACAGTTTGCATTGAGTATAATTGCACACAATAACTATATTACAGAAAAAAGAGATTCTACAGAGACCTCTAGTGGTGCTTTTTTTAATACTGCAATAATGACTTAGAAACTACATGCTGCTGCATCACTGCTGGGCTGTGCAGGGGTGGGATTTAGATATTATTGGGTGTTACAGTCGAATAATAAAATGATTCCAAGAATGAAATGAAATGATAATAAAAATAAAAAAACAAAGAGATTCATGATGTTATACTCTACATGTATAATGCATTTATTTTTTCTGCAAATTAGATTAGATTCAATTGTATTGTCATTACAGTGAAATGCTGATTAGCAGAATGCAAAGAAGCAGTAAACTGCAGTATAATATAGCATATGGGAATGCTAAATTATGGATTATTAACATTAATGTTGTGCACTTTGACAGTGATGTAAAGTTTAACACTGTTAACACACGTTAGGACTTAAAAAAGTAACGTTATTATTATCTTTTTTTTTTTTAATCTAATAGGTTTTGCTAAGCAGTTGAATTAATGTGGGCTTATTTTATTCATATTAAGAAATAATAGTACCAACTAGTTTTAAGAATAGTTACACACTTTATTCCCATTTGTGGCGCCCCCTGGACGGACAGCCCCCTTAGCATTTGCCTATACCGCCTCTACACCGGCCCTGCCCATGAGACATAAAATACAATACTTTTCAATGTCTATAATGCTCAGTCATTGTGTAAATTAAGTAAATGCATTTCGGCCAATTCCGATTGTTCTTTTTAAAGCCACTATCGCTGCAGCGATATTTGCTGCAGCCCCGTCCGCAGCAGTACATTGTTTACCTCCTGTGCCAGTAGGTTTGGTTTCTACATACATACATACATACATACATACATAAAATAAGCACAGCAGAAATGTCAAACATGTCACACCACTGTGTTTAGCTAAAATCAGCAAGTTTACCTTCGCTACATAACTCCACAGTTGTAATTAGTTACCAGTTTATACCCTGAAGTGATTGTTGTTGTTAAAGTGACATCATGGCAATTCTGTGGTGTAGATTTGGGAAGAATGAGGTCCCTTAGTCAATTGTGCACCTTAAATGTCCCCTACCAGTATTTTAAACCATCTTTTCTATTCATCATTATCCACTTGCTGAGTTGCCAGGTTGTTTTCTACAAACGTGGGCTATCTTTATAAAGAGTGAAAAAGGCGAGATGGGGGATACCTGACATGCTGATCTGGCAACCATCAGGATGTGGCTACTACACATTTTCATCAGCTGAAGCTCTAATGTTACTGTTAGATCCTGTGAGATGAATGAATGAGATCAATTTAATGATTGAATTAATTTAATGTTGTTTAATGTTTAATTAATTTGATTTAATGTTTAACAATTAAGCATCACTGAGTTATCATAATATCTCATTTGATTTTACATTTGTATTTCAGGTGTTATTTTTTGCTTGCTTGTGTTGATTGCTCAAACATGTCATTTTAACAGTCATCATATTTACTTACTTGTACACAAAGTTGCCGGTAAAAAAACAAACAGAAAAGAGACATGCCGCAAAGAGACATTTGTTTGTAAGAGGAACCAAATTGTATCAAAAAAAAAAAACATTTTCTGTGAGTAGCAGCGATTGACACCAGCAGGTGGAGCTGTAGGCTCTCAGGTGAGCTAATGTGAAATGGCTGGCTGCAACTTGAAAAATTGTTTTTGAGATTGTTTTTTTTCTACACTAATAGCTATTTAAGTATAATTAAAGTGTTCATTAGGGAGGGTTATTGTGTCTCTGTCATACAGTACACTAACTTTTTGTTGTATTACCTGCAGGAAGCATCATCCAATAGATTATCAGGACAGCAGACTGGAGGAAAAGCAGCTGGAGGCTTTGGGTTTCAGGTAAGGTCTAACAGTGGCACAGAGATACAATGTTCACAGAGGCAGTAATACTGCCTATTCAGCATAGTCTTCAATAGGGTGGCATCACTCAATCATTAATTATTATTGATTAATCTGGCTTTTCTTTTGTTGATTAATCGATTCTTTTTTCATCTTTAAAATGTCAGAAAACAGTACAAAATGTCCACAACAAGATCCCGGAGCCAAAAGTGACGTCTTCAAAGTGCTTGTTTTGTTTGACCAACAGCCACAACACAGTGATATTTACTTATCATAGAAAACAGTGATAAACAACAATTACACATGATTTTTACTAAAATAATTTCCTTATCATCAAAATTAATTTACTAACTGCATTTAATAGCTACCTTATGATGCTATAAGATTTTAGGGAATGATGAGGCAGAGACTGATAGTTTGTATTTATCTTTAATGCATCAGTGAAAACAATTTTCATTCATTAACTGATAATGGTTGATGCTGGTTTTAATGCTGGTGGTTACTCTGCGTCTGAGGTGACCGAAAAACAATGGTTCTCTCAGACTGTGTGGCGGTGTTTGAATAAATATGAATCTTATAGCCAAAGTAAAGAATGCACCACTCCCAGTTCTCTCTCTCTGGACAAACTTGATTTACTGACACAACAAAGGCTGAGAGCGCCTGTAAGGCGCTATTGTGACATTTAATTATGGGAAATCACACGGCAGGGTGTGACTATCTGTAAACATCACTACTGCCTTAATTAAAGCTGCTGATGTTAAACATGCTGTGATACATTTTCTATTTCCCCACTAAAATCGCAAAACATCACATGAGAGATGATTTAAATTCCTCAAAGATTTTTTATTCTGTACTCACTGAAAGGTTTCTGACAGAAACTGTACAAACTACACAAAATCTTCTAGAATACAGCATAATTACATAAAAATACTTAAGATATAAAGTATAAATAAGATAGACAGGTTTGATATCATGTATACCACGATGATAAAACTCTACACATTAGTTCTGGGTTGGGATGTGAAGCCCACTATGACCTGCATGTGTTCCTTCATTTAATTCACCATTCAGAAATGGTGAGTGTGATCCACAGTTTACTTTCCAGTGTGGCTGGCTTTACTGGTTTTGGCAGACATGAATAAACAAGACAACATTCATAACTATCAAGTTAAATATTGCAAGAGATCAGTGCTCATTATTTTCTGACATACCAGGGCTTGAAATTATATTAATAATAATTACATTATTCTAATGATGATTCGATGGACCTTGTAGTTAAAGATGATTTGGACAGCAAGTTTATCAGCGGCTCTGTCTTGTGCTGCTGGTATGAAATACTACAATAGATACATGGTTGTACTGTTGGCAGCGTTCACAACATAGCAGCGGGAGTTGGCTGGGCTTGATGTACCAGGACAGCTCATACCAGAACCTAAGTCTGTTTGGTCCCATGTGGTATGTGACTCTAATTTATTATCTGGAGGACAATAGGTCAGGGGAGGGGACTTACAAATCAACCTCAAAACACACCAGAAACCAGAAACCATGAGAGGTTGGGCTTAGGGTTGTCAACCCCAAACAGTAAAATCAAAATAAAACAAAAAAACATATCTGCCACAGAAACATTGATGGAAACCTTCGATGGCCTTGTGTTCCTTAAGGAATACAAGCTTACGCTTGCCCTGTTCATTCGAAGCTGTACACAATTCATGACAATCATGAATCATGGATTTTTACCATTGGCAGTCCTTTTTAGAAATAGTAAACGCAGTCATCATCAGATGGCAATGGTAAATGTAAAATCAGCACTGATGTTATTGCTGGTTTGACAGTAGCCATGACAACAGTACCAGGCAGGATGCGGTGACAAGACTGATCCCGTGGATTACTCCACCTGACACTGTAAATGACGACAAAAGGAAACAAAACATTAGTAAAACAAACACGTGTGCAACTTTGGAAATTTTTGTTCAACTAGCACTCATTATTGCTTACCTATGCCATTCACAGTGATGGAGCTGCCTTCAATGTCAAAGCCGGTGACGATTGAAGATGCGTTGATCAAAACACTTCCAATCTGAGTGTTACTAGGAGCAGATGTGTTCACAAAGCTAACATCCATGATGGTGACGATTGATCCCTCACTGCAGAAAGGGAAAGAACAAAATTATTTGAAATATCACATTTCTGCCACTAGTCTTTTGTTTTAAAACAAATAAATCTTGACAAATTACTTGAATGACACCACTTTCACAGATCTGAAGGAGGAAGGGAATGCCTCTTGAAAAACAGGATGAAGCTGCAGAAACAGAAAATAAGTTGTATTTGCAACTTTTTTTAAATGTCTATTTAGAATGTTTAGTATGTAATCAATTCTTTGAGTTGGTGATTGATCTATCCGATAAAATAAGTCAATAGGTGTGCTAGCATTTTTCTCACAAAGGTTGAGACTAACCTGTCTCTCTATCATTGAAGCTCTCCTTATATAAGCTGGAGATGATGGATTCAGCAAGTCAGTTGTAAATGTGTCTCGAATAGATCTGAAAGACACCCTTGATGTTATGAGATTTGTGGGTGCAGCAGTTGCAGGTGCGGCAGTTGCAGGTGCAGCAGTTGAAGGTGCAGCAGTTGCAGGTGCAGCAGTTGAAGGTGCAGCAGTTGTAGGAGCGGCAGTTGTAGGTGCGGTAGTTTCAGGTTCAGGTGCAGCAGTTGTAGGTGCAGCAGTTGTAGGAGCGGCAGTTGTAGGTGCGGTAGTTTCAGGTTCAGGTGCAGCAGTTGCAGGTGCAGCAGTTGCAGGTGCGGCAGTTGTAGATGCTGCATTTGTCTGAGCGTCAGTTGTGGGAGCAGCAGTGGTTGGTGCTGCCGTTGTTGGTGCAGACATTGTAGGTGCAGCAGTTGGTGCGGCAGTTGTAGGTGCCACAGTGGTAGGTGCAGCAGTTGTAGCTGCAGCTGTTGTAGGTGCGGCAGTCGTAGGTGCAGCTGTTGTAGGTGCGGCGGTTGTTGGTGCAGCTGTTGTACGTGCGGCCGTGGTAGGTGCTGCAGTTGTAGGTGCGGCAGTTGTTGGAGCAGCAGTTGTAGGTGCAGCAGTTGTAGGTGCTGCGGTTGTAGGTGCGGTGGTTGTAGGCGCGGCAGTTGTAGGTGCCGCAGTTGTTGGTGCAGCAGTTGTAGGTGCAGCAGTTGTAGGTACGGCAGTTGTAGGTGCAGCAGTTGTTGGTGCAGCAGTTGTAGGTGCAGCAGTTGTAGGTGCAGCAGTTGTAGGTACGGCAGTTGTTGGTGCAGCAGTTGTAGGTGCAGCAGTTGTAGGTACGGCAGTTGTAGGTGCAGCAGTTGTTGGTGCAGCAGTTGTAGGTGCAGCAGTTGTAGGTGCAGCAGTTGTAGGTACGGCAGTTGTAGGTAGAGCAGTTGTTGGTGCTGCAGTTGTTGGTGCAGCAGTCGTAGGAGCTGCAGTTGTAGGTGCGGCAGTTGTAGGTGCAGCTGTTGTTGGTGCAGCAGTTGTAGGTACGGCAGTTGTAGGTGCAGCAGTTGTTGGTGCAGCTGTTGTTGGTGCAGCAGTTGTAGGTACGGCAGTTGTAGGTGCAGCAGTTGTAGGTGCAGCTGTTGTTGGTGCTGCAGTCGTAGGTGCTGCAGTTGTTGGTGCTGCAGTCGTAGGTGCCGCAGTTGTTGGTGCAGCTGTTGTAGGTGCAGCGGTTGTAGGTACAGCAGTTGTTGGTGCTGCAGTCATAGGTGCCGCAGTTGTTGGTGCTGCAGTTGTAGGTGCAGCGGTTGTAGGTACGACAGTTGTTGGTGCTGCAGTCGTAGGTGCAACAGTTGTAGGTGCAGCAGTTGTAGGTGCAGCGGTTGTAGGTGCGGCAGTTGTTGGTGCTGCAGTCGTAGGTGCCGCAGTTGTTGGTGCAGCAGTCGTTGGAGCGGCAGTTGTAGGTGCAGCAGTTGTAGGTGCGGCAGTTGTAGGTGCAGCAGTCGTTGGTGCAGCAGTTGTTGGAGCGGCAGTTGTAGGAGCTGCTGTTGTTGGTGCAGCAGTTGTAGGTGCAGCTGTTGTTGGTGCGGCAGTTGTAGGTGCACCAGTTGTAGGTGCAGTGGTTGTTGGTGCTGCAGTGGTAGGAGAAGCAGTTGTAGGTGCAGCAGTTGTAGGAGCTGCTGTTGTTGGTGCAGCAGTTGTAGGTGCAGCAGTCGTTGGAGCGGCAGTTGTAGGTGCAGCTGTTGTAGGTGCGGCAGTTGTAGGTGCAGCTGTTGTTGGTGCTGCAGTTGTAGGTGCAGCAGTTGTAGGTGCCGCAGTTGTAGGTGCAGCTGTTGTAGGTGCGGCAGTCGTTGGAGCGGCAGTTGTAGGTGCAGCTGTTGTAGGTGCAGCAGTTGTTGGTGCAGCTGTTGTTGGTGCAGCAGTTGTAGGTGCAGCTGTTGTTGGTGCAGCAGTTGTAGGTGCAGCAGTCGTTGGAGCGGCAGTTGTAGGTGCAGCTGTTGTAGGTGCGGCAGTTGTAGGTGCAGCTGTTGTTGGTGCAGCAGTTGTAGGTGCAGCAGTTGTTGGAGCGGCAGTTGTAGGTGCAGCTGTTGTAGGTGCAGCTGTTGTTGGTGCAGCTGTTGTAGGTGCAGCTGTTGTTGGTGCAGCAGTTGTAGGTGCAGCAGTTGTTGGAGCGGCAGTTGTAGGTGCAGCTGTTGTTGGTGCAGCTGTTGTAGGTGCAGCTGTTGTTGGTGCAGCAGTTGTAGGTGCAGCAGTTGTTGGAGCGGCAGTTGTAGGTGCAGCTGTTGTTGGTGCAGCAGTTGTAGGTGCAGCAGTCGTTGGAGCGGCAGTTGTAGGTGCAGCTGTTGTAGGTGCGGCAGTTGTAGGTGCAGCTGTTGTTGGTGCAGCAGTTGTAGGTGCAGCAGTCGTTGGAGTGGCAGTTGTAGGTGCAACTGTTGTAGGTGCGGCAGTTGTTGGTGCAGCTGTTGTAGGTGCAGTGGTTGTAGGTGCAGCCGTTGTTGGTGCGGCAGTTGTGGGTGCAGCTGTTGTAGGTGCCACAGTTGTGGGTGCAGCTGTTGTAGGTGCAGCAGTTGTAGTTGTTTGTGTTGCACCTGGTGTCATTGTAGCTATAAAGTACCAAAGAAGTCAACAGTTTTATCAAAACCCAGTTTATCTTGCTCTTATATTAAGTAATTACAATATAAAGGTGATTCTACACTCTGATGTTCAGTTATCTAAGAAATATTTGAGGATGTGTCGGGAAGAACTCAACCGTAAGTTGATGCTGTGTTGGTGTCGATCTTACACCTTTTCACCTTTTCACATTTTCTATTACCATTTCAAAGCAACTGGTTCAACATGACTCAGCTCACCTGTTAGAATCAGCAACACTGATACAATGTGTGTGACACCCATCCTGGTTTTCTTTTTCTCTATAAAATCAAACAGAACAGAGATTTACTGACTTTTACGTATTACACAGTGTTAAACCTGCAAATGAGAGTTTTCATAATAGCAGTGATTTTAGTCGTTTTTACTCAGGTTACACAAAACATTCAAAGGGAACTGTTTGATGTAAAAAAATAAGTATAATGCAGTATCTGTCCATGAAATAATCTGTATCCTGATCCATGACTTTAATCTTTGAAATAACTGTAATAAAATGCTTGGTCTTGGTCTTGTCTCTTTGTCAGGATTCTGTATTTTTATTTTGTGACCAGTCAAGAACACAAGCACAGGGATATTACTAAATAACCTGTGTGAAAACGGAGTGTTGAATAAACATGGTGAAGTTGATTTCTTATATGTCTGCTCACAGAGAACAAAATTTACTGCCATAATATTCATCTCCATAATGCCTTTAACTATTTTATAAAAACATTTCTCATGTTATACTAACACATACAGACAATATGGCAATAACAGAGGTGAATGAAGAGGAATCTCCTTTTGTCTTTGTAGGTGTTTTTATGAGAATGTGGATCTTTGAGATCAATTTTGGGAGTGCCTATGGTTTGTATGTCACACAGTTTCTACCATGCAGTGTGGGACTCACACTGGTCTTGGTTTTGGTCTAAACTTGGTCTCAACCTCTAAGTCTTGGTTTTGTCTGAGTCTCCATACACTCTGGTCTTGGTCATGACTTGGTCTCAGTTTAGGTGGTCTGGACTACAGTACTGGTTGTCGTACACTGTACATTTTCATTCATGTGGCTTTCTGACAAAATCCATAAACTGTTGACAAGTGAGAGAAAGGTTAGAAATGCCGAATAAATGGAGATGAAAAACAAAATTAAATAGCACCTATATTTGGGGGAAACTAAAAAAACAAACAAACTAGAATATCAGCTAAAGAGAAAGCTACAACTGGATTTTACAACATTTTATAATAACTTAACGAGGCAGTCACTTATTGTCACTTTAAATATGTGATAATGACAATTAAATTATAATGAACGAGAATACATGAGCATTTCCTAAAGGTAAGACAGAGACTGTTGATAAAATACATTCATACATAAATAAGTAAACACACAAATATTAAACAGACACATGCATACACACACTCTCTCTTCTATACACACTGTGTAAACGTACAAAGGTCTACATATATAAAATGAAAAATGCACTCACCCAAGTGTAAAGATATGAGATGAAGGTATAAATCCCCCCCTTCTATCTGCTTTCAGTGTTAAACACTATTCCAGTGTCTTAATTCAGCCCTGTTCACGTCTGTGATGTTCCAAACCTTCTCACCTTAAGTGACAGTCCACACCTATTATGGCCTTTATATTGGAACAGAATACAAAGCTAATGAAGTGACTCATAGGTAATAACTTCTTAAGAATGTTGTGACACCTTTGTGATAAACAAGTCCACATCATAGGACACAAACTGCCAGATGTCAATACGTCAGTTTCTTGGCTCAGTATAATGGCATACTCCCTTTTTCATCCTGTGCAACAGGTTGCTGGTACATTCCTCCGAAGTGAATGTCAAAGGAAGTTCCTCCAGTGTGATGAGAAGATATGACAAGGAAGTTTATTCAAATTTCTTATAACATGATCATGAAGCAAGGTGAAAGGCACCATAAATAAAACAACAAGAAAAAAAACAAACAAAACAAAACAAGGAAATTGTATATTTAAAAATACTGAATGAATATTGTCTGTGATATTTGTTGTTGTTTTTTTTCCCGGAGAAATGATATACATGGGTGACACAATACATTTTCAGTACAAAACAATATTGTTTAGACAGACACATCTAAAAAAAAAAAAAGTCTTGTTATTTCCACATATTCCTCAGAGTGTCAGATCATGATGTCAGTATGTTTCCCTATAAAATCACTGTTGCAACAATCCCACTATTAGTTTATACATGTGACATCTCCCGGCAGCTCAGAAATGCGCAGGGTGGCAGGGTTGTGCAGTTGTCACCGTGTCAGCGTGGGTTCTCTCCTGGTACTACTTCCCACAGTCCAAAGACATGCAGCTTAATTGGTGACTCTAAATTAGCTGTAGGTGTGATGTGAGTATGAATAGTTGTCTGTCTCTATGTGTCAGCCCTGTGATAGTCTATTGACCTGTCCAGTGTGTACCCTGCCTCTCACCTGGGACCCAACAGGTTAAGCGATTATAGAAATTAATAAGTGAATTAATGTATTACGACAAGTAAGTCAAACTATTCATGTAAATTAAATAGAAGACTTTTCTTCTTTTAAGAAATGAATATTTTCTTTTTAGACTTTTCAAAATCTACAGATACCCTGTTATACTGCTGTTTCTTGAACATGTGTTTCACAAGTGGGTTGAGTGATGTATTTTCATCTTGCCAATTTTTATACAAAGTCAGTGATTTGTATGTCACGCAAATTAATATGAATATCCTTTCTACACGGGCGGCACTCTGGTGTGGTGGTTAGCACTGTCGCCTCACAGCAAGAGGGTTCCCGGTTCGATCCCGGGTGTGGGAGCCCTTCTGTGTGGAGTTTGCATGTTCTCCCCGTGTCAGCGTGGGTTCTCTCCGGGCACTCCGGCTTCCTCCCACAGTCCAAAGACATGCAGACTGGGGATTAGGTTAATTGATAACTCTAAATTGTCCGTAGGTGTGAATGTGAGCGTGAGTGGTTGTCTGTCTCTATGTGTCAGCCCTGCAATAGTCTGGCGACCTGTCCAGGGTGTACCCTGCCTCTCGCCCGATGTCAGCTGGGATAGGCTCCAGCCCCCCCGCGACCCTCAAGAGGATGATGCGGTTAGAAGATGAATGAATGAATGAATGAATGAATCCTTTCTACACACTGGCAGTGGTTAAATCTGAATTGTTCACTGTTCAAAAAATAAGGGGAACACTTAAATCACACATCAGATCATGATGAATGAATAAATCAAGTTGAAAATCTTTACTGATGTACATTGTATAATTTGGTGAGACCAAAGTGACAGTCAATGGAAACCAAAATCATCAACCCACTGAGGGCTGGATTCAAAATCACACCAAAAATCAAAGTAAAAAACTGAAATCAAAGGCTTATCACGGCAACTCAGAACGTGACTCGGTAGTGTGACTCAGATCGCTGACCCATCGCCAAACCAGTCATGCTGGATGATGTTACAGGCAGCATAACGTTCACCATAGTTTCTCCAGACTCACATGTGATCAGTGTTTACCTGCTCTCATCTGTGAAGCCAATGGGTGCTTAATAGTGGTACTGGTGTCCTCTGGTGAATGCCAATGGAGCTGCACGGTGCTGGGCTATGAGCACAGGTCCCACTAGAGGACGTCGGGCCCTCATGCCACCCCCATGGAGTCTGTTTCTGACAGTTTGGTCAGAACATGCAAACTTAGAAAAAGTAAGCGAAGGGCCACACATTGGACAATTGAACTGAACCATGAAACACATTGTGCTGAATTATGTTAAAATTTCAGTGACACAGCAGAATGCTTTACGATAGGCTATTTGGCAGCCTAGAGGGCACCATTTTACCTGCAGCTTTGAGAACACTTGTTTGCACTTTCCCTTATGTGATTAACCTGTGATCTAATTTGCAAGCTAGGACCACTGATTTGCAAAATCTTCTGATTTTATTTTGAAGTAACAAAGTCATGAAAATGCTTGGGACATAGAAACACATAGATAGAGTAAACCTGGAGTAAAATACCTTTACTCTAATTAGGGTTGGGATCCGGTTCTTTTTTGAACCGGGTCCAAAGTTCCGGTTCCGGAATCGGTTCCATCACATTTGGAGTAACGGTTCCTGCAAACGGTTCCTAGATTGTAAAAAAAAAAAAGTCGCGTGCATTTCCATTAGAGTGCGGCACAGGCCGCATATTTCTGTCCGGACCCGACCGAGCCCGACATTATTTAATGACTAAAGCACTGAGTTTGTGTCACACAGTTGTTATGGTTACAGGCTATTTAACAGGCCGGGCGTGCGCCGTGGGTGCTCAGCGGAGAGGGAGACCTCTGTGTTTGAGATGGGAGCGGGCGGCGGGAGGTCTGAGGCTTCCAGCGAGGAGAGAGGGAGAAATATAACAAAATAAGATAAAATAGGAAAAACCTGTCTCCCTCTTTTATTTTATTTTCAGCGTTCAATCAAGGCGGAGGTGGGAGGTCAGAGACTTCCAGCGAGGGGAGTGATAGAAACAAAGAGCCAATGTCTGTGTGTGTTCTGTTCAGGTGCTGTCACGTAAATAACAGTGCCCAAGCATGAATGCATATAAGTATTTTTTTTATTACATTGCTGTGGTTAATTTGAGGTAATAGTGTTACTGTAGAAATCAGAGAATCACTTTTTGTTGTTATATATTCTCAGGGAGATGATACAAGCTCTAAATCTGAAATACACACCACACACAAATGTGTATTTTCCTCTAATTGTACTGTGCAACAGTTAGAATAAAGTTTTTGTATTTGTATGATTGCACTTGTGTTTATTATATACTTGTTTACGTATAGCAAGTATAATGAATATAATGTAGGAATTGGTAAGAGGAATCGGTAAGGAATCGGACTGTTAAGAAGGAATCGGTAAGGAATCAGAATCGTTAAAATCCTAACGAGTCCCAACCCTAACTCTAATACATAGTAATTTAATGGAGTATAAACCAAGCTATACATTTTGTTTAGGAAATGTAGTGGAGTAAAAGTGAAAGTTGACAGAAATATAAATACTCAAGTAAAACAGAGATACTCTAAAATGGACATACACTAAATATTTTAACAAAGTATTGTTACTCTGTTACATTGCACCACTTTTTGGAAACTGTATGATCCAGTGTGCTTGAGAGCAGGGTTGTGCTTGATGTCATTCAATTCTATTTTTTGCATCCAGGGGTGACTTTTTCTTGTTCAGTCTTTGCAAAGCTGGGTAAACTTGGTGTGGAGGTCTGTGAGAGTAGTGGTTGATGTGGCGCATCCTTAAGTCAGTTGCGTTAATTGCGTTACTAGCCTGTTATTTGAGGGTGGTGAACAAGAGTCAACTTGAGGCCTTTAGTCTAATCTAAATTTAGACAACACTGGGTTGGAATCAAGTTAGGCTGTTGACGCAAATTGAGATGGCTCAGGCGTGGGTTGCAGTGTTCTCACAAACAACGGCCCAGGGGTCCGTTTCACAAAGCAGGTTTAGTGAAAACTCAGAGTCTGTTAACCCTGAAATGAGGGAAACTCTGAGTTTTCCGTTTCAAAAAGGGAGGTAACTCAAACCAGAGAAAGAGGGGTAACTCTAGCCTGTTTCAGAGAGAGAGGTAACTTAAGCTCTCGGTCAGTTACCGTAGTAACAGACTCTATGAACCTAACCTGGTCGGGACCAGGTTTTTCTCAATGAACCTCGAGTGTCTCTGTCTCCGCCCTCTTTCAGAGCCACACACTCCATTTGATTTCCTCATTCATTCAGTCAGCAGGCGAGTTTTGGCGTAGCCTAGCTCTGCCGTCTGTCATTTAAAAAATCAGAGTCAGTATATTAGAAGTCCATTAGGCACAGTAGGTGGCGACTTTTTTCACTAACATGGCATGTCCTTTTGATAACAATCCCGTGGATGAAGGTGCAGCATTACTGCGCAGAGAATTAAATATTCGTCAGGAGATGGTTATCAAACCGCGCATAGATGTTTTAGCATTTCCACACAATTATCTTTTTGAGCGGTACCGTTTCACGTCACAGTCCATCATCTACACAACCTAATCCCAGCAGATATTGTGTGTTGCGCTCATACTGTATAAAAATGCGTTGTGTTTCTTTGCAAATGGAAGTTTTTTGTACAATGTCGGAGATGCTGAGCACTTGAGTAGGGCAACTGTATGCAGGGCGGTCAGAAAAGTGTGCTCGTTTAACGGGCATCTGCCTTCTTTCTGTTGGCTGAGTAGAAGTCTGTGTTAGTTTAAATGGGCTTAATTATTTAACAGAACATGATATAGATGAGAAGACATTTATGTGTGTGAAAACAGCATTATGTTGGGGATAAAACAACTGCACAGTCAAACAGCCACTTAATATTTACTTTACAATGTAAAACATTATCAAAATGAAGTACCCCCATGAGATTATGCTGAGCCTTACCTGTTTGAACAATGTTTATATATTTCATCCTAAACTGCTGCCAAGTGCGCTTCTCCTCCGCGGGATTGCACCTAAATGAAATAAACGAATAGGCTACCATTCAAGCAGTTTTCCCCTGCAAAGGACTACATTTAAACTTATGCATTCTCCCACGCCGTCTCCCTCTCTTTTGCAGCTGCAGTGGTGTTGCACTTCTTTTTGAAAACGTGTTCAAACTCGCAGTATGAGTGCATTAAGATTTCTAATTCTAGTTGGGTGAAAAACGCCCTCCCCGTCCCCGTTGCCATGGTGACTCGTCGAATCGGGGCTCCATTGATGCTGGCTTTTTATAGTTGTGGTGCACGCGCTTAACTCCAGGTGAAACTACTCTGAGTTGATTAAACTGATTCAAATCAGCTGTTCTGGAACCAGAAACTCAGAGTTTCCTATCTCAGAGTAGATCAACTCAGAGTTCAGAATTAGACTCAGAGTTTGTTGAACCTGCTTTGTGAAACGGACCCCTGGAGCCATATGTGTGCCCTTTCCTATGAATTGTGGTTATGAACTTTTTTGAAAAGGTTAACACGGTCCCTTCAATATTAGTTTGGAGTCAGCCTAACTATTTTTATTTTTGTGGAATTTCTCCATTGATAAAACCAACCATGAGCCTCCAAAACAAACAAACAAACAAGCAAAAGAACAACAACAAACAAACAAAACGTTGTCCATCTTGTTACTTCAAAAACTATGTACTTATCAGTTAGGCCTATAGTTTGATGTTTTTTTTCCCTCAGAAAATGTTCTGGATCCATCAATCTTAGACCAGATGACGAATATCTTTTTCCAATCCATAGTAGTCACAAGATTATTTAATCTCCAGTCTAAACCTCTCCAACATGTTTCACTGAATGTAGGCTGTCTGTTGCAAAATTGTAAACAAAAACAACAACACATTTCTAGTTAATACTAACACAATATTTAACCATATTTTTGCCAGCAGTACAATTGTTAATGAAGGGATGTCCAAATTAATTTATTAATTAAATAAAAACACAAAATGAAAATCACTCTTGACAGAGGAAAAACCTATACTTAATCTAAGAACAAAAATGATCTAGAAAATAAATGCTATATCTTAAGAAACTAAAACTCACTGACTAAAGCTAGACTAAGAGAAAACAAAGAGAAAATCACTCTACTGAGGCTGTACTACTACTAGGACAAAACAAACGGAAATCAAACTTGAACAAAGTATCAAAACAACAAGACCTGACAATGGCAAATGGCATGGACACGACACTGGTTCTCTCACACAAAGGACAAGACGAACATCGTTTCTTGGACATGACACTTCCCATATGGCAGATATATATTTATTTGTGAATTTCCCTCCAATGATTCTCTTATTTCTCCTCAGAATATTCTTACTTTTTAAAAAGCATTACACAGCAGTTAGTTCCAACCAAGGAATTTGATTGGAGAGGAGGCATTCCATGAGTGCTGTTTAAGCAATATCACACGAGAGGGAGTGATGTTGTACTATGATATCGTCACGGCTGTGATTCGGTCGTAGGCACGAGGCCGCAGGCCGAGACGATATCACAGTACAACATCACGAGCTCGAGTGTGATATTGCTTTTATACAACAGTTCAACAGTTAAATAAGCAAGGCTGATTAAGAAATGTTGAAAAATGAGGACAAAATAGATAATTTAAGCATTTTATTTGTTTTCCGCCAACAAAAATACTTCCCTCAGGACTCCGCTGTCACCTTTGCTATGTAACGCAGACATGGTGCGCCAGGCACTTACTCTTTATACACATTTATCTGCACGTTTCCATTAATTGTGCAGCCGTTGAAATAAGTCTCTGGTGACTGCATGGTGGACTGTCGCTTCACAGGCACAGCCGACTCTGCCTTCTGATCTGACAGTATGTTGCTTTTCTCCAAGTCATTGAGCTCCGCTGATGAAACACTGACAAACCTGGATGTGTGCTCAGATGGATTCAGCTTCTCCTCTCCCTCATCTTCCTCTGATGACCATTCATAGTTCAATTCAAAACTTATTTTAGGAAATAAATCCATATTTTTGGCTGTTTGACAGTGGATAAATTAATTAGCCTACAACGCAACTGCTGACCTAACTGACACTAACCGTGAGTTTTGATTTGATTGTTGAATGCAATCAGCTGTGAGGCGGAGTGATACATACACAGTGAAATAATCGTGATGTTGTACTCCAATATCGTCACGGTTTTACTGTCTCTCGACCAATCAGATTGCAGGGCCGGAACTAACTGTTGTATAATAATAATGTTGTATATAATAAACAATGAATGTTCCTGAGAAAAGGAGGAAGGGACGGGAAGAAGCCTGAGTATTTCACTGTAAATCTCCAGGTTTGTTTATATGACTTCAGAAGATGACGCAACGTACTGATTAAGCTAACGCCTCGGTATCACACTTATGTCACCAAAGCGACTGTCAACAGACTGGCCGCAAAATAAATGGAAACACACAGAGGTAGCCTACATGATAGATAGTAGCTGGTCTGTGGTAACGTATAGACCTAGCTTACACAAAGTAGCAAGCTAGTGTGCAGGAGTATTTTGTGGGTTGTTTGGCAATGGTCTAGTCCAGTCACAGAACTATTTGTGTTGGCAGAGCCTAATAAATCATTGAATAAATATATAAATCTTAACCTGCTGCTGTTTTTTTTTTACTGTTAATAAATGGCACTTACAGAGCTGTTATATAACAACAATATGACAGTTAAAGTGGTGCTGCTGTAAATATCAGAACAGCTGTGATAAGCTGCTGCAGGAGGCCACAGGTACAACAGCACTCCCTCTTCTGTGATATTGCTTAAATAAATTATGATCTTGGTGGAGCAATTAACCCGTTCAGACCCCCTGTCCATCCCATGACCATAACTTTTTTATGATGGCTATATCTATGATAAGTCTCATCTGACTCCACCCACATGCCCAGACATATTTGATGGGCTGTCTATAAACCAATCACAGCATTCTAGGCCTACATCATCTAAAGTCGACTGCAATAGAGCCACACCCTCTTTTTTAACCAGCATGTCGGACTGTGAGGCAAGGAGGACTTAGGAAACACGGATCAGTCTATTAATCATATTGATGTTGTATTACTTACACTTGTCACAAAATCATATGAAAGATTTATGGCTTTAACTGTGTGTTTTTTGAAAAATATCCATGCGAAGGGTTCTGAGGGGCTTAAATTTGAAAAAGCAACTCTGGATCTGTTATAGACGGAATCACACTGTTGTTGGGACCTGACCTCGTAAGTCAGAGTGAGAGAGAGTGTGAGTGAGAGTGTGTGTGATAGTGTGTGTGAGTGGGTGGGTGGCTGACAACAGAAATCTACAAGATGGCTGAATCAAAGATGGCTTCAGCCCGGGGAGGTTTTGCCTGACCATATGGAACGTCAGGACAAGGGAAAAGAAGCAGGAAGTTTGTCTCCCCTCTGTCGGTGTAGCTATGGTCAAAGCCAATTTGAGTATCAGTAGTATGGGTATGCAATATGTGTTACAAAAGGGGCTGGGTTAGTACAGAGGATGTTTAGCTGCATGCAAGAAAGCATCAGCAAACAAAAATCACTTAGCTTTGGTGAAGCCAACTAACCAATGACCTAATTTCAACAAAGATCACAACAAATAACTCAATAAACAGCATTAAATCAAAATTAACAGAATCAAAGTCTTGCTTAACCTGTACAATTGTCATAATTCTATGCCCAGTTGTTACATTACCAATTCCTAAATGCATGGAAGAGTTGCTTTGTGGCGTGCTGCTTATGTTAGCCAACAGTTGGAGTGTGGAAAGAGCTGTGGTTCCAGGTACAGCCTTTGCTGTGTCTTTGCTCTAAATATAATAAGCTTTATTTGTATAGCACCTTTCCAAACAAAGTTACAAGGTGCTTTAATGAGGGTTTTTTGAGAAGTGGTTGTACTAATGCAGTCTTGAAGTGGTCGGGAACTATGCCTGATGAGAGGAAGGAGTTAATTATAGTTAAAACAAAAGGACAAACTAAATGCAGGACTTCTTTAAGGAAGCGGGTGGGGAGGATATCAAGAGGACAGGATGTGGGCTTCATGTTGGAGATGGTTTTACCAAGATGTTGTATTAAGACAGGGTGAAATAAATTTAAAGAACACGACAGATTAATGGGTGGATCGAGTGTTACAAGAGGCAGTGGGGTGATTTGATTTCTTATTGTACTGACTTAGAAAAGAAAGATAAAAACTCCTCACATGTCTCCGTATTAAAAAACACTCTGGTGTTATGCTGGTTTTTCTCATTAAAATTTTTATACTGTCAAAGTGGACAGTTAATCGTGTGGCCTTCCATTTCCATTCTGCTTGACGGCAGATTCTCAGATTCGCGAATTTTCTCATTTATCCAGGGTTGAGAGGTATTTTTAGGCTTTTCAGTTATAAAAGGTGCAACTCTGTCTAGAATGTGTGAGCAGGTGCTGTTAAAACCATTTAAAATATTGTTAGTGTTCATTAAAGAGCAAATCTGGAACTCAGAGGAAGCAAATTCTTGACAGAATATGGAGGCAGAGGTTGAATTAAAAATGCGGGAGCGTGTCTGACTTTCAGGTTGGTTTGAGATAATGGGCAAGGTGGTGTTAAATAAAATACAATTATGATCAGTGACCCTAATATCAATACAGAGCGTGTTACAGTAATTCCAGTATATAAAATGAGATCCAGTGTGTGGTCTTGGTGTGAGTAGGACCAGTAGGAGCGAGAGACAAACTAAAAGATTCCACCAGATTTAAAAACTCATTAGCTAAAAACTTCTTAGGGCAACAAATATGCACATTAAAATCACCTAAAATTAAAATATTATCGAATTTAGGGATAGCAATTGACAATAATTCTGAGAATTCTGTGATAAAACCAGTTGTAGATTTTGGTGGTCTATAAATAAGAATACAGAGGGTGCGTGCGCTACCCGAAACAGTGAAACAGAGGGATTCAAAGGTAGTGAAAGACCCAAAAGTGGTCAACATTTAACAACATTTAAAACAGTTTTTATAGAAAACAGCTAGACCACCCCCTTGGCCAATTAATCTGGGTTGGTACAGGTAAGAGTAGCCAGGGGGACTTGTTTCTATTAAAGGAGCTATGTCATCCTAGGTCAGCCATGATTCAGTGATTAGAAAAAAATCAAGATCATGGCTGACAATAAAATCGCTACATAAAAATGATTTATTAGAAAGGGATCTGACATTAAGAAGACCAAGTTTACTGTTAAAAGCAGTGGAATGTACGCTATCTGGAGTTGGTGTACACTTAACTGAAATGAGGTTACTATTGGTTACTAAAGGTGCAGGTCTGAGGAGACCAGTCGCTCCGTGTCTTTGCAGTTAGACGCTGGGGTGCTAACTCAACCTGGTTCTCCTTGTTGCTGGAAAGTTGGTTGCAAACCCTGTGTTTAGCACACTTACTTGCAAGATCATCAGGTTCTGTGTCCGCTTGAAGCAGGCCACATTGTGAGCAGCAGCTGCAGCTCCTGCTGTGAGCATGCAGAGGTGAGAAAACAGGGGAAAGGTGTAGCAGGCCCTCCTGTGTGATGCCCTACCTCTTCAGAGGTTTAGGAGCAAGAGCCAGTCAGCAGCTCGGGAGACAGAAGAGCGATGTTAAGACTTTGCTGTAAGTTGGCTTGGTGACATCACAGAGTCACATGTCTCTGTATGTTTTATCAAACATGATAACAAAGACAACAAAGTACATAAAATAAGCACAGCATAAATATCAGACATGTCGTGGTTAGCTATATATCTTTAAATGTTACAGTTGAAAATGACAACAGGAATCAACAAGTTTGCCAATTTTACACATCTCCACAATTGTAATCACTTGCCAGTTTTCTACAAGTGATGTCATGACAATTCGGTCTTTCAAATGACAATTTGTTGTTCAAGATATGTCATTGTCATATGTCAGTATTAATAGAATGAAATTGGAATATTTCTGTTTTCCAAATGTATCTATTTGGGGGGAAATTATGTTTATATACCAATTTCTAAGCAAGTATTTGGTGTGTTAAAATTAAATGATTTCACAGGTAGCTTCTCAGTTCCACAGACATTTCATTAAATTATCGCATTATTTTAAGTTTCAAAGCTCAATACTTTGATTAATACCCTTTAAAAACACATGCACAAAGCACAAACAAAAAGCATCTTGTGCCAATTCAAATTAGTGGTGTAGATTAGGGTAGAATGAGGTCCCATAGTCAATTGCGCACCTTAAATGTCCCCTACTAATATTTTAAACCACCTTTTCTTTCCATCATTATCTAGTGAGGTACTTGCCGAGTTGCCAGGTTGTTTTCTGCAAACGTGGGCTATCTTTACAAAGAGTGAATGAGTGAGATATGGGAAATACCTGACCCACTGATCTGGCAACCGTCAGGATGGCTACTACACATTTTCATTAGCTGAAGCTCTAATGTTACTGTTAGCTCATGTGAGATGGATGAATGAGATCAATTTAATGTTTAAGAAATTAAAATCCAGGTATTTTGCTTGTTTGTGTTGATTGCTTGAACATGGAATTTTAACATCCACCATCTTTACTTACTTGTAGACAGAGTTGCCAGTAAAAAAGAAAAAAATGAGACAAATTGTAACAAAATAACAATCTTCTGTTAGTAGGAACTATCAACACCAACACAGGCAAGTGGAGCTGTAGGCTCTCAGGTGAGCTAATGTGAAATGGCTGGCTGTAATTTGAAAAATAGTTTCTGAGATTGCCTAATGGCAGATTAATGTTGCAGAGCACTGCCATAGTTCTGTGTAGCCCAAACTAAATCAGATGACTGAAAAATGATGTCTTCAAAGTGCATGTTCTGTTTGACCAACAGTCCAAACGCAGTGATATTTACTTATCATAGAAAACAGTGATAAACAACAAGTACACATGATTTTTACTTAAATAATTTCCTTATCATCAAAATTAATTTACTAACTGCATTTAATAGCTACCTTATGACACTATAAGATTTTACGGAATGATGAGGCAGAGACTGATAGTTTGTATTTATCTTTAATGCATCAGTGAAAACAATTTTCATTCACACAACTTATCTTCAATCAGCAGTGATTTATCACCTACTTAAAACAACAAAAGAGTATCACAGATTATGATATAAATGTTAATGCATACAAGATTTTTTATTTGTCATGTTTGTTTTTTGATCATTAGAAAGGCAGTATTTCTTACAAAAACTGTACAAACATTAAGTTCTCTGAATACACATAGAAATAAAAATAAATAAATGTAGTGAGTGGCTCATTATACAATACACTGTTCTGACACTGCATTAATGATTACCACAACCTATAAAATAAATCTGACAGTTTGTGTTTGAACAAAGAACACACTATAGCGAGTTTTACTTCAGTAAAATTAAGATTTTTAAACCTTACTAACTGAACAGCTCTTAAAGACTTCAAGTCAAATTCCTCAATAATCTGAATATATATAGTGATGTTGGGGTTTTCACAGCCCCTTTAAAGGTGTTTGCAACAACCTCAGCCTGTGGGATTTGATCTGGTGATGCCATGTTGGTGAACTTGAGCCACACCTCTGAAAGTCATCTGCACCTTTATTACTTCTTTACTAATCACAGTGACATTCTTTGCTCCTGTAGAGTCTGTTTAGACATACCTCTAAGATAACAGAGGTGTCTGTTTTGTCCACTTTTAAAAAGAAGATCTTTGCAAATAAGAAGCCTTCTAAGAAGATTTATTGTAAACGTCATTCTCACTGTGGCAGTTTTAAGTCTTTTGTATCATGGCTGTATATCAAAATGCTTTTTGTGAGAGTCATTGCAAAAAATTAACTGATAGTGGTTGATGCTGGTTTTAATGCTGGTGGTTACTCTGTGTCTGAGGTGACCGAAAAACAATGTTTCTCTGTGTGGTGGTGTTTGAATAAATATGAATCTCATAGCCAAAGTAAAGAATGCACCACTCCCAGTTCTCTCTCTCTGGACAAACTTGATTTACTGACACAACAAAGGCTGAGAGCGCCTGTAAGGCGCTATTGTGACATTTAATTATGGGAAATCACACGGCAGGGTGTGACTATCTGTAAACATCACTACTGCTTTAATTAAAGCTGCTGACGTTAAACATGCTGTGATACATTTTCTATTTCTCCACTAAAATCGTTAAACATCTCGTGAGAGATGATTTAAATTCCTCAAAGATTCTGTTCTCTGATCATTGAAAGGTTTCTGACAGAAACTGTACAAACTACACAAAATCTCCCAGAATACAGCTATGCATGATTACATAGAAATACTTTGTATAAATAAGATAATAGACAGTTTTGATTTCATGTATACCATGATGATAAAACTTTACACATTAGTTCTGGGTTGGGATGTGAAGCCCACTATGACCTGCATGTGTTCCTTCATTTAATTCACCATTCAGAAATGGTGAGCGTGATTCACAGTTTACTTTCCAGTGTGGCTGGCTTTACTTGTTTTGGCAGACATGACTAAACAAGACAACATTTGTAACTATCAAGTTAAATATTGCAAAAGGACAGTGCTCTTTGAAACAAAATTCATTTGTGCATTAATAGTGCATTTATTTTCTGACATCTCGAGGCTTAAAGTTATATTGTTTGGCTAATTATTCTAATGATGATACGATGGACCACGTAGTTAAAGATGATTTGGACAGCAAGTTTATCAGCAGCTCTGTCTTGTGCTGCTGGTATGAAATACTACAATAGATACATGGTTGTACTGTTGGCAGCGTTCACGACATAGCAGCAGGAGTTGGCCTGGCATGATGTACCAGGACAGCTCATACCAGAACCTAAGTCTGTTTGGTCCCATGTGGTATGTGACTCTAATTTATTATCTGGAGGACAATAGGTCAGGGGAGGGGACTTACAAATCAACCTCAAAACACACCAGAAACCAGAAACCATGAGAGGTTGGGCTTAGGGTTGTCAACCCCAAACAGTAAAATCAAAATAAAACAAAAAAACATATCTGCCACAGAAACATTGATGGAAACCTTCGATGGCCTTGTGTTCCTTAAGGAATACAAGCTTACGCTTGCCCTGTTCATTCGAAGCTGTACACAATTCATGACAATCATGAATCATGGATTTTTACCATTGGCAGTCCTTTTTAGAAATAGTAAACGCAGTCATCATCAGATGGCAATGGTAAATGTAAAATCAGCACTGATGTTATTGCTGGTTTGACAGTAGCCATGACAACAGTACCAGGCAGGATGCGGTGACAAGACTGATCCCGTGGATTACTCCACCTGACACTGTAAATGACGACAAAAGGAAACAAAACATTAGTAAAACAAACACGTGTGCAACTTTGGAAATTTTTGTTCAACTAGCACTCATTATTGCTTACCTGTGCCATTCACAGTGATGGAGCTGCCTTCAATGTCAAAGCCGGTGACGATTGAAGATGCGTTGATCAAAACACTTCCAATCTGAGTGTTACTAGGAGCAGATGTGTTCACAAAGCTAACATCCATGATGGTGATGATTGATCCCTCACTGCAGAAAGGGAAAGAACAAAATTGTTTGAAATATCACATTTCTGCCACTAGTCTTTTGTTTTAAGACAACAAAAAATCTTGACAAATTACCTAAATGACACCACTTTCACAGATCTGAAGGAGGAAGGGAATGCCTCTTGAAAAACAGGATGAAGCTGCAGAAACAGAAAATAAGTTGTATTTGCAACTTTTTTTTTAAATGTCTATTATTCAGAATGTATAGTAAGTAATCAATTCTTTGAGTTGGTGATTGATCTATCTGAAAAAAAAAGTCAGTAGGTGTACTAGCATTTTTCTTACAAAGGTTGAGACTAACCTGTCTCTCTATCATTGAAGCTCTCCTTATATAAGCTGGAGATGATGGATTCAGCAAGTCAGTTGTAAATGTGTCTCGAACAGATCTGAAAGACACCCTTGATGTTATGAGATTTGTGGGTGCAGCAGTTGCAGGTGCGGCAGTTGTAGGTGCGGCAGTTGTCTGAGCAGCAGTGGTTGGTGCAGCAGTTGTTTGAGCAGCAGTTGTTGGTGCTGCCGTTGTTGGTGCAGACATTGTAGGTGCAGCAGTTGGTGCGGCAGTTGTAGCTGCAGCTGTTGCAGGTGCGGCAGTCATAGGTGCAGCTGTTGTAGGTGCTGCAGTCGTAGGTGCAGCAGTCGTTGGAGCGGCAGTTGTAGGTGCTGCAGTGGTAGGTGCGGCGGTTGTTGGTGCTGCAGTTGAAGGTGCAGCCGTTGTAGGTGCTGCAGTTGCAGTTGCAGCAGTTGCAGGTGCGGCAGTTGTAGCTGCTGCAGTTGTTTGGGCAGCAGTTGTAGGTGCAACAGTGGTTGGAGCAGCAGTTGTAGGTGCAGCAGTAGTTTGAGCAGCTGTTGTAGGTGCGGCAGTTGTCGGTGCTGCAGTTGTTGGAACAGCAGTTGTAGGTGCTGTAGTTGTAGGTGCAGCTGTTGTAGGTGCGGTAGTTGTAGGTGCAGCTGTTGTAGGTGCGGCAGTCGTAGGTGCATCAGTCGTTGGAGCAGCAGTTGTAGGTGCAGCTGTTGTAGGTGCTGCAGTGGTAGGTGCAGCAGTTGTAGGTGCGGCAGTTGTAGGTGCAGCAGTTGTTGGAGCGGCAGTTGTAGGTACTGCCGTCGTAGGTGCAGCCGTCGTAGGTGCAGCAGTCGTTGGAGCAGCAGTTGTAGGTGCGGCAGTTGTAGGTGCAGCAGTTGTAGGTACGGCAGTCATAGGTGCGGAAGTTGTAGGTGCAGCCGTCGTAGGTGCAACTGTCGTAGGTGCAGCAGTCGTTGGAGCAGCTGTCGTAGGTGCAGCTGTCGTAGGTGCAGCAGTCGTTGGAGCAGCAGTTGTAGGTGCGGCAGTTGTAGGTGCAGCCGTTGTTGGTGCAGCAGTTGTAGGTACGGCAGTCGTAGGTGCGGCAGTTGTAGGTGCAGCAGTTGTAGGTGCGGCAGTTGTAGGTGCAGCCGTTGTTGGTGCAGCAGTTGTAGGTGCGGCAGTTGTTGGTGCAGCTGTTGTAGGTGTGGCAGTTGTAGGTGCAGCGGTTGTAGGTGCAGCAGTGGTAGGTGCAGCAGTTGCAGGTGCGGCAGTTGTTGGTGCGGCAGTCGTGGGTGCAGCAGTTGTCAGTGCCACAGTTGTTGGAGCAGCAGTTGTAGGTGCAGCAGTTGTAGGTGCAACAGTTGTTGGTACGGCAGTTGTGGGTATAGCAGTCGTGGGTGCAGCAGTTGTTGGAGCAGCAGTTGTAGGTGCAGCTGTTGTAGGTGCTGCAGTGGTAGGTGCGGCAGTCGTGGGTGCAGCAGTCGTGGGTGCAGCAGTTGCTGGAGCAGCAGTTGTGGGTGCAGCTGTTGTAGGTGCAGCAGTTGTAGGTGCAGCAGTTGTAGGTGCGGCAGTTGTTGGTGCAGCTGTTGTAGGTGCTGCAGTTGTAGGTGCAGTGCTTGTTGGTGCTGCAGTTGTCGGTGCAGCAGTTGTAGGTGCGGCTGTTGTGGGTGCAGCAGTTGTAGGTGCAGCGGTTGTTGGTGCAGCAGTTGTAGGTGCGGCCGTCGTAGGTGCAGCAGTTGTTGGTGCAGCGGTTGTAGGTGCGGCAGTTGTAGGTGCGGTAGTGGTAGGTGCGGCAGTTGTAGGTGCAGCTGTTGTTGGTGCGGCATTTGTAGGTGCGGCAGTCGTAGGTGCGGCAGTTGTAGGTGCAGCTGTTGTTGGTGCAGCTGTTGTAGGTGCGGCTGTCGTAGGTGCAGCAGTTGTTGGAGCGACAGTTGTGGGTGCAGCTGTTGTAGGTGCAGCGGTTGTTGGAGCGGCAGTTGTAGGTGCGGCAGTTGTAGGTGCGGTAGTTGTGGGTGCAGCTGTTGTTGGTGCAGGTGTTGTAGGTGCTGCAGTTGTTGGTGCGGCAGTTGTAGGTGCGGCAGTCATAGGTGCGGTAGCTGTGGGTGCAGCTGTTGTTGGTGCAGCTGTCGTAGGTGCAGCAGTCATTGGAGCGGCAGTTGTGGGTGCAGCTGTTGTTGGTGCAGCTGTTGTAGGTGCAGCAGTCGTTGGAGCGGCAGTTGTGGGTGCAGCTGTTGTTGGTGCAGCTGTTGTAGGTGCGGCAGTCATAAGTGCGGCCGTCGTAGGTGCAGCAGTTGAGGGTGCAGCTGTCATTGGTGCGGCAGTTGTAGGTGCGGCAGTCGTAGGTGCGGCAGTTGTGGGTGCAGCTGTTGTTGGTGCAGCTGTTGTAGGTGCAGCAGTCGTTGGAGGGGCAGTTGTGGGTGCAGCTGTTGTTGGTGCAGCTGTTGTAGGTGCAGCAGTCGTTGGAGCGGCAGTTGTGGGTGCAGCTGTTGTCGGTGCGGCAGTGGAAGGTGCGGCCGTTGTAGGTGCAGCTGTTGTTGGTGCGGCAGTCGTGGGTGCAGCTGTTGTTTGTGCAGCTGTTGTAGGTGCGGCAGTTGTTGGTGCGGCAGTTGTAGGTGCGGCAGTCGTAGGTGCGGCAGTTGTGGGTGCAGCTGTTGTTGGTGCAGCTGTCGTAGGTGCAGCAGTCGTTGGAGCGGCAGTTGTGGGTGCAGCTGTTGTCGGTGCGGCAGTGGAAGGTGCGGCAGTTGTAGGTGCAGCCGTTGTTGGTGCGGCAGTCGTGGGTGCAGCAGTTGTAGGTGCAGCTGTTGTAAGTGCAGCAGTTGTGGGTGCAGCAGTTGTTGGTGCAGTAGTTGTAGGTGCGGCAGTCGTAGGTGCGGCAGTTGTGGGTGCAGCTGTTGTAGGTGCAGCAGTCGTTGGAGCGGCAGTTGTAGGTGCGGCAGTTGTGGGTGCAGCTGTTGTTTGTGCAGCTGTTGTAGGTGCAGCAGTCGTTGGAGCGGCAGTTGTGGGTGCAGCTGTTGTCGGTGCGGCAGTGGAAGGTGCGGCCGTTGTAGGTGCAGCTGTTGTTGGTGCGGCAGTCGTGGGTGCAGCTGTTGTTTGTGCAGCTGTTGTAGGTGCTGCAGTTGTTGGTGCGGCAGTTGTAGGTGCGGCAGTCGTAGGTGCGGCAGTTGTGGGTGCAGCTGTTGTTGGTGCAGCTGTTGTTGGAGCGGCAGTTGTGGGTGCGGCTGTTGTTTGTGCAGCTGTTGTTGGTGCAGCTGTCGTAGGTGCAGCAGTCGTTGGAGCGGCAGTTGTGGGTGCAGCTGTTGTCGGTGCGGCAGTGGAAGGTGCGGCAGTTGTAGGTGCAGCCGTTGTTGGTGCGGCAGTTGTGGGTGCAGCTGTTGTGGGTGCAGCTGTTGTTGGTGCAGCTGTTGTGGGTGCAGCTGTTGTTGGTGCAGCTGTTGTTGGTGCGGCCGTTGTAGGTGCAGCTGTTGTTGGTGCGGCAGTCGTGGGTGCAGCTGTTGTTTGTGCAGCTGTTGTTGGTGCAGCTGTCGTAGGTGCAGCAGTCGTTGGAGCGGCAGTTGTGGGTGCAGCTGTTGTCGGTGTGGCAGTGGAAGGTGCGGCAGTTGTAGGTGCAGCCGTTGTTGGTGCGGCAGTCGTGGGTGCAGCAGTTGTAGGTGCAGCTGTTGTAGGTGCAGCAGTTGTGGGTGCAGCAGTTGTTGGTGCGGCAGTTGTAGGTGCGGCAGTCGTAGGTGCGGCAGTTGTGGGTGCAGCTGTTGTTGGTGCAGCTGTTGTAGGTGCAGCAGTCGTTGGAGCGGCAGTTGTGGGTGCAGCTGTTGTAGGTGCGGCAGTTGTAGGTGCAGCCGTTGAAGGTGCAGCAGTTGTAGGTGCTGCAGTGGTAGGTCCCGCAGTCGTAGGTGCAGCCGTTGTTGGTGCGGCAGTTGTGGGTGCAGCTGTTGTTGGTGCAGCTGTTGTAGGTGCGGCAGTTGTAGGTGCAGCGGTTGTAGGTGCGGCAGTTGTAGGTGCAGCCGTTGTTGCTGCAGCAGTTGTAGGTGCAGCAGTCGTTGGAGCGGCAGTTGTGGGTGCAGCTGTTGTTGGTGCGGCAGTCGTGGGTGCAGCTGTTGTTTGTGCAGCTGTTGTAGGTGCTGCAGTTGTTGGTGCGGCAGTTGTAGGTGCGGCAGTCGTAGGTGCGGCAGTTGTGGGTGCAGCTGTTGTTGGTGCAGCTGTTGTTGGAGCGGCAGTTGTGGGTGCGGCAGTTGTAGGTGCAGCCGTTGAAGGTGCAGCAGTTGTAGGTGCTGCAGTGGTAGGTCCCGCAGTTGTAGGTGCAGCAGTTGTTGGTGCGGCAGTTGTGGGTGCAGCTGTTGTGGGTGCAGCTGTTGTTGGTGCAGCTGTTGTGGGTGCAGCTGTTGTTGGTGCAGCTGTTGTTGGTGCGGCCGTTGTAGGTGCAGCTGTTGTTGGTGCGGCAGTCGTGGGTGCAGCTGTTGTTTGTGCAGCTGTTGTAGGTGCTGCAGTTGTAGGTGCAGCAGTTGTTGGAGCGGCAGTTGTGGGTGCAGCTGTTGTTGGTGCGGCAGTGGAAGGTGCGGCCGTTGTAGGTGCAGCTGTTGTTGGTGCGGCAGTTGTGGGTGCAGCTGTTGTTTGTGCAGCTGTTGTAGGTGCTGCAGTTGTTGGTGCGGCAGTTGTAGGTGCGGCAGTCGTAGGTGCGGCAGTTGTGGGTGCAGCTGTTGTTGGTGCAGCTGTCGTAGGTGCAGCAGTCGTTGGAGCGGCAGTTGTGGGTGCAGCTGTTGTCGGTGCGGCAGTGGAAGGTGCGGCAGTTGTAGGTGCAGCCGTTGTTGGTGCGGCAGTCGTGGGTGCAGCAGTTGTAGGTGCAGCTGTTGTAGGTGCAGCAGTTGTGGGTGCAGCAGTTGTTGGTGCGGCAGTCGTTGGAGCGGCAGTTGTGGGTGCAGCTGTTGTCGGTGCGGCAGTGGAAGGTGCGGCCGTTGTAGGTGCAGCTGTTGTTGGTGCGGCAGTCGTGGGTGCAGCTGTTGTTTGTGCAGCTGTTGTAGGTGCTGCAGTTGTTGGTGCGGCAGTTGTAGGTGCGGCAGTCGTAGGTGCGGCAGTTGTGGGTGCAGTTGTTGTTGGTGCAGCTGTTGTTGGAGCGGCAGTTGTGGGTGCGGCAGTTGTAGGTGCAGCCGTTGAAGGTGCAGCAGTTGTAGGTGCTGCAGTGGTAGGTCCCGCAGTTGTAGGTGCAGCAGTTGTTGGTGCGGCAGTTGTGGGTGCAGCTGTTGTGGGTGCAGCTGTTGTTGGTGCAGCTGTTGTGGGTGCAGCTGTTGTTGGTGCAGCTGTTGTTGGTGCAGCTGTTGTTGGTGCGGCCGTTGTAGGTGCAGCTGTTGTTGGTGCGGCAGTCGTGGGTGCAGCTGTTGTTTGTGCAGCTGTTGTAGGTGCTGCAGTTGTAGGTGCAGCAGTTGTTGGAGCGGCAGTTGTGGGTGCAGCTGTTGTCGGTGCGGCAGTGGAAGGTGCGGCCGTTGTAGGTGCAGCTGTTGTTGGTGCGGCAGTTGTGGGTGCAGCTGTTGTTTGTGCAGCTGTTGTAGGTGCTGCAGTTGTTGGTGCGGCAGTTGTAGGTGCGGCAGTCGTAGGTGCGGCAGTTGTGGGTGCAGCTGTTGTTGGTGCAGCTGTCGTAGGTGCAGCAGTCGTTGGAGCGGCAGTTGTGGGTGCAGCTGTTGTCGGTGCGGCAGTGGAAGGTGCGGCAGTTGTAGGTGCAGCCGTTGTTGGTGCGGCAGTCGTGGGTGCAGCAGTTGTAGGTGCAGCTGTTGTAGGTGCAGCAGTTGTGGGTGCAGCAGTTGTTGGTGCGGCAGTTGTAGGTGCGGCAGTCGTAGGTGCGGCAGTTGTGGGTGCAGCTGTTGTTGGTGCAGCTGTTGTAGGTGCAGCAGTCGTTGGAGCGGTAGTTGTGGGTGCAGCTGTTGTCGGTGCGGCAGTGGAAGGTGCGGCCGTTGTAGGTGCAGCTGTTGTTGGTGCGGCAGTCGTGGGTGCAGCTGTTGTTTGTGCAGCTGTTGTAGGTGCTGCAGTTGTTGGTGCGGCAGTTGTAGGTGCGGCAGTCGTAGGTGCGGCAGTTGTGGGTGCAGCTGTTGTTGGTGCAGCTGTCGTAGGTGCAGCAGTCGTTGGAGCGGCAGTTGTGGGTGCAGCTGTTGTCGGTGCGGCAGTGGAAGGTGCGGCAGTTGTAGGTGCAGCCGTTGTTGGTGCGGCAGTCGTGGGTGCAGCAGTTGTAGGTGCAGCTGTTGTAGGTGCAGCAGTTGTGGGTGCAGCAGTTGTTGGTGCGGCAGTTGTAGGTGCGGCAGTCGTAGGTGCGGCAGTTGTGGGTGCAGCTGTTGTTGGTGCAGCTGTTGTAGGTGCAGCAGTCGTTGGAGCGGCAGTTGTGGGTGCAGCTGTTGTAGGTGCGGCAGTTGTAGGTGCAGCCGTTGAAGGTGCAGCAGTTGTAGGTGCTGCAGTGGTAGGTCCCGCAGTTGTAGGTGCAGCCGTTGTTGGTGCGGCAGTTGTGGGTGCAGCTGTTGTGGGTGCAGCTGTTGTTGGTGCAGCTGTTGTAGGTGCGGCAGTTGTAGGTGCAGCCGTTGTTGCTGCAGCTGTTGTAGGTGCAGCAGTTGTAATTGTTTGTGTTGCAGCTGGTGTCATTGTAGCTATAAAGCACCAAAGAATTCAACAGATTTAGTAAAACACAATTTATCTTGCTCTTATATTAAGTAATTACAGTCTAAAGGTGATTCTACACTCTGATGTTTATTTATCTAAGAAATATTTGATATTGTGTCGGGAAGAACTCAACCGTAACTTGATGTTGTGTTGGTGTTGATCTTACGCCTTTTCACCTTTTCACATTTTCTATTACCATTTCAAAGCAACTGGTTCAACATGACTCAGCTCACCTGTTAGAATCAGCAACACTGATACAATGTGTGTGACACCCATCATGGTTTTCTTTTTGTCTATAAAATCAAACAGAACAGAGATTTAGTGACTTTTACGTATTACACAGTGTTAAACCTGCAAATGAAAGTTTTCATAATAGCAGTGATTTTAGTCTTTTTAACTCAAGTTACACAAAATATTCAAAGGGAAAGGTTTAATGCAAAAAATAACTATAATGCAGTATCTGTCCATAAAATAATCTGTATCCTGATCCATGACTTTAATCTTTGAAGCAACTGTAATAAAATGCTTGGTCTTGGTCTTGTCTCTGTCAGGATTCTGTATTTTTATTTTGTGACCAGTCAAGAACACAACCACAGGGATATTACTAAATGACCTGTGTGAAAACAGAGTGAAGTGAAGTTGATTTCTTATTTGTCTGCTCATAGAGAACAAAGAAAAAATCACTGCCATTAAATTCATCTCCATAATGCCTTTAATTATTCAATAAAAACATTTCTCATGTTTTACTAACACATACAGACAATATGGCAATAACAGAGGTGAATGAAGAGGAATCTTCTTTTGTCTTTGTAGGTGTTTTTATGAGAATGTGGATCTTTGAGATCAATTTTGGGAGTGCCTATGGTTTGTATGTCACACAGTTTCTACCATGCAGTGTGGGACTCACACTGGTCTTGGTTTTGGTCTAAACTTGGTCTCAACCTCTAAGTCTTGGTTTTGTCTGAGTCTCCATACACTCTGGTCTTGGTCATGACTTGATCTCAGTTTAGGTGGTCTGGACTACAGTACTAGTTGTCGTACACTGTACATTTTCATTCATGGCTTTCTGACAAAATCCATAAACTGTTGACAAGTGAGAGAAAGGTTAGAAATGCCGAATAAATGGAGATGAAAAACAAAATTAAATAGCACCTATATTTGGGGGAAACTAAAAAAACAAACAGACTAGAATATCAGCTAAAGAGAAAGCTACAACTGGATTTTACAACATTTTATAATAACTTAACGAGGCAGTCACTTATTGTCACTTTAAATCTGTGATAATGACAATTAAATTATAATGAACGAGAATACATGAGCATTTCCTAAAGGTAAGACAGAGACTGTTGATAAAATACATTCGTACATAAATAAGTAAACACACAAACATTAAACAGACACATGCATACACACACTCTCTCTTCTATACACACAGTGTATAAACGTACAAAGGTCTACATATATATAATGAAAAATGCACTTACCCAAGTGTAAAGATATGAGATGAAAGTATAAATCCCCCCCTTCTATCTGCTTTCAAAGTTAAACACTATTCCAGTGTCTTAATTCAGTCCTGTTCACGTCTGTGATGTTCCAAACCGTTCACCTTAAGTGACAGTCCACATCTATTATGGCCTTTATATTGGAACAGAATACAAAGCTAATGACGTGGCTCACAGGTGATGCATTCATCAGAAATGTTTTGATGCCACAGTGATGAACAAATCAAATCATCGGATTCAGACTGTCAGCTGTCAAGTTGTCAGTCTCTTGGCTCAGTAACATGGCATACTCCCTTCTTTCATCCTGTGAAACAAGTTGCTGGTACATTCCACCTACGTGAATGTAAGGAAGTTTCACCAGTGTGACTGTAAGTTAGCACAGACAAAAGAAAAGGCTTGGTAATGGAGTGGGAAGAAATACAAGAAACAAAAAGAACTGCATATTCAAACATATTCAGTGAATAACAGTTAGGTAGAAAATAATTATGTGTATATGGACACATCAAAAAAAAATGTAGTTCTCATTTTTCCTTCCTTATTATCTTTTGAGAAAGTGTCAGTTCATGATATTGATATGTTTCAGTATGAATTCACTTCATTTAATAAATAGTGAATATCAACCTGTTTTTTTCTTCCAACCTCAGAGTCAACCAAAAACAGATTAAAAAAAAACATAAAATAACAGTTGCAGCATATTGCTGTAATAAAGACAAGTAAACTGCAGCTGCTTACACAGGGTTTCTGAAGCATTCACTGTGTTAAATGTAAGACTTTTTAAGACATTTTCAATACCACACACATACTTACATGTACTTTAATGCCCGTTTATGATCATACTGGCCAAAGTCCTAAAGTATGATGGAAATCCAGTGGGGAAGATACAACCTAGAAATATTAAATGTTATATCTTTATCAGTACTTTCCAGCAGTATACTGCCATTCAGAAGTTTGGAATCGCCTTCCACAAAAGCTTGATTCAGTACAGTTTAGTTGTTGCTGCTTTTAGGTTGAAGGAAGTCCTCATTACACATGGATGTTGTTTGTTTGAAAAGAAAAAGCAATGTTTTGTACAAAGAGAATAAAACGCTGTACAATTGGTCCAACCAGCCTGAGAACTAAAAATACAGACAGACAAAAAAGATTCCTCTGAGCAACAGTTCAATAAAAACAGAAAAAGCTTTGCATTAAAATGTGGGCAGATTCAAACAGGAACAGGTTTCTGTTCTAGTGTCAGGTGCATAATGTCTACAACAAGCTTAAATTAACAGGCAACGTGTTGCCTTAGTAAAGCTATTATTAAAACATCACAATAGAAACATAAGGTTAGTCTAGGGTAAGCACTATTACAGTTGGATCAGGGAATGTCAGCTGAACAAACTACGGATTGACAAATCACAGTTTAAACCTATTCAGTCCTACCGTTGAGTAGACTACAGAGGGCCTGAAGAAAATTGCACCATTTTTGTTCAGTGATGATCTAGAGTTACTTCTGCTTTTCTAGAAAGGAAAACAAAATCAAAATGCAAGGGTATTTTAGGGCAAAATTAGTCACGACAGTATTCTCTCTGGTCATGCAACATACACATGTACATAATGCATTTGGTGTCTGATGTTTACCCTTTTTTCTCTGTTAAAAGAGGCATTATTTAACCAGCAGTGTTACATGTAAGAATGGCAGTTTAATTAATCTAATGAGACCTGGACCTGGATAAGAGACATAAAATGTAACATGATGGATGTCTTCAAGTTTATTGGAGCTCTTGCTTAAACTGACATTTTCCCATTATGAGTGAATAGGCACAGCCAGCAGAAGAAGAAGAAACAGCGTTTGCTTCAGGTCGGGTGGTGCTGACTGAAACTCCTCAAGTAGTATTGAACTGACAATCTACTGTGGCAACAATCACTCTTTCAGTTTAAAAGTGTTGGACAGCTCCTGACAGCTTACAGTTAGATACAAAAACATTTTGTGACTAATATTTCTGCCTTTGATGGGCAAGAGGAAGTTTTGTAAATTAACTGTGAAAATGATTTTTGAGAGAAAAATGAATCCAGTGCCTTTTAAGACTTGCCAAGACCAACAGATAACCCGTTACTGCTGTTTCTTGAACATAATTGTAAGAAGGTTGAGTGATGTATTTTCCACCTCACAGCTTTTATTCAAAGCTAAGTATTTCCTTTTCATGTAAATTAATTTCTACACACTGACAGTGGAGCAGGTTAAAGCTTAATATTAATGTTAGATTAAATTTTAAGACCAGGTTTGTCAGGTTTAAGAGTAATTTAAACCACTATTATGTCAGTTTAACTTATGCGTAATGGTTATCCAGTTGCTATCTATTGAGCTGTTCTATTTAAAACTTTATTGTCAGGATGCATACTTTTAGTTTTAGTGACGTCTTCTTCTGACGTCGGCTACGTAGTCTGTTGTTTTTGCACTGCACCTCCCACAGATCACCTGTCAAGTAAACAGTGCTGATAGTCACAGGAGCACATTACTTCATGCCAAATTAGTTTTGCATCATACTTTAAAACCTGTATGATAAAAACTCTGCTTATCAGAAAAACAAAACAAACAAACAAAAACAAATTCAGACAGTGATGCAACTCATTATTTTTTGCATATATTGTACTCCTAAGAAGATATACCTAATGCAGGTACTTTGTAGTAATTGTAGCTATACTGTGTATAGCTTTTCATTTCTGGCCCACCAGCTGCAGACTTACTGATAATGTTCATGTATCATTACTAGTGAAGTTAATTTTTTCTAAAAAGCCCTTATATTAAGCACTGATATTTTCATGAATATACAAGTAGATGTAACAGGTGTTCTGTCTTTTTTTGTCTTTAGTTGGAAACTTTAGTGAATACAAAAATGATAGAAAAATATGAAAACACTAGAAGAACAGAATCAAATAGTCTATTGCAGTTATTATATCATAAATAAATATATATATGTAGCAAATAAAAATGACTATAGGGCGTGTTGTTTTTTTATTGGCCATTCAGACAAAAAAGTGCTCATAAGGGAACTTTTTAATCATTATTATTATTTTTTTGAATAGGAGATAGGATTCAACAGTTGTGATGTATTGTATTTATTTGTGAAAACGGAGAACAGAGGTTTCAGATCAATGAAAAATCTGCATCTGTGTACAGTCATCACGATTGTTAAAAGGGTGTGGAAACTTTTCACACAGCACACCAGAATACGTTTTTCCTCCATGTTAAAAGAGCTGCTGTTTTTAGTGTTTTACCTGCGTTACCACTGTGGGGAAACATCGGCATGTTGAGTTAAAGACATTTACATAAACATCCTAAGTTATAGTTAGGATTTAAGATTATTATTATGGACTTATTTGAAAAGGTCAACATGGCCTGTGACAATGAATGATCCATTTCACATTCCATCACAAGCCACACCAACTCTGACTCTGGAGCAGGTAGTTTACTATATGTCATGACTCACATTTGGTGTAATGACTCCCCCTGTTGATGAATATGGGTACATTTTGGTAAACATTTTTTTTCCATCTTTATCAACACAACAATATGTACACCAGGAATATAGGCAGAGGGTATGGAAAAAATAGGCTACAATTAAATAATTAAAAAAAAGTAAATTAACACAATACACTCTGCATAGACTGTCTAACAAAAATATTTAGTTTTCCCAGTTTTAACATGTGTAAATTGTGGTGCTGTTATGCAAAAGTATGAGTAAAAGATGTTTGGTGTCAGTCCATTTATTTTATTGTGGAATTTCTCTACTAATATAACCAGCCATCCAAAGACCATAAGATCTTTGTCCATTCTGTTAATTTCAAAACTAAGTAACATGTCCTTCACACGTAGTTTATTTTCTCCTTATAAAATGTACATTATCCATCCAGAATATTTTGTGTGTGAAAATAATATAAAAGAGCAGATGACAAATATCATTTTCTAATCTAAAGAAGTCACAACAGTTGCAAGATTATTCAATATCCAGTCTCCACCTCTCCAACATGTGTTTTACTGGATATATCGCTTGCAAAATTCATAGTTTCTTATTATCACAATGTGTATTAACAGTTAAACATGTTTTATGCCACTTCAATTCTTTATTAAGAGATGCCCCCAAAACATCTCTCCATGTTGCTGATATTTAATTGTGATTTTTTTCTCTATCATTTATTTATTAATCATTATTCTATTCTCAAATGTATCGCTGAGCCATCATTGTAATAAGCAATAGATAATCATCTAGGTGTAACAATTACATTTAAAAAGCAACTCAAGATGTTGTTCAAAATATAATATTAATGATCCATTATTTGCCTCAGAATAAAATATTGAATATTCTTGTATTCCAAATGTATTTATTTACGGAAAACTGTGTTTTGACACCAGAGTAGTTTATTGGTGAAAATGTGATGATTTCTTAGTTACATAGATATTTCATTAAATTGAATAAATGCTTTGGGACCGCATTGTAAATGTCCATCCTAAATGATTTTGCAATACCATTTCACTTAAAAAACACAATTTTAAGTCTCAAAACTCAATACTTTGATCAATACTCTTTAAAGACCAAAACAAAACATCCTAAGTTATAGTTGGATTTAGAATTAGCCTACAGTTACGTACGTATTTGAAAAGTCACCGTGGCCTATGACAATGAATTATCCATTTCACATTCCATCACAAGCCGCACCAACTCTGACTCCGGAGCAGAGTTACAGTAGCCTATATGTCAGGTCACATTTGGTGTAATGATACCCCCTATTGATGGATATGGGTAAACTTTGGTACACATTTTTTTCCCCCCATCTTTATCAACATAACAATAATATGTACACCAGGGGCCTGTTGTTCGAAAGTAGAATTAACCAATCCAGGATAAGTGGAAAAGCGAGGCTGGACAAATTCCCCTAAGTCCATCCTGGCTTAATTGGTTGTTCGAACGCCAAGCCAGGCTGAGGAGGCGCGGCTTTGTCAAGCCAAGTGTAACTCATTCGGATAAGTGCGCGTCCTTGGCTTTCTTAAATAGACCCCGAGATCGATCACGGATTCACCGATGCAGCAATGGAGAGGACGCGTGCCGCATACTTCTCACTCAGTGAGCAGCGTCTCATCATGGACACTTATGAAGAGGTAAAACATATAATCACTAAGAAAGGAAACCCCGCAGGGATAATAAAGCAGAGAGAGAGTGCGTGGCAAACAATTGCGGACCGACAGAATGCGTAAGTAATCTAAAAATATACACTTGCTGCGCAAATGAATCTCATAATTACAATTAAAGTTCATTCCACAAATTAACAGTTGTACACTTCACCTTAAAGGTGAGCAGTGGATATAATATTACTCGAGAACCAACTGCTGATTTCACACCAGCGGAAGAGCTCGCCCTGGATCAGAACCGAGCAGGCCGATGACGGAGGGGATACGGGGGTGACAGCTACAGACTCTGTCCCACCCACAGAAACCGCCCTCTTCATACAAGGTACATTATTCCAGTATACTGTACATGGAATCAATCATTTTATTCATTCATTAATCAACCATTGGTGTTATGTGGACTGTCTGACTTTGGATTGTCTTGCAGTGTCAGGTGACACACTGACCCTTCTGGAGCCACCAGAAGATGATCCGGTGAGTGTTATTCATTAGAGGCATTTGCTTGACATGTCTTGCAAGTTTACATTAGGTCAATACAAATTCTATTTAATGTGGCAGGGTGAAGGCACATCTGCAGCAGGGGATGCAGCAGATGAGGAAGAGACACTTTCTCTGGACTCCAGAAGGTTTGAGGTAACCTGCCAGTCTTGTGTAGATAATTTAATCCTTAATGTATAAGAAGTCAGTGATGTGGTGCTCATAGAAAATATATTTGTAACAGGACACAGATGAACAGCCTGACAGCCTGCCTGGAAATGTAGTGAGTATTGCCTGAAGGACAAGCTGAAACGGTAATGGGGGCAAATGCGTCCCATATAAAAGTGCTTTTTTTCGCCACTGACCGGTTCAGATCGCCAGTGCTATCTCTGTAAATAGCATACTAACTTAGCCTTTCCCTTACCTCTGGGCTGTGTGATGTCATGAGCTTTGCTCCACTGTGTCTGTAGCTCTCTCTACTCGTGGGACAGCCGTTTTCTTGAGGAAGAGGTGTTTCGGGATTGGATGTCTTCTCTTCTTCGGCTGGCAGTAGTCATCTTGGGAGAAGTGAGCACTGCAGACCCGATGGTCTGCAAGGCGCAGTGTTTGGAGAGGAGTGTTAGCATCCATTTGTAGCACAACTAGCTACAACTTGAGCATCTCGCCGTCCGACAAAGGCAGCCTTTGAAAGCTGTAACTTACGGGGTGTTGCGCGACATCCTGTTTTTGAGTTCGGGAAAAAGGCCCGTTTATTTGAGCACTCCAAAAACTCCGGTAACACTCCAGGGGGTAGCACGTAAAAGACTCAGTCCTCTGACTCTTCTAGCTTGACACACACTTCACACACACATACTCATTTACAATACCGAGTGCCGAGCGGGGACAACTTCCGCCTTTCTGCTCCAACACTGACTGACAGCTGACTCCACTCATTCACACTCACCACTGCCCCAGGGCCGCTACAATATGCTATTTACAGAGATAGCACTGGCGATCTGAACCGGTCAGTGGCAAAAAAAAGCACTTTTATACGGGACGCATTTGCCCCCATTACCGTTTTAGCTCGTTTCGCGGCTCAATACTGAACCAATTTTAGAATGAGTGGTACCCATGAATCATACGCACACATACACATGGGGAAATAGAGCCCAGGTTGAAAAATACCGAAGTTGTCCTTTAACTGTGAATATAATTTGGCAAGGTCATACAGTTATGAAACCTAATAACCACTACAGTAATTGTGTTAATGCCAAATACACCTACTTGTATGTTTATTCCAACAATTAATCATTTTATTGGTAAGGATATGTGCATGTCAAAGTATGCTTGGGCTATGACAAGAAGAATGTTTTAAATGTTAATTTTTTTTATTATTATTATTGTAGGCTTAATGTTTTTTGTTCAAAAATGAGGCAAATACATACATAAGAACATGAAATGACGGTAAAACACATTGATTTCCGATCGCAGTGACAGCTGACTGGACAGATAATGCACCAGGCTAAACTAAGCCTGGTTGTTAGCCTAGTCGGGACCAGGCTAAGTGCACAGAATAAATCTCCATGGCAACATACGTGTCTCTGCTTTCGAACAACCGAATCAACGCTAAGTTAAGCCAGGATAACCAACATATCCTGGCTTGATCCCTTATCTAGGTTTCGAACAACAGGCCCCAGAGGGGTATTCCAGGTAGGAGGTTCAACAAACTGAGTCTAATCCTGGACTCTGAGTTGACTTACCCTGAGCTGGGAAACTCTGAGTATCCAGTTCCAGAACAGCTGATTTGAATTAGTTCAATCAACTCTGAGTAGGTACACCTTGAGTTAAGCGCGTGCACAACCACAATAAAAAGCCATCATCAGTGGATCCCCGATACCTTGAGTCACCATGGCAACCGGAGAGAAAAAGTGATCAACTTATTTTACACCTGTGGAATTGGAGGTGCTCATGAATGTCTACAGTGAATATGAGCATATATTTTGTAAAAAAGTAACACCACTAAAGCTGCCAAGGAGAGAGAGGCGGCATGTGAAATTTAGCAAGCACGATCCTCTCTGATGGGATGTTGGTGGCTTACTGGATAGAGCAGGCGTCCCATAGATGTGGCATTTGTCGCATCGGCCCGGGTTCGACTCCAGCCTGTGGCACCTTGCTGCATGTCATTCCCTTTGTCTCTCTCACCCTTTCACGCTTAATTGTCCTATCAATTTAAGGCAAAATCCCCCCCAAAAAATATTAAAAAAGAATCCTTGCTAATAGATGGTTGATGACTTATTTGAAATTTGAATCCTTTAAAAACTATCATACCCAAGACCCCTCCCCCACCCAGCAAAAATCTCACTCTGAACTGACATCAAAACTTGAGAGCCCTGCCATTAATTTACATTTGAAAAATTGAAGGTGGTAGAGTGGTTTTGAATAGAGTCTGATTTTCATGTAGGTGCAATCGCACAGGGGAAAAACACACTTGAAAGCAGCTTAAAATGAAATATAAAAACATCATTCAAACAGGTAAGGCATATTTTACTTGGCCATGATTGTACCTCTCTTTAGTTTTATTTATATTTGATTTATTAAACAAAGTAGCTTAAATAACCTGTCATTCAGTGGCTATTTCATTATGTAGGCTACTGTAGGCCACCAATATCAGAGGCAGTCCTGACTAGTTTTACGCCCTGGGCGAACCATCCCTCGGCGATAAATCACTTTTCTATAATACATCACTGATATTTCAATGGAATAAAATACTTATTGACTTATTCATATTTCAAAAACAGCATCTATAAGTGATTAACATAGGGGGGATCAAAATAAAATAAAAAAAATAAAATAAAAATCAACCAGCCACCCTCCTCCCCTGACAAGTAAAGAACAGTCCCTTCATAAGTTAAGAACAGTCCCTAAAGTGCGATGAGGTTTGTGGACCGTTACCTGCCACAAAGAGATAAATGTGAACGGCTCGTTTCTCCTCTGACACCCCACATACCTGTGTGCTGCCACGACTAGGTTGTCCAGGTACTACTGGGCAGTCATGACACCAACGAAAGAGGAAATTACTGGACCTGGAGTCGGACTTCTCTGTCGCCGGTAAGCCGTTATCTTGTGCCGCAGAGCACTATGAGCCTCCGCCGTATTCCTGTCTGTGACCCCTGTTCAACCCACAACTGCCAGGATTCGCCTTTCCTTTCTGCTGCTGGTTGAAACATGATAATAGGGGTGCCCCAGCGCCCATTCCACTAACTTGATGTGGAAATGAGCGGTAGTCTAGAAAACTGGCGAGTTTTGGGGGTTTTTTGGAGGGTTTTTTTGGAGGGTGCTCGTGCACCCTCACATAGATTGCGCCCTGGGCGGTTGACCACATTGCCCATAGCAAAAACCGTCCCTGTCCATTATCATATATAAAGCTACCATTCACAAAATGTATAGCGCGATGCACAACATTTGCTTTGATGAGAGCGCACGTCTGCGGTGTTTCAGATTTGATATGTGTGGCCAGTAAATGATTGAGCCTAATCAAAAAACGGTAGGCTGCCGTTCAAACATATATTCATTGGGGAAAGACAACACATCTAAATGGGATCTGAAGATCCTCTCCCGGCGTGAGGCATTGCGAATTAATTCTGCCTCGATATTGATCTTATTTCCTACATACGAACAACCCATGTCTGTCTGACAGCTTGCTTCAGGCTCGGCAGTAGGGAGGAGACAGGGTGAATATGGCAAGCCGTTTTAACATTTAATCGCTAGACTGGATATTCATTACAGATATCTGCAACATAATTTTGCCTAGTCAAAACTCTTATTGAAGATATCTGTAATTAGAGTTTGACTAGTCAAAACTCTAATTACAGATATCTGTAATTCAGTTTTGACTAGTAAGATTCAAACTATTTTTGCCATTCATGTGTATGGGGTTTGTCAATATAGATATCTCCAATGTAGCTGCGGATATCTACAATTGTTATTGCGGATATCTGCAACTGAATTGTAGATATCTGTAATTCCAGTTTGAGATAGGCCTATCTACAGTTTAATTTTGACTAGTCATAATTCAAGTTCAAGATATCTTTAATTATCATCAGTTGAAGATATCTACATGGTCCTTTCTAGATATCTTGAATTGAGTTTCAGATAGTCAGAGTGACGTTGTAGATATCTTGAATTCGAATTATGACTAGTCAAAATGACGTTGTAGATATCTCAAACTGGAATTATAGATAGTCATAATGTAATTGTAGATATCCATAATGACAAACCCCATACACATGAATGGCAAAAATAGTTTGAATCTTACTAGTCAAAACTGAATTACAGATATCTGTAACTGTAGTTTTGACTAGTCAGAATGACGTTACAGATATCTGTAATTCAGTTTTGACTAGTCAGAATGACATTATAGATATCTTCAATTAAAATTCATACAAGTCACAATGACATTACTCCTAGTCAAAATGACGTTGTTGATATCTATAATGGTAATTCCGGATAGTCAAACTTAGCTATTAAATGTTAAAACGGCTTGCCATAGGGTGAACTCAGAGTTTCTTAAAGAAAACCTGCCAGGAGCAGGTTAGGTTCTCAGAGTCAGTTGCTATGGTGATTGACTCTGAGTTTGACTTACCTCTCTTTCCCTCATTTCAGGGTTAACATAGCCTACTCAGAGTTTTCACTAAACCCGCTTTCTGGAATATCCCCCAGGAATATAAGCAGAGGGTATAACAGAAATTGGCTACAATTAAATTATTAAAAATCAACATAATACACTATGTGCATATACTGTATTTGACAAAAATTATTTAGTTTTCCCAGTTTTAACATGTAATTGTTGTGCCATTATACAAACATTTGATTAATAAAAGTTTGGTGTCAGTCCATCTCTCCATGTTACTGATATTTAATGATGATTTTTTTTCCCTCTATCATTTATTTATCACTCCTTATTATTCTTTTCTCAAATGTATCACTGAGCCATCATTCTAATAAGCAATAAATAATCATCTAGGTGTAATAATTACATTTAAAAAGCAACTCTGGATGTTGGATCAATCAATGTTCCATTATTTGCCTCAGAATGAAATACTGAATATTCTTGTATTCCAAATGTATTTATTTAGGTGTTTTGATACTAAAGACTTTGTTTGATGATTTCACAGTTAGCTTCTCAGTTACATAAATATTTCATTAAACTGAACACATGTTTAAGGAAAATTAAAAATGTCCATCTTCAATAATTTTGCAATACCATGTCATTTAAACAACATCATAATATTCTGTCAGATAAATGAACGGCTGGAACACTAAAAAACAACACTGATTATGGATTTATATTTAAATCCTGGTGTAATGTGCTAGCTAGTGTGTTTTCATTGCTCAATCATGACATTTTAACATGAGCCATCTTTTGGTTGGGCTCCTATTGTTGAAAAGGTGCCCCACAAGGTGTAACAAAACAACATTTTCTCTTAGCAGCTGTTTTTGACGCCAACACAGGCAGGTGGAGCTATAGGGCCAGGTAAGGTATGATGTTAACAGTGAAATGGTTGGCTGTTCAGTACTAAAATGTAACAAAGTACACCCACTTACGTAATGTACTTATGTACAATTTGAGGTACTTGTACTTTACTTGTGTATTTCTATTTTATGTCACTTTCAACTCCTCCATTACATTTTAGAGGTAAATATTATAATTTTTACTCCACTACATTTATTTTAAAGCTTTAGTTACCAGTTTAATTATATTTTGTATTAATAATCTAAATTTGCAAAAAGGTTATAAATTTAAAATTTTTAAAGGACACCACAGTTTCCCCCTATATTTTTCAAATTGCAAACTGCTTCCTGTCAACTGGTTCTGTTTCTGATTTTTTTTTAAGACTGCCCTGGTTCAACCCATTTTAGAAAGACTTGAGTCCTCTAATCTTAATTTTAGGCCCATTTCTAAGCTCCCAGTTTTAGCAAACGTTTAAGAAAGGATTGTAGCAGATCAACTGCTATCTTTTATTAATGAAAATGATATCTTTGAAAAATTTCAGTCTGTATTAGAAAAAAAAATCACAGCACTAAAACTACACTTCTTAAGGCTTTAAATGACTTATCATCAACCGACGCTGGCCATAAATCCATCCTTGTCCTCCTGGATTTAAGTGCTGCATTCAACACTGTAGACCATGACATCCTTTTGGACCGTCTCCAAACCTTTTACAGTGGTTTAGGTCAGTGGCTCCCAACTGGTGGGTCATGGTCCAAAAGTGGGTCACGGGCCCATTCTGAATGCACAGCAAGTGACTCGCAAACGTGTCAATTTGTAAAAAAAAAGCACTTTATTTTTGAGTACTGTAAATTTCCAGCACAGAGCATTTATTTTGAAGTGCTGTTTTCTGCTGTAGAGTGACAACTGACAGCTACCTGACAGAGACAACAAACTAGCTCAACAACATGGCCAAAAGCAAGTGTGACGCTGAATGTATTAAACTGTGGCACCTCAAACTAATGACCCCGTGGCTGGACCAGTTGGAGGGGGTTGGTGCTAGGTCTTGTCCACTTTTCAGTTTATATGGTCCCTCTTGGCTGCCTTATACGCAGACATAATAACAGTTTCCATTTATACGCAGATGGTACTCAGATCTATTTAAACTTTGATCCAACAAATATCAAAACCCATCGAAACACTGTTAACCTGCTAAATTGGAGGAGATATTGATAATGTACCTCTTGCATAGAAGACAAAAACAGAGGCAGCGTTGTAGGAGGCGGTGGTTGGTGAGGCCGTTAAATACATCGCGACTGGAGGACGGAGAATTCTTTTCTCTAGTGCTGCTGATGAGAGAAATTGAATTGTTATTTCTTCTTTGTGTCTCACTAGAGCTACGTATCAGGTAGTGACAGCAACACTGCCCCCACGGTTCCTGGTGGTACTGCTCCGTTTGGCCCGTATCCGTAAGCTTTATAGAAACGTGCAGAAATACGGACGAAATGAACACGGAGCACGGACAGAAGGCTCCATCTGTATCCGGATCCGTATTTAATGTTGAGCATAAATGAGCCCTTAAATGGTATCTCACAGGCGCACTACGTCATCAAACCATGTGATGTTTGGTATCACCGGATTCAGTAAGCTCTCGGCTTCCTGAACCCGGCATCGTTTTTCTGTTATTTCTTATGGATTTCGCACCAGAGCAGCCTAAACACACAGAGTCCAAAATCGCGATGAGTGGTGACAAGCCATGTCATGCCGTTTTTCGAGGGGAAAAGTTAAAGGATTACTCGCGATCTCATGCGGAGCTGCGAGTGGGCACATAGCTGTTTTATAAAAGGTAAGAGTCTCCTACCACTATTTTTGGCTGAGATATACCGCCTAGAAAGTGGGATCATAACTTTCACGTTTCATATGGCTTTATTTGGTGATATTTTATGGTGTTTCTGTATCATAAACAACATCAGCTATCATAATCACACCTGATTTCAATAAGGTACAATGTTTGAAGCTGGCTGAGTGTTGTTTGATCACTGATAGTACTGTTTTGAAGCGGAGTGAGCGCTCTTGTCATTTGGAGCTCCAGTGGATCTTTTCATGGAAAAAAACACTGTAGAATGGTCCTACTTTGAGCAATCTTCTTCAAACTTGAAACAAATGTTCATTGATAGTGTGCCTACAGCCCCACAGTGTCATTTACCTACTCAGATGAAGCCACAGACAGTTATTCATCCTGAAAAACATTTTTTATTTTATTTTAGGCAAAATCTTCAACTTTTTACTGACTTCAGAGGCCCATTACTCTGTCTCTGTATCACCTAGATTGTTTCTCAGACTTTCGCAAGAAACTTCAGGGAGTTTTCTTTCTGGCAAGACCTCATGCATGCATGTAGTCAGAGCGGTTCAGAGGCTACAGTCATTTTAATTTGGGTATGTCATTTTAGGCTTTTCGCCACAAAATGGGGGTGGAGTGCAAGAGGTTAAGGGAAAAGGGCCCACAGTCTTTGTTCTCTTTCTAAAAGGTTTTGTCTTCCAATATTCACAAAAATGTGTCTTGGAAGGACTTATCTGACAAAACCATCTTATGAGCACTTGTGTCACAAATTTACAATTTGATGTTTTTGGGGGTAATTTTGGTGAAAGTCTCTGCACCTTTATTTTTTCTGTAGTTACCACTGCAACCTACCCTGGAAATCTAGAGTTCTCGCGAGAGCACAATTTGAATTTGCTCAGCGAGTCACTCTGGCAATCAGTAATGATGCTCATTACCTATGCCCTTGGAGCCGAGCTGCACCAATCACATCGGTGTATCTGATATAGGTGGGCCAGAGGCGAGCTAAACAGATGACGACAGCGCTGTGACGACGAAGTCTGGAATCAGTCAGTAAACATTGCAAGATGGCTCCGGATGAACACCACTTGTTTGAAATGGCTTTGGCCGCTACAATGAACGAGTTAGACTGGGCTTTTTCTCTAAAAGAGGAACAGAAGACAACGCTCCAGTCTTTCCTTTGCAAGAAGGACATTTTTGCTGTTTTGCCGACCGGATATGGCAAGAGTCTAATCTACCAGTTAGCTCCGCTGGTAGCTAAGCATATACGTCACCCCGTGTATTGTTCTGATTGGTCATAGTGTTATCCAATTGCGTGCAGTGATATTAGGCCCGTTTCCACCGCAGGAACTTTGGGGTAATTTTACGGGGCCGGGGCCGTTGGTGCGTGTCTCCACCGCAAGAACCACCCCCTAAGGACAGAGTTCTGGAACTTTTACAGGGGCTAAACAAGTCCCTGCCTCAGGGTAGGTACTCAGAACGGCCCCGAAAGACTCCCGGCTGGGGCTTGGGGATTACTTGGTGCTGACTGGATATACTCAAGGAGGGATGTGACGACAACAGAAAGCAACAAAATAGCCGGCATTTTTAAAACTCAGCAGACAAGAGTCAGCTCGTTCATATAGCTTCCTCCGCCATGTAAAAAAAACCCTCACTAAAAGGCCCGTTAAAAAAATATTTTTTCCAGCGGATATCTTAGTTACAACATAATTGAGGTAGCAAAGCAGTTTTGTGTTGATATGTGTGGTATTTATTCAGTTTTGGGAAATCACGATGTCTAGAAAGCATCAGCTGACAGGGACAGCTAACAGCAGCAGCAAAGCTAACATCAGGCTGTGATCTGTTAAAAGCCTCCCATTGTCGGCTATGACATGAAATTACTCCAGTTAGCTCAATCATGTTGTAACTAAGACATCCGCTGGAAAAAATATTTTTTTCACGGGCCATTTAGTGAGTTATTACAGACACTGCTAAGGGCTAACAGTTAACGGCATCCCTACGTCTCCCCGGTCAAAATGGTCGCACAACGATCACATCCAGAGCCCGTAACTTTACAGGAACCTTCCTCCGACTCCGCTCTCAGTGGAGACACGGCGGTTGAGAGGGCCGAGCGAGAGGACGTTCCTGTAGTAGTTCCTGCCCCCCAAATAGTACCAGGAACTTCTTCAGTGGAAAAGGGCCTATTTACAAATGCATGCTTGGTGCCGCCCCTCAGGTTGGGCCATTTTCATTACTCATGGCCAGATCCTAAATCTTTCTAGATTTGGGTCTGGATTTCCAGGCTAACTGCAACCATCTTTGCTCCTGTAAAATCAATTTAGGCTTACCTCTAAGGTAAGAGAGGTGGCTTCATTGTTAACTTAAAACAGGAAATCTTTACAAATAATGACTAAATGGCAAGTTTCTAAGAAGATTTCTGATAAACATAATTCTTAATGTGGCAGCCTTAAGTCTTTTGCACTAACTGTATTGATATGATTCTGTTTTTGTGAAAGCCATTATGAAAGATTAACTCTCATAGTGGTTGATGCTGGTTTTAATGCTGGTGGTTACTCTACGTTTGAAGTGACTGAAGAACGATGTATCTCTCAGACTGTGTGGCGGTGTTTGAATAAATATGAATCTCATAGCCAAAGTAACGAATGCACCACTCCCAGTTCTCTCTCTCTGGACAAACTTGATTTACTGACACAACAAAGGCTGTAAGACGCTATTGTGAGATTTAATTATGGGAAATCACACGGCAGGGTGTGATGGCGTGTAAACATCATTGCTACTTTAATTAAAGCTCCTGACGTTAAACATGCTGTGATACATTTTCTGTTTCCCCACCAAAATTACAAAACATCACACAGAGACTATTTGAATTCTTCAAAGATTTTGTATTCTGATTATTGTAAAGTTTTTGACAGAAATTGTACAAACTACAAGAAATCTCCCAGAATACAGCTATGCATGATTACATAAATACACTTAGTATAAATTATATATATATATTTGGCTGGTTTAAGCTGTATGGCGATCAAGACTAAACAAGAAACTAAGTTAAATATTAAATAAAACATTATTAAAGCTAAGTTAAATATTGCTAAAGCACAGCACTCAGTAAAGCAAGATTAATTTGTACATTTAGTAGTAGCAAATATTTTCTGACATTCCAGGGCTTAAAGTTATATTGTTTGTTTGGCTTATTATTCTTGTGATGATTAAGTGGACCAGGAATGTAAAGCTGAATTTAATAGCAAGTTAGCCCGAAAAGCTATAAGACTTAAGATAATCATGAATTTTGGATGTCTACTGACAACAAATCTTTTTTGAAACAAGTGATGGCAGTCATGATCTGATAGCATTCAGATGGAAATCAGTGTTGATGCTATTGCTGGCTGGACAGTAGCCATGACAACAGTACCAGGCAGAATGCGGTGATGAGACTGATCTTATGGCTTACTCCACTTGAAACTGTCAATGAAGAAGAGAAAAGGAAACAAAACATTAACAAACGGTTGTACAGCTCTTAAAATTTTTGATAAAGAGGCACCCAGTATTGCTTACTTATGCCATTCACGTAGATGGAGGCGGTTTCGATATCAAAGCCGGTGACGTTTTGAGCTGCACTGCTCAAAACGCTGGCAATCTGAGTGTCATTAGGCGCAGATGAGTTTACAAAGACAAGGTCCATTAGGTTGATAACTGATCCGTTACTGCAGAAGCATAAACAAAAAATATTGATTGAAATATCAGACTGATGCCTCTATTCTGTAGTCCCAACACAATAAATCCTAGTAAATTACCTGAAGGACAGCACTACCAGGGACTTGAAGGAGGAAGGGAATCCTTTATGGAAAACAGGATCAAGCTGCAGAAACAGAAAACAAGTTGTATTTAAGCACTTTTTACACTTATATTTGTCTTTGAACACTGAACTGTGTGTACAAGACAGGTTGTACAGTGAGCTGGAGGTGTAATTTTATTTGTTTTTGATATGTTCCCCTTGATATCTCCGTCATCATTTCCTCCTGGAAATTTGAATAAGTTGTCCTTTTAAAGATAGTATGTGGAGTGTCTAATAAGCTTGAAGATGAATTTCTTAAATTTCCTGTTTGTATGTTTTGTTGTTTTGTGTATCCTGTATGTTTTGTTTTGTGTATCCTGTACTTTCTGGAGCGTAGTAAATAAAAATAGGGCCAGGAGACAGAGACAGAAAAAAAAGAGTTTAAAAGAACAGATGATCTGTTATTTTTTTAACTTTCTTCGTGAGTATGTCTTAGCAGTATTCACATTTATTCAACTGGCATTTGTTGCCTTTGCTGGAGAGGAAATTAACTACTATTTACATGGAAAGGGTAGCCCATCACACAAAACATCTTGCCAGCTGTGTTTGAATTCTTCATACCAAATTATACTGTTAGAATGCAGGTTTATCATGTCTTAATGCCCATTCTTCTCAGTGCTTGGCACTCACCAAATGCCTCAGTGTATCAAGATGAGCAGGAGGACATTTGGTGGTGAAGAGGCAGACATGCCATTGGGGGAGAGAGGGGAGTATGAAATGCAACAAATGTCCCTGACTGGAATAGAACACTTTTTCACCAATTTCATTCAATCAGTGGACTCAGAAATGTCTTGAACTTTCTAGCAGAGATAAAGTATCTCATCAACGACCTATTATAAATTTTCTAGATGTAGCATCATCTAACTATAAAGCAAGGAATCTCTGTGTGAGTGTGTGTGTTAGTGTGTCCTTCGCCTATCTCAAACAAAAAAACAAACTGTTCATCCAATCAAACTTTGCAGATGTATTACTGGGGGCCCAAGGATATGCAGTGCCGATTTTGGTATGATTTCGACACGACATGTTCAATATAAGTGAACTTTGAATAAACAAGCGAACAGTGCTCTGAGGCTCTGTGTAGAGGCAGGGGTGGGGCTTGAGGGCTCTTTGGAGAATGAAGCACGTCTTCACAATGGATGATTGTTAATCTGGAGATGTTACAGGGGAGAAAAGTCAAATATTTCAAGCATCAGCGATGCAACTTTTGGAATAAATGCTTTTGATCCCAGACCCAAGTGAGCACAGTGTAAGGTGTGAAGTTGTTTGTATAAGTGGTCCTCAAGAGAGCTGCAAGCTAACCATAGTAACTCTCGCCTGCCTGCAAGAGAGAGGAGAGAGAAGGGGAGAGATGCTGTGCTGCCGGAGGAGCCGCTGACTGAGATCATTCTGAGCTGCAAGTCACACAAAGGGTCTGAAAAAGTCACCAAATCTAGCAGGAAAGCTGCCAAGTGTGTGATCTGTGTGTTTGTGTGTGTGTGCTAAATACCCACTATTTAAATAGACAGATAGATAGTATTTCAGTAGATAGTACTTTATTGATCCATGAAATCCATGCTCTACTTTATAACCACAGTGTTGCAGACTGAGTAGGGCATGACCTACATCCGCTGTGTAGATGTGCCGCACTTACTTAAAACACCATTAACGTTAACTGCAGTGGTTTTGTCAAAGCGAGCGACTAATACACTCATGTGGAAATTGATACCTCTGCTAACATTTCATTGGTGAGTTTTTCAGGGGTGCATTTAGTTATTTGGGGGCCCCAGATAAATGCCATCTTACTTTACTTTTCACCCTTTCTCTACCTGGCAATGTTTGTGGTAGAAAGTTAGGGCTACTCAAAAGTTTTATTTTTTTCTAAAATAAAACTATTAACTATTTAAAGTAAAACTATTAATACCGAACAGTAAAAGTCCTGCATTCAAATTTTTTACTTTAAGTGAAGAGGGGCTTAAAGAGGCTCCTGCTCCATGCTGGATACCTAAATAAACAATAATATATCACATTTTAAGTGATATATTTTGTGAGCAAAATCTGATTCTACAACATAACCACTAACATGTATCTGTCAGGTAAATGTAGGCCAGTAGCAGGCCTACAATGTTTTCCTCTGAAGAGTGGACAGTAAATAAGTAATATACCATTCAGTTCCGTATTTTCTTCAGTGCTTTGGGGGCCTTTTGTTTGTTATTTTTGCTGTACAATGAGTTAGAATAGCAACATAATTTATTGTATTGTATTATATTTTGTATATCTAAACATCAGAATAAATCTACAGCTGTTTGCGGCTCAGTTGTATTGCTCAGGACCCAGGGAAGCACAGTGTTGAGAGTGAAGTTGTTTGTATGAGCGGTTCTCCAGAAAGCTGCAAGCAACAATACCGCAGGCAGTCAGCCCATTCCCAAAAGGTATGTTTTGAGTGGGCACTGTACTAGTTGATTAAATGGAAGGATTAATTTTAGGCTTATAGAGGCCTCTTTGATAATTTGCAGTTTACAATTTACACTTTTTTTTAAAAAAGTTATAACATTGGTAACACTTTATAATACAGTTATGTCACCCACGTTTGAATCATGTACCAATCTATTACTTCTTGGCACTCAGCAAGACTATGGGGAACAAGGGAGTAACAAGTGTGCACGTTGAAGGAAAGGAGGAATGAATTATACTATATATTGTTTTTTAATATAATATAAATATAAAGTACAAGACTGGAAAACAAAACTGAAGTTTAGGAAAATTCTGTTAACAAGTCAGTGGAACCTATCAAGTAATTGTGTACAGTTGTAATATGCTACCAAAACTGTGGAGGAACACAGTAGGGTAACTGTTTGGTTTCCCAGTGCTGTATCCCAAAGGTTTTCAGGTTTTTCAACATGAATAAAAAATAGTATAATGCAATCCTTCTTTCCTCTAAAATAAGCAAAATGTCACTCCCTTGTTCCTCGTGGTCTTGTTTTCATCCTCTGTACCTACATTTCAGTAGCAGTGGGAACCGGGACGTATCTTGGTAGTCCCTGCTTGGCTTTAACTGTATCTTTTAGCTGAATGAAAGACTTTTTTTTCATCAGACATGTGGATCTCTTGCTTTCAGAGAAGAGTCCTGAGCAAAAGTTTGAGCTGCTCAACTCACAATCACTCTCTGAGCAGCATTAGCAAGCACCATGGGAGTGCCTAACCTTGGGGCTACTTCGACTCAACCTGAGGAGCCATGGTGTCTCCTGGAGAACAAAGCCCAAGGCAATGGCCAGCTTCACTCTCTGTCTTGTCCCAGTGGAGACAGGGTCTCCTATTGGCAGGGAAAGAGTGGAAGTCCCTGTGAGCTCAACTCCATGTAACATTAAACCGGAGAACTGGTCTGCAGCCTGCAAGAGGGAAACATGCTCACAAGCCCCTGCCTCCCCCTCCTCCACCTCTGGACATCCCACTGACCAACAGTTTTAACATCCTGAGTTTGCAGGAGTTTCTTCTTCCATTAAATTTGCAAGACAAACCTATTATTTTAGTGTCATTGCCTAAAGCCACCATAAGCCAAGAATAATTACTTAACGTATTGTCAATGGTTCTAAAAATATGGCTTTCTCTGATCACTCAACTGAAGCAAGTGAATAGTTCACTATATTCTTTACAGATAGAGTAGGGAAAAAAAACGGAGTCAGATTACACCACAGACTTGAAACTATATTATCACCGACCCGCCTACTGTCTCATGTCCCTCTTTTGAATGAATTTGTCTGTAGACGCTGCTGGAGACTGTCTCTCAGCCAAACTGCTTCTTATGTTACCTAGATGCAGACTCTTAAAAGAGGCCTTACCACATATTGCTCCAAACGTTCTTTTCATTATCAGTCGCTCACTTGCAACTGGCATTGTACCATCATTTTTTAAATATGCTCTTGTGGAACCCTTTTCTCAAAAAATGTAATTTAGATCTGCATGTACTAAACAATGATAGACTGATCAGACTTCCAAACTCCCACTGCTATCAAAGATCCTAGAAAAGACTATCTACAGACAAATAACTGCCTGCATGAATCAACATTTTTGAGAAGTTCTAATCTGGCTTTGGGAAAAACAAAGCAGTGAGACTGCACTACCTAGGGTGACAAATTATCCTTTCTTTGCTGCTGATGCTGATGAAGGGTCTGCCCTGATCCTATTTGACTAAAGTTCTGCTTTTGATTCAGTTGATTGATTGTAGAAGTTATAGACACTGCTCTTAAATGGAAGCAGAGTACCTCAAGGCTCTGTCCCAGGTCCTCTTCTGTTCTGGATTTACATGCTTCCTTTGAGCAAATTAATTTTCAATCATAAAATGTCTTTCCATTGTTATGCTGATGACACTCAACTCTGTGTATCTATAAAACCAGGACACCCCCACCAATCTGACTTCTTTAAAAAATGTCTGAGGGACATCAAGTGCTGGATGTCCTGCCTCCAACTGAATGAAGAAAATCTGAAATAATATTATTTGGACCACTAGTTACTTCAGTATGCAATAATACATTTCCTAATTTAATGCCCTTGGTTAGGTCCAATGCTACAAATCTATGAGTTGTCCCTATTCCAATTGACCTTTCAGTAATCATGTCTGTGGAGTTCAGTCTTGTTTTTATCAACTTTGAATGGTTTTAAAAATCGGATAATTTCTATCATACACTGACTTGGACAAAATTATTCAAGCTTTTACAAATGCCCTACAAATGGCTACTGTAATTTAAGATTTTATACTAAGGCTGAAACTTACCTGTCCCTTTATCATTGCAGCTCGCTGTTTAAAAGCTGTAGATGATGGATTCAGCAAGTCACTTGTAAAGGTGCTTTGAAGAGATCTGAAAGTCACCCTTATTGTTATGAGTGCTACAGTTGTTGTTGCTGCAGTTGTGGGTGGGGAAGTCGTAGGTGCTGCAGTTGTAGTTGCAGCAGTTGTTGGTGCTGCAGTTGTAGGTGCAGCAGTTGTGGGTGCGGAAGTCGTAGGTGCTACAGTTGCAGGTGAAGCAGTTGTAGTTGCATCTGTAACTGGGCTATCTGTAAAGACATATATTTAAGGACTATATGAATAGTATTGGTGCCCAAAACAAAACAATATATTTTTACTTGTGTCATTTTTCAGCTGACTTTGGTGTCAGTTTCACTGATGTATAAGGACCATCAAAGACTTTTACTATCTCATCTAATTCTGAAGTGGCTATGAATCATACGAGTGTCTATGAATCTTGTCTTTACCAACTTTTGTGGCAACATAATTTCTTATGACTACAGTGAAACATTGTGTTGTGCATGCTTACCTAACACTGTGAGTGAGTTTGGATTTACAGTCACATTGAAGGTATTGTTGGAATTATTCAGAGCATCTGCGAAGGTACGAGTAACCTCTGCATTTGATGGGAGTTGTGCAATAGGAACTGTTCCATTGAAACCAATCCCCAGAGTTGCATTAACTCCTGCTGTTCGTAGTGTTTGCGGGCTGTATCATAAAAACCAAATGGGACAAGTGTTAAATAATGTTAGATGAATCTGTTGCCTTGTGTTATGTGTGATTTGCACATGACATTAACAACATTAGAAGATACCAATTAAGAGACCAAAATCCTGAAAATGCAAATGACAAAAAAAGACTGTTAGAAAAATACTCTTACCTGAACTTTATCACAACGCAGTAGATAAACTTTAGTTGAAACTTTTTTATGTATATCTGAACACACTGGAAAAGAAAGTAACATAAGAAGACTGTAAAGTTCCTTTTAAGCATGATTTTCTTCATCATTACTTACAACACTGGCGCATAGTCAATGACAAATGTAAAATTAAAAAATGCACTTACCATTGCCACAACTCTTTTTTCAAGGTCTTTGTATTCACTGCTGCTGGGGTCAGTGAGGGCATCTGAGTAAGGTTCTTCTGGCAAGTCTGCGGAGATAGTATATTGATGTACTGCAGTACTGGGTGAAGTTGTAGAAGGTGAAGCAGTGGAAGGTGCTGCAGTTGTAGGTGGAACATTTGTTGGAGGGGCAGTCATAGGTGTGCTGGTTGTAGGTGCAGCCCCTGTTGGTAGAGCAATTGTAGGTGTAACAGTTGTTGAAGCGACTGTTATTGGTGCAGCAGTTGTAGGGGCAGCAGTTGTCAATGCTACAGTTGTAGGGACTGCCACTGTTGGTGCAGCAGTTGTAGGGGCTGCTGTAGTCTGTGCAGCTGTTGTAGGTGCAGCTGTTGTTGGTAGAGCTATTGTAGGTGCTTCAGTTGTTGGAGTGGCAGTCGAAGGTGCAGCAGTGGAAGCTGCAGCAGTCATCATTGCAGAAGTTGTAGGTGCGGCAGTTGTATGTGCTGCAGTGGTAGGTGCTGAAGTTGTAGGTGCAGCTGTCGTTGGTGCAGCAGTCGAAGGTGCAGAAGTTGTAGGGGCAGCAGTTGTCGGTGCTCCAGTTGTAGGGCCTGCAGTTGTTGGTGTGGCAGTTGATGGTGCAGCAGTAGCAGGGGAGGCAGTTGTCTGTGCTGCAGTAGTCGGAGCAGCAGTTGAAGGTGCAGCAGTGGTCGGGACTGCAGTTGTTGGTGCTCCAGTTGTAGGGCCTGCAGTTGTTGGTGTGGCAGTTGATGGTGCAGCAGTGGTACGGGAGGCAGTTGTAGGTGCAGCAGTTGTAGGGGCTGCAGTTGACGGTGCAGCAGTGGTAGGTGCAGCAGTTGTTGGTGCAGCAGTTGTAGATGCTACCGTTGTAGGTACAGCAGTTGTTGGTGCAGCAGTTGTCGGTGCAGAAGTTGTCGGTGCTACAGTTGTAGGTGCTGCCATTGTAGGTGCAGCTGTCGTTGGTGCAGCAATTGTAGGTGTTACCGTTGAAGGTGCGGCAGTTGTGGGTGACGCAGTCATAGATGCTGAAGTTGTAGGTGCAGCAGTTGAAGGGGCTGCTGTAGTCTGTGCAGCTTTTGTAGGTGCAGCTGTCGTTGGTGCAGCAATTGTAGGTACTACCGTTGTAGGTGAGGCAGTTGTGTGTGACGCAAATGTAGGTGCAGCAGTTGTCAGAGTTGTAGTTGAAGGTGCGGCAGTTGTCGGTGCAGCCGTTGTAGGTGCAGCTGTCGTTGGTGCAGCAGTTGTAGGTGCTACCGTTGTAGGTGTGGCAGTTGTGTGTGATGCAGTCGTAGGTGCAGCGGTCGAAGGTGCAGAAGTTGTAGGAGCAACTGTTGTCAGTACTACAGTTGTAGTGGCTACAGTTATTGGAGCGGCACTTGATGGTGCAGCAGTTGTCGGTGCTCCAGTTGTAGGGCCTGCAGTTGTTGGTGTGGCAGTTGATGGTGCTACCGTTGTAGGTGCGGCAGTTGTGTGTGATGCAGTTGTAGGTGCAGCAGTTGTGGGAGCAACAGTGGTTTGTGCAGCTGTTGTAGGTGCTGCAGTGGTAGGCGCTGCAGTAGTCGGAGCAGCAGTTGAAGGTGCAGCAGTGGTCGGGACAGCAGTTGTTGGTGCTACAGTTGTAGGGGCTGCCGTTGTAAGTGCAGCAGTTGTAGGGGCTGCTGTAGTCTGTGCAGCTGTTGTAGGTGCAGCTGTCGTTGGTGCAGCAGTTGTAGGTGCTACCGTTGTAGGTGCGGCAGTTGTGGGTGAAGCAGTTGTAGGTGCTACCGTTGTAGGTGCAGCAGTTGTCAGTGCTACAGTTGTAGGGGCTGCCGTTGTCGGTGCAGCAGTTGTAGTTGTAGCTGTCGTTGGTGCAGCAGTTGTCGGTGCTACCGTTGTAGGTGCGGCAGTTGTGTGTGTTGCAGTTGTAGGTGCAGCAGTTGTGGGAGCAACAGTGGTTTGTGCAGCTGCTGTAGGTGCTGCAGTGGTAGGCGCTGCAGTAGTCGGAGCAGCAGTTGAACGTGCAGCAGTGGTCAGGACAGCAGTTGTTGGTGCTACAGTTGTAGGGGCTGCCGTTGTCAGTGCAGCAGTTGTAGGGGCTGCTGTAGTCTGTGTATCTGTTGTAGGTGTAGCTGTAGTTGGTGCTACCGTTGTAGGTGCGGCAGTTGTAGGTGACGCAGTCGTAGTTGCTAAAGTTGTAGGTGCAGCAGTTGAAGGGGCTGCTGTAGTCTGTGCATCTGTTGTAGGTGCAGCTGTCGTTGGTGCAGCAGTTGTAGGTGCTACCGTTGTAGGTGCGGCAGTTGTGGGTGACGCAGTCGTAGTTGCTGAAGTTGTAGGTGCAGCAGTTGAAGGGGCTGCTGTAGTCTGTGTAGCTGTTGTAGGTGCAGCTGTCGTTGGTGCAGCAGTTGTGGGTGCTATCGTTGTAGGTGAGGCAGTTGTGTGTGACGCAGTTGTAGGTGCAGCAGTTGTCGGAGTTGCAGTTGAAGGTGCAGCAGTGGTAGGGGCAGCAGTTGTCGGTGCAGCAGTTGTAGGTGCAGCAGTCGAAGGTGCAGCTGTCGTTGGTGCAGCAGTTGTAGGAGCTACCATTGTAGGTACGGCAGTTGTGTGTGATGCAGTCGTTGGTGCAGCAGTCGCGAGTGCAGAAGTTGTAGGAGCAGCTGTTGTCGGTGCTACAATTGTAGTGGCTGCAGTTGTTGGAGCGGCAGTTGATGGTGCAGCAGTGGTCGGGAAGGCAGTTGTCTGTGCTGCAGTAGTCGGAGCAGCAGTTGAAGGTGCAGCAGTGGTCGGGACTGCAGTTGTTGGTGCTACAGTTGTAGGGGCTGCCATTGTCAGTGCAACAGTTGTAGGGGCAGCAGTGGTCGGTGCAGCAGTTGTATGTGCAGCAGTTGAAGGTGCAGCTGTCGTTAGTGCACCAGTTGTAGGTGCTATCGTTGTAGGTGCAGCAGTTGTGTGTGACACAGTTGTAGGTGCAGCAGTTGTCGGACTTGCAGTTGAAGGTGCAGCAGTTGTAGGTGCAGCAGTCGAAGGTGCAGCAGTCGTTGGTGCAGCAGTTGTAGGTGCTACCGTTGTAGGTATGGCAGTTGTGTGTGATGCAGTTGTAGGTGCAGCAGTTGAAGGTGCAGCTGTCGTTAGTGCAGCAGTTGTAGGTGCTACCGTTGTAGGTGCGGCAGTTGTGTGTGATGCAGTCGTAGGTGCAGCAGTCGAAGGTCCAGAAGTTGTAGGGGCAGCTGTTGTCTGTGCTATAGTTGTAGGGGCTGCAGTTGACGGTGCAGCAGTGGTAGGTGCAACAGTTGTTGGTGAAGGTGTTGTTGGTTCAGCAGTTGTAGGTGCTACCGTTGTAGGTGCAGCAGTTGTAGGTGTAGCTGTCGTTGGTGCAGCAGTTGTAGGTGCTACCGTTGTAGGCGCGGCAGTTGTGGGTGAAGCAGTTGTAGGTGCTACCATTGTAGGGGCTGCCGTTGTCAGTACAGCAGTTGTAGGGGCTGCTGTAGTCTGTGCAGCTGTTGTAGGTGCAACTGTTGTTGGTGCAGCAGTTGTAAGTGCTACCGTTGTAGGTGCGGCAGTTGTGGGTGACGCAGTCGTAGGTGCTGAAGTTGTAGGTGCAGCAGTTGTCGGTGCTACCGTTGTAGGTGAGGCAGTTGTGTGTGACGCAGTTGTAGGTGCAGCAGTTGTCGGAGTTGCAGTTGTCGGTGCAGCAGTGGTAGGGGCAGCAGTTGAAGGTGCAGCTGTCGTTGGTGCAGCAGTTGTAGGTGCTACCGTTGTAGGTGAGGCAGTTGTGTGAGACGCAGTTGTAGGTGCAGCAGTTGTCGGAGTTGCAGTTGAAGGTGCAGCAGTTGAAGGTGCAGCTGTCGTTGGTGCAGCAGTTGTAGGTGCTACCGTTGTAGGTGCGGCAGTTGTCTGTGCTACAGTTGTAGGGGCTGCAGTTGTCGGTGCAGCAGTGGTAGGGGCAGCAGTTGTCGGGGCTGCAGTTGAAGGTGCAGCATTGGTAGGTGCAACAGTTGTTGGTGCAGGTGTTGTTGGTTCAGCAGTTGTAGGTGCTACCGTTGTAGGTGCAGCAGTTGTCGGTGCTACAGTTGTAGGGGCTGCCGTTGTCAGTGCAGCAGTTGTAGGTGTAGCTGTCGTTGGTGCAGCAGTTGTGGGTGCTACCGTTGTAGGTGTGGCAGTTGTGTGTGATGCAGTTGTAGGTGCAGCAGTTGTGGGAGCAACAGTGGTTTGTGCAGCTGTTGTAGGTGCTGCAGTGGTAGGCGCTGCAGCAGTCGGAGCAGCAGTTGAAGGTGCAGCATTGGTTGGGACAGCAGTTGGTGGTGCTACAGTTGTAGGGGCTGCCGTTGTCAGTGCAGCAGTTGTAGGGGCTGCTGTTGTCTGTGCAGCTGTTGTAGGTGCAGCTGTCGTTGGTGCAGCAGTTGTAGGTGCTACCGTTGTAGGTGCGGTAGTTGTGGGTGAAGCAGTCGTAGGTGCTGAAATTGTAGGTGCAGCAGTTGAAGGGGCTGTTGTAGTCTGTGCAGCTGTCGTTGGTGCAGCAGTTGTAGGTGACACTGTTGTAGGTGCGGCAGTTGTGGGTGACGCAGTTGTAGTTGCTGAAGTTGTAGGTGCAGCAGTTGAAGGGGCTGCAGTAGTCTGTGCACCTGTGGTGGGTGCAGCTGTCGTTGGTGCAGCAGTTGTCGGTGCTACCGTTGTAGGTGAGGCAGTTGTGTGTGACGCAGTTGTAGGTGCAGCAGTTGTCGGAGTTGCAGTTGTCGGTGCAGCAGTGGTAGGGGCAGCAGTTGAAGGTGCAGCTGTCGTTGGTGCAGCAGTTGTAAGTGCTACCGTTGTAGGTGAGGCAGTTGTGTGTGACGCAGTTGTAGGTGCAGCAGTTGTCGGAGTTGCAGTTGAAGGTGCAGCAGTGGTAGGGGAAGCAGTTGTAGGTGCAGCAGTTGAAGGTGCAGCTGTCGTTGGTGCAGCAGTTGTAGGTGCTACCGTTGTAGGTGCGGCAGTTGTCGGTGCTACAGTTGTAGGGGCTGCAGTTGTCGGTGCAGCAGTGGTAGGGGCTGCAGTTGAAGGTGCAGCAGTGGTAGGTGCAACAGTTGTTGGTGCAGGTGTTGTTGGTTCAGCAGTTGTAGGTGGTACCGTTGTAGGTGCAGCAGTTGTCGGTGATACGGTTGTAGGGGCTGCCGTTGTCGGTGCAGCAGTTGTAGGTGTAGCTGTCGTTGGTGCAACAGTTGTCGGTGCTATCGTTGTAGGTGTGGCAGTTGTGTGTGATGCAGTTGTAGGTGCAGCAGTTGTGGGAGCAACAGTGGTTTGTGCAGCTGTTGTAGTTGCTGCAGTGGTAGGCGCTGCAGTAGTCGGAGCAGCAGTTGAAGGTGCAGCAGTGGTCGGGACAGCAGTTGTTGGTGCTACAGTTGTAGGGGCTGCCGTTGTCAGTGCAGCAGTTGTAGGGGCTGCTGTTGTCTGTGCAGCTGTTGTAGGTGCAGCTGTCGTTGGTGCAGCAGTTGTAGGTGCTACCGTTGTAGGTGCGGCAGTTGTGGGTGAAGCAGTCGTAGGTGCTGACGTTGTAGGTGCAGCAGTTGAAGGGGCTGCTGTAGTCTGTGCACCTGTTGTAGGTGCAGCTATAGTTGGTGCAGCAATTGTAGGTGCCACTGTTGTAGGTGCGGCAGTTGTGGGTGACGCAGTCGTAGGTGATGAAGTTGTAGATGCAGCAGTTGAAGGGGCTGCTGTAGTCTGTGTAGCTGTTGTAGGTGCAGCTGTCGTTGGTGCAGCAGTTGTAGGTTCTACCGTTGCAGATGAGGCAGTTGTGTGTGACGCAGTTGTAAGTGCAGCAGTTGTCGGAGTTGCAGTTGAAGGTGCAGCAGTGGTAGGGGCAGCAGTTGTCGGTGCAGCAGTGGTAGGTGCAGCAGTTGAAGGTGCAGGTGTCGTTAGTGCAGCAGTTGTAGGCGCTATTGTTGTAGGTGCGGCAGTTGTGTGTGATGCAGTCTTAGGTGCAGCAGTCGAAGGTGCAGAAGTTGTAGTGGCAGCTGTTGTCGGTGCCACAAGTGTAGTGGCTGCAGTTGTTGGAGCGGCAGTTGAAGGTGCAGCAGTGGTCGGGACTGCAGTTGTTGCAGTTGTTGGTGCTACAGTTGTAGGGGCTGCCGTTGTCAGTTCAGCAGTTGTAGGGGCTGCTGTAGTCTGTGCAGCTGTTGTAGGTGCAGCTTTTGTTGGTGCAGCAGTTGTAGGTGCTACCGTTGTAGGTGAGGCAGTTGTGTGTGACGCAGTTGTAAGTGCAGCAGTTGTCGGAGTTGCAGTTGAAGGTGCAGCAGTGGTAGGGGAAGCAGTTGTAGGTGCAGCTGTCGTTGGTGCAGCAGTTGTAGGTGTTACCGTTGTAGGGGAGGTAGTTGTCTGTGCTACAGTTGTAGGAGCTGCAGTTGTCGGTGCAGCAGTGGTGGGGGCAGCAGTTGTCGGGGCTGCAGTTGAAGGTGCAGCAGCGGTAGGTGCAACAGTTGTTGGTGCAGGTGTTGTTGGTTTAGCAGTTGTAGGTGCTACCGTTGTAGGTGCAGCAGTTGTCGGTGCTACAGTTGTAGGGACTGCCGTTGTCGGTGCAGCAGTTGTAGGTGTAGCTGTCGTTGGTGCGGCAGTTGTGTGTGCTACCGTTGTAGGCGTGGCAGTTGTGTGTGATGCAGTTGTAGGTGCAGCAGTTGTGGGAGCAACAGTGGTTTGTGCAGCTGTTGTAGGTGCTGCAGTGGTAGGCGCTGCAGTAGTCGGAGTAGCAGTTGAAGGTGCAGCAGTGGTCGGGACAGCAGTTGTTGGTGCTACAGTTGTAGGTGCTGCCGTTGTCAGTGCAGCTGTTGTAGGTGCAGCTGTCATTGGTGCAGCAGTTGTAGGTGCTACCGTTGTAGGTGAGGCAGTTGTGTGTGACGCAGTTGTAAGTGCAGCAGTTGTCGGAGTTGCAGTTGAAGGTGCAGCAGTGGTAGGTGCAGCAGTTGAAGGTGCAGGTGTCGTTAGTGCAGCAGTTGTAGGTGCTATTGTTGTAGGTGTGGCAGTTGTGTGTGATGCAGTCGTAGGTGCAGCAGTCAAAGGTGCAGAAGTTGTAGGGACAGCTGTTGTCGGTGCTACAAGTGTAGTGGCTGCAGTTGTTGGAGCGGCATTTGATGGTGCAGCAGTGGTCAGGGCAGCAGTAGTCGGAGCAGCAGTTGAAGGTGCAGCAGTGGTCGGGACTGCAGTTCTTGGTGCTACAGTTGTAGGGGCTGCCGTTGTCAGTTCAGCAGTTGTAGGGGCTGCTGTAGTCTGTGCAGCTTTTGTAGGTGCAGCTGTCGTTGGTGCAGCAGTTGTAGGTGCTACCGTTGTAGGTGAGGAAGTTGTGTGTGACGCAGTTGTAGGTGCATCAGTTGTCGGTGCAGCAGTTAAAGGTGCAGCAGTGGTAGGGGAAGCAATTGTAGGTGCAGCAGTTGAAGATGCAGCTGTCGTTGGTGCAGCAGTTGTAGGTGCTACCGTTGTAGGTGCAGCAGTTGTCTGTGCTACAGTTGTAGGGGTTGCAGTTGACGGTGCAGCAGTGGTAGGGGCAGCAGTTGTCGGGGCTGCAGTTAAAGGTGCAGCAGTGGTAGATGCAACAGTTGTTGGTGCAGCTGTTGTTGGTTCAGCAGTTGTAGGTGCTACCGTTGTAGGTGCAGCAGTTGAAGGTGCAGCAGTGGTCGGGACAGCAGTTGTTGGTGCTACCGTTGTAGGTGCAGCAGTTGTCAGTGCTACAGTTGTAGGGACTGCCGTTGTCGGTGCAGCAGTTGTAGGTGTAGCTGTCGTTGGTGCAACAGTTGTCGGTGCTATCGTTGTAGGTGTGGCAGTTGTGTGTGATGCAGTTGTAGGTGCAACAGTTGTGGGAGCAACAGTGGTTTGTGCAGCTGTTGTAGGTGCTGCAGTGGTAGGCGCTGCAGTAGTCGGAGTAGCAGTTGAAGGTGCAGCAGTGGTCAGGACAGCAGTTGTTGGTGCTATAGTTGTAAGGGCTGCCGTTGTCAGTGCAGCAGTTGTAGGGGCTGCTGTAGTCTGTGCAGCTGTTGTAGGTGCAGCTGTCGTTGGTGCAGCAGTTGTAGGTGCTACCGTTGTAGGTGCGGCAGTTGTGGGTGAAGCAGTCGTAGGTGCTGACGTTGTAGGTGCAGCAGTTGAAGGTGCTGCTGTAGTCTGTGCACTTGTTGTAGGTGCAGCTGTAGTTGGTGCAGCAGTTGTAAGTGCCACCGTTGTAGGTGCGGCAGTTGTGGGTGACACGGTCGTAGGAGATGAAGTTGTAGATGCAGCAGTTGAAGGGGCTGCTGTAGTCTGTGTAGCTGTTGTAGGTGCAGCTGTCGTTGGTGCAGCAGTTGTAGGTGCTACTGTTGTAGGTGAGGCAGTTGTGTGTGAAGTAGTTGTAGGTGCAGCAGTTGTTGGAGTTGCAGTTGAAGGTGCAGCAGTGGTAGGGGAAGCAGTTGTAGGTGCAGCAGTTGAAGGTGCAGCTGTCGTTGGTGCAGCAGTTGTAGGTGCTACCGTTGTAAGGGAGGCAGTTGTCTGTGCTACATTTGTAGGGGCTGCAGTTGTCGGTGCAGCTGTGGTAGGGGCATCAGTTGTCGGGGCTGCAGTTGAAGGTGCAGCAGTGGTAGGTGCAACAGTTGTTGGTGCAGGTGTTGTTGGTTCAGCAGTTGTAGGTGCTACCGTTGTAGGTGCAGCAGTTGTCGGTGCTACAGTTGTAGGGGCTGCCGTTGTCGGTGCAGCAGTTGTAGATGTAGCTGTCGTTGGTGTGGCAGTTGTGGGTGCTACCGTTGTAGGCGTGGCAGTTGTGTGTGATGCAGTTGTAGGTGCAGCAGTTGTGGGAGCAACAGTGGTTTGTGCAGCTGTTGTAGGTGCTGCAGTGGTAGGCACTGCAGTAGTCAGAGTAGCAGTTGAAGATGCAGCAGTGGTCGGGACAGCAGTTGTTGGTGCTACAGTTGTAGGTGCTGCCGTTGTCAGTGCAGCAGTTGTAGGTGCAGCTGTCGTTGGTGCAGCAGTTGTAGGTGCTACCGTTGTAGGTGCGGCAGTTGTGGGTGAAGCAGTCGTAGGTGCTGACGTTGTAGGTGCAGCAGTTGAAGGGACTGCTGTAGTCTGTGCACCTGTTGTAGGTGCAGCTGTAGTTGGTGCAGCAGTTGTAGGTGCTACCGTTGTAGGTGCGGCAGTTGTGGGTGACGCAGTCGTAGGTGATGAAGTTGTAGGTGCAGCAGTTGAAGGGGCTGCTGTAGTCTGTGTAGCTGTTGTAGGTACAGCTGTCATTGGTGCAGCAGTTGTAGGTGCTACCGTTGTAGGTGAGACAGTTGTGTGTGACGCAGTTGTAAGTGCAGCAGTTGTCGGAGTTGCAGTTGAAGGTGCAGCAGTGGTAGGTGCAGCAGTTGAAGGTGCAGGTGTCGTTAGTGCAGCAGTTGTAGGTGCTATTGTTGTAGGTGTGGCAGTTGTGTGTGATGCAGTCGTAGGTGCAGCAGTCAAAGGTGCAGAAGTTGTAGGGACAGCTGTTGTCGGTGCTACAAGTGTAGTGGCTGCAGTTGTTGGAGCGGCAATTGATGGTGCAGCAGTGGTCAGGGCAGCAGTAGTCGGAGCAGCAGTTGAAGGTGCAGCAGTGGTCGGGACTGCAGTTGTTGGTGCTACAGTTGTAGGGGCTGCCGTTGTCAGTTCAGCAGTTGTAGGGGCTGCTGTAGTCTGTGCAGCTGTTGAAGGTGCAGCTGTCGTTGGTGCAGCAGTTGTAGGTGCTACCGTTGTAGGTGAGGCAGTTGTGTGTGACGCAGTTGTAGGTGCATCAGTTGTCAGAGTTGCAGTTGAAGGTGCAGCAGTGGTAGGGGAAGCAATTGTAGGTGCAGCAGTTGAAGATGCAGCTGTCGTTGGTGCAGCAGTTGTAGGTGCTACCGTTGTAGGTGCAGCAGTTGTCTGTGCTACAGTTGTAGAGGCTGCAGTTGACGGTGCAGCAGTTGTAGGTGTAGCTGTCGTTGGTGCAGCAGTTGTGGGTGCTACCGTTGTAGGTGTGGCAGTTGTGTGTGATGCAGTTGTAGGTGCAGCAGTTGTGGGAGCAACAGTGGTTTGTGCAGCTGTTGTAGGTGCTGCAGTGGTAGGCGCTGCAGTAGTCGGAGCAGCAGTTGAAGGTGCAGCAGTGGTCTGGACAGCAGATGTTGGTGCTACAGTTGTAGGGGCTGCCGTTGTCAGTGCAGCAGTTGTAGGGGCTGCTGTTGTCTGTGCAGCTGTTGTAGGTGCAGCTGTCGTTGGTGCAGCAGTTGTAGGTGCTACCGTTGTAGGTGCGGCAGTTGTGGGTGAAGCAGTCGTAAGTGCTGACATTGTAGGTGTAGCAGTTGAAGGGACTGCTGTAGTCTGTGCAGCTGTCGTTGGTGCAGCAGTTGTAGGTGACACTGTTGTAGGTGCGGCAGTTGTGGGTGACGCAGTTGTAGCTGCTGAAGTTGTAGGTGCAGCAGTTGAAGGAGCTGCAGTAGTCTGTGCACCTGTGGTGGGTGCAGCTGTCGTTGGTGCAGCAGTTGTCGGTGCTACCGTTGTAGGTGCGGCAGTTGTGGGTGAAGCAGTCGTAGGTGCTGACGTTGTAGGTGCAGCAGTTGAAGGTACTGCTGTAGTCTGTGCACCTGTTGTAGGTGCAGCTGTAGTTGGTGCAGCAGTTGTAAGTGCCACCGTTGTAGGTGCGGCAGTTGTGGGTGACACGGTCGTAGGTGATGAAGTTGTAGATGCAGCAGTTGAAGGGGCTGCTGTAGTCTGTGTAGCTGTTGTAGGTGCAGCTGTCGTTGGTGCAGTAGTTGTAGGTGCTACCGTTGTAGGTGAGGCAGTTGTGTTTGAAGCAGTTGTAGGTGCAGCAGTTGTTGGAGTTGCAGTTGAAGGTGCAGCAGTGGTAGGGGAAGCAGTTGTAGGTGCAGCAGTTGAAGGTGCAGCTGTCGTTGGTGCAGCAGTTGTAGGTGCTACCGTTGTAGGGGAGGCAGTTGTCTGTGCTACAGTTGTAGGGACTGCAGTTGTCGGTGCAGCTGTGGTAGGGGCAGCAGTTGTCGGGGCTGCAGTTGAAGGTGCAGCAGTGGTAGGTGCAACAGTTGTTGGTGCAGGTGTTGTTGGTTCAGCAGTTGTAGGTGCTACTGTTGTAGGTGTAGCAGTTGTCGGTGCTACCGTTGTAGGGGCTGCCGTTGTCGGTGCAGCAGTTGTAGATGTAGCTGTCGTTGGTGTGGCAGTTGTGGGTGCTACCGTTGTAGGCGTGGCAGTTGTGTGTGATGCAGTTGTAGGTGCAGCAGTTGTGGGAGCAACAGTGGTTTGTGCAGCTGTTGTAGGTGCTGCAGTGGTAGGCGCTGCAGTAGTCGGAGTAGCAGTTGAAGGTGCAGCAGTGGTCGGGACAGCAGTTGTCGGGGCTGCAGTTGAAGGTGCAGCAGTGGTAGGTGCAACAGTTGTTGGTGCAGGTGTTGTTGGTTCAGCAGTTGTAGGTGCTACTGTTGTAGGTGTAGCAGTTGTCGGTGCTACCGTTGTAGGGGCTGCCGTTGTCGGTGCAGCAGTTGTAGATGTAGCTGTCGTTGGTGTGGCAGTTGTGGGTGCTACCGTTGTAGGCGTGGCAGTTGTGTGTGATGCAGTTGTAGGTGCAGCAGTTGTGGGAGCAACAGTGGTTTGTGCAGCTGTTGTAGGTGCTGCAGTGGTAGGCGCTGCAGTAGTCGGAGTAGCAGTTGAAGGTGCAGCAGTGGTCGGGACAGCAGTTGTTGGTGCTACAGTTGTAGGGGCTGCCGTTGTCAGTGCAGCAGTTGTAGGGGCTGCTGTAGTCTGTGCAGCTGTTGTAGGTGCGGCAGTTGTGGGTGAAGCAGTTGTAGGTGCTACCGTTGTAGGTGCAGCAGTTGTCAGTGCTACAGTTGTAGGGACTGCCGTTGTCGGTGCAGCAGTTGTAGGTGTAGCTGTCGTTGGTGCAACAGTTGTGGGTGCTACCGTTGTAGGTGTGGCAGTTGTGTGTGATGCAGTTGTAGGTGTAACAGTTGTGGGAGCAACAGTGGTTTGTGCAGCTGTTGTAGGTGCTGCAGTGGTAGGCGCTGCAGTAGTCGGAGTAGCAGTTGAAGGTGCAGCAGTGGTCGGGACAGCAGTTGCTGGTGCTACAGTTGTAGGGGCTGCCGTTGTAGGTGCAGCAGTTGAAGGGGCTGCTGTAGTCTGTGCACCTGTTGTAGGTGTAGCTGTCGTTGGTGCAGCAGTTGTAGGTGCTACCGTTGTAGGTGCGGAAGCTGTGGGTGAAGCAGTCGTAGGTGCTGACGTTGTAGGTGCAGCAGTTGAAGGGGCTGCTGTAGTCTGTGCACCTGTTGTAGGTGTAGCTGTATTTGGTGCAGCAGTTGTAGGTGCCACCGTTGTAGGTGCGGCAGTTGTGGGTGACGCAGTCGTAGGTGATGAAGTTGTAGATGCAGCAGTTGAAGGGACTGCTGTAGTCTGTGTAGCTGTTGTAGGTGCAGCTGTCGTTGGTGCAGCAGTTGTAGGTGCTACCGTTGTAGGTGAGGCAGTTGTGTGTGACGCAGTTGTAAGTGCAGCAGTGGTCGGGGTTGCAGTTGAAGGTGCAGCAGTGGTAGGGGCAGCAGTTGTCGGTGCAGCAGTTGTAGGTGCAGTAGTTGAAGGGGCAGCTGTCGTTAGTGCAGCAGTTGTAGGTGCTATCGTTGTAAGTGCGGCAGTTGTGTGCGATGCAGTCGTAGGTGCAGCAGTCGCAGGTGCAGAAGTTGTAGGGGCAGCTGTTGTTGGAGCGGCATTTGATGGTGCAGCAGTTGTCGGGGCAGCAGTTGTCGGTGCTCCAGTTGTAGGGCTTGCAGTTGTTGGTGTGGCAGTTGATGGTGCAGCAGTGGTTGGGAAGGCAGTTGTCTGTGCTGCAATAGTCGGAACAGCAGTTGAAGGTGCAGCAGTGGTCGGGACTGCAGTTGTTGGTGCTACAGTTGTAGGGGCTGCCGTTGTCAGTTCAGCAGTTGTAGGGGCTGCTGTAGTCTGTGCAGCTGTTGTAGGTGCAGCTGTCGTTGGTGCAGCAGTTGTAGGTGCTACCGTTGTAGGTGAGGCAGTTGTGTGTGACGCAGTTGTAGGTGCATCAGTTGTCGGAGTTGCAGTTGAAGGTGTAGCAGTGGTAGGGGAGGCAGTTGTAGGTGCAGCAGTTGAAGGTGCAGCTGTCGTTGGTGCAGCAGTTGTAGGTGCTACCGTTGTAGGGGAGGCAGTTGTCTGTGCTACAGTTGTAGGGGCTGCAGTTGTCGGTGCAGCAGTGGTATGGGCAGCAGTTGTCGGGGCTGCAGTTAAAGGTGTAGCAGTGGTAGGTGCAACAGTTGTTGGTGCAGGTGTTGTTGGTTCAGCAGTTGTAGGTGCTACCGTTGTAGGTGCAGCAGTTGTCGGTGCTACAGTTGTAGGGACTGCCGTTGTTGGTGCAGCAGTTGTGGGTGCTACCGTTGTAGGTGTGGCAGTTGTGTGTGATGCAGTTGTAGGTGCAGCAGTTGTGGGAGCAACAGTGGTTTGTGCAGCTGTTGTAGGTGCTGCAGTGGTAGGCGCTGCAGTAGTTGGAACAGCAGTTGAAGGTGCAGCAGTGGTCGGGACAGCAGTTGTTGGTGCTACAGTTGTAGGGGCTGCCGTTGTCAGTGCAGCAGTTGTAGGGACTGCTGTAGTCTGTGCAGCTGTTGTAGGTGCAGCTGTCGTTGGTGCAGCAGTTGTAGGTGCTACCGTTGTAGGGGAGGCAGTTGTCTGTGCTACATCTGTAGGGGCTGTAGTTGACAGTGCAGCAGTGGTAGGGGCAGCAGTTGTCGGGGCAGCAGTTGTCGGGGCTGCAGTGGTAGGTGCAATAGTTGTTGGTGCAGGTGTTGTTGGTTCAGCAGTTGTAGGTGCTACCGTTGTAGGTGCAGCAGTTGTCGGTGCTACAGTTGTAGGGGCTGCCGTTGTCGGTGCAGCAGTTGTAGGTGAAGCTGTCGTTGGTGCAGCAGTTGTGGGTGCTACCGTTGTAGGTGTGGCAGTTGTGTGTGATGCAGTTGTAGGTGCAGCAGTTGTGGGAGCAACAGTGGTTTGTGCAGCTGTTGTAGGTGCTGCAGTGGTAGGCGCTGCAGTAGTCGGAGCAGCAGTTGAAGGTGCAGCAGTGGTCGGGACAGCAGTTGTTGGTGCTACAGTTGTAGGGGCTGCCGTTGTCAGTGCAGCAGTTGAAGGGGCTGCTGTTGTCTGTGCAGCTGTTGTAGGCGCAGCTGTCATTGGTGCAGCAGTTGTAGGTGCTACCGTTGTAGCTGCGGCAGTTGTGGGTGAAGCAGTCTTAGGTGCTGACGTTGTAGGTGCAGCAGTTGAATGGGCTGCTGTAGTCTGTGCATCTGTTGTAGGTGCAGCTGTAGTTGGTGCAGCAATTGTAGGTGCCACTGTTGTAGGTGCGGCAGTTGTAGTTGTAGCTGTCGTTGGTGCAGCAGTTGTAGGTGCTACCGTTGTAGGTGTGGCAGTTGTGGGTGAAGCAGTCGTAGGTGCTGACGTTGTAGGTGCAGCAGTTGAAGGGGCTGCTGTAGTCTGTGCACCTGTTGTAGGTGCAGCTGTAGTTGGTGAAGCAGTTGTAGGTCCTACCGTTGTAGGTGCGGCAGTTGTGGGTGACACAGTCGTAGGTGATGAAGTTGTAGGTGCAGCAGTTGAAGGGGCTGCTGTAGTCTGTGTAGCTGTTGTAGGTGCAGCTGTCATTGGTGCAGCAGTTGTAGGTGCTACCGTTGTAGGTGAGGCAGTTGTGTGTGACGCAGTTGTAAGTGCAGCAGTTGTCGGAGTTGCAGTTGAAGGTGCAGCAGTGGTAGGTGCAGCAGTTGAAGGTGCAGGTGTCGTTTGTGCAGCAGTTGTAGGTGCTATTGTTGTAGGTGTGGCAGTTGTGTGTGATGCAGTCGTAGGTGCAGCAGTCAAAGGTGCAGAAGTTGTAGGGACAGCTATTGTCGGTGCTACAAGTGTAGTGGCTGCAGTTGTTGAAGCGGCATTTGATGGTGCAGCAGTGGTCAGGGCAGCAGTAGTCGGAGCAGCAGTTGAAGGTGCAGCAGTGGTCGGGACTGCAGTTGTTGGTGCTACAGTTGTAGGGGCTGCCGTTGTCAGTTCAGCAGTTGTAGGGGCTGCTGTAGTCTGTGCAGCTGTTGTAGGTGCAGCTGTCGTTGGTGCAGCAGTTGTAGGTGCTACCGTTGTAGGTGAGGCAGTTGTGTGTGACGCAGTTGTAGGTGCATCAGTTGTCGGAGTTGCAGTTGAAGGTGCAGCAGTGGTAGGGGAAGCAATTGTAGGTGCAGCAGTTGAAGATGCAGCTGTCGTTGGTGCAGCAGTTGTCGGTGCTACCGTTGTAGGGGAGGCAGTTGTCTGTGCTACAGTTGTAGGGGCTGCAGTTGACGGTGCAGCAGTGGTAGGGGCAGCAGTTGTCGGGGCTGCAGTTAAAGGTGCAGCAGTGGTAGATGCAACAGTTGTTGGTGCAGCTGTTGTTGGTTCAGCAGTTGTAGGTGCTACCGTTGTAGGTGCAGCAGTTGAAGGTGCAGCAGTGGTCGGGACAGCAGTTGTTGGTGCTACAGTTGTAGGGGCTGCCATTGTCAGTGCAGCAGTTGTAGGGGCTGCTGTAGTCTGTGCAGCTGTTGTAGGTGCGGCAGTTGTGGGTGAAGCAGTTGTAGGTGCTACCGTTGTAGGTGCAGCAGTTGTCAGTGCTACAGTTGTAGGGACTGCCGTTGTCGGTGCAGCAGTTGTAGGTGTAGCTGTCGTTAGTGCAACAGTTGTCGGTGCTACCGTTGTAGGTGTGGCAGTTGTGTGTGATGCAGTTGTAGGTGCAACAGTTGTGGGAGCAACAGTGGTTTGTGCAGCTGTTGTAGGTGCTGCAGTGGTAGGCACTGCAGTAGTCGGAGTAGTAGTTGAAGGTGCAGCAGTGGTCGGGACAGCAGTTGCTGGTGCTACAGTTGTAGGGGCTGCCGTTGTCAGTGCAGCAGTTGTAGGGGCTGCTGTTGTCTGTGCAGCTGTTGTAGGTGCAGCTGTCGTTGGTGCAGAAGTTGTAAGTGCTACCGTTGTAGGTGCGGCAGTTGTGGGTGAAGCAGTTGTAGGTGCTGACGTTGTAGGTGCAGCAGTTGTAGGTGCAGCTGTCGTTGGTGCAGCAGTTGTAGGTGCTACCGTTGTAGGTGCGGAAGCTGTGGGTGAAGCAGTTGTAGGTGCTGACGTTGTAGGTGCAGCAGTTGAAGGGACTGCTGTAGTCTGTGTAGCTGTTGTAGGTGCAGCTGTCGTTGGTGCAGCAGTTGTAGGTGCTACCGTTGTAGGTGAGGCAGTTGTGTGTGACGCAGTTGTAAGTGCAGCAGTGGTCGGGGTTGCAGTTGAAGGTGCAGCAGTGGTAGGGGCAGCAGTTGTCGGTGCAGCAGTTGTAGGTGCAGCAGTTGAAAGTGCAGCTGTCGTTAGTGCAGCAGTTGTAGGGGCTGCTGTAGTCTGTTCAGCTGTTGTAGGTGCAGCTGTCGGTGGTGCAGCAGTTGTAGGTGCTACCGTTGTAGGTGCTGCAGTTGTGGGTGAAGCAGTCGTAGGTGCTGAAGTTGTAGGTGCAGCAGTTGAAGGGGCTGCTGTAGTCTGTGCAGCTGTTGTTGGTGCAGCAGTTGTAGGTGACACTGTTGTAGGTGCGGCAGTTGTGGGTGACGCAGTTGTAGCTGCTGAAGTTGTAGGTGCAGCAGTTGAAGGGGCTGCAGTAGTCTGTGCACCTGTGGTGGGTGCAGCTGTCGTTGGTGCAGCAGTTGTCGGTGCTACCGTTGTAGGTGAGGCAGTTGTGTGTGACGCAGTTGTAGGTGCAGCAGTTGTCGGAGTTGCAGTTGTCGGTGCAGTAGTGGTAGGTGCAGCAGTTGAAGGTGCAGCTGTCGTTGGTGCAGCAGTTGTAGGTGCTACCGTTGTAGGTGAGGCAGTTGTGTGTGACGCAGTTGTAGGGGCTGCAGTTGTCGGTGCAGCAGTGGTAGGAGCAGCAGTTGTCGGGGCTGCAGTTGAAGGTGCAGCAGTGGTAGGTGCAACAGTTGTTGGTGCAGGTGTTGTTGGTTCAGCAGTTGTAGGTGCTACCGTTGTAGGTGCAGCAGTTGTCGGTGCTACAGTTGTAGGGGCTGCCGTTGTCGGTGCAGCAGTTGTAGGTGTAGCTGTCGTTGGTGCAGCAGTTGTGGGTGCTACCGTTGTAGGTGTGGCAGTTGTGTGTGATGCAGTTGTAGGTGCAGCAGTTGTGGGAGCAACAGTGGTTTGTGCAGCTGTTGTAGGTGCTGCAGTGGTAGGCGCTGCAGTAGTCGGAGCAGCAGTTGAAGGTGCAGCATTGGTTGGGACAGCAGTTGTTGGTGCTACAGTTGTAGGGGCTGCCGTTGTCAGTGCAGCAGTTGTAGGAGCTGCTGTAGTCTGTGCAGCTGTTGTAGGTGCAGCTGTCGTTGGTGCAGCCGTTGTAGGTGCTACCGTTGTAGGTGCGGCAGTTGTGTGTGAGGCAGTCGTAGCTGCAGCAGTCGAAGGTCTAGAAGTTGTAGGGGCAGCTCTTGTCTGTGCTACAATTGTAGGGGCTGTAGTTGGCAGTGCAGCAGTGGTAGGGGCAGCAGTTGTCGGGGCTGCAGTGGTAGGTGCAACAGTTGTTGGTGCAGGTGTTGTTGGTTCAGCAGTTGTAGGTGCTACCGTTGTAGGTGCAGCAGTTGTCGGTGCTACAGTTGTAGGGGCTGCCGTTGTCGGTGCAGCAGTTGTAGGTGAAGCTGTCGTTGGTGCAGCAGTTGTGGGTGCTACCGTTGTAGGTGTGGCAGTTGTGTGTGATGCAGTTGTAGGTGCAGCAGTTGTGGGAGCAACAGTGGTTTGTGCAGCTGTTGTAGGTGCTGCAGTGGTAGGCGCTGCAGTAGTCGGAGCAGCAGTTGAAGGTGCAGCAGTGGTCGGGACAGCAGTTGTTGGTGCTACAGTTGTAGGGGCTGCCGTTGTCAGTGCAGCAGTTGTAGGGGCTGCTGTTGTCTGTGCAGCTGTTGTAGGCGCAGCTGTCGTTGGTGCAGCAGTTGTAGGTGCTACCGTTGTAGCTGCGGCAGTTGTGGGTGAAGCAGTCGTAGGTGCTGACGTTGTAGGTGCAGCAGTTGAATGTGCTGCTGTAGTCTGTGCATCTGTTGTAGGTGCAGCTGTAGTTGGTGCAGCAATTGTAGGTGCCACTGTTGTAGGTGCAGCAGTTGTAGTTGTAGCTGTTGTTGGTGCAGCAGTTGTCGGTGCTGCCGTTGTAGGTGCGGCAGTTGTGTGTGATGCAGTTGTAGGTGCAACAGTTGTAGGAGCAACAGTGGTTTGTGCAGCTGTTGTAGGTGCTGCAGTGGTAGGCGCTGCAGTAGTCGGAGTAGCAGTTGAAGGTGCAGCAGTGGTAGATGCAACAGTTGTTGGTGCAGCTGTTGTTGGTTCAGCAGTTGTAGGTGCTACCGTTGTAGGTGCAGCAGTTGAAAGTGCAGCAGTGGTCGGGACAGCAGTTGTTGGTGCTACAGTTGTAGGGGCTGCCATTGTCAGTGCAGCAGTTGTAGGGGCTGCTGTAGTCTGAGCAGCTGTTGTAGGTGTGGCAGTTGTGGGTGAAGCAGTTGTAGGTGCTACCGTTGTAGGTGCAGCAGTTGTCAGTGCTACAGTTGTAGGGGCTGCCCTTACCAGTGCAGCAGTTGTAGTTGTAGCTGTCGTTGGTGCAGCAGTTGTCCGTGCTACCATTGTAGGTGCGGCAGTTGTGTGTGATGCACTTGTAGGTGCAACAGTTGTGGGAGCAACAGTGGTTTGTGCAGCTGTTGTAGGTGCTGCAGTGGTAGGCGCTACAGTAGTCGGAATAGCAGTTGAAGGTGCAGCAGTGGTCGGGACAGCAGTTGTTGGTGCTACAGTTGTAGGGGCTGCCGTTGTCAGTGCAGCAGTTGTAGGTGCAGCTGTCATTGGTGTAGCAGTTGTAGGTGTAGCTGTCATTGGTGCAGCAGTTGTGGATGCTACCGTTGTAGGTGTGGCAGTTGTGTGTGATGCAGTTGTAGGTGTAGCAGTTGTGGGAGCAACAGTGGTTTGTGCAGCTGTTGTAGGTGCTGCAGTAGTCGGAACAGCAGTTGAAGGTGCAGCAGTGGTCGGGACAGCAGTTGTTGGTGCTATAGTTGTAGGTGCGGCAGTTGTGGGTGAAGCAGTCGTAGGTGCTGACGTTGTAGGTGCAGTGGTTGAAGTTGCTGCTGTAGTCTGTGCACCTGTTGTAGGTGCAGCTGTAGTTGGTGCAGCAGTTGTAAGTGCCACCGTTGGAGGTGCGGCAGTTGTGGATGACACGGTCGTAGGTGATGAAGTTGTAGATGCAGCAGTTAAAGGGGCTGCTGTAGTCTGTGTAGCTGTTATAGGTGCAGCTGTCGTTGGTGCAGCAGTTGTAGGTGCTACCGTTGTAGGTGAGGCAGTTGTGTGTGAAGCAGTTGTAGGTGCAGCAGTTGTTGGAGTTGCAGTTGAAGGTGCAGCAGTGGTAAGGGAAGCAGTTGTAGGTGCAGCAGTTAAAGGTGCAGCTGTCGTTGGTGCAGCAGTTGTAGGTGCTACCGTTGTAGGGGAGGCAGTTGTCTGTGCTACAGTTGTAGGGGCTGCAGTTGTCGGTGCAGCTGTGGTAGGGGCAGCAGTTGTCGGGGCTGCAGTTGAATGTGCAGCAGTGGTAGGTGCAACAGTTGTTGGTGCAGGTGTTGTTGGTTCAGCAGTTGTAGGTGCTACCGTTGTAGGTGCAGCAGTTGTCAGTGCTACAGTTGTAGGGGCTGCCCTTACCAGTGCAGCAGTTGTAGTTGTAGCTGTCGTTGGTGCAGCAGTTGTCCGTGCTACCATTGTAGGTGCGGCAGTTGTGTGTGATGCACTTGTAGGTGCAACAGTTGTGGGAGCAACAGTGGTTTGTGCAGCTGTTGTAGGTGCTGCAGTGGTAGGCGCTACAGTAGTCGGAATAGCAGTTGAAGGTGCAGCAGTGGTCGGGACAGCAGTTGTTGGTGCTACAGTTGTAGGGGCTGCCGTTGTCAGTGCAGCAGTTGTAGGTGCAGCTGTCATTGGTGTAGCAGTTGTAGGTGTAGCTGTCATTGGTGCAGCAGTTGTGGATGCTACCGTTGTAGGTGTGGCAGTTGTGTGTGATGCAGTTGTAGGTGTAGCAGTTGTGGGAGCAACAGTGGTTTGTGCAGCTGTTGTAGGTGCTGCAGTAGTCGGAACAGCAGTTGAAGGTGCAGCAGTGGTCGGGACAGCAGTTGTTGGTGCTATAGTTGTAGGTGCGGCAGTTGTGGGTGAAGCAGTCGTAGGTGCTGACGTTGTAGGTGCAGTGGTTGAAGTTGCTGCTGTAGTCTGTGCACCTGTTGTAGGTGCAGCTGTAGTTGGTGCAGCAGTTGTAAGTGCCACCGTTGGAGGTGCGGCAGTTGTGGATGACACGGTCGTAGGTGATGAAGTTGTAGATGCAGCAGTTAAAGGGGCTGCTGTAGTCTGTGTAGCTGTTATAGGTGCAGCTGTCGTTGGTGCAGCAGTTGTAGGTGCTACCGTTGTAGGTGAGGCAGTTGTGTGTGAAGCAGTTGTAGGTGCAGCAGTTGTTGGAGTTGCAGTTGAAGGTGCAGCAGTGGTAAGGGAAGCAGTTGTAGGTGCAGCAGTTAAAGGTGCAGCTGTCGTTGGTGCAGCAGTTGTAGGTGCTACCGTTGTAGGGGAGGCAGTTGTCTGTGCTACAGTTGTAGGGGCTGCAGTTGTCGGTGCAGCTGTGGTAGGGGCAGCAGTTGTCGGGGCTGCAGTTGAATGTGCAGCAGTGGTAGGTGCAACAGTTGTTGGTGCAGGTGTTGTTGGTTCAGCAGTTGTAGGTGCTACCGTTGTAGGTGCAGCAGTTGTCGGTGCTACAGTTGTAGGGGCTGCCGTTGTCGGTGCAGCAGTTGTAGGTGTAGCTGTCGTTGGTGCAGCAGTTGTGGGTGCTACCGTTGTAGGTGTGGCAGTTGTGTGTGATGCAGTTGTAGGTGCAGCAGTTGTGGGAGCAACAGTGGTTTGTGCAGCTGTTGTAGGTGCTGCAGTGGTAGGCGCTGCAGTAGTCGGAACAGCAGTTGAAGGTGCAGCAGTGGTCGGGACAGGAGTTGTTGGTGCTACAGTTGTAGGGGCTGCCGTTGTCAGTGCAGCAGTTGTAGGGACTGCTGTAGTCTGTGCAGCTGTTGTAGGTGCAGCTGTCGTTGGTGCAGCAGTTGTAGGTGCTACCGTTGTAGGGGAGGCAGTTGTCTGTGCTACATTTGTAGGGGCTGTAGTTGACAGTGCAGCAGTGGTAGGGGCAGCAGTTGTCGGGGCTGCAGTTGAAGGTGCAGCAGTGGTAGGTGCAACAGTTGTTTGTGCAGGTGTTGTTGGTTCAGCAGTTGTAGGTGCTACCGTTGTAGGTGCAGCAGTTGTAGGTGCTACCGTTGTAGGTGCGGCAGTTGTGGGTGAAGCAGTCGTAGGTGCTGACGTTGTAGGTGCAGCAGTTGAAGGGGCTGCTGTAGTCTGTGTACCTGTTGTAGTTGCAGCTGTAGTTGGTGCAGCAGTTGCAGGTGCCACCGTTGTAGGTGCGGCAGTTGTGGGTGACGCAGTCGTAGGTGATGAAGTTGTAGATGCAGCAGTTAAAGGAGCTGCTGTAGTCTGTGTAGCTGTTGTAGGTGCAGCTGTTGTTGGTGCAGCAGTTGTAGGTGCTACCGTTGTAGGTGAGGCACTTGTGTGTGACGCAGTTGTAAGTGCAGCAGTTGTTGGACTTGAAGTTGAAGGTGCAGCAGTGGTAGGGGCAGCAGTTGTCGGTGCAGCAGTTGTAGCTGCAGCAGTTGAAGATGCAGCTGTCGTTAGTGCAGCAGTTGTAGGTACTATCGTTGTAGGTGCGGCAGTTGTGTGTGATGCAGTCGTAGGTGCAGCAGTCGAAGGTGCAGAAGTTGTAGGAGCAGCTGTTGTAGGTGCTACAAGTGTAGTGGCTGCAGTTGTTGGAGCGGCATTTGATGGTGCAGCAGTGGTCGGGGCAGCAGTTGTCGGTGCTCCAGTTGTAGGGCCTGCAGTTGTTGGTGCAGCAGTTGATGGTGCAGCAGTGGTAGGGGAGGCAGTTGTCGGTGCTACAGTTGTAGGGGCTGCAGTTGACGGTGCAGCAGTGGTAGGGGCAGCAGTTGTCGGGGCTGCAGTCGAAGGTGCAGCAGTCGAAGGTGCAGAAGTTGTAGGGACAGTTGTTGTCGGTGCAGCAGTTGTAGTGGCTGCAGTTGTTGGAGCGGCAGTTGATGGTGCAGCAGTGGTCGGGGCAGAAGTTGTCGGTGCTCCAGTTGTAGGGCCTGCAGTTGTTGGTGCAGCAGTGGTAGGGGAGGCAGTTGTCTGTGCTACAGTTGTAGGGGCTGGAGTTGACTGTGCTGCAGTTGAAGGTGCAGCAGTTGTAGGTGCAGCAGTTGTCGGTGCTACAGTTGTAGGGGCTGCCGTTGTCGGTGCAGCAGTTGTAGGAACAATTGTAGTCTGTGCAGCTGTTGTAGGTGCAGCTGTTGTTGGTGCAGCTGTTGTAGGTGTTACCGTTGTAGGTGCAGTAGGTGTGGGTGACGCAGTAGTAGTAGCTGCATTTTTCAGTGCAGCTGTTGTAAGTGCAGCAGTTGTTGGGGGAGCAGTCGAAGGTGCAGCAGTGGCAGCTGCAGCAGTCGTCATTGCAGCAGTTGTTGGAGCGGCAGTTGTATGTCCTGCACTTGTGGGAGCAACAGTGGTTTGTGCAGCTGTTGTAGGTGCTGCAGTGGTAGGCGTTGCAGTAGTCGGAGCAGCAGTTGAAGGTGCAGCAGTGGTCGGGACAGCAGTTGTTGGTGCTACAGTTGTAGGGGCTGCCATTGTCAGTGCAGCAGTTGTAGGGGCTGCTGTAGTCTGTTCAGCTGTTGTAGGTGCAGCTGTCGGTGGTGCAGCAGTTGTAGGTGCTACCGTTGTAGGTGCTGCAGTTGTGGGTGAAGCAGTCCTAGGTGCTGAAGTTGTAGGTGCAGCAGTTGAAGGGGCTGCTGTAGTCTGTGCAGCTGTTGTTGGTGCAGCAGTTGTAGGTGACACTGTTGTAGGTGCGGCAGTTGTGGGTGACGCAGTTGTAGCTGCTGAAGTTGTAGGTGCAGCAGTTGAAGGGGCTGCAGTAGTCTGTGCACCTGTGGTGGGTGCAGCTGTCGTTGGTGCAGCAGTTGTCGGTGCTACCGTTGTAGGTGAGGCAGTTGTGTGTGACGCAGTTGTAGGTGCAGCAGTTGTCGGAGTTGCAGTTGTCGGTGCAGTAGTGGTAGGTGCAGCAGTTGAAGGTGCAGCTGTCGTTGGTGCAGCAGTTGTAGGTGCTACCGTTGTAGGTGAGGCAGTTGTGTGTGACGCAGTTGTAGGGGCTGCAGTTGTCGGTGCAGCAGTGGTAGGAGCAGCAGTTGTCGGGGCTGCAGTTGAAGGTGCAGCAGTGGTAGGTGCAACAGTTGTTGGTGCAGGTGTTGTTGGTTCAGCAGTTGTAGGTGCTACCGTTGTAGGTGCAGCAGTTGTCAGTGCTACAGTTGTAGGGACTGCCGTTGTCGGTGCAGCAGTTGTAGGTGTAGCTGTCGTTGGTGCAACAGTTGTCGGTGCTACCGTTGTAGGTGTGGCAGTTGTGTGTGATGCAGTTGTAGGTGCAACAGTTGTGGGAGCAACAGTGGTTTGTGCAGCTGTTGTAGGTGCTGCAGTGGTAGGCGCTGCAGTAGTCGGAGCAGCAGTTGAAGGTGCAGCAGTGGTCGGGACAGCAGTTGTTGGTGCTACAGTTGTAGGGGCTGCCGTTGTCAGTGCAGCAGTTGTAGGGGCTGCTGTTGTCTGTGCAGCTGTTGTAGGTGCAGCTGTCGTTGGTGCAGCAGTTGTAGGTGCTACCGTTGTAGGTGCGGCAGTTGTGTGTGACGCAGTTGTAAGTGCAGCAGTTGTCGGAGTTGCAGTTGAAGGTGCAGCAGTGGTAGGGGCAGCAGTTGTCGGTGCAGCAGTGGTAGGTGCAGCAGTTGAAGGTGCAGGTGTCGTTAGTGCAGCAGTCGTAGGTGCTATTGTTGTAGGTGCGGCAGTTGTGTGTGATGCAGTCGTAGGTGCAGCAGTCGAAGGTGCAGAAGTTGTAGGAGCAACTGTTGTCGGTGCCACAAGTGTAGTGGCTGCAGTTGTTGCAGTTGTTGGTGCTACAGTTGTAGGGGCTGCCGTTGTCTGTTCAGCAGTTGTAGGGGCTGCTGTAGTCTGTGCAGCTGTTGTAGGTGCAGCTGTTGTTGGTGCAGCAGTTGTAGGTGCTACCGTTGTAGGTGAGGCAGTTGTGTGTGACGCAGTTGTAGGTGCATCAGTTGTCGGAGTTGCAGTTGAAGGTGCAGCAGTCGTAGGGGAAGCAGTTGTAGGTGCAGCAGTTGAAGGTGCAGCTGTCGTTGGTGCAGCAGTTGTAAGTGTTACCGTTGTAGGGGAAGCAGTTGTCTGTGCAGCAGTTGTAGGGGCTGCAGTTGTCGGTGCAGCAGTGGTAGGAGCAGCAGTTGTTGGGGTTGCAGTTGAAGGTGCAGCAGTGGTAGGTGCAACAGTTGTTGGTGCAGGTGTTGTTGGTTCAGCAGTTGTAGGTGCTACCGTTGTAGGTGCAGCAGTTGTCGGTGCTACAGTTGTAGGGGCTGCCGTTGTCGGTGCAGCAGTTGTAGGTGTAGCTGTCGTTGGTGCGGCAGTTGTGTGTGCTACCGTTGTAGGTGTGGCAGTTGTGTGTGATGCAGTTGTAGGTGCAGCAGTTGTGGGAGCAACAGTGGTTTGTGCAGCTGTTGTAGGTGCTGCAGTGGTTGGCGCTGCAGTAGTCGGAGTAGCAGTTGAAGGTGCAGCAGTGGTCGGGACAGCAGTTGTTGGTGCTATAGTTGTAGAGGTTGCCGTTGTCAGTGCAGCAGTTGTAGGTGCAGCTGTCGTTGGTACAGCAGTTGTAGGTGCTACCGTTGTAGGTGCGACAGTTGTGGGTGAAGCAGTCGTAGGTCCTGACGTTGTAGGTGCAGCAGTTGAAGGGGCTGCTGTAGTCTGTGCACCTGTTGTAGGTGCAGCTGTAGTTGGTGCAGCAGTTGTAGGTGCTACCGTTGTAGGTGCAGCAGTTGTGGGTGACGCAGTCATAGGAGATGAAGTTGTAGGTGCAGCAGTTGAAGGTGCAGCTGTCGTTGGTGCAGCAGTTGTAGGTGCTACCGTTGTAGGTGAGGCAGTTGTGTGTGACGCAGTTGTAGGGGCTGCAGTTGTCGGTGCAGCAGTGGTAGGGGCAGCAGTTGTCGGGGCTGCAGTTGAAGGTGCAGCAGTGTTAGGTGCAACAGTTGTTGGTGCAGGTGTTGTTGGTTCAGCAGTTGTAGGTGCTACCGTTGTAGGTGCAGCAGTTGTCGGTGCTACAGTTGTAGGGGCTGCCGTTGTCGGTGTAGCAGTTGTAGGTGTAGCTGTCGTTGGTGCAGCAGTTGTGGGTGCTACTGTTGTAGGTGTGGCAGTTGTGTGTGATGCAGTTGTAGGTGCAGCAGTTGTGGGAGCAACAGTGGTTTGTGCAGCTGTTGTAGGTGCTGCAGTTGTAAGCGCTGCAGTAGTCGGAGCAGCAGTTGAAGGTGCAGCATTGGTTGGGACAGCAGTTGTTGGTGCTACAGTTGTAGGGGCTGCCGTTGTCAGTGCAGCAGTTGTAGGGGCTGCCGTTGTCTGTGCAGCTGTTGTAGGGGCAGCTGTCGTTGGTGCAGCAGTTGTAGGTGCTACCGTTGTAGGTGCGGCAGTTGTGTGTGATGTAGTCGTAGCTGCAGCAGTCGAAGTTCCAGAAGTTGTAGGGACAGCTGTTGTCTGTGCTACAGTTATAGGGGCTATAGTTGGCAGTGCAGCAGTGGTAGGGGCAGCAGTTGTCGGGGCTGCAGTTGAAGGTGCAGCAGTGGTAGGTGCAACAGTTGTTGGTGCAGGTGTTATTGGTTCAGCAGTTGTAGGTGGTATCGTTGTAGGTGCAGCAGTTGTCAGTGCTACAGTCGTAGGGGCTGCCGTTGTCGGTGCAGCAGTTGTAAGTGAAGCTGTCGTTGGTGCAGCAGTTGTGGGTGCTACCGTTGTAGGTGTGGCAGTTGTGTGTGATGCAGTTGTAGGTGCAGCAGTTGTGGGAGCAACAGTGGTTTGTGCAGCTGTTGTAGGTGCTGCAGTGGTAGGCGCTGCAGTAGTCGGAGCAGCAGTTGAAGGTGCAGCAGTGGTCGGGACTGCAGTTGTTGGTGCTACAGTTGTAGGGGCAGCCGTTGTCAGTTCAGCAGTTGTAGGGGCTGCTGTAGTCTGTGCAGCTGTTGTAGGTGCAGCTGTCGTTGGTGCAGCAGTTGTAGGTGCTACCGTTGTAGGTGAGGCAGTCGTGTGTGACGCAGTTGTAGGTGCAGCAGTTGTCGGAGTTGCAGTTGAAGGTGCAGCAGTGGTAGGGGAAGCAGTTGTTGGTGCAGCAGTTGAAGGTGCAGCTGTCGTTGGTGCAGCAGTTGTAGGTGTTACCGTTGTAGGGGAGGCAGTTGTCTGTGCTACAGTTGTAGGGGCTGCAGTTGTCTGTGCAGCAGTGGTAGGGGCAGCAGTTGTCGGGGCTGCAGTTGAAGGTGCAGCAGTGGTAGGTGCAACAGTTGTTGGTGCAGGTGTTGTTGGTTCAGCAGTTGTAGGTGCTACCGTTGTAGGTGCAGCAGTTGTCGGTGCTACAGTTGTAGGGGCTGCCGTTGTCGGTGCAGCAGTTGTAGGTGTAGCTGTCGTTGGTGCGGCAGTTGTGCGTGCTACCGTTGTAGGTGTGGCAGTTGTAGGTGCAGCAGTTGTGGGAGCAACAGTGGTTTGTGCAGCTGTTGTAGGTGCTGCAGTGGTAGGCGCTGCAGTAGTCGGAGCAGCAGTTGAAGGTGCAGCATTGGTTGGGACAGCAGTTGTTGGTGCTACAGTTGCAGGGGCTGCCGTTGTCAGTGCAGCAGTTGTAGGGGCTGCTGTAGTCTGTGCAGCTGTTGTAGGTGCAGCTGTCGTTGGTGCAGCCGTTGTAGGTGCTACCGTTGTAGGTGCGGCAGTTGTGTGTGATGCAGTCGTAGCTGCAGCAGTCGAAGGTCCCGAAGTTGTAGGGACAGCTGTTGTCTGTGCTACAGTTGTAGGGGCTGTAGTTGGCAGTGCAGCAGTGGTAGGGGCAGCAGTTGTCGGGGCTGCAGTTGAAGGTGCAGCAGTGGTCGGGACAGCAGTTGTTGGTGCTACAATTGTAGGTGCTGCCGTTGTCAGTGCAGCAGTTGTAGGTGCAGCTGTCGTTGGTGCAGCAGTTGTAGGTGCTACCGTTGTAAGTGCGGCAGTTGTGGGTGAAGCAGTCGTAGGTGCTGACGTTGTAGGTGCAGCAGTTGAAGGGGCTGCTGTAGTCTGTGCACCTGTTGTAGGTGCAGCTGTAGTTGGTGCAGCAGTTGTAGGTGCTACCGTTGTAGGTGCGGCAGTTGTGGGTGACGCAGTCGTAGGTGATGAAGTTGTAGGTGCAGCAGTTGAAGGGGCTGCTGTAGTCTGTGTAGCTGTTGTAGGTGCAGCTGTCATTGGTGCAGCAGTTGTAGGTGCTACCGTTGTAGGTGAGGCAGTTGTGTGTAACGCAGTTGTAAGTGCAGCAGTTGTTGGAGTTGCAGTTGAAGGTGCAGCAGTGGTAGGTGCAGCAGTTGAAGGTGCAGGTGTCGTTAGTGCAGCAGTTGTAGGTGCTATTGTTGTAGGTGTGGCAGTTGTGTGTGGTGCAGTCATAGGTGCAGCAGTCAAAGGTGCAGAAGTTGTAGGGACAGCTGTTGTCGGTGCTACAAGTGTAGTGGCTACAGTTGTAGGGGCTGCAGTTGACGGTGCAGCAGTGGTAGGGGCAGCAGTTGTCGGGGCTGCAGTCGAAGGTGCAGCAGTCGAAGGTGCAGAAGTTGTAGGGACAGTTGTTGTCGGTGCAGCAGTTGTAGTGGCTGCAGTTGTTGGAGCGGCAGTTGATGGTGCAGCAGTGGTCGGGGCAGAAGTTGTCGGTGCTCCAGTTGTAGGGCCTGCAGTTGTTGGTGCAGCAGTGGTAGGGGAGGCAGTTGTCTGTGCTACAGTTGTAGGGGCTGGAGTTGACGGTGCTGCAGTTGAAGGTGCAGCAGTTGTAGGTGCAGCAGTTGTCGGTGCTACAGTTGTATGGGCTGCCGTTGTCGGTGCAGCAGTTGTAGGAGCAGTTGTAGTCTGTGCAGCTGTTGTAGGTGCAGCTGTTGTTGGTGCAGCTGTTGTAGGTGTTACCGTTGTAGGTGCAGTAGGTGTGGGTGACGCAGTAGTAGTAGCTGCATTTGTCAGTGCAGCTGTTGTAAGTGCAGCAGTTGTTGGTGGAGCAGTCGAAGGTGCAGCAGTGGTAGCTGCAGCAGTCGTCATTGCAGCAGTTGTTGGAGCGGCAGTTGTATGTCCTGCATTTGTGGGAGCAACAGTGGTTTGTGCAGCTGTTGTAGGTGCTGCAGTGGTAGGCGTTGCAGTAGTCGGAGCAGTGGTTGAAGGTGCAGCAGTGGTCGGGACAGCAGTTGTTGGTGCTACAGTTGTAGGGGCTGCCATTGTCAGTGCAGCAGTTGTAGGGGCTGCTGTAGTCTGTCCAGCTGTTGTAGGTGCAGCTGTCGGTGGTGCAGCAGTTGTAGGTGCTACCGTTGTAGGTGCTGCAGTTGTGGGTGAAGCAGTCGTAGGTGCTGAAGTTGTAGGTGCAGCAGTTGAAGGGGCTGCTGTAGTCTGTGCAGCTGTTGTTGGTGCAGCAGTTGTAGGTGACACTGTTGTAGGTGCGGCAGTTGTGGGTGACGCAGTTGTAGCTGCTGAAGTTGTAGGTGCAGCAGTTGAAGGGGCTGCAGTAGTCTGTGCACCTGTGGTGGGTGCAGCTGTCGTTGGTGCAGCAGTTGTAGGTGCTACCGTTGTAGGTGAGGCAGTTGTGTGTGACGCAGTTGTAGGGGCTGCAGTTGTCGGTGCAGCAGTGGTAGGAGCAGCAGTTGTCGGGGCTGCAGTTGAAGGTGCAGCAGTGGTAGGTGCAACAGTTGTTGGTGCAGGTGTTGTTGGTTCAGCAGTTGTAGGTGCTACCGTTGTAGGTGCAGCAGTTGTCGGTGCTACAGTTGTAGGGGCTGCCGTTGTCGGTGCAGCAGTTGTAGGTGTAGCTGTCGTTGGTGCAGCAGTTGTGGGTGCTACCGTTGTAGGTGTGGCAGTTGTGTGTGATGCAGTTGTAGGTGCAGCAGTTGTGGGAGCAACAGTGGTTTGTGCAGCTGTTGTAGGTGCTGCAGTGGTAGGCGCTGCAGTAGTCGGAGCAGCAGTTGAAGGTGCAGCATTGGTTGGGACAGCAGTTGTTGGTGCTACAGTTGTAGGGGCTGCCGTTGTCAGTGCAGCAGTTGTAGGGGCTGCTGTAGTCTGTGCAGCTGTTGTAGGTGCAGCTGTCGTTGGTGCAGCCGTTGTAGGTGCTACCGTTGTAGGTGCGGCAGTTGTGTGTGATGCAGTCGTAGCTGCAGCAGTCGAAGGTCCAGAAGTTGTAGGGGCAGCTGTTGTCTGTGCTACAATTGTAGGGGCTGTAGTTGGCAGTGCAGCAGTGGTAGGAGCAGCAGTTGTCGGGGCTGCAGTGGTAGGTGCAGGTGTTGTTGGTTCAGCAGTTGTAGGTGCTACCGTTGTAGGTGCAGCAGTTGTCGGTGCTACAGTTGTAGGGGCTGCCGTTGTCGGTGCAGCAGTTGTAGGTGAAGCTGTCGTTGGTGCAGCAGTTGTGGGTGCTACCGTTGTAGGTGTGGCAGTTGTGTGTGATGCAGTTGAAGGTGCAGCAGTTGTGGGAGCAACAGTGGTTTGTGCAGCTGTTGTAGGTGCTGCAGTGGTAGGCGCTGCAGTAGTCGGAGCAGCAGTTGAAGGTGCAGCAGTGGTTGGGACAGCAGTTGTTGGTGCTACAGTTGTAGGGGCTGCCGTTGTCAGTGCAGCAGTTGTAGGGGCTGCTGTTGTCTGTGCAGCTGTTGTAGGCGCAGCTGTCGTTGGTGCAGCAGTTGTAGGTGCTACCGTTGTAAGTGCGGCAGTTGTGTGTGAAGCAGTCGTAGGTGCTGACGTTGTAGGTGCAGCAGTTGAAGGGGCTGCTGTAGTCTGTGCACCTGTTGTAGGTGCAGCTGTAGTTGGTGCAGCAGTTGTAGGTGCTACCGTTGTAGGTGAGGCAGTTGTGTGTGACGCAGTTGTAGGGGCTGCAGTTGTCGGTGCAGCAGTGGTAGGAGCAGCAGTTGTCGGGGCTGCAGTTGAAGGTGCAGCAGTGGTAGGTGCAACAGTTGTTGGTGCAGGTGTTGTTGGTTCAGCAGTTGTCGGTGCTACAGTTGTAGGGGCTGCCGTTGTCGGTGCAGCAGTTGTAGATGTAGCTGTCGTTGGTGCAGCAGTTGTGTGTGCTACCGTTGTAGGTGTGGCAGTTGTGTGTGATGCAGTTGTAGGTGCAGCAGTTGTGGGAGCAACAGTGGTTTGTGCAGCTGTTGTAGGTGCTGCAGTGGTAGGCGCTGCAGTAGTCGGAGCAGCAGTTGAAGGTGCAGCATTGGTTGGGACAGCAGTTGTTGGTGCTACAGTTGTAGGGGCTGCCGTTGTCAGTGCAGCAGTTGTAGGGGCTGCTGTAGTCTGTGCAGCTGTTGTAGGTGCAGCTGTCGTTGGTGCAGCCGTTGTAGGTGCTACCGTTGTAGGTGCGGCAGTTGTGTGTGATGCAGTCGTAGCTGCAGCAGTCGAAGGTCCAGAAGTTGTAGGAACAGCTGTTGTCTGTGCTACAGTTGTAGGGGCTGTAGTTGGCAGTGCAGCAGTGGTAGGGGCAGCAGTTGTCGGGGCTGCAGTTGAAGGTGCAGCAGTGGTAGGTGCAACAGTTGTAGGTGCAGCAGTTGTCGGTACTACAGTTGTAGGGACTGCCGTTGTCGGTGCTACAGTTGTAGGCGCTGCCGTTGTCGGTGCAGCAGTTGTAGGTGTAGCTGTCGTTGGTGCGGCAGTTGTGCGTGCTACCGTTGTAGGTGTGGCAGTTGTAGGTGCAGCAGTTGTGGGAGCAACAGTGGTTTGTGCAGCTGTTTTAGGTGCTGCAGTGGTAGGCGCTGCAGTAGTCGGAGTAGCAGTTGAAGGTGCAGCAGTGGTCGAGACAGCAGTTGTTGGTGCTACAGTTGTAGGGGTTGCCGTTGTCAGTGCAGCAGTTGTAGGTGCAGCTGTCGTTGGTGCAGCAGTTGTAGGTGCTACCGTTGTAGGTGCGACAGTTGTGGGTGAAGCAGTCGTAGGTGCTGACGTTGTAGGTGCAGCAGTTGAAGGGGCTGCTGTAGTCTGTGCACCTGTTGTAGGTGCAGCTGTAGTTGGTGCAGCAGTTGTAGGTGCTACCGTTGGAGGTGCGGCAGTTGTGGGTGATGCAGTCGTAGGTGATGAAGTTGTAGGTGCAGCAGTTGAAGGGGCTGCTGTAGTCTGTGTAGCTGTTGTAGGTGCAGCTGTCATTGGTGCAGCAGTTGTAGGTGCTACTGTTGTAGGTGAGGCAGTTGTGTGTGACGCACTTGTAAGTGCAGCAGTTGTCGGAGTTGCAGTTGAAGGTGCAGCAGTGGTAGGTGCAGCAGTTGAAGGTGCAGGTGTCGTTAGTGCAGCAGTTGTAGGTGCTATTGTTGTAGGTGCAGCAGTTGTGTGTGATGCAGTCGTAGGTGTAGAAGTTGTCGGGACAGCTGTTGTAGATGCTATAAGTGTAGTGGCTGCAGTTGTTGGAGCGGCATTTGATGGTGCAGCAGTGGTCAGGGCAGCAGTAGTCGGAGCAGCAGTTGAAGGTGCAGCAGTGGTCGGGACTGCAGTTGTTGGTGCTACAGTTGTAGGGGCAGCAGTTGTCAGTTCAGCAGTTGTAGGGGCTGCTGTAGTCTGTACAGCAGTTGTAGGTGCTACCATTGTAAATGCAGCAGTTGTCTGTGCTACAGTTGTAGGGGCTGCAGTTGACGGTGCAGCAGTGGTAGGGGCAGCAGTTGTCGGGGCTGCAGTTAAAGGTGCAGCAGTGGTAGATGCAACAGTTGTTGGTGCAGCTGTTGTTGGTTCAGCAGTTGTAGGTGCTACCGTTGTAGGTGCAGCAGTTGTCAGTGCTACAGTTGTAGGGACTGCTGTTGTCGGTGCAGCAGTTGTAGTTGTAGCTGTCGTTGGTGCAACAGTTGTCGGTGCTATCGTTGTAGGTGTGGCAGTCGTGTGTGATGCAGTTGTAGGTGCAACAGTTGTGGGAGCAACAGTGGTTTGTGCAGCTGTTGTAGGTGCTGCAGTGGTAGGCGCTGCAGTAGTCGGAGTAGCAGTTGAAGGTGCAGCAGTGGTCGGGACAGCAGTTGTTGGTGCTACAGTTGTAGGAGCTGCCGTTGTCAGTGCAGCAGTTGTAGGTGCAGCTGTCGTTGGTGCAGCAGTTGTAGGTGCTACCATTGTAGGTGCGGAAGTTGTGGGTGAAGCAGTCGTAGGTGCTGACGTTGTAGGTGCAGCAGTTGTGTGTGATGCAGTCGTAGGTGCAGAAGTTGTAGGGGCAGCTGTTGTAGGTGCTACAAGTGTAGTGGCTGCAGTTGTTGGAGCGGCATTTGATGGTGCAGCGGTGGTCAGGGCAGCAGTAGTCGGAGCAGCAGTTGAAGGTGCAGCAGTGGTCGGGACTGCAGTTGTTGGTGCTACAGTTGTAGGGGCAGCCGTTGTCAGTTCAGCTATTGTAGGTGCAGCTGTTGTTGGTGCAGCAGTTGTAGGTGCTACCGTTGTAGGTGAGGCAGTTGTGTGTGACGCAGTTGTAGGTGCAGCAGTTGTCGGAGTTGCAGTTGAAGGTGCAGCAGTGGTGGAGGAAGCAGTTGTTGGTGCAGCAGTTGAAGGTGCAGCTGTCGTTGGTGCAGCAGTTGTAGGTGCTACCGTTGTAGGTGAGGCAGTTGTGTGTGACGCAGTTGTAGGGGCTGCAGTTGTCGGTGCAGCAGTGGTAGGGGCAGCAGTTGTCGGGGCTGCAGTTGAAGGTGCAGCAGTTGTTGGTGCAGGTGTTGTTGGTTCAGCAGTTGTAGGTGCTACCGTTGTAGGTGCAGCAGTTGTCGGTGCTACAGTTGTAGGGGCTGCCGTTGTCGGTGTAGCAGTTGTAGGTGTAGCTGTCGTTGGTGCAGCAGTTGTGGGTGCCACTGTTGTAGGAGCGGCAGTTGTAGTTGTAGCTGTCGTTGGTGCAGCAGTTGTAGGTGCTACCGTTGTAGGTGAGGCAGTTGTGTGTGACGTAGTTGTAGGTGCAGCAGTTGTCGGAGTTGCAGTTGAAGGTGCAGCAGTGGTAGGGGTAGCAGTTGTAGGTGCTAGAGTTGTCGGGGCTGCAGTTGAAGGTGCAGCACTGGTAGGTGCAGCAGTTGTCGGTGCGGCTGTTGTTGGTGCTGTCGTTGTAGGTGGAGCAGTTGTTGATGCAGCAGTTGTTGGTGCTACAGTTGTAGGAGCTGCCGTTGTCGGTGCAGCAGTTGTTGGGTTTGCTGTAGTCTGTGCAGCTGTTGTTGGTGCAGCAGTTGTAGGTGCTACCGTCGTAGGAGCAGTTGTTGTGGGTGACGCAGTAGTAGGAGCAGCAGTTGTCGGTGCAGCAGTGGTAGGTGCAGCAGTTGTAGGTGCAGCAGTTGTTGGAGCAGCAGTCGAAGGTGCAGCAGTGGTAGCGGCAGCAGTCGTCATAGCAGAAGTTGTAGGTGCCGCAGTTGTTGTAGCGGCAATTGTATGTGCAGCAGTGGTAGGTGCTGAAGTTGTAGGTGCAGCTGTTGTAGGAGCAGCAATTGTAGCTGCAGCTGTTGTAGGTGCCGCAGTCGTAGGTGCTGCAGTTGTGGGAGGAACAGTTGTTTGTCCAACTGTTGTAGGTGCTGCAGTGGTAGGCGCTGCAGTAGTCGGAGTAGCAGTTGAAGGTGCAGCAGTGGTCGGGACAGCAGTTGTTGGTGCTACAGTTGTAGGGGCTGCCGTTGTCAGTGCAGCAGTTGTAGGTGCAGCTGTCGTTGGTGCAGCAGTTGTAGGTGCTACCGTTGTAGGTGCGGAAGTTGTGGGTGAAGCAGTCGTAGGTGCTGACGTTGTAGGTGCAGCAGTTGTGTGTGATGCAGTCGTAGGTGCAGAAGTTGTAGGGGCAGCTGTTGTAGGTGCTACAAGTGTAGTGGCTGCAGTTGTTGGAGCGGCATTTGATGGTGCAGCGGTGGTCAGGGCAGCAGTAGTCGGAGCAGCAGTTGAAGGTGCAGCAGTGGTCGGGACTGCAGTTGTTGGTGCTACAGTTGTAGGGGCAGCCGTTGTCAGTTCAGCAGTTGTAGGGGCTGCTGTAGTCTGTGCAGCTGTTGTAGGTGCAGCTGTTGTTGGTGCAGCAGTTGTAGGTGCTACCGTTGTAGGTGAGGCAGTTGTGTGTGACGCAGTTGTAGGTGCAGCAGTTGTCGGAGTTGCAGTTGAAGGTGCAGCAGTGGTGGGGGAAGCAGTTGTTGGTGCAGCAGTTGAAGGTGCAGCTGTCGTTGGTGCAGTAGTTGTAGGTGTTACCGTTGTAGGGGAGGCAGTTGTCTGTGCTACAGTTGTAGGGGCTGCAGTTGTCGGTGCAGCAGTGGTAGGGGCAGCAGTTGTCGGGGCTGCAGTTGAAGGTGCAGCAGTGGTACGTACAACAGTTGTTGGTGAAGGTGTTGTTGGTTCAGCAGTTGCAGGTGCTACCGTTGTAGGTGCAGCAGTTGTCGGTGCTACAGTTGTAGGGGCTGCCGTTGTCGGTGCAGCAGTTGTAGGTGTAGCTGTCGTTGGTGCGGCAGTTGTGCGTGCTACCGTTGTAGGTGTGGCAGTTGTGTGTGATGCAGTTGTAGGTGCAGCAGTTGTGGGAGCAACAGTGGTTTGTGCAGCTGTTATAGGTGCTGCAGTGGTAGGCGCTGCAGTAGTCGGAGTAGCAGTTGAAGGTGCAGCAGTGGTCGGGACAGCAGTTGTTGGTGCTACAGTTGTAGGGGTTGCCGTTGTCAGTGCAGCAGTTGTAGGTGCAGCTGTCGTTGGTGCAGCAGTTGTAGGTGCTACCGTTGTAGGTGCGACAGTTGTGGGTGAAGCAGTCGTAGGTGCTGACGTTGTAGGTGCAGCAGTTGAAGGGGCTGCTGTAGTCTGTGCACCTGTTGTAGGTGCAGCTGTAGTTGGTGCAGCAGTTGTAGGTGCTACCGTTGTAGGTGTGGCAGTTGTGGGTGATGCAGTCGTAGGTGATGAAGTTGTAGGTGCAGCAGTTGAAGGGGCTGCTGTAGTCTGTGTAGCTGTTGTAGGTGCAGCTGTCAATGGTGCAGCAGTTGTAGGTGCTACCGTTGTAGGTGAGGCAGTTGTGTGTGACGCAGTTGTAAGTGCATCAGTTGTCGGAGTTGCAGTTGAAGGTGCAGCAGTGGTAGGTGCAGCAGTTGAAGGTGCAGGTGTCGTTAGTGCAGCAGTTGTAGGTGCTATTGTTGTAGGTGCAGCAGTTGTGTGTGATGCAGTCGTAGGTGTAGAAGTTGTAGGGGCAGCTGTTGTAGGTGCTACAAGTGTAGTGGCTGCAGTTGTTGGAGCGGCATTTGATGGTGCAGCAGTGGTCAGGGCAGCAGTAGTCGGAGCAGCAGTTGAAGGTGCAGCAGTGGTCGGGACTGCAGTTGTTGGTGCTACAGTTGTAGGGGCTGCCGTTGTCAGTGCAGCAGTTGTAGGAGCTGTTGTAGTCTGTGCAGCTGTTGTAGGTGCAGCTGTCGTTTGTGCAGCCGTTGTAGGTGCTACCGTTGTAGGTGAGGCAGTTGTGTGTGACACAGTTGTAGGTGCAGCAGTTGTCGGAGTTGCAGTTGAAGGTGCAGCAGTGGTAGGGGCAGCAGTTGAAGGTGCAGCTGTCGTTGGTGCAGCAGTTGTAGGTGCTACCGTTGTAGGTGAGGCAGTTGTGTGTGACGCAGTTGTAGGGGCTGCAGTTGTCGGTGCAGCAGTGGTAGGGGCAGCAGTTGTCGGGGCTGCAGTTGAAGGTGCAGCAGTGTTAGGTGCAACAGTTGTTGGTGCAGGTGTTGTTGGTTCAGCAGTTGTAGGTGCTACCGTTGTAGGTGCAGCAGTTGTCGGTGCTACAGTTGTAGGAGCTGCCGTTGTCGGTGTAGCAGTTGTAGGTGTAGCTGTCGTTGGTGCAGCAGTTGTGGGTGCTACCGTTGTAGGTGTGGCAGTTGTGTGTGATGCAGTTGTAGGTGCAGCAGTTGTGGGAGCAACAGTGGTTTGTGCAGCTGTTGTAGGTGCTGCAGTGGTAGGCGCTGCAGTAGTCGGAGCAGCAGTTGAAGGTGCAGCATTGGTTGGGACAGCAGTTGTTGGTGCTACAGTTGTAGGGGCTGCCGTTGTCAGTGCAGCAGTTGTAGGGGCTACTGTAGTCTGTGCAGCTGTTGTAGGTGCAGCTGTCGTTGGTGCAGCCGTTGTAGTTGCTACCGTTGTAGGTGCGGCAGTTGTGTGTGATGCAGTCTTAGCTGCAGCAGTCGAAGGTCCAGAAGTTGTAGGAGCAGCTGTTGTCTGTGCTACAGTTGTAGGGGCTGTAGTTGGCAGTGCAGCAGTGGCAGGGGCAGCAGTTGTCGGGGCTGCAGTTGAAGGTGCAGCAGTGGTAGGTGCAACAGTTGTTGGTGCAGGTGTTGTTGGTTCAGCAGTTGTAGGTGCTACCGTTGTAGGTGCAGCAGTTGTCAGTGCTACAGTTGTACGGGCTGCCGTTGTCGGTGCAGCAGTGGTAGGTGTAGCTGTTGTTGGTGCAGCAGTTGTGGGTGCTACCGTTGTAGGTGTGGCAGTTGTGTGTGATGCAGTTGTAGGTGCAGCAGTTGTGGGAGCAACAGTGGTTTGTGCAGCTGTTGTAGGTGCTGCAGTGGTAGGCGCTGCAGTAGTCGGAGCAGCAGTTGAAGGTGCAGCAGTGGTCTGGACAGCAGTTGTTGTTGCTACAGTTGTAGGGGCTGCCGTTGTCAGTGCAGCAGTTGTAGGGGCTGCTGTTGTCTGTGCAGCTGTTGTAGGTGCAGCTGTCGTTGGTGCAGCAGTTGTAGGTGCTACCGTTGTAGGTGCGGCAGTTGTGGGTGAAGCAGTCGTAAGTGCTGACATTGTAGGTGCAGCAGTTGAAGGGGCTGCTGTAGTCTGTGCAGCTGTCGTTGGTGCAGCAGCTGTAGGTGACACTGTTGTAGGTGCGGCAGTTGTGGGTGACGCAGTTGTAGCTGCTGAAGTTGTAGGTGCAGCAGTTGAAGGAGCTGCAGTAGTCTGTGCACCTGTGGTGGGTGCAGCTGTCGTTGGTGCAGCAGTTGTCGGTGCTACCGTTGTAGGTGAGGCAGTTGTGTGTGACACAGTTGTAGGTGCAGCAGTTGTCGGAGTTGCAGTTGAAGGTGCAGCAGTGGTAGGGGCAGCAGTTGAAGGTGCAGCTGTCGTTGGTGCAGCAGTTGTAGGTGCTACCGTTGTAGGTGAGGCAGTTGTGTGTGACGCAGTTGTAGGGGCTGCAGTTGTCGGTGCAGCAGTGGTAGGGGCAGCAGTTGTCGGGGCTGCAGTTGAAGGTGCAGCAGTGTTAGGTGCAACAGTTGTTGGTGCAGGTGTTGTTGGTTCAGCAGTTGTAGGTGCTACCGTTGTAGGTGCAGCAGTTGTCGGTGCTACAGTTGTAGGAGCTGCCGTTGTCGGTGTAGCAGTTGTAGGTGTAGCTGTCGTTGGTGCAGCAGTTGTGGGTGCTACCGTTGTAGGTGTGGCAGTTGTGTGTGATGCAGTTGTAGGTGCAGCAGTTGTGGGAGCAACAGTGGTTTGTGCAGCTGTTGTAGGTGCTGCAGTGGTAGGCGCTGCAGTAGTCGGAGCAGCAGTTGAAGGTGCAGCATTGGTTGGGACAGCAGTTGTTGGTGCTACAGTTGTAGGGACTGCCGTTGTCAGTGCAGCAGTTGTAGGGGCTGCTGTAGTATGTGCAGCTGTTGTAGGTGCAGCTGTCGTTGGTGCAGCCGTTGTAGGTGCTACCGTTGTAGGTGCAGCAGTTGTGTGTGATGCAGTCGTAGCTGCAGCAGTCGAAGGTCCAGAAGTTGTAGGAGCAGCTGTTGTCTGTGCTACAGTTGTAGGGGCTGTAGTTGGCAGTGCAGCAGTGGTAGGGGCAGCAGTTGTCGGGGCTGCAGTTGAAGGTGCAGCAGTGGTCGGTGCAACAGTTGTTGGTGCAGGTGTTGTTGGTTCAGCAGTTGTAGGTGCTACCGTTGTAGGTGCAGCAGTTGTCGGTGCTACAGTTGTAGGGGCTGCCGTTGTCGGTGCAGCAGTTGTAGGTGTAGCTGTCGTTGGTGCAGCAGTTGTGGGTGCTACCGTTGTAGGTGTGGCAGTTGTGTGTGATGCAGTTGTAGGTGCAGCAGTTGTGGGAGCAACAGTGGTTTGTGCAGCTGTTGTAGGTGCTGCAGTGGTAGGCGCTGCAGTAGTCGGAGCAGCAGTTGAAGGTGCAGCAGTGGTCGGGACAGCAGTTGTTGGTGCTACAGTTGTAGGGGCTGGCGTTGTCAGTGCAGCAGTTGTAGGGGCTGCTGTTGTCTGTGCAGCTGTTGTAGGTGCAGCTGTCGTTGGTGCAGCAGTTGTAGGTGCTACCGTTGTAGGTGCGGCAGTTGTGGGTGAAGCAGTCGTAGGTGCTGACGTTGTAGGTGCAGCAGTTGAAGGGGCTGCTGTAGTCTGTGCATCTGTTGTAGGTGCAGCTGTAGTTGGTGCAGCAATTGTAGGTGCCACTGTTGTAGGTGCGGCAGTTGTGGGTGAAGCAGTCGTAGGTGATGAAGTTGTAGATGCAGCCGTTGAAGGGGCTGCTGTAGTCTGTGTAGCTGTTGTAGGTGCAGCTGTCATTGGTGCAGCAGTTGTAGGTGCTACCGTTGTAGGTGAGGCAGTTGTGTGTGACGCAGTTGTAAGTGCAGCAGTTGTCGGAGTTGCAGTTGAAGGTGCAGCAGTGGTAGGGGCAGCAGTTGAAGGTGCAGCTATCGTTGGTGCAGCAGTTATAGGTGCTACCGTTGTAGTTGAGGCAGTTGTGTGTGACGCAGTTGTAGGTGCAGCAGTTGTCAGAGTTGCAGTTGAAGGTGCAGCTGTGGTAGGGGCAGCAGTTGTCGTTGCAGCAGTTGTAGGTGCAGCAGTTGAAGGTACAGCTGTTGTTGGTGCAGCAGTTGTGTGTGATGCAGTCGTTGGTGCAGCAGTTGATGGTGCAGCAGTGGTTGGAGCAGCAGTTGTCGGTGCTCCAGTTGTAGGGCCTGCAGTTGTTGGTGTGGCAGTTGATGGTGCAGCAGTGGTAGGGGAGGCAGTTGTCTGTGCTACAGTTGTAGGGGCGGCAGTTGACGGTGCAGCAGTGGTAGGGGCAGCAGTTGTCGGGGCTGCAGTTGAAGGTGCAGCAGTGGTAGGTGCAGCAGTTGTTGGTGCAGCTGTTGTCGGTGCTACAGTTGTCGGTGCTACTGTTGTAGGTGTGGCAGTTGTGTGTGATGCAGTTGAAAGTGCAACAGTTGTGGGAGCAACAGTGGTTTGTGCAGCTGTTGTAGGTGCTGCAGTGGTAGGCGCTGCAGTAGTCGGAGTAGCAGTTGAAGGTGCAGCAGTGGTCGGGACAGCAGTTGTTGGTGCTATAGTTGTAAGGGATGCCGTTGTCAGTGCAGCAGTTGTAGGGGCTGCTGTAGTCTGTGCAGCTGTTGTAGGTGCAGCTGTCGTTGGTGCAGCAGTTGTAGGTGCTACCGTTGTAGGTGCGGCATTTGTGGGTGAAGCAGTCGTAGGTGCTGACGTTGTAGGTGCAGCAGTTGAAGGTACTGCTGTAGTCTGTGCACCTGTTGTAGGTGCAGCTGTAGTTGGTGCAGCAGTTGTAAGTGCCACCGTTGTAGGTGCGGCAGTTGTGGGTGACACGGTCGTAGGTGATGAAGTTGTAGATGCAGCAGTTGAAGGGGCTGCTGTAGTCTGTGTAGCTGTTGTAGGTGCAGCTGTCGTTGGTGCAGCAGTTGTAGGTGCTACCGTTGTAGGTGAGGCAGTTGTGTGTGAAGCAGTTGTAGGTGCAGCAGTTGTTGGAGTTGCAATTGAAGGTGCAGCAGTGGTAGGGGAAGCAGTTGTAGGTGCAGCAGTTGAAGGTGCAGCTGTCGTTGGTGCAGCAGTTGTAGGTACTACCGTTGTAGGGGAGGCAGTTGTCTGTGCTACAGTTGTAGGGGCTGCAGTTGTTGGTGCAGCTGTGGTAGGGGCAGCAGTTGTCGGGGCTGCAGTTGAAGGTGCAGCAGTGGTAGGTGCAACAGTTGTTGGTGCAGGTGTTGTTGGTTCAGCAGTTGTAGGTGCTACTGTTGTAGGTGCAGCAGTTGTCGGTGCTACAGTTGTAGGGGCTGCCGTTGTCGGTGCAGCAGTTGTAGGTGCTGCAGTGGTAGGCGCTGCAGTAGTCGGAGCAGCAGTTGAAGGTGCAGCATTGGTTGGGACAGCAGTTGTTGGTGCTACAGTTGTAGGGACTGCCGTTGTCAGAGCAGCAGTTGTAGGGGCTGCTGTAGTCTGTGCAGCTGTTGTAGGTGCAGCTGTCGTTGGTGCAGCCGTTGTAGGTGCTACCGTTGTAGGTGCAGCAGTTGTGTGTGATGCAGTCGTAGCTGCAGCAGTCGAAGGTCCAGAAGTTGTAGGAGCAGCTGTTGTCTGTGCTACAGTTGTAGGGGCTGTAGTTGGCAGTGCAGCAGTGGTAGGGGCAGCAGTTGTCGGGGCTGCAGTTGAAGGTGCAGCAGTGGTCGGTGCAACAGTTGTTGGTGCAGGTGTTGTTGGTTCAGCAGTTGTAGGTGCTACCGTTGTAGGTGCAGCAGTTGTCGGTGCTACAGTTGTAGGGGCTGCCGTTGTCGGTGCAGCAGTTGTAGGTGTAGCTGTCGTTGGTGCAGCAGTTGTGGGTGCTACCGTTGTAGGTGTGGCAGTTGTGTGTGATGCAGTTGTAGGTGCAGCAGTTGTGGGAGCAACAGTGGTTTGTGCAGCTGTTGTAGGTGCTGCAGTGGTAGGCGCTGCAGTAGTCGGAGCAGCAGTTGAAGGTGCAGCAGTGGTCGGGACAGCAGTTGTTGGTGCTACAGTTGTAGGGGCTGGCGTTGTCAGTGCAGCAGTTGTAGGGGCTGCTGTTGTCTGTGCAGCTGTTGTAGGTGCAGCTGTCGTTGGTGCAGCAGTTGTAGGTGCTACCGTTGTAGGTGCGGCAGTTGTGGGTGAAGCAGTCGTAGGTGCTGACGTTGTAGGTGCAGCAGTTGAAGGGGCTGCTGTAGTCTGTGCATCTGTTGTAGGTGCAGCTGTAGTTGGTGCAGCAATTGTAGGTGCCACTGTTGTAGGTGCGGCAGTTGTGGGTGAAGCAGTCGTAGGTGATGAAGTTGTAGATGCAGCCGTTGAAGGGGCTGCTGTAGTCTGTGTAGCTGTTGTAGGTGCAGCTGTCATTGGTGCAGCAGTTGTAGGTGCTACCGTTGTAGGTGAGGCAGTTGTGTGTGACGCAGTTGTAAGTGCAGCAGTTGTCGGAGTTGCAGTTGAAGGTGCAGCAGTGGTAGGGGCAGCAGTTGAAGGTGCAGCTATCGTTGGTGCAGCAGTTATAGGTGCTACCGTTGTAGTTGAGGCAGTTGTGTGTGACGCAGTTGTAGGTGCAGCAGTTGTCAGAGTTGCAGTTGAAGGTGCAGCTGTGGTAGGGGCAGCAGTTGTCGTTGCAGCAGTTGTAGGTGCAGCAGTTGAAGGTACAGCTGTTGTTGGTGCAGCAGTTGTGTGTGATGCAGTCGTAGGTGCAGCAGTTGATGGTGCAGCAGTGGTTGGAGCAGCAGTTGTCGGTGCTCCAGTTGTAGGGCCTGCAGTTGTTGGTGTGGCAGTTGATGGTGCAGCAGTGGTAGGGGAGGCAGTTGTCTGTGCTACAGTTGTAGGGGCGGCAGTTGACGGTGCAGCAGTGGTAGGGGCAGCAGTTGTCGGGGCTGCAGTTGAAGGTGCAGCAGTGGTAGGTGCAGCAGTTGTTGGTGCAGCTGTTGTCGGTGCTACAGTTGTCGGTGCTACCGTTGTAGGTGTGGCAGTTGTGTGTGATGCAGTTGAAAGTGCAACAGTTGTGGGAGCAACAGTGGTTTGTGCAGCTGTTGTAGGTGCTGCAGTGGTAGGCGCTACAGTAGTCGGAGTAGCAGTTGAAGGTGCAGCAGTGGTCGGGACAGCAGTTGTTGGTGCTATAGTTGTAAGGGATGCCGTTGTCAGTGCAGCAGTTGTAGGGGCTGCTGTAGTCTGTGCAGCTGTTGTAGGTGCAGCTGTCGTTGGTGCAGCAGTTGTAGGTGCTACCGTTGTAGGTGCGGCATTTGTGGGTGAAGCAGTCGTAGGTGCTGACGTTGTAGGTGCAGCAGTTGAAGGTACTCCTGTAGTCTGTGCACCTGTTGTAGGTGCAGCTGTAGTTGGTGCAGCAGTTGTAAGTGCCACCGTTGTAGGTGCGGCAGTTGTGGGTGACACGGTCGTAGGTGATGAAGTTGTAGATGCAGCAGTTGAAGGGGCTGCTGTAGTCTGTGTAGCTGTTGTAGGTGCAGCTGTCGTTGGTGCAGCAGTTGTAGGTGCTACCGTTGTAGGTGAGGCAGTTGTGTGTGAAGCAGTTGTAGGTGCAGCAGTTGTTGGAGTTGCAATTGAAGGTGCAGCAGTGGTAGGGGAAGCAGTTGTAGGTGCAGCAGTTGAAGGTGCAGGTGTCGTTGGTGCAGCAGTTGTAGGTACTACCGTTGTAGGGGAGGCAGTTGTCTGTGCTACAGTTGTAGGGGCTGCAGTTGTCGGTGCAGCTGTGGTAGGGGCAGCAGTTGTCGGGGCTGCAGTTGAAGGTGCAGCAGTGGTAGGTGCAACAGTTGTTGGTGCAGGTGTTGTTGGTTCAGCAGTTGTAGGTGCTACTGTTGTAGGTGCAGCAGTTGTCAGTGCTACAGTTGTAGGGGCTGCCGTTGTCGGTGCAGCAGTTGTAGATGTAGCTGTCGTTGGTGTGGCAGTTGTGGGTGCTACCGTTGTAGGCGTGGCAGTTGTGTGTGATGCAGTTGTAGGTGCAGCAGTGGTCGGGACAGCAGTTGTTGGTGCTACAATTGTAGGTGCTGCCGTTGTCAGTGCAGCAGTTGTAGGTGCAGCTGTCGTTGGTGCAGCAGTTGTAGGTGCTACCGTTGTAGGTGCGGCAGTTGTGGGTGAAGCAGTCGTAGGTGCTGACGTTGTAGGTGCAGCAGTTGAAGGGGCTGCTGTAGTCTGTGCACCTGTTGTAGGTGCAGCTGTAGTTGGTGCAGCAGTTGTAGGTTCTACCGTTGTAGGTGCAGTAGGTGTGGGTGACGCAGTAGTAGTAGCTGCATTTGTCAGTGCAGCTGTTGTAAGTGCAGCAGTTGTTGGTGGAGCAGTCGAATGTGCAGCAGTGGTAGCTGCAGCAGTCGTCATTGCAGCAGTTGTTGGAGCGGCAGTTGTATGTCCTGCACTTGTGGGAGTAACAGTGGTTTGTGCAGCTGTTGTAGGTGCTGCAGTGGTAGGCGTTGCAGTAGTCGGAGCAGTGGTTGAAGGTGCAGCAGTGGTCGGGACAGCAGTTGTTGGTGCTACAGTTGTAGGGGCTGCCATTGTCAGTGCAGCAGTTGTAGGGGCTGCTGTAGTCTGTCCAGCTGTTGTAGGTGCAGCTGTCGGTGGTGCAGCAGTTGTAGGTGCTACCGTTGTAGGTGCTGCAGTTGTGGGTGAAGCAGTCGTAGGTGCTGAAGTTGTAGGTGCAGCAGTTGAAGAGGCTGCTGTAGTCTGTGCAGCTGTTGTTGGTGCAGCAGTTGTAGGTGACACTGTTGTAGGTGCGGCAGTTGTGGGTGACGCAGTTGTAGCTGCTGAAGTTGTAGGTGCAGCAGTTGAAGGGGCTGCAGTAGTCTGTGCACCTGTGGTGGGTGCAGCTGTCGTTGGTGCAGCAGTTGTAGGTGCTACCGTTGTAGGTGAGGCAGTTGTGTGTGACGCAGTTGTAAGGGCTGCAGTTGTCGGTGCAGCAGTGGTAGGAGCAGCAGTTGTCGGGGCTGCAGTTGAAGGTGTAGCAGTGGTAGGTGCAATAGTTGTTGGTGCAGGTGTTGTTGGTTCAGCAGTTGTAGGTGCTACCGTTGTAGGTGCAGCAGTTGTCGGTGCTACAGTTGTAGGGGCTGCCGTTGTCGGTGCAGCAGTTGTAGGTGTAGCTGTCGTTGGTGCAGCAGTTGTGGGTGCTACCGTTGTAGGTGTGGCAGTTGTGTGTGATGCAGTTGTAGGTGCAGCAGTTGTGGGAGCAACAGTGGTTTGTGCAGCTGTTGTAGGTGCTGCAGTGGTAGGCGCTGCAGTAGTCGGAGCAGCAGTTGAAGGTGCAGCATTGGTTGGGACAGCAGTTGTTGGTGCTACAGTTGTAGGGGCTGCCGTTGTCAGTGCAGCAGTTGTAGGGGCTGCTGTAGTCTGTGCAGCTGTTGTAGGTGCAGCTGTCGTTGGTGCAGCCGTTGTAGGTGCTACCGTTGTAGGTGCGGCAGTTGTGTGTGATGCAGTCGTAGCTGCAGCAGTCGAAGGTCCAGAAGTTGTAGGGGCAGCTGTTGTCTGTGCTACAATTGTAGGGGCTGTAGTTGGCAGTGCAGCAGTGGTAGGGGCAGCAGTTGTCGGGGCTGCAGTGGTAGGTGCAACAGTTGTTGGTGCAGGTGTTGTTGGTTCAGCAGTTGTAGGTGCTACCGTTGTAGGTGCAGCAGTTGTCGGTGCTACAGTTGTAGGGGCTGCCGTTGTCGGTGCAGCAGTTGTAGGTGAAGCTGTCGTTGGTGCAGCAGTTGTGGGTGCTACCGTTGTAGGTGTGGCAGTTGTGTGTGATGCAGTTGAAGGTGCAGCAGTTGTGGGAGCAACAGTGGTTTGTGCAGCTGTTGTAGGTGCTGCAGTGGTAGGCGCTGCAGTAGTCGGAGCAGCAGTTGAAGGTGCAGCAGTGGTCGGGACAGCAGTTGTTGGTGCTACAGTTGTAGGGGCTGCCGTTGTCAGTGCAGCAGTTGTAGGGGCTGCTGTTGTCTGTGCAGCTGTTGTAGGTGCAGCTGTCGTTGGTGCAGCAGTTGTAGGTGCTACCGTTGTAGCTTCGGCAGTTGTGGGTGAAGCAGTCGTAGGTGCTGACGTTGTAGGTGCAGCAGTTGAATGGGCTGCTGTAGTCTGTGCATTTGTTGTAGGTGCAGCTGTAGTTTGTGCAGCAATTGTAGGTGCCACTGTTGTAGGAGCAGCAGTTGTAGTTGTAGCTGTCGTTGGTACAGCAGTTGTAGGTGCTACCGTTGTAGGTGAGGCAGTTGTGTGTGACGCAGTTGTAAGTGCAGCAGTTGTCGAAGTTGCAGTTGAAGGTGCAGCAGTGGTAGGGGCAGCAGTTGTCGGTGCAGCAGTGGTAGGTGCAGCAGTTGAAGGTGCAGGTGTCGTTAGTGCAGCAGTCGTAGGTGCTATTGTTGTAGGTGCGGCAGTTGTGTGTGATGCAGTCGTAGGTACAGCAGTCGAAGGTGCAGAAGTTGTAGGGGCAACTGTTGTCGGTGCCACAAGTATAGTGGCTGCAGTTGTTGCAGTTGTTCTTGCTACAGTTGTAGGGGCTGCCGTTGTCTGTTCAGCAGTTGTAGGGGCTGCTGTAGTCTGTGCAGCTGTTGTAGGTGCAGCTGTTGTTGGTGTAGCAGTTGAAGGTGCTACCGTTGTAGGTGAGGCAGTTGTGTGTGACGCAGTTGTAGGTGCAGTAGTTGTCGGAGTTGCAGTTGAAGGTGCATCAGTTGTAGGGGAAGCAGTTGTAGGTGCAGCAGTTGAAGGTGCAGCTGTCGTTGGTGCAGCAGTTGTAAGTGTTACCGTTGTAGGGGAAGCAGTTGTCTGTGCAGCAGTTGTAGGGGCTGCAGTTGTCGGTGCAGCAGTGGTAGGAGCAGCAGTTGTCGGGGCTGCAGTTGAAGGTGCAGCAGTGGTAGGTGCAACAGTTGTTGGTGCAGGTGTTGTTGGTTCAGCAGTTGTAGGTGCTACCGTTGTAGGTGCAGCAGTTGTCGGTGCTACAGTTGTAGGGGCTGCCGTTGTCGGTGCAGCAGTTGTAGGTGTAGCTGTTGTTGGTGCAGCAGTTGTGTGTGCTACCGTTGTAGGTGTGGCAGTTGTGTGTGATGCAGTTGTAGGTGCAGCAGTTGTGGGAGCAACAGTGGTTTGTGCAGCTGTTGTAGGTGCTGCAGTGGTAGGCACTGCAGTAGTCGGAGTAGCAGTTGAAGGTGCAGCAGTGGTCGGGACAGCAGTTGTTGGTGCTACAGTTGTAGGGGTTGCCGTTGTCAGTGTAGCAGTTGTAGGTGCAGCTGTCGTTGGTGCAGCAGTTGTAGGTGCTACCGTTGTAGGTGCAACAGTTGTGGGTGAAGCAGTCGTAGGTGCTGACGTTGTAGGTGCAGCAGTTGAAGGGGCTGCTGTAGTCTGTGCACCTGTTGTAGGTGCAGCTGTAGTTGGTGCAGCAGTTGTAGGTGCTACCGTTGGAGGTGCGGCAGTTGTGGGTGATGCAGTCGTAGGTGATGAAGTTGTAGGTGCAGCAGTTGAAGGGGCTGCTGTAGTCTGTGTAGCTGTTGTAGGTGCAGCTGTCATTGGTGCAGCAGTTGTAGGTGCTACCGTTGTAGGTGAGGCAGTTGTGTGTGACGCAGTTGTAAGTGCAGCAGTTGTCGGAGTTGCAGTTGAAGGTGCAGCAGTGGTAGGTGCAGCAGTTGAAGGTGCAGGTGTCGTTAGTGCAGCAGTTGTAGGTGCTATTGTTGTAGGTGCAGCAGTTGTGTGTGATGCAGTCGTAGGTGTAGAAGTTGTAGGGGCAGCTGTTGTAGATGCTATAAGTGTAGTGGCTGCAGTTGTTGGAGCGGCATTTGATGGTGCAGCAGTGGTCAGGGCAGCAGTAGTCGGAGCAGCAGTTGAAGGTGCAGCAGTGGTCGGGACTGCAGTTGTTGGTGCTACAGTTGTAGGGGCAGCAGTTGTCAGTGCAGCAGTTGTAGGGGCTGCTGTAGTCTGTACAGCAGTTGTAGGTGCTACCATTGTAGATGCAGCAGTTGTCAGTGCTACAGTTGTAGGGGCTGCAGTTGACGGTGCAGCAGTGGTAGGGGCAGCAGTTGTCGGGGCTGCAGTTAAAGGTGCAGCAGTGGTAGATGCAACAGTTGTTGGTGCAGCTGTTGTTGGTTCAGCAGTTGTAGGTGCTACCGTTGTAGGTGCAGCAGTTGTCGGTGCTACAGTTGTAGGGACAGCCGTTGTCGGTGCAGCAGTTGTAGTTGTAGCTGTCGTTGGTGCAACAGTTGTGGGTGCTACCGTTGTAGGTGCGGCAGTTGTGTGTGATGCAGTTGTAGGTGCAACAGTTGTGGGAGCAACAGTGGTTTGTGCAGCTGTTGTAGGTGCTGCAGTGGTAGGCGCTGCAGTAGTCGGAGTAGCAGTTGAAGGTGCAGCAGTGGTCGGGACAGCAGTTGTTGGTGCTACAGTTGTAGGGGCTGCCGTTGTCAGTGCAGCAGTTGTAGGTGCAGATGTCGTTGGTGCAGCAGTTGTAGGTGCTACCGTTGTAGGTGCGGAAGTTGTGGGTGAAGCAGTCGTAGGTGCTGACGTGGTAGGTGCAGCAGTTGTGTGTGATGCAGTCGTAGGTGCAGAAGTTGTAGGGGCAGTTGTTGTAGGTGCTACAAGTGTAGTGGCTGCAGTTGTTGGAGCGGCATTTGATGGTGCAGCGGTGGTCAGGGCAGCAGTAGTCGGAGCAGCAGTTGAAGGTGCAGCAGTGGTCGGGACTGCAGTTGTTGGTGCTACAGTTGTAGGGGCAGCCGTTGTCAGTTCAGCAGTTGTAGGGGCTGCTGTAGTCTGTGCAGCTGTTGTAGGTGCAGCTGTTGTTGGTGCAGCAGTTGTAGGTGCTACCGTTGTAGGTGAGGCAGTTATGTGTGACGCAGTTGTAGGTGCAGCAGTTGTCGGAGTTGCAGTTGAAGGTGCAGCAGTGGTGGGGGAAGCAGTTGTTGGTGCAGCAGTTGAAGGTGCAGCTGTCGTTGGTGCAGCAGTTGTAGGTGTTACCGTTGTAGGGGAGGCAGTTGTCTGTGCTACAGTTGTAGGGGCTGCAGTTGTCGGTGCAGCAGTGGTAGGGGCAGCAGTTGTCGGGGCTGCAGTTGAAGGTGCAGCAGTGGTACGTGCAACAGTTGTTGGTGCAGGTGTTGTTGGTTCAGCAGTTGTAGGTGCTACCGTTGTAGGTGCAGCAGTTGTCGGTGCTACAGTTGTAGGGGCTGCCGTTGTCGGTGCAGCAGTTGTAGGTGTAGCTGTCGTTGGTGCGGCAGTTGTGCGTGCTACCGTTGTAGGTGTGGCAGTTGTGTGTGATGCACTTGTAGGTGCAGCAGTTGTGGGAGCAACAGTGGTTTGTGCAGCTGTTGTAGGTGCTGCAGTGGTAGGCGCTGCAGTAGTCGGAGCAGCAGTTGAAGGTGCAGCAGTGGTCGGGACAGCAGTTGTTGGTGCTACAGTTGTAGGAGTTGCCGTTGTCAGTGCAGCAGTTGTAGGTGCAGCTGTCGTTGGTACAGCAGTTGTAGGTGCTACCGTTGTAGGTGCGACAGTTGTGGGTGAAGCAGTCGTAGGTGCTGACGTTGTAGGTGCAGCAGTTGAAGGGGCTGCTGTAGTCTGTGCACCTGTTGTAGGTGCAGCTGTAGTTGGTGCAGCAGTTGTAGGTGCTACCGTTGTAGGTGTGGCAGTTGTGGGTGATGCAGTCGTAGGTGATGAAGTTGTAGGTGCAGCAGTTGAAGGGGCTGCTGTAGTCTGTGTAGCTGTTGTAGGTGCAGCTGTCAATGGTGCAGCAGTTGTAGGTGCTACCGTTGTAGGTGAGGCAGTTGTGTGTGATGCAGTTGTAAGTGCAGCAGTTGTCGGAGTTGCAGTTGAAGGTGCAGCAGTGGTAGGTGCAGCAGTTGAAGGTGCAGGTGTCGTTAGTGCAGCAGTTGTAGGTGCTATTGTTGTAGGTGCAGCAGTTGTGTGTGATGCAGTCGTAGGTGTAGAAGTTGTAGGGGCAGCTGTTGTAGGTGCTACAAGTGTAGTGGCTGCAGTTGTTGGAGCGGCATTTGATGGTGCAGCAGTGGTCAGGGCAGCAGTAGTCGGAGCAGCAGTTGAAGGTGCAGCAGTGGTCGGGACTGCAGTTGTTGGTGCTACAGTTGTAGGGGCTGCCGTTGTCAGTGCAGCAGTTGTAGGAGCTGTTGTAGTCTGTGCAGCTGTTGTAGGTGCAGCTGTCGTTTGTGCAGCCGTTGTAGGTGCTACCGTTGTAGGTGCGGCAGTTGTGTGTGATGCAGTCGTAGGTGCAGCAGTCGAAGGTCCAGAAGTTGTAGGGGCAGCTGTTGTCTGTGCTACAGTTGTAGGGGCTGTAGTTGGCAGTGCAGCAGTGGCAGGGGCAGCAGTTGTCGGGGCTGCAGTTGAAGGTGCAGCAGTGGTAGGTGCAACAGTTGTTGGTGCAGGTGTTGTTGGTTCAGCAGTTGTAGGTGCTACCGTTGTAGGTGCAGCAGTTGTCAGTGCTACAGTTGTACGGGCTGCCGTTGTCGGTGCAGCAGTGGTAGGTGTAGCTGTCGTTGGTGCAGCAGTTGTGGGTGCTACCGTTGTAGGTGTGGCAGTTGTGTGTGATGCAGTTGTAGGTGCAGCAGTTGTGGGAGCAACAGTGGTTTGTGCAGCTGTTGTAGGTGCTGCAGTGGTAGGCGCTGCAGTAGTCGGAGCAGCAGTTGAAGGTGCAGCAGTGGTCGGGACAGCAGTTGTTGGTGCTACAGTTGTAGGGGCTGGCGTTGTCAGTGCAGCAGTTGTAGGGGCTGCTGTTGTCTGTGCAGCTGTTGTAGGTGCAGCTGTCGTTGGTGCAGCAGTTGTAGGTGCTACCGTTGTAGGTGCGGCAGTTGTGGGTGAAGCAGTCGTAAGTGCTGACATTGTAGGTGCTGCAGTTGAAGGGGCTGCTGTAGTCTGTGCAGCTGTCGTTGGTGCAGCAGCTGTAGGTGACACTGTTGTAGGTGCGGCAGTTGTGGGTGACGCAGTTGTAGCTGCTGAAGTTGTAGGTGCAGCAGTTGAAGGGGCTGCAGTAGTCTGTGCACCTGTGGTGGGTGCAGCTGTCGTTGGTGCAGCAGTTGTCGGTGCTACCGTTGTAGGTGAGGTAGTTGTGTGTGATGCAGTTGTAGGTGCAGCAGTTGTCGGAGTTGCAGTTGAAGGTGCAGCAGTGGTAGGGGCAGCAGTTGAAGGTGCAGCTGTCGTTGGTGCAGCAGTTGTAGGTGCTACCGTTGTAGGTGAGGCAGTTGTGTGTGACGCAGTTGTAGGGGCTGCAGTTGTCGGTGCAGCAGTGGTAGGGGCAGCAGTTGTCGGGGCTGCAGTTGAAGGTGCAGCAGTGTTAGGTGCAACAGTTGTTGGTGCAGGTGTTGTTGGTTCAGCAGTTGTAGGTGCTACCGTTGTAGGTGCAGCAGTTGTCGGTGCTACAGTTGTAGGAGCTGCCGTTGTCGGTGTAGCAGTTGTAGGTGTAGCTGTCGTTGGTGCAGCAGTTGTGGGTGCTACCGTTGTAGGTGTGGCAGTTGTGTGTGATGCAGTTGTAGGTGCAGCAGTTGTGGGAGCAACAGTGGTTTGTGCAGCGGTTGTAGGTGCTGCAGTGGTAGGCGCTGCAGTAGTCGGAGCAGCAGTTGAAGGTGCAGCATTGGTTGGGACAGCAGTTGTTGGTGCTACAGTTGTAGGGGCTGCCGTTGTCAGTGCAGCAGTTGTAGGGGCTGCTGTAGTCTGTGCAGCTGTTGTAGGTGCAGCTGTCGTTGGTGCAGCCGTTGTAGGTGCTACCGTTGTAGGTGCAGCAGTTGTGTGTGATGCAGTCGTAGCTGCAGCAGTCGAAGGTCCAGAAGTTGTAGGAGCAGCTGTTGTCTGTGCTACAGTTGTAGGGGCTGTAGTTGGCAGTGCAGCAGTGGTAGGGGCAGCAGTTGTCGGGGCTGCAGTTGAAGGTGCAGCAGTGGTCGGTGCAACAGTTGTTGGTGAAGGTGTTGTTGGTTCAGCAGTTGTAGGTGCTACCGTTGTAGGTGCAGCAGTTGTCGGTGCTACAGTTGTAGGGGCTGCCGTTGTCGGTGCAGCAGTTGTAGGTGTAGCTGTCGTTGGTGCAGCAGTTGTGGGTGCTACCGTTGTAGGTGTGGCAGTTGTGTGTGATGCACTTGTAGGTGCAGCAGTTGTGGGAGCAACAGTGGTTTGTGCAGCTGTTGTAGGTGCTGCAGTGGTAGGCGCTGCAGTAGTCGGAGCAGCAGTTGAAGGTGCAGCAGTGGTCGGGACAGCAGTTGTTGGTGCTACAGTTGTAGGGGCTGGCGTTGTCAGTGCAGCAGTTGTAGGGGCTGCTGTTGTCTGTGCAGCTGTTGTAGGTGCAGCTGTCGTTGGTGCAGCAGTTGTAGGTGCTACCGTTGTAGGTGCGGCAGTTGTGGGTGAAGCAATCGTAGGTGCTGACGTTGTAGGTGCAGCAGTTGAAGGGGCTGCTGTAGTCTGTGCATCTGTTGTAGGTGCAGCTGTAGTTGGTGCAGCAATTGTAGGTGCCACTGTTGTAGGTGCGGCAGTTGTGGGTGACGCAGTCGTAGGTGATGAAGTTGTAGATGCAGCAGTTGAAGGGGCTGCTGTAGTCTGTGTAGCTGTTGTAAGTGCAGCTGTCATTGGTGCAGCAGTTGTAGGTGCTACCGTTGTAGGTGAGGCAGTTGTGTGTGACGCAGTTGTAAGTGCAGCAGTTGTCGGAGTTGCAGTTGAAGGTGCAGCAGTGGTAGGGGCAGCAGTTGAAGGTGCAGCTATCGTTGGTGCAGCAGTTATAGGTGCTAACGTTGTAGTTGAGGCAGTTGTGTGTGACGCAGTTGTAGGTGCAGCAGTTGTCAGAGTTGTAGTTGAAGGTGCAGCTGTGGTAGGGGCAGCAGTTGTCGGTGCAGCAGTTGTAGGTGCAGCAGTTGAAGGTACAGCTGTTGTTGGTGCAGCAGTTGTGTGTGATGCAGTCGTAGGTGCAGCAGTTGATGGTGCAGCAGTGGTTGGAGCAGCAGTTGTCGGTGCTCCAGTTGTAGGGCCTGCAGTTGTTGGTGTGGCAGTTGATGGTGCAGCAGTGGTAGGGGAGGCAGTTGTCTGTGCTACAGTTGTAGGGGCGGCAGTTGATGGTGCAGCAGTGGTAGGGGCAGCAGTTGTCGGGGCTGCAGTTGAAGGTGCAGCAGTGGTAGGTGCAGCAGTTGTTGGTGCAGCTGTTGTCGGTGCTACAGTTGTCGGTGCTACCGTTGTAGGTGTGGCAGTTGTGTGTGATGCAGTTGAAAGTGCAACAGTTGTGGGAGCAACAGTGGTTTGTGCAGCTGTTGTAGGTGCTGCAGTGGTAGGCGCTGCAGTAGTCGGAGTAGCAGTTGAAGGTGCAGCAGTGGTCGGGACAGCAGTTGTTGGTGCTATAGTTGTAAGGGCTGCCGTTGTCAGTGCAGCAGTTGTAGGGGCTGCTGTAGTCTGTGCAGCTGTTGTAGGTGCAGCTGTCGTTGGTGCAGCAGTTGTAGGTGCTACCGTTGTAGGTGCGGCATTTGTGGGTGAAGCAGTCGTAGGTGCTGACGTTGTAGGTGCAGCAGTTGAAGGTACTGCTGTAGTCTGTGCACCTGTTGTAGGTGCAGCTGTAGTTGGTGCAGCAGTTGTAAGTGCCACCGTTGTAGGTGCGGCAGTTGTGGGTGACACGGTCGTAGGTGATGAAGTTGTAGATGCAGCAGTTGAACGGGCTGCTGTAGTCTGTGTAGCTGTTGTAGGTGCAGCTGTCGTTGGTGCAGCAGTTGTAGGTGCTACCGTTGTAGGTGAGGCAGTTGTGTGTAAAGCAGTTGTAGGTGCAGCAGTTGTTGGAGTTGCAATTGAAGGTGCAGCAGTGGTAGGGGAAGCAGTTGTAGGTGCAGCAGTTGAAGGTGCAGCTGTCGTAGGTGCAGCAGTTGTAGATACTACCGTTGTAGGGGAGGCAGTTGTCTGTGCTACAGTTGTAGGGGCTGCAGTTGTCGGTGCATCTGTGGTAGGGGCAGCAGTTGTCGGGGCTGCAGTTGAAGGTGCAGCAGTGGTAGGTGCAACAGTTGTTGGTGCAGGTGTTGTTGGTTCAGCAGTTGTAGGTGCTACTGTTGTAGGTGCAGCAGTTGTCGGTGCTACAGTTGTAGGGGCTGCTGTTGTCGGTGCAGCAGTTGTAGATGTAGCTGTCGTTGGTGTGGCAGTTGTGGGTGCTACCGTTGTAGGCGTGGCAGTTGTGTGTGATGCAGTTGTAGGTGCAGCAGTGGTCGGGACAGCAGTTGTTGGTGCTACAATTGTAGGTGCTGCCGTTGTCAGTGCAGCAGTTGTAGGTCCAGCTGTCGTTGGTGCAGCAGTTGAAGGGGCTGCTGTAGTCTGTGCACCTGTTGTAGGTGCAGCTGTAGTTGGTGCAGCAGTTGTAGGTGCTACCGTTGTAGGTGCGGCAGTTGTGGGTGACACGGTCGTAGGTGATGAAGTTGTAGATGCAGCAGTTGAACGGGCTGCTGTAGTCTGTGTAGCTGTTGTAGGTGCAGCTGTCGTTGGTGCAGCAGTTGTAGGTGCTACCGTTGTAGGTGAGGCAGTTGTGTGTAAAGCAGTTGTAGGTGCAGCAGTTGTTGGAGTTGCAATTGAAGGTGCAGCAGTGGTAGGGGAAGCAGTTGTAGGTGCAGCAGTTGAAGGTGCAGCTGTCGTAGGTGCAGCAGTTGTAGGTACTACCGTTGTAGGGGAGGCAGTTGTCTGTGCTACAGTTGTAGGGGCTGCAGTTGTCGGTGCATCTGTGGTAGGGGCAGCAGTTGTCGGGGCTGCAGTTGAAGGTGCAGCAGTGGTAGGTGCAACAGTTGTTGGTGCAGGTGTTGTTGGTTCAGCAGTTGTAGGTGCTACTGTTGTAGGTGCAGCAGTTGTCGGTGCTACAGTTGTAGGGGCTGCTGTTGTCGGTGCAGCAGTTGTAGATGTAGCTGTCGTTGGTGTGGCAGTTGTGGGTGCTACCGTTGTAGGCGTGGCAGTTGTGTGTGATGCAGTTGTAGGTGCAGCAGTGGTCGGGACAGCAGTTGTTGGTGCTACAATTGTAGGTGCTGCCGTTGTCAGTGCAGCAGTTGTAGGTCCAGCTGTCGTTGGTGCAGCAGTTGAAGGGGCTGCTGTAGTCTGTGCACCTGTTGTAGGTGCAGCTGTAGTTGGTGCAGCAGTTGTAGGTGCTACCGTTGTAGGTGCGGCAGTTGTGGGTGACGCAGTCGTAGGTGATGAAGTTGTATGTGCAGCAGTTGAAGGGGCTGCTGTAGTCTGTGTAGCTGTTGTAGGTGCAGCTGTCATTGGTGCAGCAGTTGTAGGTGCTACCGTTGTAGGTGAGGCAGTTGTGTGTAACGCAGTTGTAAGTGCAGCAGTTGTCGGAGTTGCAGTTGAAGGTGCAGCAGTGGTAGGTGCAGCAGTTGAAGGTGAAGGTGTCGTTAGTGCAGCAGTTGTAGGTGCTATTGTTGTAGATGTGGCAGTTGTGTGTGATGCAGTCGTAGGTGCAGCAGTCAAAGGTGCAGAAGTTGTAGGGACAGCTGTTGTCGGTGCTACAAGTGTAGTGGCTACAGTTGTAGGGGCTGCAGTTGACGGTGCAGCAGTGGTAGGGGCAGCAGTTGTCGGGGCTGCAGTCGAAGGTGCAGCAGTCGAAGGTGCAGAAGTTGTAGGGACAGTTGTTGTCGGTGCAGCAGTTGTAGTGGCTGCAGTTGTTGGAGCGGCAGTTGATGGTGCAGCAGTGGTCGGGGCAGAAGTTGTCGGTGCTCCAGTTGTAGGGCCTGCAGTTGTTGGTGCAGCAGTGGTAGGGGAGGCAGTTGTCCGTGCTACAGTTGTAGGGGCTGGAGTTGACGGTGCTGCAGTTGAAGGTGCAGCAGTTGTAGGTGCAGCAGTTGTCGGTGCTACAGTTGTATGGGCTGCCGTTATCGGTGCAGCGGTTGTAGGAGCAGTTGTAGTCTGTGCAGCTGTTGTAGGTGCAGCTGTTGTTGGTGCAGCTGTTGTAGGTGTTACCGTTGTAGGTGCAGTAGGTGTGGGTGACGCAGTAGTAGTAGCTGCATTTGTCAGTGCAGCTGTTGTAAGTGCAGCAGTTGTTGGTGGAGCAGTCGAAGGTGCAGCAGTGGTAGCTGCAGCAGTCGTCATTGCAGCAGTTGTTGGAGTGGCAGTTGTATGTCCTGCACTTGTGGGAGCAACAGTGGTTTGTGCAGCTGTTGTAGGTGCTGCAGTGGTAGGCGTTGCAGTAGTCGGAGCAGTGGTTGAAGGTGCAGCAGTGGTCGGGATAGCAGTTGTTGGTGCTACAGTTGTAGGGGCTGCCATTGTCAGTGCAGCAGTTGTAGGGGCTGCTGTAGTCTGTCCAGCTGTTGTAGGTGCAGCTGTCGGTGGTGCAGCAGTTGTAGGTGCTACCGTTGTAGGTGCTGCAGTTGTGGGTGAAGCAGTCGTAGGTGCTGAAGTTGTAGGTGCAGCAGTTGAAGGGGCTGCTGTAGTCTGTGCAGCTGTTGTTGGTGCAGCAGTTGTAGGTGACACTGTTGTAGGTGCGGCAGTTGTGGGTGACGCAGTTGTAGCTGCTGAAGTTGTAGGTGCAGCAGTTGAAGGGGCTGCAGTAGTCTGTGCACCTGTGGTGGGTGCAGCTGTCGTTGGTGCAGCAGTTGTAGGTGCTACCGTTGTAGGTGAGGCAGTTGTGTGTGACGCAGTTGTAGGGGCTGCAGTTGTCGGTGCAGCAGTGGTAGGAGCAGCAGTTGTCGGGGCTGCAGTTGAAGGTGCAGCAGTGGTAGGTGCAATAGTTGTTGGTGCAGGTGTTGTTGGTTCAGCAGTTGTAGGTGCTACCGCTGTAGGTGCAGCAGTTGTCGGTGCTACAGTTGTAGGGGCTGCCGTTGTCGGTGTAGCAGTTGTAGGTGTAGCTGTCGTTGGTGCAGCAGTTGTGGGTGCTACCGTTGTAGGTGTGGCAGTTGTGTGTGATGCAGTTGTAGGTGCAGCAGTTGTGGGAGCAACAGTGGTTTGTGCAGCTGTTGTAGGTGCTGCAGTGGTAGGCGCTGCAGTAGTCGGAGCAGCAGTTGAAGGTGCAGCATTGGTTGGGACAGCAGTTGTTGGTGCTACAGTTGTAGGAGCTGCCGTTGTCAGTGCAGCAGTTGTAGGGGCTGCTGTAGTCTGTGCAGCTGTTGTAGGTGCAGCTGTCGTTGGTGCAGCCGTTGTAGGTGCTACCGTTGTAGGTGCGGCAGTTGTGTGTGATGCAGTTGTAGCTGCAGCAGTCGAAGGTCCAGAAGTTGTAGGGGCAGCTGTTGTCTGTGCTACAATTGTAGGGGCTGTAGTTGGCAGTGCAGCAGTGGTAGGGGCAGCAGTTGTCGGGGCTGCAGTGGTAGGTGCAACAGTTGTTGGTGCAGGTGTTGTTGGTTCAGCAGTTGTAGGTGCTACCGTTGTAGGTGCAGCAGTTGTCGGTGCTACAGTTGTAGGGGCTGCCGTTGTCGGTGCAGCAGTTGTAGGTGAAGCTGTCGTTGGTGCAGCAGTTGTGGGTGCTACCGTTGTAGGTGTGGCAGTTGTGTGTGATGCAGTTGAAGGTGCAGCAGTTGTGGGAGCAACAGTGGTTTGTGCAGCTGTTGTAGGTGCTGCAGTGGTAGGCGCTGCAGTAGTCGGAGCAGCAGTTGAAGGTGCAGCAGTGGTCGGGACAGCAGTTGTTGGTGCTACAGTTGTAGGGGCTGCCGTTGTCAGTGCAGCAGTTGTAGGGGCTGCTGTTGTCTGTGCAGCTGTTGTAGGCGCAGCTGTCGTTGGTGCAGCAGTTGTAGGTGCTACCGTTGTAGCTGCGGCAGTTGTGGGTGAAGTAGTCGTAGGTGCTGACGTTGTAGGTGCAGCAGTTGAATGGGCTGCTGTAGTCTGTGCATCTGTTGTAGGTGCAGCTGTAGTTGGTGCAGCAATTGTAGGTGCCACTGTTGTAGGAGCAGCAGTTGTAGTTGTAGCTGTCGTTGGTGCAGCAGTTGTAGGTGCTACCGTTGTAGCTGAGGCAGTTGTGTGTGACGCAGTTGTAAGTGCAGCAGTTGTCGGAGTTGCAGTTGAAGGTGCAGCAGTGGTAGGGGCAGCAGTTGTCGGTGCAGCAGTGGTAGGTGCAGCAGTTGAAGGTGCAGGTGTCGTTAGTGCAGCAGTCGTAGGTGCTATTGTTGTAGGTGCGGCAGTTGTGTGTGATGCAGTCGTAGGTACAGCAGTCGAAGGTGCAGAAGTTGTAGGAGCAACTGTTGTCGGTGCCACAAGTATAGTGGCTGCAGTTGTTGCAGTTGTTCTTGCTACAGTTGTAGGGGCTGCCGTTGTCTGTTCAGCAGTTGTAGGGGCTGCTGTAGTCTGTGCAGCTGTTGTAGGTGCAGCTGTTGTTGGTGCAGCAGTTGTAGGTGCTACCGTTGTAGGTGAGGCAGTTGTGTGTGACGCAGTTGTAGGTGCAGTAGTTGTCGGAGTTGCAGTTGAAGGTGCATCAGTTGTAGGGGAAGCAGTTGTAGGTGCAGCAGTTGAAGGTGCAGCTGTCGTTGGTGCAGCAGTTGTAAGTGTTACCGTTGTAGGGGAAGCAGTTGTCTGTGCAGCAGTTGTAGGGGCTGCAGTTGTCGGTGCAGCAGTGGTAGGAGCAGCAGTTGTCGGGGCTGCAGTTGAAGGTGCAGCAGTGGTAGGTGCAACAGTTGTTGGTGCAGGTGTTGTTGGTTCAGCAGTTGTAGGTGCTACCGTTGTAGGTGCAGCAGTTGTCGGTGCTACAGTTGTAGGGGCTGCCGTTGTCGGTGCAGCAGTTGTAGGTGTAGCTGTCGTTGGTGCAGCAGTTGTGTGTGCTACCGTTGTAGGTGTGGCAGTTGTGTGTGATGCAGTTGTAGGTGCAGCAGTTGTGGGAGCAACAGTGGTTTGTGCAGCTGTTGTAGGTGCTGCAGTGGTAGGCGCTGCAGTAGTCGGAGTAGCAGTTGAAGGTGCAGCAGTGGTCGGGACAGCAGTTGTTGGTGCTATAGTTGTAGAGGTTGCAGTTGTCAGTGCAGCAGTTGTAGGTGCAGCTGTCGTTGGTGCAGCAATTGTAGGTGCTACCGTTGTAGGTGCGACAGTTGTGGGTGAAGCAGTCGTAGTTGCTGACGTTGTAGGTGCAGCAGTTGAAGGGGCTGCTGTAGTCTGTGCACCTGTTGTAGGTGCAGCTGTAGTTGGTGCAGCAGTTGTAGGTGCTACCGTTGTAGGTGCAGCAGTTGTGGGTGACGCAGTCGTAGGAGATGAAGTTGTAGGTGCAGCAGTTGAAGGTGCAGCTGTCGTTGGTGCAGCAGTTGTAGGTGCTACCGTTGTAGGTGAGGCAGTTGTGTGTGACGCAGTTGTAGGGGCTGCAGTTGTCGGTGCAGCAGTGGTAGGGGCAGCAGTTGTCGGGGCTGCAGTTGAAGGTGCAGCAGTGTTAGGTGCAACAGTTGTTGGTGCAGGTGTTGTTGGTTCAGCAGTTGTAGGTGCTACCGTTGTAGGTGCAGCAGTTGTCGGTGCTACAGTTGTAGGGGCTGCCGTTGTCAGTGTAGCAGTTGTAGGTGTAGCTGTCGTTGGTGCAGCAGTTGTGGGTGCTACTGTTGTATGTGTGGCAGTTGTGTGTGATGCAGTTGTAGGTGCAGCAGTTGTGGGAGCAACAGTGGTTTGTGCAGCTGTTGTAGGTGCTGCAGTGGTAGGCGCTGCAGTAGTCGGAGCAGCACTTGAAGGTGCAGCATTGGTTGGGACAGCAGTTGTTGGTGCTACAGTTGTAGGGGCTGCCGTTGTCAGTGCAGCAGTTGTAGGGGCTGCTGTAGTCTGTGCAGCTGTTGTAGGTGCAGCTGTCGTTGGTGCAGCCGTTGTAGGTGCTACCGTTGTAGGTGCGGCAGTTGTGTGTGATGCAGTCGTAGCTGCAGCAGTCGAAGGTCCAGAAGTTGTAGGGACAGCTGTTGTCTGTGCTACAGTTGTAGGGGCTGTAGTTGGCAGTGCAGCAGTGGTAGGGGCAGCAGTTGTCGGGGCTGCAGTTGAAGGTGCAGCAGTGGTAGGTGCAACAGTTGTAGGTGCAGCAGTTGTCGGTGCTACAGTTGTAGGGACTGCCGTTGTCGGTGCTACAGTTGTAGGGGCTGCCGTTGTCGGTGCAGCAGTTGTAGGTGTAGCTGTCGTTGGTGCGGCAGTTGTGCGTGCTACCGTTGTAGGTGTGGCAGTTGTAGGTGCAGCATTTGTGGGAGCAACAGTGGTTTGTGCAGCTGTTTTAAGTGCTGCAGTGGTAGGCGCTGCAGTAGTCGGAGTAGCAGTTGAAGGTGCAGCAGTGGTCGGGACAGCAGTTGTTGGTGCTACAGTTGTAGGGGTTGCCGTTGTCAGTGCAGCAGTTGTAGGTGCAGCTGTCGTTGGTGCAGCAGTTGTAGGTGCTACCGTTGTACGTGCGACAGTTGTGGGTGAAGCAGTCGTAGGTGCTGACGTTGTAGGTGCAGCAGTTGAAGGGGCTGCTGTAGTCTGTGCACCTGTTGTAGGTGCAGCTGTAGTTGGTGCAGCAGTTGTAGGTGCTACCGTTGGAGGTGCGGCAGTTGTGGGTGATGCAGTCGTAGGTGATGAAGTTGTAGGTGCAGCAGTTGAAGGGGCTGCTGTAGTCTGTGTAGCTGTTGTAGGTGCAGCTGTCATTGGTGCAGCAGTTGTAGGTGCTACCGTTGTAGGTGAGGCAGTTGTGTGTGACGCAGTTGTAAGTGCAGCAGTTGTCGGAGTTGCAGTTGAAGGTGCAGCAGTGGTAGGTGCAGCAGTTGAAGGTGCAGGTGTCGTTAGTGCAGCAGTTGTAGGTGCTATTGTTGTAGGTGCAGCAGTTGTGTGTGATGCAGTCGTAGGTGTAGAAGTTGTAGGGGCAGCTGTTGTAGATGCTATAAGTGTAGTGGCTGCAGTTGTTGGAGCGGCATTTGATGGTGCAGCAGTGGTCAGGGCAGCAGTAGTCGGAGCAGCAGTTGAAGGTGCAGCAGTGGTCGGGACTGCAGTTGTTGGTGCTACAGTTGTAGGGGCAGCAGTTGTCAGTTCAGCAGTTGTAGGGGCTGCTGTAGTCTGTACAGCAGTTGTAGGTGCTACCATTGTAGATGCAGCAGTTGTCTGTGCTACAGTTGTAGGGGCTGCAGTTGACGGTGCAGCAGTGGTAGGGGCAGCAGTTGTCGGGGCTGCAGTTAAAGGTGCAGCAGTGGTAGATGCAACAGTTGTTGGTGCAGCTGTTGTTGGTTCAGCAGTTGTAGGTGCTACCGTTGTAGGTGCAGCAGTTGTCGGTGCTACAGTTGTAGGGACAGCCGTTGTCGGTGCAGCAGTTGTAGTTGTAGCTGTCGTTGGTGCAACAGTTGTGGGTGCTACCGTTGTAGGTGCGGCAGTTGTGTGTGATGCAGTTGTAGGTGCAACAGTTGTGGGAGCAACAGTGGTTTGTGCAGCTGTTGTAGGTGCTGCAGTGGTAGGCGCTGCAGTAGTCGGAGTAGCAGTTGAAGGTGCAGCAGTGGTCGGGACAGCAGTTGTTGGTGCTACAGTTGTAGGGGCTGCCGTTGTCAGTGCAGCAGTTGTAGGTGCAGATGTCGTTGGTGCAACAGTTGTAGGTGCTACCGTTGTAGGTGCGGAAGTTGTGGGTGAAGCAGTCGTAGGTGCTGACGTGGTAGGTGCAGCAGTTGTGTGTGATGCAGTCGTAGGTGCAGAAGTTGTAGGGGCAGCTGTTGTAGGTGCTACAAGTGTAGTGGCTGCAGTTGTTGGAGCGGCATTTGATGGTGCAGCGGTGGTCAGGGCAGCAGTAGTCGGAGCAGCAGTTGAAGGTGCAGCAGTGGTCGGGACTGCAGTTGATGGTGCTACATTTGTAGGGGCAGCCGTTGTCAGTTCAGCAGTTGTAGGGGCTGCTGTAGTCTGTGCAGCTGTTGTAGGTGCAGCTGTTGTTGGTGCAGCAGTTGTAGGTGCTACCGTTGTAGGTGAGGCAGTTATGTGTGACGCAGTTGTAGGTGCAGCAGTTGTCGGAGTTGCAGTTGAAGGTGCAGCAGTGGTGGGGGAAGCAGTTGTTGGTGCAGCAGTTGAAGGTGCAGCTGTCGTTGGTGCAGCAGTTGTAGGTGTTACCGTTGTAGGGGAGGCAGTTGTCTGTGCTACAGTTGTAGGGGCTGCAGTTGTCGGTGCAGCAGTGGTAGGGGCAGCAGTTGTCGGGGCTGCAGTTGAAGGTGCAGCAGTGGTACGTGCAACAGTTGTTGGTGCAGGTGTTGTTGGTTCAGCAGTTGTAGGTGCTACCGTTGTAGGTGCAGCAGTTGTCGGTGCTACAGTTGTAGGGGCTGCCGTTGTCGGTGCAGCAGTTGTAGGTGTAGCTGTCGTTGGTGCAGCAGTTGTGGGTGCTACCGTTGTAGGTGTGGCAGTTGTGTGTGATGCAGTTGTAGGTGCAGCAGTTGTGGGAGCAACAGTGGTTTGTGCAGCTGTTGTAGGTGCTGCAGTGGTAGGCGCTGCAGTAGTCGGAGCAGCAGTTGAAGGTGCAGCATTGGTTGGGACAGCAGTTGTTGGTGCTACAGTTGTAGGAGCTGCCGTTGTCAGTGCAGCAGTTGTAGGAGCTGTTGTAGTCTGTGCAGCTGTTGTAGGTGCAGCTGTCGTTTGTGCAGCCGTTGTAGGTGCTACCGTTGTAGGTGCGGCAGTTGTGTGTGATGCAGTCGTAGGTGCAGCAGTCGAAGGTCCAGAAGTTGTAGGGGCAGCTGTTGTCTGTGCTACAGTTGTAGGGGCTGTAGTTGGCAGTGCAGCAGTGGCAGGGGCAGCAGTTGTCGGGGCTGCAGTTGAAGGTGCAGCAGTGGTAGGTGCAACAGTTGTTGGTGCAGGTGTTGTTGGTTCAGCAGTTGTAGGTGCTACCGTTGTAGGTGCAGCAGTTGTCAGTGCTACAGTTGTACGGGCTGCCGTTGTCGGTGCAGCAGTGGTAGGTGTAGCTGTCGTTGGTGCAGCAGTTGTGGGTGCTACCGTTGTAGGTGTGGCAGTTGTGTGTGATGCAGTTGTAGGTGCAGCAGTTGTGGGAGCAACAGTGGTTTGTGCAGCTGTTGTAGGTGCTGCAGTGGTAGGCGCTGCAGTAGTCGGAGCAGCAGTTGAAGGTGCAGCAGTGGTCGGGACAGCAGTTGTTGGTGCTACAGTTGTAGGGGCTGCCGTTGTCAGTGCAGCAGTTGTAGGGGCTGCTGTTGTCTGTGCAGCTGTTGTAGGTGCAGCTGTCGTTGGTGCAGCAGTTGTAGGTGCTACCGTTGTAGGTGCGGCAGTTGTGGGTGAAGCAGTCGTAAGTGCTGACATTGTAGGTGCAGCAGTTGAAGGGGCTGCTGTAGTCTGTGCAGCTGTCGTTGGTGCAGCAGCTGTAGGTGACACTGTTGTAGGTGCGGCAGTTGTGGGTGACACAGTTGTAGCTGCTGAAGTTGTAGGTGCAGCAGTTGAAGGAGCTGCAGTAGTCTGTGCACCTGTGGTGGGTGCAGCTGTCGTTGGTGCAGCAGTTGTCGGTGCTACCGTTGTAGGTGAGGCAGTTGTGTGTGATGCAGTTGTAGGTGCAGCAGTTGTCGGAGTTGCAGTTGAAGGTGCAGCAGTGGTAGGGGCAGCAGTTGAAGGTGCAGCTGTCGTTGGTGCAGCAGTTGTAGGTGCTACCGTTGTAGGTGAGGCAGTTGTGTGTGACGCAGTTGTAGGGGCTGCAGTTGTCGGTGCAGCAGTGGTAGGGGCAGCAGTTGTCGGGGCTGCAGTTGAAGGTGCAGCAGTGTTAGGTGCAACAGTTGTTGGTGCAGGTGTTGTTGGTTCAGCAGTTGTAGGTGCTACCGTTGTAGGTGCAGCAGTTGTCGGTGCTACAGTTGTAGGAGCTGCCGTTGTCGGTGTAGCAGTTGTAGGTGTAGCTGTCGTTGGTGCAGCAGTTGTGGGTGCTACCGTTGTAGGTGTGGCAGTTGTGTGTGATGCAGTTGTAGGTGCAGCAGTTGTGGGAGCAACAGTGGTTTGTGCAGCTGTTGTAGGTGCTGCAGTGGTAGGCGCTGCAGTAGTCGGAGCAGCAGTTGAAGGTGCAGCATTGGTTGGGACAGCAGTTGTTGGTGCTACAGTTGTAGGGGCTGCCGTTGTCAGTGCAGCAGTTGTAGGGGCTGCTGTAGTCTGTGCAGCTGTTGTAGGTGCAGCTGTCGTTGGTGCAGCTGTTGTAGGTGCTACCGTTGTAGGTGCAGCAGTTGTGTGTGATGCAGTCGTAGCTGCAGCAGTCGAAGGTCCAGAAGTTGTAGGAGCAGCTGTTGTCTGTGCTACAGTTGTAGGGGCTGTAGTTGGCAGTGCAGCAGTGGTAGGGGCAGCAGTTGTCGGGGCTGCAGTTGAAGGTGCAGCAGTGGTCGGTGCAACAGTTGTTGGTGAAGGTGTTGTTGGTTCAGCAGTTGTAGGTGCTACCGTTGTAGGTGCAGCAGTTGTCGGTGCTACAGTTGTAGGGGCTGCCGTTGTCAGTGCAGCAGTTGTAGGTGTAGCTGTCGTTGGTGCAGCAGTTGTGGGTGCTACCGTTGTAGGTGTGGCAGTTGTGTGTGATGCAGTTGTAGGTGCAGCAGTTGTGGGAGCAACAGTGGTTTGTGCAGCTGTTGTAGGTGCTGCAGTGGTAGGCGCTGCAGTAGTCGGAGCAGCAGTTGAAGGTGCAGCAGTGGTCGGGACAGCAGTTGTTGGTGCTACAGTTGTAGGGGCTGGCGTTGTCAGTGCAGCAGTTGTAGGGGCTGCTGTTGTCTGTGCAGCTGTTGTAGGTGCAGCTGTCGTTGGTGCAGCAGTTGTAGGTGCTACCGTTGTAGGTGCGGCAGTTGTGGGTGAAGCAGTCGTAGGTGCTGACGTTGTAGGTGCAGCAGTTGAAGGGGCTGCTGTAGTCTGTGCATCTGTTGTAGGTGCAGCTGTAGTTGGTGCAGCAATTGTAGGTGCCACTGTTGTAGGTGCGGCAGTTGTGGGTGACGCAGTCGTAGGTGATGAAGTTGTAGATGCAGCAGTTGAAGGGGCTGCTGTAGTCTGTGTAGCTGTTGTAGGTGCAGCTGTCATTGGTGCAGCAGTTGTAGGTGCTACCGTTGTAGGTGAGGCAGTTGTGTGTGACGCAGTTGTAAGTGCAGCAGTTGTCGGAGTTGCAGTTGAAGGTGCAGCAGTGGTAGGGGCAGCAGTTGAAGGTGCAGCTATCGTTGGTGCAGCAGTTATAGGTGCTAACGTTGTAGTTGAGGCAGTTGTGTGTGACGCAGTTGTAGGTGCAGCAGTTGTCAGAGTTGTAGTTGAAGGTGCAGCTGTGGTAGGGGCAGCAGTTGTCGGTGCAGCAGTTGTAGGTGCAGCAGTTGAAGGTACAGCTGTTGTTGGTGCAGCAGTTGTGTGTGATGCAGTCGTAGGTGCAGCAGTTGATGGTGCAGCAGTGGTTGGAGCAGCAGTTGTCGGTGCTCCAGTTGTAGGGCCTGCAGTTGTTGGTGTGGCAGTTGATGGTGCAGCAGTGGTAGGGGAGGCAGTTGTCTGTGCTACAGTTGTAGGGGCGGCAGTTGATGGTGCAGCAGTGGTAGGGGCAGCAGTTGTCGGGGCTGCAGTTGAAGGTGCAGCAGTGGTAGGTGCAGCAGTTGTTGGTGCAGCTGTTGTCGGTGCTACAGTTGTCGGTGCTACCGTTGTAGGTGTGGCAGTTGTGTGTGATGCAGTTGAAAGTGCAACAGTTGTGGGAGCAACAGTGGTTTGTGCAGCTGTTGTAGGTGCTGCAGTGGTAGGCGCTGCAGTAGTCGGAGTAGCAGTTGAAGGTGCAGCAGTGGTCGGGACAGCAGTTGTTGGTGCTATAGTTGTAAGGGATGCCGTTGTCAGTGCAGCAGTTGTAGGGGCTGCTGTAGTCTGTGCAGCTGTTGTAGGTGCAGCTGTCGTTGGTGCAGCAGTTGTAGGTGCTACCGTTGTAGGTGCGGCATTTGTGGGTGAAGCAGTCGTAGGTGCTGACGTTGTAGGTGCAGCAGTTGAAGGTACTGCTGTAGTCTGTGCACCTGTTGTAGGTGCAGCTGTAGTGGGTGCAGCAGTTGTAAGTGCCACCGTTGTAGGTGCGGCAGTTGTGGGTGACACGGTCGTAGGTGATGAAGTTGTAGATGCAGCAGTTGAAGGGGCTGCTGTAGTCTGTGTAGCTGTTGTAGGTGCAGCTGTCGTTGGTGCAGCAGTTGTAGGTGCTACCGTTGTAGGTGAGGCAGTTGTGTGTAAAGCAGTTGTAGGTGCAGCAGTTGTTGGAGTTGCAATTGAAGGTGCAGCAGTGGTAGGGGAAGCAGTTGTAGGTGCAGCAGTTGAAGGTGCAGCTGTCGTTGGTGCAGCAGTTGTAGGTACTACCGTTGTAGGGGAGGCAGTTGTCTGTGCTACAGTTGTAGGGGCTGCAGTTGTCGGTGCAGCTGTGGTAGGGGCAGCAGTTGTCGGGGCTGCAGTTGAAGGTGCAGCAGTGGTAGGTGCAACAGTTGTTGGTGCAGGTGTTGTTGGTTCAGCAGTTGTAGGTGCTACTGTTGTAGGTGCAGCAGTTGTCGGTGCTACAGTTGTAGGGGCTGCCGTTGTCGGTGCAGCAGTTGTAGATGTAGCTGTCGTTGGTGTGGCAGTTGTGGGTGCTACCGTTGTAGGCGTGGCAGTTGTGTGTGATGCAGTTGTAGGTGCAGCAGTGGTCGGGACAGCAGTTGTTGGTGCTACAATTGTAGGTGCTGCCGTTGTCAGTGCAGCAGTTGTAGGTCCAGCTGTCGTTGGTGCAGCAGTTGTAGGTGCTACCGTTGTAGGTGCGGCAGTTGTGGGTGAAGCAGTCGTAGGTGCTGACGTTGTAGGTGCAGCAGTTGAAGGGGCTGCTGTAGTCTGTGCACCTGTTGTAGGTGCAGCTGTAGTTGGTGCAGCAGTTGTAGGTGCTACCGTCGTAGGTGCGGCAGTTGTGGGTGACGCAGTCGTAGGTGATGAAGTTGTATGTGCAGCAGTTGAAGGGGCTGCTGTAGTCTGTGTAGCTGTTGTAGGTGCAGCTGTCATTGGTGCAGCAGTTGTAGGTGCTACCGTTGTAGGTGAGGCAGTTGTGTGTAACGCAGTTGTAAGTGCAGCAGTTGTCGGAGTTGCAGTTGAAGGTGCAGCAGTGGTAGGTGCAGCAGTTGAAGGTGCAGGTGTCGTTAGTGCAGCAGTTGTAGGTGCTATTGTTGTAGATGTGGCAGTTGTGTGTGATGCAGTCGTAGGTGCAGCAGTCAAAGGTGCAGAAGTTGTAGGGACAGCTGTTGTCGGTGCTACAAGTGTAGTGGCTACAGTTGTAGGGGCTGCAGTTGACGGTGCAGCAGTGGTAGGGGCAGCAGTTGTCGGGGCTGCAGTCGAAGGTGCAGCAGTCGAAGGTGCAGAAGTTGTAGGGACAGTTGTTGTCGGTGCAGCAGTTGTAGTGGCTGCAGTTGTTGGAGCGGCAGTTGATGGTGCAGCAGTGGTCGGGGCAGAAGTTGTCGGTGCTCCAGTTGTAGGGCCTGCAGTTGTTGGTGCAGCAGTGGTAGGGGAGGCAGTTGTCCGTGCTACAGTTGTAGGGGCTGGAGTTGACGGTGCTGCAGTTGAAGGTGCAGCAGTTGTAGGTGCAGCAGTTGTAGGTGCTACAGTTGTATGGGCTGCCGTTATCGGTGCTGCAGTTGTAGGAGCAGTTGTAGTCTGTGCAGCTGTTGTAGGTGCAGCTGTTGTTGGTGCAGCTGTTGTAGGTGTTACCGTTGTAGGTGCAGTAGGTGTGGGTGACGCAGTAGTAGTAGCTGCATTTGTCAGTGCAGCTGTTGTAAGTGCAGCAGTTGTTGGTGGAGCAGTCGAAGGTGCAGCAGTGGTAGCTGCAGCAGTCGTCATTGCAGCAGTTGTTGGAGCGGCAGTTGTATGTCCTGCACTTGTGGGAGCAACAGTGGTTTGTGCAGCTGTTGTAGGTGCTGCAGTGGTAGGCGTTGCAGTAGTCGGAGCAGTGGTTGAAGGTGCAGCAGTGGTCGGGACAGCAGTTGTTGGTGCTACAGTTGTAGGGGCTGCCATTGTCAGTGCAGCAGTTGTAGGGGCTGCTGTAGTCTGTCCAGCTGTTGTAGGTGCAGCTGTCGGTGGTGCAGCAGTTGTAGGTGCTACCGTTGTAGGTGCTGCAGTTGTGGGTGAAGCAGTCGTAGGTGCTGAAGTTGTAGGTGCAGCAGTTGAAGGGGCTGCTGTAGTCTGTGCAGCTGTTGTTGGTGCAGCAGTTGTAGGTGACACTGTTGTAGGTGCGGCAGTTGTGGGTGACGCAGTTGTAGCTGCTGAAGTTGTAGGTGCAGCAGTTGAAGGGGCTGCAGTAGTCTGTGCACCTGTGGTGGGTGCAGCTGTCGTTGGTGCAGCAGTTGTAGGTGCTACCGTTGTAGGTGAGGCAGTTGTGTGTGACGCAGTTGTAGGGGCTGCAGTTGTCGGTGCAGCAGTGGTAGGAGCAGCAGTTGTCGGGGCTGCAGTTGAAGGTGCAGCAGTGGTAGGTGCAATAGTTGTTGGTGCAGGTATTGTTGGTTCAGCAGTTGTAGGTGCTACCGCTGTAGGTGCAGCAGTTGTCGGTGCTACAGTTGTAGGGGCTGCCGTTGTCGGTGTAGCAGTTGTAGGTGTAGCTGTCGTTGGTGCAGCAGTTGTGGGTGCTACCGTTGTAGGTGTGGCAGTTGTGTGTGATGCAGTTGTAGGTGCAGCAGTTGTGGGAGCAACAGTGGTTTGTGCAGCTGTTGTAGGTGCTGCAGTGGTAGGCGCTGCAGTAGTCGGAGCAGCAGTTGAAGGTGCAGCATTGGTTGGGACAGCAGTTGTTGGTGCTACAGTTGTAGGAGCTGCCGTTGTCAGTGCAGCAGTTGTAGGGGCTGCTGTAGTCTGTGCAGCTGTTGTAGGTGCAGCTGTCGTTGGTGCAGCCGTTGTAGGTGCTACCGTTGTAGGTGCAGCAGTTGTGTGTGATGCAGTTGTAGCTGCAGCAGTCGAAGGTCCAGAAGTTGTAGGGGCAGCTGTTGTCTGTGCTACAATTGTAGGGGCTGTAGTTGGCAGTGCAGCAGTGGTAGGGGCAGCAGTTGTCGGGGCTGCAGTGGTAGGTGCAACAGTTGTTGGTGCAGGTGTTGTTGGTTCAGCAGTTGTAGGTGCTACCGTTGTAGGTGCAGCAGTTGTCGGTGCTACAGTTGTAGGGGCTGCCGTTGTCGGTGCAGCAGTTGTAGGTGAAGCTGTCGTTGGTGCAGCAGTTGTGGGTGCTACCGTTGTAGGTGTGGCAGTTGTGTGTGATGCAGTTGAAGGTGCAGCAGTTGTGGGAGCAACAGTGGTTTGTGCAGCTGTTGTAGGTGCTGCAGTGGTAGGCGCTGCAGTAGTCGGAGCAGCAGTTGAAGGTGCAGCAGTGGTCGGGACAGCAGTTGTTGGTGCTACAGTTGTAGGGGCTGCCGTTGTCAGTGCAGCAGTTGTAGGGGCTGCTGTTGTCTGTGCAGCTGTTGTAGGCGCAGCTGTCGTTGGTGCAGCAGTTGTAGGTGCTACCGTTGTAGCTGCGGCAGTTGTGGGTGAAGCAGTCGTAGGTGCTGACGTTGTAGGTGCAGCAGTTGAATGGGCTGCTGTAGTCTGTGCATCTGTTGTAGGTGCAGCTGTAGTTGGTGCAGCAATTGTAGGTGCCACTGTTGTAGGAGCAGCAGTTGTAGTTGTAGCTGTCGTTGGTGTAGCAGTTGTAGGTGCTACCGTTGTAGGTGAGGCAGTTGTGTGTGACGCAGTTGTAAGTGCAGCAGTTGTCGGAGTTGCAGTTGAAGGTGCAGCAGTGGTAGGGGCAGCAGTTGTCGGTGCAGCAGTGGTAGGTGCAGCAGTTGAAGGTACAGCTGTTGTTGGTGCAGCAGTTGTGGGTGCTACCGTTGTAGTTGAGGCAGTTGTGTGTGACGCAGTTGTAGGTGCAGCAGTTGTCAGAGTTGCAGTTGAAGGTGCAGCTGTGGTAGGGGCAGCAGTTGTCGGTGCAGCAGTTGTAGGTGCAGCAGTTGAAGGTACAGCTGTTGTTGGTGCAGCAGTTGTGTGTGATGCAGTCGTAGGTGCAGCAGTTGATGTTGCAGCAGTGGTTGGAGCAGCAGTTGTCGGTGCTCCAGTTGTAGGGCCTGCAGTTGTTGGTGTGGCAGTTGATGGTGCAGCAGTGGTACGGGAGGCAGTTGTCTGTGCTACAGTTGTAGGGGCGGCAGTTGACGGTGCAGCAGTGGTAGGGGCAGCAGTTGTCGGGGCTGCAGTTGAAGGTGCAGCAGTGGTAGGTGCAGCAGTTGTTGGTGCAGCTGTTGTCAGTGCTACAGTTGTAGTGGCTGCAGTTGTTGGAGCGGCAGTTGATGGTGCAGCAGTGGTTGGGGCGGCAGTTGTCGGTGCTCCAGTTGTAGGGCTTGCAGTTGTTGGTGTGGCAGTTGATGGTGCAGCAGTGGTAGGGGCTGCAGTTGTCTGTGCTACAGTTGTAAGGGCTGCAGTTGAAGGTGCAGCAGTGGTAGGTGCAGCAGTTGTTGTTGCAGCTGTTGTAGGTGCAGCAGTTGAAGGAGCTGTTGTAGTCTGTGCAGCAGTTGTAGGTGCTACCGTTGTAGGTGAGGCAGTTGTTTGTGACGCAGTTGTAGGTGCAGCATTTGTCGGAGTTGCAGTTGAAGTTTCAGCAGTGGTAGGGGCAGTAGTTGTCGGTGCAGCAGTTGAAGGTCCAGCTGTCGTTAGTGCAGCAGTTGTTGGTGCAGCTGTTGTTGGTGCAGCAGTTGTAGGTGCTACCGTTGTAGGTGTAGGTGCAGCAGTTGTTGGAGCGGCAGTCGAAGGTGCAGCAGTGGTAGCTGCAGCAGTCGTCATTGCAGCGGTTGTTGGCGCGGCAGTTGTATGTCCTGCAGTGGTAGGTGCTGAAGTTGTAGGTGCAACTGTTGTAGGAGCAGCAGTCGTAGCTGCAGCTGTTGTAGGTGCCACAGTCATAGGTGCTGCAGTTGTAGGTGCAACGGTGGTTTCTGCAGCTCTTGTAGGTCCTGCAGTGGTAGGCGCTGCAGTAGTCAGAGCAGCAGTTGAAGGTGCAGCAGTTGTTGGTACTGCAGTTGTTCGTGCTACAGTTGTAGGGGCTGCCGTTGTCAGTACAGCAGTTGTAGGGGCTGCTGTAGTCTGTGCAGCTGTTGTAGGTGCAGCTGTCTTTGGTGCAGCAGTTGTAGGTGTGGCAGTTGTGGGTGAAGCAGTCGTAGGTGCTGAAGTTGTAGGTGCAGCAGTTGAAGGGGCTGCTGTAGTCTGTGCAGCTGTTGTAGGTGCAGCTGTCGTTGGTGCAGCAGTTGTAGGTGCTACCGTTGTAGGTGAGGCAGTTGTGTGTGACGCAGTTGTAGGTGCAGCAGTTGTCGGAGTTGCAGTTGAAGGTGCAGCAGTGGTGGGGGAAGCAGTTGTTGGTGCAGCAGTTGAAGGTGCAGCTGTCGTTGGTGCAGTAGTTGTAGGTGTTACCGTTGTAGGGGAGGCAGTTGTCTGTGCTACAGTTGTAGGGGCTGCAGTTGTCGGTGCAGCAGTGGTAGGGGCAGCAGTTGTCGGGGCTGCAGTTGAAGGTGCAGCAGTGGTACGTGCAACAGTTGTTGGTGCAGGTGTTGTTGGTTCAGCAGTTGTAGGTGCTACCGTTGTAGGTGCAGCAGTTGTCGGTGCTACAGTTGTAGGGGCTGCCGTTGTCGGTGCAGCAGTTGTAGGTGTAGCTGTCGTTGGTGCGGCAGTTGTGCGTGCTACCGTTGTAGGTGTGGCAGTTGTGTGTGATGCAGTTGTAGGTGCAGCAGTTGTGGGAGCAACAGTAGTTTGTGCAGCTGTTGTAGGTGCTGCAGTGGTAGGCGCTGCAGTAGTCGGAGTAGCAGTTGAAGGTGCAGCAGTGGTCGGGACAGCAGTTGTTGGTGCTACAGTTGTAGGGGTTGCCGTTGTCAGTGCAGCAGTTGTAGGTGCAGCTGTCGTTGGTGCAGCAGTTGTAGGTGCTACCGTTGTAGGTGCGACAGTTGTGGGTGAAGCAGTCGTAGGTGCTGACGTTGTAGGTGCAGCAGTTGAAGGGGCTGCTGTAGTCTGTGCACCTGTTGTAGGTGCAGCTGTAGTTGGTGCAGCAGTTGTAGGTGCTACCGTTGTAGGTGTGGCAGTTGTGGGTGATGCAGTCGTAGGTGATGAAGTTGTAGGTGCAGCAGTTGAAGGGGCTGCTGTAGTCTGTGTAGCTGTTGTAGGTGCAGCTGTCAATGGTGCAGCAGTTGTAGGTGCTACCGTTGTAGGTGAGGCAGTTGTGTGTGACGCAGTTGTAAGTGCAGCAGTTGTCGGAGTTGCAGTTGAAGGTGCAGCAGTGGTAGGTGCAGCAGTTGAAGGTGCAGGTGTCGTTAGTGCAGCAGTTGTAGGTGCTATTGTTGTAGATGCAGCAGTTGTGTGTGATGCAGTCGTAGGTGTAGAAGTTGTAGGGGCAGCTGTTGTAGGTGCTACAAGTGTAGTGGCTGCAGTTGTTGGAGCGGCATTTGATGGTGCAGCAGTGGTCAGGGCAGCAGTAGTCGGAGCAGCAGTTGAAGGTGCAGCAGTGGTCGGGACTGCAGTTGTTGGTGCTACAGTTGTAGGGGCTGCCGTTGTCAGTGCAGCAGTTGTAGGAGCTGTTGTAGTCTGTGCAGCTGTTGTAGGTGCAGCTGTCGTTTGTGCAGCCGTTGTAGGTCCTACCGTTGTAGGTGCGGCAGTTGTGTGTGATGCAGTCGTAGATGCAGCAGTCGAAGGTCCAGAAGTTGTAGGGGCAGCTGTTGTCTCTGCTACAGTTGTAGGAGCTGTAGTTGGCAGTGCAGCAGTGGCAGGGGCAGCAGTTGTCGGGGCTGCAGTTGAAGGTGCAGCAGTGGTAGGTGCAACAGTTGTTGGTGCAGCTGTTGTTGGTTCAGCAGTTGTAGGTGCTACCGTTGTAGGTGCAGCAGTTGTCAGTGCTACAGTTGTACGGGCTGCCGTTGTCGGTGCAGCAGTGGTAGGTGTAGCTGTCGTTGGTGCAGCAGTTGTGGGTGCTACCGTTGTAGGTGTGGCAGTTGTGTGTGATGCAGTTGTAGGTGCAGCAGTTGTGGGAGCAACAGTGGTTTGTGCAGCTGTTGTAGGTGCTGCAGTGGTAGGCGCTGCAGTAGTCGGAGCAGCAGTTGAAGGTGCAGCAGTGGTCTGGACAGCAGTTGTTGGTGCTACAGTTGTAGGGGCTGCCGTTGTCAGTGCAGCAGTTGTAGGGGCTGCTGTTGTCTGTGCAGCTGTTGTAGGTGCAGCTGTCGTTGGTGCAGCAGTTGTAGGTGCTACCGTTGTAGGTGCGGCAGTTGTGGGTGAAGCAGTCGTAAGTGCTGACATTGTAGGTGCAGCAGTTGAAGGGGCTGCTGTAGTCTGTGCAGCTGTCATTGGTGCAGCAGCTGTAGGTGACACTGTTGTAGGTGCGGCAGTTGTGGGTGACTCAGTTGTAGCTGCTGAAGTTGTAGGTGCAGCAGTTGAAGGAGCTGCAGTAGTCTGTGCACCTGTGGTGGGTGCAGCTGTCGTTGGTGCAGCAGTTGTCGGTGCTACCGTTGTAGGTGAGGCAGTTGAGTGTGACACAGTTGTAGGTGCAGCAGTTGTCGGAGTTGCAGTTGAAGGTGCAGCAGTGGTAGGGGCAGCAGTTGAAGGTGCAGCTGTCGTTGGTGCAGCAGTTGTAGGTGCTACCGTTGTAGGTGAGGCAGTTGTGTGTGACGCAGTTGTAGGGGCTGCAGTTGTCGGTGCAGCAGTGGTAGGGGCAGCAGTTGTCGGGGCTGCAGTTGAAGGTGCAGCAGTGTTAGGTGCAACAGTTGTTGGTGCAGGTGTTGTTGGTTCAGCAGTTGTAGGTGCTACCGTTGTAGGTGCAGCAGTTGTCGGTGCTACAGTTGTAGGAGCTGCCGTTGTCGGTGTAGCAGTTGTAGGTGTAGCTGTCGTTGGTGCAGCAGTTGTGGGTGCTACCGTTGTAGGTGTGGCAGTTGTGTGTGATGCAGTTGTAGGTGCAGCAGTTGTGGGAGCAACAGTGGTTTGTGCAGCTGTTGTAGGTGCTGCAGTGGTAGGCGCTGCAGTAGTCGGAGCAGCAGTTGAAGGTGCAGCATTGGTTGGGACAGCAGTTGTTGGTGCTACAGTTGTAGGGGCTGCCGTTGTCAGTGCAGCAGTTGTAGGGGCTGCTGTAGTCTGTGCAGCTGTTGTAGGTGCAGCTGTCGTTGGTGCAGCCGTTGTAGGTGCTACCGTTGTAGGTGCTACCGTTGTAGGTGAGGCAGTTGTGTGTAATGCAGTCGTAGCTGCAGCAGTCGAAGGTCCAGAAGTTGTAGGGGCAGCTGTTGTCTGTGCTACAGTTGTAGGGGCTGTAGTTGGCAGTGCAGCAGTGGTAGGGGCAGCAGTTGTCGGGGCTGCAGTTGAAGGTGCAGCAGTGGTCGGTGCAACAGTTGTTGGTGCAGGTGTTGTTGGTGCAGCAGTTGTAGGTGCTACCGTTGTAGGTGCAGCAGTTGTCGGTGCTACAGTTGTAGGGGCTGCCGTTGTCGGTGCAGCAGTTGTAGGTGAAGCTGTCGTTGGTGCAGCAGTTGTGGGTGCTACTGTTGTAGGTGTGGCAGTTGTGTGTGATGCAGTTGTAGGTGCAGCAGTTGTGGGAGCAACAGTGGTTTGTGCAGCTGTTGTAGGTGCTGCAGTGGTAGGCGCTGCAGTAGTCGGAGCAGCAGTTGAAGGTGCAGCAGTGGTCGGGACAGCAGTTGTTGGTGCTACAGTTGTAGGGGCTGGCGTTGTCAGTGCAGCAGTTGTAGGGGCTGCTGTTGTCTGTGCAGCTGTTGTAGGTGCAGCTGTCGTTGGTGCAGCAGTTGTAGGTGCTACCGTTGTAGGTGCGGCAGTTGTGGGTGAAGCAGTCGTAGGTGCTGACGTTGTAGGTGCAGCAGTTGAAGGGGCTGCTGTAGTCTGTGCATCTGTTGTAGGTGCAGCTGTAGTTGGTGCAACAATTGTAGGTGCCACTGTTGTAGGTGCGGCAGTTGTGGGTGACGCAGTCGTAGGTGATGAAGTTGTAGATGCAGCAGTTGAAGGGGCTGCTGTAGTTTGTGTAGCTGTTGTAGGTGCAGCTGTCATTGGTGCAGCAGTTGTAGGTGCTACTGTTGTAGGTGAGGCAGTTGTGTGTGACGCAGTTGTAAGTGCAGCAGTTGTCGGAGTTGCAGTTGAAGGGGCAGCAGTGGTAGGGGCAGCAGTTGAAGGTGCAGCTGTAGTTGGTGCAGCAGTTGTAGGTGCTACCGTTGTAGTTGAGGCAGTTGTGTGTGACGCAGTTGTAGGTGCAGCAGTTGTCAGAGTTGCAGTTGAAGGTGCAGCTGTGGTAGGGGCAGCAGTTGTCGGTGCAGCAGTTGTAGGTGCAGCAGTTGAAGGTACAGCTGTTGTTGGTGCAGCAGTTGTGTGTGATGCAGTCGTAGGTGCAGCAGTTGATGGTGCAGCAGTGGTTGGAGCAGCAGTTGTCGGTGCTCCAGTTGTAGGGCCTGCAGTTGTTGGTGTGGCAGTTGATGGTGCAGCAGTGGTAGGGGAGGCAGTTGTCTGTGCTACAGTTGTAGGGGCGGCAGTTGACGGTGCAGCAGTGGTAGGGGCAGCAGTTGTCGGGGCTGCAGTTGAAGGTGCAGCAGTGGTAGGTGTAGCAGTTGTTGGTGCAGCTGTTGTCGGTGCTACATTTGTAGTGACTGCAGTTGTTGGAGCGGCAGTTGATGGTGCAGCAGTGGTTGGGGCGGCAGTTGTCTGTGCTACTGTTGTAAGGGCTGCAGTTGAAGGTGCAGCAGTGGTAGGTGCAGTAGTTGTTGTTGCAGCTGTTGTAGGTGCAGCAGTTGAAGGAGCTGTTGTAGTCTGTGCAGCAGTTGTAGGTGCTACCGTTGTAGGTGAGGCAGTTGTTTGTGACGCAGTTGTAGGTGCAGCAGTTGTCGGAGTTGCAGTTGAAGTTTCAGCAGTGGTAGGGGCAGTAGTTGTCGGTGCAGCAGTTGAAGGTCCAGCTGTCGTTAGTGCAGCAGTTGTTGGTGCAGCTGTTGTTGGTGCAGCAGTTGTAGGTGCTACCGTTGTAGGTGTAGGTGCAGCAGTTGTTGGAGCGGCAGTCGAAGGTGCAGCAGTGGTAGCTGCAGCAGTCGTCATTGCAGCAGTTGTTGGCGCGGCAGTTGTATGTCCTGCAGTGGTAGGTGCTGAAGTTGTAGGTGCAGCTGTTGTAGGAGCAGCAGTCGTAGCTGCAGCTGTTGTAGGTGCCACAGTCATAGGTGCTGCAGTTGTAGGTGCAACGGTGGTTTCTGCAGCTCTTGTAGGTCCTGCAGTGGTAGGCGCTGCAGTAGTCAGAGCAGCAGTTGAAGGTGCAGCAGTTGTTGGTACTGCAGTTGTTCGTGCTACAGTTGTAGGGGCTGCCGTTGTCAGTGCAGCAGTTGTAGGGGCTGCTGTAGTCTGTGCAGCTGTTGTAGGTGCAGCTGTCGTTGGTGCAGCAGTTGTAGATGTGGCAGTTGTGGGTGAAGCAGTCGTAGGTGCTGAAGTTGTAGGTGCAGCAGTTGAAGGGGCTGCTGTAGTCTGTGCAGCTGTTGTAGGTGCAGCTGTCGTTGGTGCAGCAGTTGTAGGTGCTACCGTTGTAGGTGAGGCAGTTGTGTGTGACGTAGTTGTAGGTGCAGCAGTTGTCGGAGTTGCAGTTGAAGGTGCAGCAGTGGTAGGGGTAGCAGTTGTAGGTGCTAGAGTTGTCGGGGCTGCAGTTGAAGGTGCAGCACTGGTAGGTGCAGCAGTTGTCGGTGCGGCTGTTGTTGGTGCTGTCGTTGTAGGTGGAGCAGTTGTTGATGCAGCAGTTGTTGGTGCTACAGTTGTAGGAGCTGCCGTTGTCGGTGCAGCAGTTGTTGGGTTAGCTGTAGTCTGTGCAGCTGTTGTTGGTGCAGCAGTTGTAGGTGCTACCGTCGTAGGAGCAGTTGTTGTGGGTGACGCAGTAGTAGGAGCAGCAGTTGTCGGTGCAGCAGTGGTAGGTGCAGCAGTTGTAGGTGCAGCAGTTGTTGGAGCAGCAGTCGCAGGTGCAGCAGTGGTAGCGGCAGCAGTCGTCATAGCAGAAGTTGTAGGTGCAGCAGTTGTTGTAGCGGCAATTGTATGTGCAGCAGTGGTAGGTGCTGACGTTGTAGGTGCAGCTGTTGTAGGAGCAGCAATTGTAGTTGCAGCTGTTGTAGGTGCCGCAGTCGTAGGTGCTGCAGTTGTGGGAGGAACAGTTGTTTGTCCAACTGTTGTAGGTGCTGCAGTGGTAGGCGCTGCAGTAGTCGGAGTAGCAGTTGAAGGTGCAGCAGTGGTCGGGACAGCAGTTGTTGGTGCTACAGTTGTAGGGGCTGCCGTTGTCAGTGCAGCAGTTGTAGGTGCAGCTGTCGTTGGTGCAGCAGTTGTAGGTGCTACCGTTGTAGGTGCGACAGTTGTGGGTGAAGCAGTCGTAGGTGCTGACGTTGTAGGTGCAGCAGTTGTGTGTGATGCAGTCGTAGGTGCAGAAGTTGTAGGGGCAGCTGTTGTAGGTGCTACAAGTGTAGTGGCTGCAGTTGTTGGAGCGGCATTTGATGGTGCAGCAGTGGTCAGGGCAGCAGTAGTCGGAGCAGCAGTTGAAGGTGCAGCAGTGGTCGGGACTGCAGTTGTTGGTGCTACAGTTGTAGGAGCTGCCGTTGTCAGTGCAGCAGTTGTAGGAGCTGTTGTAGTCTGTGCAGCTGTTGTAGGTGCAGCTGTCGTTTGTGCAGCCGTTGTAGGTGCTACCGTTGTAGGTGCGGCAGTTGTGTGTGATGCAGTCGTAGGTGCAGCAGTCGAAGGTCCAGAAGTTGTAGGGGCAGCTGTTGTCTGTGCTACAGTTGTAGGGGCTGTAGTTGGCAGTGCAGCAGTGGCAGGGGCAGCAGTTGTCGGGGCTGCAGTTGAAGGTGCAGCAGTGGTAGGTGCAACAGTTGTTGGTGCAGGTGTTGTTGGTTCAGCAGTTGTAGGTGCTACCGTTGTAGGTGCAGCAGTTGTCGGTGCTACAGTTGTAGGGACTGCCGTTGTCGGTGCAGCAGTGGTAGGTGTAGCTGTCGTTGGTGCAGCAGTTGTGGGTGCTATCGTTGTAGGTGTGGCAGTTGTGTGTGATGCAGTTGTAGGTGCAGCAGTTGTGGGAGCAACAGTGGTTTGTGCAGCTGTTGTAGGTGCTGCAGTGGTAGGCGCTGCAGTAGTCGGAGCAGCAGTTGAAGGTTCAGCAGTGGTCTGGACAGCAGTTGTTGCTGCTACAGTTTTAGGGGCTGCCGTTGTCAGTGCAGCAGTTGTAGGGGCTGCTGTTGTCTGTGCAGCTGTTGTAGGTGCAGCTGTCGTTGGTGCAGCAGTTGTAGGTGCTACCGTTGTAGGTGCGGCAGTTGTGGGTGAAGCAGTCGTAGGTGCTGACGTTGTAGGTGCAGCAGTTGAAGGAGCTGCTGTAGTCTGTGCAGCTGTCGTTGGTGCAGCAGTTGTAGGTGACACTGTTGTAGGTGCGGCAGTTGTGGGTGACGCAGTTGTAGCTGCTGAAGTTGTAGGTGCAGCAGTTGAAGGGGCTGCAGTAGTTTGTGCACCTGTGGTGGGTGCAGCTGTCGTTGGTGCAGCAGTTGTCGGTGCTACCGTTGTAGGTGAGGCAGTTGTGTGTGACGCAGTTGTAGGTGCAGCAGTTGTCGGAGTTGCAGTTGTCGGTGCAGCAGTGGTAGGGGCAGCAGTTGAAGGTGCAGCTGTCGTTGGTGCAGCAGTTGTAGGTGCTACCATTGTAGGTGAGGCAGTTGTGTGTGACGCAGTTGTAGGGGCTGCAGTTGTCGGTGCAGCAGTGGTAGGGGCAGCAGTTGTTGGGGCTGCAGTTGAAGGTGCAGCAGTGGTAGGTGCAACAGTTGTTTGTGCAGGTGTTGTTGGTTCAGCAGTTGTAGGTGCTACCGTTGTAGGTGCAGCAGTTGTCGGTGCTACAGTTGTAGGGGCTGCCGTTGTCGGTGTAGCAGTTGTAGATGTAGCTGTCATTGGTGCAGCAGTTGTGGGTGCTACCGTTGTAGGTGTGACAGTTGTGTGTGATGCAGTTGTAGGTGTAGCAGTTGTGGGAGCAACAGTGGTTTGTACAACTGTTGTAGGTGCTGCCGTGGTAGGCGCTGCAGTAGTCGGAGTAGCAGTTGAAGGTGCAGCAGTGGTCGGGACAGCAGTTGTTGGTGCTATAGTTGTAGGGGTTGCCGTTGTCAGTGCAGCAGTTGTAGGGGCTGCTGTAGTCTGTGCAGCTGTTGTAGGTGCAGCTGTCGTTGGTGCAGCCGTTGTAGGTGCTACCGTTGTAGGTGCAGCAGTTGTGTGTGATCCAGTCGTAGCTGCAGCAGTCGAAGGTCCAGAAGTTGTAGGGGCAGCTGTTGTCTGTGCTACAGTTGTAGGGGCTGTAGTTGGCAGTGCAGCAGTGGTAGGGGCAGCAGTTGTCGGGGCTGCAGTTGAAGGTGCAGCAGTGGTCGGTGCAACAGTTGTTGGTGCAGGTGTTGTTGGTTCAGCAGTTGTAGGTGCTACCGTTGTAGGTGCAGCAGTTGTTGGTGCTACAGTTGTAGGGGCTGCCGTTGTCGGTGCAGCAGTTGTAGGTGAAGCTGTCGTTGGTGCAGCAGTTGTGGGTGCTACCGTTGTAGGTGTGGCAGTTGTGTGTGATGCAGTTATAGGTGCAGCAGTTGTGGGAGCAACAGTGGTTTGTGCAGCTGTTGTAGGTGCTGCAGTGGTAGGCGCTGCAGTAGTCGGAGCAGCAGTTGAAGGTGCAGCAGTGGTCGGGACAGCAGTTGTTGGTGCTACAGTTGTAGGGGCTGGCGTTATCAGTGCAGCAGTTGTAGGGGCTGCTGTTGTCTGTGCAGCTGTTGTAGGTGCAGCTGTCGTTGGTGCAGCAGTTGTAGGTGCTACCGTTGTAGGTGAGGCAGTTGTGTGTGACGCAGTTGTAGGGGCTGCAGTTGTCGGTGCAGCAGTGGTAGGGGCAGCAGTTGTTGGGGCTGCAGTTGAAGGTGCAGCAGTGGTAGGTGCAACAGTTGTTTGTGCAGCTGTTTTTGGTTCAGCAGTTGTAGGTGCTACCGTTGTAGGTGCAGCAGTTGTCGGTGCTACAGTTGTAGGGGCTGCCATTGTCGGTGTAGCAGTTGTAGGTGTAGCTGTCATTGGTGCAGCAGTTGTGGGTGCTACCGTTGTAGGTGTGGCAGTTGTGTGTGATGCAGTTGTAGGTGCAGCAGTTGTGGAAGCAACAGTGGTTTGTGCAGCTGTTGTAGGTGCTGCAGTGGTAGGCGCTGCAGTAGTCGGAGCAGCAGTTGAAGGTGCAGCATTGGTTGGGACAGCAGTTGTTGGTGCTACAGTTGTAGGGGCTGCCGTTGTCAGTGCAGCAGTTGTAGGGGCTGCCGTAGTCTGTGCAGCTGTTGTAGGTGCAGCTGTCGTTGGTGCAGCCGTTGTAGGTGCTACCGTTGTAGGTGCAGCAGTTGTCAGTGCTACAGTCGTAGGGGCTGCCGTTGTCGGTGCAGCAGTTGTAAGTGAAGCTGTCGTTGGTGCAGCAGTTGTGGGTGCTACCGTTGTAGGTGTGGCAGTTGTGTGTGATGCAGTTGTAGGTGCAGCAGTTTTGGGAGCAACAGTGGTTTGTGCAGCTGTTGTAGGTGCTGCAGTGGTAGGCGCTGCAGTAGTCGGAGCAGCAGTTGAAGGTGCAGCAGTGGTCGGGACAGCAGTTGTTGGTGCTACAGTTGTAGGGGCTGGCGTTGTCAGTGCAGCAGTTGTAGGGGCTGCTGTTGTCTGTGCAGCTGTTGTAGGTGTAGCTGTCGTTGGTGCAGCAGTTGTAGGTGCTACCGTTGTAGGTGCGGCAGTTGTGGGTGAAGCAGTCGTAGGTGCTGACGTTGTAGGTGCAGCAGTTGAAGGGGCTGCTGTAGTCTGTGCATCTGTTGTAGGTGCAGCTGCAGTTGGTGCAGCAATTGTAGGTGCCACTGTTGTAGGTGCGGCAGTTGTGGGTGACGCAGTCGTAGGTGATGAAGTTGTAGATGCAGCAGTTGAAGGGGCTGTTGTAGTCTGTGTAGCTGTTGTAGGTGCAGCTGTCATTGGTGCAGCAGTTGTAGGTGCTACCGTTGTAGGTGAGGCAGTTGTGTGTGACGCAGTTGTAAGTGCAGCAGTTGTCGGAGTTGCAGTTGAAGGTGCAGCAGTGGTAGGGGCAGCAGTTGAAGGTGCAGCTGTCGTTGGTGCAGCAGTTGTAGGTGCTACCGTTGTAGTTGAGGCAGTTGTGTGTGACGCAGTTGTAGGTGCAGCAGTTGTCAGAGTTGCAGTTGAAGGTGCAGCTGTGGTAGGGGCAGCAGTTGTCGGTGCAGCAGTTGTAGGTGCAGCAGTTGAAGGTACAGCTGTTGTTGGTGTAGCAGTTGTGTGTGATGCAGTCGTAGGTGCAGCAGTTGATGGTGCAGCAGTGGTTGGAGCAGCAGTTGTCGGTGCTCCAGTTGTAGGGCCTGCAGTTGTTGGTGTGGCAGTTGATGGTGCAGCAGCGGTAGGGGAGGCAGTTGTCTGTGCTACAGTTGTAGGGGCGGCAGTTGACGGTGCAGCAGTGGTAGGGGCAGCAGTTGTCGGGGCTGCAGTTGAAGGTGCAGCAGTGGTAGGTGCAGCAGTTGTTGGTGCAGCTGTTGTCGGTGCTACAGTTCTAGTGGCTGCAGTTGTTGGAGCGGCAGTTGATGGTGCAGCAGTGGTTGGGGCGGCAGTTGTCGGTGCTCCAGTTGTAGGGCCTGCAGTTGTTGGTGTGGCAGTTGATGGTGCAGCAGTGGTAGGGGCTGCAGTTGTCTGTGCTACAGTTGTAAGGGCTGCAGTTGACGGTGCAGCAGTGGTAAGGGCAGCAGTTGTCGGGGCTGCAGTTGAAGGTGCAGCAGTGGTAGGTGCAGCAGTTGTTGTTGCAGCTGTTGTAGGTGCAGCAGTTGAAGGAGCTGCTGTAGTCTGTGCAGCAGTTGTAGGTGCTACCGTTGTAGGTGAGGCAGTTGTTTGTGACGCAGTTGTAGGTGCAGCAGTTGTCGGAGTTGCAGTTGAAGTTTCAGCAGTGGTAGGGGCAGTAGTTGTCGGTGCAGCAGTTGAAGGTCCAGCTGTCGTTAGTGCAGCAGTTGTTGGTGCAGCTGTTGTTGGTGCAGCAGTTGTAGGTGCTACCGTTGTAGGTGTAGGTGCAGCAGTTGTTGGAGCGGCAGTCGAAGGTGCAGCAGTGGTAGCTGCAGCAGTCGTCATTGCAGCAGTTGTTGGCGCGGCAGTTGTATGTCCTGCAGTGGTAGGTGCTGAAGTTGTAGGTGCAGCTGTTGTAGGAGCAGCAGTCGTAGCTGCAGCTGTTGTAGGTGCCACAGTCATAGGTGCTGCAGTTGTAGGTGCAACGGTGGTTTCTGCAGCTCTTGTAGGTCCTGCAGTGGTAGGCGCTGCAGTAGTCAGAGCAGCAGTTGAAGGTGCAGCAGTTGTTGGTACTGCAGTTGTTCGTGCTACAGTTGTAGGGGCTGCCGTTGTCAGTGCAGCAGTTGTAGGGGCTGCTGTAGTCTGTGCAGCTGTTGTAGGTGCAGCTGTCGTTGGTGCAGCAGTTGTAGGTGTGGCAGTTGTGGGTGAAGCAGTCGTAGGTGCTGAAGTTGTAGGTGCAGCAGTTGAAGGGGCTGCTGTAGTCTGTGCAGCTGTTGTAGGTGCAGCTGTCGTTGGTGCAGCAGTTGTAGGTGCTACCGTTGTAGGTGAGGCAGTTGTGTGTGACGCAGTTGTAAGTGCAGCAGTTGTCGGAGTTGCAGTTGAAGGTGCAGCAGTGGTAGGGGCAGCAGTTGAAGGTGCAGCTGTCGTTGGTGCAGCAGTTGTAGGTGCTACCGTTGTAGTTGAGGCAGTTGTGTGTGACGCAGTTGTAGGTGCAGCAGTTGTCAGAGTTGCAGTTGAAGGTGCAGCTGTGGTAGGGGCAGCAGTTGTCGGTGCAGCAGTTGTAGGTGCAGCAGTTGAAGGTACAGCTGTTGTTGGTGTAGCAGTCGTGTGTGATGCAGTCGTAGGTGCAGCAGTTGATGGTGCAGCAGTGGTTGGAGCAGCAGTTGTCGGTGCTCCAGTTGTAGGGCCTGCAGTTGTTGGTGTGGCAGTTGATGGTGCAGCAGCGGTAGGGGAGGCAGTTGTCTGTGCTACAGTTGTAGAGGCGGCAGTTGACGGTGCAGCAGTGGTAGGGGCAGCAGTTGTCGGGGCTGCAGTTGAAGGTGCAGCAGTGGTAGGTGCAGCAGTTGTTGGTGCAGCTGTTGTCGGTGCTACAGTTCTAGTGGCTGCAGTTGTTGGAGCGGCAGTTGATGGTGCAGCAGTGGTTGGGGCGGCAGTTGTCGGTGCTCCAGTTGTAGGGCCTGCAGTTGTTGGTGTGGCAGTTGATGGTGCAGCAGTGGTAGGGGCTGCAGTTGTCTGTGCTACAGTTGTAAGGGCTGCAGTTGACGGTGCAGCAGTGGTAAGGGCAGCAGTTGTCGGGGCTGCAGTTGAAGGTGCAGCAGTGGTAGGTGCAGCAGTTGTTGTTGCAGCTGTTGTAGGTGCAGCAGTTGAAGGAGCTGCTGTAGTCTGTGCAGCAGTTGTAGGTGCTACCGTTGTAGGTGAGGCAGTTGTTTGTGACGCAGTTGTAGGTGCAGCAGTTGTCGGAGTTGCAGTTGAAGTTTCAGCAGTGGTAGGGGCAGTAGTTGTCGGTGCAGCAGTTGAAGGTCCAGCTGTCGTTAGTGCAGCAGTTGTTGGTGCAGCTGTTGTTGGTGCAGCAGTTGTAGGTGCTACCGTTGTAGGTGTAGGTGCAGCAGTTGTTGGAGCGGCAGTCGAAGGTGCAGCAGTGGTAGCTGCAGCAGTCGTCATTGCAGCAGTTGTTGGCGCGGCAGTTGTATGTCCTGCAGTGGTAGGTGCTGAAGTTGTAGGTGCAGCTGTTGTAGGAGCAGCAGTCGTAGCTGCAGCTGTTGTAGGTGCCACAGTCATAGGTGCTGCAGTTGTAGGTGCAACGGTGGTTTCTGCAGCTCTTGTAGGTCCTGCAGTGGTAGGCGCTGCAGTAGTCAGAGCAGCAGTTGAAGGTGCAGCAGTTGTTGGTACTGCAGTTGTTCGTGCTACAGTTGTAGGGGCTGCCGTTGTCAGTGCAGCAGTTGTAGGGGCTGCTGTAGTCTGTGCAGCTGTTGTAGGTGCAGCTGTCGTTGGTGCAGCAGTTGTAGGTGTGGCAGTTGTGGGTGAAGCAGTCGTAGGTGCTGAAGTTGTAGGTGCAGCAGTTGAAGGGGCTGCTGTAGTCTGTGCAGATGTTGTAGGTGCAGCTGTCGTTGGTGCAGCAGTTGTAGGTGCTACCGTTGTAGGTGAGGCAGTTGTGTGTGACGTAGTTGTAGGTGCAGCAGTTGTCGGAGTTGCAGTTGAAGGTGCAGCAGTGGTAGGGGTAGCAGTTGTAGGTGCTAGAGTTGTCGGGGCTGCAGTTGAAGGTGCAGCACTGGTAGGTGCAGCAGTTGTCGGTGCGGCTGTTGTTGGTGCTGTCGTTGTAGGTGGAGCAGTTGTTGATGCAGCAGTTGTTGGTGCTACAGTTGTAGGAGCTGCCGTTGTCGGTGCAGCAGTTGTTGGGTTAGCTGTAGTCTGTGCAGCTGTTGTTGGTGCAGCAGTTGTAGGTGCTACCGTCGTAGGAGCAGTTGTTGTGGGTGACGCAGTAGTAGGAGCAGCAGTTGTCGGTGCAGCAGTCGTAGGTGCAGCAGTTGTAGGTGCAGCAGTTGTTGGAGCAGCAGTCGAAGGTGCAGCAGTGGTAGCGGCAGCAGTCGTCATAGCAGAAGTTGTAGGTGCAGCAGTTGTTGTAGCGGCAATTGTATGTGCAGCAGTGGTAGGTGCTGAAGTTGTAGGTGCAGCTGTTGTAGGAGCAGCAGTTGTAGCTGCAGCTGTTGTAGGTGCCGCAGTCGTAGGTGCTGCAGTTGTGGGAGGAACAGTTGTTTGTCCAACTGTTGTAGGTGCTGCAGTGGTAGGTGCTGCAGCAGTCGGAGCAGTTGTCGTAGGTGCAGCTGTTGTAGGTGCCTCAGTTGTTAGAGCAACAGTTGTTGGTGCAGCAGTTGATGGTGCAGCAGTCGTAGGAGTAGCAGTGTTCGGGGCTACTGTTGTAGGGGCTGCTGATGTTTGTGCAGCAGTTGTGGGTGCCATAGTTATAGAAGCAGTAGATGTTTTTGCTGCTTGTGGTATTGCCGCTAAAATACATCCCCAGAGCAGAGTTTAACTTCTGAATTTAGTCATTGTAATGTAAATGTAATAAGAGGCTTATGTGTGTTTGTGTACCAAATTTTGCATAATATGCAGGCAATGTGTTTAAGAAGTCCACTTACCCATGAAAAGCAGGAAAATTAAAATGATGTGTCCGACACCCATCCTTTTTTTCTCTTTAAATCTATAAAATGAAATAATTTTAACTCAAAGAAGCAGTTTTTTAGGCCTTTGCGTCACAGTTGGAATGTACCTGAAACTTTACATGAGAAATTTGTACAACAACCAAAACAATGAAAATACTTTTTTTTTTTTACCCCTGTCCTGTTATGTTCTTAACAAATCATTTCATACTCTGGATTAAGTATGACAAAATGCGTCTTTCATTTTTGTGAAATCAATGTAAATGTCACCATGGTCTGGGTTAATAATTGATCCTGACTGGTTGAAAGGTGTCCATTAAAAAGATAATGGATATATACTAAGTTTTACTGGTGACACTCTGTGTTCACAATTTTATATTAATGCGCCAGCTACAGAGTAGTTTCAGCTTGTATCTAATACTAGTAAGGGACGCAGTCAAATCCTCCGTTTACAGTATATTTACAGCACTGAGAGTAGTCCTTCAATGCCTCATCCTCTGAACTCCACAGGTGGGAGACTGTAACACATGCTGCGGACACCACGCTGCCCCTCTGAACCTTAACAGCCATTTCACGTCCCACTTACTGTCCAGCTCGCTTCATCAGGATGTGGCCAACAGTAACATTACACATGGTATATTGTTTGGTTGCGACAATATTCATATTGATTTGGGGACACTGACATGGCTGGATACCTAGCTTGTCTTTTTTAACATACCCTCAAATTGTATTTACTGTTTGTGAACTGTATGCAGTGTTGCAGCGTTGACGTTGTGGGATCTTGCTGGTATGATTTTAGCTTTCTGGCTAATAGCAGTTCTGTGAGCTGAGCACACTTGAAATATCTCCTGTTGCAAAGTCTGATCTGAGGTTTTTCCTATTTACTGGAGTAGTGAATAATGTTTTCATTGTATAAGAACCTTATGGGGCAGTAATGATTGTTTCAGATATTAGGTAAACCTTAAGGTGTTACCAGGGAAACCGAGTTGTTAATTCTGAAAAACTTTCCATTTTGCCATGACCTCATGTTGCAGCATGATAATGCAGACCCTATGTTGCAAGGATCTGTGCACAATTCCTGGAAGCTGAAACATCCCAGCTCTTGTGTGGCCAGCATACCCACCAGACATGTCACCCACTGAGCATATTTGGGATACTCTGAATTAGTGTGTATGACAGCGTGTTCCAATTCCTGCCAATATCCAGTAACCAGACAGTTTGCAGTCTCTTCAAAGATAAATGTACTACTTCAGTACAACACTGTAAGTTGAGGTTTTTTTTCCTTCAACAACAAATGCTACTGGTTACATTTAGCCAACATGCATGTGGTAGGGTTTAGGCAACAAAAGCACGTTATTAGATTTAAAAAAAAAATAACAGGGTTTGGTTTTGGTTTTTACAGTATATTCAAATGGGAAGCGAACACCTCCCACCGACCCTACTTGGACTTTTCGCCCCCATGACTTATTTTGTTGTGGTGCTGCGTTTCCACCCTTGACTGCATCTGGTACTGATTTACACTGACGGCGCCCAAGTGCAATCATGCCAGCTTTTTTTTGGTCTGGGTCTGATGCAGAAGTCTTTGCCCAAGTGCTGGTATTCAGTGACTTTGGAATGAGACTCGGTTGGGAAGCCAGTCAGTCCCCAAACCCCCATGTTAAAATGCCCAACTTTACATCAGAAATAAACGTGTTTACAGCCTTTGTAATAATTGTTCAGGAGCAAATAAAATTTTATGACTCACCCGTTTACATTTTATTAAGGCTTAAAGTTGCACCTAATTACACATGGGCTGCTTTGAGTGACATGCTGTGTACCAATGAGGACCTTGGCTTCTCAGTAAGATCCACCCCTTGCCCCCCTACAGTGCCCAAATATGGTCACTCCTGGCTCCAAAATGCCCAAGATGGCGACAGCTGAAATCTCAAACTGTAGGTTTCAAAAGGGGAGTCCACAAACTAGTATATAATAATATTAATATAATATTTTCACAGTCTATGGTAGTAATCATGCTTTTTAATCAGCATCTTGATATGCTACACCTGTCAGGTGGCTGTATTATCACGAAAAAGGAGATGTGCTCACTTACATGGATTTTAACAAATCTGACCAAAATTTGAGAGAAATAACTTCTTTTGTGCATAAAAAAGACTTAGATCTACAAGTTAAAGGTCCAGTGTGTACAATTTAGTGGCATCTAGTAGAGAGTTTGTAGACCAAGTATGTAAATATAAAGTAATAGAATAAAATAAATAGAAATAGGAATTAAAAATGTGCATTATGCTACAATATTTAACACAAGTACTTCAGATATTAAGAAAAAAATATGTTCACTGTGCTGATTCTGTAAGTGTGTAAAAATATGCATGCTGCATTACGTTGTATAGACTAGTGTTACATTCAGAAATATAAGATATGTGTTATGCCATAATGTTCACTACAAAATGATAAAATGAATAATAAAAACAAGAATAAGAATAAACCTAAGAAATGTGTTCAGTTATGTGCATTCATGTTGAAGCTTACAAAGTGTGCAGCTCACCACTAACATTCAGTGTCCTGCTGATCCCACAAATGAACGTTTGTGTCTCTGTTGTGATAGTTTCTGACATAATCACTGACTGACTGACTGACATAATCATACAGTAGTTACAGGAGCTGCAGTGAAACAACAGCACCTTCCTGAAAAGTACAGAGATTTAAAACAAGAAGCAGTCGTAGCGCTCGCTCTCTCCTCTTTGGCATTATTTAAAAAAGATGCCAGCGCTCAGAAAACAACAAAAACAACAACAACAAAAAACAGAGGCCGTAAATCCTACACACTGGACCTTAAAACTTCTGCAAAAGGAAAAGTGTTGAGTTTGAATTTTTTGTTCAGTATATCATTTTTTTGTCTTTTTTAATGAGTTTGCACCTGATGCAGTGTAGTTTTACCATACTACGAAAAGAAGATTAGATGTGTCATGATAATGGGGATGAGGGAAAAATTTACTTGCAATTTTAATTGGGGAAAAAAAAACATATCAGCTAAAGAAGTGGGATTTCACAGCGTATTCCAAAAATTTTTGAACATCCTTTGTTAATACCTTAAAAAAATGTGGTAATGCGTACTAATGAAACATGATTTATAATGAAACACAAATGCATGAACATTCCAAAAATGAGGAGAGCTTATTAAAAGAATCTCTTGGCATCTGTGATATCGCAAACATTTCATGCTATGTGACAAGCCACATCTATTAAGGCCTATTAAGGCTATTAAGGCCAATGACGTGCCTCATAGGTGAGACACTGCTCAGAAATGTTGTTACACCTCACCAAGGAACAACACAAAATCTCAGGATACAGAATTTCATTTGTCAATCTGTCAGTTACTTGGCTCGATATAATGGCATACTCCCTTCTTTTGAATTCATGCATTCCACCTACTGCATGTTCACGTTGAAAGGAGTTCCACCCATGTGGAATGGAGCAAGAAGGCGCAAGAAGAAATGCATGAGAAAATTTGTTTGCATATGTAAACATAAAGAACTAATATTGTACATGATATTCAGAGTTATCAGAGTAAATGGATGATACAGTATGTTTATATGGACATATCAAAAGAAAAACATTTCAGCTTTATTTTCTAATATTTTTCTGAGTGTCAGGTCTTGACATCAATGTTTTCTAGTATGAAATCACTATTTTTAATCAACTGTGATAATTTACTTGTAGTTTTCTTTCAATGGCAGTGTCAAAAGGAAAAACAAAATGTAAAAGTGAACAATTGCAGCATGTTGTTGAAGCTTGGCATGCTGCTTATACAGGGTTTCTGGAGAAATCACCATTTTAAATGAGAGTTTTAAAAACCTTTTTAATGCTGTATACAATTTAATGCTTGTTGTATGACTACACTGGTCAAAGTATGGATGTATGATGGAAAACCAGTGGTAAAGATACAGCCTAAAACTATTTGATATTAAATCACATTTTATATAATATATAATAATTCTGAATGATATAATTAATTAAATTATTGCAACCTGGACCCACATACACAGCTGGATGCCACAAAAATGATGAATTATTTAATGTTTTTTTAAGCTTTTGCTTAAATTTAAAGTCGCCTATTATGAGTCCGTGAGCTTCCTAGCTGCTGTAGCCAGCAGTAGCAACAGTGCTTACTCCAAGTCTGTGGGTGCTGACTGACACTCCACATATAATACTGCACATACTGCTGTTAATAATCTAACAGCCTGAATCCTAAATAAATGCACAATCCACTGTAGCAACAATTCCACTTTTTGTTTTTAAGTGTGTGACATCTCCTGACAGCTTAAAGATTTTAAAATGTACTTACCCTAAATGTAAAATGGAAGATGACAAGATATAAATTCCCCCCTTCAGTCTGTTTTTGATGTTTTAAACTTCAGTTTAAATTTCACTGTCTTTTGATTCAGTCTAGTTCATACCTGTTCAAACCTTTCACCCTGTGTGACAGTCCACATCTATTAAGGACTTGTAATAGAATGGAATTAAAGCTAATCACGTGACTCACAGGTCATACTTTTTTTCAGAAATGTTGTGACTCCTTAGTGATAAACAATAAAAACAAAACCAAATAACAGGACAGAGGCTGTCAAATGTCAATTTGTCATTTTCTTGGCTCCATTTAATAGCACGCTCCCTTCTTTTGTCCTGTGAAACTGGTTGCTGAATGCATTTACATTTCACCTATGTGAATTATGAAAGAAGTTCCACCAGTGTGACAAGAAGTTATGCCAAACAAATAAATATAGATTTCTGGTGACGTGGTAATGGAGCTGGAAAAAAGGCAAGAAAAGAAAAAGCTAATATGGTTACAGAATCGCAGGTTCAGATATACTTAACTAATATAACACTTGGAATATATAAATAAAAAAATGTAAATTAGTGACAATACAGTTAAAGTACAAAAAATATCGTTAATTTGGACATATAAAAAGGTGCAGGAGTCATGGCAGCGGCTGTTTTTGAAGCTGTTGAGTAGCTTTATTTTCTAATATTATTCATACTACCAATTCATGACATCCATAAGTTAATAAATGGTGAATGTCTACCTGTATTTCTCCTCAGAACTCAAAGTCAGTGAAAATACAGAATTTTTAAAGTTAAAAATTGCAGCATTTGGCATAATAAATACGACTAAACTGCAGGTGATCATACCATGTTTCTGCAGGGTTCACCAAGTTAAATGTAAGACTTTTAACATTGTTATTAGACTTTTAACATTGTTATTATTGTCTTACAATACCTGTTTCATGTTGCTGGCCAAAGTACATAAGTATAATGGAAAACCACCAGGGAAGATAATGCCTAAAATTATTTTCACCAAATTGTTTTTATGACTTCCTGGCTATATATAAGAACAATTTTTAATGGTATTATTAAGTTAACACGACCATGACCCAAACAAGAGGCATTTCATTTTGTTGAAGCTTTTGCCGTAATAAAGCACAAGCTTGATACAAGTCAGTGTTAATGTTTGTGGGGTGGGGGTGTTATAATGCAAGATGACATAAAAAAAAAAAAAAACATAAAAATCTAATTAATCATTTATAGATTCTGGATACAGACATGGATAACCACATGTATATTTTTATAAGGTAGGCTGCAATTACGGAATCAACACAATATGTTTTTGTGTCCATATTTGGACTTAACCATATTTTAACGAGTGCTGTCCTCAAGATGTACAATCCAAAGGTTTTTGATTTGTCAAGTTGTACAAAAAAAAAACTTTTAGAAGTACAAAAAACCCATAATTGAAAGTTTTTTTGTAAGTCCGTACACATGTTTCAGTTTAAAAATAAAGGTACATATTTGAAGACCATGGAGAGTTGGGCAGCTCGTGACATGGGAAAAGGTTGCTATTCTGACAAAACATTTCTGCAGTATCTTTATCTTTCCTGCAAAAAATGATATATTCTTTCACATTTTATGCCAATTTATTTGTCCGAAACCATTGTGAATATGCGAGAGGGCCATCAAATATTTATTGGAGACAAGCAGATTAGTATCATCTGCAAATAAAATTAGAAACATATTGTTGGACACTGCTGCAAGGCCATTTATGTGGAAGTAGAAACAATAAGGGTAAAAAAGGAACCATGTGTAAATTATAGCTCCCTTAGACTCTATTGATGTTAACATATTACTCTCTATTACAAACATAATTAACTAAAGACATGGCCATGGAATCCATATTTATACAGTTTTGCACACAAAATGTCATAATCACCAGCATCAAGTATTGTAGAGAGATCCAAGAAAATGCCACATGCAAAATGTTTCTTGTCTAAGGCAGCATAAATCTTGTCCACTAGTTGTAAAAGAGCCTTGTAGGCTGAATGATTTTTGCAGAATCCATACTGGTGTTTATGCAATATTTTATACATACTGAAATGTTTAAGAATGTGTTTACTAATTTTTCAAAAAAAATAAAAATGGAAAAGCATAGAACTGAAACAGGATGGTTATTTGTAAAAGACCCAGATTTAAATAGTGGAAAAACCTGAAGGCACAATACCAGTTTCTATGGACACTGCAAAAATATGCATTTGCTATTTCATAATTGCGCTTATACATCCTTAGCAAGGGAGGCACTAAATCCATCATTAAGTTTTTGGCTCCAGTTGTAATACCAATTATGCCTTTGTTGTCAGGAGGATAAAAATAGCAAATCGTGGGAAAACAACATCTTACAAAATCATCTGGAAACGCTCACATTCATAAAGAACTCACTGAACGTGAAACCGATATTTTAGGGATTTGGTTAGCTTCCTAGCTGCTGGGGCTAGCAGTAGCAACAGTGTTTGATCTAGGTCTACTGCCTGAAATGCCACAAAACATGATTATACAGCTTCCTGAATGCACAATCGCTGTTGCAGCAATCCCACTTAAGTTTAGAAATGATATGTACACTTCAAAATGTACTTACCCAAAATGAAAATATATGAGATGAAAAGTTATAAATTTCCTCTTTCTGTCTGCTTTGGATGTTTTAAACTATTTCACTGTCTTGTAAATCAGTCAAGTTCATGTCTTTATCATTGCAAACCTTTCACCTTATGTAACAGTTCACGTGTATTAAGGCCCTTATATTGGGCAGAAATAAAGGCAAGTGACGTGGTTCAAAAGTAATGAATTATTCAGAAATGTTGTGGCAGCTTAGCAGTGAACAAAACCAAACTGAAGGACAAAGAATTTCAGCTGTCATTTTGTCATGGGCTTGGCTCAGCATAATAGCATACTCCCTTCATTTGACCTGTGAAATAGGTTGCTGGAGCATTCCACCAATGTGAATGTTGAAAGTAGTTCAACCAGTGTGACACCAAGTTATGACAAACAAATGAATATAGATTTACAGTCACGTGGTAATAGTGTGAGAACAAATGCAAAAAAAAAAAAGAAAAAAAATTGTGGGAACTATTTTGAATACATTTGTAAATCGGTGACACAATACAGTTAGTTACAAAAATGACATCAAAAAAGAAATGTATCTCATTTTCCCCACCTATATGCTTCTGAGTGAGTTTCAGTTTATGACATTGACATGAAATCATGACATATACAATGTCATGATTTCATGTCAATGTCATGTACTGATGGTGAATAATGGTGAATCAACCTGTTTTTTTCACTGTCATGTATATTCTTTTGAATATCCTTTCTACACTGGCAGTGGAGCAGGTTATAGCTGAATATTATTTGTTAGGTTTCACTTAAGGATCAGGTTGTCTGGTTCATAAGAGTTCATAATCAAGTGTTAGATAATATGTCTCTGTTCAGTTTTACTTGTCTTTTAGAGTGAGTTTATATCTTGGAGCGCAATTAATATGCAGACACCATGTATCCTGCTGTTTTGCTTTTTATTACCAGGATGCATAGTTTTTAGTTTCGGTGACGTCTCTGGCTCTCTCCCTGCGTTGTTTTTGGATTTCGTCACCTACAAATCACCTGTCAGTCAGTGTTGATGATCCTGTGATCTACGTAATCTTTCATGGCAGATTAATTTTGTTTCAAGTTCTGCCAGACAGAAAAAAACAAACAACTCGGGACAATGCCGCTGAAAACTTTAATATCATGTGGATTTAGGGCTCATGACTCATAAATGTAGCCACAGCACTGCCACAGCAAATTTGAACATGACCTTACAGTTCATATTATACCTGGTGGATTAGGTGTATTGTGTCTTAATCCGATAAAATGTTTTTATTACCTCCGTGATTCTGATGTAAGATTTATCAATACTGTGGAAATACTTTGGTACAGTGAAATTTAAGAGCAGAATCAAACATGGGAAATAGAAGAATGTGGCATTGTGCTATTGATTGTTGTCTGAGGTTTCCTCAGGTTTATTTCTAATGCTGTAGTCCGTAAGGCACAACAATATTTTGACATAGTGGTTGTGCTTGCATTTTGGCATTAAAAAACTGGGCCATAGCAGAAGTATGCACTCTAAGTGCTCTTCTAGTTACCTATCCTTTACAAAGCATTAATTATCCATTTACAAAGTATTATAAACATCAGTTGCAACTTTATAGTGGCCACCTAATTGATGTTTATAGATGCACTACATAGTATATTTATCAAGCATTTAACAAGGTATGATAATCACTAGTTACAACTTTACAACAGCCATCCAAATTATATTTATAGACAGTTTACAAACCAATTATTATCCAATGACAGCGTGTTACAAATAATATATGTGATATTTATTTAGATGCTTTACAGTGTCTTAAAGGTATAAAAATCCTTAGGTAATCATTAATGGATAGTAATTATAGTAGGCGTATATAAACTGTTGTAATAAAAGTAGTTAAGTTTGGTGGCTTAAGTTGTGTGCAACAATAAAAAAAAATGCACGTAAACTTTCACTATAGCATTACTGATAATCAGTTAATATAATTATCATTCTAATGTTTGTTCACAGTAAAATAACGATTAACTAAAATTTAATTAACTATCAATTTACCATTTATTAATGATGGTTATTGTAAAGTGTTACCTCTGAGAAAGTGTCAGCAACAAATAGTTTTGGAGTCTTGAAATAGGACAGTGAGGGGCAAATGGCCCCCTTCCTACTTACTACCCCCTTTCTTCCGGCCTCCTTATCCCGACCACACCCATCTTCAGTCTTGAGCTCAACTACACATCTGTAAAGTCAGTCATCACTCTGTCTTACATGGTTATGACGCTATTGCGCCGACGAAATCTGTCCAGAGACAGACAGACAGACAGATTAACACCTGGCAAAACACTCACAGTTAGTTCTTGCTACAAGAAGTGTCTCTCTCACACACAGTCTCAACTCACTATGGGTGTCCTACACCTTCTTCTGGGCCTCCAGGGCCCGTGTTGCTTCTCAGTTCCTCTGACAGCTGTGATTGTCCTACATCTTCTTCTTCTTGGCCTCTGGGCCTGCATTGTGCATACATAGACTGGACAGATTTTAATTGACCGTGGGTTGACAGAATCACAGAGATCATTGACTCATCCACATAATAGAGATTCATCTTTCTTATGCATTGTGCTGAATTGCTTGGTAAAGTCATTACTACTTGTAACACTCTCATGATGTGTAAATTTGTGCTTGCTGATGCTGATGTGTATGGACCTCACTGATATTAGGGCTCAAGGCAACAGTATTGTTCATTTGGAGCTTGTTTCAGCACACTGTTTGGCTAGTTTGTTTTTCAGGTCACCATTTTTACTGCTTGATAAACAAAATTGAAATCCTTTTATGGCAGTGTACCTGATGCCGACCCACTTTTTAAGGTGATCCAACAGGACCAAATCATGGTGTCAAATGCAGAGGTCAAATCCAGGAGAATTAATAATGAAGAATCACCAGCATCAGCTGTAAGCAAAAGGTTGTCTGTTACCTTGATGAGAGCATATTCACTGTTAAGATGTTCACGGAAAAACTATCATACATATTCATAAAAACAATCAACTCAGATTAAAGAATCTGCTTTAAAACATTTGATAATTGTAGAATTTGGAAATGGGTCTAAAAATTTTTTAAATCAGTAGGGTCAAGGCTCGGTTTCTTAAGAAGTTGGTGCACTACTGCATGCTTAATGCGGGAGGTGACAGAGCCAGTGGACAGAGATAGAACAGTGGGACCAACACTGTTTAAAAGCTCTTTGAGAAATCTAACAATCATAAAATCTGAGGGACTTGATGAAGGCTTTAATATGGCCATCATGTCCTTTAGCATGCACCTTGAAAGGTGCTGAAAGTTACTGAGCAAGACAGAGGGGTTGCAGTGTGGGGAAGAAGGGTGCTGCAAGTGACCAATGTGGAGTTTTACTTTTTATTTTGGTTGTGCTCAGTTTGGTGGCTTCAGTTTGTTGACTAGGAGGAGGGTTGCGTGCAGATTAAGCATGTTGGAAAAGGATACTGGGATTATGGTGATTTGTTGAAATGATGCCAGAGAAATAGAAGCACTAGTCCTCTTTTATAGATTTTTGATAGTTAGACATTATCTGTCATAATTTGATATGAAACCAACAGATGGACTTTTTTCTATTTTCGCTGTGCTTGTCTGCATTTTCCCTTTATTTCTCTGGTGTTGCTATTTAGCAAAGGGAAGCTGTGAATTGATCTGACAGTCTGGATTATTACAGGTGCTATGGAGTCAAGTAGGACTTTACAAGTATTGTTAAAGTTTGTCAGTAATTCTTCTGCAGACATGACTGGTTTGTGGTTATTGTTATGCATAGATGCAGTGGTGAAGGAAATCTGTTAGCAGACTTTGGGTTTCATTCATGAAATGTTAGATATGCACTTAGAAACTTTGGTACAAAAAACCTACACCAGACTCATGAACGCTGCGGAAAACTCGAATTTGATCGTAGGCACGTGTGCATGTTCATGAATGCCTGAAACTTTTCCGACGCTGAGATTTTAGTTATTTGAGGTGAAGTGGGGTTCTCCTTAATTATTTCATATCTTAATTTTCAAATTGGCCCATGGCATCAATTCCTAATTAAATGTGTGTTGTTTTCCTGAAAACTACATTTAAATTGAGCCCCTGCCCCTCCCTCTTCATCTTGTCTTGCGTCAGATGCACGCAAATTAAGCACCCTGCAGAGCAGCATCATGTTTTCCATATCTGCCGTCATGGACAGCCAGGTAACGATAGTGTTTGCCCCAAGCCTCGGCAATGTTTGTCTTTGTTGTAAAATTAAACCGCTATTAAAACATCTTAACACAGGCAGTCTAATGTAGGCAATAACCCATCGTTAAGTTTAACAACAAGTGAGATAATCTGGCATAAAACTACACCGCCAGAGACAAACGCCGAAATGTTTTCCCATGTCCACCAGTCTTATTAAACAAAACCTCAGTTTGAAATAATGTTAACATCTCCCACTGATAAACAAAAATAGCATGCAGTTTGGGGCTGCAGTGCATAAAGAGCGCAGAGGAGCGCGTTGGTTTATTTTATCTATTCAGAGAACAGCATTTTGAACTTTTGTATTAAGTCGATTTAAATAACTCATTCACGTTTTAAGAAATCTAATCTGAAGCTTAAATCTGCAAAAAGCCATCTAATTTAACTAAATGTGTTACATTTTGTTGGACTAAGAGTCTCATCCTACTCTCCAGTGTGCTATGTGTGAGCTCAGTCCTGCGTGTTCTTTAATGAAGCAATAGGAGAAGATATTCGGTCTCAGTTAATGTAGTTTATTAAGCAGTAAAGGAATAAAATTACAGAGCTCTGGGTCTCAACTTCACGTCCCTGACGAACAACAAAGGTGTGTCAGTTCACGAAGTCTGACCTCCTGTCCTTTCCCTGACCCAGTATATTTGAGCGTAACAGAGTGTCATTGTGCACGCGAGGCGTTGTCCTATTCTCATTGGCAGTTCCACTTCCTCCTTCACCACACCACGCCCCTGCCTCGTGTTAATCTGACTCCTTCCCGCTGGCGGTGGGGGCGTGGTTCCTGTTTTGAAAGACAAGAGAACAACACAACTCCCTACACGTGCTGTACCTTACTATCTGTATATCACTTTCTATTCTTTTTACCATATATGAAACTAATTATCTAAGCATTGCGGTATGTGCTCCTCAGACTTCATGTCTCTTCCTCTCCTGTACTTCTCCACTTCCGCAAAGCAAACACATTCAGATCAACTGAAATCATCTCAGTATTCTCATTGTTCACACATCTAAAACTTATATAGTGAAACACAACTTATAGTAAAACACATAAAATCATTCTATTCCCAACAATTTCTAATCTCTTGTCATGTTTAATCTACATGTTTCAAAGGCATCTGTGTATTGTGAACATAACAGAGCACAATACAAAATAAACTTGTATTTCAAACAATGACAAGCAACATTTATGTACAATATTTTGTACTACGAGCAGCACTACAAGCTGTCAAAAACAGGAGAAGATTTTGTTAGTACATGTATAAAGATCAAAGCTACTAACATATTGGTGAGTGCCGAAATACACCTAAATTACCTTCTGCAAACAGTTTAAACACAAATTATCTCTGCCCAATGAGACCCATTGGGTCTCATTCATGAAACGTGAGTAAATCTGTGTGTAGATTTGCACATAAAGCCTACTCTACTAAAAACCTACTCCGGATTCAGAAACGCAGTGGGAAACTCAGATTTGATCGTAAACACGTGTGTATGATCATGAATCGTAAAGTGACAGCGCGCTCCCGGTAATCAGCATAAATCCCCGCCCATGAATAGCCAATGACCACCATATAAGGAGGTGTAGGTGCATCCAGTCGACCTGTCAGTCATGGCACAAAGAAAGAAAGAGAAAGAAAGAAAGAAAGAAAGAAAGAAAGAAAGAAAGAAAAAATAATTTTTCCGAAGCGGAGATTGAAATAATTTTGGGTGAAGTGGATTTAAGGAAAAACATTTTATTTTCTTCAGTTAGTAGTGGTGTGACAGGCAAAGCGAAGGCCTGGAGGGAGGTAACAGATGCTGTTAATGTTGTCTCTGTGGTACAAAGAACTAGAGGTGTCAGAGGTGAAGTGTAAATGGTTTGATATGAAACTGGAGGCAAAGAAACACATACGCACACACACAAAAAATACAGCAGCCACAGGAGGAGGAGGCTCACAGTCACAACTATCTGCTGCAGACGAGCGCATCGCTGGCATAATTGGGGAGACCTCTCTGTCAGGAATTATTCCTGACGGAGCCAGCGACATGTCTCCACTGGAGTCAACATCAAACCCAGACTATAATGTGTTATAGCCTAATACATTCTGAAAATCATCATTGATAGCGTAGTGGTCACAAAACAGAAGATTCATTTGTGGGGTTTTGAATGAAGTGGGAACGGGAAACCAGAGATGTTTTGTGCGCAATGGATAAACTCTAAATCAGTGATGGCTGTTGGAATGTGGAGCTATTTAACATTTATTTTAACAAATGATACGGATAACATATAGCCGACAGCAGTTTTGTATGCATCGTCTTAAAATTAGTCTATTTGAATCTTAATAGCCTGAAGCTCTGTTTTATACAACGTAAATTAAACATTTTCAAATCAGATTTATTCATTCAAATGATCAAAAAGCCACACACAAAAAAACCAACCAAACAAACAAAAAAAAAAACACGTGTTGTCTCAAATAATTATTTCAGCTGCCCCTGCTGAACCCAGGCACCGAGGCCGAAGAGGCTGTGATCTGGCTGTCCTTACGGATATTTTTATTATTATCATTCAACATGTAGAAAGAACGTGTAATCTATTGAGTCAATTTACATAGATAATTCACAATTATGAACCTAATCTGGATCTTAAACCTGCTAATTGCCAACTAATGTAACTAAATGTGTTATATTTTTAATATTTTGTCATGTTTAGATTACGTGTTTCAAAGGCATCTTTGTATTGTGTACATAACAGAGCGCAATACGAATTAAAATTGTAATTTACAGTAGTGACAAGCAATATTTATGTGCTTTACTAAATTTACACAAGCACTACGAGTGGTCAAGATCAGTAGATTTTGTTAGTAGCTACGAAAACGGAGCTACTATAATATTGATGAATGCGGACATGCACGTAAATTTCCGTCTGCGAACAGTTTACACACAAATTCCTTCTGCTCACGTTTCATGAATGAGACCAATTGTGTTTAGAACACGTGAAGGAACATACGTAGCCACTGTGGGAGCAGGAAGAGAAGGATTTAAAAAAAAAAAAAAAGCTTTGTGGTCTAATACACTAATAACAATACACAAACTAGTCTCACAGAGATCAACAGATCTTATCTGCTAAAAAGGAGTTTTTCTGTCCAACTTGGTGAATTTTCTTCTTCTGTGGCCCCTCTCTCCTGTGGGGTACCCCAGGGGTCCATTTTGGGCCCCTTACTATTTTCCCTATTTATGCTGCGCCTGGGTTCCATTTTCAAGAAATATGATATCTCCTTCCATTGTTTTGCAGATGATGTGCAGATTTATTTGCTGTTTAAAACTAATACTACAGACTCACTGCAACCCCTGATGAACTGTTTGAGAGATCTAAAAACTTGGCTGGAGTTGAACTTTACATGCTTGAATGAAAATAATACTAAAGTTATTAGGGTCCGGGCAGCTAAGCTGCCAGGACACTATTGTAATCCTATGTATTCTTCTTCTTCTTCTTTTTTTTCTTCTTTCTTCTTCCGAGGAAATCATACTTCCCATGGGTGAAAACTCACCAAACTTTGCACAAAGGTCCAGTCTCATGCCAGATGTCCTCAGCTGTAAACTCAAGCCAATAGTCCTGATGGTGGCGCTACAGCAAGCGTCTAAAGTTCAAAATTTTGAAAATTCATAACAAATCAACCATACGTGCTATAACTTCACAACTTTCATCAAACTGTAGCCCCAATACTGAAGAAACTTTTGTACATTTAAACCTATTAAAAATTATGAAGTTCATCACTCTGTTTTTTTCAAAAACTGTAAAACATCTTAAATCTATCTCCTCCCACATTTTTTGCTCAATTGACACCAAACTTGCGACAGAGCATCTTCAGACTGTTCTACACAAACTATTTTTTTCAGATTTTAGATTTATCAAAAATTGAGCCTACAGTGCATCAAAATGTTTGACTGTAAATGGTACTGTAAACATATACATGCAAATTCTTGCTAAATAAATCTTCAATGTTCATGAAAAAAATGACAAAATTCTAGACTCATGGTAGATGATGTGTAGCAAAAAAAAAGAATTTTATCTCAAAAACTGAATTTTTGACAGCATTTTGAATTTTGCTTTAATGTGAACAATTGGAGTCAATGTAAAAATGGCAATTTTAAACATCATTTTTTCACTTATGGAGCAAATCAATCATTGTTACAAGCAAATTACCAACATCTCCATGCTGTCTAGATGCAATATGTGTATTTTCAGATTTTTGTCTTAATAACTGAATTTTTTACAGTGGTTTCAAATCTGCCTTTCCATGCACGGATGGCTGCTTTCCTACACAACAGTGAATGGCTTACTCAATTTGTGAAGCCACTGTTGAGTTGCTACTTGCCAATTAGCTCAGAGCGGTAGATGACTGTCTAGGGTTCCAGAGGTTGCAGATTCAAGCCTCAACTGGCACAGAATCCACATTGTAATGTAATCATCTTCTTGTGCTCCAGCTTATTGCTTAAAATTGCCTGAGCGTGAATGATCACTGTGCAGCATCTTCAAGTCTTTTTTCTGCTAGAAAATCTGCCTTCTCATGCTTGAAATTAAACCAAACTTTGCACAAAGATCCAATGTCAATACTTCAATGTGAAACCATCTGAAGCTTCTCACTTTGCACATAGCTCAACTAGTTAAACATTGGTTTTTCACTTATGAAGCAAATCAATAGAAAAAAAATGTTAAAATAAATGATCAACATCTCCATGCTGTCTAGATGCAATATGTGTATTTTCAGATTTTTGTTTCGATAACTGAATTTTTTACAGTGGTTTGAAATCTGCTTTTCCATGCATGCATGGCTGCTAAACCTGCACGTCTGGCTTAGTCAGTTTGTGAAGTTACACATGAATTGTCACTGACTAATTAGCTCAGTGAGATAGAAATTGATTCTTAGTCTCAGAGGTTGTGAGTTCAAGCCTCAGCTGATGAAAAAGGCAGATTGTGTTGCTAAATTCCTAAATGTCTTCCAGTTCTTCTGCTTGTTGCTCAGAATTGCCTAAAATGCCCGGACCCGACCCATCGCTGCACAGCAGCTATAATTGTGTTTGGTTGTTCTGATCAGCTGGATGAAGTGCTGCCACCGTTGGCCCTGTAGGGTCATACATTTGTTAAAAATTTGGGCGAGGTTTTTGACAGTACGTTTTAATTCGACAAGCAAATTAGCTTTGTTGTCAAAACCAGCTTTTTCCAGCTGAGACTTCTGTGACTGCTCCTAACCTTTGGAATAGTTTACCAATGCAGATAAGAACTGCTCAGACCGCTGAATCTTTCAAGACTTTACGAAAGATGTACCTTTTTTCTTTGGCTTTTAATGTGAGCCGATCTTTGACATCTTGAATCCACATATTGTTTTTGTTTGTTTGCCCTGTGTTTCTGTATTTTGTTAGTTTCTTTTATGCTTGTGAAACACTTTGGTCAACTCTGGTTGTTTTTAAATGTGCTACATAAATAAATTTGACCTTGACCTTGATGCTTGTGGAAATAATTCATAACACCACAGTTAGATAACACCACAATAAATGGAGCGTCTGTTAGTAGTGCCCCAAGTAATTTTTCAGAGGGGAGCTAGATGGGGCCACGGAAAAGTCTTGGGGCCAACCAAAACAAAAAATCCATGTCTGAATTTTAGGATTTCTATGACACTGTTGACGTATGTACGCTAACTGAAAACTAGGTCAGTATGGAGAGGAAAGGAAGTACATAATGATATACTTTGATTTTTTATTGTACAGTAAATGTTACTAATTATCTGATGTGCATAGACTGATACAGGCACATTAACATTTTAGGTTCCACAACCATCCTTTTGTTATGTATCTGCATGTGTTAGGCAATTTATTGTTCTTTGGGTGGTTTATTGTTCTTCAAATAACCTAGCTGCCCTTAAAAAGACAAATATACAGCTTTGATTTTAAAGACATTGATTGTAAGGAACAAAACAGTTAATGGGGACAAGCTCTCAAGTTTAACCCTTAGAGACACACCATAGACCCTTTCCTTTAGCAGGGGGGGGGATCGTTAGGGGAGGATAGCAGGTCCACAGTATGCCATGTATATATCATTTGAAAGCTGGCAACCTGAAGATTAAATTGAGGTACAGCTCAACACAGTGTGTCAAGTTTTACTAGTCATGAATCTGAGAGTAATAGCTGAGAACAATAATGTAAATATATGATGACCATCTCCATGCTCAATGATATCATAAGTTGTTGCAGCAATTTTTGGGTTGATACCATTTGTTTCACAGATTTGGTGCAAACTGTATTCAAGCTATCTAGCAGAGTTTCAGTAGCAGGACCATACATCAACCGCGCCTCTTCTGGCATTTCATGAATAAACACCTAAACCTCTGCTCTTGTTCGCGCTCACATTTCGCGCCACCCCTTCCCACCCTGTTTCTGTCTTCCCATTTCTTCCTCTCCTTCTTCCTCTTCATAGGGTCTTTAAGGAAGTGCTATGGCAGATTTCCCTCTAAAGCTTACCCACAAGGCACTCATCAAGCGGAAGAAATATCAGCGCGTTTCAAGCCTCACTACCCCAACCACTTTTCGTAACTAAAACACATCTTGTTAACAGTGTGGTCCTTGCTAGTGAAACCATTTTTGACCACTTCAGACTTCATAAAAAATGGCCAAGATTTCTGTAAGACCTGCATTTTTTTTTTGGAAATTGGATATCGACTACCTCTGCTCTGGAAACCCCCTTATTGTCAGTACACTTTGAGTGTCCATCCCCCTTGGCCTTTCTCTGGGGTTGCCATTGACATTAGGTGGGACGCTGTCCTCTGTTTGTTGGAGTGAAACTTTCCCTGCTGGCAGTAAACTTTCAATCTAGACCCAGGTGGGGATCAGTGGAATGTCTATCCCATCCTCATCACCAAAAATGCTTGAGAAACTCTTACTATGTATTGACAGTTGCTAGTTCTCTTAAAAATTACAAACTCTGTGTGATGAATTAAATCTCTTTACTTCATGCCTAATGGAGAGAAGACCCAAAACTTTCAGAGTGCCTTACCTTAAATATTGTCAGGTAAATAAAAGTGGCTGACCACATGGCAAGACTGATTTATTCAAGTATTAATCATGTGTCTTAGGCCTTCCTCAGTACAGTCCTCAGTGTTAACTTTTAGTTGGCTGTCAACTGACTCTTCAGTCAGTCAATCTCATAACTTAACCCTATGGGCCCTAGGCCTTTTTGGGGTATTTTTACTGCCTTTACTTTTAAGCTTATATCACAGTCATTATAAAGGCTACATACACATGCTATATCTTGTTTGTTTTTTTCAGGACAATCTGGGCTCACCACAATTACCATCATTACATGTCCTCCTATGTGCCTGTATTTTATATTAATTTTTATATCAATGAAAAAAACAAATCCATATGACTAAATTCTTACATTTTTACATGTATCTCACCATAGCAAGTTGGAAGTTGACAAATTCTGCCATATATGAAGAGGGGTGACTACTGCCCTGTCACGCATGCATAATTAGGCCTGGGGGCTGTTGCTGGTGGAAGAGTAAGGTGATTTATAATAACCGGTGAGAGCATGTCTTGAAAAATGAGTCCTCCTTTTGGAATTTATTCCCAAATTTGTCTTCCCTTCCTACTAGTATGCAATTATATATATATATAAAAAAATTAAAAACAGTTAAAGTTGGTGTTGAATTTACTTTAAAAGCAAAGAATTATAAAAAGTAGTTTTCAAAAGAATTGGTTTGACAAAAATATCTTTTGGCCTACCCAGAAAGCAATAGACATCATTTCAATGTGTTGACTAGATATAGTGTAACTCACTTCTAACCAAGATGGTCTTGAAATAGATTAAATTGAATTTTTGTCCATGCAGCTTGTGAGATGAATGATATATTTCTTTATGTGAACAATGGCAACAGTGATTACAACAGTGTTTTATTTTATTTCTTTGATGTGTCAATACACAGCGATGATTTAGCTACCAATAGACAGTTATCAGATGTCCTCTAAACGCAAAAATGGTGGCTGGGTGGTCTGACTCGCAGAGCACAAAATACGCCACTTGGGCAGTGTCTCTGGCATCACTATAGTGACACCTCAAGGGGAGGTGGATGGGTTGAACAAACACTGGACTTGACCCAGGACACTGGTGTTTAATACCAACAAACAACATCAGTTGCAGTGTTTGTGCCACTCAAAGAGTATTTTTTTTTAGCAACATCTGTGATCGTTTCCTAACCACAACCGAGAACATTTGTTGCCTAAACCTTACCCCTGACTCTTTCTGCCTCAAGATACAATGCAAAATTATGCCCCAATAACATTTCAGTAATGCTGGGGCCTCTGCCAAAGTGCCAAAATATGATGTGTAGGAATAAGATCATGCTTGTCAATTGTTTATCCCCGTGGGTCAGCTTATGAACTTTAATGAATTAGTTACTCATTTCAGCTTTCTGTGACAGTTAAGGAATTGGCTCTGGTAACGGGGCTACTCATAGTGGTTCCGTATTTTTGTGTATTTTTTTCTAATTATTATTATTATTTTAAATCAAGACGATGTTTCTTTGGTTGATCCTGTTGACATTGCTTGTGGGAGATTTTCTCACCATCCTACAAGAATAACAGGCTAACTATTTGTTCTGTGTTTCAGAGTGAGGTTGTCACAAAGCCCTATGTTTGTCAGTTTGGTCAAAGCCTCACAAATACACAAATTACTAATAAGGTTGAAGAGGTTTCCTTTAGAATTATACACAGTTTTGTCCTGTAAAGGGTTTTGTCAAGAAATATAGATATAAATTATTATTTTTGCTCAGCTCATCCAGAAACTGAGCCCCATCTTTTCAGGCATTTTCAGCAATTTGGGAAAATATGGAAAGATGTTTCCAAATGCATTGCTTACATCTTACAAAAATACTTTATTCAGTGAGCATAGTATATTCAGATTCTTAGTCTATGAGCGTAGGAAATTTGAGGAAAAGGCATATATGAAATCTGTTAATTAGTGTAAATTTACGGACCAAAGGCCTCTCTTACTTTGAACAGTATATAAATGCTATCAAAGCATGTACCAATAAAAAGTCCATAAAAACACTAATGGAATGTAATTGAAATGTGATCTTAGCTGTTCTGAAGGGATCAGTCTCTTGTAATAACCTTTGCTCTTGGGACTAGATTAGACAAGAGACACTTGTTTTCTATCTATGAGTTGTGCGCTGGCTGTAAAGCCAATGTGTGGTGATTCTTAGGTAGTCTATACAATTTAAGATGTACCTTTTATTCTTATTTTTTTATTCTTTTCTTTTATTCCTATTATTTATTCAACCTAAATCCCCTAGCGTGTTAGGGTGTTTAAATTCTGCACTGTGGTCATTCTTACTGTCAAAGTGAGTGACGTGCAGTGCAACAAACCACCATGGTCTATTATATAGGTTATTGGTTTCTGCCCATGGGAAGAAAGAACTTGTAAGAGTCTGTCCATTTTTGATTAAAAGCTCTATTTCAAAATACTTCGTGAAAATACTTTTCTCCGACTCTCTCATTTCTCCAACTGTTGTCTTTCCCTTGTGTGTGTATCTCATTCACCCTAATCAAAATGCTTATCAGAATGCACAAATTTGATTGACTTATTATTTTTACATGAGATGATTTAACGCAGGCAATTCAACAATAAGTGAGTTTCATGCTTGCTTAATCACTACTATAATGCTTTACTGTCTAAAATAGAAACAATGTCAAAATTAATTATGTCTTAATAAATAATCAGTTATCGATTTGGGTCCAGATAGCACAGCATCTGGGTCCAGACTAGACTTAAGACAATTATGAATCTTGGACCTTTACCAAAAAAGTCATTTTTTTATACCAGTGATGGCAGTCATGATCTGATGGCAGATGGATATCAGCATTGATGCTATCTCTGGCTGGACAGTAGCCATGACAACAGTACCAGGCAGAATGCGCTAATGAGACTGATCTTGTGACTTACTGCACTTGAAAATTCTGTAAATAAAGAGAAAATGAAACAAGACTTTTGTTTAACAAACAGCTGTGCAACTTTGATATTTTTGATTCAGTGGCACCCCAGTATTGCTTACCTATGCCATTCACGTGGATAAAGCCGGTCTCAATGTTGAAGCCGATGACGATTGGAGCTGCACTTGCAACCTCAGTGTTGTTAGGTGCACACACTTTTACAAAAAGGAGGTCCATTTGGTTGAAGACTGTTCCATTACTGCAGAGGCAGGAACACAATATTGTGCTTAAAATATCAGATTTAGGCCACTATTTTTAAGTTGTAACATAATACGTTTTAACAAATTACTTGAAGGACACCACTTCCAGGAACTTGAAGGAGGAAGGTAATGCCCTTTGGAAAACAGGTTCAAGCTGCAGAAACAGGAAAAAAGTTGTTTATGTATTTATTAATGTTTTAATTTTTTACTTTTATTTTTGCCTTGGAACACTGAACTATGTGTGTGTGTGTGTGTGTCTGTGTCTGTGTGTCTGTGTCTGGGGCAAGTTGTACAGCTGACAGTGTAATTTTATTTGTCTTGATATATTTCCCTAAATGTTTGTGTCAGCAGTTCCTGTTGGCAAAATGATCTGGTGAACACAGATAAATAGTATGTACCAATACCAATTTATTACATATTGGCACTTTAAAACAGGACTATGGCAAATAAGGGAGTAACAAATGTGCATTTTGGAAGAAAACAAAATACTAAGCATTTCTATAAACACTGTTTACTTACAGAGTACAGGACTGGAAAACAAAACTAAGGTTTGGGAAAAATTCTGTCAACAACACTGGTAGTCAGTGGAATCTATCAAGCAATTATGTTGTGTTATTGTGTTGTCTGTTATGTTGTAACAGTTGTAATACACAACCAAAACTGTGGGGTACATAGTAGGGTAACAGTTTTGTTTCCCAGTGCTGTAACCCAAAGGGTCACAGTATATACGAAATGAATATAAAGTAAGTATTAAGTATTATTGATTCCTCTTTTACTCTAAAATGGCCAATTGTTAGTTCCTTGTTCCTCATTTTTTTTCTCCTCAGAACATACATTTAAGTATCACTCGGAACAGAAAAGTATCTTGGTACCTAAAACATTTGCAATTTCGATGTACTGTAAATCACAGGCTCTAGTATGAAGTGTTACCCAAACTAAAATTAATTCAGTAGATTGTATTCCAAGGGTGAGACTTACCCGTCTCTTGATCATTGCAGCCCGCTCTTTAAAAGCTGTAGATGATGGATTCAGCAAATCACTTGGAAATGTGCTTTGAAGAGATCTCAAAGTCACCCTTTTCGTAATGAATGCTACAGTAATGGGCACTGCAGCCATAGTTATGGCAGTTGTAGGTGTAGCAGTTGTAGGTGTGGTAGTTATTGCAGTTGTAGTAGTAGCACTAGTTGTTGTCACAGCTGTAGCTGCAACAGTCAAAGGTGTAGCAGTTTTCTGTGTGGTCGTTTCGGGTGAAGCAGTTGTCGTTGCATCTGTAACTGGACTCTCTGTAAAAACATATATTCAATAAAATTTTAAAAGTAGTGATGCCCAGACAAAGAGGATTTCCTTTTCCATGTTTGATTCCAAACTGACGTTCATATAATCACTCTACAGGTGATAACAATTTCTTTACATAACAAGATGTTTGACTGAAAATAAGGTGGCACAGAGAAAAAGCACTGTTGAATGGATCCAGTGCCTATACCGAAATGTTCCACATTCTACTTTATATTGTGATGAGCGCAAAATATTGTGTTGTGGTCCCTACCAATTATTGTGAGTGAGGCGTGATTCATGCTCACATCTAAGGTATTGTTGGAACTGTTCAAACCTTCTATTTAAGCAATATTACCCGAGAGGGAGTGATGTTATACTCCTATATCGTCACGGCTGTGATTTGGTCATAGACAATCACAGCCGTGATGATATACGACGAGCTCGAGTGTGATATTGCTTTTATACAACAGTTCAACAGTTAAATAAGCAAGGCTGATTAAGAAATGTTGAAAAATGAGGACAAAATAGATAATTTAAGCATTTTATTTGTCTTCCGCCAACAAAAATAGTTTCCTCAGGACTCCACTGTCACCTTTGCTATGTAATGCAGACATGGTGCGCCAGGCACTTACTCTTTATACACATTTATCTGCTCTGTTAAAAAGCTACTGGAAGCCATCCATGGAGAGCAGAAAACGATGGAGCAACATACAGTACTGTCAGATCAGAAGGCAGAGTCGGCTGTGCCTGTGAAGCGACAGTCCACCATGCAGTCACCAGAGACTTATTTCACCGGCTGTACAATTAATGGAAATGTGCAGATAAATGTGTATAAAGAGTAAGTGCCTGGCGCACCATGTCTGTGTTACATAGCAACGGTGACAGTGGAGTCCTGAGGGAAGTATTTTTGTTGGCGGAAAACAAATAAAATGCTTAAATTATCTATTTTGTCCTCATTTTTCAACATTTCTTAATCAGCCTTGCTTATTTAACTGTTGAACTGTTGTATAAAAGCAATATCACACTCGAGCTCGTGATGTTATACTCGTATATCGTCACGGCTGTAATTTGGTCATAGGCACGAGGCCACAGTATTTAGCCCTGTATTTTTTTTGGCTTCAGTTTCTGGTGTCTTTACACTCAGTTTCTCCATCCAGATTAAAGCTGATGGAATCTACACGTCTTTAAGAACTACCTCAACAAGCAGAGTACTTGAACAGGCAGCTGCACTGAGTGTGGAGACTGCTCTTTAAACACCTTAAACACTCAATGCAAGCAACTGTTCACAAGTTTTAACCAGGCTGAACTGTCTTTGACCAATGCTGAATCCCAACAAGCACAGGGGTGCTACAAGCTGGCCCTGACATCTGATCCCATGGTACAGGAAGACAAAAAGAGATCACTAAAAGAACCAATACTGTAGGCTATCTCATTTTTATAGAAGTAGAAGTATTTCACGAGGCATTACATTTAAAAACCTCATTTGACAATCCCTTATCCCTTTCTCTATGTGATAATGACACTAAATTTGGTAACACTAAATGACACCAAAAACATTCTTAACAACTGGGACAGAGGTTGTTAATAGCATGTATTGGTATTAGTGATATCACAAACCTTTAATGTCAAGTGACAGGTCACATCTATTAAAGGCTTTTTACTGGAATGGAGTAAGGCTAATGACGTGACTCATGATTTCTCAGAAACGTTGGCAAGGAACTGTAACAAATCTCACGATGCTAAGTTTCATCCTTCAATCAGTTTCTTGGCTCAGTATAATGGCATGCTTCCCTCAGCCTTGGTGCATTCCACCTATAATTGCGTGAGAAAGTTGAAAGTAGCTCCACTCGTGACAATAGGTTGGGACAATGAATTAAGATTTCTTTTGATGTGGTAATGCAGCACATCAAAGGGAAAAAATACATATTCAAACACGTTAATGGAGCAAGTATATAATGGAGGGTACAGCACTATTCAAGTACAAGGCAATAATGTAATAAAGAAAAGCATCTTTATTTCCAAATAATATTTTGGGTGTCTGTTTAGGACATCAGTATGTACCAGGATGAAATTAGTATGAATTGTGAGTATCTACTTGTAGTTTTCCTGCTAGTCCATGAGCCAGGGGGCTGGTCGTGCCAATTTATTAATGTTTCTTTCAAGATGCAAATATCTCCATATTGTCCAGTTGACACTCCATCAAACTTTGTATAAGACAAGCGCACTTCACCTTTGCGCACCCAGACAACTGCAGCCTAATTATGCATGCCTGACAGGGCAGTAGTCACCCCTCTTCATATATGGCAGAATATGTCTACTTCCAACTTGCTATGGTGAGATACATGTAAAAATGTAAGAATTTAGTAACACGGATTTGTTTTTTTCATTAATATAAAAATTAATATAAAATACAGACACTTGGAAGGACATGGAATGATGGCAAATCTGATTAAAGGGGTTTCTGCGGAGTTAACCATGTTACATGTAAAAGCTTTTAAGACCTTTTTTAATACCACACAATTAACACTTCTTAAGAATATGAGGAAATACAACCGAGATGCTTTCCTTACATGTTTCCATATAAATGTCATTGTTTTGTACTTAAGCTTTATTGTATATCTTTATCATGCGTTTCCTTGAAGTCCAGTATCATCTTTTTGTTTTAGTGGTGTTCAGTGTAAGGTTATTCACTGAACACTACTGTCTCTGTTCCTCATCCCCTGTATGCAGACTCCCCGCTCCCCACCCCATCCCCCAGATGAGCCTGACCATGGTTGTATCATCTGCGCATTCAGTGATGGACAAGTGGATTGGTGAGCAATCATAAGTGTACAGAGAGTGAAGGAGAGGGCTTCACACACAGTCCTTGATGGTGCCCTTAATGACAGATTTCAAAATAATTTAACACCGGTCATCCAACATTATTATTTCACATATCCTGCATGTTTTGTAATAATTGGACAAACAATTTCTGATGTATAGTCCGATTTTTGTAATGCCACATCCCTTTTCATATTTGTAGCACCCCCCAGTGGTTGATTTGAATTACTCTTTCAGGATATGTTTAAGGTACTGGTGTGGACATGTCGAAATCTTCTTTTCGAAGCCGCGTAAAATTAAATGCTCTGATTCAGGGTGCCATAGCCTACTTGCAAATCATGAGGGAGGGAGGGAGGGAAGGAGGGGAGCAGTAATTTGTGTCTGTTTGTGTGTAATTAATTTGAGTCTTATCTTTTGTTTCCTTTTGGTATTGCGTATTTGGTATTGTTTTGCGTATCTGTAGGCTAACTGTGTTTGTGAGTGAGATAGTTTTAAAAGAATATTTTGTCTGCACATGATTTAAAATAATAAAATAGCCCTCCAGAGGCAGATCAGTAGGCCTACACCAGTCATTTTTCTTTTGATTACTGAAATGTTAAACCACTCATCCTTAGCCATATATTTTCACACATAAAAAGCACAAAGATGTTGAAATCTAGGCATATGCCATCATAACTTGATATACATATCACACTGATATATACATAATATATATGTATATATATGTATATATATATATATGTATATAGATAGATAGATAGATAGATAGATACATATAGATATGTATATGTATATATGTATGTGATGTGATGTATATCTGATTGTCATAAAACCTATTTGTAATCTATAATGCAGGTGTTGTGAACCGTCAAAGATCTTGATTCTACCCAGCTTTCAACTTTTAAGGATCCATGCTGGTTTGAACCTCGGAATTGCCGTTTGCGGCTCTATTTATTATTATTATTGTAATTGTGGTTGTTTACTGCATAAGTTTGACAAACAAAAACAGTTTGGAGTTAGTCCATTTATATTCATGTTTGCAGAATTTCTCTTTTGATCAAACTGCAGCTGTATGAGGAAAATAAGACCTTTGTCCATCCTGTTAATTTTAAAACTTACATCTTTATCATGTAGTTTGGTTACTTGCTTCCTTAGAAAATGTTCAGCATCCATCTAGGACATTTTGTGTAAATGCAGTAAAAGAACAGATTAGAATTGTCTTTTCAAATAGAAGTCACAAGACTATTTAATATACAGTCTTAACATCTCCAAAACATTTTATTTCATATATCAGTTGCAAAATTGTAAAAGAAAAAAGACCAGTCTCTTACTACAACAATATGTATCACCAGTTAAATCTATTTTTTGCAAGTCCAATTCTTCATGACTGGATGCCCAAAATCCTCCCCATATTTCAAAAATATCTACTTGTGAATTTTCCCCATGTCGTTTATTTATTTTTCCTGAGAATATTCTGCTGACAAATGCAGTATAGGTCGATACAGCTGAGCCATCAGCAGACTTTCTAAAAGCAATAAATACTCATCTTGTAACAGGTACAAAAAAGCAACTCAGTATTTGTTATTTAATGACCACAAGACAATAAACAAACTGTGGCGCCAAAAACGTTTAGGTATAAAATACACAATGTATTTGTATTTTCAGTGTTGTGGTTAACTGATCCCTTTCTGTCTCTTACTTTGTGAAAATATCCCGACCAGTGCCGTGTACAGGCATTTTTTTTTTTTTTTGGGGGGGGGGGTTGCAAAAAAATTGTTTTGCATGTGGGCATGCAGAATTATTTTTTCACTTTTAAAGCGTGGCCTGCCAGGAGGTTTCTATATGTCTGCCGGCACTAGTAGAGCTCTTGAGGCTGAAGTACATACATTACATCTGTGCACAGGAATGAGCAGGGGAAATGTCTGTCTGAGGTGTCTCAAGACCTGTACGTTACACCGAGCAGCTGCTACACACACATACATTCATTTTCTACATTTATCATTTATTTATAACAGGCAACAACAAAGAAAACAATATCACACTGTGCACACTTTAGTGGTCTATAAAATAAATAGCCTAATCATCACAATCAAGAAAGCTTTACACAAAATTTAAAAGAATAAACGCTGTTCCCTTCCCTGAATAAATAAAAATAATTGACAAACCAGGGGCGGCACGGTTGTGTGGTGGTTAGCACTCACGCCTCACAGCAAGAGGGTTGCCGGTTTGATCCCGGGCGTGGGAGCCCTTCTGTGCGGAGTTTGCATGTTCTCCCCGTGTCAGCGTGGGTTCTCTCCGGGCACTCCGGCTTCCTCCCACAGTCCAAAGACTGGGGACTAGGTTAATTGATAACTCTAAATTGTCCATAGCGTGAATGGTTGTTTGTCTCTATGTGTCAGCCCTGCGATAGTCTGGTGACCTGTCCAGGGTGTACCCTGCCTCTCGCCCGATGTCAGCTGGGATAGACTCCAGCCCCCCGTGACCCTCAAGAGGATGAAGCGGTTAGAAGATGAATAAATGAATTAACAAACCAATCTACCCTCCAAACTACAAGTAGGCCTATGTTCAGTTGCAATAATCAGGCTTCAAGTGCGTTCTGCCCTCCTCTCCTCACTTCACTGCTTTCCTTTGCATTTATTTTCTTCTCCTCCTCTTTCCTTTTTAATAGTCACATACAAGTAATTTTCTTCTAAATAATCTTTGATTAAATGATTCAAGGAAACAGAGGCGCGCGGCGGCTTTTCGCTCTTTGCACCAAATCGCACGTCTGATTTGTTTAAATGTATAATCCAAGCCGCGGTGTGGCAGATGTTAACAATATTTCAAGTTGAGTTTTGGTTTATAAAGACAAGTGGAATTGTGAAAGCTGTTCGGCGTCTGTCTCTGCTCGCCACGGTCAGCTGTTGACCCCGAATCTGCCAGAGAGTTGGAGGGAGACGGTGTGGTTTTACGCCAGACTTACTTACTTACTTAAATTAGCCTGGCTTTACTGGGGTGTTTATAGAGGATCTATTTCACAACAGCGAAAAAAACAATGCCGAAGCTCATGGTAAACACCATCGTTACCTGGCTGTCCATGAAGGCAGGTCAGTGAGACCTGGACGCTGCTCCGCAGGGCGCTCAATTTACCGAACTGCGTTAACGTGGTGACGTAGTGTTTTGGAAAAAGTGGAATATTTTATGTTCCTTTATTTTGCGGTTTTATTGATTTTGTTGTTTTTGGTCTTGTTAGCCTACTTGTATTAATTTACATGTTGTGTCCTGCATCTCGCGTATTTCTCGTCTTGTTTTAACATAACTCCGCCTTCTGAGTAGGCTACCCCATGTTTTGTATTTCTGCTTTAACTTTGCTTGTCAAAGCACTTTGTAAACTCAGTTTTTAAAGATGCTATATAAAGATAGGCTATTATTATCATTATTATTATTATTATTATTATTATTATTATTATTATTATTATTATCATCATCATCATTAGGTATTATATAGCCCACCAATTTTAAGGCAAGTAGACTTAGTTGATGAAAATTATGCTAAATAGCCTAATTATAGCTTCTCAGTTAGAATTTTATTTGGTAAAATAAATGAGTTGGGAAAGTAGCCTATTCAAAATGTCTAGGTCCTATGTTTAATTAATTCTACTAAACTACTTCACTTTTATATTTTTTATTTAATGGATAAAATAGAATAAAAAACAAACAAAACAACAACAAAAAACAATGCTGTTATAGGTTCCTCATCAATACAGTGATGTAGCTAGATTTAGTTTCAGATGGAGGTCCCTTTAGTCAAGTATAGCGCCACTATTATTTTAAACAATTTTATACCCTACAAGTTAGTTCCGATCAAGTATGCTAATTTAATGGGACAGGAGGGATTCCGTCCACTTTTACCGCGCATGTATCACTCCGCCTCACAGGTGGTATAACTGTAAACGTTAATTAGCGGTTAACGTTTACGTCACCCAGGCTATATTGACGGTCGTCGTTAAAAGCTTTGCACCATAAAAATTAACATATTCCCAAAAATAACATTTGAATTAAATAATGAATAGCCGCCAGAAGAGGACGAACGGGAGGGAAGAAGCCTGGAAACTTCACTGCAAACCTCCAGGTATGCTTATTTTATGAGTTACCGTCTAATCAAGCTGTTGAGTAGTCGGAATCCACACATGCCAACAAAAGGACCGTCAACAGACTCTTAGGACCTATAGGCTATATATTGTATATATATATATATATATATATATATATATATATATATATATATATATATATATGTATATATATATATATATATATATATATATATATATATATATATATACATATATATATGTTAAGCTATATATATATATATATATATATATATATATATATATGTTAAGCTATATATATATATGTGTTAAGCTATATATATATATATATATATATATATATATATATACACACATATATATATATATATATATATATATATATATATATATAGCTTGTTAGGCCTACTTTTTGTCAGCTAGGTCAACATGTTAGGCTACCGCAGGCCAGCTAGCCAAGTTTGAGAGTTTTCTTCAAAACAGTGAGCTGTTTTGATTTAGAGTGAAGGAGCGAGATATGGAGGATACCCAAACAAAGTTCTAGCAACTCCCAGGCTGTGACTGCCGGTGACTGCGGTCTAGTGAGCCGCCATTTGTGAAAACTCAGTCAATCCAGCAGCAGCACGGATTTTGATACTTGTCTATTAGTGGTATTACGGTACGGATGGTGAGAACAGCCAAAAAGGACGCCGACAGGCTCTGATTTACTGCGTAGAAACTCCAGCATATCTGTATTATATTACAGTGTAATGCCACATTATGTGACATTCAGTTATTTAAAAAATATAAATTATTCTACATTACCCTCTTTTTTTTTTTGTAAGGGAGTCAAAATATCACCTAAAAAAAGCTTAATACCTCAGATTTCATGAGATTTTACTGTAGCCTACATTAATCAGAATTTTAAGTCAGCTCAAATAACATTATTATTCAGAATTGTCTCATATTACATATTTATTGTTAAATATCCCTCATAGGTTATAAGAAACTCTCAGTAGATTCTTGTTTAGGGTGACCCTGACTCTATCCATGTCAATTTTTATGTGATTGCAGTGTACAATTTATGAAATATTTAAAGGGAAAGTCTGCTCAAATTACCCTATAGTATAATCATAATTTCCTCATATTGAATATTGATTTCAAAAGAATCCTTCATGGCTTATATTAATCTTTCTGTGGATTCATGTTCTTGCTGAACCCCACTATGTCCATGTTAAATTTCATGTGATTTCAGTGTACAGTTTATGAAAAATTTAAATGGAAAATCTGCTCAAATTGCACTACAGTATAATTACAATTTAATCTTATTAAATATTAATTCGTAAAAAATGCTTTAGAGGTTATAAGAACCTTTCAATGGATTCTTCTTAAAGATGACCCCCACAATGTCCATGTCAACTTTCATGTAATTTCACGCTACAGTTTATGAGAAATTTAAAGGTAAAACCTGCTCAAATTACAACATAACAACATTATCTCATATTAAATTTTATCTTTTTGAAAATTCTTTAGAGGTTATAGAAATCTTTCAATGGATTCTTGTTACAGATGACCCCCACAATGTCCAAGTCAAATATCTTGACGTAATTTTATGCTACAGTTTATGAGAAATTTAAAGGGAAACTTTGCTCATATTACAACATAACAACATTATAATTTCCTCATCTTAAATATTCATTTGAAAAAATCCTTCATAGGTTGTTTAAAACTTTCAGTGCATTCTTATTTAGGATAACCTTTACTATGTCCATGTCAATTGTCATGTAATTCCACTGTACATGTTTTGAGAAAATTAAAGGGAAAGTTGGCTCAAACTTCGTCGTAACATTCATAATTTCCTCATATTAGATATTTCTTTTTTGAAAATCCTTTAGAGATTATAAGAAAATATAAATGGATTCTTGTTTTGGGTGACCCCACTATGGCCATGTCAAATTTTACGTTTATGACAAATTTAAAGAGAACGTTTGTTCAAATTATTTGACAAGAAACATAATGTTAATGTATTTTAACAGTCAAAAAAGACCAAACTGATTTGTCACACTTTCCTTGTGAGTGTGCCATGCACTATCTCTATACCTAATTTCCTGTGACATTAAGATTCAATGAACAAGAATACAATGAAAGATTTATATAACTTTGAAGGATTTTTTAATTTGATATTTATGATCATGTCATGTTGCAATATAAGCAGACTTTCCCTTTAATTACTAATAAACTGTAAACTACATGAAAATCGACATGGACATAGTGGGGGTCAACCAGAACAAGAATGCATTAAAAAAGCATATAACATAATAAGCATTTTGTTTAGTGACAGGTAAAAGATACTTCTTTGTTGACATTTTCAATTTAGAGCTCCTTTAAAAAAGAGAGTACAGTGGAAAAACGTATAATGTTTTATAATTAGATTTCATATAATGTGCAATAAAATGCTCTGTTTATTTAGTATATCAAATGGGAGAAACAGGAAACAAAGCACTGCTGTAAAGTCAGGTGTGTCTTTTTCACTTTTGGCTGCTCTGCCCACCTCTACTGTAATACCATGAACAGACAAACATCAAAATCCATATCTCGGCTGGCTTGATTGGATTTTCGCAAATGACAGTTATGGGGGCCTGCTAAGCATCTTCGATTTACTGAAGCATTGACTTCAATGTTGGCTTCAGTTAAGTAAATGAATAGCGTCAAAATTTAAAGAACTGGTTGGTAGGGTAAGATGGGGTAAGATGTCCCCACCCCCTTAATTCCTCTCCTAAGTAATATATGGCATTCAATCTACATTCAACACATGTTTAACACCACTGAATAGCGGTGCTATCGCGAAGACATATTTATTCAATTCAATTCAATTCAATTCAATTTCAATTCAATTTTATTTATAAAGCCCAATATCACAAATCACAATTTGCCTCACAGGGCTTTACAGCATACGACATCCCTCTGTCCTTAAGACCCTCACAGCGGATAAGGAAAAACCCCTTTAACGGGGAAAAAAAACGGTAGAAACCTCAGGAAGAGCAACTGAGGAGGGATCCCTCTTCCAGGACGGACAGACGTGCAATAGATGTCGTACAGAACAGATCAGCATAATAAATTAATAGTAATCCATATGACACAATGAGACAGAGAGAGAGAGAGAGAGAGAGAGAGAGAGAGAGAGAGAGATGCAGGTAATGACAGTAGCTTACAACAACATTAATGAAAGTAATAATATTATAGTTATAGTTCTGGCTACTGTGGTACAATATGTTGAAAGTATGTATTAATATCTGACAGTATACTTGTGTGACAATAGTCATATGTGTATAATAACAGTAGAAGTATGACTAATGACTAATGATGGCAGCAGCAGCAGGAGGCATCTGGCAGGACCACGGCAGCAGCACAACCACACATGTCACACTGTCCAGGCACCGCTGCGATATGAGTTATTCTGAGAGACAGTGGAGCACAAAGGCTCCGGAGAAGAAGCCGAGTTAGTGACATCCAGAATGGCCGAGTTAGCAAGATGCAGTAATAGGATGAGAGTGAGAGAGAGAGAGAGAGAGAGAGAGAGAGAGAGAGAGAGAGAGAGAGAGAGGGAGAGAGAGGGAGCCCGGTGTATTATAGGGGGTCCTCCGGCAGACTAGGCCTAAGTCAGCCTAACTAGGGGCTGGTACAGGGCAAACCTGAGCCAGCCCTAACTATAAGCTTTATCAAAGAGGAAAGTCTTAAGTCTAGTCTTAAATGTGGAGACGGTGTCTGCCTCCCGGACCGTAACAGGAAGATGATTCCACAGGAGAGGAGCCTGATAGCTGAAGGCTCTGGCTCCTGATCTGCTTTTGGAGACTTTAGGGACCACGAGTAACCCTGCGTTCTCAGAGCGCAGTGTTCTGGTGGGATAATATGGCACTATGAGCTCTCTAAGATATGACGGAGCTTGACCATTTAGAGCTTTATAAGTTAACAGTAGGATTTTAAATTCAATTCTGGATTTTACAGGGAGCCAGTGCAGAGAAGCTAAAACAGGAGAAATATGATCTCGTTTCTTAGTTCCTGTTAGTACACGAGCTGCTGCATTCTGAATTAGCTGGAGAGTTTTTAAGGACTTACTAGAGCTACCTGATAATAGAGAGTTACAGTAATCCAGCCTTGAGGTAACAAAAGCGTGGACCAATTTTTCTGCATCTTTTCGGGTCAGGATAGGCCTAATTTTCGCAATATTACGCAGATGAAAAAATGCAGTCCGTGAGGTTTGCTTTAAATGAGAATTAAAAGACAAATCTTGATCAAATATTACTCCGAGGTTTCTTACGGTAGTGCTAGAGGCCAGAGCAATGCCATCTAGAGAAACTATGTCATCAGATAAAGAGTCTCTGAGTTGTTTGGGGCCAAGAACAATAACTTCAGTTTTGTCTGAATTTAACATCAGGAAATTGGTGCTCATCCAATTTTTTATGTCTTTAAGGCAGTTATGGAGTTTAGTTAATTGATTACTTTCTTCTGGCTTCATCGATAAATACAACTGTGTATCATCCGCATAACAATGGAAATTTATAGAGTGATTTCTAATGATGTTACCTAAAGGAAGCATATATAGAGTAAATAGGATTGGTCCGAGCACAGAACCTTGCGGAACTCCAAAACAAACTTTGGTACGTAAGGATGATTCATTACGAACGTCAACAAATTGAAAACGATCAGATAAATAAGATTTAAACCAGCTTAGTGCTGAACCTTTTAGGCCAATTAAGTGATCCAGTCTCTGCAGTAGAATTTGATGGTCAATTGTGTCAAACGCCGCACTAAGATCTAATAAAACAAGAACAGAGACGAGTCCCACCAAAATCGTTTTAAGACCAGTTCTGACCGAAGATTCGCGACGAGACGAAACCGTTTTAGAGAGTTGCAAAGAAAAGTTGTGGTGATGTGAACTGGCTGTCTGAGCTCGACTCAAGCTGGCTGATGGTGTCACCTGCAATTCCTTTTGGTCAAATCACGGTGGCAGATTTTTTTGTAACATAAAGCACATCAACTGTTTCTGCAGCCAAAAGGCTGCTGGTCAAGTCAAAATGACCACAGACAGCGCATTCGCTTGCTGCAGCAGGTTCTCTGTCCCCGCCAACCATCTCTGTTTCCGTCCTCACAATGTGTAGGTGTCAGATGGTGGGTCCCTGTTGTTGCATGCTGTATGTGCTAATACCCCCTAACACACACATTCTCATTGACCGATTAACTGGGGCTGGGTATTTATTTGGCATATTTATTATGAATTCAGTCCATCTGGGCCCTATATCAGATGGCAGGAATAGTGAAAACTCTGAGTATATTAAACCTGAGATGAGGGAAACTCTGACTTTTCTGTTTCACAAAGCCAGTTCAGTGTAACCCTCAGTCAGTTACTATGGCAACATACTCTGTGAAGCAAACCTGCTGGCTCGCAGGTTTGCTTCATCTAAGCCTGAGGCTGATTGCTTGCTGAGCGTGTAGCAGGAAGGAGACACATGGGGTATTCTTTTGTGAATTAAGTCGTGAATGTTGAGGCACAGTTTATTCAGAGGCTGTTGCGTAAGGAGAAGGTAACTGGACCCTGTTTGGATGTCTCCCTGTCTATATGAAAGATATCATATGCAAGTAGGGTTGGGCAATAATACGATAATAAGGTATCCCAGGATATGTAAAAATAGCAACAGTATCAGTTTCATTACCGCCATTTAAAAAAAACCTTCTGCACATATAGGCCTATAGGAGCCTGATATAGGCTAATACTAAATATAATTTATTTAATGCCTAAATAATGAGTGCTTGTCCAGCACCTATGTAGCCTATGTGTGGATGAATTTTCAATTTAATACTACCACAATTTAAAACTAATAGTAGGCTATAATGTTTCTCTTAACTGTTGATTAGGGAGATGACATTTGATAAAGTTCTTGGATGTGACGTCGTCTTGTGACAGCTCAGACGCATCAAGCGAGTTGGTCCGAAAGGAAAAAAACACAACTTCACAACTTCTGCAAGTAGCAGCAGCAGGTCCAGTGGCCATTGGAGTGGAGGAGGGAGAGGCGCAACCCGAACCACTGAAAAAAAGACGACTCTGGGGTGATGCGGTGGCAGGTCCGGTCGGCACCATACAGGAGTGAGCAGGAGCAGAGATAACTGCCAAAATATAAATACCCAGCCCCAGTTAAACAGTCAATGAGAATGTGGGTGCGTGAGGGGGTATAAGCACATATAGCATGCAGTAACAGCGACCAACCATCTGACACCGACACACCGTGAGGAAGGAAACAGAGGTGGTGGGTGGTGACAGAGCACCAGCTACAGACTTCACTACAAGCCGACTGGCTTCAGAAACAGATGATGTGCTTTATGTTACAAAAAAACCTGCCACCGCGATTTGACTGGAGGAGTTGCAGGTGGCACCATCAGCCGGCCGAGCTCAGACAGCCAGTTCACACCACTGCAACTTTTCTTTGCAACCCTCTAAAACGGTTTTGTCTCATTGCGAATCTTTGGTCAGAACCGGTCTTGAAGCAGTTTTGGTGGGGTAAATCTCAAGAATGAAGCAATTCAGATAAAATGTCACTATTCACGATAGCGCAGCCATTCAGTGGTGTTGAACATGTGTTGAAAGTAGATTGGATGCATATATTAGTTAGAAGAGGAATTAAGGGGGTGAGGACATCTTACCCCATCTTACCCCATGTGCCGACCGTTTTCTTTACCTGCATTTTTTTTTGAGTATCATATGATAAAAACAGTCCTCAAGCACACTACTATCTCATTCTCCAAATTGACTTTATTCTTGAGGGGGGTGTCTTTCCCCACCTTACCGTATTCATTGCTGAAACAGTTCAAGCTTCACCGAATTACAATTATGTCATCGCTGGATATAACTAATAGGGGAGACTGGGGTAAGTTGAGCCAAAGGGTAAGTTGAGCCACCCCATGTTGCTAGGAAACCGTAAATAAAATTGAGCATGTGACCAAATATTTAGGAGGAAGGCATCATTTTATGGAGTCTGTGAAGGCAAAGCTGGATATGGTAAACCAAGTTTTACTTTCAAGGAGAAAGATGAGGGATTCTTCCCAAGAAGCGATGTAATTGCAAAACTCCCCAAACCTCAGAGTCCCAGCAGTTTGTATTCCCCTGCAACCTGGACAGGTGGGATACTGAGTAAAGGGGCAGGTGGGATATAGATGGAAGGAGAGTAAGATGGAGGGAGGAGTTTAGAGATGGAGGGAGGAGTTTAGAGAGGATGAAGGAGGACATATAGAGGAAGGATGATAAGAGAATGAGAGTTTCAGTTCCGAATGCTCAAATGTGTTAATCAACAAGTTCAAATTATTATAATACCTTCATTTCCACAATTGGCCCTCCTGTTAGCAAGGACAACAAACTAGGATTTACGTCAACGGATTAAGTTCACTGTTTTCTTTCCAAAAACACAGCTTTTAAGGTTCTCTTGCTAAGCGCACTTTAAGGCATTCTCAGACCTATGTTAAAATGTTTTGAAGTTGTTATATGCAATAGTAATTTAAAAAAAGATTTTAATTTGAATATGTTTAATTGTGTATTATAAATAAAAATACACGTAGATTTGAAGAAGCATCTTATTTAATTCAGTACAGACATGTATAACTGGAATATCTTAACCCAGGGAGGGAGGGAGGGAGGAGAGAAGGTAAGGTGGGGGGAAGGGGGGTAGGAGGGAGGGCGGGGGGAGGCAAGGAGGGAGATGGGTCAACTTACCCCACTCCTATGCTCAACTTACCCCAGACACGGGGTAAGTTGTGCCACAAGACCACTATTTTTGGACATGCTATATTATCAAAACAGTTATGTTTACACTCATTCTGTTTGTTTGTAGGGATGCACAACATCCTGAAATATATGCACATATATTAGTTAGCAACAAAACTATAATAGCCTTGATGTAGTGATCCTGAATATGAAAAGTGGCTCATCTTACCCCGGTCTCCCCTATCACTCATTAGGTTTTACATTTAAATTCCAGGTGTAACTTTAATGCACTAGCTGGTTTGTGTTCATTGCTGAAATTTTTGGGTAAACCATCTCTGTAGTTAGTGTTATAGTGTTATTTATTTATTTATTCATTTTAAGAGGAACCAAACAAAATACTGTAATATATTTTATCGTTAGCAGCAGCCATTTACGCGAACACAGGCAGGTGGAGCCCTTGAGACTCAGATGAGCTCCAATACAGTGCAACAAGTTCACTGAGGAATTTATTATGGATGTTTCAGTAGTTTAGTCTGTATTTTTACTATTATTTACAGTGACAGCTATTATAGTACAATTTAAGTGTTCATTAGGGGGTTAATGTGTCTTCATCATACACCAATGTATCCTATTATCTATTATCTCGTACTATGTGCAGGAAACATCACATTCTTTACTGGGACAGAAGATTTGAGGGAAAGTATTTGAAGTCAAGGGGTCTCAGGTAAGGTCTAAGAGTGGCTCATTGACACAGTGTTTACTTTTCTTTGAGATTCATAAAGATGGTTAATTTGCTACACATTCACAATATTGTTCAATGGGGCTGCATCAACCAGTTATTATAAATTATTATTGATGAAGCTGACCTTTTTGTTGATTAATGAATCATATTTAAATCTGTAAAATATCAGTTAACAGTTGAACATGTCCATCACAAGTTCCCAGAGCCCAAATTGACATCATCAAATCACTTTTTTTGTTCAACAAGTCAACAACAGTCCTAATCCCAATGATATTCAGTTAAGTATTATAGGAAACAGAAAAAAACAACAAATATTTACATTTTGGAAGCTGGAATGTTTCTTCATTAGATCAGCTATTGATTGTGGCTGAGAATAGTTACTTTATGATGCTAGTGTAACATTCAATTTTAGGAAATGATGAGACTTTGTGCATATCTTCAATGCCTTTAATGGAAACAATTTTCATCCATATCATTCAATAAGTTGCATTTTATCACCCAGATAACAACATAGATTATGATATAAATGTTATAGCATGGACAGATTGTGATTTCTTTGATTTCTTTGTCATGTTTGCATTTTGATCATTAGGAAGAAAACAACGAAAAGTGTAGGCTATGAAAGTAAAGGTCTAAGAATACACAAATGTCAGATAACAGAAATATACATAAATAAGTAGAATAAAGGGATTGTTAAACAATCAATTATTCTGATAGTGTGGTAATGATTAGCCCCAACCATCAACATAAATCTGAGTAGGTAGAGCACACTATTGTAGGTTTTACCTCAGTGAAATTAAGATTTTTTTTCACTGTCAACTTTACTAGCCGAGCAGCTCTAAAAGACTCCATGTTTAAGTCAGATTCCTCAGTGATATGCATAAATTTCATGCAGGCAATTTTGGATTGAGGCTGTAATTTAAGAACCTGACAGTATGTTTTGATTTTTTTTTTTTTTGTCAAACAACTGCAATTTTTACTAAAGTGAGATTTTAAAAGATATTGGTTCTAAATATAATTATAGTACCTGTTACTCACAAATACACATTTAGACATACTGAAAATATTATGTATAGACTCATTAATATAACTGGTCAAATGGTCTAATTTCCATGCCATTGATCAGATTAGGTTAAACACATGTTTCTTTGTAATCAACCATTCTGGTTCACCAGTCAAAAGTTTAGATGTAATATCAGGTAGTTCGTCCCCAAACATATGGCAATTCAACTCCCCACAAGTGTAATTATTTTATGACAAAATTAATTTTTCACAACAGTGATAGCAGTCACTGTCTACTGGCATTTCACATGGACGTTAGCACAGACACTATTGCTGGCTGGACAGTAACCATGACAGCAGCACAAAGAAGGATGCAGTGATGAGACTGATCTTGTGGCTTACTCCACTTGAAACTTCTGTAAATGAGGAGAAAGGCAAATAAGACACAACAAATATTTCTGCAAAGTAATTAAAATGTTTGGTGAGGTAGCAATCAATATTGCTTACGTGTGCCATCCACAGAAATGGAGGTGGTGTCAATGTTGAAGGCTGTGATGTTTGAAGCTGCACCAACCAAAACATCTGCAATCTCAGTGCCATTAGGAACATTTGTGGATGCAAATTCAAGGTCCACGGTGCTGATGATTGATCCCCTACTGCATAAGGAATTTAACACAATGTCATATTTTTATATAATTTAAAAAATATATCATTTTTATAACTATTGTAAATGATTTCCATGTATTTCCAAAAACAATTTCTTTAGATTCTTTCAACAGAACATAGGTACATTACCTGAATGCAATTACTGTCAAGAATCTGAATGAAGGGAATGCTTTTTTGTAGAGAGGTTCAAGCTGCAAAAATACAAGCAAACAAACTGTAAGTACATTTATCTGTGGCTAATTCAAATAAACACAAGAAGTTTGTGCTCTGGAGAAAGGATCAGCACTCAGTGAATAACCTCCTAAGCCCTATGATAAGCTATATCCCCTAAGGCCAGGTCTCACTGCTCCCCGCACCGACCAAATAACCTCCTTTACCTTACTTACGCATGTCTTTCTCAGCCCAAACAACACTGCAACCTTCAACCAAACCCAGGCTCCGTACATGCAAGCTCCAGGTAGAAGCAGTGCTGATACTACCTTTCCTAGCACATTCACCATACTCTATTTCACACGCTACAGAGCATAACTCCAATATAAACTAAAGTTAAAGGAGATAGATTAACTCACAGGATCAGCAAATATTGTAATTGTGTGCTTTTCCTTGTTTGAGCAGTGCTTTTTATACAACTTGTTTTTTACAATTTAATAGCATTGTTTTCTTTATGATGTCTTCAGTACACTTTTGTCCAATTTCTGTTATGACTAACACATTTCCGATCTACTGTGTGTCCTTCATAATCTACATGGACAAATGGTTCCTTTGCTTCCTCATCTTCCTATTTAGACAGCAAATGAACTGTGGGATGTTTTGAGTGTGGGACCTGCAGATGTGTGTCCTGTTCTGGGCAGCAACCTGATGACAAGGTTGGTCTCAGTCTAATCATATGATGTTGCCTTTGGTTTGTATACACAGTGGAGAACAAGAACCCAGCACCTACCTACGGTTATGGGTCATAAAGTTCCTACAATTGAAAAGGCTTAAATGAGAGATAAAGGGCTTATTCTACAATATGTAACTATAGATCTTGTGATATTGGATGGAAAAACCTGTATTTTGAAATCATTGTGTTGTTGGTAATAACCTCACTCTACATGTCAAAGAAAGGATGAGATTTACCTCTGACTTTGTCATAGCAGCTCGGTTTATGAATGCTGAAGAAGATATATTCAGCAAGTCATTTGTAAATGTCTCTCCAGCAGATCTGAAAGTAAGCCTCCGTTTTATTAATTGTTCAGTAGTAGTAGTAGCAACTGCTGTTACAGAAGTCGTCGTTGCAGCAGTTGTAGCAGTTGTAAATTGAGATGCGGTAGTTGCTGTATTTGTGGTTGTGGCTGCAGCAGTTGTGGCTGCAGCAGTTGTAGCTGCAGTAGTTGTGGCTGCAGCAGTTGTAGCTGGAGCAGTTGTGGCTGTAGCAGTTGGATTTTGGGCTGTAGTTGGTGAACTTGTTGTTGAACTTGGAGTTGCTGTAAAAACAATAAGAATGCTTGAGAGTTTAAAAATTACCCATGAACATCAGCCTACTTATTTAGTTTGGCAGATAGGTATGTTACACCACAATCAATTCAACCTGGTTTTCACATTTGGTAAGGCTGGGCAGCATCAAGGAAAAAAAACTGATGGTAGCCAAAAGACCTTTCAAGGATATAGATATATATCAACACTCTTTAGGTCTAAAAAAAATCACACATTAATCTAATTGAAATACATCACAGTCAACTTTGTAGAAACAATATTGACAGGGTATACTCTTTATCCACCCAATTATTTTACAAAGAGGACTCAAGAAATAATCCATTGCTAATTGGACCTATTGTTTTTACATGAGATCTTGAAGAATGTCGGATATTTTGTGGTGATTACTGTGAACACACACACACACACACACACACACAAAGATGACTTGGTGACAGTTTTATCGATGGCTAAATCAACATATGAACAAGTGTTTACTTACCTAAAACTTCAACACTCTTGGGATCAACACTGAGGTTGAAGGTGTTGTTGGGGTTATTCACAGCTTGTACTAAGGTGTCTACAACAGCATCATCCTGTGGGATTTCCTCTGTTTGGTTGAACTCCAGTCCCACCTCTGCTCTAGTCTTCTCAGTTCGTGTCCTTGCTACAACACGACTGCATTTAGAAATCACACACACATACACACACACAACTTAATCTTAATCAACCTAATCACGTGATATTTCCAGATATTTTTACATACATTTTTGTTATCCACACTATTCTGTTATTGAAGACCAGACACTACAATGTACTCTTAAATTCTGAGTGAAAGTGTATTGTGTAGAATGCTTTCCAGGCTTGAAATATTACCTAAATCTTAGGAGAATGGTGCGGATGAAACGCAAACCAAATCTTGCCCTGTAAATGATGTCACACTGTGAAAGGGAAATAAAATTGAGAAAAAAACAATTAACTGGAAATGTCCCCAAATGTACATATAGCAAATTAAGATAAAATATCAAAATATCATTAAAATTATGTATAAGTAAGAGACAGTACTCACTGCTGTTACAACTTGTGTTTCAAGTGTTCTGTATTGTACACTGTTTGGATTATTTAGTTCTTCCACAAAAGGTTCTTCCAAGTTTGCTGCTAGAACAACAATTGACTGGGCAACTGTGGTAACTATTACACCGTTAGTTGTAACTGAAGGACCAGTTGACCCTGTAGCTGACCCTCCTGTTAAGGGAGAAGTTAATGAAGATGCAGTAGTTGCTGTAGTTGAAGTTGTAGCAGCAGCAGTTATAGCAGCAACAGTTGTAGCTGCAACAGTTGTGGGTGCCATAGCAGTCATAGCAGTTGTAAATGAAGATGCAGCAGTTGCTGTAGTTGAGGTTGTAGCAGCAGCAGTTGTAGCAGGTGACCCAGCTGTTGCAGTTGACCCACCAATTGTAGTTGACCCATCAGTATGTGTTGACCCAGCCACTGAAGTTGACCCACCAGTTGTAGTTGATGCACCAGTATGTGTTGGCCCAACAGTTGAAATTGACACACCAGCTGTGATTAATCCATCAGTACTTGTTGGCTCAGCAGTCGTTGTTGGCTCAGCGGTTGTTGTCGGCTCAGCGGTTGTTGGTACTACGGGTATTGTTAATAAGCAGTTGATGAAAAAGAGAAATATTATTTGCTGCATTTTCAAGATTTAATATTTACTGGAGGGAAATTTAGCTCCATGTATGAAAAGTTTATTTACCCGTGACTTCAATGGAGTTAGGATCAATAGTGAGGTTGAAGGGGTTGTTGGAGTCATTCACAGCTCTTTTCAAGGTGGTTACAACCAAATCAGCCTCTGGGGTCGGTGATACCGTGGTGTTGAACTCGAGCTCCACCTCCACCTCCACGTTTCCCATGTTTGACCTTGTGTGGTAAAAGCACATCTCAGTCAATTCTTATGTTGTAAAGTTACAGCAGGTTTTCTTGACTTTTTGTTTGATCAAATGGTCCAACACTTTGAAGACTTTATTTCTATTGACCGTGTTCGTCAACCTAGTTTTTTAGTAATGACTATGCAGCGTAAGCAAGGGACTTTCAAGATGTGGAATATTACCTAAATTCCAAGACAACAGTGCGGATGAATGTCGACTCAAAGCTTTGACTGAAGATGAAGTCACACTGTAAGCAGGAAAGAAAAATGAGGAACATTAATCATAGTAATATTACAGTGTTTTTCCAAGAAAGTCAAACGTCAGGACAAAGTTACACCAGGGAGCAACAAATGTTACCTGTAACTCTAAGTGTTACTTACCGTTTCTACCACTTGTTCTTCAAGCTCTCTGTATTGTTCACTGTCTGGATCATTGAGTTCTGGTACAAACTCTTCTTCCAAGGTTGCTTTGAGAAGCACAACTTCAGTGGGAGCTGCGGTGAAGCCAGTTGTGGTTGGCTCAGCGGTTGTTGTCGGCTCAGCAGTTGTTGGTACTAGGGGTATCGTTAATAAGCAGTTGATGAAAAAGAGAAATATTATTTGCTGCATTTTCCAGATTTAATATTTACTGGAGGGAAATTTAGCTCCATGTATGAAAAGTTTACTTACCCGTGACTTCAATGGAGTTAGGATCAATAGTGAGGTTGAAGGGGTTGTTGGAGTCATTCACAGCTCTTTTCAAGGTGGTTACAACCAAATCAGCCTCTGGGGTCGGTGATGCCGTGGTGTTGAACTCGAGCTCCACCTCCACCTCCACGTTTCCCATGTTTGACCTTGCGTGGTAAAAGCACATCTCAGTCAATTCTTATGTTGTAAAATTACAGCAGGTTTTCTTGACTTTTTGTTTGATCAAATGGTCCAACACTTTGAAGGCTTTATTTCTATTGATCGTGTCCGTCAACCTAGTTTTGTTGTCATGACGATGCAGCCTAAGCAAGAGACTTTCAAGATGTGGAATATTACCTAAATTCCAAGACAATAGTGCGGATGAACGTAGACTCAAAGCTTTGACTGAAGATGAAGTCACACTGTAAGCAGGAAAGAAAAAGGAGGAACATTAAGCATAGTAATAGTACAGTGTTTTTCAAAGAAAGTCAAACAGCAGGGAAAAGTTACACCAGGGAGCAAGAAATGTTACCTGTAACTCTAAGTGTTACTTACCGTTTCTACCACTTGTTCTTCAAGCTCTCTGTATTGTTCACTGTCTGGATCATTGAGTTCTGGTACAAACTCTTCTTCCAAGGTTGCTTTGAGAAGCACAACTTCAGTGGGAGCTGCGGTGAAGCCAGTTGTGGTTGGCTCAGCGGTTGTTGTCGGCTCAGCAGTTGTTGGTACTACGGGTATCGTTAATAAGCAGTTGATGAAAAAGAGAAATATTATTTGCTGCATTTTCCAGATTTAATATTTACTGGAGGGAAATTTAGCTCCATGTATGAAAAGTTTACTTACCCGTGACTTCAATGGAGTTAGGATCAATAGTGAGGTTGAAGGGGTTGTTGGAGTCATTCACAGCTCTTTTCAAGGTGATTACAACCAAATCAGCCTCTGGGGTCAGTGATACCGTGGTGTTGAACTCGAGCTCCACCTCCACCTCCACGTTTCCCATGTTTGACCTTGTGTGGTAAAAGCACATCTCAGTCAATTATGTTGTAAAATTACAGCAGGTTTTCTTGACTTTTTGTTTGATCAAATGTTCCAACACTTTGAAGACTTCATTTCGATTGACCGTGTTCGTCAACCTAGTTTTGTTGTCATGACGATGCAGCCTAAGCAAGAGACTTTCAAGATGTGGAATATTACCTAAATTCCAAGACAATAGTGCGGATGAACGTAGACTCAAAGCTTTGACTGAAGATGAAGTCACACTGTAAGCAGGAAAGAAAAAGGAGGAACATTAATCATAGTAATATTACAGTGTTTTTCAAAGAAAGTCAAACAGCAGGGCAAAGTTACACCAGGGAGCAACAAATGTTACCTGTAACTCTAAGTGTTACTTACCGTTTCTACCACTTGTTCTTCAAGCTCTCTGTATTGTTCACTGTCTGGATCACTGAGTTCTGGTACAAACTCTTCTTCCAAGGTTGCTTTGAGAAGCACAACTTCAGTGGGAGCTGCGGTGAAGCCAGTTGTGGTTGGCTCAGCGGTTGTTGTCGGCTCAGCAGTTGTTGGTACTACGGGTATCGTTAATAAGCAGTTGATGAAAAAGAGAAATATTATTTGCTGCATTTTCCAGATTTAACATTTACTGGAGGGAAATTTAGCTCCATGTATGAAAAGTTTACTTACCCGTGACTTCAATGGAGTTAGGATCAATAGTGAGGTTGAAGGGGTTGTTGGAGTCATTCACAGCTCTTTTCAAGGTGGTTACAACCAAATCAGCCTCTGGGGTCGGTGATGCCGTGGTGTTGAACTCGAGCTCCACCTCCACCTCCACGTTTCCCATGTTTGACCTTGCGTGGTAAAAGCACATCTCAGTCAATTCTTATGTTGTAAAATTACAGCAGGTTTTCTTGACTTTTTGTTTGATCAAATGGTCCAACACTTTGAAGACTTCATTTCGATTGACCGTGTTCGTCAACCTAGTTTTGTTGTCATGACGAAGCAGCCTAAGCAAGAGACTTTCAAGATGTGGAATATTACCTAAATTCCAAGACAATAGTGCGGATGAACGTAGACTCAAAGCTTTGACTGAAGATGAAGTCACACTGTAAGCAGGAAAGAAAAAGGAGGAACATTAATCATAGTAATATTACAGTGTTTTTCAAAGAAAGTCAAACAGCAGGGCAAAGTTACACCAGGGAGCAACAAATGTTACCTGTAACTCTAAGTGTTACTTACCGTTTCTACCACTTGTTCTTCAAGCTCTCTGTATTGTTCACTGTCTGGATCATTGAGTTCTGGTACAAACTCTTCTTCCAAGGTTGCTTTGAGAAGCACAACTTCAGTGGGAGCTACGGTGAAGCCAGTTGTGGTTGGCTCAGCGGTTGTTGTCGGCTCAGCAGTTGTTGGTACTACGGGTATCGTTAATAAGCAGTTGATGAAAAAGAGAAATATTATTTGCTGCATTTTCCAGATTTAATATTTACTGGAGGGAAATTTAGCTCCATGTATGAAAAGTTTACTTACCCGTGACTTCAATGGAGTTAGGATCAATAGTGAGGTTGAAGGGGTTGTTGGAGTCATTCACAGCTCTTTTCAAGGTGGTTACAACCAAATCAGCCTCTGGGGTCGGTGATACCGTGGTGTTGAACTCGAGCTCCACCTCCACCTCCACGTTTCCCATGTTTGACCTTGCGTGGTAAAAGCACATCTCAGTCAATTCTTATGTTGTAAAATTACAGCAGGTTTTCTTGACTTTTTGTTTGATCAAATGGTCCAACACTTTGAAGGCTTTATTTCTATTGATCGTGTCCGTCAACCTAGTTTTGTTGTCATGACGATGCAGCCTAAGCAAGAGACTTTCAAGATGTGGAATATTACCTAAATTCCAAGACAATAGTGCGGATGAACGTAGACTCAAAGCTTTGACTGAAGATGAAGTCACACTGTAAGCAGGAAAGAAAAAGGAGGAACATTAATCATAGTAATATTACAGTGTTTTTCAAAGAAAGTCAAACAGCAGGGAAAAGTTACACCAGAGAGCAACAAATGTTACCTGTAACTCTAAGTGTTACTTACCGTTTCTACCACTTGTTCTTCAAGCTCTCTGTATTGTTCACTGTCTGGATCATTGAGTTCTGGTACAAACTCTTCTTCCAAGGTTGCTTTGAGAAGCACAACTTCAGTGGGAGCTGCGGTGAAGCCAGTTGTGGTTGGCTCAGCGGTTGTTGTCGGCTCAGCAGTTGTTGGTACTACGGGTATTGTTAATAAGCAGTTGATGAAAAAGAGAAATATTATTTGCTGCATTTTCCAGATTTAATATTTACTGGAGGGAAATTTAGCTCCATGTATGAAAAGTTTATTTACCCGTGACTTCAATGGAGTTAGGATCAATAGTGAGGTTGAAGGGGTTGTTGGAGTCATTCACAGCTCTTTTCAAGGTGGTTACAACCAAATCAGCCTCTGGGGTCGGTGATGCCGTGGTGTTGAACTCGAGCTCCACCTCCACCTCCACGTTTCCCATGTTTGACCTTGCGTGGTAAAAGCACATCTCAGTCAATTCTTATGTTGTAAAATTACAGCAGGTTTTCTTGACTTTTTGTTTGATCAAATGGTCCAACACTTTGAAGACTTCATTTCGATTGACCGTGTTCGTCAACCTAGTTTTGTTGTCATGACGAAGCAGCCTAAGCAAGAGACTTTCAAGATGTGGAATATTACCTAAATTCCAAGACAATAGTGCGGATGAACGTAGACTCAAAGCTTTGACTGAAGATGAAGTCACACTGTAAGCAGGAAAGAAAAATGAGGAACATTAATCATAGTAATATTACAGTGTTTTTCAAAGAAAGTCAAACAGCAGGGCAAAGTTACACCAGGGAGCAACAAATGTTACCTGTAACTCTAAGTGTTACTTACCGTTTCTACCACTTGTTCTTCAAGCTCTCTGTATTGTTCACTGTCTGGATCACTGAGTTCTGGTACAAACTCTTCTTCCAAGGTTGCTTTGAGAAGCACAACTTCAGTGGGAGCTGCGGTGAAGCCAGTTGTGGTTGGCTCAGCGGTTGTTGTCGGCTCAGCAGTTGTTGGTACTACGGATATCGTTAATAAGCAGTTGATGAAAAAGAGAAATATTATTTGCTGCATTTTCCAGATTTAATATTTACTGGAGGGAAATTTAGCTCCATGTATGAAAAGTTTACTTACCCGTGACTTCAATGGAGTTAGGATCAATAGTGAGGTTGAAGGGGTTGTTGGAGTCATTCACAGCTCTTTTCAAGGTGGTTACAACCAAATCAGCCTCTGGGGTCGGTGATACCGTGGTGTTGAACTCGAGCTCCACCTCCACCTCCACGTTTCCCATGTTTGACCTTGCGTGGTAAAAGCACATCTCAGTCAATTCTTATGTTGTAAAATTACAGCAGGTTTTCTTGACTTTTTGTTTGATCAAATGTTCCAACACTTTGAAGGCTTTATTTCTATTGATCGTGTTCGTCAACCTAGTTTTGTTGTCATGACGATGCAGCCTAAGCAAGAGACTTTCAAGATGTGGAATATTACCTAAATTCCAAGACAATAGTGCGGATGAACGTAGACTCAAAGCTTTGACTGAAGATGAAGTCACACTGTAAGCAGGAAAGAAAAATGAGGAACATTAATCATAGTAATAGTACAGTGTTTTTCAAAGAAAGTCAAACAGCAGGGCAAAGTTACACCAGGGAGCAACAAATGTTACCTGTAACTCTAAGTGTTACTTACCGTTTCTACCACTTGTTCTTCAAGCTCTCTGTATTGTTCACTGTCTGGATCACTGAGCTCTGGTACAAACTCTTCTTCCAAGGTTGCTTTGAGAAGCACAACTTCAGTGGGAGCTGCGGTGAAGCCAGTTGTGGTTGGCTCAGCGGTTGTTGTCGGCTCAGCAGTTGTTGGTACTACGGGTATTGTTAATAAGCAGTTGATGAAAAAGAGAAATATTATTTGCTGCATTTTCAAGATTTAATATTTACTGGAGGGAAATTTAGCTCCATGTATGAAAAGTTTATTTACCCGTGACTTCAATGGAGTTAGGATCAATAGTGAGGTTGAAGGGGTTGTTGGAGTCATTCACAGCTCTTTTCAAGGTGGTTACAACCAAATCAGCCTCTGGGGTCGGTGATACCGTGGTGTTGAACTCGAGCTCCACCTCCACCTCCACGTTTCCCATGTTTGACCTTGCGTGGTAAAAGCACATCTCAGTCAATTCTTATGTTGTAAAATTACAGCAGGTTTTCTTGACTTTTTGTTTGATCAAATGGTCCAACACTTTGAAGACTTCATTTCGATTGACCGTGTTCGTCAACCTAGTTTTGTTGTCATGACGATGCAGCCTAAGCAAGAGACTTTCAAGATGTGGAATATTACCTAAATTCCAAGACAATAGTGCGGATGAACGTAGACTCAAAGCCTTGACTGAAGATGAAGTCACACTGTAAGCAGGAAAGAAAAATGAGGAACATTAATCATAGTAATATTACAGTGTTTTTCAAAGAAAGTCAAACAGCAGGGCAAAGTTACACCAGGGAGCAACAAATGTTACCTGTAACTCTAAGTGTTACTTACCGTTTCTACCACTTGTTCTTCAAGCTCTCTGTATTGTTCACTGTCTGGATCATTGAGTTCTGGTACAAACTCTTCTTCCAAGGTTGCTTTGAGAAGCACAACTTCAGTGGGAGCTGCGGTGAAGCCAGTTGTGGTTGGCTCAGCGGTTGTTGTCGGCTCAGCAGTTGTTGGTACTACGGGTATCGTTAATAAGCAGTTGATGAAAAAGAGAAATATTATTTGCTGCATTTTCCAGATTTAATATTTACTGGAGGGAAATTTAGCTCCATGTATGAAAAGTTTACTTACCCGTGACTTCAATGGAGTTAGGATCAATAGTGAGGTTGAAGGGGTTGTTGGAGTCATTCACAGCTCTTTTCAAGGTGGTTACAACCAAATCAGCCTCTGGGGTCGGTGATACCGTGGTGTTGAACTCGAGCTCCACCTCCACCTCCACGTTTCCCATGTTTGACCTTGCGTGGTAAAAGCACATCTCAGTCAATTCTTATGTTGTAAAATTACAGCAGGTTTTCTTGACTTTTTGTTTGATCAAATGTTCCAACACTTTGAAGACTTCATTTCGATTGACCGTGTTCGTCAACCTAGTTTTGTTGTCATGACGATGCAGCCTAAGCAAGAGACTTTCAAGATGTGGAATATTACCTAAATTCCAAGACAATAGTGCGGATGAACGTAGACTCAAAGCTTTGACTGAAGATGAAGTCACACTGTAAGCAGGAAAGAAAAAGGAGGAACATTAATCATAGTAATATTACAGTGTTTTTCCAAGAAAGTCAAACGTCAGGACAAAGTTACACCAGGGAGCAACAAATGTTACCTGTAACTCTAAGTGTTACTTACCGTTTCTACCACTTGTTCTTCAAGCTCTCTGTATTGTTCACTGTCTGGATCATTGAGTTCTGGTACAAACTCTTCTTCCAAGGTTGCTTTGAGAAGCACAACTTCAGTGGGAGCTGCGGTGAAGCCAGTTGTGGTTGGCTCAGCGGTTGTTGTCGGCTCAGCAGTTGTTGGTACTAGGGGTATCGTTAATAAGCAGTTGATGAAAAAGAGAAATATTATTTGCTGCATTTTCCAGATTTAATATTTACTGGAGGGAAATTTAGCTCCATGTATGAAAAGTTTACTTACCCGTGACTTCAATGGAGTTAGGATCAATAGTGAGGTTGAAGGGGTTGTTGGAGTCATTCACAGCTCTTTTCAAGGTGGTTACAACCAAATCAGCCTCTGGGGTCGGTGATGCCGTGGTGTTGAACTCGAGCTCCACCTCCACCTCCACGTTTCCCATGTTTGACCTTGTGTGGTAAAAGCACATCTCAGTCAATTCTTATGTTGTAAAATTACAGCAGGTTTTCTTGACTTTTTGTTTGATCAAATGGTCCAACACTTTGAAGGCTTTATTTCTATTGATCGTGTCCGTCAACCTAGTTTTGTTGTCATGACGATGCAGCCTAAGCAAGAGACTTTCAAGATGTGGAATATTACCTAAATTCCAAGACAATAGTGCGGATGAACGTAGACTCAAAGCTTTGACTGAAGATGAAGTCACACTGTAAGCAGGAAAGAAAAAGGAGGAACATTAAGCATAGTAATAGTACAGTGTTTTTCAAAGAAAGTCAAACAGCAGGGAAAAGTTACACCAGGGAGCAAGAAATGTTACCTGTAACTCTAAGTGTTACTTACCGTTTCTACCACTTGTTCTTCAAGCTCTCTGTATTGTTCACTGTCTGGATCATTGAGTTCTGGTACAAACTCTTCTTCCAAGGTTGCTTTGAGAAGCACAACTTCAGTGGGAGCTGCGGTGAAGCCAGTTGTGGTTGGCTCAGCGGTTGTTGTCGGCTCAGCAGTTGTTGGTACTACGGGTATCGTTAATAAGCAGTTGATGAAAAAGAGAAATATTATTTGCTGCATTTTCCAGATTTAATATTTACTGGAGGGAAATTTAGCTCCATGTATGAAAAGTTTACTTACCCGTGACTTCAATGGAGTTAGGATCAATAGTGAGGTTGAAGGGGTTGTTGGAGTCATTCACAGCTCTTTTCAAGGTGATTACAACCAAATCAGCCTCTGGGGTCGGTGATACCGTGGTGTTGAACTCGAGCTCCACCTCCACCTCCACGTTTCCCATGTTTGACCTTGTGTGGTAAAAGCACATCTCAGTCAATTATGTTGTAAAATTACAGCAGGTTTTCTTGACTTTTTGTTTGATCAAATGTTCCAACACTTTGAAGACTTCATTTCGATTGACCGTGTTCGTCAACCTAGTTTTGTTGTCATGACGATGCAGCCTAAGCAAGAGACTTTCAAGATGTGGAATATTACCTAAATTCCAAGACAATAGTGCGGATGAACGTAGACTCAAAGCTTTGACTGAAGATGAAGTCACACTGTAAGCAGGAAAGAAAAAGGAGGAACATTAATCATAGTAATATTACAGTGTTTTTCAAAGAAAGTCAAACAGCAGGGCAAAGTTACACCAGGGAGCAACAAATGTTACCTGTAACTCTAAGTGTTACTTACCGTTTCTACCACTTGTTCTTCAAGCTCTCTGTATTGTTCACTGTCTGGATCATTGAGTTCTGGTACAAACTCTTCTTCCAAGGTTGCTTTGAGAAGCACAACTTCAGTGGGAGCTACGGTGAAGCCAGTTGTGGTTGGCTCAGCGGTTGTTGTCGGCTCAGCAGTTGTTGGTACTACGGGTATCGTTAATAAGCAGTTGATGAAAAAGAGAAATATTATTTGCTGCATTTTCCAGATTTAATATTTACTGGAGGGAAATTTAGCTCCATGTATGAAAAGTTTACTTACCCGTGACTTCAATGGAGTTAGGATCAATAGTGAGGTTGAAGGGGTTGTTGGAGTCATTCACAGCTCTTTTCAAGGTGGTTACAACCAAATCAGCCTCTGGGGTCGGTGATACCGTGGTGTTGAACTCGAGCTCCACCTCCACCTCCACGTTTCCCATGTTTGACCTTGCGTGGTAAAAGCACATCTCAGTCAATTCTTATGTTGTAAAATTACAGCAGGTTTTCTTGACTTTTTGTTTGATCAAATGGTCCAACACTTTGAAGGCTTTATTTCTATTGATCGTGTCCGTCAACCTAGTTTTGTTGTCATGACGATGCAGCCTAAGCAAGAGACTTTCAAGATGTGGAATATTACCTAAATTCCAAGACAATAGTGCGGATGAACGTAGACTCAAAGCTTTGACTGAAGATGAAGTCACACTGTAAGCAGGAAAGAAAAAGGAGGAACATTAATCATAGTAATATTACAGTGTTTTTCAAAGAAAGTCAAACAGCAGGGAAAAGTTACACCAGAGAGCAACAAATGTTACCTGTAACTCTAAGTGTTACTTACCGTTTCTACCACTTGTTCTTCAAGCTCTCTGTATTGTTCACTGTCTGGATCATTGAGTTCTGGTACAAACTCTTCTTCCAAGGTTGCTTTGAGAAGCACAACTTCAGTGGGAGCTGCGGTGAAGCCAGTTGTGGTTGGCTCAGCGGTTGTTGTCGGCTCAGCAGTTGTTGGTACTACGGGTATTGTTAATAAGCAGTTGATGAAAAAGAGAAATATTATTTGCTGCATTTTCAAGATTTAATATTTACTGGAGGGAAATTTAGCTCCATGTATGAAAAGTTTATTTACCCGTGACTTCAATGGAGTTAGGATCAATAGTGAGGTTGAAGGGGTTGTTGGAGTCATTCACAGCTCTTTTCAAGGTGGTTACAACCAAATCAGCCTCTGGGGTCGGTGATGCCGTGGTGTTGAACTCGAGCTCCACCTCCACCTCCACGTTTCCCATGTTTGACCTTGCGTGGTAAAAGCACATCTCAGTCAATTCTTATGTTGTAAAATTACAGCAGGTTTTCTTGACTTTTTGTTTGATCAAATGGTCCAACACTTTGAAGACTTCATTTCGATTGACCGTGTTCGTCAACCTAGTTTTGTTGTCATGACGAAGCAGCCTAAGCAAGAGACTTTCAAGATGTGGAATATTACCTAAATTCCAAGACAATAGTGCGGATGAACGTAGACTCAAAGCTTTGACTGAAGATGAAGTCACACTGTAAGCAGGAAAGAAAAATGAGGAACATTAATCATAGTAATATTACAGTGTTTTTCAAAGAAAGTCAAACAGCAGGGCAAAGTTACACCAGGGAGCAACAAATGTTACCTGTAACTCTAAGTGTTACTTACCGTTTCTACCACTTGTTCTTCAAGCTCTCTGTATTGTTCACTGTCTGGATCACTGAGTTCTGGTACAAACTCTTCTTCCAAGGTTGCTTTGAGAAGCACAACTTCAGTGGGAGCTGCGGTGAAGCCAGTTGTGGTTGGCTCAGCGGTTGTTGTCGGCTCAGCAGTTGTTGGTACTACGGATATCGTTAATAAGCAGTTGATGAAAAAGAGAAATATTATTTGCTGCATTTTCCAGATTTAATATTTACTGGAGGGAAATTTAGCTCCATGTATGAAAAGTTTACTTACCCGTGACTTCAATGGAGTTAGGATCAATAGTGAGGTTGAAGGGGTTGTTGGAGTCATTCACAGCTCTTTTCAAGGTGGTTACAACCAAATCAGCCTCTGGGGTCGGTGATACCGTGGTGTTGAACTCGAGCTCCACCTCCACCTCCACGTTTCCCATGTTTGACCTTGCGTGGTAAAAGCACATCTCAGTCAATTCTTATGTTGTAAAATTACAGCAGGTTTTCTTGACTTTTTGTTTGATCAAATGTTCCAACACTTTGAAGGCTTTATTTCGATTGACCGTGTTCGTCAACCTAGTTTTGTTGTCATGACGATGCAGCCTAAGCAAGAGACTTTCAAGATGTGGAATATTACCTAAATTCCAAGACAATAGTGCGGATGAACGTAGACTCAAAGCTTTGACTGAAGATGAAGTCACACTGTAAGCAGGAAAGAAAAAGGAGGAACATTAATCATAGTAATATTACAGTGTTTTTCCAAGAAAGTCAAACGTCAGGACAAAGTTACACCAGGGAGCAACAAATGTTACCTGTAACTCTAAGTGTTACTTACCGTTTCTACCACTTGTTCTTCAAGCTCTCTGTATTGTTCACTGTCTGGATCATTGAGTTCTGGTACAAACTCTTCTTCCAAGGTTGCTTTGAGAAGCACAACTTCAGTGGGAGCTGCGGTGAAGCCAGTTGTGGTTGGCTCAGCGGTTGTTGTCGGCTCAGCAGTTGTTGGTACTAGGGGTATCGTTAATAAGCAGTTGATGAAAAAGAGAAATATTATTTGCTGCATTTTCCAGATTTAATATTTACTGGAGGGAAATTTAGCTCCATGTATGAAAAGTTTACTTACCCGTGACTTCAATGGAGTTAGGATCAATAGTGAGGTTGAAGGGGTTGTTGGAGTCATTCACAGCTCTTTTCAAGGTGGTTACAACCAAATCAGCCTCTGGGGTCGGTGATGCCGTGGTGTTGAACTCGAGCTCCACCTCCACCTCCACGTTTCCCATGTTTGACCTTGTGTGGTAAAAGTACATCTCAGTCAATTCTTATGTTGTAAAATTACAGCAGGTTTTCTTGACTTTTTGTTTGATCAAATGGTCCAACACTTTGAAGGCTTTATTTCTATTGATCGTGTCCGTCAACCTAGTTTTGTTGTCATGACGATGCAGCCTAAGCAAGAGACTTTCAAGATGTGGAATATTACCTAAATTCCAAGACAATAGTGCGGATGAACGTAGACTCAAAGCTTTGACTGAAGATGAAGTCACACTGTAAGCAGGAAAGAAAAAGGAGGAACATTAAGCATAGTAATAGTACAGTGTTTTTCAAAGAAAGTCAAACAGCAGGGAAAAGTTACACCAGGGAGCAAGAAATGTTACCTGTAACTCTAAGTGTTACTTACCGTTTCTACCACTTGTTCTTCAAGCTCTCTGTATTGTTCACTGTCTGGATCATTGAGTTCTGGTACAAACTCTTCTTCCAAGGTTGCTTTGAGAAGCACAACTTCAGTGGGAGCTGCGGTGAAGCCAGTTGTGGTTGGCTCAGCGGTTGTTGTCGGCTCAGCAGTTGTTGGTACTACGGGTATCGTTAATAAGCAGTTGATGAAAAAGAGAAATATTATTTGCTGCATTTTCCAGATTTAATATTTACTGGAGGGAAATTTAGCTCCATGTATGAAAAGTTTACTTACCCGTGACTTCAATGGAGTTAGGATCAATAGTGAGGTTGAAGGGGTTGTTGGAGTCATTCACAGCTCTTTTCAAGGTGATTACAACCAAATCAGCCTCTGGGGTCGGTGATACCGTGGTGTTGAACTCGAGCTCCACCTCCACCTCCACGTTTCCCATGTTTGACCTTGTGTGGTAAAAGCACATCTCAGTCAATTATGTTGTAAAATTACAGCAGGTTTTCTTGACTTTTTGTTTGATCAAATGTTCCAACACTTTGAAGACTTCATTTCGATTGACCGTGTTCGTCAACCTAGTTTTGTTGTCATGACGATGCAGCCTAAGCAAGAGACTTTCAAGATGTGGAATATTACCTAAATTCCAAGACAATAGTGCGGATGAACGTAGACTCAAAGCTTTGACTGAAGATGAAGTCACACTGTAAGCAGGAAAGAAAAAGGAGGAACATTAATCATAGTAATATTACAGTGTTTTTCAAAGAAAGTCAAACAGCAGGGCAAAGTTACACCAGGGAGCAACAAATGTTACCTGTAACTCTAAGTGTTACTTACCGTTTCTACCACTTGTTCTTCAAGCTCTCTGTATTGTTCACTGTCTGGATCACTGAGTTCTGGTACAAACTCTTCTTCCAAGGTTGCTTTGAGAAGCACAACTTCAGTGGGAGCTGCGGTGAAGCCAGTTGTGGTTGGCTCAGCGGTTGTTGTCGGCTCGGCAGTTGTTGGTACTACGGGTATCGTTAATAAGCAGTTGATGAAAAAGAGAAATATTATTTGCTGCATTTTCCAGATTTAACATTTACTGGAGGGAAATTTAGCTCCATGTATGAAAAGTTTACTTACCCGTGACTTCAATGGAGTTAGGATCAATAGTGAGGTTGAAGGGGTTGTTGGAGTCATTCACAGCTCTTTTCAAGGTGGTTACAACCAAATCAGCCTCTGGGGTCGGTGATGCCGTGGTGTTGAACTCGAGCTCCACCTCCACCTCCACGTTTCCCATGTTTGACCTTGCGTGGTAAAAGCACATCTCAGTCGATTCTTATGTTGTAAAATTACAGCAGGTTTTCTTGACTTTTTGTTTGATCAAATGGTCCAACACTTTGAAGACTTCATTTCGATTGACCGTGTTCGTCAACCTAGTTTTGTTGTCATGACGATGCAGCCTAAGCAAGAGACTTTCAAGATGTGGAATATTACCTAAATTCCAAGACAATAGTGCGGATGAACGTAGACTCAAAGCTTTGACTGAAGATGAAGTCACACTGTAAGCAGGAAAGAAAAAGGAGGAACATTAATCATAGTAATATTACAGTGTTTTTCAAAGAAAGTCAAACAGCAGGGCAAAGTTACACCAGGGAGCAACAAATGTTACCTGTAACTCTAAGTGTTACTTACCGTTTCTACCACTTGTTCTTCAAGCTCTCTGTATTGTTCACTGTCTGGATCATTGAGTTCTGGTACAAACTCTTCTTCCAAGGTTGCTTTGAGAAGCACAACTTCAGTGGGAGCTACGGTGAAGCCAGTTGTGGTTGGCTCAGCGGTTGTTGTCGGCTCAGCAGTTGTTGGTACTACGGGTATCGTTAATAAGCAGTTGATGAAAAAGAGAAATATTATTTGCTGCATTTTCCAGATTTAATATTTACTGGAGGGAAATTTAGCTCCATGTATGAAAAGTTTACTTACCCGTGACTTCAATGGAGTTAGGATCAATAGTGAGGTTGAAGGGGTTGTTGGAGTCATTCACAGCTCTTTTCAAGGTGGTTACAACCAAATCAGCCTCTGGGGTCGGTGATACCGTGGTGTTGAACTCGAGCTCCACCTCCACCTCCACGTTTCCCATGTTTGACCTTGCGTGGTAAAAGCACATCTCAGTCAATTCTTATGTTGTAAAATTACAGCAGGTTTTCTTGACTTTTTGTTTGATCAAATGGTCCAACACTTTGAAGGCTTTATTTCTATTGATCGTGTCCGTCAACCTAGTTTTGTTGTCATGACGATGCAGCCTAAGCAAGAGACTTTCAAGATGTGGAATATTACCTAAATTCCAAGACAATAGTGCGGATGAACGTAGACTCAAAGCTTTGACTGAAGATGAAGTCACACTGTAAGCAGGAAAGAAAAAGGAGGAACATTAATCATAGTAATATTACAGTGTTTTTCAAAGAAAGTCAAACAGCAGGGAAAAGTTACACCAGAGAGCAACAAATGTTACCTGTAACTCTAAGTGTTACTTACCGTTTCTACCACTTGTTCTTCAAGCTCTCTGTATTGTTCACTGTCTGGATCATTGAGTTCTGGTACAAACTCTTCTTCCAAGGTTGCTTTGAGAAGCACAACTTCAGTGGGAGCTGCGGTGAAGCCAGTTGTGGTTGGCTCAGCGGTTGTTGTCGGCTCAGCAGTTGTTGGTACTACGGGTATTGTTAATAAGCAGTTGATGAAAAAGAGAAATATTATTTGCTGCATTTTCAAGATTTAATATTTACTGGAGGGAAATTTAGCTCCATGTATGAAAAGTTTATTTACCCGTGACTTCAATGGAGTTAGGATCAATAGTGAGGTTGAAGGGGTTGTTGGAGTCATTCACAGCTCTTTTCAAGGTGGTTACAACCAAATCAGCCTCTGGGGTCGGTGATGCCGTGGTGTTGAACTCGAGCTCCACCTCCACCTCCACGTTTCCCATGTTTGACCTTGCGTGGTAAAAGCACATCTCAGTCAATTCTTATGTTGTAAAATTACAGCAGGTTTTCTTGACTTTTTGTTTGATCAAATGGTCCAACACTTTGAAGACTTCATTTCGATTGACCGTGTTCGTCAACCTAGTTTTGTTGTCATGACGAAGCAGCCTAAGCAAGAGACTTTCAAGATGTGGAATATTACCTAAATTCCAAGACAATAGTGCGGATGAACGTAGACTCAAAGCTTTGACTGAAGATGAAGTCACACTGTAAGCAGGAAAGAAAAATGAGGAACATTAATCATAGTAATATTACAGTGTTTTTCAAAGAAAGTCAAACAGCAGGGCAAAGTTACACCAGGGAGCAACAAATGTTACCTGTAACTCTAAGTGTTACTTACCGTTTCTACCACTTGTTCTTCAAGCTCTCTGTATTGTTCACTGTCTGGATCACTGAGTTCTGGTACAAACTCTTCTTCCAAGGTTGCTTTGAGAAGCACAACTTCAGTGGGAGCTGCGGTGAAGCCAGTTGTGGTTGGCTCAGCGGTTGTTGTCGGCTCAGCAGTTGTTGGTACTACGGATATCGTTAATAAGCAGTTGATGAAAAAGAGAAATATTATTTGCTGCATTTTCCAGATTTAATATTTACTGGAGGGAAATTTAGCTCCATGTATGAAAAGTTTACTTACCCGTGACTTCAATGGAGTTAGGATCAATAGTGAGGTTGAAGGGGTTGTTGGAGTCATTCACAGCTCTTTTCAAGGTGGTTACAACCAAATCAGCCTCTGGGGTCGGTGATACCGTGGTGTTGAACTCGAGCTCCACCTCCACCTCCACGTTTCCCATGTTTGACCTTGCGTGGTAAAAGCACATCTCAGTCAATTCTTATGTTGTAAAATTACAGCAGGTTTTCTTGACTTTTTGTTTGATCAAATGTTCCAACACTTTGAAGGCTTTATTTCTATTGATCGTGTTCGTCAACCTAGTTTTGTTGTCATGACGATGCAGCCTAAGCAAGAGACTTTCAAGATGTGGAATATTACCTAAATTCCAAGACAATAGTGCGGATGAACGTAGACTCAAAGCTTTGACTGAAGATGAAGTCACACTGTAAGCAGGAAAGAAAAAGGAGGAACATTAAGCATAGTAATAGTACAGTGTTTTTCAAAGAAAGTCAAACAGCAGGGCAAAGTTACACCAGGGAGCAACAAATGTTACCTGTAACTCTAAGTGTTACTTACCGTTTCTACCACTTGTTCTTCAAGCTCTCTGTATTGTTCACTGTCTGGATCACTGAGCTCTGGTACAAACTCTTCTTCCAAGGTTGCTTTGAGAAGCACAACTTCAGTGGGAGCTGCGGTGAAGCCAGTTGTGGTTGGCTCAGCGGTTGTTGTCGGCTCAGCAGTTGTTGGTACTACGGGTATTGTTAATAAGCAGTTGATGAAAAAGAGAAATATTATTTGCTGCATTTTCAAGATTTAATATTTACTGGAGGGAAATTTAGCTCCATGTATGAAAAGTTTATTTACCCGTGACTTCAATGGAGTTAGGATCAATAGTGAGGTTGAAGGGGTTGTTGGAGTCATTCACAGCTCTTTTCAAGGTGGTTACAACCAAATCAGCCTCTGGGGTCGGTGATACCGTGGTGTTGAACTCGAGCTCCACCTCCACCTCCACGTTTCCCATGTTTGACCTTGCGTGGTAAAAGCACATCTCAGTCAATTCTTATGTTGTAAAATTACAGCAGGTTTTCTTGACTTTTTGTTTGATCAAATGGTCCAACACTTTGAAGACTTCATTTCGATTGACCGTGTTCGTCAACCTAGTTTTGTTGTCATGACGATGCAGCCTAAGCAAGAGACTTTCAAGATGTGGAATATTACCTAAATTCCAAGACAATAGTGCGGATGAACGTAGACTCAAAGCCTTGACTGAAGATGAAGTCACACTGTAAGCAGGAAAGAAAAATGAGGAACATTAATCATAGTAATATTACAGTGTTTTTCAAAGAAAGTCAAACAGCAGGGCAAAGTTACACCAGGGAGCAACAAATGTTACCTGTAACTCTAAGTGTTACTTACCGTTTCTACCACTTGTTCTTCAAGCTCTCTGTATTGTTCACTGTCTGGATCATTGAGTTCTGGTACAAACTCTTCTTCCAAGGTTGCTTTGAGAAGCACAACTTCAGTGGGAGCTGCGGTGAAGCCAGTTGTGGTTGGCTCAGCGGTTGTTGTCGGCTCAGCAGTTGTTGGTACTACGGGTATCGTTAATAAGCAGTTGATGAAAAAGAGAAATATTATTTGCTGCATTTTCCAGATTTAATATTTACTGGAGGGAAATTTAGCTCCATGTATGAAAAGTTTACTTACCCGTGACTTCAATGGAGTTAGGATCAATAGTGAGGTTGAAGGGGTTGTTGGAGTCATTCACAGCTCTTTTCAAGGTGGTTACAACCAAATCAGCCTCTGGGGTCGGTGATACCGTGGTGTTGAACTCGAGCTCCACCTCCACCTCCACGTTTCCCATGTTTGACCTTGCGTGGTAAAAGCACATCTCAGTCAATTCTTATGTTGTAAAATTACAGCAGGTTTTCTTGACTTTTTGTTTGATCAAATGTTCCAACACTTTGAAGACTTCATTTCGATTGACCGTGTTCGTCAACCTAGTTTTGTTGTCATGACGATGCAGCCTAAGCAAGAGACTTTCAAGATGTGGAATATTACCTAAATTCCAAGACAATAGTGCGGATGAACGTAGACTCAAAGCTTTGACTGAAGATGAAGTCACACTGTAAGCAGGAAAGAAAAAGGAGGAACATTAATCATAGTAATATTACAGTGTTTTTCCAAGAAAGTCAAACGTCAGGACAAAGTTACACCAGGGAGCAACAAATGTTACCTGTAACTCTAAGTGTTACTTACCGTTTCTACCACTTGTTCTTCAAGCTCTCTGTATTGTTCACTGTCTGGATCATTGAGTTCTGGTACAAACTCTTCTTCCAAGGTTGCTTTGAGAAGCACAACTTCAGTGGGAGCTGCGGTGAAGCCAGTTGTGGTTGGCTCAGCGGTTGTTGTCGGCTCAGCAGTTGTTGGTACTACGGGTATCGTTAATAAGCAGTTGATGAAAAAGAGAAATATTATTTGCTGCATTTTCCAGATTTAATATTTACTGGAGGGAAATTTAGCTCCATGTATGAAAAGTTTACTTACCCGTGACTTCAATGGAGTTAGGATCAATAGTGAGGTTGAAGGGGTTGTTGGAGTCATTCACAGCTCTTTTCAAGGTGGTTACAACCAAATCAGCCTCTGGGGTCGGTGATGCCGTGGTGTTGAACTCGAGCTCCACCTCCACCTCCACGTTTCCCATGTTTGACCTTGTGTGGTAAAAGCACATCTCAGTCAATTCTTATGTTGTAAAATTACAGCAGGTTTTCTTGACTTTTTGTTTGATCAAATGGTCCAACACTTTGAAGGCTTTATTTCTATTGATCGTGTCCGTCAACCTAGTTTTGTTGTCATGACGATGCAGCCTAAGCAAGAGACTTTCAAGATGTGGAATATTACCTAAATTCCAAGACAATAGTGCGGATGAACGTAGACTCAAAGCTTTGACTGAAGATGAAGTCACACTGTAAGCAGGAAAGAAAAAGGAGGAACATTAAGCATAGTAATAGTACAGTGTTTTTCAAAGAAAGTCAAACAGCAGGGAAAAGTTACACCAGGGAGCAAGAAATGTTACCTGTAACTCTAAGTGTTACTTACCGTTTCTACCACTTGTTCTTCAAGCTCTCTGTATTGTTCACTGTCTGGATCATTGAGTTCTGGTACAAACTCTTCTTCCAAGGTTGCTTTGAGAAGCACAACTTCAGTGGGAGCTGCGGTGAAGCCAGTTGTGGTTGGCTCAGCGGTTGTTGTCGGCTCAGCAGTTGTTGGTACTACGGGTATCGTTAATAAGCAGTTGATGAAAAAGAGAAATATTATTTGCTGCATTTTCCAGATTTAATATTTACTGGAGGGAAATTTAGCTCCATGTATGAAAAGTTTACTTACCCGTGACTTCAATGGAGTTAGGATCAATAGTGAGGTTGAAGGGGTTGTTGGAGTCATTCACAGCTCTTTTCAAGGTGATTACAACCAAATCAGCCTCTGGGGTCGGTGATACCGTGGTGTTGAACTCGAGCTCCACCTCCACCTCCACGTTTCCCATGTTTGACCTTGTGTGGTAAAAGCACATCTCAGTCAATTATGTTGTAAAATTACAGCAGGTTTTCTTGACTTTTTGTTTGATCAAATGTTCCAACACTTTGAAGACTTCATTTCGATTGACCGTGTTCGTCAACCTAGTTTTGTTGTCATGACGATGCAGCCTAAGCAAGAGACTTTCAAGATGTGGAATATTACCTAAATTCCAAGACAATAGTGCGGATGAACGTAGACTCAAAGCTTTGACTGAAGATGAAGTCACACTGTAAGCAGGAAAGAAAAAGGAGGAACATTAATCATAGTAATATTACAGTGTTTTTCAAAGAAAGTCAAACAGCAGGGCAAAGTTACACCAGGGAGCAACAAATGTTACCTGTAACTCTAAGTGTTACTTACCGTTTCTACCACTTGTTCTTCAAGCTCTCTGTATTGTTCACTGTCTGGATCACTGAGTTCTGGTACAAACTCTTCTTCCAAGGTTGCTTTGAGAAGCACAACTTCAGTGGGAGCTGCGGTGAAGCCAGTTGTGGTTGGCTCAGCGGTTGTTGGTACTACGGGTATCGTTAATAAGCAGTTGATGAAAAAGAGAAATATTATTTGCTGCATTTTCCAGATTTAATATTTACTGGAGGGAAATTTAGCTCCATGTATGAAAAGTTTACTTACCCGTGACTTCAATGGAGTTAGGATCAATAGTGAGGTTGAAGGGGTTGTTGGAGTCATTCACAGCTCTTTTCAAGGTGGTTACAACCAAATCAGCCTCTGGGGTCGGTGATACCGTGGTGTTGAACTCGAGCTCCACCTCCACCTCCACGTTTCCCATGTTTGACCTTGCGTGGTAAAAGCACATCTCAGTCAATTCTTATGTTGTAAAATTACAGCAGGTTTTCTTGACTTTTTGTTTGATCAAATGTTCCAACACTTTGAAGGCTTTATTTCGATTGACCGTGTTCGTCAACCTAGTTTTGTTGTCATGACGATGCAGCCTAAGCAAGAGACTTTCAAGATGTGGAATATTACCTAAATTCCAAGACAATAGTGCGGATGAACGTAGACTCAAAGCTTTGACTGAAGATGAAGTCACACTGTAAGCAGGAAAGAAAAATGAGGAACATTAATCATAGTAATATTACAGTGTTTTTCAAAGAAAGTCAAACAGCAGGGCAAAGTTACACCAGGGAGCAACAAATGTTACCTGTAACTCTAAGTGTTACTTACCGTTTCTACCACTTGTTCTTCAAGCTCTCTGTATTGTTCACTGTCTGGATCATTGAGTTCTGGTACAAACTCTTCTTCCAAGGTTGCTTTGAGAAGCACAACTTCAGTGGGAGCTGCGGTGAAGCCAGTTGTGGTTGGCTCAGCGGTTGTTGTCGGCTCAGCAGTTGTTGGTACTACGGGTATTGTTAATAAGCAGTTGATGAAAAAGAGAAATATTATTTGCTGCATTTTCCAGATTTAATATTTACTGGAGGGAAATTTAGCTCCATGTATGAAAAGTTTACTTACCCGTGACTTCAATGGAGTTAGGATCAATAGTGAGGTTGAAGGGGTTGTTGGAGTCATTCACAGCTCTTTTCAAGGTGGTTACAACCAAATCAGCCTCTGGGGTCGGTGATACCGTGGTGTTGAACTCGAGCTCCACCTCCACCTCCACGTTTCCCATGTTTGACCTTGTGTGGTAAAAGCACATCTCAGTCAATTATGTTGTAAAATAACAGCAGGTTTTCTTGACTTTTTGTTTGATCAAATGGTCCAACACTTTGAAGGCTTTATTTCTATTGATCGTGTTCGTCAACCTAGTTTTGTTGTCATGACGATGCAGCCTAAGCAAGAGACTTTCAAGATGTGGAATATTACCTAAATTCCAAGACAATAGTGCGGATGAACGTAGACTCAAAGCTTTGACTGAAGATGAAGTCACACTGTAAGCAGGAAAGAAAAATGAGGAACATTAATCATAGTAATAGTACAGTGTTTTTCAAAGAAAGTCAAACAGCAGGGCAAAGTTACACCAGGGAGCAACAAATGTTACCTGTAACTCTAAGTGTTACTTACCGTTTCTACCACTTGTTCTTCAAGCTCTCTGTATTGTTCACTGTCTGGATCACTGAGCTCTGGTACAAACTCTTCTTCCAAGGTTGCTTTGAGAAGCACAACTTCAGTGGGAGCTGCGGTGAAGCCAGTTGTGGTTGGCTCAGCGGTTGTTGTCGGCTCAGCAGTTGTTGGTACTACGGGTATTGTTAATAAGCAGTTGATGAAAAAGAGAAATATTATTTGCTGCATTTTCAAGATTTAATATTTACTGGAGGGAAATTTAGCTCCATGTATGAAAAGTTTATTTACCCGTGACTTCAATGGAGTTAGGATCAATAGTGAGGTTGAAGGGGTTGTTGGAGTCATTCACAGCTCTTTTCAAGGTGGTTACAACCAAATCAGCCTCTGGGGTCGGTGATACCGTGGTGTTGAACTCGAGCTCCACCTCCACCTCCACGTTTCCCATGTTTGACCTTGCGTGGTAAAAGCACATCTCAGTCAATTCTTATGTTGTAAAATTACAGCAGGTTTTCTTGACTTTTTGTTTGATCAAATGGTCCAACACTTTGAAGACTTCATTTCGATTGACCGTGTTCGTCAACCTAGTTTTGTTGTCATGACGATGCAGCCTAAGCAAGAGACTTTCAAGATGTGGAATATTACCTAAATTCCAAGACAATAGTGCGGATGAACGTAGACTCAAAGCTTTGACTGAAGATGAAGTCACACTGTAAGCAGGAAAGAAAAATGAGGAACATTAATCATAGTAATATTACAGTGTTTTTCAAAGAAAGTCAAACAGCAGGGCAAAGTTACACCAGGGAGCAACAAATGTTACCTGTAACTCTAAGTGTTACTTACCGTTTCTACCACTTGTTCTTCAAGCTCTCTGTATTGTTCACTGTCTGGATCATTGAGTTCTGGTACAAACTCTTCTTCCAAGGTTGCTTTGAGAAGCACAACTTCAGTGGGAGCTGCCGTGAAGCCAGTTGTGGTTGGCTCAGCGGTTGTTGTCGGCTCAGCAGTTGTTGGTACTACGGGTATCGTTAATAAGCAGTTGATGAAAAAGAGAAATATTATTTGCTGCATTTTCCAGATTTAATATTTACTGGAGGGAAATTTAGCTCCATGTATGAAAAGTTTACTTACCCGTGACTTCAATGGAGTTAGGATCAATAGTGAGGTTGAAGGGGTTGTTGGAGTCATTCACAGCTCTTTTCAAGGTGGTTACAACCAAATCAGCCTCTGGGGTCGGTGATACCGTGGTGTTGAACTCGAGCTCCACCTCCACCTCCACGTTTCCCATGTTTGACCTTGCGTGGTAAAAGCACATCTCAGTCAATTCTTATGTTGTAAAATTACAGCAGGTTTTCTTGACTTTTTGTTTGATCAAATGGTCCAACACTTTGAAGGCTTTATTTCTATTGATCGTGTCCGTCAACCTAGTTTTGTTGTCATGACGATGCAGCCTAAGCAAGAGACTTTCAAGATGTGGAATATTACCTAAATTCCAAGACAATAGTGCGGATGAACGTAGACTCAAAGCTTTGACTGAAGATGAAGTCACACTGTAAGCAGGAAAGAAAAAGGAGGAACATTAATCATAGTAATATTACAGTGTTTTTCAAAGAAAGTCAAACAGCAGGGAAAAGTTACACCAGAGAGCAACAAATGTTACCTGTAACTCTAAGTGTTACTTACCGTTTCTACCACTTGTTCTTCAAGCTCTCTGTATTGTTCACTGTCTGGATCATTGAGTTCTGGTACAAACTCTTCTTCCAAGGTTGCTTTGAGAAGCACAACTTCAGTGGGAGCTGCGGTGAAGCCAGTTGTGGTTGGCTCAGCGGTTGTTGTCGGCTCAGCAGTTGTTGGTACTACGGGTATTGTTAATAAGCAGTTGATGAAAAAGAGAAATATTATTTGCTGCATTTTCAAGATTTAATATTTACTGGAGGGAAATTTAGCTCCATGTATGAAAAGTTTATTTACCCGTGACTTCAATGGAGTTAGGATCAATAGTGAGGTTGAAGGGGTTGTTGGAGTCATTCACAGCTCTTTTCAAGGTGGTTACAACCAAATCAGCCTCTGGGGTCGGTGATGCCGTGGTGTTGAACTCGAGCTCCACCTCCACCTCCACGTTTCCCATGTTTGACCTTGCGTGGTAAAAGCACATCTCAGTCAATTCTTATGTTGTAAAATTACAGCAGGTTTTCTTGACTTTTTGTTTGATCAAATGGTCCAACACTTTGAAGACTTCATTTCGATTGACCGTGTTCGTCAACCTAGTTTTGTTGTCATGACGAAGCAGCCTAAGCAAGAGACTTTCAAGATGTGGAATATTACCTAAATTCCAAGACAATAGTGCGGATGAACGTAGACTCAAAGCTTTGACTGAAGATGAAGTCACACTGTAAGCAGGAAAGAAAAATGAGGAACATTAATCATAGTAATATTACAGTGTTTTTCAAAGAAAGTCAAACAGCAGGGCAAAGTTACACCAGGGAGCAACAAATGTTACCTGTAACTCTAAGTGTTACTTACCGTTTCTACCACTTGTTCTTCAAGCTCTCTGTATTGTTCACTGTCTGGATCACTGAGTTCTGGTACAAACTCTTCTTCCAAGGTTGCTTTGAGAAGCACAACTTCAGTGGGAGCTGCGGTGAAGCCAGTTGTGGTTGGCTCAGCGGTTGTTGTCGGCTCAGCAGTTGTTGGTACTACGGATATCGTTAATAAGCAGTTGATGAAAAAGAGAAATATTATTTGCTGCATTTTCCAGATTTAATATTTACTGGAGGGAAATTTAGCTCCATGTATGAAAAGTTTACTTACCCGTGACTTCAATGGAGTTAGGATCAATAGTGAGGTTGAAGGGGTTGTTGGAGTCATTCACAGCTCTTTTCAAGGTGGTTACAACCAAATCAGCCTCTGGGGTCGGTGATACCGTGGTGTTGAACTCGAGCTCCACCTCCACCTCCACGTTTCCCATGTTTGACCTTGCGTGGTAAAAGCACATCTCAGTCAATTCTTATGTTGTAAAATTACAGCAGGTTTTCTTGACTTTTTGTTTGATCAAATGTTCCAACACTTTGAAGGCTTTATTTCGATTGACCGTGTTCGTCAACCTAGTTTTGTTGTCATGACGATGCAGCCTAAGCAAGAGACTTTCAAGATGTGGAATATTACCTAAATTCCAAGACAATAGTGCGGATGAACGTAGACTCAAAGCTTTGACTGAAGATGAAGTCACACTGTAAGCAGGAAAGAAAAATGAGGAACATTAATCATAGTAATATTACAGTGTTTTTCAAAGAAAGTCAAACAGCAGGGCAAAGTTACACCAGGGAGCAACAAATGTTACCTGTAACTCTAAGTGTTACTTACTGTTTCTACCACTTGTTCTTCAAGCTCTCTGTATTGTTCACTGTCTGGATCATTGAGTTCTGGTACAAACTCTTCTTCCAAGGTTGCTTTGAGAAGCACAACTTCAGTGGGAGCTGCGGTGAAGCCAGTTGTGGTTGGCTCAGCGGTTGTTGTCGGCTCAGCAGTTGTTGGTACTACGGGTATCGTTAATAAGCAGTTGATGAAAAAGAGAAATATTATTTGCTGCATTTTCCAGATTTAATATTTACTGGAGGGAAATTTAGCTCCATGTATGAAAAGTTTACTTACCCGTGACTTCAATGGAGTTAGGATCAATAGTGAGGTTGAAGGGGTTGTTGGAGTCATTCACAGCTCTTTTCAAGGTGGTTACAACCAAATCAGCCTCTGGGGTCGGTGATACCGTGGTGTTGAACTCGAGCTCCACCTCCACCTCCACGTTTCCCATGTTTGACCTTGTGTGGTAAAAGCACATCTCAGTCAATTATGTTGTAAAATAACAGCAGGTTTTCTTGACTTTTTGTTTGATCAAATGGTCCAACACTTTGAAGGCTTTATTTCTATTGATCGTGTTCGTCAACCTAGTTTTGTTGTCATGACGATGCAGCCTAAGCAAGAGACTTTCAAGATGTGGAATATTACCTAAATTCCAAGACAATAGTGCGGATGAACGTAGACTCAAAGCTTTGACTGAAGATGAAGTCACACTGTAAGCAGGAAAGAAAAATGAGGAACATTAATCATAGTAATATTACAGTGTTTTTCAAAGAAAGTCAAACAGCAGGGCAAAGTTACACCAGGGAGCAACAAATGTTACCTGTAACTCTAAGTGTTACTTACCGTTTCTACCACTTGTTCTTCAAGCTCTCTGTATTGTTCACTGTCTGGATCACTGAGCTCTGGTACAAACTCTTCTTCCAAGGTTGCTTTGAGAAGCACAACTTCAGTGGGAGCTGCGGTGAAGCCAGTTGTGGTTGGCTCAGCGGTTGTTGTCGGCTCAGCAGTTGTTGGTACTACGGGTATTGTTAATAAGCAGTTGATGAAAAAGAGAAATATTATTTGCTGCATTTTCAAGATTTAATATTTACTGGAGGGAAATTTAGCTCCATGTATGAAAAGTTTATTTACCCGTGACTTCAATGGAGTTAGGATCAATAGTGAGGTTGAAGGGGTTGTTGGAGTCATTCACAGCTCTTTTCAAGGTGGTTACAACCAAATCAGCCTCTGGGGTCGGTGATACCGTGGTGTTGAACTCGAGCTCCACCTCCACCTCCACGTTTCCCATGTTTGACCTTGCGTGGTAAAAGCACATCTCAGTCAATTCTTATGTTGTAAAATTACAGCAGGTTTTCTTGACTTTTTGTTTGATCAAATGGTCCAACACTTTGAAGACTTCATTTCGATTGACCGTGTTCGTCAACCTAGTTTTGTTGTCATGACGATGCAGCCTAAGCAAGAGACTTTCAAGATGTGGAATATTACCTAAATTCCAAGACAATAGTGCGGATGAACGTAGACTCAAAGCTTTGACTGAAGATGAAGTCACACTGTAAGCAGGAAAGAAAAATGAGGAACATTAATCATAGTAATATTACAGTGTTTTTCAAAGAAAGTCAAACAGCAGGGCAAAGTTACACCAGGGAGCAACAAATGTTACCTGTAACTCTAAGTGTTACTTACCGTTTCTACCACTTGTTCTTCAAGCTCTCTGTATTGTTCACTGTCTGGATCATTGAGTTCTGGTACAAACTCTTCTTCCAAGGTTGCTTTGAGAAGCACAACTTCAGTGGGAGCTGCCGTGAAGCCAGTTGTGGTTGGCTCAGCGGTTGTTGTCGGCTCAGCAGTTGTTGGTACTACGGGTATCGTTAATAAGCAGTTGATGAAAAAGAGAAATATTATTTGCTGCATTTTCCAGATTTAATATTTACTGGAGGGAAATTTAGCTCCATGTATGAAAAGTTTACTTACCCGTGACTTCAATGGAGTTAGGATCAATAGTGAGGTTGAAGGGGTTGTTGGAGTCATTCACAGCTCTTTTCAAGGTGGTTACAACCAAATCAGCCTCTGGGGTCGGTGATACCGTGGTGTTGAACTCGAGCTCCACCTCCACCTCCACGTTTCCCATGTTTGACCTTGCGTGGTAAAAGCACATCTCAGTCAATTCTTATGTTGTAAAATTACAGCAGGTTTTCTTGACTTTTTGTTTGATCAAATGTTCCAACACTTTGAAGACTTCATTTCGATTGACCGTGTTCGTCAACCTAGTTTTGTTGTCATGACGATGCAGCCTAAGCAAGAGACTTTCAAGATGTGGAATATTACCTAAATTCCAAGACAATAGTGCGGATGAACGTAGACTCAAAGCTTTGACTGAAGATGAAGTCACACTGTAAGCAGGAAAGAAAAAGGAGGAACATTAATCATAGTAATATTACAGTGTTTTTCAAAGAAAGTCAAACAGCAGGGCAAAGTTACACCAGGGAGCAACAAATGTTACCTGTAACTCTAAGTGTTACTTACCGTTTCTACCACTTGTTCTTCAAGCTCTCTGTATTGTTCACTGTCTGGATCATTGAGTTCTGGTACAAACTCTTCTTCCAAGGTTGCTTTGAGAAGCACAACTTCAGTGGGAGCTGCGGTGAAGCCAGTTGTGGTTGGCTCAGCGGTTGTTGTCGGCTCAGCAGTTGTTGGTACTACGGGTATCGTTAATAAGCAGTTGATGAAAAAGAGAAATATTATTTGCTGCATTTTCCAGATTTAATATTTACTGGAGGGAAATTTAGCTCCATGTATGAAAAGTTTACTTACCCGTGACTTCAATGGAGTTAGGATCAATAGTGAGGTTGAAGGGGTTGTTGGAGTCATTCACAGCTCTTTTCAAGGTGGTTACAACCAAATCAGCCTCTGGGGTCGGTGATACCGTGGTGTTGAACTCGAGCTCCACCTCCACCTCCACGTTTCCCATGTTTGACCTTGTGTGGTAAAAGCACATCTCAGTCAATTATGTTGTAAAATAACAGCAGGTTTTCTTGACTTTTTGTTTGATCAAATGGTCCAACACTTTGAAGGCTTTATTTCTATTGATCGTGTTCGTCAACCTAGTTTTGTTGTCATGACGATGCAGCCTAAGCAAGAGACTTTCAAGATGTGGAATATTACCTAAATTCCAAGACAATAGTGCGGATGAACGTAGACTCAAAGCTTTGACTGAAGATGAAGTCACACTGTAAGCAGGAAAGAAAAATGAGGAACATTAATCATAGTAATAGTACAGTGTTTTTCAAAGAAAGTCAAACAGCAGGGCAAAGTTACACCAGGGAGCAACAAATGTTACCTGTAACTCTAAGTGTTACTTACCGTTTCTACCACTTGTTCTTCAAGCTCTCTGTATTGTTCACTGTCTGGATCACTGAGCTCTGGTACAAACTCTTCTTCCAAGGTTGCTTTGAGAAGCACAACTTCAGTGGGAGCTGCGGTGAAGCCAGTTGTGGTTGGCTCAGCGGTTGTTGTCGGCTCAGCAGTTGTTGGTACTACGGGTATTGTAAATAAGCAGTTGATGAAAAAGAGAAATATTATTTGCTGCATTTTCAAGATTTAATATTTACTGGAGGGAAATTTAGCTCCATGTATGAAAAGTTTATTTACCCGTGACTTCAATGGAGTTAGGATCAATAGTGAGGTTGAAGGGGTTGTTGGAGTCATTCACAGCTCTTTTCAAGGTGGTTACAACCAAATCAGCCTCTGGGGTCGGTGATACCGTGGTGTTGAACTCGAGCTCCACCTCCACCTCCACGTTTCCCATGTTTGACCTTGCGTGGTAAAAGCACATCTCAGTCAATTCTTATGTTGTAAAATTACAGCAGGTTTTCTTGACTTTTTGTTTGATCAAATGGTCCAACACTTTGAAGACTTCATTTCGATTGACCGTGTTCGTCAACCTAGTTTTGTTGTCATGACGATGCAGCCTAAGCAAGAGACTTTCAAGATGTGGAATATTACCTAAATTCCAAGACAATAGTGCGGATGAACGTAGACTCAAAGCCTTGACTGAAGATGAAGTCACACTGTAAGCAGGAAAGAAAAATGAGGAACATTAATCATAGTAATATTACAGTGTTTTTCAAAGAAAGTCAAACAGCAGGGCAAAGTTACACCAGGGAGCAACAAATGTTACCTGTAACTCTAAGTGTTACTTACCGTTTCTACCACTTGTTCTTCAAGCTCTCTGTATTGTTCACTGTCTGGATCATTGAGTTCTGGTACAAACTCTTCTTCCAAGGTTGCTTTGAGAAGCACAACTTCAGTGGGAGCTGCGGTGAAGCCAGTTGTGGTTGGCTCAGCGGTTGTTGTCGGCTCAGCAGTTGTTGGTACTACGGGTATCGTTAATAAGCAGTTGATGAAAAAGAGAAATATTATTTGCTGCATTTTCCAGATTTAATATTTACTGGAGGGAAATTTAGCTCCATGTATGAAAAGTTTACTTACCCGTGACTTCAATGGAGTTAGGATCAATAGTGAGGTTGAAGGGGTTGTTGGAGTCATTCACAGCTCTTTTCAAGGTGGTTACAACCAAATCAGCCTCTGGGGTCGGTGATACCGTGGTGTTGAACTCGAGCTCCACCTCCACCTCCACGTTTCCCATGTTTGACCTTGCGTGGTAAAAGCACATCTCAGTCAATTCTTATGTTGTAAAATTACAGCAGGTTTTCTTGACTTTTTGTTTGATCAAATGTTCCAACACTTTGAAGACTTCATTTCGATTGACCGTGTTCGTCAACCTAGTTTTGTTGTCATGACGATGCAGCCTAAGCAAGAGACTTTCAAGATGTGGAATATTACCTAAATTCCAAGACAATAGTGCGGATGAACGTAGACTCAAAGCTTTGACTGAAGATGAAGTCACACTGTAAGCAGGAAAGAAAAAGGAGGAACATTAATCATAGTAATATTACAGTGTTTTTCAAAGAAAGTCAAACAGCAGGGCAAAGTTACACCAGGGAGCAACAAATGTTACCTGTAACTCTAAGTGTTACTTACCGTTTCTACCACTTGTTCTTCAAGCTCTCTGTATTGTTCACTGTCTGGATCATTGAGTTCTGGTACAAACTCTTCTTCCAAGGTTGCTTTGAGAAGCACAACTTCAGTGGGAGCTGCGGTGAAGCCAGTTGTGGTTGGCTCAGCGGTTGTTGTCGGCTCAGCAGTTGTTGGTACTACGGGTATCGTTAATAAGCAGTTGATGAAAAAGAGAAATATTATTTGCTGCATTTTCCAGATTTAATATTTACTGGAGGGAAATTTAGCTCCATGTATGAAAAGTTTATTTACCCGTGACTTCAATGGAGTTAGGATCAATAGTGAGGTTGAAGGGGTTGTTGGAGTCATTCACAGCTCTTTTCAAGGTGGTTACAACCAAATCAGCCTCTGGGGTCGGTGATGCCGTGGTGTTGAACTCAAGCTCCACCTCCACCTCCACGTTTCCCATGTTTGACCTTGCGTGGTAAAAGCACATCTCAGTCAATTCTTATGTTGTAAAATTACAGCAGGTTTTCTTGACTTTTTGTTTGATCAAATGGTCCAACACTTTGAAGACTTCATTTCGATTGACCGTGTTCGTCAACCTAGTTTTGTTGTCATGACGATGCAGCCTAAGCAAGAGACTTTCAAGATGTGGAATATTACCTAAATTCCAAGACAATAGTGCGGATGAACGTAGACTCAAAGCTTTGACTGAAGATGAAGTCACACTGTAAGCAGGAAAGAAAAAGGAGGAACATTAATCATAGTAATATTACAGTGTTTTTCAAAGAAAGTCAAACAGCAGGGCAAAGTTACACCAGGGAGCAACAAATGTTACCTGTAACTCTAAGTGTTACTTACCGTTTCTACCACTTGTTCTTCAAGCTCTCTGTATTGTTCACTGTCTGGATCACTGAGTTCTGGTACAAACTCTTCTTCCAAGGTTGCTTTGAGAAGCACAACTTCAGTGGGAGCTGCGGTGAAGCCAGTTGTGGTTGGCTCAGCGGTTGTTGTCGGCTCAGCAGTTGTTGGTACTACGGGTATCGTTAATAAGCAGTTGATGAAAAAGAGAAATATTATTTGCTGCATTTTCCAGATTTAATATTTACTGGAGGGAAATTTAGCTCCATGTATGAAAAGTTTACTTACCCGTGACTTCAATGGAGTTAGGATCAATAGTGAGGTTGAAGGGGTTGTTGGAGTCATTCACAGCTCTTTTCAAGGTGGTTACAACCAAATCAGCCTCTGGGGTCGGTGATACCGTGGTGTTGAACTCGAGCTCCACCTCCACCTCCACGTTTCCCATGTTTGACCTTGTGTGGTAAAAGCACATCTCAGTCAATTATGTTGTAAAATAACAGCAGGTTTTCTTGACTTTTTGTTTGATCAAATGGTCCAACACTTTGAAGGCTTTATTTCTATTGATCGTGTTCGTCAACCTAGTTTTGTTGTCATGACGATGCAGCCTAAGCAAGAGACTTTCAAGATGTGGAATATTACCTAAATTCCAAGACAATAGTGCGGATGAACGTAGACTCAAAGCTTTGACTGAAAATGAAGTCACACTGTAAGCAGGAAAGAAAAATGAGGAACATTAATCATAGTAATATTACAGTGTTTTTCAAAGAAAGTCAAACAGCAGGGCAAAGTTACACCAGGGAGCAACAAATGTTACCTGTAACTCTAAGTGTTACTTACCGTTTCTACCACTTGTTCTTCAAGCTCTCTGTATTGTTCACTGTCTGGATCACTGAGCTCTGGTACAAACTCTTCTTCCAAGGTTGCTTTGAGAAGCACAACTTCAGTGGGAGCTGCGGTGAAGCCAGTTGTGGTTGGCTCAGCGGTTGTTGTCGGCTCAGCAGTTGTTGGTACTACGGGTATTGTTAATAAGCAGTTGATGAAAAAGAGAAATATTATTTGCTGCATTTTCAAGATTTAATATTTACTGGAGGGAAATTTAGCTCCATGTATGAAAAGTTTACCTACCCGTGACTTCAATGGAGTTAGGATCAATAGTGAGGTTGAAGGGGTTGTTGGAGTCATTCACAGCTCTTTTCAAGGTGGTTACAACCAAATCAGCCTCTGGGGTCGGTGATACCGTGGTGTTGAACTCGAGCTCCACCTCCACCTCCACGTTTCCCATGTTTGACCTTGCGTGGTAAAAGCACATCTCAGTCAATTCTTATGTTGTAAAATTACAGCAGGTTTTCTTGACTTTTTGTTTGATCAAATGTTCCAACACTTTGAAGACTTCATTTCGATTGGCCGTGTTCGTCAACCTAGTTTTGTTGTCATGACGATGCAGCCTAAGCAAGAGACTTTCAAGATGTGGAATATTACCTAAATTCCAAGACAATAGTGCGGATGAACGTAGACTCAAAGCTTTGACTGAAGATGAAGTCACACTGTAAGCAGGAAAGAAAAAGGAGGAACATTAATCATAGTAATATTACAGTGTTTTTCAAAGAAAGTCAAACAGCAGGGCAAAGTTACACCAGGGAGCAACAAATGTTACCTGTAACTCTAAGTGTTACTTACTGTTTCTACCACTTGTTCTTCAAGCTCTCTGTATTGTTCACTGTCTGGATCATTGAGTTCTGGTACAAACTCTTCTTCCAAGGTTGCTTTGAGAAGCACAACTTCAGTGGGAGCTACGGTGAAGCCAGTTGTGGTTGGCTCAGCGGTTGTTGTCGGCTCAGCAATTGTTGGTACTAGGGGTATCGTTAATAAGCAGTTGATGAAAAAGAGAAATATTATTTGCTGCATTTTCCAGATTTAATATTTACTGGAGGGAAATTTAGCTCCATGTATGAAAAGTTTACTTACCCGTGACTTCAATGGAGTTAGGATCAATAGTGAGGTTGAAGGGGTTGTTGGAGTCATTCACAGCTCTTTTCAAGGTGGTTACAACCAAATCAGCCTCTGGGGTCGGTGATGCCGTGGTGTTGAACTCGAGCTCCACCTCCACCTCCACGTTTCCCATGTTTGACCTTGCGTGGTAAAAGCACATCTCAGTCAATTCTTATGTTGTAAAATTACAGCAGGTTTTCTTGACTTTTTGTTTGATCAAATGGTCCAACACTTTGAAGACTTCATTTCGATTGACCGTGTTCGTCAACCTAGTTTTGTTGTCATGACGATGCAGCCTAAGCAAGAGACTTTCAAGATGTGGAATATTACCTAAATTCCAAGACAATAGTGCGGATGAACGTAGACTCAAAGCTTTGACTGAAGATGAAGTCACACTGTAAGCAGGAAAGAAAAAGGAGGAACATTAATCATAGTAATATTACAGTGTTTTTCAAAGAAAGTCAAACAGCAGGGCAAAGTTACACCAGGGAGCAACAAATGTTACCTGTAACTCTAAGTGTTACTTACCGTTTCTACCACTTGTTCTTCAAGCTCTCTGTATTGTTCACTGTCTGGATCACTGAGTTCTGGTACAAACTCTTCTTCCAAGGTTGCTTTGAGAAGCACAACTTCAGTGGGAGCTGCGGTGAAGCCAGTTGTGGTTGGCTCAGCGGTTGTTGTCGGCTCAGCAGTTGTTGGTACTACGGGTATCGTTAATAAGCAGTTGATGAAAAAGAGAAATATTATTTGCTGCATTTTCCAGATTTAACATTTACTGGAGGGAAATTTAGCTCCATGTATGAAAAGTTTACTTACCCGTGACTTCAATGGAGTTAGGATCAATAGTGAGGTTGAAGGGGTTGTTGGAGTCATTCACAGCTCTTTTCAAGGTGGTTACAACCAAATCAGCCTCTGGGGTCGGTGATGCCGTGGTGTTGAACTCGAGCTCCACCTCCACCTCCACGTTTCCCATGTTTGACCTTGCGTGGTAAAAGCACATCTCAGTCGATTCTTATGTTGTAAAATTACAGCAGGTTTTCTTGACTTTTTGTTTGATCAAATGGTCCAACACTTTGAAGACTTCATTTCGATTGACCGTGTTCGTCAACCTAGTTTTGTTGTCATGACGAAGCAGCCTAAGCAAGAGACTTTCAAGATGTGGAATATTACCTAAATTCCAAGACAATAGTGCGGATGAACGTAGACTCAAAGCTTTGACTGAAGATGAAGTCACACTGTAAGCAGGAAAGAAAAAGGAGGAACATTAATCATAGTAATATTACAGTGTTTTTCAAAGAAAGTCAAACAGCAGGGCAAAGTTACACCAGGGAGCAACAAATGTTACCTGTAACTCTAAGTGTTACTTACCGTTTCTACCACTTGTTCTTCAAGCTCTCTGTATTGTTCACTGTCTGGATCATTGAGTTCTGGTACAAACTCTTCTTCCAAGGTTGCTTTGAGAAGCACAACTTCAGTGGGAGCTACGGTGAAGCCAGTTGTGGTTGGCTCAGCGGTTGTTGTCGGCTCAGCAGTTGTTGGTACTAGGGGTATCGTTAATAAGCAGTTGATGAAAAAGAGAAATATTTTTTCCTGCATTTTCCAGATTTAATATTTACTGGAGGGAAATTTAGCTCCATGTATGAAAAGTTTACTTACCCGTGACTTCAATGGAGTTAGGATCAATAGTGAGGTTGAAGGGGTTGTTGGAGTCATTCACAGCTCTTTTCAAGGTGGTTACAACCAAATCAGCCTCTGGGGTCGGTGATGCCGTGGTGTTGAACTCGAGCTCCACCTCCACCTCCACGTTTCCCATGTTTGACCTTGCGTGGTAAAAGCACATCTCAGTCAATTCTTATGTTGTAAAATTACAGCAGGTTTTCTTGACTTTTTGTTTGATCAAATGGTCCAACACTTTGAAGACTTCATTTCGATTGACCGTGTTCGTCAACCTAGTTTTGTTGTCATGACGAAGCAGCCTAAGCAAGAGACTTTCAAGATGTGGAATATTACCTAAATTCCAAGACAATAGTGCGGATGAACGTAGACTCAAAGCTTTGACTGAAGATGAAGTCACACTGTAAGCAGGAAAGAAAAATGAGGAACATTAATCATAGTAATATTACAGTGTTTTTCAAAGAAAGTCAAACAGCAGGGCAAAGTTACACCAGGGAGCAACAAATGTTACCTGTAACTCTAAGTGTTACTTACCGTTTCTACCACTTGTTCTTCAAGCTCTCTGTATTGTTCACTGTCTGGATCACTGAGTTCTGGTACAAACTCTTCTTCCAAGGTTGCTTTGAGAAGCACAACTTCAGTGGGAGCTGCGGTGAAGCCAGTTGTGGTTGGCTCAGCGGTTGTTGTCGGCTCAGCAGTTGTTGGTACTACGGGTATCGTTAATAAGCAGTTGATGAAAAAGAGAAATATTATTTGCTGCATTTTCCAGATTTAATATTTACTGGAGGGAAATTTAGCTCCATGTATGAAAAGTTTACTTACCCGTGACTTCAATGGAGTTAGGATCAATAGTGAGGTTGAAGGGGTTGTTGGAGTCATTCACAGCTCTTTTCAAGGTGGTTACAACCAAATCAGCCTCTGGGGTCGGTGATACCGTGGTGTTGAACTCGAGCTCCACCTCCACCTCCACGTTTCCCATGTTTGACCTTGCGTGGTAAAAGCACATCTCAGTCAATTCTTATGTTGTAAAATTACAGCAGGTTTTCTTGACTTTTTGTTTGATCAAATGGTCCAACACTTTGAAGACTTCATTTCGATTGACCGTGTTCGTCAACCTAGTTTTGTTGTCATGACAATGCAGCCTAAGCAAGAGACTTTCAAGATGTGGAATATTACCTAAATTCCAAGACAATAGTGCGGATGAACGTAGACTCAAAGCTTTGACTGAAGATGAAGTCACACTGTAAGCAGGAAAGAAAAAGGAGGAACATTAATCATAGTAATATTACAGTGTTTTTCAAAGAAAGTCAAACAGCAGGGCAAAGTTACACCAGGGAGCAACAAATGTTACCTGTAACTCTAAGTGTTACTTACCGTTTCTACCACTTGTTCTTCAAGCTCTCTGTATTGTTCACTGTCTGGATCATTGAGTTCTGGTACAAACTCTTCTTCCAAGGTTGCTTTGAGAAGCACAACTTCAGTGGGAGCTGCGGTGAAGCCAGTTGTGGTTGGCTCAGCGGTTGTTGTCGGCTCAGCAGTTGTTGGTACTACGGGTATCGTTAATAAGCAGTTGATGAAAAAGAGAAATATTATTTGCTGCATTTTCCAGATTTAATATTTACTGGAGGGAAATTTAGCTCCATGTATGAAAAGTTTACTTACCCGTGACTTCAATGGAGTTAGGATCAATAGTGAGGTTGAAGGGGTTGTTGGAGTCATTCACAGCTCTTTTCAAGGTGGTTACAACCAAATCAGCCTCTGGGGTCGGTGATACCGTGGTGTTGAACTCGAGCTCCACCTCCACCTCCACGTTTCCCATGTTTGACCTTGCGTGGTAAAAGCACATCTCAGTCAATTCTTATGTTGTAAAATTACAGCAGGTTTTCTTGACTTTTTGTTTGATCAAATGTTCCAACACTTTGAAGACTTCATTTCGATTGACCGTGTTCGTCAACCTAGTTTTGTTGTCATGACGATGCAGCCTAAGCAAGAGACTTTCAAGATGTGGAATATTACCTAAATTCCAAGACAATAGTGCGGATGAACGTAGACTCAAAGCTTTGACTGAAGATGAAGTCACACTGTAAGCAGGAAAGAAAAAGGAGGAACATTAATCATAGTAATATTACAGTGTTTTTCAAAGAAAGTCAAACAGCAGGGCAAAGTTACACCAGGGAGCAACAAATGTTACCTGTAACTCTAAGTGTTACTTACCGTTTCTACCACTTGTTCTTCAAGCTCTCTGTATTGTTCACTGTCTGGATCATTGAGTTCTGGTACAAACTCTTCTTCCAAGGTTGCTTTGAGAAGCACAACTTCAGTGGGAGCTGCGGTGAAGCCAGTTGTGGTTGGCTCAGCGGTTGTTGTCGGCTCAGCAGTTGTTGGTACTAGGGGTATCGTTAATAAGCAGTTGATGAAAAAGAGAAATATTATTTGCTGCATTTTCCAGATTTAATATTTACTGGAGGGAAATTTAGCTCCATGTATGAAAAGTTTATTTACCCGTGACTTCAATGGAGTTAGGATCAATAGTGAGGTTGAAGGGGTTGTTGGAGTCATTCACAGCTCTTTTCAAGGTGGTTACAACCAAATCAGCCTCTGGGGTCGGTGATACCGTGGTGTTGAACTCGAGCTCCACCTCAACCTCCACGTTTCCCATGTTTGACCTTGCGTGATAAAAGCACATCTCAGTCAATTCTTATGTTGTAAAATTACAGCAGGTTTTCTTGACTTTTTGTTTGATCAAATGGTCCAACACTTTGAAGACTTCATTTCGATTGACCGTGTTCGTCAACCTAGTTTTGTTGTCATGATGATGCAGCCTAAGCAAGAGACTTTCAAGATGTGGAATATTACCTAAATTCCAAGACAATAGTGCGGATGAACGTAGACTCAAAGCTTTGACTGAAGATGAAGTCACACTGTAAGCAGGAAAGAAAAATAAGGAACATTAATCATAGTAATATTACAGTGTTTTTCAAAGAAAGTCAAACAGCAGGGCAAAGTTACACCAGGGAGCAACAAATGTTACCTGTAACTCTAAGTGTTACTTACCGTTTCTACCACTTGTTCTTCAAGCTCTCTGTATTGTTCACTGTCTGGATCATTGAGTTCTGGTACAAACTCTTCTTCCAAGGTTGCTTTGAGAAGCACAACTTCAGTGGGAGCTGCGGTGAAGCCAGTTGTGGTTGGCTCAGCGGTTGTTGTCGGCTCAGCAGTTGTTGGTACTAGGGGTATCGTTAATAAGCAGTTGATGAAAAAGAGAAATATTATTTGCTGCATTTTCCAGATTTAATATTTACTGGAGGGAAATTTAGCTCCATGTATGAAAAGTTTATTTACCCGTGACTTCAATGGAGTTAGGATCAATAGTGAGGTTGAAGGGGTTGTTGGAGTCATTCACAGCTCTTTTCAAGGTGGTTACAACCAAATCAGCCTCTGGGGTCGGTGATGCCGTGGTGTTGAACTCAAGCTCCACCTCCACCTCCACGTTTCCCATGTTTGACCTTGCGTGGTAAAAGTACATCTCAGTCAATTCTTATGTTGTAAAATTACAGCAGGTTTTCTTGACTTTTTGTTTGATCAAATGGTCCAACACTTTGAAGACTTCATTTCGATTGACCGTGTTCGTCAACCTAGTTTTGTTGTCATGATGATGCAGCCTAAGCAAGAGACTTTCAAGATGTGGAATATTACCTAAATTCCAAGACAATAGTGCGGATGAACGTAGACTCAAAGCTTTGACTGAAGATGAAGTCACACTGTAAGCAGGAAAGAAAAATGAGGAACATTAATCATAGTAATATTACAGTGTTTTTCAAAGAAAGTCAAACAGCAGGGCAAAGTTACACCAGGGAGCAACAAATGTTACCTGTAACTCTAAGTGTTACTTACCGTTTCTACCACTTGTTCTTCAAGCTCTCTGTATTGTTCACTGTCTGGATCATTGAGTTCTGGTACAAACTCTTCTTCCAAGGTTGCTTTGAGAAGCACAACTTCAGTGGGAGCTGCGGTGAAGCCAGTTGTGGTTGGCTCAGCGGTTGTTGTCGGCTCAGCAGTTGTTGGTACTACGGGTATTGTTAATAAGCAGTTGATGAAAAAGAGAAATATTATTTGCTGCATTTTCAAGATTTAATATTTACTGGAGGGAAATTTAGCTCCATGTATGAAAAGTTTATTTACCCGTGACTTCAATGGAGTTAGGATCAATAGTGAGGTTGAAGGGGTTGTTGGAGTCATTCACAGCTCTTTTCAAGGTGGTTACAACCAAGTCAGCCTCTGGGGTCGGTGATGCCGTGGTGTTGAACTCGAGCTCCACCTCAACCTCCACGTTTCCCATGTTTGACCTTGCGTGGTAAAAGCACATCTCAGTCAATTCTTATGTTGTAAAATTACAGCAGGTTTTCTTGACTTTTTGTTTGATCAAATGGTCCAACACTTTGAAGACTTCATTTCGATTGACCGTGTTCGTCAACCTAGTTTTGTTGTCATGACGATGCAGCCTAAGCAAGAGACTTTCAAGATGTGGAATATTACCTAAATTCCAAGACAATAGTGCGGATGAACGTAGACTCAAAGCTTTGACTGAAGATGAAGTCACACTGTAAGCAGGAAAGAAAAATGAGGAACATTAATCATAGTAATATTACAGTGTTTTTCAAAGAAAGTCAAACAGCAGGGCAAAGTTACACCAGGGAGCAACAAATGTTACCTGTAACTCTAAGTGTTACTTACCGTTTCTACCACTTGTTCTTCAAGCTCTCTGTATTGTTCACTGTCTGGATCATTGAGTTCTGGTACAAACTCTTCTTCCAAGGTTGCTTTGAGAAGCACAACTTCAGTGGGAGCTGCGGTGGAGCCAGTTGTGGTTGGCTCAGCGGTTGTTGTCGGCTCAGCAGTTGTTGGTACTAGGGGTATCGTTAATAAGCAGTTGATGAAAAAGAGAAATATTATTTGCTGCATTTTCCAGATTTAATATTTACTGGAGGGAAATTTAGCTCCATGTATGAAAAGTTTATTTACCCGTGACTTCAATGGAGTTAGGATCAATAGTGAGGTTGAAGGGGTTGTTGGAGTCATTCACAGCTCTTTTCAAGGTGGTTACAACCAAATCAGCCTCTGGGGTCAGTGATACCGTGGTATTGAACTCGAGCTCCACCTCAACCTCCACGTTTCCCATGTTTGACCTTGCGTGATAAAAGCACATCTCAGTCAATTCTTATGTTGTAAAATTACAGCAGGTTTTCTTGACTTTTTGTTTGATCAAATGGTCCAACACTTTGAAGACTTCATTTCGATTGACCGTGTTCGTCAACCTAGTTTTGTTGTCATGACGATGCAGCCTAAGCAAGAGACTTTCAAGATGTGGAATATTACCTAAATTCCAAGACAATAGTGCGGATGAACGTAGACTCAAAGCTTTGACTGAAGATGAAGTCACACTGTAAGCAGGAAAGAAAAATAAGGAACATTAATCATAGTAATATTACAGTGTTTTTCAAAGAAAGTCAAACAGCAGGGCAAAGTTACACCAGGGAGCAACAAATGTTACCTGTAACTCTAAGTGTTACTTACCGTTTCTACCACTTGTTCTTCAAGCTCTCTGTATTGTTCACTGTCTGGATCATTGAGTTCTGGTACAAACTCTTCTTCCAAGGTTGCTTTGAGAAGCACAACTTCAGTGGGAGCTGCGGTGAAGCCAGTTGTGGTTGGCTCAGCGGTTGTTGTCGGCTCAGCAGTTGTTGGTACTAGGGGTATCGTTAATAAGCAGTTGATGAAAAAGAGAAATATTATTTGCTGCATTTTCCAGATTTAATATTTACTGGAGGGAAATTTAGCTCCATGTATGAAAAGTTTATTTACCCGTGACTTCAATGGAGTTAGGATCAATAGTGAGGTTGAAGGGGTTGTTGGAGTCATTCACAGCTCTTTTCAAGGTGGTTACAACCAAATCAGCCTCTGGGGTCGGTGATGCCGTGGTGTTGAACTCAAGCTCCACCTCCACCTCCACGTTTCCCATGTTTGACCTTGCGTGGTAAAAGTACATCTCAGTCAATTCTTATGTTGTAAAATTACAGCAGGTTTTCTTGACTTTTTGTTTGATCAAATGGTCCAACACTTTGAAGACTTCATTTCGATTGACCGTGTTCGTCAACCTAGTTTTGTTGTCATGATGATGCAGCCTAAGCAAGAGACTTTCAAGATGTGGAATATTACCTAAATTCCAAGACAATAGTGCGGATGAACGTAGACTCAAAGCTTTGACTGAAGATGAAGTCACACTGTAAGCAGGAAAGAAAAAGGAGGAACATTAATCATAGTAATATTACAGTGTTTTTCAAAGAAAGTCAAACAGCAGGGCAAAGTTACACCAGGGAGCAACAAATGTTACCTGTAACTCTAAGTGTTACTTACCGTTTCTACCACTTGTTCTTCAAGCTCTCTGTATTGTTCACTGTCTGGATCATTGAGTTCTGGTACAAACTCTTCTTCCAAGGTTGCTTTGAGAAGCACAACTTCAGTGGGAGCTGCGGTGAAGCCAGTTGTGGTTGGCTCAGCGGTTGTTGTCGGCTCAGCAGTTGTTGGTACTACGGGTATTGTTAATAAGCAGTTGATGAAAAAGAGAAATATTATTTGCTGCATTTTCAAGATTTAATATTTACTGGAGGGAAATTTAGCTCCATGTATGAAAAGTTTATTTACCCGTGACTTCAATGGAGTTAGGATCAATAGTGAGGTTGAAGGGGTTGTTGGAGTCATTCACAGCTCTTTTCAAGGTGGTTACAACCAAATCAGCCTCTGGGGTTGGTGATGCCGTGGTGTTGAACTCAAGCTCCACCTCCACCTCCACGTTTCCCATGTTTGACCTTGCGTGGTAAAAGTACATCTCAGTCAATTCTTATGTTGTAAAATAACAGCAGGTTTTCTTGACTTTTTGTTTGATCAAATGGTCCAACACTTTAAAGGCTTTATTTCTATTGATCGTGTTCGTCAACCTAGTTTTGTTGTCATGACGATGCAGCCTAAGCAAGAGACTTTCAAGATGTGGAATATTACCTAAATTCCAAGACAATAGTGCGGATGAACGTAGACTCAAAGCTTTGACTGAAGATGAAGTCACACTGTAAGCAGGAAAGAAAAATGAGGAACATTAATCATAGTAATATTACAGTGTTTTTCAAAGAAAGTCAAACAGCAGGGCAAAGTTACACCAGGGAGCAACAAATGTTACCTGTAACTCTAAGTGTTACTTACCGTTTCTACCACTTGTTCTTCAAGCTCTCTGTATTGTTCACTGTCTGGATCATTGAGTTCTGGTACAAACTCTTCTTCCAAGGTTGCTTTGAGAAGCACAACTTCAGTGGGAGCTACGGTGAAGCCAGTTGTGGTTGGCTCAGCGGTTGTTGTCGGCTCAGCAGTTGTTGGTACTACGGGTGTTGTTAATAAGCAGTTGATGAAAAAGAGAAATATTATTTGCTGCATTTTCAAGATTTAATATTTACTGGAGGGAAATTTAGCTCCATGTATGAAAAGTTTACCTACCCGTGACTTCAATGGAGTTAGGATCAATAGTGAGGTTGAAGGGGTTGTTGGAGTCATTCACAGCTCTTTTCAAGGTGGTTACAACCAAATCAGCCTCTGGGGTCGGTGATGCCGTGGTGTTGAACTCGAGCTCCACCTCCACCTCCACGTTTCCCATGTTTGACCTTGCGTGGTAAAAGCACATCTCAGTCAATTCTTATGTTGTAAAATTACAGCAGGTTTTCTTGACTTTTTGTTTGATCAAATGGTCCAACACTTTGAAGACTTCATTTCGATTGACCGTGTTCGTCAACCTAGTTTTGTTGTCATGACGATGCAGCCTAAGCAAGAGACTTTCAAGATGTGGAATATTACCTAAATTCCAAGACAATAGTGCGGATGAACGTAGACTCAAAGCTTTGACTGAAGATGAAGTCACACTGTAAGCAGGAAAGAAAAATGAGGAACATTAATCATAGTAATATTACAGTGTTTTTCAAAGAAAGTCAAACAGCAGGGCAAAGTTACACCAGGGAGCAACAAATGTTACCTGTAACTCTAAGTGTTACTTACCGTTTCTACCACTTGTTCTTCAAGCTCTCTGTATTGTTCACTGTCTGGATCATTGAGTTCTGGTACAAACTCTTCTTCCAAGGTTGCTTTGAGAAGCACAACTTCAGTGGGAGCTGCGGTGAAGCCAGTTGTGGTTGGCTCAGCGGTTGTTGTCGGCTCAGCAGTTGTTGGTACTACGGGTATCGTTAATAAGCAGTTGATTAAAAAGAGAAATATTATTTGCTGCATTTTCCAGATTTAATATTTACTGGAGGGAAATTTAGCTCCATGTATGAAAAGTTTATTTACCCGTGACTTCAATGGAGTTAGGATCAATAGTGAGGTTGAAGGGGTTGTTGGAGTCATTCACAGCTCTTTTCAAGGTGGTTACAACCAAATCAGCCTCTGGGGTCGGTGATACCGTGGTATTGAACTCGAGCTCCACCTCAACCTCCACGTTTCCCATGTTTGACCTTGCGTGATAAAAGCACATCTCAGTCAATTCTTATGTTGTAAAATTACAGCAGGTTTTCTTGACTTTTTGTTTGATCAAATGGTCCAACACTTTGAAGACTTCATTTCGATTGACCGTGTTCGTCAACCTAGTTTTGTTGTCATGACGATGCAGCCTAAGCAAGAGACTTTCAAGATGTGGAATATTACCTAAATTCCAAGACAATAGTGCGGATGAACGTAGACTCAAAGCTTTGACTGAAGATTAAGTCACACTGTAAGCAGGAAAGAAAAATAAGGAACATTAATCATAGTAATATTACAGTGTTTTTCAAAGAAAGTCAAACAGCAGGGCAAAGTTACACCAGGGAGCAACAAATGTTACCTGTAACTCTAAGTGTTACTTACCGTTTCTACCACTTGTTCTTCAAGCTCTCTGTATTGTTCACTGTCTGGATCATTGAGTTCTGGTACAAACTCTTCTTCCAAGGTTGCTTTGAGAAGCACAACTTCAGTGGGAGCTGCGGTGAAGCCAGTTGTGGTTGGCTCAGCGGTTGTTGTCGGCTCAGCAGTTGTTGGTACTAGGGGTATCGTTAATAAGCAGTTGATGAAAAAGAGAAATATTATTTGCTGCATTTTCCAGATTTAATATTTACTGGAGGGAAATTTAGCTCCATGTATGAAAAGTTTATTTACCCGTGACTTCAATGGAGTTAGGATCAATAGTGAGGTTGAAGGGGTTGTTGGAGTCATTCACAGCTCTTTTCAAGGTGGTTACAACCAAATCAGCCTCTGGGGTCGGTGATGCCGTGGTGTTGAACTCAAGCTCCACCTCCACCTCCACGTTTCCCATGTTTGACCTTGCGTGGTAAAAGTACATCTCAGTCAATTCTTATGTTGTAAAATTACAGCAGGTTTTCTTGACTTTTTGTTTGATCAAATGGTCCAACACTTTGAAGACTTCATTTCGATTGACCGTGTTCGTCAACCTAGTTTTGTTGTCATGATGATGCAGCCTAAGCAAGAGACTTTCAAGATGTGGAATATTACCTAAATTCCAAGACAATAGTGCGGATGAACGTAGACTCAAAGCTTTGACTGAAGATGAAGTCACACTGTAAGCAGGAAAGAAAAATGAGGAACATTAATCATAGTAATATTACAGTGTTTTTCAAAGAAAGTCAAACAGCAGGGCAAAGTTACACCAGGGAGCAACAAATGTTACCTGTAACTCTAAGTGTTACTTACCGTTTCTACCACTTGTTCTTCAAGCTCTCTGTATTGTTCACTGTCTGGATCATTGAGTTCTGGTACAAACTCTTCTTCCAAGGTTGCTTTGAGAAGCACAACTTCAGTGGGAGCTGCGGTGAAGCCAGTTGTGGTTGGCTCAGCGGTTGTTGTCGGCTCAGCAGTTGTTGGTACTACGGGTATTGTTAATAAGCAGTTGATGAAAAAGAGAAATATTATTTGCTGCATTTTCAAGATTTAATATTTACTGGAGGGAAATTTAGCTCCATGTATGAAAAGTTTATTTACCCGTGACTTCAATGGAGTTAGGATCAATAGTGAGGTTGAAGGGGTTGTTGGAGTCATTCACAGCTCTTTTCAAGGTGGTTACAACCAAATCAGCCTCTGGGGTTGGTGATGCCGTGGTGTTGAACTCAAGCTCCACCTCCACCTCCACGTTTCCCATGTTTGACCTTGCGTGGTAAAAGTACATCTCAGTCAATTCTTATGTTGTAAAATAACAGCAGGTTTTCTTGACTTTTTGTTTGATCGAATGGTCCAACACTTTAAAGGCTTTATTTCTATTGATCGTGTTCGTCAACCTAGTTTTGTTGTCATGACGATGCAGCCTAAGCAAGAGACTTTCAAGATGTGGAATATTACCTAAATTCCAAGACAATAGTGCGGATGAACGTAGACTCAAAGCTTTGACTGAAGATGAAGTCACACTGTAAGCAGGAAAGAAAAATGAGGAACATTAATCATAGTAATATTACAGTGTTTTTCAAAGAAAGTCAAACAGCAGGGCAAAGTTACACCAGGGAGCAACAAATGTTACCTGTAACTCTAAGTGTTACTTACCGTTTCTACCACTTGTTCTTCAAGCTCTCTGTATTGTTCACTGTCTGGATCATTGAGTTCTGGTACAAACTCTTCTTCCAAGGTTGCTTTGAGAAGCACAACTTCAGTGGGAGCTACGGTGAAGCCAGTTGTGGTTGGCTCAGCGGTTGTTGTCGGCTCAGCAGTTGTTGGTACTACGGGTGTTGTTAATAAGCAGTTGATGAAAAAGAGAAATATTATTTGCTGCATTTTCAAGATTTAATATTTACTGGAGGGAAATTTAGCTCCATGTATGAAAAGTTTATTTACCCGTGACTTCAATGGAGTTAGGATCAATAGTGAGGTTGAAGGGGTTGTTGGAGTCATTCACAGCTCTTTTCAAGGTGGTTACAACCAAGTCAGCCTCTGGGGTCGGTGATGCCGTGGTGTTGAACTCGAGCTCCACCTCAACCTCCACGTTTCCCATGTTTGACCTTGCGTGGTAAAAGCACATCTCAGTCAATTCTTATGTTGTAAAATTACAGCAGGTTTTCTTGACTTTTTGTTTGATCAAATGGTCCAACACTTTGAAGACTTCATTTCGATTGACCGTGTTCGTCAACCTAGTTTTGTTGTCATGACGATGCAGCCTAAGCAAGAGACTTTCAAGATGTGGAATATTACCTAAATTCCAAGACAATAGTGCGGATGAACGTAGACTCAAAGCTTTGACTGAAGATGAAGTCACACTGTAAGCAGGAAAGAAAAATGAGGAACATTAATCATAGTAATATTACAGTGTTTTTCAAAGAAAGTCAAACAGCAGGGCAAAGTTACACCAGGGAGCAACAAATGTTACCTGTAACTCTAAGTGTTACTTACCGTTTCTACCACTTGTTCTTCAAGCTCTCTGTATTGTTCACTGTCTGGATCATTGAGTTCTGGTACAAACTCTTCTTCCAAGGTTGCTTTGAGAAGCACAACTTCAGTGGGAGCTACGGTGAAGCCAGTTGTGGTTGGCTCAGCGGTTGTTGTCGGCTCAGCAGTTGTTGGTACTACGGGTGTTGTTAATAAGCAGTTGATGAAAAAGAGAAATATTATTTGCTGCATTTTCAAGATTTAATATTTACTGGAGGGAAATTTAGCTCCATGTATGAAAAGTTTATTTACCCGTGACTTCAATGGAGTTAGGATCAATAGTGAGGTTGAAGGGGTTGTTGGAGTCATTCACAGCTCTTTTCAAGGTGGTTACAACCAAGTCAGCCTCTGGGGTCGGTGATGCCGTGGTGTTGAACTCGAGCTCCACCTCAACCTCCACGTTTCCCATGTTTGACCTTGCGTGGTAAAAGCACATCTCAGTCAATTCTTATGTTGTAAAATTACAGCAGGTTTTCTTGACTTTTTGTTTGATCAAATGGTCCAACACTTTGAAGACTTCATTTCGATTGACCGTGTTCGTCAACCTAGTTTTGTTGTCATGACGATGCAGCCTAAGCAAGAGACTTTCAAGATGTGGAATATTACCTAAATTCCAAGACAATAGTGCGGATGAACGTAGACTCAAAGCTTTGACTGAAGATGAAGTCACACTGTAAGCAGGAAAGAAAAATGAGGAACATTAATCATAGTAATATTACAGTGTTTTTCAAAGAAAGTCAAACAGCAGGGCAAAGTTACACCAGGAAGCAACAAATGTTACCTGTAACTCTAAGTGTTACTTACCGTTTCTACCACTTGTTCTTCAAGCTCTCTGTATTGTTCACTGTCTGGATCATTGAGTTCTGGTACAAACTCTTCTTCCAAGGTTGCTTTGAGAAGCACAACTTCAGTGGGAGCTGCGGTGAAGCCAGTTGTGGTTGGCTCAGCGGTTGTTGTCGGCTCAGCAGTTGTTGGTACTAGGGGTATCGTTAATAAGCAGTTGATGAAAAAGAGAAATATTATTTGCTGCATTTTCCAGATTTAATATTTACTGGAGGGAAATTTAGCTCCATGTATGAAAAGTTTATTTACCCGTGACTTCAATGGAGTTAGGATCAATAGTGAGGTTGAAGGGGTTGTTGGAGTCATTCACAGCTCTTTTCAAGGTGGTTACAACCAAATCAGCCTCTGGGGTCGGTGATGCCGTGGTGTTGAACTCAAGCTCCACCTCCACCTCCACGTTTCCCATGTTTGACCTTGCGTGGTAAAAGTACATCTCAGTCAATTCTTATGTTGTAAAATTACAGCAGGTTTTCTTGACTTTTTGTTTGATCAAATGGTCCAACACTTTGAAGACTTCATTTCGATTGACCGTGTTCGTCAACCTAGTTTTGTTGTCATGATGATGCAGCCTAAGCAAGAGACTTTCAAGATGTGGAATATTACCTAAATTCCAAGACAATAGTGCGGATGAACGTAGACTCAAAGCTTTGACTGAAGATGAAGTCACACTGTAAGCAGGAAAGAAAAAGGAGGAACATTAATCATAGTAATATTACAGTGTTTTTCAAAGAAAGTCAAACAGCAGGGCAAAGTTACACCAGGGAGCAACAAATGTTACCTGTAACTCTAAGTGTTACTTACCGTTTCTACCACTTGTTCTTCAAGCTCTCTGTATTGTTCACTGTCTGGATCATTGAGTTCTGGTACAAACTCTTCTTCCAAGGTTGCTTTGAGAAGCACAACTTCAGTGGGAGCTGCGGTGAAGCCAGTTGTGGTTGGCTCAGCGGTTGTTGTCGGCTCAGCAGTTGTTGGTACTACGGGTATCGTTAATAAGCAGTTGATGAAAAAGAGAAATATTATTTGCTGCATTTTCAAGATTTAATATTTACTGGAGGGAAATTTAGCTCCATGTATGAAAAGTTTATTTACCCGTGACTTCAATGGAGTTAGGATCAATAGTGAGGTTGAAGGGGTTGTTGGAGTCATTCACAGCTCTTTTCAAGGTGGTTACAACCAAATCAGCCTCTGGGGTTGGTGATGCCGTGGTGTTGAACTCAAGCTCCACCTCCACCTCCACGTTTCCCATGTTTGACCTTGCGTGGTAAAAGTACATCTCAGTCAATTCTTATGTTGTAAAATAACAGCAGGTTTTCTTGACTTTTTGTTTGATCAAATGGTCCAACACTTTGAAGACTTTATTTCTATTGATCGTGTTCGTCAACCTAGTTTTGTTGTCATGACGATGCAGCCTAAGCAAGAGACTTTCAAGATGTGGAATATTACCTAAATTCCAAGACAATAGTGCGGATGAACGTAGACTCAAAGCTTTGACTGAAGATGAAGTCACACTGTAAGCAGGAAAGAAAAATGAGGAACATTAATCATAGTAATATTACAGTGTTTTTCAAAGAAAGTCAAACAGCAGGGCAAAGTTACACCAGGGAGCAACAAATGTTACCTGTAACTCTAAGTGTTACTTACCGTTTCTACCACTTGTTCTTCAAGCTCTCTGTATTGTTCACTGTCTGGATCATTGAGTTCTGGTACAAACTCTTCTTCCAAGGTTGCTTTGAGAAGCACAACTTCAGTGGGAGCTGCGGTGAAGCCAGTTGTGGTTGGCTCAGCGGTTGTTGTCGGCTCAGCAGTTGTTGGTACTACGGGTGTTGTTAATAAGCAGTTGATGAAAAAGAGAAATATTATTTGCTGCATTTTCAAGATTTAATATTTACTGGAGGGAAATTTAGCTCCATGTATGAAAAGTTTACCTACCCGTGACTTCAATGGAGTTAGGATCAATAGTGAGGTTGAAGGGGTTGTTGGAGTCATTCACAGCTCTTTTCAAGGTGGTTACAACCAAATCAGCCTCTGGGGTCGGTGATGCCGTGGTGTTGAACTCGAGCTCCACCTCCACCTCCACGTTTCCCATGTTTGACCTTGCGTGGTAAAAGCACATCTCAGTCAATTCTTATGTTGTAAAATTACAGCAGGTTTTCTTGACTTTTTGTTTGATCAAATGGTCCAACACTTTGAAGACTTCATTTCGATTGACCGTGTTCGTCAACCTAGTTTTGTTGTCATGACGATGCAGCCTAAGCAAGAGACTTTCAAGATGTGGAATATTACCTAAATTCCAAGACAATAGTGCGGATGAACGTAGACTCAAAGCTTTGACTGAAGATGAAGTCACACTGTAAGCAGGAAAGAAAAATGAGGAACATTAATCATAGTAATATTACAGTGTTTTTCAAAGAAAGTCAAACAGCAGGGCAAAGTTACACCAGGGAGCAACAAATGTTACCTGTAACTCTAAGTGTTACTTACCGTTTCTACCACTTGTTCTTCAAGCTCTCTGTATTGTTCACTGTCTGGATCATTGAGTTCTGGTACAAACTCTTCTTCTAAGGTTGCTTTGAGAAGCACAACTTCAGTGGGAGCTGCGGTGAAGCCAGTTGTGGTTGGCTCAGCGGTTGTTGTCGGCTCAGCAGTTGTTGGTACTACGGGTATCGTTAATAAGCAGTTGATTAAAAAGAGAAATATTATTTGCTGCATTTTCCAGATTTAATATTTACTGGAGGGAAATTTAGCTCCATGTATGAAAAGTTTATTTACCCGTGACTTCAATGGAGTTAGGATCAATAGTGAGGTTGAAGGGGTTGTTGGAGTCATTCACAGCTCTTTTCAAGGTGGTTACAACCAAATCAGCCTCTGGGGTCGGTGATACCGTGGTATTGAACTCGAGCTCCACCTCCACCTCCACGTTTCCCATGTTTGACCTTGCGTGGTAAAAGCACATCTCAGTCAATTCTTATGTTGTAAAATTACAGCAGGTTTTCTTGACTTTTTGTTTGATCAAATGGTCCAACACTTTGAAGGCTTCATTTCGATTGACCGTGTTCGTCAACCTAGTTTTGTTGTCATGACGATGCAGCCTAAGCAAGAGACTTTCAAGATGTGGAATATTACCTAAATTCCAAGACAATAGTGCGGATGAACGTAGACTCAAAGCTTTGACTGAAGATGAAGTCACACTGTAAGCAGGAAAGAAAAATGAGGAACATTAATCATAGTAATATTACAGTGTTTTTCAAAGAAAGTCAAACAGCAGGGCAAAGTTACACCAGGGAGCAACAAATGTTACCTGTAACTCTAAGTGTTACTTACCGTTTCTACCACTTGTTCTTCAAGCTCTCTGTATTGTTCACTGTCTGGATCATTGAGTTCTGGTACAAACTCTTCTTCCAAGGTTGCTTTGAGAAGCACAACTTCAGTGGGAGCTGCGGTGAAGCCAGTTGTGGTTGGCTCAGCGGTTGTTGTCGGCTCAGCAGTTGTTGGTACTACGGGTATTGTTAATAAGCAGTTGATGAAAAAGAGAAATATTATTTGCTGCATTTTCCAGATTTAATATTTACTGGAGGGAAATTTAGCTCCATGTATGAAAAGTTTATTTACCCGTGACTTCAATGGAGTTAGGATCAATAGTGAGGTTGAAGGGGTTGTTGGAGTCATTCACAGCTCTTTTCAAGGTGGTTACAACCAAATCAGCCTCTGGGGTTGGTGATGCCGTGGTGTTGAACTCAAGCTCCACCTCCACCTCCACGTTTCCCATGTTTGACCTTGCGTGGTAAAAGTACATCTCAGTCAATTCTTATGTTGTAAAATAACAGCAGGTTTTCTTGACTTTTTGTTTGATCAAATGGTCCAACACTTTAAAGACTTCATTTCGATTGACCGTGTTCGTCAACCTAGTTTTGTTGTCATGACGATGCAGCCTAAGCAAGAGACTTTCAAGATGTGGAATATTACCTAAATTCCAAGACAATAGTGCGGATGAACGTAGACTCAAAGCTTTGACTGAAGATGAAGTCACACTGTAAGCAGGAAAGAAAAATGAGGAACATTAATCATAGTAATATTACAGTGTTTTTCAAAGAAAGTCAAACAGCAGGGCAAAGTTACACCAGGGAGCAACAAATGTTACCTGTAACTCTAAGTGTTACTTACCGTTTCTACCACTTGTTCTTCAAGCTCTCTGTATTGTTCACTGTCTGGATCATTGAGTTCTGGTACAAACTCTTCTTCCAAGGTTGCTTTGAGAAGCACAACTTCAGTGGGAGCTACGGTGAAGCCAGTTGTGGTTGGCTCAGCGGTTGTTGTCGGCTCAGCAGTTGTTGGTACTACGGGTGTTGTTAATAAGCAGTTGATGAAAAAGAGAAATATTATTTGCTGCATTTTCAAGATTTAATATTTACTGGAGGGAAATTTAGCTCCATGTATGAAAAGTTTACCTACCCGTGACTTCAATGGAGTTAGGATCAATAGTGAGGTTGAAGGGGTTGTTGGAGTCATTCACAGCTCTTTTCAAGGTGGTTACAACCAAATCAGCCTCTGGGGTCGGTGATGCCGTGGTGTTGAACTCGAGCTCCACCTCCACCTCCACGTTTCCCATGTTTGACCTTGCGTGGTAAAAGCACATCTCAGTCAATTCTTATGTTGTAAACTTACAGCAGGTTTTCTTGACTTTTTGTTTGATCAAATGGTCCAACACTTTGAAGACTTCATTTCGATTGACCGTGTTCGTCAACCTAGTTTTGTTGTCATGATGATGCAGCCTAAGCAAGAGACTTTCAAGATGTGGAATATTACCTAAATTCCAAGACAATAGTGCGGATGAACGTAGACTCAAAGCTTTGACTGAAGATGAAGTCACACTGTAAGCAGGAAAGAAAAATGAGGAACATTAATCATAGTAATATTACAGTGTTTTTCAAAGAAAGTCAAACAGCAGGGCAAAGTTACACCAGGGAGCAACAAATGTTACCTGTAACTCTAAGTGTTACTTACCGTTTCTACCACTTGTTCTTCAAGCTCTCTGTATTGTTCACTGTCTGGATCATTGAGTTCTGGTACAAACTCTTCTTCCAAGGTTGCTTTGAGAAGCACAACTTCAGTGGGAGCTGCGGTGAAGCCAGTTGTGGTTGGCTCAGCGGTTGTTGTCGGCTCAGCAGTTGTTGGTACTACGGGTATCGTTAATAAGCAGTTGATTAAAAAGAGAAATATTATTTGCTGCATTTTCCAGATTTAATATTTACTGGAGGGAAATTTAGCTCCATGTATGAAAAGTTTATTTACCCGTGACTTCAATGGAGTTAGGATCAATAGTGAGGTTGAAGGGGTTGTTGGAGTCATTCACAGCTCTTTTCAAGGTGGTTACAACCAAATCAGCCTCTGGGGTCGGTGATACCGTGGTATTGAACTCGAGCTCCACCTCAACCTCCACGTTTCCCATGTTTGACCTTGCGTGATAAAAGCACATCTCAGTCAATTCTTATGTTGTAAAATTACAGCAGGTTTTCTTGACTTTTTGTTTGATCAAATGGTCCAACACTTTGAAGACTTCATTTCGATTGACCGTGTTCGTCAACCTAGTTTTGTTGTCATGATGATGCAGCCTAAGCAAGAGACTTTCAAGATGTGGAATATTACCTAAATTCCAAGACAATAGTGCGGATGAACGTAGACTCAAAGCTTTGACTGAAGATGAAGTCACACTGTAAGCAGGAAAGAAAAATAAGGAACATTAATCATAGTAATATTACAGTGTTTTTCAAAGAAAGTCAAACAGCAGGGCAAAGTTACACCAGGGAGCAACAAATGTTACCTGTAACTCTAAGTGTTACTTACCGTTTCTACCACTTGTTCTTCAAGCTCTCTGTATTGTTCACTGTCTGGATCATTGAGTTCTGGTACAAACTCTTCTTCCAAGGTTGCTTTGAGAAGCACAACTTCAGTGGGAGCTGCGGTGAAGCCAGTTGTGGTTGGCTCAGCGGTTGTTGTCGGCTCAGCAGTTGTTGGTACTAGGGGTATCGTTAATAAGCAGTTGATGAAAAAGAGAAATATTATTTGCTGCATTTTCCAGATTTAATATTTACTGGAGGGAAATTTAGCTCCATGTATGAAAAGTTTATTTACCCGTGACTTCAATGGAGTTAGGATCAATAGTGAGGTTGAAGGGGTTGTTGGAGTCATTCACAGCTCTTTTCAAGGTGGTTACAACCAAATCAGCCTCTGGGGTCGGTGATGCCGTGGTGTTGAACTCAAGCTCCACCTCCACCTCCACGTTTCCCATGTTTGACCTTGCGTGGTAAAAGTACATCTCAGTCAATTCTTATGTTGTAAAATTACAGCAGGTTTTCTTGACTTTTTGTTTGATCAAATGGTCCAACACTTTGAAGACTTCATTTCGATTGACCGTGTTCGTCAACCTAGTTTTGTTGTCATGATGATGCAGCCTAAGCAAGAGACTTTCAAGATGTGGAATATTACCTAAATTCCAAGACAATAGTGCGGATGAACGTAGACTCAAAGCTTTGACTGAAGATGAAGTCACACTGTAAGCAGGAAAGAAAAATGAGGAACATTAATCATAGTAATATTACAGTGTTTTTCAAAGAAAGTCAAACAGCAGGGCAAAGTTACACCAGGGAGCAACAAATGTTACCTGTAACTCTAAGTGTTACTTACCGTTTCTACCACTTGTTCTTCAAGCTCTCTGTATTGTTCACTGTCTGGATCATTGAGTTCTGGTACAAACTCTTCTTCCAAGGTTGCTTTGAGAAGCACAACTTCAGTGGGAGCTGCGGTGAAGCCAGTTGTGGTTGGCTCAGCGGTTGTTGTCGGCTCAGCAGTTGTTGGTACTACGGGTATTGTTAATAAGCAGTTGATGAAAAAGAGAAATATTATTTGCTGCATTTTCAAGATTTAATATTTACTGGAGGGAAATTTAGCTCCATGTATGAAAAGTTTATTTACCCGTGACTTCAATGGAGTTAGGATCAATAGTGAGGTTGAAGGGGTTGTTGGAGTCATTCACAGCTCTTTTCAAGGTGGTTACAACCAAGTCAGCCTCTGGGGTCGGTGATGCCGTGGTGTTGAACTCGAGCTCCACCTCAACCTCCACGTTTCCCATGTTTGACCTTGCGTGGTAAAAGCACATCTCAGTCAATTCTTATGTTGTAAAATTACAGCAGGTTTTCTTGACTTTTTGTTTGATCAAATGGTCCAACACTTTGAAGACTTCATTTCGATTGACCGTGTTCGTCAACCTAGTTTTGTTGTCATGACGATGCAGCCTAAGCAAGAGACTTTCAAGATGTGGAATATTACCTAAATTCCAAGACAATAGTGCGGATGAACGTAGACTCAAAGCTTTGACTGAAGATGAAGTCACACTGTAAGCAGGAAAGAAAAATAAGGAACATTAATCATAGTAATATTACAGTGTTTTTCAAAGAAAGTCAAACAGCAGGGCAAAGTTACACCAGGGAGCAACAAATGTTACCTGTAACTCTAAGTGTTACTTACCGTTTCTACCACTTGTTCTTCAAGCTCTCTGTATTGTTCACTGTCTGGATCATTGAGTTCTGGTACAAACTCTTCTTCCAAGGTTGCTTTGAGAAGCACAACTTCAGTGGGAGCTGCGGTGAAGCCAGTTGTGGTTGGCTCAGCGGTTGTTGTCGGCTCAGCAGTTGTTGGTACTACGGGTATTGTTAATAAGCAGTTGATGAAAAAGAGAAATATTATTTGCTGCATTTTCCAGATTTAATATTTACTGGAGGGAAATTTAGCTCCATGTATGAAAAGTTTATTTACCCGTGACTTCAATGGAGTTAGGATCAATAGTGAGGTTGAAGGGGTTGTTGGAGTCATTCACAGCTCTTTTCAAGGTGGTTACAACCAAATCAGCCTCTGGGGTCGGTGATGCCGTGGTGTTGAACTCAAGCTCCACCTCCACCTCCACGTTTCCCATGTTTGACCTTGCGTGGTAAAAGTACATCTCAGTCAATTCTTATGTTGTAAAATTACAGCAGGTTTTCTTGACTTTTTGTTTGATCAAATGGTCCAACACTTTGAAGACTTCATTTCGATTGACCGTGTTCGTCAACCTAGTTTTGTTGTCATGATGATGCAGCCTAAGCAAGAGACTTTCAAGATGTGGAATATTACCTAAATTCCAAGACAATAGTGCGGATGAACGTAGACTCAAAGCTTTGACTGAAGATGAAGTCACACTGTAAGCAGGAAAGAAAAAGGAGGAACATTAATCATAGTAATATTACAGTGTTTTTCAAAGAAAGTCAAACAGCAGGGCAAAGTTACACCAGGGAGCAACAAATGTTACCTGTAACTCTAAGTGTTACTTACCGTTTCTACCACTTGTTCTTCAAGCTCTCTGTATTGTTCACTGTCTGGATCATTGAGTTCTGGTACAAACTCTTCTTCCAAGGTTGCTTTGAGAAGCACAACTTCAGTGGGAGCTGCGGTGAAGCCAGTTGTGGTTGGCTCAGCGGTTGTTGTCGGCTCAGCAGTTGTTGGTACTACGGGTATTGTTAATAAGCAGTTGATGAAAAAGAGAAATATTATTTGCTGCATTTTCAAGATTTAATATTTACTGGAGGGAAATTTAGCTCCATGTATGAAAAGTTTATTTACCCGTGACTTCAATGGAGTTAGGATCAATAGTGAGGTTGAAGGGGTTGTTGGAGTCATTCACAGCTCTTTTCAAGGTGGTTACAACCAAATCAGCCTCTGGGGTTGGTGATGCCGTGGTGTTGAACTCAAGCTCCACCTCCACCTCCACGTTTCCCATGTTTGACCTTGCGTGGTAAAAGTACATCTCAGTCAATTCTTATGTTGTAAAATAACAGCAGGTTTTCTTGACTTTTTGTTTGATCAAATGGTCCAACACTTTAAAGGCTTTATTTCTATTGATCGTGTTCGTCAACCTAGTTTTGTTGTCATGACGATGCAGCCTAAGCAAGAGACTTTCAAGATGTGGAATATTACCTAAATTCCAAGACAATAGTGCGGATGAACGTAGACTCAAAGCTTTGACTGAAGATGAAGTCACACTGTAAGCAGGAAAGAAAAATGAGGAACATTAATCATAGTAATATTACAGTGTTTTTCAAAGAAAGTCAAACAGCAGGGCAAAGTTACACCAGGGAGCAACAAATGTTACCTGTAACTCTAAGTGTTACTTACCGTTTCTACCACTTGTTCTTCAAGCTCTCTGTATTGTTCACTGTCTGGATCATTGAGTTCTGGTACAAACTCTTCTTCCAAGGTTGCTTTGAGAAGCACAACTTCAGTGGGAGCTACGGTGAAGCCAGTTGTGGTTGGCTCAGCGGTTGTTGTCGGCTCAGCAGTTGTTGGTACTACGGGTGTTGTTAATAAGCAGTTGATGAAAAAGAGAAATATTATTTGCTGCATTTTCAAGATTTAATATTTACTGGAGGGAAATTTAGCTCCATGTATGAAAAGTTTACCTACCCGTGACTTCAATGGAGTTAGGATCAATAGTGAGGTTGAAGGGGTTGTTGGAGTCATTCACAGCTCTTTTCAAGGTGGTTACAACCAAATCAGCCTCTGGGGTCGGTGATGCCGTGGTGTTGAACTCGAGCTCCACCTCCACCTCCACGTTTCCCATGTTTGACCTTGCGTGGTAAAAGCACATCTCAGTCAATTCTTATGTTGTAAAATTACAGCAGGTTTTCTTGACTTTTTGTTTGATCAAATGGTCCAACACTTTGAAGACTTCATTTCGATTGACCGTGTTCGTCAACCTAGTTTTGTTGTCATGACGATGCAGCCTAAGCAAGAGACTTTCAAGATGTGGAATATTACCTAAATTCCAAGACAATAGTGCGGATGAACGTAGACTCAAAGCTTTGACTGAAGATGAAGTCACACTGTAAGCAGGAAAGAAAAATGAGGAACATTAATCATAGTAATATTACAGTGTTTTTCAAAGAAAGTCAAACAGCAGGGCAAAGTTACACCAGGGAGCAACAAATGTTACCTGTAACTCTAAGTGTTACTTACCGTTTCTACCACTTGTTCTTCAAGCTCTCTGTATTGTTCACTGTCTGGATCATTGAGTTCTGGTACAAACTCTTCTTCTAAGGTTGCTTTGAGAAGCACAACTTCAGTGGGAGCTGCGGTGAAGCCAGTTGTGGTTGGCTCAGCGGTTGTTGTCGGCTCAGCAGTTGTTGGTACTACGGGTATCGTTAATAAGCAGTTGATTAAAAAGAGAAATATTATTTGCTGCATTTTCCAGATTTAATATTTACTGGAGGGAAATTTAGCTCCATGTATGAAAAGTTTATTTACCCGTGACTTCAATGGAGTTAGGATCAATAGTGAGGTTGAAGGGGTTGTTGGAGTCATTCACAGCTCTTTTCAAGGTGGTTACAACCAAATCAGCCTCTGGGGTCGGTGATGCCGTGGTATTGAACTCGAGCTCCACCTCCACCTCCACGTTTCCCATGTTTGACCTTGCGTGGTAAAAGCACATCTCAGTCAATTCTTATGTTGTAAAATTACAGCAGGTTTTCTTGACTTTTTGTTTGATCAAATGGTCCAACACTTTGAAGGCTTCATTTCGATTGACCGTGTTCGTCAACCTAGTTTTGTTGTCATGACGATGCAGCCTAAGCAAGAGACTTTCAAGATGTGGAATATTACCTAAATTCCAAGACAATAGTGCGGATGAACGTAGACTCAAAGCTTTGACTGAAGATGAAGTCACACTGTAAGCAGGAAAGAAAAATGAGGAACATTAATCATAGTAATATTACAGTGTTTTTCAAAGAAAGTCAAACAGCAGGGCAAAGTTACACCAGGGAGCAACAAATGTTACCTGTAACTCTAAGTGTTACTTACCGTTTCTACCACTTGTTCTTCAAGCTCTCTGTATTGTTCACTGTCTGGATCATTGAGTTCTGGTACAAACTCTTCTTCCAAGGTTGCTTTGAGAAGCACAACTTCAGTGGGAGCTGCGGTGAAGCCAGTTGTGGTTGGCTCAGCGGTTGTTGTCGGCTCAGCAGTTGTTGGTACTACGGGTATTGTTAATAAGCAGTTGATGAAAAAGAGAAATATTATTTGCTGCATTTTCCAGATTTAATATTTACTGGAGGGAAATTTAGCTCCATGTATGAAAAGTTTATTTACCCGTGACTTCAATGGAGTTAGGATCAATAGTGAGGTTGAAGGGGTTGTTGGAGTCATTCACAGCTCTTTTCAAGGTGGTTACAACCAAATCAGCCTCTGGGGTTGGTGATGCCGTGGTGTTGAACTCAAGCTCCACCTCCACCTCCACGTTTCCCATGTTTGACCTTGCGTGGTAAAAGTACATCTCAGTCAATTCTTATGTTGTAAAATAACAGCAGGTTTTCTTGACTTTTTGTTTGATCAAATGGTCCAACACTTTAAAGGCTTTATTTCTATTGATCGTGTTCGTCAACCTAGTTTTGTTGTCATGACGATGCAGCCTAAGCAAGAGACTTTCAAGATGTGGAATATTACCTAAATTCCAAGACAATAGTGCGGATGAACGTAGACTCAAAGCTTTGACTGAAGATGAAGTCACACTGTAAGCAGGAAAGAAAAATGAGGAACATTAATCATAGTAATATTACAGTGTTTTTCAAAGAAAGTCAAACAGCAGGGCAAAGTTACACCAGGGAGCAACAAATGTTACCTGTAACTCTAAGTGTTACTTACCGTTTCTACCACTTGTTCTTCAAGCTCTCTGTATTGTTCACTGTCTGGATCATTGAGTTCTGGTACAAACTCTTCTTCCAAGGTTGCTTTGAGAAGCACAACTTCAGTGGGAGCTACGGTGAAGCCAGTTGTGGTTGGCTCAGCGGTTGTTGTCGGCTCAGCAGTTGTTGGTACTACGGGTGTTGTTAATAAGCAGTTGATGAAAAAGAGAAATATTATTTGCTGCATTTTCAAGATTTAATATTTACTGGAGGGAAATTTAGCTCCATGTATGAAAAGTTTACCTACCCGTGACTTCAATGGAGTTAGGATCAATAGTGAGGTTGAAGGGGTTGTTGGAGTCATTCACAGCTCTTTTCAAGGTGGTTACAACCAAATCAGCCTCTGGGGTCGGTGATGCTGTGGTGTTGAACTCGAGCTCCACCTCCACCTCCACGTTTCCCATGTTTGACCTTGCGTGGTAAAAGCACATCTCAGTCAATTCTTATGTTGTAAAATTACAGCAGGTTTTCTTGACTTTTTGTTTGATCAAATGGTCCAACACTTTGAAGACTTCATTTCGATTGACCGTGTTCGTCAACCTAGTTTTGTTGTCATGACGATGCAGCCTAAGCAAGAGACTTTCAAGATGTGGAATATTACCTAAATTCCAAGACAATAGTGCGGATGAACGTAGACTCAAAGCTTTGACTGAAGATGAAGTCACACTGTAAGCAGGAAAGAAAAATGAGGAACATTAATCATAGTAATATTACAGTGTTTTTCAAAGAAAGTCAAACAGCAGGGCAAAGTTACACCAGGGAGCAACAAATGTTACCTGTAACTCTAAGTGTTACTTACCGTTTCTACCACTTGTTCTTCAAGCTCTCTGTATTGTTCACTGTCTGGATCATTGAGTTCTGGTACAAACTCTTCTTCCAAGGTTGCTTTGAGAAGCACAACTTCAGTGGGAGCTGCGGTGAAGCCAGTTGTGGTTGGCTCAGCGGTTGTTGTCGGCTCAGCAGTTGTTGGTACTAGGGGTATCGTTAATAAGCAGTTGATGAAAAAGAGAAATATTATTTGCTGCATTTTCAAGATTTAATATTTACTGGAGGGAAATTTAGCTCCATGTATGAAAAGTTTATTTACCCGTGACTTCAATGGAGTTAGGATCAATAGTGAGGTTGAAGGGGTTGTTGGAGTCATTCACAGCTCTTTTCAAGGTGGTTACAACCAAATCAGCCTCTGGGGTCGGTGATGCCGTGGTGTTGAACTCAAGCTCCACCTCCACCTCCACGTTTCCCATGTTTGACCTTGCGTGGTAAAAGTACATCTCAGTCAATTCTTATGTTGTAAAATTACAGCAGGTTTTCTTGACTTTTTGTTTGATCAAATGGTCCAACACTTTGAAGACTTCATTTCGATTGACCGTGTTCGTCAACCTAGTTTTGTTGTCATGATGATGCAGCCTAAGCAAGAGACTTTCAAGATGTGGAATATTACCTAAATTCCAAGACAATAGTGCGGATGAACGTAGACTCAAAGCTTTGACTGAAGATGAAGTCACACTGTAAGCAGGAAAGAAAAATGAGGAACATTAATCATAGTAATATTACAGTGTTTTTCAAAGAAAGTCAAACAGCAGGGCAAAGTTACACCAGGGAGCAACAAATGTTACCTGTAACTCTAAGTGTTACTTACCGTTTCTACCACTTGTTCTTCAAGCTCTCTGTATTGTTCACTGTCTGGATCATTGAGTTCTGGTACAAACTCTTCTTCCAAGGTTGCTTTGAGAAGCACAACTTCAGTGGGAGCTGCGGTGAAGCCAGTTGTGGTTGGCTCAGCGGTTGTTGTCGGCTCAGCAGTTGTTGGTACTACGGGTATTGTTAATAAGCAGTTGATGAAAAAGAGAAATATTATTTGCTGCATTTTCAAGATTTAATATTTACTGGAGGGAAATTTAGCTCCATGTATGAAAAGTTTATTTACCCGTGACTTCAATGGAGTTAGGATCAATAGTGAGGTTGAAGGGGTTGTTGGAGTCATTCACAGCTCTTTTCAAGGTGGTTACAACCAAATCAGCCTCTGGGGTCGGTGATGCCATGGTGTTGAACTCGAGCTCCACCTCCACCTCCACGTTTCCCATGTTTGACCTTGCGTGGTAAAAGCACATCTCAGTCAATTCTTATGTTGTAAAATTACAGCAGGTTTTCTTGACTTTTTGTTTGATCAAATGGTCCAACACTTTGAAGACTTCATTTCGATTGACCGTGTTCGTCAACCTAGTTTTGTTGTCATGACGATGCAGCCTAAGCAAGAGACTTTCAAGATGTGGAATATTACCTAAATTCCAAGACAATAGTGCGGATGAACGTAGACTCAAAGCTTTGACTGAAGATGAAGTCACACTGTAAGCAGGAAAGAAAAATGAGGAACATTAATCATAGTAATATTACAGTGTTTTTCAAAGAAAGTCAAACAGCAGGGCAAAGTTACACCAGGGAGCAACAAATGTTACCTGTAACTCTAAGTGTTACTTACCGTTTCTACCACTTGTTCTTCAAGCTCTCTGTATTGTTCACTGTCTGGATCATTGAGTTCTGGTACAAACTCTTCTTCCAAGGTTGCTTTGAGAAGCACAACTTCAGTGGGAGCTGCGGTGAAGCCAGTTGTGGTTGGCTCAGCGGTTGTTGTCGGCTCAGCAGTTGTTGGTACTAGGGGTATCGTTAATAAGCAGTTGATTAAAAAGAGAAATATTATTTGCTGCATTTTCCAGATTTAATATTTACTGGAGGGAAATTTAGCTCCATGTATGAAAAGTTTATTTACCCGTGACTTCAATGGAGTTAGGATCAATAGTGAGGTTGAAGGGGTTGTTGGAGTCATTCACAGCTCTTTTCAAGGTGGTTACAACCAAATCAGCCTCTGGGGTCGGTGATACCGTGGTATTGAACTCGAGCTCCACCTCCACCTCCACGTTTCCCATGTTTGACCTTGCGTGGTAAAAGCACATCTCAGTCAATTCTTATGTTGTAAAATTACAGCAGGTTTTCTTGACTTTTTGTTTGATCAAATGGTCCAACACTTTGAAGGCTTCATTTCGATTGACCGTGTTCGTCAACCTAGTTTTGTTGTCATGACGATGCAGCCTAAGCAAGAGACTTTCAAGATGTGGAATATTACCTAAATTCCAAGACAATAGTGCGGATGAACGTAGACTCAAAGCTTTGACTGAAGATGAAGTCACACTGTAAGCAGGAAAGAAAAATGAGGAACATTAATCATAGTAATATTACAGTGTTTTTCAAAGAAAGTCAAACAGCAGGGCAAAGTTACACCAGGGAGCAACAAATGTTACCTGTAACTCTAAGTGTTACTTACCGTTTCTACCACTTGTTCTTCAAGCTCTCTGTATTGTTCACTGTCTGGATCATTGAGTTCTGGTACAAACTCTTCTTCCAAGGTTGCTTTGAGAAGCACAACTTCAGTGGGAGCTGCGGTGAAGCCAGTTGTGGTTGGCTCAGCGGTTGTTGTCGGCTCAGCAGTTGTTGGTACTAGGGGTATCGTTAATAAGCAGTTGATGAAAAAGAGAAATATTATTTGCTGCATTTTCCAGATTTAATATTTACTGGAGGGAAATTTAGCTCCATGTATGAAAAGTTTATTTACCCGTGACTTCAATGGAGTTAGGATCAATAGTGAGGTTGAAGGGGTTGTTGGAGTCATTCACAGCTCTTTTCAAGGTGGTTACAACCAAATCAGCCTCTGGGGTCGGTGATGCCGTGGTGTTGAACTCGAGCTCCACCTCCACCTCCACGTTTCCCATGTTTGACCTTGTGTGGTAAAAGCACATCTCAGTCAATTCTTATGTTGTAAAATTACAGCAGGTTTTCTTGACTTTTTGTTTGATCAAATGGTCCAACACTTTGAAGACTTCATTTCGATTGACCGTGTTCGTCAACCTAGTTTTGTTGTCATGACGATGCAGCCTAAGCAAGAGACTTTCAGGATGTGGAATATTACCTAAATTCCAAGACAATAGTGCGGATGAACGTAGACTCAAAGCTTTGACTGAAGATGAAGTCACACTGTAAGCAGGAAAGAAAAAGGAGGAACATTAATCATAGTAATATTACAGTGTTTTTCAAAGAAAGTCAAACAGCAGGGCAAAGTTACACCAGGGAGCAACAAATGTTACCTGTAACTCTAAGTGTTACTTACCGTTTCTACCACTTGTTCTTCAAGCTCTCTGTATTGTTCACTGTCTGGATCATTGAGTTCTGGTACAAACTCTTCTTCCAAGGTTGCTTTGAGAAGCACAACTTCAGTGGGAGCTGCGGTGAAGCCAGTTGTGGTTGGCTCAGCGGTTGTTGTCGGCTCAGCAGTTGTTGGTACTACGGGTATTGTTAATAAGCAGTTGATGAAAAAGAGAAATATTATTTGCTGCATTTTCAAGATTTAATATTTACTGGAGGGAAATTTAGCTCCATGTATGAAAAGTTTATTTACCCGTGACTTCAATGGAGTTAGGATCAATAGTGAGGTTGAAGGGGTTGTTGGAGTCATTCACAGCTCTTTTCAAGGTGGTTACAACCAAATCAGCCTCTGGGGTCGGTGATGCCATGGTGTTGAACTCGAGCTCCACCTCCACCTCCACGTTTCCCATGTTTGACCTTGCGTGGTAAAAGCACATCTCAGTCAATTCTTATGTTGTAAAATTACAGCAGGTTTTCTTGACTTTTTGTTTGATCAAATGGTCCAACACTTTGAAGACTTCATTTCGATTGACCGTGTTCGTCAACCTAGTTTTGTTGTCATGACGATGCAGCCTAAGCAAGAGACTTTCAAGATGTGGAATATTACCTAAATTCCAAGACAATAGTGCGGATGAACGTAGACTCAAAGCTTTGACTGAAGATGAAGTCACACTGTAAGCAGGAAAGAAAAATGAGGAACATTAATCATAGTAATATTACAGTGTTTTTCAAAGAAAGTCAAACAGCAGGGCAAAGTTACACCAGGGAGCAACAAATGTTACCTGTAACTCTAAGTGTTACTTACCGTTTCTACCACTTGTTCTTCAAGCTCTCTGTATTGTTCACTGTCTGGATCATTGAGTTCTGGTACAAACTCTTCTTCCAAGGTTGCTTTGAGAAGCACAACTTCAGTGGGAGCTGCGGTGAAGCCAGTTGTGGTTGGCTCAGCGGTTGTTGTCGGCTCAGCAGTTGTTGGTACTAGGGGTATCGTTAATAAGCAGTTGATTAAAAAGAGAAATATTATTTGCTGCATTTTCCAGATTTAATATTTACTGGAGGGAAATTTAGCTCCATGTATGAAAAGTTTATTTACCCGTGACTTCAATGGAGTTAGGATCAATAGTGAGGTTGAAGGGGTTGTTGGAGTCATTCACAGCTCTTTTCAAGGTGGTTACAACCAAATCAGCCTCTGGGGTCGGTGATACCGTGGTATTGAACTCGAGCTCCACCTCCACCTCCACGTTTCCCATGTTTGACCTTGCGTGGTAAAAGCACATCTCAGTCAATTCTTATGTTGTAAAATTACAGCAGGTTTTCTTGACTTTTTGTTTGATCAAATGGTCCAACACTTTGAAGGCTTCATTTCGATTGACCGTGTTCGTCAACCTAGTTTTGTTGTCATGACGATGCAGCCTAAGCAAGAGACTTTCAAGATGTGGAATATTACCTAAATTCCAAGACAATAGTGCGGATGAACGTAGACTCAAAGCTTTGACTGAAGATGAAGTCACACTGTAAGCAGGAAAGAAAAATGAGGAACATTAATCATAGTAATATTACAGTGTTTTTCAAAGAAAGTCAAACAGCAGGGCAAAGTTACACCAGGGAGCAACAAATGTTACCTGTAACTCTAAGTGTTACTTACCGTTTCTACCACTTGTTCTTCAAGCTCTCTGTATTGTTCACTGTCTGGATCATTGAGTTCTGGTACAAACTCTTCTTCCAAGGTTGCTTTGAGAAGCACAACTTCAGTGGGAGCTGCGGTGAAGCCAGTTGTGGTTGGCTCAGCGGTTGTTGTCGGCTCAGCAGTTGTTGGTACTAGGGGTATCGTTAATAAGCAGTTGATGAAAAAGAGAAATATTATTTGCTGCATTTTCCAGATTTAATATTTACTGGAGGGAAATTTAGCTCCATGTATGAAAAGTTTATTTACCCGTGACTTCAATGGAGTTAGGATCAATAGTGAGGTTGAAGGGGTTGTTGGAGTCATTCACAGCTCTTTTCAAGGTGGTTACAACCAAATCAGCCTCTGGGGTCGGTGATGCCGTGGTGTTGAACTCGAGCTCCACCTCCACCTCCACGTTTCCCATGTTTGACCTTGCGTGGTAAAAGCACATCTCAGTCAATTCTTATGTTGTAAAATTACAGCAGGTTTTCTTGACTTTTTGTTTGATCAAATGGTCCAACACTTTGAAGACTTCATTTCGATTGACCGTGTTCGTCAACCTAGTTTTGTTGTCATGACGATGCAGCCTAAGCAAGAGACTTTCAGGATGTGGAATATTACCTAAATTCCAAGACAATAGTGCGGATGAACGTAGACTCAAAGCTTTGACTGAAGATGAAGTCACACTGTAAGCAGGAAAGAAAAAGGAGGAACATTAATCATAGTAATATTACAGTGTTTTTCAAAGAAAGTCAAACAGCAGGGCAAAGTTACACCAGGGAGCAACAAATGTTACCTGTAACTCTAAGTGTTACTTACCGTTTCTACCACTTGTTCTTCAAGCTCTCTGTATTGTTCACTGTCTGGATCATTGAGTTCTGGTACAAACTCTTCTTCCAAGGTTGCTTTGAGAAGCACAACTTCAGTGGGAGCTACGGTGAAGCCAGTTGTGGTTGGCTCAGCGGTTGTTGTCGGCTCAGCGGTTGTTGTCGGCTCAGCAGTTGTTGGTACTAGGGGTATTGTTAATAAGCAGTTGATGAAAAAAAGAAATATTTTTTGCTGCATTTTCTAGCTTTAATATTTTCTTGAGGGAAATTTACCTCCATGTATGAAAAGTTTACTTACCCATGACTTCAATGGAGTTAGGATCAATAGTGAGGTTGAAGGGGTTGTTGATGTCATTCGCAGCTCTTTTCAAGGTGTTTACAACCAAATCAGCTTCTGGGGTCGGTGATACCGTGGTGTTGAACTCCAGCCCCACTTCTACCTCCACTTTTCCCATGTTTGACCTTGGGTGTTAAAAGCACATATCAGTTAAATCTTATCTTGTGAAATTACAGCAGGTTTTCTAGATGTGTTGTTTGATCAAATTTTAGATTTTCTTTTTGTCCAACACTTTGAAAAACTTTATTTCTACTGACTGTAACTGTCCATGTAGTTTTGTAGTAATTACAATACAGCCTAAGAGACTTTCAAGATTTAGAATATTACCGAAATTCCAAGACAACAGTGCGGATGAACGTGGGCCCAAAGCTTAGACGGAAAATGAAGTCACACTGTAAGCAGGAAAGACAAAGGAGGAACATTAAGCATAGTAATATTACAGTGTTTTTCAAAGAAAGTCAAACAGCAGGGCAAAGTTACACCAGGGAGCAACAAATGTTACCTGTAACTCTAAGTGTTACTTACCATTTCTACCACTTGTTCTTCAAGCTCTCTGTATTGTTCACTGTCTGAATCATTGAGTTCTGGTACAAACTCTTCTTCCAAGGTTGCTTTGAGAAGCACAACTTCAATGGGAGCTACAGTGAAGCCAGTTGTGGTTGGCTCAGCGGTTGTTGTTGGTACTGCAAGTGTTGTAAATAAGTGGTTGACAGTTGTCATTGCCTCACCAATTTCATTGGCCCCTATTTGTAGAAAATGTGATGAATCACAGCAAGAAATATGTTAAACTTTTTTTAGTATTGTCTTTCAATTAGTTAATAATGTAATTACTTACTTACCCATAATTATCAGCAGTATTGGTAAGATGGGTCCCACACCCATCTTGTCTGCTTTTGGACCTGTAGAATCAGTCAGTATTATTACCTATAACAGCAGAATATTTACAGCCATTTATGGTAATGTTAATATTGTTATGTTTTTGCCCCAGTAAAGCCCCAAGAGTTAAATTCATATCATCTCTGTTCACATGATTATTCTCACCAATTTCAGTTTTTAATCCCTCCATGTCTAAATTTCATCAACATTTCATCTTTGTTGACTTAAAAAAAAAATCCAATATATTTGAAATACATTCACCTAGGTTGAGTTTTGAATTCATGTATAATATGTCAAAAAAATAAAGTCAAAATGAGAGATAAATATTTAATCTGATGGTGGTCCACCACTTTGTCCATACTGAAATATCTAAATTAGGGACATCCGGACCAAGTGTTTTGTATCCCCAATCCTGATCCAAGTCATTTAATATCGAGAATCTGCCAATACAGAATCCAGATCTGATACTTCTATTTTCTTTGGTGATAGAGCTTTACAGTGCACAGTTTAAGTACTTCAAAGTTATTAAACTCAATCAAAAATTTCTGCGTGTTCCTTTATGGGGTTTTTTTAATTATTATTATGTGTCTGCACCAGTGATAGCCATGGCGGGAGGCACTATTCTTTTTAGGTTGTCCATCTTTATGTCCGTCCAATCATTCGTACATCCGTACATCTGCCCCATCCTTGTTAATAGATATCTCAAGAATGCCTCAGGAGAATTTATTCAAATTTGGCAAAATGTTCACTTTGACTCAGTGATGAACTGCTTAGTTTTTGGTGGCCATAGGTCAAAGATCAAGGTCACTGTGACCTTGTCTGTCCCATTTTTGTGAGCATGATATCTCAAGCACGCCTTCAGGGAATTTCTTAAAATTTGGTACAATGGTTGACTTGGACTTGAGGACTAATTGATTACATTTTGGTGGTCAAGGGTCAATGTCGCTGTGACCTTGCATTCATCTCATTGTCTTGAATATGATATCCCAAGAACAGTGTGAGGGATTTTTTTTTCCACAAATGCCCACTTGCACTCAACAATGAACTGATTAGATTTAGGTGGTCATACATCAAAGGGCCAAGGTCACTGTGACGTTAACTGTCTCATTCTTGTGAATGTGATATCCTAAGAACGCCTTGAGGGAATTTCTTCAAATTTGACACAAACATTCACTTTAATGCAATGAAGAACTGATAAGGTTTTGATGGTCATAGGTCAAAGGTCAAGTCCATGTGACACCATCTGTCTCATTCTTTTGAATGTGATATTTTAAGAATACCTCAAGGGAATTTCTTCAAATTTGGCACACGTTTCACTTGGATTCAACAATGAACTGATTGGATGTTGGTTGTCAAAGGTCAAGGTCAGTGTGACCTTGTCTCATTCTCGTGAACATGATATCTCAACATGATATCTCATAAACGGGTAATTTCTTTAAATTTGACACAAACGTCTACTTGGACGTAAAGTAAGTGATTAGATTTTTTTTGTAAAAGGTCAAAGTCAATGTGACCTCACGTAACATGTTTTTGTCTATTACTCAAGAATTCCTACGCTAACTATGACAAAACTTCACACATATGTCTAATAGAATAAAGTAATGAAGTGATGACATTTTATATCCAAAAGGTCAAAGGTGAACTTCACTGTGATGGATTGCCATGGAATTTGATAAAGACATTTATTACCCATCAGGATAAATTGTATTATTTTAGGAAATCCTGCAACTTTTCATCCCAAACCATTACCACATCAAAGTCTTAATTAGTCCAATGCTCTGATCCATGAACAAACACCTGCAAAACATTCATACGTGTTAGTATGCTATCATTAGAATTTATTTAAAGCACCACAGCAGCTCAGGACAGTCTTATAGAACTGGAAATGTGGCTTTTAGTTTTGTTTGAACAGATGTCAGAGCAAAGGGAAAAGGCGTGTGCAGAGCACATACTGGAACTGTTGTGAGGTGTGGTCATTGACACAACCTGAAAAGCCAGTTAAAAATTTCCCATGAATCTTTTGTGCTGTTCCTGAAATACAAGCCAGTTGAGCATACATGTGACTGAAGCTCCTGCCACCTGTACCACAACAATGATCCCTCTTTCAGGGTCACTGAGATCTTTTCCTCTTGGCATCTCGATTGAAAATCAGAATCAACTAGGCCTGCTCTGCATTTACAGAGAATTATTGGATGTTTATTGCCTAATTGCACCATGCAGCACACCTGTGTGGAAGCATCTGCCTTAATTTATTTTTCTCCTATCATCTTGGGTTTTTTTTTTTTTTGTGAAATGTCACCTCTCTGTATCTTGCTGTGGAGTTTCTTTGCTTGATGAGGAATTACATTGATGTGGGTTTTATAGTGAATGAATTAATTAATTACTTTATTTCAAACCAAAATGACAAAAAATAAAATAATGAATAAAAAACATTATAAATAAAATTTATATTCTTTTTTTTTAAAAATAAAAATCAAATTTAAAGTCTTCCATACCTGTGGCAGGAGCTTTGTCAAGTCGATAATTACTGCAGATGATTAACCCTTTCATGTGTGAATTATGAATATGTCAGTCAAGTTTTTTTTTATTCATCTTAAGGTTTAAAAAAAAAAAGAATTTGAAGTTCATTTTTTAAACATGCATTTTTCAAGGATTTTTTTTACATGTCCACTTGGGTGGACAGCATTAGTTTAAGTTTTCAACCGAAGAATTATAAAGCAATGAAAATAACATATTCTAATACTTTTAAATGCAATGCATAAGCGTTGAACCTTGGTTCTGACTCCTCAGCCTCTCCCTTCCGTCTTTCTTCTTGTCTCTACTGTCCCCCCTCCCTTCTTCCCTCATTCAGCTCATGGCTTTTGACTCTTTGGTCCCCCTACACACCTCCCCTGTTGAACTGTATATTTTATCAACTAACATTTTCTACAAAAATAATCTCAAAACAAATGAGTTTAGTGGACAGATGAATAATTAAAGCTTCCTCCCCAACATAAAATCAAAATGTGGAAATTCTAACAACTGTATTACTACTTAGATGTTAAATGTTACCAAATGTTATTTTCCTGCAAAGGTCTGGTATTACAGAGAAGTTGGCAAGATATTTCTTCATCTTAGTTTTGATAGATTTGTGTTGCACTTACAGAAAATGTATGTCATGACACACTAGGGTCATAAAGGGTCAACTATAGCTTTAAAACCCATGCATATACGAGAAAATGGCTTTAAAATAGATGTCCATTGTAGTGACCACTATGCGTGAAAGGGTTAAATCATCTAATTGTTAGGCTTTTCAATAACAGAAAGCCATTTTTTTTTTTTTTTGTTTAATAGACCTTTAAATTTGTTTCATGAGTACCTCTTTTAATGTATATACAAAATATTCAGAATAATGACCATGATGTGTTTTGGGGCTTTTTTTTATTACCAGCTATAGTGGTTCTGCTATAGTAGCCGGCCCTGACTTGCAATCTCACCACGGAGAGGGGTTTAAAAAAAAGTAGTAGTAGTAGTTTGTTAGAATCTGATTCAACCAATTTCTATGTCTTCATTCAGTGACCCATCTCACTTTCTCCAAAAGCCATCTATTCGTTATGTTTCTCCACTCGTTTAACACAAGTCATGCAGCATCAATTAATAGTCATATTCTACAATGGCTGAATATTCAGTTTTCTTAACGTGTGCTGAATCACGGCTGTGATTTGTTTAGTGAGTTATCATCTGCACAGACAGCTGTTTAAATAAAACAAATATCTAACTGTATTTACACTGATTGAGTTGCTCCCAGTCTGTCTGTGAGCGGCAGATTCCCCTCACTCCTAATTGTGGGTTGGGGAATAAAATCAGTGGATCAGTAAACGCTGTTGATTTCCTCCCGTGGAGATGACATGAAAAATATTTTGGTTCAGCAAATGTTTGTCCATCATCTAAGGAAGCGTTATTTAATGATTGACCATTATGTAATTAACAGTTTAGAACACATGTAAAGCAGACATGACATGTATAATCAAAAGTCCCAGTGACATTATGCTCTATTTCAGCACTCATTGAAGGCTTCCTGTCCAATCAAGGTACTTCGTCAGACCTAGCTGTTCTTTAAAAAGCTTTAAAAGTTTACTTACCAAAGTAGAAGAAGAAGAAGAATAGATACTACTTAGAAGAAGTCCTCTCTTTTTTGATCTAGTTTAGATTTACTTTAGCATTTACACTGCTTTAATTGTAATTTATGTAATCCTGGTCACATCTATGACATTACAAACATTTCACCTGTGTAGCAGTCCTTGTCAATTAATGCCTTTCTATAGTGCTTTGTGACTAATAATGACATGACTCAGAGATGATTCCTCCCACATCAATGCTGAAAATTAACAGGGCGTCATTGCCATCAGTTTCTTGGCTCACCCTCATCATGTACAGCCATCTTTGGTCTTAGAATAACATTGTCCTCTTACTGCATTCCACCTGTGCACGGTATGAAAGAATCTCCAACAGCATGCCAGTTAGTGACGTCAGACAAATTAATACAGAAATGAAAGTGAAGTGGAACCAAATACATTTTAAAAAGTAATATGATTAACATATTGTAATTATTTTATTTGGCAACATATTTTAATTTATACCTTATTTAATTTTATTTTTTGATTTACTGCACTAGTTTAAAAAAAAATCTTGGTAATGTTTAATCACATTCCTCTTGTGTTTTTGTTTTTGTTCCTTTGCTTTTTTATGAGAACACCCGTCAGAACACCTGTCAGTTCCCTGTCAATCAAACTGTGCAACAACGTCATGTCTTTTTCCGTCATCAACATGGTTTAATTCATTGTAAGCAATGAATTCAACTATAGCATGTACCTAATCTGTTTTTAGATAACCCAGTTGCCAGTATACAATGTTGGTTTTGTACATTCTGCTTTGGTGGGTAGGCGTCAGGGCTGCTGCTGGCCATTTGAGTGTCCTTAGTGTATTTTTTTTTTGTGTGTTTTAAAAAGAAATATAGACAGACATATATTTACAAATAAGAAAATGGGATCTATACAATAATAAAATATTGTATATACTGTATATTTCACTGAAGGATCAACTGGAGGGGCCACACTGGTCCCTACAATTTCACTGATAGGGTTGTACCAATTGCCAGTATAGTCAGTGCTTTCGGCAATGTCAAGATGATATTTGGCTTGTTTTCCCATTAATGTAGGCTATTAATATTATTAATATTATTATGAGTAGTAGTTGCAGTAGTACTAGTTGTAGTAAATTGATATTAAGTTTAACTTTCCCCTACAGAGTTTCACATCTGCATCCGATGTCTATAACTAACACACAAAGACCAGGACTGAGCACTTCTCAAGGGGTGTGTGTATTTGTGTGCGTGTTTGAGAGAGAGTGACAGAGGATAGAAGAGTGGAAAGAGGACTATGGCACGCAGTGTTTTTGACACGCACACCCAAACCACTGTCCTCGGTACTGAATAGAGCAGAGGAGAGATAGACGTAAGAGGTTACTTCAGTTCAGCTTTACTTGCTTGCTGGGGTTGTAATATAACTTTTGGTTCAAATTCTTTCAGGGGAGGGAGAGATAGAAAGAGAGCACGATAGATGCATAAGCAGAAAGAGACAATGCAATATGATATTTTTTTAATGTAATGACCATGATGCAAAATTAATTTCATCATTTACTTTTTTTTTTTTTTTTTTTTTACTTATTATGTATATCATGTTGCCTGTAAACTTGATGCCTTTGGCACAGCGCAAGAGTGGGTGGGCGTCAGGGCTGCTGCTGGCCATCTGAGTGCCCTTAGTGTAATTTTTTGTTTTTTAGAAATAAATATGGAAATATCTGTGCAAAAATAAAATACTGTATATTGCACTCCAAGATCAACCGGCGGGGCCACCAGACTTACACCTAGTGTGCATCTGTAGCTTCAGTGAGGCTTAGAAAATGATCCCACAAAGCCACCATCTAATGTGGTCCAAGATAATGAGCTCAGACTGACAACTGCATATTAAACCCCGTGGCATACTTTTAAAATACAGTCTAAATGTCATAGCCATGGCAGTGCTCCCATTTCTCCCTTGTGTTCTCCTGTGTTCCCAGCTCCTCTTCTGTGTCCCATGTCCCTGTTTTGTCCATGCGTCTGTTCATGTGTGTGTGTGTGTGTGTGTGTGTGTGTGCGTGCGTGTGCGTGTGTGTGTGTGTGTGTGTGTGTGTGTGTGTAGGAGAGAAAGAGAGAGAGAGAGCCTCATTCCTATCCTGCTGCTAAACTGGAACCAGCCTACCAACACACCTGTTGGCAATCACCTCAAAACCTCGCCCAGCTCAGCTCACTTCCCATCTCAGTGGTAGCTATATTTAGGCCCTATGTACTGATAATTTGGTGTAAAAATATACAGTTATATTCACCTATATATATATATCCCAAGTTCTCCTGTCTCGCATCCTGGTTTCCAAAACGGTGAGAATACTGCTAAAGTACTGGTAAGCTTTCTACTTTTTGATAAATTCGCTGAATAATGATGTGGGGTGTGTTTCAACTGATGAGTATTTTGATTAGCATTAAGAGAACTCTTTGCAACTTTTCATTTGGAAAAAATGAAAAATACATAACTTGTCAACTCTGTAATATGTCAACTCCATGCCTATTTGAAGATAGTAATACAAAACAAAAAAAGGCTTTGTCCCAATTCTCAAGAATGTATGCTAAAACCAGGGAGAATCCTAGCTGCTGCATTCTGAACCAAGTGGGGGGAGAGAGAGTTACAGTCGTCAAGCATGGAAAGGATAGCCTAAGTGTATAAATAATTTTATCCAAGCCTGAGTATTTAATTCTTTAATTCTGGTTTTATTTGTAGAAAGCAGAATGAGCAAACTTTTTTGATATGTTGCTGAGAGCTTATATCTGAATCAAATGTCACTGCCAGATTTCTGGCAGTGGGCTTCAGATTAGCACACAGCGGACCAAGGGCATACACAATATGCCTGATAGTGTCTGGGGGGAGAACAGCCTGATGTCTGATTTTGAGTTATTAAGTTAAGGTACTTTTTGCCATCCAGCAGTTGACATCACTAAGACAATTTAAAACAGCAGCTAGGCTTTCTGGGTCATCAGGTCTCAGGGGAACGTATATCTGTATGAGAGGATATGTTGTGATGTTGGATGATTTTGGACCAAATTGGACCAAAAATAGAACCCCGCAGAACACAGGTAATTACCTATGGTGACTGAGTGTTTTCATTCTAAAAGATAAGAATAAAACCAACTAAGTGCAGTGTCCTTGTTGCCTAGGTTGACCTAGGATGAACCTGACTGTGACCTCACAAAGATTCATGTACATTGCTCAAAAAAATGATAGGAACACTTAAATCACACAACAGATCTTGATGAATGAATTAATCAAGTTGACAGTCTTTACTGATGTACAGTACAGGCCAAAAGTTTGGACACACCTTCTCATTCAATGCGTTTTCTTTATTTTCATGACTATTTACATTGTAGATTCTCACTGAAGGCATCAAAACTATGAATGAACACGTGGAGTTATGTACTTAACAAAAAAAGGTGAAATAACTGAAAACATGTTTTATATTCTAGTTTCTTCAAAATAGCCACCCTTTGCTCTGATTACTGCTTTGCACACTCTTGGCATTCTCTCCATGAGCTTCAAGAGGTAGTCACCTGAAATGGTTTCCTCTTCACAGGTGTGCCTTATCAGGGTTAATTAGTGGAATTTCTTGCTTTATCAATGGGGTTGGGACCATCAGTTGTGTTGTGCAGAAGTCAGGTTAATACACAGCCGACAGCCCTATTGGACAACTGTTAAAATTCATATTATGGCAAGAACCAATCAGCTAACTAAAGAAAAACGAGTGGCCATCATTACTTTAAGAAATGAAGGTCAGTCAGTCCGGAAAATTGCAAAAACTTTAAATGTGTCCCCAAGTGGAGTCGCAAAAACCATCAAGCGCTACAACGAAACTGGCACACATGAGGACCGACCCAGGAAAGGAAGACCAAGAGTCACCTCTGCTTCTGAGGATAAGTTCATCCAAGTCACCAGCCTCAGAAATCGCAAGTTAAGAGCAGCTCAGATCAGAGACCAGATGAATGCCACACAGAGTTCTAGCAGCAGACCCATCTCTAGAACAACTGTTAAGAGGAGACTGCGCGAATCAGGCCTTCATGGTCAAATAGCTGCTAGGAAACCACTGCTAAGGAGAGGCAACAAGCAGAAGAGATTTGTTTGGGCCAAGAAACACAAGGAATGGACATTAGACCAGTGGAAATCTGTGCTTTGGTCTGATGAGTCCAAATTTGAGATCTTTGGTTCCAACCGCCGTGTCTTTGTGAGACGCAGAAAAGGTGAAGGGATGGATTCCACATGCCTGGTTCCCACTGTGAAGCATGGAGGAGGAGGTGTGATGGTGTGGGGGTGTTTTGCTGGTGACACTGTTGGGGATTTATTCAAAATTGAAGGCACACTGAACCAGCATGGCTACCACAGCATCCTGCAGCGACATGCCATCCCATCCGGTTTACGTTTAGTTGGACGATCATTTATTTTTCAACAGGACAATGACCCCAAACACACCTCCAGGCTGTGTAAGGGCTATTTGACCAAGAAGGAGAGTGATGGAGTGCTGCGGCAGATGACCTGGCCTCCACAGTCACCGGACCTGAACCCAATCGAGATGGTTTGGGGTGAGCTGGACCGCAGAGTGAAGGCAAAGGGGCCAACAAGTGCTAAACACCTCTGGGAACTCCTTCAAGACTGTTGGAAAACCATTTCAGGTGACTACCTCTTGAAGCTCATGGAGAGAATGCCAAGAGTGTGCAAAGCAGTAATCAGAGCAAAGGGTGGCTATTTTGAAGAAACTAGAATATAAAACATGTTTTCAGTTATTTCACCTTTTTTTGTTAAGTACATAACTCCACATGTGTTCATTCATAGTTTTGATGCCTTCAGTGAGAATCTACAATGTAAATAGTCATGAAAATAAAGAAAACGCATTGAATGAGAAGGTGTGTCCAAACTTTTGGCCTGTACTGTACATTGTATAAGTTGTTGAGAACAAAATGACGGAACAAGTCAGTGGAAATCAAAATCATCAACCCACTGAGGGCTGGATTCAAAATCACACCGAAAATCAAAGTTTAAAATTGAAATCACAGGCTGATCCAACTTCTGTGAATTTTATCATGGCAACTCATAATGTGTATCTACTGCCCCTGGGATCCATCCTGAGAAAGCATGGCATCTCCTTCCACTTTTATGCTGGCGATAGTCAGCTATATGTGCCGCTAAAAAAGAAAAATGCCTTCTCACTCACACCACTTCTGGCATGTCTTGAAGACATCAAAGAATGGATGGCCTTGAACTTTTTAAATTTTAATGAGAAAAAAACAGAAGTGATGGTGTTTGGTCCCAGTGGCCTTTGTGAACCTCCCCCTGTTGACTTAGGCCCTTTGGCAGATTTTTTAAAGCCAACAGTCTCAAACGTTTTAAGATGGACAGTGATTTTAAATTGGATCGGCAAATTAGCTCTGTAGTGAAGTCCAGCTTTTTCCAAATTAGACAGCTGGCTAAGGTGAAACCTTTCCTTGCACAACAGCACTTTGAAACAGTAATCCATGCCTTTATTACATCTCGGCTGGATTACTGTAATGCACTTTATTTTGGAGTCAGCCAGTCCTCCCTCACACGTCTCCAGTTGGTGCAAAACGCAGCTGCGCGCCTGTTAACTGGAGTACGTAAGAGGGAGCACATAACTCCCATCCTGGCCTCCCTCCACTGGCTGCCTGTGCACTTTAGAGTCCATTTTAAGATTCTTTTATTAGTTTTTAAATCTGTAAATGGTCTGGCCCCACCTTACCTCTCTGAGCTTCTTCACCCCTACGCTCCTGCTCGGTGCCTCAGGTCAGCTGATCTGCTGCTTCTGGAGGTGCAGAGGTCCAAACGGAAGCTCAGAGGGGACAGAGCTTTCTCCGTTGCCGCTCCTAAATTGTGGAACAAGCTACCCCTCCACATAAGACAAGCCTCCTCACTGTCCATTTTTAAAACTCGTCTAAAAACCCATTTTTATTCCTTGGCTTTCAACTCTGCATGAGACTCTGCTTCTGTTTTAGTGTTTTATAGTTTGTTTTATTTATTGTTTTATTGTTTTTAAATTGTTTTAAAAACAATAAACAATTATTTTAGTATTTATTTCCTGTTAATTGTTTTATGTCCCTGTGTTGCTTTGTCTATTTATGTACAGCACTTTGTTTCAGCCGTGGCTGTTTTAAAGGGCTATATAAATAAAGTTGAGTTGAGTTGAGTGTGTGTGGCCCCCACATGCCTGTATGCACTCCTAACAACAGCTGGGCGTGCCCCTGATGAGTTGGCGGATGGTGTCCTGGGGGATCTCCTCCCAGACCTGGATCAGGGCATCAGTGAGGTCCCGGACAGTCTGTGGTGGTACTTGGCAGCGTTGCACTGATACATAACATAACATCCCATAGGGACGCAATTGGTACAAGGTCAAGGGAACGAGAGGGCCAGTCAATGGCATTGGTGCCTTCATCATCCAAGACCTGCCTACACACTCTGGCCACGTGAGGCCGGGCATTATCCTGCACCAGGAAGAACCCAGGGCCCACTGCACCAGTGTAAGGTCTGACAATCACTCTGAGGATTTCTTACCGGGACCTAACAGAAGTCAGTGCACCATTGGCTATGACAAGGATATGCCTCCCCAGACCATCACTGACCCACCACCCAGTTGGATATTACAGGCAGCATAACATTCACCACGCCGTCTCCAGACTCTTTGACGGCTGTAACGTGCTCAGTGTGAACCTGCTCTCATCTGTGAAGAGAACGGGGCACCAATAGCAGACCTGGGAATTCGGGTGTTCTCTGGTGAATGCCAATCAAGCTGCATGGTGCCGGGGCTGTGAGCACAGGTCCCACTAGGGGACGTCAGTCACTCACTCCACCCTCATAGATAGCAAGCAACCACTAGGGTGGATTGATTTATTGTTGTTGATTTATCTAGTCAACAAAATGTGTTTTGAAGTATTTTTTGAAATAGAAGATTCAAAAGTTGTGAATGTACATTTCAAATTCCTCTGAAAACAAACAGAAAAGAGTTATTTCAGGTCCCTAAAATTGGCACTCATCAGTCTTTATTTAAATGGTGTGGAGACTTTTAACATAATGCTCTGGAATACACATTTTGACAGAGCTGCTGTTTTTAGTAAATTACCTGCTTTACCACTGCAAGTGAACATTGGCATGTTGGTTTAAAGACATTTACACAAACATCCTATAGGATCAGATCTAGTTATGGACTTATTTGAAAAGGTTAACATAGCCTATGAAAAGGATAGGTCCATATCCCATGATGTCACAAGCCACACCACCTGTAGTTCTGGAACAAATAGTTTACTGTAAGTTATGACACTAAATGAGTGAGTGAGATTATGGAAAAACACAGCTGGTGTGATGACTCCCCCTGTTGATGAATAAGGGTACACTTAGGTGCACTTTTTTTTTTTCATCTTTTTAATTAACAAGACCATAGGTACACCAGGGATACAGGCAGAGGGTATAAAAAAATTTAATTAAATTAAATAAGTAAATATGAAACTATGTGCATTTCACAAAATATTTAGTTTTCCAAGTTGTAACATATATAATTGTGGTGTCATATTAACAAAAACATTTTGAGTCAGTCTATTTATTTTTCTGTTTGTGGAATTTCTCCACTATAAAAAAACAACCATAAAAGGTCTACATAAGGTGTCCTTATCATGTAGCTAATATATATATATATATATATATATATATATATATATATATATATATATATACGTACTTAAAATGTTCAATATACATTCAAAGTATTATTTTTTTTTTAATTTTTTATATATACACTAAAAGAATGAGTGACAAATGTCTTCTTTAGTCTAAAGATGCTACAAGATCATTCAATATCCAATCCTAACCCCTCCAATACATGTTCTACTGGATGTAGGCTACCTGTGTCAAAATTCCAAAAAAAAAAATCATATTCTTAGTTTTTTACAAACACAATATGTATCACCAGTTTTACATGAATTATGCCAGTGCATAAAGGCCTTTACAATGCCCAAAACATCTCCCAATTTTTCTGATATAATGTTTTGAAGAAGCCTTTGTGAATTTTCCCCTAATAATCACTAATTATCGCACCAATTTGAAACTTCTTTTTAATGTCAAATTGTACATCTTCAGGAGACGTATGTGTTGCGCCCATGAATCACAACAGACTCAAAGACATATTTAAAACATAAGTAGATTTATTCTGAAAGAATAAAAAACATAGCAACTAACAAACAAGCAAACAAACAAAAATGATCACTTGCTGTTTTTCATTGACTTTCAGGTATCAACGGTCAACTGATGAGGCCAAGGCATTTACCAACAGTCATAGTCCCCAAACCCTTAACTAATATGCTGTCATAAGCCAGATTGTCAAAATTTAAAAAACACCACTTTAAATCCTGAGAAGATATGCACACCTTTGGTGACAGGTGTGTCCTCTTGTGCTGAACATAAACTTAAATGACATTAATTTCCTTAAACAATACAACGAAACATATTACAAGCAATACAGAACTAATCTATTAAGGGTACACTACTTGTAAAATATGAAAGTACTGAAGTTACATTTACCCACCAGAAAGAATAAATAAATAATAAAAAAAGATTACTTGTTTTCTTTCTGGTGTCAACAGCCAACTGAAGAACGCAGCTTGAACCCCCAGTTTATATACTCACAGGTGATGTCATGCCTTTTGTATTCAAAAATAGAAATAATTGAAATTGAACAAGGGTGTCTGTCAATGTGAAAAATACATAACAACATATACATAAAGAATAAGACACATAAGGAAGTGGACAGCAGGCTATGAATATCCTCAGTGCCACACAAGGTGTTCTTTATTCTAACATGTTTCAGTGATTTGGAATACTTTTAAATTTTGAATTTAAAGTCTATGGGAGCAATGTTTGAAAGCTGAAAGCTCAACATCTGCAAGTGCTAAAGTATTAACACTTAATACACAGGTGCTGGAAAAGTGGAACATATTAAAACATGGTACTAATAGCACCACTGTGTGGTGAGATATTATGTGTTTTACCTGGCTCTAAAGCCATGACAAAAGAGAGGGAGACAAAGTCTAATAAAATAATTAATAATTTATTTACATAAAAACAATAATTTTAAATGCAGGAAACACAAAAACAAACTAAAGTAACAATGAGATGTGTTTATCAGTAGAATCAGTGGTGAAGACGTGTGTCTGCATGAGTGCTGCCTGTAGTGTGGGGTGTTGGAAGTGTGAATGTTACAAGCAATGCTTTGAGGTAAGAGAGAGTCTCAGCCAGAATGATGGGGTATTTATAGCCGGGGTGCACCAGGCCCAGGTGCTCCCAACAGCAACAATCACTCTGTCCACCAGGGAACCATGCACCTGCTGCATTAAAGAATCTGAACAAAGAATACATATATTTAATCTAATCTTCACCAAACATTGTACATACCATATTTAGGTGACCTCCAACAAAACTCATGAGTGTGTTTTGGGGTTTCACTTACTGTGGATTGCAACCAGATTTGGTAATGTACATACAGCCAAATTTCAACTGTGTAAAATTATATACAGTTCTGCCCCAAGGGGCGCCACAGTAACAAATGATAGTTTTACAATGCTTTTGACTAAAAATGATTTGATAAACAATTTCTTCATAAGTGCATGACATAAGCATAGCACAAATAGCCCCATCTTGTGACAATATTTGAAACTCTTCCTCTCTCAGCCTCTGGCTCAGACCTGTGCTCAAAAACATTGCGTCTGGTATTTCTCTAATGCGATCATGCTCCCTCTTCAGGCAGAGAATGCTTTTTGTCTGTACACTTACTAAGTCTGGAACAGCATGGATGCAGTGTGGTTTAGGTGGAAGTGGCTACGCTAGCTTGCTAGTTGAGCTTCTTCAGGTCAAAATGTTGTGCAGCGTGACTGTGGTGGCACATGCCCTCACATGTTTAAATACCCTGTGATGCAAATACTAATGAGGGGGTGACACCGCCCCTGCTGGTGCGGGGCTATTGCCGAATCTCTTAAATATAATATTCCATCAGTGGTCAGTGGTAGGTAGAATACTGAAAATCTGTACTCAAGTAAAAGTCCAATTACCATTTGAGAAACCTACTCAAGTAAAAGCAAAAAAGTACCATAAAAATAAATTTACAAGTACAAGTTACTCTGCGTCAGGGCCAGTGCAAAACAATGAAAAAACAGCACATGCTTTGGTGAGCAGGTCGGCTAATCAAACAAATAATGGCCTATGCAAGTAAGATATGAATCGTCTCCCACTCTCTTTTCATCTCCTCCTCCCTACCCCTTTCTTCTCTATCATAATATCATAAATTAACGTTGCACTGAAGAAATTAACGTAGTGAAAGTTAGGAATATATATGGAATATGATACAGATTTGGTATGTATTCATGAGAGACTGAAATAGGAGAACAAAACAAGATTTTGCATAGGGCCCCAAAAAAGCTAGGAACGGCCCTGCTAACTAGTGCATTTACTGGGCATGATGCAGCTGTCATGAGGAGAAGAGCAGCAAGGACAAAATGCAATGGGTAGATCTCATTTCAGCCCCAAGTCCCATAGGGGATAAAGAAGAGTCAGTAAGTTAGCACGTGGTTAATATTAGTAACATGATTTGATTTGACTCCTCACAGTTAACTTAACCGTAACATCAGCTCACTCACTATACAGTAAGTGTAATCATTGGCTGATAGCTCATTAAGTGTAAGGTTACCATTAAAATCAAACAGTCTATCATTAGCTAGCTAGCAAAGTTAACATTATTACCAGGAGGTTTACCTTATTGACTTGGGTTGAATCCCCCGTTAGTTGTGGCTGTCATGAGGTCAGAGGCTGCCTCTGTGCTCATGTGCGTGTGTGATCAGTTTCATTTTCATCTCTGTTCATTGTTATTTAAGCAGAGGGTTTTTCTTTACCAGTTTGGTTCAAAAACATATTTAAAAAAACATTTTAAAAAGTCGACGATGCTTTTGGCATGTCGGAGGGTCAACTTAGGCTGGGCAGGCCACCTGGCTTGCAGTAGAAGTGCTCCTCGTCCTAGAGCAGGTGCCCCATGTACAAAGGCCTTGTCCCTCCTGCAGCGGCCCGGGTTTGATGCATGTCATTCCCTCTCTCTCTCTGTCTCTCTCTGTCATGCTTAATTATTGTTATCCTGCATGTTCTTCTTCTTCTTCTTCTTCTTCTTCTTCCGAGGAAATCCTACTTCCCATGCGTGAAAAATCACCAAACTTTGCACAAAGGTCCAGTCCCATGCTAGATTGTCTCAGCTGCAAAAACAGGCCCATAGTCCTGATGGTGGCGCTACAGCAAGCCTCTAAATTTCAAAATTTTGAAAATTCACAACAAATCAGCCATATGTGCTACAGATTTGCAACTTTCACCAAAATGTAGCCCCAATACTGAAGAAACTTTTGTACATTTAAACCTATTGCAAATTATGAAGTCCATCACTTTTTCAAAAACTGTAAAACCTATTAAACCTATCTCCTCCCACAATTTTTGCTCAGTTGACACCAAACTTGCTACAGAGCATCTTCAGACTGTCCTACACAAACGGTCCACACAGATTTTTGATTTATCGAAAATTGAGCCTACAGTGCATCAGAATGTTTGACTGTAACGGTATTGTAAACACATACTTGCAAATTCTTGCTAAATACATTTTCAATGTTCATTTAAAAAAATGACAAAATTTTGGAGTCATGGTAGATGATGTTTGGAAAATATCAGAATTTTATCTCAAAAACTGAATTTTTTTACAGCATTTTGAATTTCGCTCTCATGCGAACAGTTGGAGTCAATGAAAAAAATGGCATTTTTAAACATCAGTTTTTCACTTATGGAGCCAATAAATCATTGTTAAAAACAAATTACCAACATCTCCATGCTGTCTAGATGCAATTTGTGTATTTTCGGATTTTTGTCTTAATAACTGAATTTTTGACAGCCGTTTGAAATCTGCCTTTACACACTAACAGCTGCTGTCTTGCACAAAGGTGACTGGCTTAGTCAATTTGTGAAGCTACATGTGATGTTTCTGTTTGCCAATTAGCTCAGTGAGATAGAGGATGGTTCTTGGTGTTGAAGATTGTGAGTTCAAGCCTCAGCTCATGCAACATTTCCATATGAGAAATCTACCCAAACTTTTCATAAAGGTCCAGTCTCATGCCAGATGTCCTCAACTGGAAACACAAGACAATAGTCCTGATGGTGGCGCTACAGCAAGCCTCTAAATTTCAAAACTTTGAAAATTCATAACAAATCAACCATATGTGCTACAGCTTTGGAACTTTCACTTTGAAATTTGCTTTTCCATGGCATGGATGGCTACTGTCTGGCACCCTGATGCTTGGCTTAGTCAATTTGTGAACTGTGAATGGACAGAGTGATTGTTGCTGTTGGGAGCACCTGGGCCTGGTGCTCCCAGGCTATAAATACCCCATCATTCTGGCTGAGACTCTCTCTTACCTCAAAGCATTGCTTGTAACATTCACACTTTCAACACCCCACACAGTTCATTGGCATCAAAGTTACATACATTGGCACATCCTTTACTTACTTATATATTTACTTCAGTACCCATTCAGTCATGGAGACAAGGGCATCATTTGGTTTAAACTTTAGGGGGAACACATATGAAGTAGGGGGCCTGAGGGTTCCTTACCCTGGAAATTTTGACTATCAAACACATAATTTCCTGCATTCTGGTGAATTTTTCTGCTTTAATTTATGGTGGAAATGTCTAAAGTTATGTACTTTTTTAAACTGATTTTTCTCTTACACTCCCTTAACAAACACATGCACTCTCAGACATACATATATTCATTAACAAACTCATCAGTTCACTTCATCTCATTAACACTCAACACTCAACTAAACTTTAAACCACATGTCAACAATTTCATACAACCCTGCTACTTCCACCTAAGAAATATTGCCAAAATTAAAAAAAAAAAAAAGCTGTTTCTTTTTCTGACCTACAAAGACTTTTTCATGCTTTTGTACTCTCACACCTTGACCACTGCAATGCACTGTTTACATGCCTCATTAAACCTTCAGTGGCTCGCCTTCAACTAGTGCAGAATGCTGCAGCTCGAATTTTGACTGGGACAAATCGCAGGTCCCCTATTACCCTAATTCTCGCCTCCCTCTATTGGTTGCCAGGTAACTTCAGGATTGAATTTAAGATTCTTTTGATAACTTTTAAGGCTCAACATTGTTTGGCCCCAAGTTATATAGCTGAGCGTCTGACTCCCAACGCTCCAAGTCGACCTGAGATCCTTGAGCCTGCCTGCCTTTGACATTAGGGACCTTCGGCTGTAGAAGTCTCTGCCCGAGGAGATAAAGCTTACCAGCACATTACCCGTCTTTAAGTTAGTTGTACTGAAGTTATTTGTAACTTTAGTTTTTTATTTCTGTTTGTCCTGTCTTTGCCTCTGTAGATGTGCTTTGGACCCAGATGCAGCACCACTGACAACATGGACAGTTCGTAACAGCCTTTAATGCAGAACACAGAACACAGAATGAGCGGGTAAGTAAGAAAACAGAAAATTTCCATCTTGGGGTCAACAGCATCTGCAGGACATACACATACACCAGGCAGTTCAGTTGTGTGCTGCGGTACCGTGAGGGAGCAGGCAGAAGACGTTTTTGGGCAGGCAGAGGATCCAACACCAGGTAAGCACACAGGAGGGATAAACACAACACTGGGAAATAGGCGAAAGGTAGGTTGGGCCACTGTTGCCTTTTTCCAGTTTTCCAAATATCTGTTGTGATCACTTTATTTCTGGTGTTATAGCGTCATTGTGTTGGGTGGGAAATGTGTGCATATCCCTAATGAGATTAACTACAAATATTATCCCTGCATGATCAAATCTGTAGCATTTCATTCACTCACTGTCATCCAGTGTTTAGAGAATATTTCTCTTACTTCTTTATCTTTCTGGCATTTTCTCCTCTGATTAAGAAACTCTTAAGCCCCTTAAAAGTCCTCCTCCCTGCTACAGTTTGTTATCTTAGGAGTTATTTTAAGGTCTAAGATGCTTTGTGAATAACTTTTATCTTTATAAGGACCTAGTCTTTACTTTAAGGGATAATTCTAAGAAAATGTCACAATTCTAAGAATTGTCTTATAATTTCGTCACGAGGAATGACTCTTAGTGCTAGGAAGCTTTGTGAATAAGGCCCCATGAATGCAGAAGCAGAGCTCATGGCTGGGGACCGAAGGCTGAGGAGTTTACTGGGAGGCAGATGAAACAGGTGAGTCAGAGACAGGCAGGGTCTGCAACGAGGAGTCCATCCAAGGATAAACACTGGAAAGTCTTGCATAGGGATGGCAAAGAAGAATCTGCTCTTAAAAGTAAATAAAATGCTAACATGCACAGTCAGTATATAGGCCTCCAAATATATGTCACATTCAGCATAATCCTGCTGAGCTCTAGCGGCAGAGCTTGCAGTCTCCACATCCACTGAATTAAAATGGAGGCTCTGCCTTTTATTTACCTGTTGCCATGGTAAATCGTATTATTGAAGCTCCATTGATGATGGCTTTTTACAGTCACACACAAGCTTAACTCAGTGTGAACATACTCAGAGTTCAGGGTTAGACTTTAGACCTGCTTTCTGGAATGGACCCCAAGAAGTAGAACTGTGACAGCTTCATTGCAAACTGTTTTTCTTAGCCCATGACATTGTTTTTAATTATTATAACTGTATTTTGTTATGCACTTTGTGTAAGCACTTTACAAATAAAAAAGAAAGATTATTATTATTGTTAAATTTAGCTTCCTACAAACATCCCTTAATGCAGGGCTTGTTTTTATATTTTCTCTTGCTGTCACTTTCCTACCAGAACACTTTAATTTAACCTGCAGTGAATTTAATGTTGCTTTATTTCCTGTTGGTTCATAGATAAAATTAAATTCACATTTTTTCAAGTTCAGTCCACCGCCTCAGAATTTGTAAAGAATTAAGTCTGTGTATAAGACAGTTGTGATGTAACCCTGTAAAACATAAAATCACTTTTAATAATCCTAAAAAGAGTTTTAAGAAGAAAAACACACATTTACATATGCCCCTTTTCAACAGTCATGGGCTGGCTTAGCTTGGCTTGACTTGGTTTGGTTTGGGCTGTCAGCCCAGCACAGCAGGGATTTGCATTTGGGGGTTTGCTGCAGTCAGCAAGATGTCACTGCTACCTGCTTACGGGGCGGGCAGCTTGGCTTTTGGATCTACTCATGAGAAGGTCAATGTCTGCCACAGCTCGGTGTGGCACGGCGCATCTAAACTGACAATGGAAACAGAAATCGGCATGGCATGGCTTTACTCTGTGAAGCCAAGAGTGGCAATGGAAAAAGGGTAATAATCAGTGGGCCCTATTGTTTATTTTTGCGCTGCTTTCAGAAACTACATGTGTTAATAGTTCCAGCCATCTGGCCATAAACTCGCATAGCCTGCACACTTTCCTTCAAACTCATCTCTGTTTTACTGGACTGGATTTGTCGAGATTTAAGTAAGTAAAATGTCTTAAATATTTTTCTGTGATTATTACAATGTCAAGAACATGTAGATATTTAGTTATTGTAGAACACATTTATCATATTTGATTTTAATGTTGTCATATCTGTGTTTAAATACCCAGGTCAGGGTGGTAGTCACAATATGTGCACCCTGCACATCACATGAAGACATTGCACTTTTCACATGTTCACATGTGGAAAAAATACCAAAAGTAATAAACTGTATTTAATGATTCAGTGTAACTACGTTCTCGATGTGTTTCCATCCATCCATCCATCCATCCATCTTCTAACTGCTTCATCCTCTTGAGGGTCGCGAGGGGGCTGGAGTGTATCCCAGCTGACAATGGACAAGAGGCAGGGTACACCCTTGACAGGTCGCCAGACAATCACAGGGCTGACACATAGAGACAAACAACCATTCACACTCACATTCACACCTACGGACAATTAAGAGTTATCAATTACCCAGAGAGAGAACCCACGCTGACACGGGGAGAACATGCAAACTCCACACAGAAGGGCTCCCACACCCAGGATCGAACCGGTAACCCTCTTGCTGTGAGGCGACAGTGCTAACCACCACACCACCGTGCCGCCATCGATGTGTTTCCTCTGTTAAAATTTTAAGTTTAGACCAGAAATGAATAAATTATTTCTAGTCCTGGGTTTTTTCTGGCGTGTGTTTATTTGCCCCAAAGAGCAGGTTCTCAATGTTCTGGAATGTTTTGGGGATGGTAGTTGCATTGTTAAGGGTAAGGTGAGAATTGTTCCTGTAGGTGGGGGTGAAAACGTTCTGGGGGAGATGCATGTGTTCCTTTGATAAGTAGAGAGCATAGGCTAGTCAGACTGCATTGTGTGCATTCCATCGAATCAGAAAATGAGTAAATCATTTAGTCTGGGAAATACCTAGTCCTTTACCCTGTGACCATTTGGTCCATCATCCTATCCACGCCTTCAGCTTACCAACTACAAAAGATATTGTATTATTGATTATTATTACCATTATTTTCACTTTTTCCATTCTAGAATGCCACCAGCAAAGAAAGATCTTCTATACAATGCGCAGGATGTAACCGATGCTATCCAAAATGGAGACTGATTTTGAGATGGGGTCAGATGCCATTGATGCAATTGATGAAGAGGCAGATGAAGATGCCAGTGAAGTGGACAAAGAAAATTAATGACCCACGACTGTTCAGCTGGTGATTATGTGGATATTTAGCCCCACCCAAGCACATACACCATGCCCTGCAAAAGGTAAAGCTGGCAAAGAAGAAGAAAAAGGATTTTCTCAGTCCCAATACAGATTTTTCCAGTCTGGATATCACTGATGATGCCACTTTACTCCATTCACCACTGGAGTATTTCCAGTAATGTAATGGTGGTCTTTGCTTTTCAGAAGGAAAGAACTGTCTTTGGGGCTATCATTGCAAAAAACATGATTGAACACTGAGATGAAGATGAAATTCAGTTTTGTAAATTCGATCTCATACATATTTTTGTGTGATTATTATTCATGACGTATACATTTGGTTCTAAAAAAGCAATCAACCCTGAAAATGAACCCTTCATTGTTTTGTATATTTATTCAGTACAAATACAGAAGTTTTGCTCCACACCAGGTCAGATGCTGTAATATCACTACATTTACATGAAAACTTGCTAAAATGAAAAAAAAAAAAAAAAAAAAAGTAAACCTTTTCATTTCTGCAACAGAGGCCTCCTACAACATCTGGTTGGTGAACCCGAATCTGCCAGAGTTGGAAGAAGACTGTATGATTTTACGCCAGCAGAGCTGACTCGTTAGGCTTAATGGTTATGTTATCATCTAAGTTAGGCTGGCTGTGTTAAGATGTTTTAACAGAATGCCCCAGGGATGACATTTTTCTGTAGGCCGACGCAGAACCTAGCATCGCACTGGTTCCCTTGTCAAAAAGCCTAGGGGTTTTTTCCATTTGAGATTGGAATTATTGCTGAAAAAAAGTCTGTGGCAAAAAACATTTATGATATTCAGCAAGATCATCTTCACAAATAAACACCACTTCCACGATTATCGAAGCCTGAATGCAATCGCCAGAAGTAAAAAGCTAACGTTTGGCTATAAACAAACTACACTATAAATGCATGACCTAATGTCACCACCATAACAATACTGTGAAGCTGTGTTCGGCGCAGCGTGCCGTGATGACGTTCTGTAGTGTCATGTGGCCGCTTATTAGCAACTGCCTTTTTTCAGAAACGTAGGAGCGTCAAAGTTGTTGATGTATTTTATGTCATAGAACAAAACATTAAAGCCTCTTCAGCTTGTGTTTATTACAGCCCTTATTTCAGGCATGGAACCAAAAGCCCATTAAAAAAAAAAACACTGACTTTGACACGCTCCTAAAATCCTGAAATGCTAACTCATTTCAGGATTTTAGGACTTCCTGGGGTACTCTGTAGTGGTTTGAATTCACAACAGTAAATAAACAATGCCAAGGCTTGGGCAAACACTATTGTTACCCATCTGTCCATAAAGGCAGGTCAGGGATATGTGAATGCATTAACTGAGGTGGCTGTGACAACAAGGGAAGTTGAAAAGGGAAGGCCAAGGGCAATTGCGGCCTCGAAAATTCAAATTCAAAAGAAAAACAATTTTCATTGGAAATTGATGCCTTGGGCCGAACTTAATATTGATTCATTTGTTGTATCCATCTGTTGTCTTTAGTTTTTGGTCTTGAAGTATTTTATTACACCTTTTATTCTACTTTCTGATGCCTCATGCAACTTTGTTTTTTTTTTCTTTCCTCTGTGAAGCATTTGGAGCTTCATTTTATGCATGAAAGTTGTTGGATAAATAAAATGCATTTTTATTATATAAAAACAGAAAAACAACCAATATTCACATTTGGGAAGCTGGAACCACATAATGTTTGGACATTTTTGCTAGTTGTGGTCTAATTCTATCATTAAATTAGCAAATTGATTGACCTTGGTTGTGAATATCTACCTAATGTTGTGAAATTTAGTTTTAAGAAATGATGAGACAGGTTTTGATAATTTGTACACATCTTTAATGCTGTTAATGTAAGCCTTTTTTCCACATACCTGATAACAAAGATGTAATTTAAAACCACATAGATACAAAAGATTATGACAATAATGTTTTAGCAGTTTTTTTTTAATTTGCTGTGTTTGTATCCTGATCATTAGGAACACAACAGGAAAAAAAGGAAAGCTCTCCAAAAACACATATGTGTAATAGAAATATAGATTAATAAGTACAGTGAATTGATTATTATACCAGACATTATTCTGACAGTGCAATAATGATTAAACCAACCAACCAACACAAAGCTGAGTTAGTTTTTACACAAAGAGCACACCATTGCATGGTTTACGTAATGAAAAAAAGATTTTTTTTTTCCACAGTCAGCTTCACTAGCTGAGCAGCTCCGAAAGACTTCGTTGTAGGTCGAGTTCCTCAATGATCTGAATACATTTCATGAAGGCAATTCTCAATTGGAGCTGTGATTTAAGAAGCTGACAATATGTTCTGATATTTTCTTGTCATACACCTGCAATTTGTACTATAGTAAGATTTTAAAAGACATTAGTTCTAATTACAATTATAGCATGTTACTCAATAATATAAATTTAAACATACTGAAAATATTATGTGAAGACTTAATAATGTAAGATGTCAAATGTTATTGGTCTAATGTCCATGCCATTAATTAGAGTTTCTGGCTGCAGGCAAAGTTGTGTGCTGTCAAGGTTAAATATTTGTTTCTTCACAATCAACCATTCTTGTTTCTGTGTCAGGAGATTAAATGTAATATCTGGTAGTTCCCCCCAAAACCTTTAACCTTAACCTTTAAATCCTCCCAAGTGTAATTATTTTAGTGATAGCAGTCACTGTCTTCTGGCATTTCACATGGACGTTAGCACAGACACTATTGCTGGCTGGACAGTAACCATGACAGCAGCACAAAGAAGGATGCAGTGATGAGACTGATCTTGTGGCTTACTCCACTTGAAACTTCTGTAAATGAGGAGAAAGGCAAATAAGACACAACAAATATTTCTGCAAAGTAATTAAAATGTTTGGTGAGGCAGCAATCAATATTGCTTACGTGTGCCATCCACAGAAATGGAGGTGGTGTCAATGTTGAAGGCTGTGATGTTTGAAGCTGCCTCAACCAAAACATCTGCAATCTCAGTGCCATTAGGAACATTTGTGGATGCAAATTCAAGGTCCACGGTGCTGATGATTGATCCCCTACTGCATAAGGAATTTAACACAATGTCATATTTTTATGTAATTTCAAAATATATCATTTTTATAACTATTGTAAATGATTTCCATGTATTTCCAAAAACAATTTCTTTAGATTCTTTCAACAGAACATAGGTACATTACCTGAATGCAATTACTGTCAAGAATCTGAATGAAGGGAATGCTTTTTTGTAGAGAGGTTCAAGCTGCAAAAATACAAGCAAACAAACTGTAAGTACATTTATCTGTGGCTATATTTTTAATTGTGTGCTTGTTTGTTTGAGCAGTGCTTTTTACACAACTTGTTTTTTACAATTTAATAGCATTGTTTTCTTTATGATGTCTTCAGTACACTTTTGTCCAATTTCTTTTGTGTCTAACTCATTTCTGATCTACTGTGTGTCCTTCATAATCTACATGGACAAATGGTTCCTTTGCTTCCTCGTCTTCTTATTTAGACAGCAAATGAACTGTGGGATGTTTTTGTGATGGTATGGTGCAGGGAGAGTGTGGGACCTGCAGATGTCTGTGTGTCATGTTCTGGGCAGCAACCTGTCCTGAGGGACGCACCAAGCTCTGGAGAGCTGGTCAGTGGCAGTGTTGGCAGGGGAGCTGTTCTGTTGGCTGTCTAATGCACTCTTTGTGCTTCATTCAGTTGAGCTCCTACCGTGGGTGTGGCTCATCTTTTTATTGAAGGACACTGATGTTTAAATATTACCATATGTAAAGGAAAATCTATAGTAATGCCACTTTTTCCATTGTTGACTGTCTCACAATTGCACTGTACCTGGCACACTCGCCTACTAAGCAACACATAAAAATAACAAGGTTGGTCTCAGTCTAATCATATGGTGTTGCCTTTCCAATGAATACAGGTTCCGGTTTGAAAACACAGTGGAGAACACGAACCCAGAACCTACTCCTAATGGGTTCTTAAAGGTTCTGGTTATGGGAAACTCCAGGTTATTGGTAATAAAGTTCCTATAGTTGAAAAAGCTTAAGTGAGAGATAAAGGGTTTATTCTACAATATGTAACTATATATCTTGTGATATTGGATGGAAAATCCTGTATTTTGAAATCATTGTCTTGTTGGTAATAACCTCACTCTACATGTCAAAGAAAGGATGAGATTTACCTCTAACTTTGTCATTTCAGCTCGATTTATAAATGCTGAAGACGACGTATTCAGCAAGTCATTTGTAAATGTCTCTCCAGCAGATCTGAAAGTAAGCCTCCGTTTTATTAATTGTACAGTAGTAGTAGTAGTAGCAACTGCTGTTACAGAAGCTGTCGTTGCAGCAGTCTTGGCAGTTGTAAATTGAGATGCAGTAGTTGCTGTATTTGTTGTTGTAGCTGCAGCAGTTGTGGCTGCAGCAGTTGTGACTGCAGCAGTTGTGGCTGCAGCAGTTGTGGCTGCAGCAGTTGCGGCTGCAGCAGTTGCGGCTGCAGCAGTTGTGACTGCAGCAGTTGTGGCTGCAGCAGTTGTGACTGCAGCAGTTGTGGCTGCAGCAGTTGCAGCTGCAGCAGTTGTGGCTGCAGCAGTTGTGGCTGCAGCAGTTGTGGCTGCAGCAGTTGCAGCTGCAGCAGTTGCAGCTGCAGCAGTTGTGACTGCAGCAGTTGTGGCTGCAGCAGTTGTGGCTGCAGCAGTTGTAGCTGCAGCAGTTGTAGCTGGAGCAGTTGTGGCTGCAGTAGCTGTAGCAGTTGGATTTTGGGCTGTAGTTGGTGAACTTGTTGTATTTGGAGTTGCTGTAAAAACAATAAGAATGCTTGAGACTTTAAAAATTATCCGTGAACATTACTTACTTAGTTTGGCAGATAGGTATGTTACACCACAATCACTTAAACCTGGTTTTCACACTTGGTAAGGCTGGGCAGCATCAAAGGAAAAAAAACTGATGGTAGCCAAAAGACCTTTCAAGGATACAGATATATATCAACACTTTAGGTATAAAAAAGCATCACTAGTCTAATTGATATACATCACTGTCGACTTTGTAAATCATGATATTGAGAAATAAAACCAAGAAATGATACTGGAATCATTTTGGTGATTATAGTTATTGATTTACTAAAACTATTCTAACACCCATTGTTATTTGGATCTATTGTTTTTGCACGGGATCTTGAAGAATGTCAGATATTTTGTAGTGATTACTGTGAACACACACACACACACACACACACACACACACACACACACACAGATGACTTGGTGACAGTTTTATCGATGGCTAAATCAACATTTGAACAAGTGTTTACTTACCTATAACTTCAACACTTTTGGGATCAACAGTGAGGCTGAAGTTGTTGCTGGAGTTAGTCACAGCTTGTACTAAGGTGTCTACAACAGCATCATCCTGTGGGATTTCCTCTGTTTGGTTGAACTCCAGTCCCACCTCTGCTCTAGTCTTCTCAGTTCGTGTCCTTGCTACAACACGACTGCATTTAAAAATAACACACACACACACACACACACACAACTTAATCTTAATCAACTTAATCACGTGATATTTCCAGATATTTTTACATAATTTTTTGTCATCCACACTATTCTGTTATTGAAGACCAGACACTACAATGTACTCTTAAATTCTGAGTAAAAGTGTATTGTGAAGAATGCTTTCCAGGCTTGAAATATTACCTAAATCTTAGGAGAATGGTGCGGATGAAACGCAAACCAAATCTTGCCCTGTAGATGATGTCACACTGTAAAAGGGAAATAAAATTGAGAAAAAAAACAGTTAACTGGAAATGTCCCCAAATGTAAACATAGCAAATTAAGATAAAATATAATTAAAATTATGTATAAGTAAGAGACAGTACTCACTGCTGTTACAACTTGTCTTTCAAGTGTTCTGTACTGTACACTGTTTGGATTATTTAGTTCTTCCACAAAAGGTTCTTCCAAGTTTGCTGCTAGAACAACAACTGACGAGTCAGCAGTGGTAACTGTTACACCATTAGTTGTAACTGAAGGACCAGTTGACCCCACAGCAGTAGTTGGTGTAGTTGAGGTTGTAGCAGCAGCAGTTGTAGCTGCAACAGTTGTGGGTGCTATAGCAGTCGTAGCAGTTGTAAATGAAGATGCAGGAGTTGCTGTAGTTGAGGTTGTAGCAGCAGCAGTTGTAGCAGGTGACCCAGCTTTTGCAGTTGACCCACCAGTTGTAGTTGACCCATCAGTATGTGTTGACCCAGCCACTGAAGTTGACCCACCAGTTGTAGTTGATCCATCAGTACGTGTTGGCTCAGTGGTTGAAGTTGACCCACTAGTTGTAGTTGATCTAGCAGTACTTGTTGGCCCAGTGGCTGAAGTTGACCCACTAGTTGTAGTTGCTCTAGCAGTACTTGTTGGCCCAGTGGTTGAAGTTGACCCACTAGTTGTAGTTGATCTAGCAGTGCTTGTTGGCCCAATGTTTGAAGTTGACCCACCAGCTGTAGTTGGTCCATCAGTATGTGTTGACCCAGCCGCTGAAGTTGACCCACCAGTTGTAGTTGATCCATCAGTACCTGTTGGCCCAGTGGTTGAAGTTGACCCACTAGATACATCAGTATGTGTTGACGGAGCAGTTGAAGCTGACCCACCGGTTGTGGTTGATCCAGAGGTACTTGTTTGTGCAACCGCTGAAGTTGACCCACCAGTTGTAGCTGATGTATCAGTATGTGTTGAACCAGCTGTTGAAGTTGACCCATCAGTTGTATGTGATCCATCAGTATGTGTTGGTCCAGCAGTTGAAGTTGACCCAGTAAGTGTAGTTGATCCATCAGTATTTGTTGACCCTGGAGATGCAGTAGTTGCTGTTCTTGTGATTGTAGCTACAGCAGTTGAAGCACTACTAGTTGTGGCTGCAGTAGCTGTAGCAGTTGGATTTTGGGCTGTAGTTGGTGAACTTGTTGTACTTGGAGTTTCTGTAAAAACATTAAGAATGCTTAAGAATTATCCATGAACAATACTTACTTGGTTTAGACAGATAGGTACGTTACACCACAATCACTTAAACCTGGTTATCATACTTGGTGAGGCTGGGCAGCATCAAAGGAAAAAAAACTGATGGTAGCCAAAAGACCTTTCAAGGATACAGATACATATCAACACTGTTTGGATATAAAAAGTACCCCACACTAGTCAGATTGATAGTCACGTTTCTTCAAGTAATATTCGCAGGATATGCTCTTTATCGACCAAATAATATTACAAAGAGTAATCAAAAAATGATTCAGGAATCATTTTGGTGATTATAGTTATTAAATTATTGAAGCTAACAACTATTTTAATACCCATTGCTAATTGCACCTATTGTTTTTGCATGAGATCTTGAAGAATGTCAGATATTTTGTTGTGATTACTTTGTGTTTACAAGTGTTTACTTACGTATAACTTCAATGGAGTTAGGATCGATAGTGAGGTTGAAGGGGTTGTTGGAGTCATTCACAGCTCTTTTCAAGGTGGTTACAACCAAATCAGCCTCTGGGGTTGGTGATACCGTGGTGTTGAACTCGAGCTCCACCTCCACCTCCACGTTTCCCATGTTTGACCTTGCGTGGCAAAAGCACATCTCAGTCAATTCTTATGTTGTAAAATTACAGCAGGTTTTCTCGACTTTTTGTTTGATCAAATTTTTGATTTTCATTTTGCTCCAACACTTTGAAGACTTTATTTCTATTGACCGTGTTCGTCAGCCTAGTTTTGTAGTAATGACGATGCAGCCTAAGCAAGAGATTTTCAAGATGTAGAATATTACCCAAATTCCGAGACAACAGTGCCGATGAATGTAGACTCAAAGCTTTGACGGAAGATGAAGTCACACTGTAAGCAGGAAAGAAAAATGAGGAACATTAAGCATAGTAATATTACAGTGTTTTTCAAAGAAAGTCAAACGGCAGGGCAAAGTCACACCAGGGAGCAACAAATGTTACCTGTAACTCTAAGTGTTACTTACCATTTCTACCACTTGTTCTTCAAGCTCTCTGTATTGTTCACTGCTTGGATCATTGAGTTCTGGTACAAACTCTTCTTCCAAAGTTGCTTTGAGAAGCACAACTTCAGTGGGAGCTGCGGTGAAGCCAGTTCTGGTTGGCTCAGCGGTTGTTGTTGGCTCAGCGGTCGTTGTTGGTACTACAGGTATTGTAAGACAGTGGTTGACGACAAAAGGATGTATTACTCGCTGCATTTTCAAGCTTTAATATTTACTGGAGGGAAATTTAGCCCCATGTATGAAAAGTTTGCTTACCCGTGACTTCAATGGAGTTAGGATTAATAGTGATGTTGAAGGGGTTGTTGGAGTCATTCGCAGCTCTTTTCAAGGTGTTTACAACCAAATCAGCCTCTGGGATCGGTGATGCCGTAGTGTTGAACTCGAGCTCCACCTCCACCTCCACGTTTCCCATGTTTGACCTTGCGTGGTAAAAGCACATCTCAGTCAGTTCTTATGTTGTAAAATTACAGCAGGTTTTCTCGACTTTTTGTTTGATCAAATTTTTGATTTTCATTTTGCTCCAACACTTTGAAGACTTTTTTCTATTGACCGTGTTCGTCAACCTAGTTTTGTAGTAATGACGATGCAGCCTAAGCAAGAGATTTTCAAGATGTAGAATATTACCCAAATTCCGAGACAACAGTGCCGATGAACGTAGACTCAAAGCTTTGACGGAAGATGAAGTCACACTGTAAGCAGGAAAGAAAAATGAGGAACATTAATCATAGTAATATTACAGTGTTTTTCAAAGAAAGTCAAACGGCAGGGCAAAGTCACACCAGGGAGCAACAAATGTTACCTGTAACTCTAAGTGTTACTTACCATTTCTACCACTTGTTCTTCAAGCTCTCTGTATTCTTCACTGCTTGGATCATTGAGTTCTGGTACAAACTCTTCTTCCAAGGTTGCTTTGAGAAGCACAACTTCAGTGGGAGCTACGGTGAAGCCAGTTGTGGTTGGCTCAGCGGTTGTTGTTGGCTCAGCGGTTGTTGTTGGCTCAGCAGTCATTGGTGGTACTACAGGTATTGTAAGACAGTGGTTGATGACACCAGGGAAATTTTTCCTGCAGTGTGTTCCAGCTTTAATATTTACTGGAGGGAAATTTAGGTCAATGTATTAAATGTTTTCTTAGCACTGACTTCTGAGGGAGCTGTGTTGAAGCCAGCTGTTGTTGACTCAGTAGTCGTTGTTGGGACTACAGGTGTTTTACATGAGTGGTTGTAGATAAAACGTCAGTATGCTCTTTTTTGACAAAATATGTTGAATGTTTTCAAATAACTTCTTTTTAGCAATGTCTTTCAATTCATTAATTTCCATATTTGCTTACTTACCCATCAATATCAGAAATATTGATAAGATGGGTCGGACACCCATCTTGTCCAACACTCTTGCTTTCGAACCTGTAGAATCAGCTGGTACAGTTACTTACAACAGCAGAATATTAACAGCCAACATGTAATATAAATCTGCTTTGCACCTCGTAAAGTCCCAAAAACTTTTTTGATGGCATTTTTTTCACACCAATTTCAGGTTGTTGTTTTTGTTTTGTTTTTTATGTTAATTAATTCAACAACCCTTTCGTCTGCTCCACATGTTTAAAGGCATTTCAAAAAGTACAGTATGTTTGCATATATTTCCTAGATAGGTTTCTGTTTGTCGAGTCACCAAAAACATATACTCAACACAACAAGGAGTCACACAGTTTCAATGATGGCAATGTTGGTCTGATGGTGGTCCACAATTTTTGTCCATACTGAAATATCTAAACAACTATTGGACAGATTCCAGTTCAACCGGGTACTTATGTCCCTGCTGGAGGAAGCTCTCTGACTTTGTTGTGATGCTCTAGTGCCACCTTGAGGTTAATGTATGTAGTTTTAAATTATATTTTTCATTATCTATATAATGATCTGATATGGACATTTATGTATGCCTCAGGATGAACTCTATTAACTTTTCGTGATCCCTTCACTTTTCATTCAAAACCGTCATCAGGCTAAAATTGTTCATGAACAACTACATTTAAAATTGACATTCCTATAAGTTTCAGCTGTGTTGCATGCTAGAATTTATGTAGCAGCACCACAGTGGCACAGAACAGCCTCACCTAACTGCTAATGTGGCTTCGACCGTAGTTTTGTTTGAAGAGATGTCAGAACAAAGACCAAAGGTGTGTCCAAAGCACATACTTAAACTGTTTTGATGAGGTGTCCTCGCTGACACAACCTGAGCAGCTAGTCTGAAATGAATTGGGTCACAGAGTGGTGCAGGAATGTGTCCTAAAACTCTGATAATGAGTTTTAGCACCTCTGGTTCCCTCCTTGAAGTCAACTGGTTTTTTGAATGGGTTTTTGGTTTGGTATCTGAAATAAGGTCGTTGGTCATCACAGGCTTAAGAAACTTTCACATTTTGTCCTACATCATAAAATATGTCAGTAAATACCCCTTACATGATATTACATTTTAAAAAAGCAGTTGTTTTTAAACAAGCTAAATGAGACTTCAGTACATCATCACGCTGAACACAGTTTTAGAGCCTTGTTGTGGTGACGTTAGTCATAGGACAGTAAAACAGTGTAGTTCATTTGTGGCCCAAACATTAGCGTTTTACTTCTGGTGATTGCAGTATCATAAACATTAATAAAGTATCATAAACTTCTAAAGTATCATAAACTTTTGTTTGCCATGGAGCTTCTTTTCTGCAATAATCCAATAACCAGGGCGACATTAACAACTTTGTTGGCCTACAAAAAAAAAAAACAGCATACCCGTAGCACTCCAAACCTGGTATGCAACAACATTTTAAACCTAATGAATGACTCATAATTTCTTTTTTAGTTTTGCACTTCTATTTCAAGCAATTCACTTTGTGTGTCCATCCCTTACTGCCATGCCTTTATATAATGGAGTGCTATGTTACTACCAAATTGCATGACTCAGAGACAATACCTTCTTCAGCAATGATGTGGCATCTTACCAATGAACAATCAGGACTTAATGGCTGTCATTTCATAATCTGTCACTATCTTGGCTCAATTTCATCATGTACTGCCTACTTTTGTTACAAGATAAATCCCAGCTGCATTCCACTTGTGCAATTTATGAAGGAAGTTCCAACAGTATGACAGTAAGTATATGTCAAACAAATAAGCACAGAAATGAAAGTGAAGTGAAATCTACTGAGTCCATAAGGGGACATAATGGAGAAAAAAATAGATGGACGGGGATAGAAAGATGGGGGAGAAAAAAATATATGAGTGGGGAAAAAAACCTGCGGCAGCACAACATGCAAAGGGCTTCATGGAGGTGAATATAGCCTAGATCAGCAGGTGTGGTGATTATCAAATACTCTCTCAGCCAGTCACATCACTGGTGTCATTGCTCTGAAACAGCTGTGCCACCATTAAATGTGATAAAAAGATCAACAGACAGAAAGCTTAGCATTTTAGCACCCCTGATTATCGCCATAAATGTAATGAGTCTCACTTCGTACATGGTTGCATAGCTCAGTAATAATGTTACACGACAGCATTTGCGCTGCATAGTGTTTCAAGGATAAAACATGAGACAATACTTTCTCTAAAAAGAAAGAGGCTCTGATAAGCCCCTTTACTGGGTGTCTTCTTCATAAGAAAAGTAGAATATCAAGATATAACCGACCAGTCTGATGTGTATAGAGGTCTGTATGGTTAAGCAGCCTGGTGTTGTTTTCAGGTGATTTAATAAAGGTAAACAGTGAATGTATGTGCTTATTGGCACTGCACTCTGATGCAGAGCTTCTTATGGGCTGCTGCCTTCAGATGCTCTACGATTCTTATAAACTGAAAGAAAAAGTTTTTCATACAGACTAACAGCAGCTGTAGACTGCAGATACTGTAAGAATTACCCATGTTTATTCGTAGATCAATGCAGACTGCTTTAGTGATGTTGCTGCTTTAACCACATTAAACGTGTGCCAATTTTGATTATAGAGTGTCTTATTGAAAAAAATGAGCTATATTTTAAGCATTTATGTATTGTTGCAACACATCTGCAGCACAGGCACCTAATAAACTACCCTTTTGCATGAGCCTGCCAACAAAGGTAATAATTCATATACAAATAAGTTATTCTCTGTCTGTCTTAAAAGGAGAGCAATAGTGGAGAATAAAACATTATGTGCATAAATGTTGCTTTTTGTTGTAAATTGTTAAAAGCTTGTTTCATGTTTAAGTTTTTGCTGAGCTGTCCAGCTGTTGCTGGTTATCTGTCCATCCAGAGAGAAGGATCGCTACTCTGTTGCTCCTCCTTAAGTTTCTTTCATTCTTCTCTGTAGTAAAGATTTTTTTTTAGTTCTTACTATCCAAATCAGGGGTCTCGGAACAGAGGGTGTCATTAGCTGTACAGATTGTAAATCAATCAATCAATCAATCAATTTTATTTATAAAGCCCAATATCACAAATCACAATTTGCCTCACAGGGCTTTACAGCATACTAAAATTACAAAGGCCCCTAAGGCGAGGGTCAAGAGCATGCTGTTGGCTATCACAAGAATTATTAAGACTTTGTACTAACTTCCTTTTTTACTAACTTAGCAGCTGTTAAAAGAGTAAAATATAATTTAATTTAAATCATCTTTGGTTGTGGTCATTTCATTTTTGATCTTTGTGTTCAATTCAAAAGTTTTTATAGTTAATATAGTCTATATATATATATATATATATATATATATATATATGTACATACATGTATGTACATGTTACACTTCATATATGTACATGTATGTACATATATATATATATATATATATATATATATATATATATACACTGCTAAAAAAAATAAAGGGAACACTTAAACAACACAATGTAACTCCAAGTCAATCACACTTCTGTGAAATCAAACTGTCCACTTAAGAAGCAACACTGATTGACAATCAATTTCACCTGCTGTTGTGCAAATGGAATAGACAACAGGTGGAAATTATAGGCAATTAGCAAGACACCCCCAATAAAGGAGTGGTTCTGCAGGTGGTGACCACAGACCACTTCTCAGTTCCTATGCTTTCTGGCTGATGTTTTGGTCACTTTTGAATGCTGGCGGTGCTTTCACTCTAGTGGTAGCATGAGACGGAGTCTACAACCCACACAAGTGGCTCAGGTAGTGCAGCTCATCCAGGATGGCACATCAGTGCGAGCTGTGGCAAGAAGGTTTGCTGTGTCTGTCAGCATAGTGTCCAGAGCATGGAGGCGCTACCAGGAGACAGGCCAGTACATCAGGAGACGTGGAGGAGGCCGTAGGAGGGCAACAACCCAGCAGCAGGACCGCTACCTCCGCCTTTGTGCAAGGAGGAACAGGAGGAGCACTGCCAGAGCCCTGCAAAATGACCTCCAGCAGGCCACAAATGTGCATGTGTCTGCTCAAACGGTCAGAAACAGACTCCATGAGGGTGGTATGAGGGCCCGACGTCCACAGGTGGGGGTTGTGCTCACAGCCCAACACCGTGCAGGACGTTTGGCATTTGCCAGAGAACACCAAGATTGGCAAATTCGCCACTGGCGCCCTGTGCTCTTCACAGATGATAGCAGGTTCACACTGAGCACATGTGACAGACGTAACAGAGTCTGGAGACGCCGCGGAGACCGTTCTGCTGCCTGCAACATCCTCCAGCATGACCGGTTTGGCAGTGGGTCAGTAATGGTGTGGGGTGGCATTTCTTTGGGGGGCCACACAGCCCTCCATGTGCTCGCCAGAGGTAGCCTGACTGCCATTAGTTACCGAGATGAGATCCTCAGACCCATTGTGAGACCATATGCTGGTGTGGTTGGCCCTGGGTTCCTCCTAATGCAAGACAATGCTAGACCTCATGTGGCTGGAGTGTGTCAGCAGTTCCTGCAAGACGAAGGCATTGATGCTATGGACTGGCCCGCCCGTTCCCCAGACCTGAATCCAATTGAGCACATCTGGGACATCATGTCTCGCTCCATCCACCAACGCCATGTTGCACCACAGACTGTCCAGGAGTTGGCGGATGCTTTAGTCCAGGTCTGGGAGGAGATCCCTCAGGAGACCATCCGCCACCTCATCAGGAGCATGCCCAGGCGTTGTAGGGAGGTCATACAGGCACGTGGAGGCCACACACACTACTGAGCCTCATTTTGACTTGTTTTACGGACATTACATCAAAGTTGGATCAGCCTGTAGTGTGTTTTTCCACTTTAATTTTGAGTGTGACTCCAAATCCAGACCTCCATGGGTTAATAAATTTGATTTCCATTGATAATTTTTGTGTGATTTTGTTGTCAGCACATTCAACTATGTAAAGAACAAAGTATTTAATAAGAATTTTTCATTCATTCAGATCTGGGATGTGTTATTTTAGTGTTCCCTTTATTTTTTTGAGCAGTGTATATATATATATACAGTACAGGCCAAAAGTTTGGACACACCTTCTCATTCAATGCGTTTTCTTTATTTTCATGACTATTTACATTGTAGATTCTCACTGAAGGCATCAAAACTATGAATGAACACATGTGGAGTTATGTACTTAACAAAAAAAGGTGAAATAACTGAAAACATGTTTTATATTCTAGTTTCTTCAAAATAGCCACCCTTTGCTCTGATTACTGCTTTGCACACTCTTGGCATTCTCTCCATGAGCTTCAAGAGGTAGTCACCTGAAATGGTTTTCCAACAGTCTTGAAGGACTTCCCAGAGGTGTTTAGCACTTGTTGGCCCCTTTGCCTTCACTCTGCAGTCCAGCTCACCCCAAACCATCTCGATTGGGTTCAGGTCCGGTGACTGTGGAGGCCAGGTCATCTGCCGCAGCACTCCATCACTCTCCTTCTTGGTCAAATAGCCCTTACACAGCCTGGAGGTGTGTTTGGGGTCATTGTCCTGTTGAAAAATAAATGATCGTCCAACTAAAAGCAAACCGGATGGGATGGCATGTCGCTGCAGGATGCTGTGGTAGCCATGCTGGTTCAGTGTGCCTTCAATTTGAATAAATCCCCAACAGTGTCACCAGCAAAACACCCCCACACCATCACACCTCCTCCTCCATGCTTCACAGTGGGAACCAGGCATGTGGAATCCATCCGTTCACCTTTTCTGCGTCTCACAAAGACACGGCGGTTGGAACCAAAGATCTCAAATTTGGACTCATCAGACCAAAGCACAGATTTCCACTGGTCTAATGTCCATTCCTTGTGTTTCTTGGCCCAAACAAATCTCTTCTGCTTGTTGCCTCTCCTTAGCAGTGGTTTCCTAGCAGCTATTTGACCATGAAGGCCTGATTGGCGCAGTCTCCTCTTAACAGTTGTTCTAGAGATGGGTCTGCTGCTAGAACTCTGTGTGGCATTCATCTGGTCTCTGATCTGAGCTGCTGTTAACTTGCCATTTCTGAGGCTGGTGACTCGGATGAACTTATCCTCAGAAGCAGAGGTGACTCTTGGTCTTCCTTTCCTGGGTCGGTCCTCATGTGTGCCAGTTTCGTTGTAGCGCTTGATGGTTTTTGCGACTCCACTTGGGGACACATTTAAAGTTTTTGCAATTTTCCGGACTGACTGACCTTCATTTCTTAAAGTAATGATGGCCACTCGTTTTTCTTTAGTTAGCTGATTGGTTCTTGCCATAATATGAATTTTAACAGTTGTCCAATAGGGCTGTCGGCTGTGTATTAACCTGACTTCTGCACAACACAACTGATGGTCCCAACCCCATTGATAAAGCAAGAAATTCCACTAATTAACCCTGATAAGGCACACCTGTGAAGTGGAAACCATTTCAGGTGACTACTTCTTGAAGCTCATGGAGAGAATGCCAAGAGTGTGCAAAGCAGTAATCAGAGCAAAAGGTGGCTATTTTGAAGAAACTAGAATATAAAACATGTTTTCAGTTATTTCACCTTTTTTTGTTAAGTACATAACTCCACATGTGTTCATTCATAGTTTTGATGCCTTCAGTGAGAATCTACAATGTAAATAGTCATGAAAATAAAGAAAACGCATTGACTGAGAAGGTGTGTCCAAACTTTTGGCCTGTACTGTATATATATATATATATATATATATATATATGTATGTACATATATATATATATATATATATATATATATATATATGTACATATATGAAGTGTCTACCATGACGACTGCACGTAGCAGAATTCAGTTATGCAACTGATCTTGTGGCTTACTCCACTTGTTGCTTGAAACAATAAGAAACTGAATACAAATCATGTTAGCATAACAAATGCATAAAACGTTTAACAAATTCTTGATGAGGTGACACTAGTATTCCATCGTCAGTAATGGAGTTGATGTCAGCATCAAGGTCTGCATTGTTCGGAGCTGCATTGAAAACACTTTCTCATTTCAAAGTTGTCAAATACAGCTGCTTTGTTAGTGATTTCAGCATTAGACACAGACAACAAACAAAAAAAAAGGCACCGGACGTGTCAGTATGAAATGCTGCCGGACAATGACGTTATTTAAGGGGCTGGGGAGTCCCTATGAGGCAGACAGGAGGGGTGGTGGTTGGGTCCTACAACACCGGACTTTCACCCAGGAGCCCGGTGTTTGCTTCCCATATGAACGTTGAACCAAACCATGATGCTTTTTCTAAACCTAACTAACTACGTTTGTTGCACAAAGAAATAAACAGAAAAATAGAAGGTGTTTTGCCAACATTGTGAGTTTATTTTGAAAAAGACTGTATGCATCTTATGAGCAGAAATTTTACTGTTCCTGTGAAAGCAAACGTGTATCTTGAAATGACACAATGCATGTAACAAGCGGACATTGACAAAGCAGACGTACCTAGGTTATCTAATGCATCATGTAGAAGTGAAAGTCCACTGGCCAAACAGTGATATTTGACATGTTGGGAGTCAAAACATGTTAGCATTAATCAAAACACATGCACTGTTTATTTTGGTAGTGATTGATCAATTTCTGCAAATGGAATTACAAAAAATATAGTTTCAATCATCAAGTATGGGACAACTGTCTTGAATTACAAAGAGTAACTATTAACAAATAGCCTCCAATTAGGGATGTGAAGGAAGGGAAGGGAGAGGGAAGGTCTGTGTCATCAAAACCCTCCAGTAATTTGAATTAGTAACCCACTTATATAGAAGCCCGTGCAACTTTTTTACAGGTATATTGCCACTGAGGTTATTTTGAAGTCCTTTTTTTATTGTTAGCCAGTGATTCTAGTGCCAGAAAATTATGTTCCCGCAGTCATTCTAGGAGTATATAAAGCCATTATAACAAATGGGACAATTTCAGCCTCCATAGCCAACTCTTAACCACTAAACACTCGTTTAAAATTTGTCATTTAAATTTGTGACAAGCATCCAGCCTCCTGAAATAATTTTAGCAAGGCACCAATGCAGTCTTTACTACAGATGTGCTGTACTCCATTACTCTGAGCCCTGACCTAACTTTGGAGAGGAACAAAATAATGCCTCTGCACCTGCCATATGGTACCACATTTCTTTTATATTTCTCATTTGACATCTCAAGTAGTGATGGGATACTGGCATATTTGTACCTAAACAAATACGGTTTTAGCAAGGTGTGCGCCATTATCAACTGTCAGACTGTCCAGGCATGTAACAGCCTCAAAATGACTACATAATTAAATATATGAAAATTGATACTGTGCAGTGATGAACTGAAGAAGTAGGATTTCACAGCGTATTACAACAAATGTAATATGTATAAATGATTAAGTATATGATAATTGCATGTTATTCATAATGAAATAATTGTATTAAAACATCTTTTTGAAAAGTAGCACAGAATTTGGTAATGAAATCTATTGATAACAAATAGTAATAATAATAATATTATTAATAATAATAATAATAATAATAATAATAGTACATTTTATTTATACAGCGCTTTTACAGCTCTCAAAGACGCTTTACATTTAAAACCAAAGAAAAGAAGTACATACATGTAAGTGCAAAGACATAAACAGAAGACAAGGACAGTATAAAACAACAAGGTGCAAAAGCATAGTGGAAAACAAAGAAAAGGAGGGCACATGAGGAACCGAGAATGAAAAGCTAATGTTAAAGGTTTTGGGTTTTGAGGAGTGATTTGAAGGTGGATGGATTTGGACAGTCACGGATGTGTATAGGGAGGGTGTTCCAGAGGGAGGGGGTGGCTATGGAGAAGGCTCTGTCGCCCCAGGTTCGGTGCTTGGTCCTGTGTGGGGGTGAGAGGAGGTTTTTGTCGGATGATCGAAGGTTGCGGGAGGGAGCGTGGTGGTGGAGCATGTCCGTGAGGTAGGAGGGGGCCTGGCTGTGGAGGGTTTTGTGGGTGAGGAGGAGGATCTTGAAATTGATTCTGTACAGGACAGGGAGCCAGTGAAGGTTTTGCAGGACAGGGGTTATATGTTCACGGGAGCTGGTGTGGGTGAGGAGGCGGGCGGCAGAGTTTTGGATGTACTGAAGTTTGTTGAGGACTTTGGATGATGAGCCGTAGAGGATGCTGTTGCAGTAGTTCAGTCTTGAGGTGATGAAAGCATGGATGAGAGTTTCAGCGGCAGAGAAGGAGAGCAATGGACGGAGACGGGCAATGTTTCTAAGGTGAAAGAAGGCAGTTTGGGTGAGGCGGCTAATGTGATGTTCAAATGAGAGGTTATTGTCGAAGATGATACCAAGGTTATGGATGAATGGGGAGGGAGAGAGGGTGGTGTTGTCAATGCTGAGGGTGAAGTTTTGTGTTGCTGTAGAGAAGGATTTTGGGCCGATGAGTATTATTTCAGATTTGTCACAGTTGAGTTTGAGGAAGCTGGCTTGCAGCCATGATTGGAGTTCAGTCAGACAGTTGGTGAGGGTAGAGCGGGTGGCCGGGGTGATGGATTTTGTGGAGATGTAGATTTGGATGTCGTCAGCGTAGCAGTGGAAATGGAGACCATGACGACGGATGATGGAACCAAGGGGGAGTAGGTAGATGATGAAGAGGAGAGGACCAAGCACTGAGCCCTGAGGGACACCTTGAAGCAGGGGGACGGTGGCAGAGGTGCAGTTGTTGACGTGGATGAACTGATGTCTGTCGGTGAAGTATGATTTGAGCCAGGAGAGAGCAGAGTGCTGGGTGCTGAGTTGAGTGTAGATGTTTTCGATCTTTGAAAAAATGCCAGGAAGGAGTTGCATTTGTCAGTTGTGATGGAGGAGAGGGTGTTGTCGCAGGGTTTGAGGAGTTTATTGATGGTAGAAAAGAGAGTCCTGGGGTTATTGGAGCCAGAGTGAATGAGTTGTGAGTAGTAGTTGGACCGGGCGGCAGTGAGGGCGTCTTTGTAGTTTGAAAGGTGGTCTGTATAGGCATGGAGATGGACTGTGAGACTGGTTTTCTTGTAAAGTCTTTCAAGTTGGCGTTTACGGGTTTTCATGTGACAGAGTTCAGGAGTGTACCAGGGAGATGAGTGAGTAAATGAGACAGTTTTGGTTTTTAAGGGAGCCAGTTTGTCGAGGCAGAGGGACAGTGTGTTGTTGTAGAGGGTGACCAGGTCAGAGGGGTTTGGGGTCAGCGGGGTGATGAATGTGGACAGAGTATTTGCCAGTGAGTCAGAGAAAGCAGAGGGGGAGATGGACTTGATATTTCTGAAGGATATAATGCATTTTAGTTTTGGGGGAGGGAGGGGGGGTCTTGAAGTCCACAGTGATGGCCAGGTGATCCGAGATGTGGAGGTTGGTACAGGAAAGTTGGTGGAGGGTGAGACCGGTGGAGCAGACTAGGTCCAGGATGTGGCCGCGACAGTGGGTGGGGAAGTTGACATGCTGGGTGAAGTGAAGGCAGTGGAGCAGTTCCAGGAGGTCTATTGCACTTTTGCAGTTTGGATCATCTTTTGCAGTTATGTGGATATTGAAGTCCCCCAGCAGGAGAATTGAGGGGGATACGCCGGATAGCTGGGTGAGGAATTCGGCGAGGTCTGAGAGGAAGGAGTTGTTTGGTTTGGGAGGGCGGTAGATGATGGCGATGACCAGGGAAGTGGGACCAGACAGTTTGAGGGTGACTTGTTCGAAGGACTGAGCAGGAGGTATGGAGATTGTGGATATTTTAAAGCGTTTCTTGTAGATGGCAGCAACGCCACCACCCCGTCCGTCTGGGCGGGGTTTGTCGGTGTAGGTGTAGTCAGTGGGTGTGGTCTGGTTTAGGGAGAAGTAATCCAGGGGTTTGTGCCAGGTTTCGGTGAGGCAGAGGAAGTCGAGTTTATTGTCAGTGATGAATTCATGTAGGATGGCACTTTTGTTGGTCAGTGAGTGGGTGTTGAGTAGAGCCAGTTTCAGGTGTTGTAGGGTTTGAGTAGTACAGGGGGTAGCAGAGTGCAGAAGATGGGGGATAGGTTTTTGTAATTCACAGTCTTAGTGCAGTAAGGGCGGGGTGGTCTGTGCTTTATGATGGGCTGTATGGGAAATGTCTCAGGTGGGAGGGTTAATGTTTGATATGGTGGGACGGGGGCACTGGTGAGCGGGGCCGTGCTCTGAGCTGCAGTTGGAACGGCGTGAGGAAGTGTGTCGGTGGGGGGGGGTGTGTGATGTAAATAGTCATGCACGTGGCGCATGATGTACAGCATGCTGAATATTGGCTGCCAGCGTGCGGCTTCCCAGGGAGGTAGGGTGAATGCCATCGTGTTTGAAGAAAGAGGGACGGTTCCAGAAAATAATACAAACAATAAATTAATCACAGAAATATACACACATACTAGAAATATATACACACATACTATATATATATATATACATATATATATATATATATATATATATATATACAGTACAGGCCAAAGGTTTGGACACACCTTCTCATTCAATGCGTTTTCTTTATTTTCATGACTATTTACATTGTAGATTCTCACTGAAGGCATCAAAACTATGAATGAACACCACTGGTGCGACTACCTCTTGAAGCTCATGGAGAGAATGCCAAGAGTGTGCAAAGCAGTAATCAGAGCAAAGGGTGGCTATTTTGAAGAAACTAGAATATAAAACATGTTTTCAGTTATTTCACCTTTTTTTTTTGTTAAGTACATAACTCCACATGTGTTCATTCATAGTTTTGATGCCTTCAGTGAGAATCTACAATGTAAATAGTCATGAAAATAAAGAAAACGCATTGAATGAGAAGGTGTGTTCATGAATGCCAATCAATCGTAAACTGACAGCACGCGAGAGAGAAACTTTTGTGTATACCTCTGTTACTAAAAATCATCATTGAGCTCATCATAGGTAAGTAGCCTAGTATTTTCTTCAGTTATTAGTAATGTAACAGAGACAGGTAAATCGAAGGCCTGTTAGGAGGTAACGTGTGCTATTAACGCCGTGTCCTCTGTTGTAAGAGCTATCCAAAAAATAAACGCAAAAATGGTTCGACATGACCAGTTACAGCTCTCTGCTGCAGACAAGCGCATTGCTTCCACCTCTCTGTCAGTTTGCCCTGAGCCTCAGCATTGTTTGTAACGTTGTAAAATTAAACCACTATTAGACAGCCTAATGTAGGCAATAACCCACCGTTAAGATCAACAACAAGTGAGACAGTCTGGCGTAAAACAACACCGCCTCCCTCCAACTCTCTGCCAGATTCGGCTTCACCAGCTGCCCGGTGTGAGCTGATACAAATGCCAACTTGCTTTCCCATGTCCACCAGTCTTATTAAACAAAAACTCAATTTGAAATAATGTTAACATCTCCCACTTTGTGTCTCTGATAATTACAAAAATAACATGCAGTTTGGGGCTGCGGTGCGTAAAGAGCTCAGAGGAGCGCGTTGGTTTATTTTATCTATTCAGAGAACAGCGTTTTCCAGTTTTACATTAAGTCGATTTAAATAACTCATTCACATTTTAAGAAATCTAATCTGAAGGTTAAATCTGCAAAAAGCCATCTAATTTAACTAAATGTGTTAGCCTACATTTCTAATCTCTTGTCATGTTTAACCATTTGAAACCTGAAATGACATCACTTTTTTTGTGCTGCTTTCAGACGCCTTTCGCAAATACTACTAAATAAGAAATTGGTGAGGCTTCCTTCAAAAGCATGGGGAAAAGGCAATAAGCAACTTGGTAAAAAGTGTCCCACATTTTGCCAAAAATGTATAGATTTAGAAAATTATTTTTAGACAAACAAACAGACAAACAAACAGACCTCCGCCAAGCAGCTTGGATTTCCCGCCATTTTAATATTTTATCCACTTCGCTTCAACCGATCACCACCAAAATTTTATCATCTGTCCCATTATCAACCTTTCCTGAAAATTTCATCAAAATCCGTTCAGAAATTTTTGAGTTATTTTGCAGACAAACAAACAGACAAACAGACCTATATATATATATATATATAACCTCCTTGGCGGAAGTAATTATGTTACAGAATTATTAGAAGGTCATGTCCTTGTTTGCTTTTTTATTTTTAACTTTTTTCCATAGTTTTGTTTTATTAATTTTCATGTTTTGATTTTCTTTTTAAAACAGATTTTCATGTTTAGAATTTCCTTTTTCAAAACTAATTTTCATGTTTTGAATTTTGTCCTACTTATTTCTTGCAAAGCTTTGGGGTCATTTCTTCTGTTTTTGAAAGAAATCAAGCCAATTTGCTCAGGTTTCAAAGGGTTAACTTACATGTTTCAAAGGCATCTGTGTATTGTGAACATAACAGAGAGATTTATGTATATAAATCTCTCTGTTATAAAAATGTATATAAATGTATATATATATTATAATATCTTATAAACACAAGCACTACGAGCAGTCAGAAGCGGGTGTAGATTTTGTTAGTACCTACGAAAAGATCGAAGTTACTAACATATTGATGAATGCCGAAATACACTTAAATTTCCTTCTGCAAATAGTTTACACACAAATTAGCTTTGCTCACATTTCATGAATGAAACATGTGACATAGCAGTATCATGGAGTCGTTTTGTCTAAATGAGTTTCCCTCAGCTGTTCACTTCTGTCTACAGGTTTGCTGATGATGCCCAAACACCAATATCTCTATGAGTAAGGCCTTTAAAGTTGTAGTTGGTAACTTTAATCAAAATAACATCATATTTGCTTAAACTGTCTCTATATTCACACAGCACTAAATGAGACAGAAAATCTGTGGGGGGAAATTATATTCCTCTTCCTACTCCATTGCCTTTTAGCACTTGTAATGGCCTTAGAAAGCAACCAATCAGAGCAGAGGAGTCTATGCGGTCAAACTGACAAACGGCAGTGCTGATCAAATATGAATCAAGATTCTGTAATTGCATTGCCTATTTCTCACCTTAATGTTTTCAGAAATGGATTTTAGTGTACTGTTAAGCTGTGAAATAAGAAAGTTGGTCCAGCTGGTGGCCGGTGCTTTGTAACATGGTGCCCAGGTCACAAACTTCCCTATATTTTACATCTCAACAGTAAAGTAATGTTCTCCTTTCAGAATATAGTGACAGTCTGAGCAAATGCAACACAGTTGTTTTCATACAGTAAAAGTCACCAACTGCAGCTTTGAGACAGGATACTAGCTCGTAATGATGATTCTGCAAACAGTGATCATAATTATCATATCATACACCCCTCCCCCACAGTCCACAGTTCTTTAGGAGTTTAGGGTTGGACATGCTGACGTATTGCAGTAGGCGAGTTGTGTCATTTCTGTGTCTTTGTTTCTGTGACAGCGTCTCTGTACTGCTCTGGTGAATTCTACTAGCCTGCTTTCTCACTTCAGTTGCTTTAATGTTGCTTTAATGTCTACTTCAAGTCTTAACCCACATTGGTTCTGTTTAAGCACTTATAGCTCTCCTCCTTTCTACGACTTTCTCGCTAATCTCTTAGCTGTTGTTTGCACGTTACTAGCCTTGGTAGCTACATTAGCTTTACAGTTAGCGATGGCTTCTCCCTCTGCTCTCTCTTGCTCGGTGTGCCAAATGTTCAGTTATGCCTCTGCCTCCTTTAGCGACAGTGGTAATTGTAATAAGTGTAGCTTATTTGCTGCATTGGAGGCGAGGCTTAGTGAATTAGAATCGCGGCTCCGCACCATGGAAAACCATTCAGTAGCTGCGGTAGTTAGCCAGCCCCCTGTAGCCGGTGCGGAGACACATAGCATAGCCTTAGCCTCTGCTAACTGTCCTCCGGTAACTCCCGTTCAGCCGGGAGGTTGGGTTACGGTTCGCCAGAAGCACAGCTCCAAGCCGAAGCCCACGGCTCACCACCAGCCTGTTCACGTTTCCAACCGCTTTTCCCCACTCAGCGACACACCCGCTAAGGGTTAAAACTCTGGTTATTGGCAGCTCTATTCTGAGAAACATGAAGTTAGCAACACCAGCGGCCATAGTCAAATGTATCCCTGGGGCCAGAGCGGGCGACATTGAATCAAATTTAAAACTGCTGGCTAAAGCTAAACGTAGATTCAGTAAGATTGTTATTCACATCGGCAGCAATGACACCCGGTTACGCCAATCGGAGGTCACTAAAATTAATATTGCCTCGGTGTGTGAATATGCAAAAACGATGTTGGACTCCATAGTTTTCTCTGGACCCCTCCCAAATCTGACCAGTGATGACATGTTTAGCCGCATGTCATCATTTAATCGCTGGCTGTCCAGGTAGTGTCCAGCAAACGATGTGGGTTTCGTTAATAATTGGCAAACTTTCTGGGGAAAACCTGGTCTTATTAGGAGAGACGGCATTCATCCCACTTTGGATGGAGCTGCTCTCATTTCTAGGAACCAGGCAAACTTTATTAGTAATTTAAATCCCTGACAACCCAGAGTTGAGACCAGGACTCGGAGATGCAGTCCTATACGCCTCTCTAAGCTTCTAGTTCAGTTTCCCAGCCATAGTTTTCATAGTTTTATACAAACGGTGTCTGTCCCTCGACCACCTAAATTATTTAAATCTAAAATTAAACAAAGAGGAGTTGTGCATAACAACCTCATAAAAATGAAAACCTCTTCTGTGACAGAAAGACAAAACAGGAGAATTAAATGCAGACTGTTAAATATCAGGTCTCTATTGTCTAAAGCAGTGTTAGTAAACGAATTAATATCAGATAATCATATTGATTTACTCAGTCTCACTGAAACCTGGCTGTGTCAAGATGAATATGTTAGTCTTAATGAGTCCACTCCCCCCAGTCATAATAATATCTAGTGATGGTGAAATCGAAGCTTCATGAAGCATTGAACCACTTTGACACACCTGCTTCAAGAATGACACACTGCTTCGAAGCATTTCATACAGTCAGAAGAATGACATCTGCTGGCTGTGTGTCAGAACTGCATCTAAGTGAAAGACCATTGGGACTGCCTGTAACGAGGCCTCGCTCCCGGTAGTCATGTGATTGTGCGCGTGCCGAAGCAGGGATCGAAACACTGCCTCGGAACACTTGCGCTTCAATAGATCGACACGGTGTCGAGCAAACTGGCTCGAGCGTAACATCGCTAATAATACCCACATTCCTCGAGGCAGCAGCCGAGGAGGGGGAGTTGCAGCCATTTTTAACTCTAGTCTGTTAATCAGCCCTAAACCTAAACTAGATTATAATTCATTTGAAAGCCTCGTTCTTAGTCTTTTACATCCGACCCGGAAAACCTCGCAGCCACTTTTATTTGTTATAGTGTATCTTTCTGAAATTCTGAATTTGTATCTGAATTCTCAGAGTTTTTATCCAGTTTAGTTCTTAAATCAGATAAAGTTATTATTGTAGGCGATTTTAACATTCATGTCGACATTGATAATGACTCCCTAGCTACCGCGTTTATCTCATTATTAGACTCCATTGGCTTCAGTCAGGGTGTACATGAACCCACTCATTGTTTTAACCATACCCTCGATCTAGTTCTGACATATGGAATTGAAATTGATAACCTAAAAGTCTTTCCACAGAATCCCTCGCTATCGGATCATTATCTGATTACTTTTGATTTCTTTTTGCTCGATTACACACCACTCAGCAACAGTTACTATACTGGATGTTTATCAGATAGTGCTGTCGCAAAATTTAAGGAAAAGATTACTCCGTCGTAAAATTCAATACTAAGTCCCTCAGTAACAGAGGTTTCCTGTACCGACTTTGATTATTTTGTCGATAGCGCCGTAGGCTCGCTGCAAACAACACTTGACTCTGTAGCTCCTCTTAAAATGAAGTTAAAAAAGCAAAGAAAGTTTGCTCCTTGGTATAACTCTCAAACCCGTAAGTTAAAACAAATATCGCGAAAATTTGAAAGGAATTGGCGATTAACCAAACTGGAAGAATCTCGTTTAATCTGGACAGACAGTCTCAAAACTTATAAGAGGGGCCTCCACAATGCCAGAGCAAACTATTACTCAGCATTAGTAGAAGACAATAAGAACAACCCCAGGTTTCTTTTCGGCACTGTAGCCAGGCTGACTGAGAGTCAAAGCTCTATTGAGCCTTGTATTCCTTTAGCCCTTAGCAGTAATGATTTTATGAGCTTTTTTAATGACAAAATTCTAACTATTAGAGGCAAAATTCATGACCTCCTGTCTTCAGATAGTACCTATCTAACCTCAAACACAGCTGTAAAACCTAATATATATTTAGATTGCTTCTCCCCAATTTCTCTTCAAGAATTGGCCGCAGTGATTTCTTCATCTAAATCATCAACGTGTCTCTTAGACCCCATCCCAACTAGGCTACTTAAGGAGGTCTTTCCTTTAGTTAACGCTCATATATTAGATATGATCAATATATCCTTATTAACAGGCTATGTACCTCAGTCTTTTAAGGTAGCTGTAATTAAACCTCTACTAAAAAAGCCCACCCTGGATCCAGAGGTGTTAGCCAACTATAGACCAATATCTAATCTTCCCTTTATGTCAAAGATCCTTGAGAAAGTAGTCGCAGACCAGCTGTGTGATTTTCTCCATGATAATAATTTATTTGAGGAATTTCTGTAGGGTTTAGAGTGCATCATAGCACTGAGACAGCACTAGTTAAAATTACAAATGACCTTCTCATTGCTTCAGACAAAGGACTTGTCTCTGTACTTATTTTATTAGATCTTAGTGCAGCGTTTGACACAATTGACCATCAAATTCTACTGCCGAGACTGGATCACTTAATTGGCCTAAAAGGTTCTGCACTGAGCTGGTTTAAATCTTATTTATCTGATCGTTTTCAGTTTGTTGACGTTCATAATGAATCATCCTTACGTACCAAAGTTTGTTTTGGAGTTCCGCAAGGTTCTGTGCTCGGACCAATCCTATTTATTCTATATATGCTTCCTTTAGGTAACATCATTAGAAATCACTCTATAAATTTCCATTGTTATGCGGACGATACTCAGTTGTATTTATCGATGAAGCCAGAAGAAAGTAATCAATTAACTAAACTCCATAACTGCCTTAAAGACATAAAAACTTGGATGAGCACCAATTTCCTGATGTTAAATTCAGACAAAACTGAAGTTATTGTTCTTGGCCCCAAACAACTCAGAGACTCTTTATCTGATGACATAGTTTCTCTAGATGGCATTGCTCTGGCCTCTAGCGCTACCGTAAGAAACCTCTGAGTAATTTTGATCAAGATTTGTCTTTTAATTCTCATTTAAAACAAACCTCACGGATCGCATTTTTTCATCTGCATAATATTGCGAAAATTAGGCCTATCCTGACCCGAAAAGATGCAGAAAAATTGGTCCACGCTTTTGTTACCTCTAGGCTGGATTACTGTAACTCTCTATTATCAGGTAGCTCTAGTAAGTCCTTAAAAACTCTCCAGCTAATTCAGAATGCAGCAGCACGTGTACTAACAGGAACTAAGAAACGAGATCATATTTCTCCTGTTTTAGCTTCGCTGCACTGGCTCCCTGTAAAATCCAGAACTGAATTTAAAATCCTACTGTTAACTTATAAAGCTCTAAATGGTCAAGCTCCGTCATATCTTAGAGAGCTCATAGTGCCATATTATCCTACCAGAACACTGCGCTCTGAGAACGCAGGGTTACTTGTGGTCCCTAAAGTCTCCAAAAGTAGATCAGGAGCCAGAGCCTAGCCTAAGACTAGACTTAAGACCTTCCTCTTTGATAAAGCTTATAGTTAGGGCTGGCTCAGGCTTGCCCTGTACCAGCCCCTAGTTAGGCTGACTTAGGCCTAGTCTGCCGGAGGACCCCCCTATAATACACCGGGCACCTTCTCTCCTTCACTCTCTCTCTCTCTCTCTCTCTCTCGTATTCTATTACTGCATCTTGCTAACTCGGCCATTCTGGGTGTCACTAACTCGGCTTCTTCTCCAGACTCCGGTCCTGCCAGATGCCTCCTGCTGCTGCTGCTGCTGCTGCTGCTGCTGCTGCCATCATTAGTCATTAGTCATACTTCTACTGTTATTATACACATATGACTATTATCACACATGTATACTGCCAGATATTAATACATACTTTCAACATATTGTACCACAGCAGCCAGAACTATAACTATAATATTATTACTTTCAATAATGTTGTTGTAAGCTACTGTCATTACCTGCATCTCTCTCTCTCTCTCTCTCTCTCCCTCTCTCTCTCATTGTGTCATGCGGATTACTGTTAATTTATTATGCTGATCTGTTCTGTACGATATTGATTGCATGTCTGTCCGTCCTGGAAGAGGGATCCCTCCTCAGTTGCTCTTCCTGAGGTTTCTACCGGTTTTTTTTCCCCGTTAAAGGGGTTTTTTTGGGGAGTTTTTCCTTATCCGCTGCGAGGGTCATAAGGACAGAGGGATGTCGTATGCTGTAAAGCCCCGTGAGGCAAATTGTGATTTGTGATATTGGGCTTTATAAATAAAATTAATTGATTGATTGATAAGTTTTCATTGTCACATCTTCCTGCTATGCTGGGCAAATATCATCGCATCATACATACCGTAAAACTTAAATTAAAAGCCTAGTCCCAATTTAACACCCGGTCCCTTTTACTAGTTGGGTGTAGCCACATATTTTTACAAATAAATGCCTAGACGCCTGATCTGGTTCCCAAGCAGTTCATTTTTAAAGAAGTTCTTTGGATGTATAAAACAGCTTTTTGGCTACCCACTTGAGCTAACTTTAGCTAGCTGTTTAGACATACAAATATGGATGTTTGAACTTTTGTCTATATGGAGATGATACACATTGTTAGCTCAGTTCATTTCATTTTACTGAAACATGAGAACCAAAGAAGACCGTAATTCATTAAGATTTACCACCACCGTGACTCCCTTCCTCTGAAGCCGTCATAAAGTCAGAATATGTGTCCATTCCTCAATTACCTGGGAAGTTGATCATATTCCTTTAGTCTGTAAGGGTCCACTGATCAAAAGAATCAAAAGTGTTTTTCATATAAATTAATTCAAGTTGTGAGTATTAACAGGATAAAGTGGTGTTGTCGGTGTGCTGGGTGTTCAAGTGCCATGAAACGAGTGTCATAATAAAACACATAATTGATATGTTATTCAAAGTTTTATACAAGTAATTTCTATACTTGTTCAAATAAACAATTTGATCATATTTCCCACCTTTACTGAGCAAAAGTTTTCATGTACAAGGAATTAAAGGCCTGTCCCAGATATAGGCCTGTTGAATTCAGTGATTTAAGCAAATAATAGCCCGGGCTATTAATTGAAGTTTTACAATATTTTACCTTCACGTAATGATCCATACCATGTGAGTTCACTGATTTAACGACTTCTTTGAGATTTCTGTGTCTATGCCAGCACCCCGTACACAGATGAACAACATACATTTTGCTTGTAGTGCTTACAGCGCTGATGTGTTGCAATTAAAAATCAACATCTTATGAGAATATAGTCACTGTACTAAACCCACACAACAAACATTGGGAAACAATGGGCCTCATGCAATAAACAATTTACGAACGGATTATTATTACGGATACTTATTTTGTTAGTACCCATTGACTTTTGGGATTCACCAATGTTTTCTTATTTTTGCTTTTCTCTATGGTAAGAACAAAATTTACAAGTGGTTGAGAGCACTCTTACCAAGATAAGAGAAAATCATCCTGTTTGCACAGCTCACAAATTGCTTGTCGAATGCACTGAAACATATGTTTTTTATTTCAGGAACATAAGAAAACAGATTATACAATATAATGTAGATTAGTATATGCTTTTAAATGACTTTTAATGATTTATTATTTAATTCAAAATCATATTGGTTAATTGAACCCAGTCAAGACTATAAATACAGATGGGTGGCTGATTGGTGAGTGACTTATGATTCTAAACAAAATATATATATATTATGTTTCTTTATCAATCTCATCTTAACTGATTCTTGCAAAGGTGACCGAGGTTATGCCCTCACCCCATGGCTGATGACCCCCCTGCAAACCCCCAGACCAGGTAGGAGCGCTCTTACAATCACCGGCACGCATGCACGCACCTGCTTGGTGGTGGAGCGCACAATTGGAGTCCTGAAGGCCAGGTGGATGTGCCTGTAACACCAGTCCTGATGCTCTGGAAAATTAAATGTTTCCTGTGTTTAATTTCATTTAATAGTGCCTCAATTTCATTGTTGCTAAAGTTCTTCTTCTTTCTACTTTCCTTTTTCAGTGGCATCTCTCCAATTGCTGTGCCAGAGTTAGGTCTTTGAACGCGGCACATCACCTGCCCTTATATGGTGTTTATGGGTGTCACATATGCTAATTGAAAACAATCGGCCACACGCCTCCAATTTAAGATCAAGTGGGATTCATCATTCAGCACACCTGGGTAAGAGCAGATTTGGATGGTAAGAGCGTTTGTTGCATGTGCAGTTGACTTCTCTTATTTTTTCTCTTAACCCAAAAAATAAGAGAAAATATAAGAGAAATTTAAGAGAATGTTGCTGCATGAGGCCAAATGTGCTGCTTTTTTCCCCCGTAACAAACCTAAATAGCACACTTGAGAATAACTGATTGTAAAAGTACATTTTAAGAAATAATAAGGCAGGGTTTTATTGTCTGTACATACCTTTAGTGCTTTTAATGGAAGCATCTTCAATATAATGTGATACATTTTTTTAATCTGCTTTAGATGGTAAAAACTTAGCAACATACTATTTGTATTCTGATCATCAAGAAGATTGTACTTTTTACTCAAGTTGTATAAAAAATACAGATAAACTCACAAAATACACATTAGTTAGATAATATAAATACATACAGTGACTGGATTACATGACATCATGATCAGTTTAAATGATACTGGTTCTAAATCATATTATTATTGCACACTAAGTTAAAATTATGGTTGAACAAGGTTCCAGTTGTTATTACTCTTATTTTAAAGCCATTAATTACTTTTGTTTCAGTGGGCCAGATGCTTAAAGTTGTCTCCCTCATGGATAGGCTTTCTGGGTGGTCAAAAAGAGAAATAGGAAAACTTCAAGTAAAGGTCTATGCTATCATGGTTGAATAAATATGCCGTTGTAGTCGACCTTTACTATCAATGTGTGTGGTCATCCCAACACTGAATTCAATATCTGGAGTTTTTTCATGCCATATAAGAGTCCTCTCGAGTTTTTAAGGTGGACAAAGTCCATTTTCATATCATAGTAATAGAAGTATTTATCTAATGGTATTCCACGTGGACATGACTCCTGCACCATTACTGGCCTGTCAGTAGCCATGACAGCAGCACAAGGATGGATGCAGTGATGAGACTGATCTTGTGGCTTACTCCACTTGAAACCTCTGTGAATGAGGAGGAAGGGAAACAATACGTGCTTTAACAAATAAAAAACAAATCTGTAATGTTAAAATGTTTGGTGAGGCAGCAGTCAATATTGCTTACGTGTGCCATCCACAGAAATGGAGGTGGGGTCAATGTTGAAGGTCGTGATGTTTGAAGCTGCACCAGCCAAAACATTTCCAATCTGAGTGCCATTAGGAACATTTGAGGACGCAAATCCAAGGTCCAGGTCATTGATGACTGATCCATTCCTGCAAAAGGAATAGCCAGAAAGTATTTTATTTATATACATTCATGACAAATACTGTACAGATTCTATCAACATAACATAAACACATTACCTGAATGAAATCACCGTCAAAGAACGGAATGAAGAAAATGCTGCTTGGTAGAAAGGTACAAGCTGCAGAAACAAAGAAAATCATTTTTGAGTATATTTATCATATTGGTTTGCATTTTGTCACTTCTGCATTGTCCTTTTAGTTATGATATTTGCACAGACTAATAACACAATTCCATTTATCAATTTCTATAATGATTACCACCTAATTTATCTCCCTTTAGTGTATATGGAAGGATGGTTATGAAGTTGTTGGGGTTTCTTTTTCTTTGAAAACACAACACAAAGCAATGCAACATCTGGAATGAAATGCCATCTTCCAGTTTCCATTCACTGTGAAACAAGAAACAATCTATCTAGCATCTAGTTCACAGAAATTACCCACACTTAAATGTATAATTAGAAATGTGTTTGCATTAGACAGGGCTACTTTGAAATTTGTATAATTATAATTATGTTGGAAGGAGTTTTATTTTTACAGTGTAGCTCCACCACACTTTGAAAGGAAATTTACGAGGTGACAATTTTAGAGGAAAATTGTAAAAGAAATGTTGATGAGAAATGATGAATGTGCAAAACAAAAGATGGCATGTTGCAGAAAGGCTGTGACATGAAAGACATCTAATGAAACATGTCCAGTTAAGATGCCTATATTTTGCTAAGCTTTACTGTAAGAGAGTGACTTACTGCTGACGCAATTAGTCTGGCTCGACTTATAAATGCTGCAGATGATGAATTCCCTAGGTCACTTGTAAATGTCTCTCCAACAGATGTGAAAGTCAACCGCGTTGTTGTAACTGCCTCTATATTAGCAGCAGTTGTTGTAGTGGGGGCTGCAGTCGTGGCGGCTGCAGTCGTGGGGGCTGCAGTCGTGGCGGCTGCAGTCGTGGGGGCTGCCGTCGTGGGGGCTGCAGTCGTGAGGGCTGCAGTCGTGGGGGCTGCAGTCGTGGCGGCTGCAGTCGTGGGGGCTGCCGTCGTGGGGGCTGCCGTCGTGGGGGCTGCAGTCGTGAGGGCTGCAGTCGTGGGGGCTGCAGTCGTGGGGGCTGCAGTCGTGAGGGCTGCAGTCGTGGGGGCTGCAGTCGTGGGGGCTGCAGTTGTTCTTACTGCAAAAACAAATACGGAACAATATAAAGAAATATGTAAAAAAAAAATAAATGATAGTAGCCAGAGGGACTTCTGTTTGAACAAATATACACATCGCATCATACTGTAAGTGTATGTATGATAAGTTACACTTTAAAGGTCTAGTGTGTAGGATTTTGTGGCATTTAGCAGTAAGGTTGCAAAACTGAAACTTCCGTGTGCCAAGCGTATAGAATAATTATGATGGCTGATGTAAAAAAAAAAAAAAAAAAAGGCAAAAGGCCTTATCTAGAACCAGTCCGATTTCTCCGTTCTGGGCTACTGTAGAACAACTCCGTGGAGGAAGACACTCTCTTATATACTAACCACTTAATATTTAACACTTAAAGACATAACAATTTGTTGTTTCAGGTTTTTATGAAGTAATTTACAAATAGTAATGAATATTAAATACCATTTCTACCAATAGGTGCCCCTAAATCCTGCACCCTAGACCTTTAAGTACTCTTGCATGGTAATTATGATTGTGTATGCTCTTTGTCAACCCAGCAATTTGTCAAAAAAAGGTATCAGGAAAGGAGTCCAGAATAACTTCGATGGTAAGGTCAATAATAATAATGGCAGTAAAAAGAGATCACTTAAACCCAGTCCTAAATTGTAGTAGAATATGAATCCGGTAGAGTTATTTTGAGATTAAAGTCTGAAGTATATCAGAAATCATCTTTGGACAATTCACACCAAGCAGTATACTGTGGTTCACCAAAAAAAATTGAAATTGAATAAACACATGCTCAGACCAAAATATGGAGCGTGGACTGGTAGCTGGAGAGGTGCCTGTTCACCTCCTGGGCACTGCCGAGGTGCCCTTGACCAAGACACTGAACCCCCCCACCCTCCCCCCCCAAACGCTCATGGGCAGCCCCCTCACTCTGACATCTCTCCATTTAATGCATGTATAGGTCCTGTTTGTGCATGTGTGTGTGCAGTCTCATATAGGGGAAGTGTATACTTACCAATGACTTGGACTGAGGCGGCATCAACAGTGAGGTTGAAGGTAGAGTTGGGGTTAGAGACAGCCTCTACTAAGGTTTCTGCAACATTATTAGCCGTTGGAATTTCTTCGGCTGAAGCAGTTTCATTGAACTCAATCCCCATCTCTGCTTCAGTATTATCCACTCGTGGTCGGCCCGCAGCCGATCTGCATCAATAAAGCACAGAACGTGATCAGATTATATTAAAATGGATAGCTTATGCATGTGTGATGATTTCATTTAATTTTTTTTAGAATGATATTCAAAAATTACAATAATAAAATGTTACCTAAATTCTATGACAAAACTGCGGATGAAAAGGATGCCATATCGGGTCCTGTAGATGACATCGTACTGTAGAAGAGAGGCAAATAAAAAGTATAAAGAAACTAAAAATACGGTATTCTCCAAATGTAATTAAAACTGTAAGCTCACTTGCTGTACATGAAAAAATAATGAGGAGTACAAACCACTGCTACAACTTGAGCCTCAAGCTGCTTAAATTCTGGGGTGGTTTTATCAGTGAGTTCTTGTCTGAATGTTACTTGCAAGGTTGCTGCGATAACCACAACTGGTGGGGGAGCTGGAGTAGTAGTAGTACTAGATGCACCAGTTGTTGTAGGTGCACCAGTTGTTGTAGGTGCACCAGTTGCTGTCACAGCAGTTGTTGTAGGTGCACCAGCTGTTGTAGCTGCACTCGTTGTCATCACACCAACTGTTGTAGGTGCACCAGTTGTTGTCAGTGCACCCGTTGTAGGTGCACCAGTTGTTGTCAGTGCACCAGTTGTTGTCAGTGCACCCGTTGTAGGTGCACCAGTTGTTGTCAGTGCACCCGTTGTAGGCGCACCAGTTGTTGTCACGATGGTTGTTGTAGGTGCACCAGTAGTTGTCACAGTGGTTGTTGTAGGTGCACCAGTTGTTGTCACACCAGTTGCTGTAGGTGCACCCGTTGTTGTCACACCAGTTGTTGTAGGTGCAACCGTTGTTGTGGGTGCACCAGTTGTTGTCACACCAGTTGTTGTAGGTGCTCCTGTTGTTGTCACACCAGTTGTTGTAGGTGCAGCAGTTGTTGTAACACCAGTTGTTGTAGGTGCACCAGTTGTTGTCACACCGGGTGTTGTAGGTGCACCAGTTGTTGTCACACCAGTTGTTGTCGGTGCTCCTGTTGTTGTCACACCAGTTGTTGTCACACCAGTTGTTGTAGGTGCACCAGTTGTCACGCCAGTTGTTGTAGGTGCACCAGTTGTTGTCACACCAGTTGTTGTCATGCCGGTTGTTGTAGGTGCACCAGTTGTTGTCACACTGGTTGTTGTAGGTGCACCAGTTGTTATCACACCAGTTGTTGTGACCCCAGTTGTTGTAGGTGCACCAGTTGTTGTCACACCAGTTGTTGTAGGTGCACCAGTTGTTGTCACACCAGTTGTTGTAGGTGCACCAGTTGTTGTCGCACCAGTTGTTGTAGGTGCACCAGTTGTTGTCGCACCAGTTGTTGTCACACCAGTTGTTGTAGGTGCACCAGTTGTTGTCACACCAGTTGTTGTCGGTGCACCAGTTGTTGTGATGCCAGTTGTTGTAGGTGCTCCTGTTGTTGTCACACTAGTTGTTGTAGGTGCACCAGTTGTTGTCATACCAGTTGTTGTAGGTGCACCAGTTGTTGTCATGCCAGTTGTTGTAAGTGCAGCAGTTGTTGTCACGCCAGTTGTTGTAGGTGCTCCCGTTGTTGTGACCCTGGTTGTTGTGGGTTCAGCAGTTGTTGTCACACCAGTTGTTGTAGGTGCACCAGTTGTAGTCACACCAGTTGTTGTAGGTGCACCAGTTGTTGTAGGTGCACCAGTTGTTGTCGCACCAGTTGTTGTTGGTGCACCAGTTGTTGTCACACCAGTTGTTGTAGGTGCAGCAGTTGTTGTCATGCCAGTTGTTGTAGGTGCACCCGTTGTTGTAGGTGCACCAGTTGTTGTGACGCTGGTTGTTGTAGGTGCTCCTGTTGTTGTCACACCAGTTGTTGTAGGTGCACCAGTTGTAGTCATACCAGTTGTTGTAGGTGCACCAGTTGTTGTCACACCAGTTGTTGTAGGTGCACCAGTTGTTGTCACACCAGTTGTTGTCACACCAGTTGTTGTAGGTGCACCAGTTGTTGTCACACCAGTTGTTGTCGGTGCACCAGTTGTTGTGATGCCGGTTGTTGTAGGTGCTCCTGTTGTTGTCACACCAGTTGTTGTAGGTGCACCAGTTGTTGTCATACCAGTTGTTGTAGGTGCAGCAGTTGTTGTCACGCCAGTTGTTGTAGGTGCAGCAGTTGTTGTCACACCAGTTGTTGTAGGTGCTCCCGTTGTTGTCACACCAGTTGTTGTAGGTGCACCAGTTGTTGTCACACCAGTTGTTGTAGGTGCACCAGTTGTTGTCACACCAGTTGTTGTAGGTGCACCAGTTGTTGTAGGTGCACCAGTTGTTGTCACACCAGTTGTTGTCGGTGCACCAGTTGTTGTGATGCCGGTTGTTGTAGGTGCTCCTGTTGTTGTCACACCAGTTGTTGTAGGTGCACCAGTTGTTGTCATACCAGTTGTTGTAGGTGCAGCAGTTGTTGTCACGCCAGTTGTTGTAGGTGCAGCAGTTGTTGTCACACCAGTTGTTGTAGGTGCTCCCGTTGTTGTCACACCAGTTGTTGTAGGTGCACCAGTTGTTGTCACACCAGTTGTTGTAGGTGCACCAGTTGTTGTCACACCAGTTGTTGTAGGTGCACCAGTTGTTGTCACACCAGTTGTTGTAGGTGCACCAGTTGTTGTAGGTGCACCAGTTGTTGTCACACCAGTTGTTGTAGGTGCAGCAGTTGTTGTCACACCAGTTGTTGTAGGTGCTCCCGTTGTTGTCACACCAGTTGTTGTAGGTACATCGGTTGTTGTCACCCCAGTTGTTGTCACACCAGTTGTTGTAGGTGCACCAGTTGTTGTCACACCAGTTGTTGTAGGTGCACCAGTTGTTGTCACACCAGTTGTTGTAGGTGCACCAGTTGTTGTCATACCAGTTGTTGTAGGTGCACCAGTTGTTGTCACGCCAGTTGTTGTAGGTGCAGCAGTTGTTGTCACGCCAGTTGTTGTAGGTGCTCCCGTTGTTGTGACCCCGGTTGTTGTAGGTGCAGCAGTTGTTGTCACACCAGTTGTTGTAGGTGCACCAGTTGTAGTCACACCAGTTGTTGAAGGTGCACCAGTTGTTGTAGGTGCACCAGTTGTTGTCAAACCAGTTGTTGTTGGTGCACCAGTTGTTGTCACACCAGTTGTTGTAGGTGCACCAGTTGTTGTCATGCCAGTTGTTGTAGGTGCACCAGTTGTTGTAGGTGCAACAGTTGTTGTCACACCAGTTGTTGTAGGTGCACCAGTTGTTGTCACACCAGTTGTTGTAGGTGCTCCCGTTGTTGTCACACCAGTTGTTGTAGGTGCACCAGTTGTTGTCATACCAGTTGTTGTAGGTGCACCAGTTGTTGTAGGTGCACCAGTTGTTGTCACACCAGTTGTTGTAGGTGCACCAGTTGTTGTCACACCAGTTGTTGTAGGTGCACCAGTTGTTGTCACACCAGTTGTTGTCGGTGCACCAGTTGTTGTGATGCCGGTTGTTGTAGGTGCTCCTGTTGTTGTCACACCAGTTGTTGTAGGTGCACCAGTTGTTGTCATGCCAGTTGTTGTAGGTGCACCAGTTGTCATCACACCAGTTGTTGTAGGTGCACCAGTTGTTGTCACACCAGTTGTTGTAGGTGCACCAGTTGTTGTCACGCCAGTTGTTGTAGGTGCACCAGTTGTTGTCACACCAGTTGTTGTAGGTGCACCAGTTGTTGTAGGTGCACCCGTTGTTGTCACACCAGTTGTTGTAGGTGCAGCAGTTGTTGTCACACCAGTTGTTGTCACACCAGTTGTTGTCGGTGCACCAGTTGTTGTCACACCAGTTGTTGTAGGTGCACCAGTTGTTGTCATGCCAGTTGTTGTCGGTGCTCCCGTTGTTGTCACACCAGTTGTTGTAGGTGCACCAGTTGTCGTCACACCAGTTGTTGTAGGTGCACCAGTTGTTGTCACACCAGTTGTTGTCGGTGCACCAGTTGTTGTCACGCCAGTTGTTGTAGGTGCACCAGTTGTTGTCACACCAGTTGTTGTCAGTGCACCAGTTGTTGTCACGCCAGTTGTTGTAGGTGCTCCCGTTGTTGTCACACCAGTTGTTGTAGGTGCACCAGTTGTTGTCATGCCAGTTGTTGTAGGTGCACCCGTTGTTGTCACACCAGTTGTTGTAGGTCCAGCAGTTGTTGTCACACCAGTTGTTGTAGTTGCACCAGTTGTTGTCACACCAGTTGTTGTAGGTCCAGCAGTTGTTGTCACACCAGTTGTTGTAGGTGCACCAGTTGTTGTCACACCAGTTGTTGTAGGTGCTCCCATTGTTGTCACACCAGTTGTTGTAGGTGCAGCAGTTGTTGTAGGTGCACCAGTTGTTGTCACGCCAGTTGTTGTAGGTGCACCAGTTGTCGTCACACCAGTTGTTGTAGGTGCTCCCGTTGTTGTCACCCCAGTTGTTGTAGGTGCATCAGTTGTTGTCACCTCAGTTGTTGTAGGTGCTCCCGTTGTTGTCACACCAGTTGTTGTAGGTACATCAGTTGTTGTCACACCAGTTGTTGTAGGTGAACCCGTTGTTGTCACACCAGTTGTTGTAGGTGCTCCCGTTGTTGTCACACCGGTTGTTGTCGGTGCACCAGTTGTTGTCACACCAGTTGTTGTAGGTGCAGCAGTTGTTGTCACATCAGTTGTTGTAGGTGCACCAGTTGTTGTCACACTAGTTGTTGTAGGTGCATCAGTTGTTGTCACACCAGTTGTTGTAGGTGCTCCCGTTGTTGTCACACCAGTTGTTGTAGGTGCACCAGTTGTTGTCACGCCAGTTGTTGTAGGTGCACCAGTTGTTGTCACGCCAGTTGTTGTAGGTGCACCAGTTGTTGTCACGCCAGTTGTTGTAGGTGCACCAGTTGTTGTCATGCCAGTTGTTGTAGGTGCACCAGTTGTTGTCACACCAGTTGTTGTAGGTGCACCTGTTGTTGTCACACCAGTTGTTGTAGGTGCATCAGTTGTTGTCACACCAGTTGTTGTAGGTGCTCCCATTGTTGTCACACCAGTTGTTGTCACACCAGTTGTTGTCGGTGCACCAGTTGTTGTCACACCAGTTGTTGTAGGTGCACCCGTTGTTGTCACACCAGTTGTTGTAGGTGCATCCATTGTTGTCACACCAGTTGTTGTAGGTGCACCAGTAGTTGTTGTCACACCAGTTGTTGTCACACCAGTTGTTGTCGGTGCACCAGTTGTTGTCACACCAGTTGTTGTAGGTGCACCCGTTGTTGTCACACCAGTTGTTGTAGGTGCATCCATTGTTGTCACACCAGTTGTTGTAGGTGCACCAGTAGTTGTTGTCACACCAGTTGTTGTAGGTGCACCTGTTGTTGTCACACCAGTTGTTGTAGGTGCACCAGTTGTCGTCACACCAGTTGTTGTAGGTGCTCCTGTTGTTGTCACACCAGTTGTTGTAGGTGCACCAGTTGTTGTCACACCAGTTGTTGTAGGTGCACCAGTTGTTGTCACACCAGTTGTTGTCAGTGCACCAGTTGTTGTCACGCCAGTTGTTGTAGGTGCACCAGTTGTTGTCATGCCAGTTGTTGTAGGTGCTCCAGTTGTTGTCACACCAGTTGTTGTAGGTCCAGCAGTTGTTGTCACACCAGTTGTTGTAGGTGCAGCAGTTGTTGTAGGTGCTCCCGTTGTTGTCACACCAGTTGTTGTAGGTGCACCCGTTGTTGTCACACCAGTTGTTGTAGGTGCTCCTGTTGTTGTCACACCGGTTGTTGTCGGTGCACCAGTTGTTGTCACACCAGTTGTTGTAGGTGCACCAGTTGTTGTCACACCAGTTGTTGTAGGTGCACCCGTTGTTGTCACACCAGTTGTTGTAGGTGCACCAGTTGTTGTCATGCCAGTTGTTGTAGGTGCACCTGTTGTTGTCACACCAGTTGTTGTAGGTGCAGCAGTTGTTGTCATACCAGTTGTTGTAGGTGCACCAGTTGTCGTCACACCAGTTGTTGTAGGTGCACCAGTTGTTGTCACACCAGTTGTTGTAGGTCCAGCAGTTGTTGTAGGTGCAGCAGTTGTTGTCACGCCAGTTGTTGTAGGTGCACCAGTTGTCGTCACACCAGTTGTTGTAGGTGCTCCCGTTGTTGTCACCCCAGTTGTTGTAGGTGCATCAGTTGTTGTCACCCCAGTTGTTGTAGGTGCTCCCGTTGTTGTCACACTAGTTGTTGTAGGTGCACCAGTTGTTGTCACACCAGTTGTTGACGGTGCACCCGTTGTTGTCACACCAGTTGTTGTAGGTGCACCAGTTGTTGTCACACCAGTTGTTGTAGGTGCTCCCGTTGTTGTCACACCAGTTGTTGTAGGTACATCAGTTGTTGTCACACCAGTTGTTGTAGGTGCACCAGTTGTTGTCACACCAGTTGTTGTAGGTACATCAGTTGTTGTCACACCAGTTGTTGTAGGTGCTCCCGTTGTTGTCACACCAGTTGTTGTAGGTGCACCAGTTGTTGTCACACCAGTTGTTGTAGGTGCTCCAGCTGTTGTCACACCAGTTGTTGTAGGTGCACCCGTTGTTGTCACACCAGTTGTTGTAGGTGCTCCCGTTGTTGTCACACCAGTTGTTGTAGGTGCACCAGTTGTTGTCACCCCAGTTGTTGTAACTGCTCCAGTTGTTGTCACACCAGTTGTTGTAGGTGCTGCAGTTGTTGTCACACCAGTTGTTGTAGGTGCACCCGTTGTTGTCACACCAGTTGTTGTAGGTGCTCCCGTTGTTGTCATACCGGTTGTTGTAGGTGCACCAGTTGTTGTCACACCAGTTGTTGTAGGTGCACCAGTTGTTGTAGGTGAAGCAGTTGTTGTCACGCCAGTTGTTGTAGGTGCAACAGTTGTTGTCACACCAGTTGTTGTAGGTGCACCAGTTGTCGTCACACCAGTTGTTGTAGGTGCTCCAGTTGTTGTCACACCAGTTGTTGTAGGTGCACCTGTTGTTGTCACACCAGTTGTTGTAGGTGCACCAGTTGTTGTCACGCCAGTTGTTGTAGGTGCAGCAGTTGTTGTAGGTGCACCCGTTGTTGTCACACCAGTTGTTGTAGGTGCACCAGTTGTTGTCACACCAGTTGTTGTAGGTGCACCAGTTGTTGTCACACCAGTTGTTGTAGGTGCACCCGTTGTTGTCACACCAGTTGTTGTAGGTGCAGCAGTTGTTGTCACACCAGTTGTTGTAGGTGCACCCGTTGTTGTCACACCGGTTGTTGTAGGTGCACCAGTTGTTGTCACACCAGTTGTTGTAGGTGCACCAGTTGTTGTCACACCAGTTGTTGTAGGTGCATCCGTTGTTGTAACACTAGTTGTTGTAGGTGCATCTGTTTGTGTAGTAGCAAGCTCAATGGCCACTATTTGTAATGAGCAGAAGGATTAATGTTTTTAGAATAACTTTTTCTTTCAGTATTGTAAACACCTTCATTGCAGTTATTATTAACTTACCTATTACTGTCAGCAAAATTGATAAGATTGGTCCAACACCCATTGTGTCTGCTCTTAAACCTGTAAGATTTGACAGTACAGTTACTTACTGACAGAGGAAGTATACAAAGAGACAGGTTATTTTATTTTAAATTCCTTTTGGCTTTTTGCCTATTGGACAGTGACAGTGATACACTCATCATATCACTATCCTTAATGTGACAGTGATAAATAATAAAATAACAAAAGGCCTATATAAATTGTCTTAAATTCAGATTGAGTTCAGATTGTCTTTGATGTTTTTGTGTCACATCACTGCAAGAATTTCCACTATGGGAAATGTCATTTTAACAAGAGAAAAGACAACTTTGACACATCACCTGTATGTGCGAAAACACCTTTTTTCACTCCCTCTGTGCATTTAGATTACACAGTGAATCTGCATCATTAAACTTAGGCCTTGCTAGTCAGCCTGCTTGTTAGTTTATTTTTTGTGGGTGAGACATAGAGTATCATCAGCGTAATTTCATCCTTACTGTTTATTTTAAAGTGACATCAGTGTGTTTGCTTGCAAAGAGGCAGCACGGTGGCACGGTGGCTTTGCCTTGCAGTCCAAAAACATGGAGGCTAGGTTAACTGGTGACTCTAAATCAGTCATAAGCATGAATGATTGTCTGTCTCTATGTGTCAGTCCTGTGATAATCTGGTGACCTGTCCAGGGTGTACCCCGCCTCTTGCCTAATGCCAGCTGGGATAGTCTCCAGCCTTCCCGCAACCTCTAACAGGATAAGCAGTTATGGAAAATTAAAGAATTAAAAGAGTATATTTTGATTTTTTTGTTTGTAATTCTGAATTTGTTTAAACTGGTGTTTAAAATGTCTTGAAAGTCCTAAATTTAACTTCTTTATTCCTGTTGTGAACACCCCATAAATGTATAGTATTAATTCAGAAATAAAAAAGCTCAGACTGTACTATTGCGGCCCAAGTGAAAGGGATTTCTCTGAATACAGTTTTGACTGGCCTAATTCAAAATGGAGATGCAATGCAAGTTTAACTTACAATAGCAATGATGGACATTTCCAGTACTTTTACTGCTTGTTGTTGTATTGCCATAACCACAGTTACGCCACAGTCAGTAAACCCAGTTAAGGAACCTTAGCTCATGCCTCATGCTAAAATTGACAGCCAAAGTGCACAATGGAAATGTAGTTTTTAAAAAAAAATGTTGCACTGTTAAATAGACTGTCTTTTCAAACATTAAAAAAAGGAAATATTTTACTGAATATAATAGAATCTAATAAAGATATGGTACAGCCATTTGGTTTTTATTCCTCTTGAAGCTTAAAAGCCATCTCAGCATGAAAAGTGTTGTACATTGTAAGTTAAAGTGGCTATACGTTATGCCAAAACTGAACATAGTTAATACATCCATATTTTGGTCAAGTATTTAAAAATAGAAATCCAGCACATATATTTAAAGGATAGAGCCAAAGAAAAAGTGGGGGAAAAAGGGATCCTCCAAGAAATATTGAAATATTGTTATTGTATTTTTAATCATAGCTGTAGAATGAATGGAATCAAAAAGATAAGCCTTACAATAATGTAGTAAAACCGCAGAAGCACTACATAAAATGCAACCAAAAATACATTATAGGGAAGTGTAATTTACAGTTGAATAAAGATACCCCTATATATGTGTGTGTATATATATATATAAATGTACTTACCCCACAAAATAGTCACAATTTATGAATAATATTTTTTAGATCTGCATTATTCTAAAACTGATTCAGACACTCGTTATTTCGTCTGCCCTGGTGCACATCTCTAGTGATGCCACCTGTTTGTTCAGCTCTTATATATGTTGCTGCAAAGTAAAAGGTTGTGTGTTGCAACATGGGGAATAAAATGAAGGAAGCAAAGAGGGGGAAAAAAAACTACCCGCACTGCTTCAGATTGATTGTCACTGTCATGGTTCAGCCACCAGACAATCCTGAGCACTTTTGTTTATGCATTCCACTCAAGTGACCCAACAGGATGTCATTATCATGTATCTTACACAGGTAGAGCTGCAAGATAATTACTTAATCATAATTTAATATAATATTCTGAAGATAGCTACTGTTAAAAACATGAACTGGACATGAACTTTGTGAATTTGTACATTTTCAGTAGGAGTGGGAGTTTCTGTGCTCATTCAAAGTTCATTAAAAGTCAGGTGAAAAACATGATAGTGAAAGATTACAAAGGCAAGGCAACAACGTCATATCTCTGACCAAAGCATAGAACTCAAATTTAGCATTGACTCACGCTGTGTACTGACTGACATTCACAGATAGTAAAATTCCTCACTGGTGGGTCAAGATTACTGCAACATACGTACAGTTCCTGTGACTTTAACGAAACTTTATAAAGGATCCCTCAAAGCAAATGTCTGACCCGGCCCAGGTTGATATGATTATACATATCAAACAGTATGACATATATTCAATCTTACCCTAGTAACCAGACTCCAGCTATGTGTAGCTTTTTGGGAGTACTGTCTGATAATGGCAGGTGGCATTTTGAGAATGTTTATTACATGAAACTCTTTAACGGATCCACTGGCTTTCAGTGTGAGAGCTTTACCAAACTGGAACCACAAACACACAGAGGCAGATGTGTTGGTCCAAAAGTCACTTTTACTAAGATCTCTGTCTTACCTGAATATAAATTCCACACAAAGAGAAAATAAATAAAAATAAATAAGTGGTAACAAAGCATGACAAAGCATCTATTAGGCATGAATAAGTGATTTATTTGAAGTGTAATTAATTGCAGTGTCCTAAACAACAGCAGTATTGGTTTCAGGAGATTGGGAGTATAAAAACAATAGGATGAACAGAGTAAGAGAAATGAGCACAAATTGTGCAGGTGGATAAGATCACAAAAGGACACCAAAACATCAGAGCAAAACAAAATCAAATGTAGGAAAAATCAAGTTACATCAAATTTAATAGTGTTAGATTTGTTATTGACTTTTTTTTTCTTAGAATAGTATTTTTAAAGGTAAGACTTGCTTGCATCTTTGAAAAGGACACACAGACAGAAGAGAGATGGGGTGTGTCACCTGCCCAACCAGCACAAATATGTAGGAAGAAACTCTGTGGACATCTTTCAGTGCCTGCCTTACATTAACAGACCTTGTTATCATACATGGCACTGGTAGCTGAGTGATATATCTATTTGTGGCTGCACACTGTCTTACTTCACAGTTACCACTGAAGCCATGTAACAGATGGCTGCACATAGTCAATGATCAGCTAAGAAAACTAACACTCAGTGTTAGAAACTGACATTAGGTCTAGGACCAGACTCAGAATGAGGATTTCCAGCTCCCAGTGTCTTATTCACACCTCTGGTGGCAATGTGGGAATCTGTGAAATTAAAAGAAAAAGATAATTAACCACAGAGAAGATCTAGACATATATAAAGGAATACTTCCCGCACAAAATAACCATTTGTATGTCAATTAATCATGTCAAGTTACCTTGATATTGTGGGGAAAAGACAACATATTTTTCTCGCATGCCTCCACAGAGCATATTGAGGACTTCCCAACCTTACTATTTAAAACTGAGCTGAAAGTGAAACATATCTATGCTCTCTTTTAAGCTTGATTCAAATACTGAGAATTTTAAGCGAAGTAACATGTTTTGGAAGGGCTGAGCATATGACTGGATCAACTAGACTTGGATTATACTGCACAAGTTTTGTGAGAGTTTGTAAAGGGATATTATTTTGTATAGTTTGTTGTTGTTTAAATGTGATCTCCAGTCAATCACTAAATCATGTTTCATGGAGGCATGTGAGAAAAACAGTTTTCTTCACAAATTTAAAGTAACGCAGCGTGACTAACTGATAAATAAATGGTCATTTTGTGAGCCAAGTATTCTTCCGAAACACCAACCTGTCAGCCCACGCATTTTAAATGTCTTGTAAATGTGGATGCATGAGGCATAGGCACTAGGCACTAGGCTGTAAGTACAGCAAATGTTTGTAAATGTGCTTTTGTATTTTTTTGTCAATAGTTAAATGAATGGATTGGGACCCCTCTCAAGGTATCACTCCTCTCATCTAACACTCAAAAAGTAAAAGAGGGTGTTTCCCCAAATGCCAAACAATTCCTTAAAAACCTTTAGAATTACCTCACTTGTGTTGCTCTAATCAGGCTCGTGTTGCTCCTCAGAGTCTGCATCCGTGGCATTTGAAACTGGAAATGTGGTCCAGATCACAGTTGGGTAATCAAAGGCAAGGGGCCTCACAGAAGCAATTTTGGGGCTATATTTGAAAAACACTATATTTCCTCTGGTTAAGGGAAGAGCAGTAGGATCAACTTGCTGCTGTGTCGTGTTGGCTTTGGCAGGATTTAGGGTTGATGCATCTGAGATAAATGTCGTTGATATCACAGGTTTTTGGGAGTCAGATGATGTGGTTTGAGACACAAGTTCAGATGATGACATAGAGCTGGATGGCACAGTTGCAGGGACAGCTGTTGACATGTTTGTTGGAGTTGCAGTTGTCACAGTTGTTTCCACATTTGTTGTCCTGGTAGTCTGAGGTGAGTTCATCGATCCTGCTGTTGAGTTAGATAGTTGGGGGGTTGGGTTTGTAGATGCAGTGCTGGAAGGTGCTTCACTGGGGACCAGTGAGACACTTTGCTGTTGTGAAGCAGAGGGTATGCCTGTTGATTGTATTGTACTTTGTAATGCTGACGTATCAGCTGGCAGTTTGGTGAATGTGTTGGGAGGAACTGATGAACGTCCACCATTTTGTGTATTCATGGATGTAGTCGAGGTTCCTGAAGGGCTACTTAATGATGGACTGAGTGTGATGGGAGAGGCTGAACTCTGTGGAGGGGTGCTGATTGTAGATTTTGGAGATGTTCTTGGTTGCTTAGTAGTCTCACTCAAAGGTGTTGTGGATGCTTTAGGTTGAGTCACTGTAGACAGTGTTGGCAGGTGTGTTGATGAAGAGTCTGTTGCTGTTGTTGCTGGAGTAGGTAAACCATGGGCTGTAGATTCAGGTGCCATTACTGTGGTAGTTTGTGTTGCTGTTGTGACAGAATCTGTCATGTGTCTTGGAACAGATGTTTCTTCGCTTATTAAAAGTGTACTATGTAATGGAGTTGTGTGAATTGTTCTTGACACACTTGTCGTTTCAGATGCTGTAGCTTCTACTTGAGTTGTTGCTGGTGTGGTTATGACTGCAGTCTGTGTTGATCTTTGTAGTGGTGTTGCCAAAGACGGTGTTGTTTGTGTCAGTGTACTGGGTGATTTTATGGTGGGTGAAATAAGCTCTGTTGGTGTTGCTGTGAACATGGTTTCCAAAGCTCCTCTAGTTTGTGTTGATGTTTTTTGTGTTTGAGTAGTGACTGATCCCTGGTGTGTTGGTATTGTGCTGTGAACTGTTGTTGATTGAGGGCTTTCGGCTGTTGGTATTGTTAATGATGCTAAGGTAGGTGTTGCTGAAGTGACTGAATCTGTTGTTACATGTGTTGTACGTTGTCGTGGAGTTGCTGATTGTGTGTTAGCAGTTGTAATTTGTGTCACCCCTCTTACTGTTGTTTGCTTAGCGGTAGCTTGTGGCAATGTTGTAACAGATGAAGTGGGTTGTAATGTTGTTGCAGATGCTTCTGTTGTGGATACTGTAGACACTGCCGTCTGTGTAGATGTAAAACTACTTGTAGATACGTGGAGAGTAGTTGTGGGTGAAATAGATTGTGTTGCTGATTGTGATGTTACAACTGTCATTTCTGTTGGTCTTTGTGGTGGTAAATCACTGGATGCTGTAACTTGTGTCGGTGTTGCTGATGATTCTACTGTGAGTGGAATAGATTGTGTTGGTGTTGTTGTGGACACTGTTTCTACAGATCCCCTAGTTTGTTCTGTATATGCTGTTGCTGTTGTGGATGATGTTTGTGACGTGGCTGATTCTGTTGTTTCAGATGCTGTACTTTGTGCTGATTGTGTGGTTGCTGTAATCTGTGTTGGTCTTAGTGTTGGTGAAACCACAGATGATGTAGTTTGTGTTGATGTTGTTGATTCTATTGTGAGCGAAACAGATTGTGTTTGTGTAGTTGTGGGCACAGTTTGTGTTGTGAATTCTGTTGGCGTAGACTGTGTAGGTTGTGTTGTTGTAGTCACTGATCCACTCTGTGTTGATGGGTTGTGAATTGTTGTAGATTCAACAGTTTGTTGTGATGTGGGTTGTTCTGTTGTTAATGATGCCAATGATTGTGATGTGGTTGATTGTGTTGTTACAGGTGTTGTAGTTTGTGCTGATTGTGTGGTCACAGCTGTGGTTTGTGTTGGTCTTTGTTGTGGTGAAACCACAGATGGTGTAGTTTGTGTCAGTGTTGTTGATGTTTCTACCGTGGATGGAATAGATTGTGTTGTTGTTGTTGTTGTTGTTGTTGTTGTTGTGGACACTGTTTCCACAGATCCTCTAGTTTGTGTTGTAAATGCTGTTGCCACTGATGGCGTAGTTGTTGTCATTGTAGTCACTGATCCACTATGTGCTGATGTGCTGTTAATTGCTGTTGGTTCAGCAGTGTGCATTGCAGCTGCGGGTTGTTCTGTTGTTGATGATGCTGATGTTGATGTTTGTGAAGTCACTGATTTGGTTGTAGAAGATGGTGACGTTTCTACTGAAGTTGATGATTTTGTAGTTACAGCTGTGCTTTGAGTTGGTCTTTGTGATGTGGCTGGTTCTGTTGACACAGATGTTGTACTTTGTGTTGTTGATGTTGATGGTTCGACTGTGAGCAGAACAGTCTGTGAAGTTGCAGCCGTGGAAACACTTTGTGTTGTGAAGGTTGTTTGCATATTTGATGTAGTTTGTGTTGTTGTTACTGATCCACTAGGTGTTGATGTGCTATGCATTGCTGTTGGTTCAGCAGTGTGCATTGCAGTTGTGGCTTGTTCTGTAGTTAATGATGCTGATGTTTGTGAAGTCAGTGATTGAGCTGTTACGGATAGTGCAGCTTCTACTGAAGTTGTTGACTGTGTGGTCGCAGTTGTAATCTGGGTTGGTCTGTGTGCTGGTGAAACCGTGGATGCTGTGCTTTGTGTTGGTGTTAATGATCGTATTGTGAGTAGAACAGATTGTGTCGGTGCAGCTGTGGAAACAGTTTGTGTTGTGATCGTTGTTGGCCTAGGTAGTGGTGTTTGTATCGTTGTAGTTGTTGCTGTGGGTTGTTCTGTTGTTAATGACAAAGATGCTGTATTTTGTGTAGGTGTTGTTGATGATTCTGTTGTGGATTGAATAGACTGTGTCGTTGTTGACACTGTTCCCACAGATGGTGTAGTTTGTATTGTTGTAGTCATTGCTGTGGGTTGTTCTGTTGTTAATGATGCTGATGTTTGTGAAGCCACTGATGTAGTTGTTACAGATGGGGTAGATTCTGTTGAAGTTGTTGACTGTGTGGTTACAACTACGCTCTGTGTTGGTCTTTGTGTTGGTGAAACCACAGATGTTGTACTTTGTGTTGGTGTTGTAGATGATTCCACTGTGGGTAGAATAGATTGTGTCTGTGTTGTTGTGGAATCAGTGTGTGTTGTGAATGTTGTTTCCACAGGTGGTGTAGTTAGTGATGTTGTAGTCACTGATCCACTGTGTGTTGATGTGTTTTGGATCGCTGTTGGTTCAGCAGTGTGCATTGCAGTTGTGGGTTGTTCTGTTGTTAATGATGCTGATGTTGATGTTTGTGATGTGGCTGATTCTGTTGTTACAGATGGTACAGCCTCTGCTGAAGTTGCTGATTGTGTAGTTACAGCTGTAACTTGTGTTGGTGTTGTTGATGATTCTATTGTGAGTGAAGACGATTGTGTTGGTGTTGTTGTGGACACTGTTTCCACAGATCCTCTAGTTTGTGTTGTCAATGTTGCTTCCACAGATGGTGTAGTTTGTATTGTTGATGTAATTGCTGTGGGTTGTTCTGTTGTTAATGATGCTGATGTTGATGTTTGTGATGTGTCTGGTTCTGTTGTCACAGGTGTTGTAGTTTGTGCTGATTGTGTGGTTACAGCTATCATTTGCGTAGGTCTTTGTGTCAGTGAAACCACAGATGGTGTAGTTTGTGTTGATGTCACTGCTGAATGTGTTGTGAGTGGAACAGACTGTGTCGATGCAGCTGTGGATAGAGTTTGTGTTGTGAATGTTGTTGGCATAGATGGTGTGGTTTGTATTGTTGTAGTCATTGCTGTGGGTTGTTCTGTTGTTAATGATGCTGATGTTGTTTGTGAAGTCACTGATGTAGTTGTTACAGGTGGCACAGCATTTGTTGAAGTTGCTGATTGTGTGCGTACAACTGTAATTTGCGTTGGCGTTAATGACTCTGTGGTGAGTGGAATAGATTGTGTTGTTGCGGTTGTGGAAACACTTGGTGTTGTAAATGCTGTTGCCACTGATGGCGTAGTTGTTGTCATTGTAGTTATTGATCCACTAGGTGTTGATGTGCTGTGAATTACTGTTGGTTCAGCAGTGTGCATTGCAGTTGTGGGTTGTTCTGTTGTTAATGATGCTGATGTTGATGTTTGTGATGTGGCTGATTCTGTTGTTACAGATGGTACAGCCTCTGCTGAAGTTGCTGATTGTGTAGTTACAGCTGTAACTTGTGTTGGTGTTGTTGATGATTCTATTGTGAGTGAAGACGATTGTGTTGGTGTTGTTGTGGACACTGTTTCCACAGATCCTCTAGTTTGTGTTGTCAATGTTGCTTCCACAGATGGTGTAGTTTGTATTGTTGATGTAATTGCTGTGGGTTGTTCTGTTGTTAATGATGCTGATGTTGATGTCTGTGATGTGTCTGGTTCTGTTGTCACAGGTGTTGTAGTTTGTGCTGATTGTGTGGTTACAGCTATCATTTGCGTAGGTCTTTGTGTCAGTGAAACCACAGATGGTGTAGTTTGTGTTGATGTCATTGCTGAATGTGTTGTGAGTGGAACAGACTGTGTCGATGCAGCTGTGGATAGAGTTTGTGTTGTGAATGTTGTTGGCATAGATGGTGTGGTTTGTATTGTTGTAGTCATTGCTGTGGGTTGTTCTGTTGTTAATGATGCTGATGTTTGTGATGTGTCTGGTTCTGTTGTCACAGGTGTTGTAGTTTGTGCTGATTGTGTGGTTACAGCTATCATTTGCGTAGGTCTTTGTGTCAGTGAAACCACAGATGGTGTAGTTTGTGTTGATGTCACTGCTGAATGTGTTGTGAGTGGAACAGACTGTGCCGATGCAGCTGTGGATAGAGTTTGTGTTGTGAATGTTGTTGGCATAGATGGTGTGGTTTGTATTGTTGTAGTCATTGCTGTGGGTTGTTCTGTTGTTAATGATGCTGATGTTGTTTGTGAAGTCACTGATGTAGTTGTTACAGGTGGCACAGCATTTGTTGAAGTTGCTGATTGTGTGCGTACAACTGTAATTTGCGTTGGCGTTAATGACTCTGTGGTGAGTGGAATAGATTGTGTTGTTGCGGTTGTGGAAACACTTGGTGTTGTAAATGCTGTTGCCACTGATGGCGTAGTTGTTGTCATTGTAGTTATTGATCCACTAGGTGTTGATGTGCTGTGAATTACTGTTGGTTCAGCAGTGTGCATTGCAGTTGTGGGTTGTTCTGTTGTTAATGATGCTGATGTTGATGTTTGTGATGTGGCTGATTCTGTTGTTACAGATGGTACAGCCTCTGCTGAAGTTGCTGATTGTGTAGTTACAGCTGTAACTTGTGTTGGTGTTGTTGATGGTTCTATTGTGAGTGAAGACGATTGTGTTGGTGTTGTTGTGGACACTGTTTCCACAGATCCTCTAGTTTGTGTTGTCAATGTTGCTTCCACAGATGGTGTAGTTTGTATTGTTGATGTAATTGCTGTGGGTTGTTCTGTTGTTAATGATGCTGATGTTGATGTCTGTGATGTGTCTGGTTCTGTTGTCACAGGTGTTGTAGTTTGTGCTGATTGTGTGGTTACAGCTATCATTTGCGTAGGTCTTTGTGTCAGTGAAACCACAGATGGTGTAGTTTGTGTTGATGTCATTGCTGAATGTGTTGTGAGTGGAACAGACTGTGTCGATGCAGCTGTGGATAGAGTTTGTGTTGTGAATGTTGTTGGCATAGATGGTGTGGTTTGTATTGTTGTAGTCATTGCTGTGGGTTGTTCTGTTGTTAATGATGCTGATGTTGTTTGTGAAGTCACTGATGTAGTTGTTACAGGTGGCACAGCATTTGTTGAAGTTGCTGATTGTGTGCGTACAACTGTAATTTGTGATGGTGTTGTAGACTCTGTGGTGAGTGGAATAGATTGTGATGGAGGAGCTGTGGAAACAGTTTGTGTTGTGAATGCTGTTGGCAAAGGTGGTGTAGTTTGTGTTGTTGTAGTTACTGATCCACTATGCGTTGATGTGTTGTGCATTGCTGTTGGTTCATTAGTATGTCTTTCAGTTGTAGGTTGTTCTGTTGTTGATGATTCTATTGTGGATGGAATAGATTGTGTTGTTGTTGTAAATGCTGTTCCCACAGATGGTGTAGTTTGTATTGTTGTAGTCATTGCTGTGGGTTGTTCTGTTGTTAATGACACTGACGTTTGTGAAGCCACTGATGTAGTTGTTACAGATGGGGTAGATTCTGTTGAAGTTGCTGATTGTGTGGTTACAACTGTGGTCTGTGTTGGTCTTTGTGTTGGTGAAACCACAGATGTTGTACTTTGTGTTGGTGTTGATGATTCTACTGTGGGTAGAATAGATTGTGTCTGTGTTGTTGTGGAATCAGCATGTGTTGTGAATGATCCACTATGAATCGCTCTTGGTTCATCAGTATGTCTTACAGTTGTGGGTTGTTCTGTCGTTGATGATAAAGTTGGTCTTTGTAATGTGGCTGATTCTGTTGTTACAGATGCTGTACTTTGTGCCGTTTGAGAGGTTACAACTGTAATTTGTGTTTGTCTTTGTGTTGGTGAAACCGCGGACGAGGTGGTTTGTGTTGCCATTGTTGCTGATTCTATTGTGAGTGGAACAGATTGTGTCGGTGCAGCTGTGGACACAGTTTGTGTTGTGAATTCTGTTGCCACTGATGGTGTAGTTTGTGTTGTTGTTACTGATCCACTATGTGTTGATATGTTGTGAATCGCTGTTGGTTCAGCAGTGTGCATTGCAGTTGTGGCTTGTTCTGTAGTTAATGATGCTGATGTTTGTGAAGTCAATGATTGAGCTGTTACGGATAGTGCAGCTTCTACTGAAGTTGTTGACTGTGTGGTCGCAGTTGTAATCTGGGTTGGTCTGTGTGCTGGTGAAACCGTGGATGCTGTGCTTTGTGTTGGTGTTAATGATCGTATTGTGAGTGGAACAGATTGTGTCGGTGCAGCTGTGGAAACAGTTTGTGTTGTGATCATTGTTGGCCTAGGTAGTGGTGTTTGTATTGTTGTAGTTGTTGCTGTGGGTTGTTCTGTTGTTAATGACAAAGATGCTGTATTTTGTGTAGGTGTTGTTGATGATTCTGTTGTGGATTGAATAGACTGTGTCGTTGTTGACACTGTTCCCACAGATGGTGTAGTTTGTATTGTTGTAGTCATTGCTGTGGGTTGTTCTGTTGTTAATGATGCTGATGTTTGTGAAGCCACTGATGTAGTTGTTACAGATGGGGTAGATTCTGTTGAAGTTGTTGACTGTGTGGTTACAACTACGCTCTGTGTTGGTCTTTGTGTTGGTGAAACCACAGATGCTGTACTTTGTGTTGGTGTTGTAGATGATTCCACTGTGGGTAGAATAGATTGTGTCTGTGTTGTTGTGGAATCAGTGTGTGTTGTGAATGTTGTTTCCACAGGTGGTGTAGTTAGTGATGTTGTAGTCACTGATCCACTGTGTGTTGATGTGTTTTGGATCGCTGTTGGTTCAGCAGTGTGCAGTGCAGTTGTGGGTTGTTCTGTTGTTAATGATGCTGATGTTGATGTTTGTGATGTGGCTGATTCTGTTGTTACAGATGGTACAGCCTCTGCTGAAGTTGCTGATTGTGTAGTTACAGCTGTAACTTGTGTTGGTGTTGTTGATGATTCTATTGTGAGTGAAGACGATTGTGTTGGTGTTGTTGTGGACACTGTTTCCACAGATCCTCTAGTTTGTGTTGTCAATGTTGCTTCCACAGATGGTGTAGTTTGTATTGTTGATGTAATTGCTGTGGGTTGTTCTGTTGTTAATGATGCTGATGTTGATGTTTGTGATGTGTCTGGTTCTGTTGTCACAGGTGTTGTAGTTTGTGCTGATTGTGTGGTTACAGCTATCATTTGCGTAGGTCTTTGTGTCAGTGAAACCACAGATGGTGTAGTTTGTGTTGATGTCACTGCTGAATGTGTTGTGAGTGGAACAGACTGTGTCGATGCAGCTGTGGATAGAGTTTGTGTTGTGAATGTTGTTGGCATAGATGGTGTGGTTTGTATTGTTGTAGTCATTGCTGTGGGTTGTTCTGTTGTTAATGATGCTGATGTTGTTTGTGAAGTCACTGATGTAGTTGTTACAGGTGGCACAGCATTTGTTGAAGTTGCTGATTGTGTGCGTACAACTGTAATTTGTGATGGTGTTGTAGACTCTGTGGTGAGTGGAATAGATTGTGGTGGAGGAGCTGTGGAAACAGTTTGTGTTGTGAATGCTGTTGGCAAAGGTGGTGTAGTTTGTGTTGTTGTAGTCACTGATCCACTATGCGTTGATGTGTTGTGCATTGCTGTTGGTTCATTAGTATGTCTTTCAGTTGTAGGTTGTTCTGTTGTTGATGATTCTATTGTGGATGGAATAGATTGTGTTGTTGTTGTAAATGCTGTTCCCACAGATGGTGTAGTTTGTATTGTTGTAGTCATTGCTGTGGGTTGTTCTGTTGTTAATGACACTGATGTTTGTGAAGCCACTGATGTAGTTGTTACAGATGGGGTAGATTCTATTGAAGTTGCTGATTGTGTGGTTACAACTGTGGTCTGTGTTGGTCTTTGTGTTGGTGAAACCACAGATGTTGTACTTTGTATTGGTGTTGATGATTCTACTGTGGGTAGAATAGATTGTGTCTGTGTTGTTGTGGAATCAGCATGTGTTGTGAATGATCCACTATGAATTGCTCTTAGTTCATCAGTATGTCTTACAGTTGTGGGTTGTTCTGTCGTTGATGATAAAGTTGGTCTTTGTAATGTGGCTGATTCTGTTGTTACAGATGCTGTACTTTGTGCCGTTTGAGAGGTTACAACTGTAATTTGTGTTTGTCTTTGTGTTGGTGAAACCGCGGACGAGGTGGTTTGTGTTGCCATTGTTGCTGATTCTATTGTGGGTGGAACAGATTGTGTCGGTGCAGCTGTGGACACAGTTTGTGTTGTGAATTCTGTTGCCACTGATGGTGTAGTTTGTGTTGTTGTTACTGATCCACTATGTGTTGATATGTTGTGAATCGCTGTTGGTTCAGCAGTGTGCATTGCAGTTGTGGCTTGTTCTGTAGTTAATGATGCTGATGTTTGTGAAGTCAGTGATTGAGCTGTTACGGATAGTGCAGCTTCTACTGAAGTTGTTGACTGTGTGGTCGCAGTTGTAATCTGGGTTGGTCTGTGTGCTGGTGAAACCGTGGATGCTGTGCTTTGTGTTGGTGTTAATGATCGTATTGTGAGTGGAACAGATTGTGTCGGTGCAGCTGTGGAAACAGTTTGTGTTGTGATCATTGTTGGCCTAGATAGTGGTGTTTGTATTGTTGTAGTTGTTGCTGTGGGTTGTTCTGTTGTTAATGACAAAGATGCTGTATTTTGTGTAGGTGTTGTTGATGATTCTGTTGTGGATTGAATAGACTGTGTCGTTGTTGACACTGTTCCCACAGATGGTGTAGTTTGTATTGTTGTAGTCATTGCTGTGGGTTGTTCTGTTGTTAATGATGCTGATGTTTGTGAAGCCACTGATGTAGTTGTTACAGATGGGGTAGATTCTGTTGAAGTTGTTGACTGTGTGGTTACAACTACGCTCTGTGTTGGTCTTTGTGTTGGTGAAACCACAGATGCTGTACTTTGTGTTGGTGTTGTAGATGATTCCACTGTGGGTAGAATAGATTGTGTCTGTGTTGTTGTGGAATCAGTGTGTGTTGTGAATGTTGTTTCCACAGGTGGTGTAGTTAGTGATGTTGTAGTCACTGATCCACTGTGTGTTGATGTGTTTTGGATCGCTGTTGGTTCAGCAGTGTGCAGTGCAGTTGTGGGTTGTTCTGTTGTTAATGATGCTGATGTTGATGTTTGTGATGTGGCTGATTCTGTTGTTACAGATGGTACAGCCTCTGCTGAAGTTGCTGATTGTGTAGTTACAGCTGTAACTTGTGTTGGTGTTGTTGATGATTCTATTGTGAGTGAAGACGATTGTGTTGGTGTTGTTGTGGACACTGTTTCCACAGATCCTCTAGTTTGTGTTGTCAATGTTGCTTCCACAGATGGTGTAGTTTGTATTGTTGATGTAATTGCTGTGGGTTGTTCTGTTGTTAATGATGCTGATGTTGATGTTTGTGATGTGTCTGGTTCTGTTGTCACAGGTGTTGTAGTTTGTGCTGATTGTGTGGTTACAGCTATCATTTGCGTAGGTCTTTGTGTCAGTGAAACCACAGATGGTGTAGTTTGTGTTGATGTCACTGCTGAATGTGTTGTGAGTGGAACAGACTGTGTCGATGCAGCTGTGGATAGAGTTTGTGTTGTGAATGTTGTTGGCATAGATGGTGTGGTTTGTATTGTTGTAGTCATTGCTGTGGGTTGTTCTGTTGTTAATGATGCTGATGTTGTTTGTGAAGTCACTGATGTAGTTGTTACAGGTGGCACAGCATTTGTTGAAGTTGCTGATTGTGTGCGTACAACTGTAATTTGCGTTGGCGTTAATGACTCTGTGGTGAGTGGAATAGATTGTGTTGTTGCGGTTGTGGAAACACTTGGTGTTGTAAATGCTGTTGCCACTGATGGCGTAGTTGTTGTCATTGTAGTTATTGATCCACTAGGTGTTGATGTGCTGTGAATTACTGTTGGTTCAGCAGTGTGCATTGCAGTTGTGGGTTGTTCTGTTGTTAATGATGCTGATGTTTGTGATGTGTCTGGTTCTGTTGTCACAGGTGTTGTAGTTTGTGCTGATTGTGTGGTTACAGCTATCATTTGCGTAGGTCTTTGTGTCAGTGAAACCACAGATGGTGTAGTTTGTGTAAATGTAGTTGCTGATTCAACTGTGGGGGGAACAGACTGTGCCGATGCAGCTGTGGATAGAGTTTGTGTTGTGAATGTTGTTGGCATAGATGGTGTGGTTTGTATTGTTGTAGTCATTGCTGTGGGTTGTTCTGTTGTTAATGATGCTGATGTTGTTTGTGAAGTCACTGATGTAGTTGTTACAGATTGCACAGCATTTGTTGAAGTTGCTGATTGTGTGCGTACAACTGTAATTTGCGTTGGCGTTAATGACTCTGTGGTGAGTGGAACAGATTGTGTTGTTGCGGTTGTGGAAACACTTGGTGTTGTAAATGCTGTTGCCACTGATGGCGTAGTTGTTGTCATTGTAGTTATTGATCCACTAGGTGTTGATGTGCTGTGAATTACTGTTGGTTCAGCAGTGTGCATTGCAGTTGTGGGTTGTTCTGTTGTTAATGATGCTGATGTTGATGTTTGTGATGTGGCTGATTCTGTTGTTACAGATGGTACAGCCTCTGCTGAAGTTGCTGATTGTGTAGTTACAGCTGTAACTTGTGTTGGTGTTGTTGATGGTTCTATTGTGAGTGAAGACGATTGTGTTGGTGTTGTTGTGGACACTGTTTCCACAGATCCTCTAGTTTGTGTTGTCAATGTTGCTTCCACAGATGGTGTAGTTTGTATTGTTGATGTAATTGCTGTGGGTTGTTCTGTTGTTAATGATGCTGATGTTGATGTCTGTGATGTGTCTGGTTCTGTTGTCACAGGTGTTGTAGTTTGTGCTGATTGTGTGGTTACAGCTATCATTTGCGTAGGTCTTTGTGTCAGTGAAACCACAGATGGTGTAGTTTGTGTTGATGTCATTGCTGAATGTGTTGTGAGTGGAACAGACTGTGTCGATGCAGCTGTGGATAGAGTTTGTGTTGTGAATGTTGTTGGCATAGATGGTGTGGTTTGTATTGTTGTAGTCATTGCTGTGGGTTGTTCTGTTGTTAATGATGCTGATGTTGTTTGTGAAGTCACTGATGTAGTTGTTACAGGTGGCACAGCATTTGTTGAAGTTGCTGATTGTGTGCGTACAACTGTAATTTGTGATGGTGTTGTAGACTCTGTGGTGAGTGGAATAGATTGTGATGGAGGAGCTGTGGAAACAGTTTGTGTTGTGAATGCTGTTGGCAAAGGTGGTGTAGTTTGTGTTGTTGTAGTTACTGATCCACTATGCGTTGATGTGTTGTGCATTGCTGTTGGTTCATTAGTATGTCTTTCAGTTGTAGGTTGTTCTGTTGTTGATGATTCTATTGTGGATGGAATAGATTGTGTTGTTGTTGTAAATGCTGTTCCCACAGATGGTGTAGTTTGTATTGTTGTAGTCATTGCTGTGGGTTGTTCTGTTGTTAATGACACTGACGTTTGTGAAGCCACTGATGTAGTTGTTACAGATGGGGTAGATTCTGTTGAAGTTGCTGATTGTGTGGTTACAACTGTGGTCTGTGTTGGTCTTTGTGTTGGTGAAACCACAGATGTTGTACTTTGTGTTGGTGTTAATGATTCTACTGTGGGTAGAATAGATTGTGTCTGTGTTGTTGTGGAATCAGCATGTGTTGTGAATGATCCACTATGAATCGCTCTTGGTTCATCAGTATGTCTTACAGTTGTGGGTTGTTCTGTCGTTGATGATAAAGTTGGTCTTTGTAATGTGGCTGATTCTGTTGTTACAGATGCTGTACTTTGTGCCGTTTGAGAGGTTACAACTGTAATTTGTGTTTGTCTTTGTGTTGGTGAAACCGCGGACGAGGTGGTTTGTGTTGCCATTGTTGCTGATTCTATTGTGAGTGGAACAGATTGTGTCGGTGCAGCTGTGGACACAGTTTGTGTTGTGAATTCTGTTGCCACTGATGGTGTAGTTTGTGTTGTTGTTACTGATCCACTATGTGTTGATATGTTGTGAATCGCTGTTGGTTCAGCAGTGTGCATTGCAGTTGTGGCTTGTTCTGTAGTTAATGATGCTGATGTTTGTGAAGTCAATGATTGAGCTGTTACGGATAGTGCAGCTTCTACTGAAGTTGTTGACTGTGTGGTCGCAGTTGTAATCTGGGTTGGTCTGTGTGCTGGTGAAACCGTGGATGCTGTGCTTTGTGTTGGTGTTAATGATCGTATTGTGAGTGGAACAGATTGTGTCGGTGCAGCTGTGGAAACAGTTTGTGTTGTGATCATTGTTGGCCTAGGTAGTGGTGTTTGTATTGTTGTAGTTGTTGCTGTGGGTTGTTCTGTTGTTAATGACAAAGATGCTGTATTTTGTGTAGGTGTTGTTGATGATTCTGTTGTGGATTGAATAGACTGTGTCGTTGTTGACACTGTTCCCACAGATGGTGTAGTTTGTATTGTTGTAGTCATTGCTGTGGGTTGTTCTGTTGTTAATGATGCTGATGTTTGTGAAGCCACTGATGTAGTTGTTACAGATGGGGTAGATTCTGTTGAAGTTGTTGACTGTGTGGTTACAACTACGCTCTGTGTTGGTCTTTGTGTTGGTGAAACCACAGATGCTGTACTTTGTGTTGGTGTTGTAGATGATTCCACTGTGGGTAGAATAGATTGTGTCTGTGTTGTTGTGGAATCAGTGTGTGTTGTGAATGTTGTTTCCACAGGTGGTGTAGTTAGTGATGTTGTAGTCACTGATCCACTGTGTGTTGATGTGTTTTGGATCGCTGTTGGTTCAGCAGTGTGCAGTGCAGTTGTGGGTTGTTCTGTTGTTAATGATGCTGATGTTGATGTTTGTGATGTGGCTGATTCTGTTGTTACAGATGGTACAGCCTCTGCTGAAGTTGCTGATTGTGTAGTTACAGCTGTAACTTGTGTTGGTGTTGTTGATGATTCTATTGTGAGTGAAGACGATTGTGTTGGTGTTGTTGTGGACACTGTTTCCACAGATCCTCTAGTTTGTGTTGTCAATGTTGCTTCCACAGATGGTGTAGTTTGTATTGTTGATGTAATTGCTGTGGGTTGTTCTGTTGTTAATGATGCTGATGTTGATGTTTGTGATGTGTCTGGTTCTGTTGTCACAGGTGTTGTAGTTTGTGCTGATTGTGTGGTTACAGCTATCATTTGCGTAGGTCTTTGTGTCAGTGAAACCACAGATGGTGTAGTTTGTGTTGATGTCACTGCTGAATGTGTTGTGAGTGGAACAGACTGTGCCGATGCAGCTGTGGATAGAGTTTGTGTTGTGAATGTTGTTGGCATAGATGGTGTGGTTTGTATTGTTGTAGTCATTGCTGTGGGTTGTTCTGTTGTTAATGATGCTGATGTTGTTTGTGAAGTCACTGATGTAGTTGTTACAGATTGCACAGCATTTGTTGAAGTTGCTGATTGTGTGCGTACAACTGTAATTTGCGTTGGCGTTAATGACTCTGTGGTGAGTGGAATAGATTGTGTTGTTGCGGTTGTGGAAACACTTGGTGTTGTAAATGCTGTTGCCACTGATGGCGTAGTTGTTGTCATTGTAGTTATTGATCCACTAGGTGTTGATGTGCTGTGAATTACTGTTGGTTCAGCAGTGTGCATTGCAGTTGTGGGTTGTTCTGTTGTTAATGATGCTGATGTTGATGTTTGTGATGTGGCTGATTCTGTTGTTACAGATGGTACAGCCTCTGCTGAAGTTGCTGATTGTGTAGTTACAGCTGTAACTTGTGTTGGTGTTGTTGATGGTTCTATTGTGAGTGAAGACGATTGTGTTGGTGTTGTTGTGGACACTGTTTCCACAGATCCTCTAGTTTGTGTTGTCAATGTTGCTTCCACAGATGGTGTAGTTTGTATTGTTGATGTAATTGCTGTGGGTTGTTCTGTTGTTAATGATGCTGATGTTGATGTCTGTGATGTGTCTGGTTCTGTTGTCACAGGTGTTGTAGTTTGTGCTGATTGTGTGGTTACAGCTATCATTTGCGTAGGTCTTTGTGTCAGTGAAACCACAGATGGTGTAGTTTGTGTTGATGTCATTGCTGAATGTGTTGTGAGTGGAACAGACTGTGTCGATGCAGCTGTGGATAGAGTTTGTGTTGTGAATGTTGTTGGCATAGATGGTGTGGTTTGTATTGTTGTAGTCATTGCTGTGGGTTGTTCTGTTGTTAATGATGCTGATGTTGTTTGTGAAGTCACTGATGTAGTTGTTACAGGTGGCACAGCATTTGTTGAAGTTGCTGATTGTGTGCGTACAACTGTAATTTGTGATGGTGTTGTAGACTCTGTGGTGAGTGGAATAGATTGTGATGGAGGAGCTGTGGAAACAGTTTGTGTTGTGAATGCTGTTGGCAAAGGTGGTGTAGTTTGTGTTGTTGTAGTTACTGATCCACTATGCGTTGATGTGTTGTGCATTGCTGTTGGTTCATTAGTATGTCTTTCAGTTGTAGGTTGTTCTGTTGTTGATGATTCTATTGTGGATGGAATAGATTGTGTTGTTGTTGTAAATGCTGTTCCCACAGATGGTGTAGTTTGTATTGTTGTAGTCATTGCTGTGGGTTGTTCTGTTGTTAATGACACTGACGTTTGTGAAGCCACTGATGTAGTTGTTACAGATGGGGTAGATTCTGTTGAAGTTGCTGATTGTGTGGTTACAACTGTGGTCTGTGTTGGTCTTTGTGTTGGTGAAACCACAGATGTTGTACTTTGTGTTGGTGTTGATGATTCTACTGTGGGTAGAATAGATTGTGTCTGTGTTGTTGTGGAATCAGCATGTGTTGTGAATGATCCACTATGAATCGCTCTTGGTTCATCAGTATGTCTTACAGTTGTGGGTTGTTCTGTCGTTGATGATAAAGTTGGTCTTTGTAATGTGGCTGATTCTGTTGTTACAGATGCTGTACTTTGTGCCGTTTGAGAGGTTACAACTGTAATTTGTGTTTGTCTTTGTGTTGGTGAAACCGCGGACGAGGTGGTTTGTGTTGCCATTGTTGCTGATTCTATTGTGAGTGGAACAGATTGTGTCGGTGCAGCTGTGGACACAGTTTGTGTTGTGAATTCTGTTGCCACTGATGGTGTAGTTTGTGTTGTTGTTACTGATCCACTATGTGTTGATATGTTGTGAATCGCTGTTGGTTCAGCAGTGTGCATTGCAGTTGTGGCTTGTTCTGTAGTTAATGATGCTGATGTTTGTGAAGTCAATGATTGAGCTGTTACGGATAGTGCAGCTTCTACTGAAGTTGTTGACTGTGTGGTCGCAGTTGTAATCTGGGTTGGTCTGTGTGCTGGTGAAACCGTGGATGCTGTGCTTTGTGTTGGTGTTAATGATCGTATTGTGAGTGGAACAGATTGTGTCGGTGCAGCTGTGGAAACAGTTTGTGTTGTGATCATTGTTGGCCTAGGTAGTGGTGTTTGTATTGTTGTAGTTGTTGCTGTGGGTTGTTCTGTTGTTAATGACAAAGATGCTGTATTTTGTGTAGGTGTTGTTGATGATTCTGTTGTGGATTGAATAGACTGTGTCGTTGTTGACACTGTTCCCACAGATGGTGTAGTTTGTATTGTTGTAGTCATTGCTGTGGGTTGTTCTGTTGTTAATGATGCTGATGTTTGTGAAGCCACTGATGTAGTTGTTACAGATGGGGTAGATTCTGTTGAAGTTGTTGACTGTGTGGTTACAACTACGCTCTGTGTTGGTCTTTGTGTTGGTGAAACCACAGATGCTGTACTTTGTGTTGGTGTTGTAGATGATTCCACTGTGGGTAGAATAGATTGTGTCTGTGTTGTTGTGGAATCAGTGTGTGTTGTGAATGTTGTTTCCACAGGTGGTGTAGTTAGTGATGTTGTAGTCACTGATCCACTGTGTGTTGATGTGTTTTGGATCGCTGTTGGTTCAGCAGTGTGCAGTGCAGTTGTGGGTTGTTCTGTTGTTAATGATGCTGATGTTGATGTTTGTGATGTGGCTGATTCTGTTGTTACAGATGGTACAGCCTCTGCTGAAGTTGCTGATTGTGTAGTTACAGCTGTAACTTGTGTTGGTGTTGTTGATGATTCTATTGTGAGTGAAGACGATTGTGTTGGTGTTGTTGTGGACACTGTTTCCACAGATCCTCTAGTTTGTGTTGTCAATGTTGCTTCCACAGATGGTGTAGTTTGTATTGTTGATGTAATTGCTGTGGGTTGTTCTGTTGTTAATGATGCTGATGTTGATGTTTGTGATGTGTCTGGTTCTGTTGTCACAGGTGTTGTAGTTTGTGCTGATTGTGTGGTTACAGCTATCATTTGCGTAGGTCTTTGTGTCAGTGAAACCACAGATGGTGTAGTTTGTGTTGATGTCACTGCTGAATGTGTTGTGAGTGGAACAGACTGTGCCGATGCAGCTGTGGATAGAGTTTGTGTTGTGAATGTTGTTGGCATAGATGGTGTGGTTTGTATTGTTGTAGTCATTGCTGTGGGTTGTTCTGTTGTTAATGATGCTGATGTTGTTTGTGAAGTCACTGATGTAGTTGTTACAGATTGCACAGCATTTGTTGAAGTTGCTGATTGTGTGCGTACAACTGTAATTTGCGTTGGCGTTAATGACTCTGTGGTGAGTGGAATAGATTGTGTTGTTGCGGTTGTGGAAACACTTGGTGTTGTAAATGCTGTTGCCACTGATGGCGTAGTTGTTGTCATTGTAGTTATTGATCCACTAGGTGTTGATGTGCTGTGAATTACTGTTGGTTCAGCAGTGTGCATTGCAGTTGTGGGTTGTTCTGTTGTTAATGATGCTGATGTTGATGTTTGTGATGTGGCTGATTCTGTTGTTACAGATGGTACAGCCTCTGCTGAAGTTGCTGATTGTGTAGTTACAGCTGTAGCTTGTGTTGGTGTTGTTGATGGTTCTATTGTGAGTGAAGACGATTGTGTTGGTGTTGTTGTGGACACTGTTTCCACAGATCCTCTAGTTTGTGTTGTCAATGTTGCTTCCACAGATGGTGTAGTTTGTATTGTTGATGTAATTGCTGTGGGTTGTTCTGTTGTTAATGATGCTGATGTTGATGTCTGTGATGTGTCTGGTTCTGTTGTCACAGGTGTTGTAGTTTGTGCTGATTGTGTGGTTACAGCTATCATTTGCGTAGGTCTTTGTGTCAGTGAAACCACAGATGGTGTAGTTTGTGTTGATGTCATTGCTGAATGTGTTGTGAGTGGAACAGACTGTGTCGATGCAGCTGTGGATAGAGTTTGTGTTGTGAATGTTGTTGGCATAGATGGTGTGGTTTGTATTGTTGTAGTCATTGCTGTGGGTTGTTCTGTTGTTAATGATGCTGATGTTGTTTGTGAAGTCACTGATGTAGTTGTTACAGGTGGCACAGCATTTGTTGAAGTTGCTGATTGTGTGCGTACAACTGTAATTTGTGATGGTGTTGTAGACTCTGTGGTGAGTGGAATAGATTGTGATGGAGGAGCTGTGGAAACAGTTTGTGTTGTGAATGCTGTTGGCAAAGGTGGTGTAGTTTGTGTTGTTGTAGTTACTGATCCACTATGCGTTGATGTGTTGTGCATTGCTGTTGGTTCATTAGTATGTCTTTCAGTTGTAGGTTGTTCTGTTGTTGATGATTCTATTGTGGATGGAATAGATTGTGTTGTTGTTGTAAATGCTGTTCCCACAGATGGTGTAGTTTGTATTGTTGTAGTCATTGCTGTGGGTTGTTCTGTTGTTAATGACACTGACGTTTGTGAAGCCACTGATGTAGTTGTTACAGATGGGGTAGATTCTGTTGAAGTTGCTGATTGTGTGGTTACAACTGTGGTCTGTGTTGGTCTTTGTGTTGGTGAAACCACAGATGTTGTACTTTGTGTTGGTGTTGATGATTCTACTGTGGGTAGAATAGATTGTGTCTGTGTTGTTGTGGAATCAGCATGTGTTGTGAATGATCCACTATGAATCGCTCTTGGTTCATCAGTATGTCTTACAGTTGTGGGTTGTTCTGTCGTTGATGATAAAGTTGGTCTTTGTAATGTGGCTGATTCTGTTGTTACAGATGCTGTACTTTGTGCCGTTTGAGAGGTTACAACTGTAATTTGTGTTTGTCTTTGTGTTGGTGAAACCGCGGACGAGGTGGTTTGTGTTGCCATTGTTGCTGATTCTATTGTGAGTGGAACAGATTGTGTCGGTGCAGCTGTGGACACAGTTTGTGTTGTGAATTCTGTTGCCACTGATGGTGTAGTTTGTGTTGTTGTTACTGATCCACTATGTGTTGATATGTTGTGAATCGCTGTTGGTTCAGCAGTGTGCATTGCAGTTGTGGCTTGTTCTGTAGTTAATGATGCTGATGTTTGTGAAGTCAATGATTGAGCTGTTACGGATAGTGCAGCTTCTACTGAAGTTGTTGACTGTGTGGTCGCAGTTGTAATCTGGGTTGGTCTGTGTGCTGGTGAAACCGTGGATGCTGTGCTTTGTGTTGGTGTTAATGATCGTATTGTGAGTGGAACAGATTGTGTCGGTGCAGCTGTGGAAACAGTTTGTGTTGTGATCATTGTTGGCCTAGGTAGTGGTGTTTGTATTGTTGTAGTTGTTGCTGTGGGTTGTTCTGTTGTTAATGACAAAGATGCTGTATTTTGTGTAGGTGTTGTTGATGATTCTGTTGTGGATTGAATAGACTGTGTCGTTGTTGACACTGTTCCCACAGATGGTGTAGTTTGTATTGTTGTAGTCATTGCTGTGGGTTGTTCTGTTGTTAATGATGCTGATGTTTGTGAAGCCACTGATGTAGTTGTTACAGATGGGGTAGATTCTGTTGAAGTTGTTGACTGTGTGGTTACAACTACGCTCTGTGTTGGTCTTTGTGTTGGTGAAACCACAGATGTTGTACTTTGTGTTGGTGTTGTAGATGATTCCACTGTGGGTAGAATAGATTGTGTCTGTGTTGTTGTGGAATCAGTGTGTGTTGTGAATGTTGTTTCCACAGGTGGTGTAGTTAGTGATGTTGTAGTCACTGATCCACTGTGTGTTGATGTGTTTTGGATCGCTGTTGGTTCAGCAGTGTGCAGTGCAGTTGTGGGTTGTTCTGTTGTTAATGATGCTGATGTTGATGTTTGTGATGTGGCTGATTCTGTTGTTACAGATGGTACAGCCTCTGCTGAAGTTGCTGATTGTGTAGTTACAGCTGTAACTTGTGTTGGTGTTGTTGATGATTCTATTGTGAGTGAAGACGATTGTGTTGGTGTTGTTGTGGACACTGTTTCCACAGATCCTCTAGTTTGTGTTGTCAATGTTGCTTCCACAGATGGTGTAGTTTGTATTGTTGATGTAATTGCTGTGGGTTGTTCTGTTGTTAATGATGCTGATGTTGATGTTTGTGATGTGTCTGGTTCTGTTGTCACAGGTGTTGTAGTTTGTGCTGATTGTGTGGTTACAGCTATCATTTGCGTAGGTCTTTGTGTCAGTGAAACCACAGATGGTGTAGTTTGTGTTGATGTCACTGCTGAATGTGTTGTGAGTGGAACAGACTGTGTCGATGCAGCTGTGGATAGAGTTTGTGTTGTGAATGTTGTTGGCATAGATGGTGTGGTTTGTATTGTTGTAGTCATTGCTGTGGGTTGTTCTGTTGTTAATGATGCTGATGTTGTTTGTGAAGTCACTGATGTAGTTGTTACAGGTGGCACAGCATTTGTTGAAGTTGCTGATTGTGTGCGTACAACTGTAATTTGTGATGGTGTTGTAGACTCTGTGGTGAGTGGAATAGATTGTGATGGAGGAGCTGTGGAAACAGTTTGTGTTGTGAATGCTGTTGGCAAAGGTGGTGTAGTTTGTGTTGTTGTAGTCACTGATCCACTATGCGTTGATGTGTTGTGCATTGCTGTTGGTTCATTAGTATGTCTTTCAGTTGTAGGTTGTTCTGTTGTTGATGATTCTATTGTGGATGGAATAGATTGTGTTGTTGTTGTAAATGCTGTTCCCACAGATGGTGTAGTTTGTATTGTTGTAGTCATTGCTGTGGGTTGTTCTGTTGTTAATGACACTGATGTTTGTGAAGCCACTGATGTAGTTGTTACAGATGGGGTAGATTCTATTGAAGTTGCTGATTGTGTGGTTACAACTGTGGTCTGTGTTGGTCTTTGTGTTGGTGAAACCACAGATGTTGTACTTTGTATTGGTGTTGATGATTCTACTGTGGGTAGAATAGATTGTGTCTGTGTTGTTGTGGAATCAGCATGTGTTGTGAATGATCCACTATGAATTGCTCTTAGTTCATCAGTATGTCTTACAGTTGTGGGTTGTTCTGTCGTTGATGATAAAGTTGGTCTTTGTAATGTGGCTGATTCTGTTGTTACAGATGCTGTACTTTGTGCCGTTTGAGAGGTTACAACTGTAATTTGTGTTTGTCTTTGTGTTGGTGAAACCGCGGACGAGGTGGTTCGTGTTGCCATTGTTGCTGATTCTATTGTGAGTGGAACAGATTGTGTCGGTGCAGCTGTGGACACAGTTTGTGTTGTGAATTCTGTTGCCACTGATGGTGTAGTTTGTGTTGTTGTTACTGATCCACTATGTGTTGATATGTTGTGAATCGCTGTTGGTTCAGCAGTGTGCATTGCAGTTGTGGCTTGTTCTGTAGTTAATGATGCTGATGTTTGTGAAGTCAATGATTGAGCTGTTACGGATAGTGCAGCTTCTACTGAAGTTGTTGACTGTGTGGTCGCAGTTGTAATCTGGGTTGGTCTGTGTGCTGGTGAAACCGTGGATGCTGTGCTTTGTGTTGGTGTTAATGATCGTATTGTGAGTGGAACAGATTGTGTCGGTGCAGCTGTGGAAACAGTTTGTGTTGTGATCATTGTTGGCCTAGGTAGTGGTGTTTGTATTGTTGTAGTTGTTGCTGTGGGTTGTTCTGTTGTTAATGACAAAGATGCTGTATTTTGTGTAGGTGTTGTTGATGATTCTGTTGTGGATTGAATAGACTGTGTCGTTGTTGACACTGTTCCCACAGATGGTGTAGTTTGTATTGTTGATGTAATTGCTGTGGGTTGTTCTGTTGTTAATGATGCTGATGTTGATGTTTGTGATGTGTCTGGTTCTGTTGTCACAGGTGTTGTAGTTTGTGCTGATTGTGTGGTTACAGCTATCATTTGCGTAGGTCTTTGTGTCAGTGAAACCACAGATGGTGTAGTTTGTGTTGATGTCACTGCTGAATGTGTTGTGAGTGGAACAGACTGTGTCGATGCAGCTGTGGATAGAGTTTGTGTTGTGAATGTTGTTGGCATAGATGGTGTGGTTTGTATTGTTGTAGTCATTGCTGTGGGTTGTTCTGTTGTTAATGATGCTGATGTTGTTTGTGAAGTCACTGATGTAGTTGTTACAGGTGGCACAGCATTTGTTGAAGTTGCTGATTGTGTGCGTACAACTGTAATTTGTGATGGTGTTGTAGACTCTGTGGTGAGTGGAATAGATTGTGATGGAGGAGCTGTGGAAACAGTTTGTGTTGTGAATGCTGTTGGCAAAGGTGGTGTAGTTTGTGTTGTTGTAGTCACTGATCCACTATGCGTTGATGTGTTGTGCATTGCTGTTGGTTCATTAGTATGTCTTTCAGTTGTAGGTTGTTCTGTTGTTGATGATTCTATTGTGGATGGAATAGATTGTGTTGTTGTTGTAAATGCTGTTCCCACAGATGGTGTAGTTTGTATTGTTGTAGTCATTGCTGTGGGTTGTTCTGTTGTTAATGACACTGATGTTTGTGAAGCCACTGATGTAGTTGTTACAGATGGGGTAGATTCTATTGAAGTTGCTGATTGTGTGGTTACAACTGTGGTCTGTGTTGGTCTTTGTGTTGGTGAAACCACAGATGTTGTACTTTGTATTGGTGTTGATGATTCTACTGTGGGTAGAATAGATTGTGTCTGTGTTGTTGTGGAATCAGCATGTGTTGTGAATGATCCACTATGAATTGCTCTTAGTTCATCAGTATGTCTTACAGTTGTGGGTTGTTCTGTCGTTGATGATAAAGTTGGTCTTTGTAATGTGGCTGATTCTGTTGTTACAGATGCTGTACTTTGTGCCGTTTGAGAGGTTACAACTGTAATTTGTGTTTGTCTTTGTGTTGGTGAAACCGCGGACGAGGTGGTTCGTGTTGCCATTGTTGCTGATTCTATTGTGAGTGGAACAGATTGTGTCGGTGCAGCTGTGGACACAGTTTGTGTTGTGAATTCTGTTGCCACTGATGGTGTAGTTTGTGTTGTTGTTACTGATCCACTATGTGTTGATATGTTGTGAATCGCTGTTGGTTCAGCAGTGTGCATTGCAGTTGTGGCTTGTTCTGTAGTTAATGATGCTGATGTTTGTGAAGTCAATGATTGAGCTGTTACGGATAGTGCAGCTTCTACTGAAGTTGTTGACTGTGTGGTCGCAGTTGTAATCTGGGTTGGTCTGTGTGCTGGTGAAACCGTGGATGCTGTGCTTTGTGTTGGTGTTAATGATCGTATTGTGAGTGGAACAGATTGTGTCGGTGCAGCTGTGGAAACAGTTTGTGTTGTGATCATTGTTGGCCTAGGTAGTGGTGTTTGTATTGTTGTAGTTGTTGCTGTGGGTTGTTCTGTTGTTAATGACAAAGATGCTGTATTTTGTGTAGGTGTTGTTGATGATTCTGTTGTGGATTGAATAGACTGTGTCGTTGTTGACACTGTTCCCACAGATGGTGTAGTTTGTATTGTTGTAGTCATTGCTGTGGGTTGTTCTGTTGTTAATGATGCTGATGTTTGTGAAGCCACTGATGTAGTTGTTACAGATGGGGTAGATTCTGTTGAAGTTGTTGACTGTGTGGTTACAACTACGCTCTGTGTTGGTCTTTGTGTTGGTGAAACCACAGATGCTGTACTTTGTGTTGGTGTTGTAGATGATTCCACTGTGGGTAGAATAGATTGTGTCTGTGTTGTTGTGGAATCAGTGTGTGTTGTGAATGTTGTTTCCACAGGTGGTGTAGTTAGTGATGTTGTAGTCACTGATCCACTGTGTGTTGATGTGTTTTGGATCGCTGTTGGTTCAGCAGTGTGCAGTGCAGTTGTGGGTTGTTCTGTTGTTAATGATGCTGATGTTGATGTTTGTGATGTGGCTGATTCTGTTGTTACAGATGGTACAGCCTCTGCTGAAGTTGCTGATTGTGTAGTTACAGCTGTAACTTGTGTTGGTGTTGTTGATGATTCTATTGTGAGTGAAGACGATTGTGTTGGTGTTGTTGTGGACACTGTTTCCACAGATCCTCTAGTTTGTGTTGTCAATGTTGCTTCCACAGATGGTGTAGTTTGTATTGTTGATGTAATTGCTATGGGTTGTTCTGTTGTTAATGATGCTGATGTTGATGTTTGTGATGTGTCTGGTTCTGTTGTCACAGGTGTTGTAGTTTGTGCTGATTGTGTGGTTACAGCTATCATTTGCGTAGGTCTTTGTGTCAGTGAAACCACAGATGGTGTAGTTTGTGTTGATGTCACTGCTGAATGTGTTGTGAGTGGAACAGACTGTGTCGATGCAGCTGTGGATAGAGTTTGTGTTGTGAATGTTGTTGGCATAGATGGTGTGGTTTGTATTGTTGTAGTCATTGCTGTGGGTTGTTCTGTTGTTAATGATGCTGATGTTGTTTGTGAAGTCACTGATGTAGTTGTTACAGGTGGCACAGCATTTGTTGAAGTTGCTGATTGTGTGCGTACAACTGTAATTTGCGTTGGCGTTAATGACTCTGTGGTGAGTGGAATAGATTGTGTTGTTGCGGTTGTGGAAACACTTGGTGTTGTAAATGCTGTTGCCACTGATGGCGTAGTTGTTGTCATTGTAGTTATTGATCCACTAGGTGTTGATGTGCTGTGAATTACTCTTGGTTCAGCAGTGTGCAGTGCAGTTGTGGGTTGTTCTGTTGTTAATGATGCTGATGTTGATGTTTGTGATGTGGCAGATTCTGTTGTTACAGATGGTACAGCCTCTGCTGAAGTTGCTGATTGTGTAGTTACAGCTGTAACTTGTGTTGGTGTTGTTGATGATTCTATTGTGAGTGAAGACGATTGTGTTGGTGTTGTTGTGGACACTGTTTCCACAGATCCTCTAGTTTGTGTTGTCAATGTTGCTTCCACAGATGGTGTAGTTTGTATTGTTGATGTAATTGCTGTGGGTTGTTCTGTTGTTAATGATGCTGATGTTGATGTCTGTGATGTGTCTGGTTCTGTTGTCACAGGTGTTGTAGTTTGTGCTGATTGTGTGGTTACAGCTATCATTTGCGTAGGTCTTTGTGTCAGTGAAACCACAGATGGTGTAGTTTGTGTTGATGTCATTGCTGAATGTGTTGTGAGTGGAACAGACTGTGTCAATGCAGCTGTGGATAGAGTTTGTGTTGTGAATGTTGTTGGCATAGATGGTGTGGTTTGTATTGTTGTAGTCATTGCTGTGGGTTGTTCTGTTGTTAATGATGCTGATGTTGTTTGTGAAGTCACTGATGTAGTTGTTACAGGTGGCACAGCATTTGTTGAAGTTGCTGATTGTGTGCGTACAACTGTAATTTGTGATGGTGTTGTAGACTCTGTGGTGAGTGGAATAGATTGTGATGGAGGAGCTGTGGAAACAGTTTGTGTTGTGAATGCTGTTGGCAAAGGTGGTGTAGTTTGTGTTGTTGTAGTTACTGATCCACTATGCGTTGATGTGTTGTGCATTGCTGTTGGTTCATTAGTATGTCTTTCAGTTGTAGGTTGTTCTGTTGTTGATGATTCTATTGTGGATGGAATAGATTGTGTTGTTGTTGTAAATGCTGTTCCCACAGATGGTGTAGTTTGTATTGTTGTAGTCATTGCTGTGGGTTGTTCTGTTGTTAATGACACTGACGTTTGTGAAGCCAATGATGTAGTTGTTACAGATGGGGTAGATTCTGTTGAAGTTGTTGACTGTGTGGTTACAACTGTGGTCTGTGTTGGTCTTTGTGTTGGTGAAACCACAGATGTTGTACTTTGTGTTGGTGTTGATGATTCTACTGTGGGTAGAATAGATTGTGTCTGTGTTGTTGTGGAATCAGTGTGTGTTGTGAATGATCCACTATGAATTGCTCTTGGTTCATCAGTATGTCTTACAGTTGTGGGTTGTTCTGTCGTTGATGATAAAGTTGGTCTTTGTAATGTGGCTGATTCTGTTGTTACAGATGCTGTACTTTGTGCCGTTTGAGAGGTTACAACTGTAATTTGTGTTTGTCTTTGTGTTGGTGAAACCGCGGACGAGGTGGTTTGTGTTGCCATTGTTGCTGATTCTATTGTGAGTGGAATAGATTGTGTCAGTGCAGCTGTGGACACAGTGTGTGTTGTGAATTCTGTTGCCACTGATGGTGTATTTTGTGTTGTTGTTACTGATCCACTTTGTGTTGATATGTTGTGAATCGCTGTTGGTTCAGCAGTGTGCATTGCAGTTGTGGGTTGTTCTGTTGTTAATGATACTGATGTTGATGTTTGTGATGTGGCTGATTCTGTTGTCACAGGTGTTGTACTTTGTGCTGATTGTGTGGTTACAGCTATCATTTGCGTAGGTCTTTGTGTCAGTGAAACCACAGATGGTGTAGTTTGTGTAAATGTAGTTGCTGATTCAACTGTGGGGGGAACAGACTGTGTCGGTGCAGCTGTGGAAGGAGTTTGTGTTGTGGATGTTGTTGGCATAGATGGTGTGGTTTGTATTGTTGTAGTCATTGCTGTGGGTTGTTCTGTTGTTAATGATGCTGATGTTGTTTGTGAAGTCACTGATGTAGTTGTTACAGGTGGCACAGCATTTGTTGAAGTTGCTGATTGTGTGCGTACAACTGTAATTTGCGTTGGCGTTAATGACTCTGTGGTGAGTGGAATAGATTGTGTTGTTGCGGTTGTGGAAACACTTGGTGTTGTAAATGCTGTTGCCACTGATGGCGTAGTTGTTGTCATTGTAGTTATTGATCCACTAGGTGTTGATGTGCTGTGAATTGCTCTTGGTTCAGCAGTGTGCATTGCAGTTGTGGGTTGTTCTGTTGTTAATGATGCTGATGTTGATGTTTGTGATGTGGCAGATTCTGTTGTTACAGTCACTGTACTTTGTGCTGATCGTGTGGTTACAACTGTGGTTTGTGTTGGTCCTTGTGTTGATGGAACCACAGATGTTGTACTTTGTGTTGGTGTTGTAGATGATTCCACTGTGGGTAGAATAGATTGTGTCTGTGTTGTTGTGGAATCAGTGTGTGTTGTGAATGTTGTTTCCACTGATGGCGTAGTTTGTATTGTTGTAGTCATTGCTGTGGGTTGTTCTGTTGTTAATAATGCTGATGTTGATGTTTGTGATGTGGTGGATTCTGTTGTTACAGATGTAGTTTGTGTGGTTACAGCTGTAATTTGTGTTGGTCTTTGTGTCAGTGAAACCACAGATGGTGTAGTTTGTGTAAATGTAGTTGCTGATTCTACTGTGGGGGGAACAGACTGCGTCGATGCAGCTGTGGATAGAGTTTGTGTTGTGAATGTTGTTGGCATAGATGGTGTGGTTTGTATTGTTGTAGTCATTGCTGTGGGTTGTTCTGTTGTTAATGATGCTGATGTTGATGTTTGTGAAGTCACTGATGTAGTTGTTACAGATGGTGCAGCCTCTGCTGACGTTGCTGATTGTGTAGTTACAACTGTACTTTGTGTTGGTCTTTGCAATGTTGAAACAATGGATGTGCTCGGCTGTGTTGGTGTTGATTCTACTGTGATTGGAATAGATTGTGCTGGTGTAGTTGTGGAATCTGTCTCTACAGGTGGTGTACTTTGTGTTGTTGTTACTGATTCACGTTGTGTTGGTGTTGTGCTGTTAACTGCTGTTTGTCCAGCACTGTGCACTGCTGTTGGTGGTGCTACTGTTGAGTTGTTGTTGAGTTGTGTTAATGTTCCTGTTCCTCTATTTTCTGTTGGTATGGTGGTTAATCCTGTTGTCACAGGTAGTGTACTTTGTGTTGAGACAGCTGTGTTTGTAACAGTGGATGTTCTTTGTGTTTCAACCAACTGTGCCATTTGTAATGGTGTTGTGGTTGATTCTCTGACTAATGGTGAAGTCATCTCAGCTGGCACTATGGCATTACTTGTAGTTGTTGCCACCAATGCTGTATTCGAGGCTGGTATTTCTGTATGAACTCTTGTGAATGCAGTAATTTGTCTCGTTGCTACAGGTGACGCTGTTGTTTCAGATGCTGGAATATGTGTCAGTGACGTGATCAATGCTGATGTGGCAGACGCTGTAGTTTGTGGTGGAGTTGGTTGTGTTGTCACAGATGTAAATGCCACAGATTGCATTGGTATAGATGCTGTTGCCAGGGATGCTCCAGTTTGCGTTGGTGTTGTAGTGTAGCTTGCCGGAGATAGGACAGTGTGAGGTGGTGTTGTGGCTGCTGCTGTTGCTACTGATGACGTTGTGGGTGGGTCTGTAATTAAAGATACCACATTTTGTGTTAGTGTTGAAATGGACTCTGTAGCGGCTTGAGTTGGTGTTGCAGCTGTGGTTTCTGTTATCTCATTATTTGACTCAATCAAAGATGCTCTGTCTGTTATTGTCATGGAGTGCATTGTGGTGGTTGGGGCTGCTTGTGGTGGTGTTGTAGTAGATACGGATGGTGCGGATTCAGTGATCTGTGATAACAATGTGATAGTTGTTTGATCTTCCACAGTTGGCGTTGTTTGTGCTGGTGTTTGAACAGATATTGTTGTCATGGATACAGTATTTTGTATTGGTGATGTGTTAGCTACAACTGTTGTGCTTTGTGTTGCTTCAGGGGTTGTAGGTTGTGTTGAAGTTTTAGTGGTTTCTGTCTCCAGAGATGTTTGGGTTTGTGTTGTGGTATTATCTGGTGTAGCCTCTGTTGCTGTTGAAGTTGGTGGTGCTGTGGATACCATTGTCATAGCGGTAGTACCTTGATTTGGGGCTGATGTATCATTATTTGTAGATAAATTCTTGTCAGTCGTTGCAGCAGTTGATCCTGGAGCTGTAAATTGTGAAGTCTGAATTGCAATGGATTCTGTGGTCTGTTTCTTCGTGGTTTGAAGGGATTCTGAATTCTGCCCTTGAGTGGCATTAACTTGATTGTAGCCAGATGTTTGATGTGTGGAAGAGGAATTTCCACCTCCAGGAGATGGTATATATTGATGAGCCGATGTGCTGCTCCTTGTTGAGGTAGATAATGTGTTATGTTCAAGGAAACTTGCTTCTAGTGTTGTTCTGAGGTTCAAGGTTGAGTTGGTGTTAACATTGTCTGTACTTGTGGCTGTCCTCAGCGTAGTGGATGCAGAAGTTACTGCTGTTTCAGATGTGACCGCCGCAGACATGTTGTCTGAAGTTAAATTTGGCTCCTCTGTCTCTGTCTTGGCCTGGAATGTGCGTGTAGATGTTAACATAGGATCAGTTTGCGATAACTGTGGAATGCTGGTTGGTGTGCTGTGATCTGTGATGTCGGAGGCCTCGGGTGTGGCTGCAGTGGCACTAACAAATATATTTGTGGGCGTGTTAATAATGTGTGCATTTTCCAGGGTTGTAGATTTGGGAGTTTCATGCACTGATGCTGAAAGGATATCATTGGATACTACTGGATCCGTCCCAGTTAAGTTTGGTAAAGGTGAGCTCGACTCTGGCATTGTCAGAGCATTGCTGGACTGAGCTGTAGCTGAGGCTGAAGAAAACTGTGTGGAGTCAGTATGAATTTGTGCTGCTGTCACTGTTTCTGCTGAGGAATGCATCAGTCCTGACACATTATGCACCACTGTGGAAGCATCAGACATAACAGAAGATGAATTCGTATCTCCATCCATCTGAGAAATGCTTGGGCTTTCAGCTGTTGATCCTGAAGATGATTGGCTTGTGGTCACATCAGGTGACAGACTGGTTTGGCCAGGTTGATGAAGAGCAGCCAAAAAAGTAGTGTGAGAAACAGAATTGCTTATAGTGGCAGCAGCTGTATTTTGACTTAGACTTTCCCCTGTTGAAGCTGCATTTACTTCCTCCATCAGTTCTGATGTTTCTCCTGTTACATTTGCCATTACTGTAGTTCCTGTGGTTTGCGTGTTACCCTGGGAGCTAGGTGTGGTCACACCAGTTGAAATAATTGCATTTGTCTCTATAGGTTGAGTTGTTGACATCCATGTTGTTGGTGTAGGCGAATGTGTCCTGTTGAATGGCTGAGGTGTTGAAAGTTCATTGACCTCTGGTACTGAAGTGTTCACGGCATTTTGTGAATTATTTGCAGGAACCTCAGTGGCCCAGAAGGGAGGTGGGCAGAGAGCTGTGTGAGAGGAAAAGGTAGTTTCATATTAATTAATCTTGCACAACAGACTTTAAAGCATAAACAATAGCAGCAATTAACATTAAAGCCACAGGTGACTGAAATTACAATAAATATTTGCTGAGAAATCAGTATAGACTGAATCACATCAATTGTTCATAATAATCTCTGGGTAGAAAACTGCCACGTCATGCACATAAAATGAAACTGCACTGAAGAAATGCTGCCTCTGTTAATCGGTCTTTAGCCACCTAAGAAAAAAAATGAATTCAGTTTAAGTGTACGCTATATTTACAAGATTTTCATAACTGCCTTGCCATCAGAAAGCCTTTTCCATGGGGAACTGAAGCTGTTATCTCAAAGCCACCTAGCTCCATTGACAAAAACAGTCATTTTACTTTAGATTTTTTTAGGTGGGTCTTTTTAGGTGGCTAAAATACATTTTGCTGGGACCCCTGTCCACAGCAGTACAGTGATTACTTTCCATGCCAGTAGATTTGGTTTGTAAAAGACAGTAGCAAAGTACATAAAATGAACACAGCAGAAACGTAGGATGGGTTGGACCACAGTGTTTAACGATATCCTACAGTTCAGTTGTTAGTTGTCTACCGGGAAGGGATTGTTGTTTTTAGCATAATGTCACTGTGATTAGGTCTATGGTGTTTGAATATTTGTATAGAGAGCACTGATTTGGTACATTTGATTTTTTTTCTTTTGTTCAGGCATTTTGCCATCACTAAGTCTGAATCCATGGCGAGAGAAAACACTAACATGAGTCAGACATCCCTCCTTTCTATGGGAGCTTAGCATTTATCACACACCAACTGCACCTGTGGAAAATGGCCACCCAAAGGCCCACTCTGAAGTTTAGATACTGGTTCCACAAGATATGTATAAAAAAATAGGTTTGATATTTTTTCTGAGAATTAAAAATGTTTAAAAGCTACAGTATCATCCATTTACACAAAAAGTAAGGACAATTCAAATTTCAGTTTGACTTTAGGTTGCTGTGTTATGTTGGGAGCTAGATTCAAGGCTTGACAGATTAATGTGACAGTATCTTCATGAGAGGTTTTCTTTGTGGGTGCCTTTCTTTTCCTTGAAAATTGTCTTGACTTTCTAGAATCTGTTAAACATGTCTGACGTCAGTTTCACTATACATAGAGCCAGTCATGTCATGGAACAGTTGAAGCAATGTGACGTGACTCACCTGCCACGAGGCTTAGAAAAAAAAATCCCCAGTTCATGGTGGCAAGTGATGGTTATCCTTCAGCAGCGAGCATCTGATAAGAAAGCAATGACAAAAAGCAACACATTCAAGGCATTTGTCTTTCATTATTTGTAGCCAAACACCTTATACGTACTATAGCATGTTTGACATGCCTTTTAGCCACATGTTTGACATGCCTTCTAAAACACATCATCTCATGCATTTAAAAATGAGATGATGTGTTTTAGATTGCATTCCCCCACCCCACTGGTGCATATGCATCCTTGTACTTTTAACATGACGTCCCAGTCAGTCCTTACTGAGGAGCCTATTGTTTTTCTGTTTGTGACGTTTGTGCTTACGTATACATATTAAAGCTGGGGTAGACACAAATGACAACCATGGGCAAAATATTAGCAACATTTTCTCATTTAGACTTATCTTCTTTTTTGGGTTGCTTTCCAGTGTAGGCAGATGTAATAGCAACTTTCTTTGCAGGATTCTCTGCCATTGAATTAGGCTTTCACTGATAGGACGTGCACATGCATCTGCATAGGTAGAAAAGCTTACCTCTCTCTGAAATGACCTTTGTTGGCCAAAGTCTATTTTTCTAAAGCCTAAAAATAGCTCCAAGAAGAGGTGGAGAAGTCTAATTTTTCTCTCAGTTTACTTAAATCACAGTTTGCTTAAAGTTTATTATGGGATTTTTGTCAAGTGATACCAAAGTAAAACTGCCTTCCCCAGCTTTAATGCTGATTCTGTCTTCAGGAAGTTAGTATGTTTGTACAAAACAAGGCTAATTTCTCTCTTGGAGTTTAGAGATTTAAAAGCATAAGGTTTGTATTTAAAACTAAGTGAATATGGCATGCATGGCAAAATCATTGCTGAAATGCAGACATTGCAAAAATAAGGAGTATTCTTTTTCAAAAGGTGTCTTTTTCAGTTTAAATAAACATGGTGGTTCATGATAGGCATTTTGACATGCCATTGCAAGATAAGCATGGATGTCATCAAAAGAGTACTCCACCAGTTTAGCTTTACACTTCTGTAATATTGTCTCACAATGGGGAAAAAAAGATCATCAAAATCGATGCTGCAGAGCTAGATATAGTCAGTGTGTTTCCATACTACCACACTATTTAGTATGCCTTAGGTATTGCATACTTTTTGTTTTCACAGTTCAATTATATTCACTCCAAATCAGTTCAATTCAAGATTTAATCAGTCTTGTCCGATAACATTTGGGGAGTCTAGAAGAGCCACAAGATTAAATCATTTTATCCCCGTTTAAGTTAGCAGAGCACTAAACAGGAAGCAGCTGACTCAGCCGGGGGAATTCTCAAGTCTACCTGCTCTATGGCCCAATGGTGCGGAAACAGCACTGATCATCTGTATTTTCATACCTCAGAAATAGAGCTTTTTTGGCTTCATGCGCCACTAAGCAACTTTCATAGGAATGAACGGGGGCTTTCAATGCTGTATCCAGATCTGTTAATATATTCTTGCTCACGTATCTGTTGCTGTCCACACCAAAATTTGAAGTTACAAGAGAAAGTATGCATTTTGGAACGTAGCAATTCCCTTTTAATTTCACATGTTCTTCCTTGTAAAGACCTGGCGCCTACACTACCCTGAATCAGTGGTTTTCAAACGTTTTGTGTCCAAGACACACCAGAGGGCAAACTCTCAAGGCACACCTGTATTTATATCTGTGTACAACAGCTTCTATAACGTTTATTATCTTGCCTATCATGACATAAGAAAATAGAAATAAGAAAAAATATGACAGGTAGCTTTCATGATACTTTTCTTTTGGTGGTAGGTCATCTTTGCTGGTGCTTTGTTTTAATTTGCTCCATACAATAAAGCAATCCACTGTCCCACTAATGGCTTTCTCCTTTCAAATGTTATCATCCCTCACACCAGCTGCCAATCAGGGCTTTTGATGTGCCACACTTAAAATTCCTACACGTGAACAGCAACAATAGGTTTCCTGTGAAGGTTTTTTTTTTTTTTAATCAAATTAAATTACATAACATTTTTTAGCTAGAGTGTGCCTCTTTATAAGAAAAGGATGCGCACAACATACTGATACCATCTATTAAAAATTCATTCATTATTTTTTGTATAAGCCCAGTTGAATATTGCGATAATATCACAAAATCCCACGGCACACCATTTGAGAACCCCTGCCCTCAATGCAACCTGACCACTGACAGTTCAGTTGCAGAGTCATATGTTATGATAGTAGCAGCAAATGTAGCCTCGAGCCGTCAGAGTTCTGGTATGCTCACTTCTTTCTACCTCCATATCCCCATATTTAAAAATATATATACACAAACTGACTCAAGTGACATCCTTTGAGGCAGTTTATCAGTTCTCCTGCAGCTCAGCAGACTTTCAACAGACCTTGATGGGTTAAATTAGTGGAGCCCCCTTTAACAAAAACAATCATAGCTGCCTTCCATAGAAGTGATCCAGGGTCAGCGCTTTGATATTTTAATGCTGGCTCACTGACCTCACTTATTCTAAGACTTTAAGTACAGCACATCCATTGTTCATTTTATTAAATGTGCTTTTTTGCTGTGACACACAAAAAATATCAGACATAAAAATAGCCTACTGGAACTTATACCAACACCCTGTCGCTTTGTTTTTCTTTTCTTTTTCAAATTCTGGCATGAAGCTAACTTTCTTGTCTCACTTGAAGTGCTTACATTTATGTGCTGCAGTGTTATTATGTCATCAAGGAAGTTAATTACACAGAGTACTTCCTGTTTCTCACACACCTTAAAACATATTGTTTTATGTCTGTTTTTAACTCCACTTACAACTGATAGAAATAAAATAGAAAATATGAAATGGTGATATATATAAAGTAATGTTAGGTGATAGTAATATTACTGTAAAGATATCTGCAATCAAAAGTTCACTTCTAAAACCCAGATGACACCCCTGTAATGGGTATTTCTTTTACGTCATTTGATGTCAAAACAAGATGTATGACCCCTAATTTTGCTAGTACTATGTTGGAAAAAAAAACCAACTCAATCCGGCACAATAAAGCATGCTATATTTAGACAATCCTAACACACATCATTGATACTGTGTAAATGTGCATACAGGTGAACAGAAACACAACAGCGAGTCATGTCAACATCAACTCACTATGTCATGAGTTGGAATCTGGTCCCCACCACACTACCCCATCTCTCTCTCTCTCTCTCACACACACACACACACACACACACACACACACACACACACTTCTAGAGCAACACCCTAAACCAACTTTCCTGAGCAGACAAAGGAGTTCTCATGACTCCAAATAATCTGATGTTTTTGAATCCTATAATCTAAAAATCTCACTCACCTTTCAACACCATTGACCTGACGTCTTTCGTGAATCTTCGTTACACTAATAAGCGTATACAAAACTTAACATGAAGAGCAATCTAAGCTTGTCTCATACAAAACCAGTTCTACCTGCTATAATCACACCTGTCAGTCCAGCTCACAGCAGTGACGAACAACAGGAAAGATTCTGTTAACTTTAAATTAATGGCTGCTGGATGCAAATTTTTCTCACTTGCCAACTGGTCTGACAGCTGAGCCTGTTTTGATGACTTGCTTTTCACTTGTAAACATGACAAAACAACAAGCAGACATTGTCCTGAGAAAGCTGTTTCCATTACTCACTACTAAAAATAGTTCAGTTTACTCAAAACATGTTCTGATGGAAGCTGATAGCATTAGGCAAAAACAGTATCCAGCCCAGCAACAATCCATTCTGTGCCAGTTTACTTTGACACACTGAAGCCATGAGACCTCAAATAAAAATACCAGATGTCAAACTTCATTATTTAGATCAAGTGGCTGATGGGTGGAGACATCACAGGAGTTATTTTGCAACCACAGAAATAACAAATATATATATTTTTTTTACTTTATTGACCAAGAATTGTTTTAATTGAGAACAAATGCTCTTTTTTTTTTTTTTTTCAAAAACAGTCTTCATACACTCACACAGGTACCCACATTCAGTCCTGTAAGTTGCCCAGTGAGTCACAGTCTGATCTGTTGGCCACTGATAATATGAATGAAAATATATGATAACTAGTCCATACCCATTGGTAGCTTTGTCACCTTCTACCTATGCCAATCCTCAATGCCTATGTGCAGTTTCACATAGATTGACCACGTCAGTGAGTAGAAAAACGTGGGACAGACAGAATGACTGACTGACAGAATGACACACTGACAGTTTCCATGATTATGTACAGCATACCATACCATGACTTAGTCATGCCAAAAATTAGAAGAAAAAACAACATTGGGCCACAGGGGGAGCCACAGCGATCGGTCGTATTTTAGCCATTTTTAAGCATTTTTCTGTTGTTATAACACCACCCAGTTGCCAATTAGAGTTAAATTTCTCCAGTCACCTTGAGGCATCCTGTTCTACATATCTACCAAGTTTAGTAAAAATCGATATGGCGGTTAGGCCTAGATAAGAAATTAGCTCTCTAGAGCCCCCATTTTGTTTGATCGGGTCAATAATGGAGGGGTCCCCTCAGATTATGTGTGGTCATATGCCTACAAAATTGCGTGGTGATCGGTGAAACCCTTGAGATGTTATACACCTTTATGTGATGAGCCACGCCCTCCACAATATTCATTGACTTATAGAAGCTCAGTTTTAGTAAGTTTTCCAACTTTTGCCAAGAGGGAACTTTAGATATTGGTCCCTAGATTATGTTCACAGAGTTTCATGCAGATCGGTCAAACTTCCTAGGAAGAGATCGATTTGAAGTGTTTTTCAAAAAATTCAAAATGGCGGAAAATCTATATAACCGGAAGTTATGGGTTCTTGAGGCACATTTGTTCCTCATGAGAAGAGGCATCTCTGTGCACAGTTTCATGTCTCTACGACATACGGGGCATGAGATATGCCCATTCAAAGATTGCAATTTCAATCGGTTACTATAGCGCCCCCCTTTGGCCAATTGATGTAATATTGCTTCATTCGCATCCTCCCATGACCCTCTACCACTGTGCCAAATTTCACATGGATTGACCAAGTCAGTGAGGAGAAAAGTGTGGAACAGAGACACAGAGTTTTTGTCATTATATAGTAAGATATATAGTAAGATAAGATTATATGATAATAGAAAATAACTGATAATAAGCAGAAATAAATCCAGTATCGTTACAGATATAAATAAATAGCCACAAAATTAATTTGGTAAAATGTAGTGGCAAACTGAAGTTTGTGAGTTGTAACAGAAACTGAACACTGCTGTTTTCAAATCTGTTTGAACAGTTCATATCATAGCAACACATCATTTAAGTAATCTTTGACACACAAGAAGCCAGTGCAGGGATCTGAGAACCTGAGTGATGTTTTACACTTTAATCTTTGTGAGAAGTTTTTCACAAATCTGGTTGAGACACAAATTCCTGCTGAGTCACAGTTGCCATACAAAAAAACGGCCAGCATCCAGAAAGTGTCCTGGTCTGTTGAGGGTTGCAAAATCTGAGCCCTATTAGACGTTGGTAACATGCCCATGTTACCAACGTCTAATAGGGCTCCCGGCTGAAACATGGCTGCCAGAATCAGGCAAGTTTATTTAGCCTGATTCTGGAGTGCCATTCATCCCATGTGTCAGCCGAGTCAGGTAACCGAACGTGGCTTGGCTTACTTATGCCAGTGTGCTGAGTTTGGGCCAATGCTGGGCCAGGTCATTTTGTCTACCTGGGATTTAGCACTGAATTTGGCACAAAAAAAAAAATTCTGTTTTATCGTTTTAAAACAGGGGTAGGCAGTTTAATCTTGGTGTCACCGGGAAAAAATACCACGATAAACTTCATGTCAGCGTGGGTTTTCTCCGGGTACTCCAGCTTCCTCCCACAGTCCAAAGACATGCAGGTTAATTGGTGACTCTAAATTTTCCGTAGGTGTGAATGTGAGTGTGAATGGTTGTCTGTCTCTTTGTGTCAGCCCTGTGACAGTCTGGCGACCTGTCCAGGGTGTACCCTGCCTCTCACCCAATGTCAGCTGGGATAGGCTCCAGCCCCCAGCGACCCCTAGGATAGGCGGTTACAGAAAATGAATGAATGAGTTAATATTGTTATTTAGGTGGTCTGAGAGAACATCTGCACCATGGGCCATTTTCAGAAAGAGCAGCTGTCAGTCACTACTCATAAACTGCAGTCAAACTGTCCAACTAGGCAGTGCTAATCAAATATAAATCAAGATTGTGTTGTTGCATCTTAGAGCTTACAGCTTAGCAGTTCCAGCAGTAGTTCACATGACTGACGGCTGCATGAGAGACACCTCTGTTCTAATGCATTACAATATAATTATTATGTAACTCTGAGAAAAATAAATGACAGGCATTACTCTCACTTTGACTGTGTAATTAAGCAAGGTCCAGGTTTCTGCAAATTGATGTTACACCCATCTGTAGTTGAATGGACAGTAATGGAACAAAGAAAACAGGCATGCATACTCACAGGATTGGTGCTATTAATTAATTAACCAAACACATGTCTGTCAGTCAAATAATTAAATCATCTACTTCTGTGCCAAGTTTCAGGATGTGACAGTAAAGTGAGACTGTTAAAGATAGGAGTGTTCTAACCTGAAAAACAAGGTCATACGGTAAGAGATGATGTTTGGCCATGTACCCAATGAATACTGCAAAAAGACTGGCATAAAACTGGCACAGAACAAAGAACCCAGGCTTCAGGTTTCAGCATTTCAGCCTGCACCACACCTAACCACACAACATTTTTGTCAGTCATGTGTGGACAGGAATTTATCATTTCATCCACCATGCAGGAGACATGTCGCCTTGCATACTTAACTGTTGTGACACAGTCACACTGGGGTTTAGACTGTCTTCATCAGTAACCACAAGCTACATTGCATGACATGGGAAAGTTTGTATTAATCTGTTGTGTGATAGTAAGAAAATTCAGCAGTAATTGTGATATGTGTTGGAGGGAGACACATCCAGCCATGTATTTAAATATGATCAAAATGCACAAAAAATGTTTTAAGTATTTAATTATTTGAGATTGTTAATTGTGTAATGTAATGAAAGAGGCAATGAGGACATAATAATGATAAAAAAAAACGTAAGTGATAGTAGCATATTGCCAGTGGATGAAGCACCTGCAAACCATAGTACAAGTACATTTATCTTAACAGGTGATGACTTTAGTAGAAGTTAAAGTCACCTAATAGAATATTGAGTAAAAGTACAAGTAAATGTTATTAGTAAACAAGCAGTCAGAATTCTGAGGAGTATATGTATTTATTCATAACATGTACACATAATAAATGGAGCGTGCACACTTGAAGAAAAACATGGTCTTTTTCACACCTTGAAGGATTTAAAGAACAAAATCCAGTTTTTCCTTCTTTCCTATTGCTTCATACATACATCCCTCACTCCCTCCATCCTCCCTATTTTGCAGCAGACTAAATAACTAAAATGCTTAGGAAAAATGTGTTGGGAGTAAAAGTACATGTTTTATTTATGTAATGTAGTGGAGTACAAGTAACTGTTGACAGAAATATAAAAACTCAAGTAAGTCACTACTGTAATGAAGCATTATTACTTGCATGACATTACACCACAGCCTTATTGTGTGCCGTATAATGAAGGAAACTGTGCCTGAATCATCATCAAACCATTGTTTATTCAGGGAATACTGACTGAGCAATAAGCTCTTAACAGCAGTGCCTTTAGTGGGCGAGACAGATATAAATATATGACAGCAATCACGATAAAATGATGGAAAAAGTCCGTAAAACAAGTAACTGGCAGCAAAGTCTATCAAAAATAATTAACAGCAACAAAAAACAGTACAGACTAAAACATTAAATTACAAAAGCACACTATTTACTAATTTACTGCTTGTGTTGTGTGTCTGTCTGTACGTTTGATTTTTGAGAGAAGCCAAAAATCCAAATCTGAAACCAAAATAACACAATCAATAATAAATTATTTTTTTTAAATAAGTACTTTAATAGTAGTATTCAAATATTCACTGGACCAATATAACTGGGACATATTCCTGTTTTCACGGCTTTAGCACGAACCTAAATGCATAAATCCGAGTGTTTTGATTCTAACTACATTTCCCATGACCACCCTTTTCGATTAGTATGGAAGCCCGCAAGTCCAAACATGATGTACATAGCCGCGCTCCTGCTGCTACTCTTAAAGGAGACGTATCCCATACAGGCTTATTATCGGTTAAAGAAATATGAGGTTTGCTATAGCTTTAAGAAGTAACTAATGCTGAATGTTTGCAATATTATAACCATCATACAACTTAAGTTTTTTATTAATAAGCTAGTTAATGAAACGCTCGCGAACATTTACTCTTCTTGACCGAGCTAACAAAACTTGGTCCCACCAGGGCCTTCAGCCTTTCGTTGGTCTTACATTTCCTATGTTTATAGCTAGTTAATAACACGGGTCTTTCCGGGTCATAGCAGTTAAATAAGAGCAGCATGGACTCGGAGGAAGAAGATGTGTCAGGTAACGTTTCTCGTCCTGGGACTGAAATTACTGGAGACTCAACGGAGGCCTCTAAACCATCCCCGGACTCGAGTGAACCGACAGGCGGGAGAAGAGGAAGCAAAAGGCTTGTGAAATCCGTGACCTCCCCGGACTGCAGCGACTCTTTGCCTGGTGTTCGTGTTTTGCGAGCCAGGGGAGCTGGAGCTGGCAGGACTAACGTTAGCGAGTCCAAAAATGCCACCTGCAAGCAAAAACCTGCGAGGGTGCACCGTGGTGGACGTGGGAGATCCGCGGGATCACGCTCCAGAAACACACCGGTCATGCAGTAAGTGATGGCACAAACGCACCTCAGCTGCTTTGCTGTACAATGCCATTGCAACGAGCTCGCTAACTAACGTTACATAACTCAGAGGCTTGTCAGAAGAACTAGTGTGACTGCACTGCAAGGAGGCATGGGGCTGTAATTGTAGGAAGTGTGCTTTATCACTGGGGTTTCTTAAAGCTATAGGTTAACCAGATAGAGAAACCAAAACAAATGAGTTGAATGCATGTGTTGTCCTGTCTGTGTTCATTGTCAAAGGGCACCAGAACTAAAGCATATTGTGTATTTGTATGCAACAGATTTATTTTGCTTTGCATCTGGCTGTAAATTCTCTCTCTCACACAGACCTGCAATAAAGAAACCCACAGCCCAAAAAGGTAAAAACAAATAAACACATAAGTATATTTCATCTGTACGCATGAATATTATCGTTCTTACATTTGTCACTAATACATGGGCACCCTGACTTCCTCAGCATCCAAACACACTGTTGGACCAAACCTGTCCAAATCTAGGAAGGGCAAAGGGAGACCTCCAGCTGGAGCACCTTGCACCACACTAGCACCAGCATGCAAGCCAGAGGCAGAGATGGAGGCATCATCATGTGGTAAGACAAACACCATCTGCATTCTTTTAACTCCTTACTAAACAGTCGGTCATCTGAAACTGAAATAACACGTCATCATTTCTGCTTTTCAGTGGACAAAACAGGTTGTCTGAAAGGAGGCAATGACAAGAAGTGAGTGGTGTACGACTCATTGAATGCGCAGCAGAGAAAATGTTGCTTTCCATGTTTGATTTGCCGATGTGAATTTAATTGTGGCCAGTGTGGTGTTGATGTCTATATTAGTGTTACAGATCCAGATGCGGCTCCCGAAGAAAACCCTCCATTCATAGATGACCCAAATGACCTCATCTGTAAACCCGTGACAAAAGCGTATGTTGAGCTCTTTGCCTTTCTATAGCGAGTCACGAATATTATTTTATATGAAGAATTTCAACATGATTCATGTTAAAATGTTAGTTTCAATAGTGATTTTTTCCCCCAACTCCTCAGGGAAAAATCAAGACGGCGTACAATGCTAAAAAAAAAGGACGTCAAGAAAGAGGAGTCAGAGAAGGAGGATCAAAAAGATGACATTAAAAAGGAAGAATCAACCGAGATTGTTTTGCAGAGTGGAGATCGAGTGAGCAATAACACAGAGCCTACCAGGAAGTAAGCAAAATATTGGTCATTGATTAATTAATTAATTAATTAACAGGAAACACAGAAGGACTGACGGCTGATCACACTGACAAAAGGTGTATTTCATGTCTCTGTGCTACCTGAAGTCACACACCCTCACCAATGCAGACCCCTACTGTTTTAATGCAGGGCTGTGTTCGGTCTCATAGCCCCCTTATATTACTGGCAAAAGGTTTTTCCACTGCACTAGTAAGGAAGCTAACATAATTGGTATGCTCCTACTCTGCTTCTCATGGGAAAAAAACATAATCAGGGCGATCATTAAAGCCTAGCACACCCTGTTTTTTTTACTGTGACTGAGTTAGATTTGCTGTCCATCAACATGAACACATGAAGTCAAGAAAACAAAGGTGCTGGACAGTATTCAAGCTTTGTCAGACAAAAATAAAATGTAAGCGGTACCGTACTACATCACATAATGACAATAAATGTTACCGCCTAGAGACAGCATCAAAAACACCCTTTTGTAGTCGTCGCCAAGATGACACCACAAGCAAAAATCTCAGCATCACAGAGCACATATTGATCCATCACAATGTTGAAAACATGCTGAACTAGTCAAGCAACCTCAGTGTGACTCATCTGATGCTGCACGACTTGATTTTTGAGAACTATAAAATGTTTTTGCCTTTGTGATTGTCCATTATTGGTTCACGTCATTATTGTATTGTTATTAAACCATAGCAACTAGAATTAAAATCAAATTGTGCAGTACCTTGAGATGAAGATTCGTGTTATTACATGTTATTGGAAGAAGGATTAAAGTATTGACCGACGTTTCAAGTTCTATTTTGTGACCTGTTTTTATTTTAGGAAAGGTAGACAACAAAAAGATGACAAAGCCCCTCGGCTGCCAAAACAAAGGTAACAGTCTCAGTTGCATTATTCACTGTAGATGACACACATCATTTGGACCCAATGTGATTATAATACAGTTTCTCTTTTTTTCTGTCCATATAGGAAAAAGCCCCCAGTGCAGTACGTCCGCTGTGAAATTGAGGGCTGTGGTACTGTCTTGGCCCACCCACGCTACCTACAGGTTTGCCTTCCTGTCAGCTGTAACCATGATAGCTCCAAATTTTCTTAAAGGAACTATCTGAATGTAGTACCGCACAGCAGCAACAATATTAGCCAAGCCACAGAAACCACATTAGTGCACTGGATTTTTACACACTGTTTCAGATCTGTGAGCTTACCTTCAGGCACAAAGCATCTTAGGTTGGGTGTGTTTACCGTGATATCTACTTTTCTTTCTCATCTCTTTATTTCAGCACCACATCAAATACCAGCACTTGCTTAAAAAGAAGTATGTGTGTGATCACCCCTCGTGTGGGCGCTTGTTTCGTCTGCAGAAGCAGCTGCTGCGCCACGCTAAACATCATACAGGTGATGCTAGGGCACACAGGTTTACCACAAGTTTATTTGGTTATGAAAACAATTTAATAATCTCTGAGCTGTCTAAAATGTGTAAAAGTATGTAGTTTGTTAATTATGCTCATCATCTGTCTTTCAGATCAAAGGGACTACATCTGTGAGTACTGTGCGCGCGCCTTCAAGAGTTCCCATAACCTCGCTGTGCACAGGATGATTCACACAGGAGAGAAGCCAATACAGTGAGTAGCAACATCAATGTGCGGTACCGTGAGTGTTGTAAAAGAACCTCAAGAATAGGACAAGCTTTGTGAGTCTGGCTTCGTTCCATTATTCTGAAGAAAACCTAATAAAAAAATGCTGGCATCGGAAGATGAAGGATAGGTAGAGACGCACTGATGCCAATGTTTCAATCAGCAACTTGGCTGATGTGGAAACCATTGTTTTTTTTTCTTTTCTGTTTTGTTTTGTGTTACTGTTTATTTGGTTTTTGTTGTTCTGTACTCCCCCTTTTGTGCCATGGTAACAAAGAAATCATAATATATCCAATCACATGCACATTTATGACACATACACATTTACATACTACTCATTAAGATGAATTCTTCAGTACCTAAAACATTTTTTTTTGTGAGTCTGTTTCTCTTAGTGTTGCTGGAGAACTTCTAAGTGAGTGGGGCGGAGCTGTGCAGAGAGTTTGAGATAGGAGAGATGCACACTGGTGTGCGTTACATAACTCAACTTGTCCCTTTATCGATATAAAAGGTGTTGTCTAAATTTATATCTTGCTTGAAAATATATCGATATATCTTACATAGTGGTTATATCACCCAGCCCTGCTGTATAATCATGTATCCAGGCTTTGATTAAGATTATGAACCCTTTTTTATAAGCCAAAATCTTAGTTGCATTGTGATAGCAGTTTGTCTGTATCAGACAGTCGTTTCGTTATGTGATGTATTTTGTTGATTTCTATTCTAAGGTACAGTTCTGAGGTACTTGTGCTTAACTTGAATATTGTAATTTTGTATTATACTTCTGCTTAACTACATGTGTCTGTCAGCTGAGTTACAAGTTACTTTGCAGATAAAAATTGTAAAAATACAGTATACAGTAAATTAAACCATCCAGTTATAAATAAAACAGTAGAATCACCTCAATTTCTGCAATATTACATTATTTATTTATATGCTTCATAATAATAATGATCTGTTCGTACAAAGTATGATGATATAAGTGTCACTGAGACCATTGTGCCTGCATAGTGAGTACTTTTACTTTTAAACTCTAAGTAAAATTTGCTGATGATACTTTTGTGCTTTTACTTTAGTCATTTTTTACTGTAATGGAGTATATTTTACATTGTGGTATTACTAGGTTTACTTACTAGATCTGAATACTTCTTCCACAACTGTTTCTGAGCAAGTCCGAGTGAAACTGGAAGCAAAGAGTCACAGATGAGACTCGAGTTTGAAGTCAGTTCAGACTATAACCTGGCCTTTGTCTCCACCCTGTGGCAGGTGTGAGATCTGTGGCTTCACCTGCCGTCAGAAGGCCTCCTTAAACTGGCACATGAAGAAGCACGACGCAGAAGCCTCCTACCAATTCTCCTGCTCCATTTGCAGCAAAAAGTTTGAGAAAAAGGACTCAGTTGTTGCCCACAAGGCCAAGAGTCACCCTGAGGTGCTCATAGCTGAAGCTCTAGCAGCTAATGGTGGTTCAGTAATAAGCAGTCCCACCCTAAACCAAGAGACTGTCCCAGTGCCCACCCAGAAATCAGAGACTGCCCCAGTGCTTACCCCGACCCCAGAGACTGTTCCAGTGCTTAGCCAGACCCCAGAGACTGTCTCAGTGCTCAGCCCAACCTCACAGACTGTCCCAGTGCTTAGCCCGACCCTAGAGACTGTCCCGATGCTCACCCAGCCTGACCAGCCCTCTGTCAGCCAGGAGAAACAGGAAGTGGTGAATACCACGCTCACTCCACTGCAGCAGGTAGTGCTCCCACTCGCACCACAGACTCCAGTAGATGTATCTCAGGGCCAGTTCCTCCAACTGCCCTCGCATCATGTGGTGCAGGTGGCACACCAGCAGCAAGCCCCCACCTTGCTGCACCTTACCACTGCATCTCCAGCTCACCTCTCCAGCATCAGCCACCCCCAGCTCATCCAGCTCTCCTCCCTTCCTGCCAGCACTGTCACATCCATGGCCATTGCGGACCCCCAGAGCACCCTCCTCACCCTGAGCTCCGTCACCACACTGCCCTCCACCGCATCCCTGGCCTCCCAGCAGCCTGTGCAGTGGGGCAGGGGGGCTCATGAGGATGCACAGCTACCTGGGGAGGGTGAGCTGTGGGACAGGGTGGTGGTGGGTGGCAGTCCTCAGGATGTAGGGGACATGATGTGGGAGGCTAACGGGGAGAGGAGGAAGGAAGATGAGGGGACTGTATGGGAGAGACAAGGAGAGAGACAGATCCTGTTACAGTGTGCCGAGGTTCAGGGAGACAGTTTAATCTAGAGAATGAGCTAAACAAGAACTTAATGTAAAGTGTTGATTTTAAAAAGGAACAAAAGACTGAAGGACCTGTCAGAAGTTGATAAGCTGATATTCTAAATATTTAGAACAACAGACTTTATCTCCACAGATTGTAACACAGTAGTCATATACAGTACAGAGCTACTTATATCAGGGGGTATGATTCATAATATTATAGATTACACACTCTTTTACCACTTACTGAATATTTTGTAACATTTTGGTGTTTGTATATATGTGTGTATGTTAACATTTTTTAGAGATAAAAAAAAAGACTGCAAGATGATTGTACATATTTTACAAGAAAGTCACAAATGACATTTAATGTGAATCCATGAGTATCATTGACATAATTGGGTCACTTCTAGTAGTTTCAGTTACTTAAAGGTCCAGTGTGTAGGATGTAGTGGCACCTGTTGTCATAAAGGGAACATAATATTCATAGCCATGTTTTCATTAGTGTATTATCATTTGAAATTAAGAATCTGTGTGTTATGGTTACCTTAGAATCCACTGTGTCTACAGCACATGCATTTTCGCCTTAGCCACTGTGGTTCTCCTACACGCTGGGTACATGGGGGAAGTCTCGGTTGGTTGCACTCCACAACCTCACTGATAGATGCCACTGAATCCTACACATTAGACCTTTAACAGAACAAATGAACTGTGAGCAAAAACTACAACCAAATAAAGATCTCAGTGTCAAAAAATCCTTGATGTAAGATTACAATAAAAGATTTAAAAAAGGAATTTTTAGTTTGTACCTTTAGATAAATCTGTATATATAGATATAAGTAGGTTTTAAAATCCATTGAGAAAGGCGAGATGTTTTCTTAATTGACTTACTGCAGTAGGAAAATAACAGGTGTTCCTAATAAGATTAACCGTGGCTGTGTTCTGTTCAGATGTTCCAGTCAGTCATTACAGTGTGACAGTGAAACAGCACGCTATGCAACAGATTAAAAAAAAAGGCCTACTACCATAGACTGTACACTTTATGCCTATTACCTCATTTTGTAAAGAAAAGATCTACATTACGTTTCTTGTTTGATTGTTTTCACCTTCCAGAACCTGAGCAGTGTCACGTCCCTTCTAAATTGTACTCTTCACAGTAAAGACTATGCAGGCAGTGGTGTTATGATGGAAATAGCTTTTGTCAGTTTCTTTTTCAAGCACTCTTAAATAATTATACCTCTGTGCACTGCCACGACTACTGACCATGTGTAATCTTATGATCTTCATTTATCAGGAAATGTGTTCAGAATAACTGTAATAAAATGTATTCTGAAGTTTATTATTAGAATTATTGACATGCTTTGAAGAATGTGATTCTGGTTCATTTATGTATCAGGGACACAACATCAATTTGATGTATATATACCAGATTTAGTCAAATGACTAGACTAGGTTGATAGACAAACTAGAGTAACCAAAAATCAGATAAAACAACATCAAGGTACATAGGGTAGGTTATAACATAAAAAAGCTAATAAAACTGACACAGAGCAGACACAAGCACATATCACCATAATAACTGTTGACGTAGACCTGTTGTCCTCGTTCGTGGACACTTTTTTGTGGCATCTAGTGGTAGCAAACCACAATACAAATCCATGTAAAAACAAGATGGCAGCCATCTCTGCAGCTGATCCCGAAACAAAAGTGGACTAGGTCCAAAACCTGATCCCATTTTATGGTTGAAACTTGTTTATTTATGATTAATAAAGTTTGTAGTTTGACATGGCAACAAATTTGACCAATTTTAGCAACAGTAACAAGCTAAGACGCTTGCTAAGGAAGTACTCGTTTGAAGACATGACAAGCTTTATTATCATCTCATTTTAGGATGTTGGGACTTAATTATAAAAATGCATACCAAACAAAAATTCAGGTCTCAGGAAGTTATATTCATAGACAAAGGACTTAAAGGTATAATCCTAATATTAGCAATCTAAATCAGGACTCCCTGGAAGAAGAGATGTCATATCTAAATGGGACCTACTGGCTCAATGAAGGAGAAATTGACTTTAAAAAACTACATTAAATCAAACATAGCTTTGACATTTCTGTATTTATTTGCCAACTAGGGATGCACAATAATATCGGCACAATGTATCGTCCGATATTGGCTTTAAAATGAGCTATTGGAATTGGCAAACATGCTTTTTCTCATTTTGCACAATGAATAAATATATACACTGAAAAGTATTGTATTTCATGTCTCCATCTGCTGATGGGCCATGAAGATAAGAGTATTCATGTATAATATGATGTTAATTCCACTACAGAAGAGACTTGATGATCACTGAACTTAGGTGGAGTAAAAAATGGATATATTGATGTCGGCATCGGTTATCGACCAAATTAGTTGTTATATATCAGCGTATTGGATATGACATCTAATGTTGTTTATCCCTACTGCCAACATATACACTGATACCAATTGAGGATCCAAATGAATACACCCACTGAAAAATAATTATAATATACATATTCCTTAAAACAATAAAAAAATTGGTGGTACAGTGGTTAGCATTGTCACCTCGCAGCAAGAGGGTTCCTGGTTCGAACAGAGGGTGGGTGGGTTCAAAGTTCAGGGTTTTCTCTGGGTACAGTCCATGTCTATGTGTCAGCCCTGTCTGGTGACCTGTCCAGGGTGTACCCCGCCTCACCCAGTGTCAGCTGGGTTAGGTACCAGCCCACCCAACACTTAAACGGTTACGGAAAATGAATGAATGACTGAATTATAAGTCCATCTTTATTTACAACAATGCCCAGGGCAGCGTCTTCACAAACCATCCAAAAATAAATAAATAAATAATAATAACCGTACAAAAACTGTCCTCTTAACATGTGCTGTATATTTATTTTGTGGGAATGGTATTTTGCTAATAACACTAATTAAATGCATTTTTTTGCTAATTTGTATCCCCAAAAAACATTTTTCTGTATGTATAAGATTAAAAAAACGCACTTTCTAAATGTGTTTTAAAATCAGACTAAAGGAAAAGGGGAATAAAATAAAGTCAAAGGTCTCAGCTCTCCACAGATGAAATAGCTGTGTGCATGTTTGACAGACTCAGTATGTTATTGGTCAGAAAATATTGTGTTGGTTTTCCACATTAGCGTACAGTGACCGAGACAACCCAATAAAGAGAGTATTTATTATTTGAGGAAGGATGGGTGGGCCACATGGTGACGTTTTTGGGGAGAAAAAAGGCCCTCCTGTGCGTCCCCCTAAAAACGCCCCTGTGGCTTGCGGAACCAATTAAATCCCCTCTCGCTGCGTACATGCCAACATGAACACCGACATAAACACGCTTCATTAACCCTCGCCGTGACGATCTCCGGTTCGCGTTGAGAGTAAGTATCTAAACGGGATGTAAAAACGTTGTTTCGCTGCCAACATTGACGACGTCGGGGGTGGGGAGGGGGGGACTAGTTTCCCTGCTCGGTCTTCATCCAGCTCGCTGCTAACCCACCTATTTAAACAGGGCTGGAGTGCAAATGGCAGAGCAGGAGGAGCAGCAGATAACAGCGCTGGACACGCCGGTGACTGGTCCGTCGGACACGGGGCGAGCGGTGGCTCTTGCCCGGCTATTGCACCACGAATGTAGTCGTCTGCTCCAGCTATTCGTGAGTTATCAGTTTACACACTCGTCCTGCTTACCTCACACTCGTCAGGCGGTGTGACACACTCCCCTTCCCGTTACTTGTGGCTTGCTTTCACACGAGCATGTTTTTGTACTGAGGCTGTAGTAGCTACCTGTCGCGTTTCACTTATGTGTTTTACTGTATGTACATTAACATTCACCAGTGTGCACTTGTGTATTGTTAAAAAAAGGATGCTGTGGTGCAGTGTAATCATACTAAAAGACCCTCCTCCCCCTTCCTCCACCTCCCCTCCCCTCCATTTTCCCTGGGGTGCTTAATGGATAAAGTGTATTGGATTTTTTCCTGCTGTCATGCCTCTGTGCCTCATCTTCCCTTCAGAACACCTTTTAATCGATCAATATAATCAATACCTCTGTCACTCAGTGTTAAATTTGTAATTGAGTTCAAATAAAATTAAAGGCACAAGTGCAAGGCTATACAAGCACCTTGCATGTGTTTGCTCTGCGCCCAAGTGGACACCTCTTCTCTCGTCCCTTTCAGAAAGAAAGGGAGACCTTCTTGTCGGACACCACCCCTGATGGAGGACGCTTGGTGTCCCCGTCCCCAGACTCGGAGGAGCCTAGCACGGAGCAGCAGGTGCGGTTGCTGCACTCAGCTCTGCGGCAGTGCCTGGGGCTGATCCACTGTGTCATCCTGAAGGAAGAGGAGGAGTGGGGTGAGCTGGAGGGCGACTACGAGACCATGAGGAAGAACGTCCGACTCCGCCTGGAGCACCTGCTCTTCAGCACCAAAAGTCTGGTGGAGACCGAGAACATGACCCTGGAAGTCACCCCAGACCATCAGTGCAATGAGGTACTTTGTCATGATTAGTTTTTATTTCTACATACACGCACAGAAAAACACAATGTACTTAAGTATTTTTATGTGAATTAATTTCAAATAAGGTCTACACTGAAAAGCATTCCAAAGGCACTGCTACAAATCTCAAGTTTATCCTGGTAAATCATCACGTATAACCCACTTAAAGTGTCTTGCAGTCTATTTATGTGCAGCCTGTATTTTCCTATTGAATTCTTATTTTGTTGTGTGTGGAACGTTCCTGGGCACAGCGCGTAGGTAAGGTCGAGACTCATAAATCAGTAGCAACCAGGTGCCAGACTGTAAGCAGCACACATCCAAGAGGAAGCTACAAATATCATGGACACAGCGCCAGAACAAAAAAGACAAGTATAGGGAACGAGAGTAAATCTGGAGTTGGATTTTACTTTCACTTTCAGTGGTGATATTGTTTACCAACAAGAACCAACAATTCCTGCGTAGTATACCTTTAAACATTTTGTGTGTGTATACTCGTTCCCAGTGGGACATCAGAGGCCAAAATGCCCTTAGTATGTCATCATTAAGGTGGCCTGCTTTTCTACATGAAGTTCAGTTTTACATCTACACCAAATCTGTTGGAGACATTCAGCACAAACAGGCTCCACAAAGTAGGGTATTAAGAAGCTGTCAGCCCTTTCTTATGTCTTAATAACACAACAATTAAATGGAAAACCTAAAGCCTCAGCAAGGGTGTGACTAAACCCTGTATTATATGAATAATACCCTGAAGTGAATATGACTAATGCTGGGAACAAAGATTCAATCACTGACATAATGGCTTAGATATCCATGATAATCTTTTGGTTTAGTTTAAAGTTGTATAAATCAATAAATACTTTTATATTAACAATGGATTAAATGTTTATTGTGAAAGCTGCCGCTCCTTGTGATGAAACCACTATCTTAGCATCTTTCAGCTTACTGTTTTGGTTTTCAAACCTTCAACTTTACTATTCTGCTTCTCTTTCATAGCATTATTTGGGCCACAACAGGCAGCTTATTACTGTGTAAAAGCTCTGATTAACCCATTTTACATCACCTGCTCAGCACCCAAACAGCAGGCAGACAAAGTTAGTAACCAGCTGGTTAACACAGTGGAGTATTTAGCAGCTAAACAGACAGATATTTCCCTCAGGAGGTGGTGGAGACCCAAACGGAGCTAAAAGTGAAGCTGAATTTGTCACAAACACAGCTGCAATTAGTAACTTTGACTTAGGAACCAAATAGGAACATTGCCCTTATTCTGAAAAAGATAATATTCCTACTGAGCTGTTTACATGTAAAATGAAAATTCATATATGCCACTAATACTCTTCTTCACATGCAAGTGTGCATACTCCAATTAAGGTGTTCTAACATGTCATTTATCACGTCAAAATAGCCTTCTAAAAGGTGGAACAGCTAAAAATGCTTACCATTTTGCTTCTTCGCATCAAAGTAGGATTTGGTGTTGTCATATTTGCACATATCCAAAACCTTGCACATATTCAAAATGTTTGTAAGTAAGGTGTGTTCCGTCATCTGACCAGAAATGTGGGCTTTTCTTTTGGGCATGCATTTCTACTCCAGCCTTGTAAACTGTTGGCGAGTTGGTTTGTGTAGAACCTATCCACGACAACGCACAGAGCTGACCGTAAATTGACAAGAAGCCGTGTGTCGCAAACTGTGGTTAAAACCCCAGCTGGGATGCATATTCCAAATGCGCTGTATGTATGCCCAAAGACTGTTCCTAAACCCAGACTAATACCGGCATGTTCCACATGTCTTAATCGGAAAACGCTACATTGAGAATAAATTCTAATTTGGGAACTCCAAACGGAATATGCTGTTTACATGACTATTGTCATATTCAGGATGATAGTGGAATAGCCATGAGCATGTAAACCATGTCTTATTTTCTGTTCTGTATCTTGGTATAACAAAAGGCGGTGGACATTAAGTTGCTCTCTTCTGTGTAGGAAACTGATGGCGCTGGGGGAGCTTTCGGGCTCAAAATGTGGACCTATCGAGTGCTGCTGGAGCTAGTCCACTGGTCTGACCATGCTGCGCAGACCCTCCATGTCTTACACACAGAGAGGGAAGGAACACAAGAGATCTGATTTTCTTAGTCTCAATCCAACAACGTCTATGAATGAACTCACTCAACACTAACAGCCAGCTTTCCCTTTCATGTATTCCAAATTGAATATTAAGCAGTGTGGGATATACTCTGTGAACACTAGAGGTTATAAAATGTGCTGCTTAACTAAAATCACAACTAAGCTCCTTTAACAAAGCCCTGTAGACAGCTTTTCCCAGACGTTGGTATTTCCACAGCAAGTGCTAAAATGACCTCTAGTTTGCCTCGGTTGCTATTTCCTTTGACAAAGAAGTGAGTGCAGACCTTTAACTGTATAAAGGTTGGTTTGCTTTGTGAAGTGGCAGAGTTAGACTGTTTGAAAATGTATTTTTTTTGTATACAGTGTGTAATTTATTTTTATTTAAATGGATTTGCCTTTGATGACTAATTATCTGCTGTTCCTAACACTCCAATATCTAAGAAACGCTAGAATGTAACCAAAAACACAACTGATAAACTGTGACTGATGTGCAGCTGAATCTGTAGCCATTAGCTATTTTAATAGATCACTGAGCTTTTAATGTCACACCTTATTAACATATCTAATCTAGATAATTCCATATCAGATCTCGTGTTGTCACGTATAGACTGAATGCTTGTAATGTTTATGGTTCGGCACAATCTGTGATGATCAAGTGTCATGTTTGCTGCTCTGGTCACCAAGTTCTCTCCTGATGTTATACTTGAATATGCTGCTGCACCGTTCACAAGTTTGAACTGTAAATACAGTCGTTCTCAAATCTTTTCTGTCATGCCCCTCTTAGGAAGGAGAGAGGAAGTTTGAGAACCACTGTGGTAGATTTTTAGTTTACAGTAGGAATGTACTGTCTCGCCAAATGTATCAAACACACTGCACTCATGACAAGCCCTTTAACATTTCATCAGTAGCTTTTACAGCAACTGTAGAAATCATCATTTGCTTTTTCACTAGTTAGACCTCCAAACCAACATATCCTTAATGTGACTTTGACTAGTAGCAATTTCAGTTCTCACCAGTCAAAATGTCAATTCTTGATTCTTAGTTAAAATGACCACTGTAGTTATCTGTTACTTAATTACAACTAATTAGCTTTTACCATTGACTTCTATTCAAAGTCATTTACAGATGATTAAAATTGTAAAAGGTTAAAATTCCAAGTTGACATATTCATAATATACTTTTCCGCAATGTAATTTTGACTAGTAGCAAGTCCAATTCTCACTAGTCAAAATGTTAATTCTTGATATCAATGATTAATTTATTAGTGTGAATGATCATTGTAGATATCTGTAACTTAATAACAAGTCAACTTTTACTATTGACTTCTATTCAAAGTCATTTACAGATATCTATAATTAAAATATTAACGTGTTAAAATTCCATGTCGACATATCCATAATGTAAGTACACTAGAAGCAATTCCAATTAAATTATTTACAATTCATTTCTCACAAGTCAAAATGTTAATTCTTGATATCAATGATTAATTTATTAGTGGAAATGATCAGTGTAGTTATCTGTAACTTAATTACAACAAGTCAAATTTTACCATTGACTTCCATTCAAACTCAATTGCAGATATTTATAATTAAAATTTTAACAGGTAAAAATTCCACGTTGACATGCCAATAATCTAATTTTGACTCGTAGCAATTCCAATTAAAGATATCTACAAATCATTTCTCACCTGTCAAAATGTTAATTCTTGATAATTCTTGATTCTTTGTTAAAGAGATCATTGTCGTTATCTGTAACTTAATTACAACTACTCAGTTTCTACCATTGACTTCTATTCAAAGTAATTTACAGATATCTATAATTAAAATTTTAACAGATTAAAATTCCAAGTCGACATATCCATAATGTAATTTACCATAGTATAATTTTGACAGTTAGCGATTCTAATTAAAGATATCTACAGTTCATTTGTCACTAGTCAAAATGTTAATTCTTCATACCAATGATTCATTTATTAGTGGAAATGATCATTGTAGATATCCGTAACTTAATTACAACAAGTCAGCTTTTACCATTGACTTCCATTCAAACTCAATTACATATCTATATATATCTATAATTAAGTTTTGACGTGTTAAAATTCAAAGAAGCCATATCCATAGTGTAATTTTGGCTTGTCAGAATTGAATTTAAGATGTCTAAAATTCCATATATATCTGTAATGTAGGAACAATGTACATTTCAGCTACTAAGAATATAATTGTTAATATCGATAATTAACATTTTGACTAGTGAGAATTGAGTTGCAGATATCATTAATTAGAAGTGCACCCAGTCAAAATAATATTATGGATATGTCAACTTGGCACTGTAACACGTCAAAGTTGAATTGTAGATATCTTCAATTGAGTTTTAATAGAAGTCAATGGAAGAAGTTGACTAGTTGTAATTAAGGTACAAATATCTCTCGTGAACATTCACATGAGAAATGAGTTGTAGATATTTTTAAATTGCAACTAATTAAAGTTGGATTATTTATGTCAGCTCAGAATTGTAACTAGTGTAAAATTACGTTTGTCCTAGTAACAGTTTTATCTGCAATGTGTACAATTCCTTCTTATAACTAGGCAGAATTGAATTTTAGAAATCAAAAAAGTGCGACCACATCAATATGCGAATTTAACAGCTGACCAATGGCTTTGTGCTACTTAAATGATATGATGTCCACATATTTGAAATGGTTTGTTGATATGCCAGACATATCAGAAATACATTTGTTGACATCTGGAATGATAAATTACATTTCCACTAGTGGGAAATTAATTATAAATATCTGCAATTGTTATTTTTACTGGTGAAAACTGAGTTACTGATATCTATGATTAAATAAAATTAAGATATCTGTATATCACTTTTAACTAAATGTAATTTCTACATGTTTAAATATGTTTTTAACATTGTTAAAATTGTTTTACAGATATCTTCGACTAACATATTAACTAGTCAAAATGACATTTTGACATGTTCAAATATCATCTCCACAAGTGAAAACAAAATGGCTCCTCGTCAGTCCTGCTGATGAAACGTTAAAGGGCTTGCCATGCTGCACCACAACAACTTCATGGTACCGTTCAATGCCTGATGCAGCATAGACCCACTGAGTGAATGAACTGTGACTTCCAGACTTGTTGGTATGGTGGATTTCTTACTGCCGTGTTTTTCCTTTATCTCCGTGATGAATAACTGGATGTGCATTAAAGATTATAACAGTCGTAACCCTTGTGTTTTGTTCACATTAGCTTTTTTACACTCCATTGCTGCCTGTGTGTAATGGTTACATCAAAGATAATGATAACAGATGTGAAATCAATCATTTTTTTTCTTTGTAATTATTTGGTGTCACTTTAATTAAGATATTCCTAATTTCCTAGCTGTGAAATTACATATACTGTATATTGCAGGGACAATTAAGACAGGATTTTTATGGTCTCCTTTTGTCTTCCAAAATGTCCTCCTTGGACAAAGAGATCTGTGTTATACTATATTCTGCAGAGTGATTCTGCTTATCTTTGGGGTCAGGTTGGATTCAGTTAAAACTTATCGTATTAGCACATATTTTTGGGATTTGGGGGAGTTGTCCTGCACCCAAAACTAAGTCAACACTAATCATACACAGAACATATGAATTTACATTGTATTTAGCCATGTTTTACACAGTGGTGAAAAGTAACTAAGTGCATTTACTCAAGTACTTTAGTTGAGTATTTCCATTTGATGCTTCTTTATATTTGTTTTTGACTCCAACACATTAATGTGACACCTAGAATGACTAGTTAATTTTCAGATTAAATTTAGCATAAAAAACACAACAAATATAGAATATAACACGTGGGCCTGTGGGCGGACTATGAGACAAAGGGTCCCTGGGCACAGATATGTAAAAGGCCCCACCACTTCTCCCACACAGGAGCAAGACACACAGACTATGTTGTGATTTTGCATCTTTTTTTTGTGCGTGTTTGTAATCGTTATGCATCTGTTTGGGGTTTTGTGTCTCTCTGAGGTCATTTTTTTTGTGTTTTGGTCATTTTGTGTCTGTGGTTGTTTTGCCTCTTTTTGTAGTTTTGTGTTTCTTTGCAACTCCTTTGCAACTCTTTGTGGTCTTTTTGTGTCTCTTTGTAGTCATTATTAAACTCTTTCTGGTCAGTACATATTAATTTGAATGGCATTTTGCAGGTGAAGGCCACGGGTGCCCCCAGACTCTTTGGGCCCATGAGCCTGTGCCTGGTCAGTCTGTGCAGTAATCCATCCATGCCTGAAGCTCTAAAGCTTGGGATACAGTGGACTGAAACTATTAACCTTATAGAAAACTAACTCCACCACGACCAGCTACAACAGTAACATTCAACTCATGCATTGCTGCATTACTATTAACAATCTAATAATGTTTTTCATAATACCCCATTCCTACAGCTTAAGGCAAGTGGGATTTAAGATTTTTTTAAAGACTTATTGCCACTCAGAATGAAATCTAAGACCAATTTTACAATACGCAAAAGTGAAGAAAAGACAAAACACTAGGTACTTGGGGCAGGGGAAAAAATTGCCAAAATATTTATTGTAACATTAAACCTTTTGGTGACGTTAACGTGAGAAGCATTTAGTTAAATATATATATATATATTATTAAAGGATACCACTCAGTATAACTCATTTTCAGGTTGTACAATGCAACATCAGAAAAAATGTGATTAATAAAATCCTACTTTTTCTAGTGATGTGTTTACATTTGTTAAGGTTATCATTACATCATCTGCATAAAGCGCTAATTTATATAATTTTTTCGTCTTCCCCCATTCTTATTTCTTATATATTTTTGTTTTGTCTAATCCTTTCACCTAAGGGTTCCATACACAGTGCATGCTTTGTGGTGAAAAGGGATCACTTTGTCATTGACTACATTATTTTTAATGCTGTTATAAATTTATTATGGAATCCAAAAGCCTTGCATGTATCAAATATGCTGTGACAAACTGCTGTGACAGTCAGTTGAAGGCTTTTTCAGCGTCTAGGGTCAACATTAGCATCTGCATTATTAAGGCTTTTTAAAGATTTATTTAAGACATTTTTAATCCCAATTGAGGCAGTATTTTTTTTAGATTAATGCCTTTTAAGACTTTAAGGGTGAGCAGGAACCCTGAACATAATGTATAGTTGCAGAGGACATTTTTCTGCAGAATATGTGCTTTTACTTGTGATACTTGTAGAACATTTTGTTGATAAGACTTTTGTACTGTTATGTAAGTAGAATTTAAATTACAGGAGTTTTATTTGTGGTGACATTTGTGGTGAAATATGTCCTCGGGTTAACATCATGTTTACAGGAAGTTCTGATAAAAATAATAAATATTATTAAGTATCAAGATAGTAAAACAATGTTAGTTGCCTGTGCTGTTGAGCTGTGAAACAGGGCCCAGTGTGTCTGCAGGACCCTAAACACAACACCAGGATTAACCAGTGTGTGTCTGTAGGCTTCACTTCCATCTGAAACAGGCCTACTTCTTTTCACAGCATTGATTTCACTGCACTTCCACGTGAATAAAAGATAACACGCCCCGCTGCACAGCTCCACAGCTGTATTTTCAATCACTGCATCCACCAAATGTGAGTGTTGAGGTTAGAGGTTTCCCTCAGAGGTGGGTGCACCCCATTTTACCATTAGAACCCCAAAGGATGTTGTGCACATGCGCGTTGTGCAATCTACCGGAGCGCGAGAGGTAGGGAAGGGAGTCCTAATGGCGGAGAATGTACGGTCGCCTTTTGACTACCGGGAGCCACCGACCCTCGACAGCGACGGGGATGGGAGCAAACCGCCGCCGCCACGGGGGTGAGTGAGCACGGCCGGCCTCCGGTTTGCCCTCGCGCGGGGTCGTTTTCACCGGGGATTTGTGAGCAAAATGCAAGAGCCTGAGACGCACGCGCTGTGAGCGTGCACGTTTGTTTAGTTAACGTTAGAAGCCTTTATTCGCGTGCATGATTTGAGCGTTATAATGGAGAAAACGGAGCAGGGGAAGTGGTTTTTCTGTGATTTTTGGTTGCGTCTGTCGTGTCCCGTGGGGCTGCGTCTCCCCCTGGCCGCCTCGGCTCACATTTAACCGCCAGCCTTTTATTTCTTGATGTTTTGACGGGACATGAGTCTGAGCGTTAGCTGCTAGAAGCTAACAGGCTAGCTGTGGTTTAGCATTCACGTTAGCATGCACCCAGCAGGAATCATGAGCTGTGTATGTCGCTGGCCAGTCATCGGCTCTCTTGTCGATGTCTTGCCCTGTCATGTCAGGCTTTTTAGACTGCACATCCCGGAACATAATATCCAGCAAACCTCGTCACGGCGGTGTTATAATGGTCTACACACTGCTTGAATGCTCAGCTGGTGCAGATCATGACTCGTGGCTTGTTTGGCTTTGAGTAAACAAAGTTGCTGACCATGACTAAAATGCACCCGAAAACAGTTGCCTGTCACCCGGCTCGCTGAATTAGGGACGCTTTGTTGTGCTAATCAGTCCTCTGTTAGTGCTTTTATTCATTTATGACGTGATTGCTTAAAGGGGTGGGGCCATGTCCAATATTTTGATTAAAAATCATACTGATGATCAAGATAGCTGAAATCAGTTTCCACTCCAGCTGCCTGGCGACACAAGATATGAGTTCCTCAATCATGGTCATTGATCACCACATCAGATCAGGGACTGATTTACACCTGGATTGTCAGGTAAACCTGCTGGAAGCTAGCATTCATGTGGTACCTAATCACCTAATCACCATCCTAAGATAAAGGATGGTGGTCAGGCTGTAGTTATTATAGTGTCTGTAAAATGCACTTAATGAACTGACACCTGTGTGCAGTCAAAAACATGTAGTGCAGAAATAATCGCTGGATAAGACAGTAGACAGATATTGTCAGTAATTTTAAGTGTTAAGTCCTAAGATTGATTTTAGTTGCCAGGTACTATATTTGGGAAGCAGCTCCTTGGCTTCTCTGATGTGTACATTTTCAGAATAATGCTGGTTGCCTGTAAAAATACAATAATGAAAAAATGGTTACATCACACCACTTTAATTAACTGGTTTAAGGTGATGCATGAAATTTATATTATGGAAAAATCAACCTTTGAACTGAGACTAAAGACAGCTTTATTTGAAAAACATTGGAAAGGGTGGGCTGAATTTATTAAGCCATATAGAACAGACTTCAAATAAAAGTTGTATAGACAGTGCTGGCTGATGTACCGAATGAATCAGTGTACTGTTGTTAATATCCTGAATGATGTTAACTCTATGTGTCCTGTCCTGCTGTGAGCTCCTGGAGGTGATGCCTTCAATGGGCAACTCAGTGTAAAACACCCAAACTAGATACTCCAAGAGGTGCAGTGATACACTGTGATACTGCCAGAATCCTAAGATTCGTCATAGATTAATGGTCTGTTAATGGTAGAATTAATCAGCAGACTATCTCACAGTAATTAATTAACACTAAGGCCAAATTATGCGCCTTGATGTAGGTGATATGTCTCCTTCACCTTTTATATATGTTTCAGGGTCTGCTTTTCTTCTACCATACTCTGAATATCCAAGCCTCTTTATATACAATATGTAGGATGTCTACAGATGAAATTTTCTAAATGTCTTTGTTTTGGTTGCTTGTCAAATCAAAGTGGATCTTAAGCAGAAAAAAACAACAGGCACCCCTGCTGCCATCATCACTAGTTAGGTAGTTCGTAGCCTTATTGTTGTTGTGGATGAGTCACCTACCTGAGAGAAATGTTTCATGAACAGATTAAAATGCTGCTTTGCCACAGGTATCACATGCTCGGCTCATTTCGGCTGCCCTCCGCTGGAATATTTACAGGAGGAAAGTCTCGAGCGCCGCTTTGTCTGAACGTATCATTATGCTAAATGAAGCTCTGGTTTTGTTTTTACAGGCGAGTGTGTGGGAGAAAAAGGAAGGGGACACCTGTGAAGGTGTGTGACCGAGCGTATGTAACAGAAGATGAGGAGGAGGAGAGCATGTCAGAACACAGCTACAGCCCTGGTATATATATATAGAAACACTCACACACATTTTGCCACCTGCTGTCTGTGTTGTTATCCACTCTTGTGCTTATAGAAAACAAGTGTATTGTAGTAAGGAGAGCCACCTTCCATCTATCAAACATAAGGCCTGTGGTTTGTGATGAAGCACTTAAGATGTGCTACATTCTAATAGTCCACTCTGTCCCAGGTGACGGGCAGTACCCAGAGGGTGCAGAGGACCGCCTCCCTCCACCTGGCAGTCCCTACTACCTGCCTGATCCCACCCAGCTCTGGTAAGGAGGACCTTCGCCATAGCAACTGTGCTCGGATGCTCTCTTTACATTTAGGATCCATATTGCTAACGTTTATTAATGTTTTCCAGTGTGCCAGAGTTGGGGGAGGAGGGAGCGAGCGGTGTTCGGGGACCCGTCCTTTTCCATCCGCCACCCAACTGCCGGATTCGAGAAGTGCACTGTGGGACCCAGGTGCGCTTGGTTGTCATAGCAATCCGAGACATCGCCAAAGGGGAGGAGATCACAGTGGACTACAGCCTGACGGACTGGGGCGAGAATGCAATGGTGAGCTCCTCACTGGTGATGTTGTGTATTTTTCTGATTGTCAGCAATTCCCATGATAAGAGTGTGCATGTATAATATGATGTTAATTCCACTACAGAAAAGACCTAATGATAACTAAATTTAGGTAGGGAAAAAATTGGATATATCGATATTGGTATCGGTTATTGGTCAGAGGAATTGTTACATAAGGGTATATCAGATATTGGCAAAAAATCTAATATCGTGCATCTCTAGTAATTTTAAGTAGGTCAGTATAAACTGAACAGTTTGCCCCCAAGTATTCAGTAAATACGAAACAAAAAATGATGTCACTGTCCTTAAGTTAAGTTTAAGTAACAGTAACTCAGTGAGGTTAAGATTTTGTGACTCTCTATATAGTATATAAATTAAGTCAACAGGTGATTTCAACCATTATTAAAAGTAACCACATAATTTTACTTCTTTCCTTCCCTCTCTTTTGAAAAAATCCAAAAAGATTGAGGTTTTTTTTCTCCACCTGGACCTGCCATTACTCCTCGACTCTTTCTGCTGTATGTGTCACTCAGTGTGACCATCAGACTCCCTGCACACATGTGTGCAGAGACCTGGGTTTATTTTTAAAAGGCTTTTTGTTGAGAAGACTATCGCACATTCACACTTGTTGTTAAGCTTCAAGTGCATTAGGTATATGACAAAATGAAGTGGCGACATCAATTCTTGCATGTGCACGGCGAGAAAGTAGAAGGAAAAATAGAGACGCCATGCTGCTGCCAGATTGAGTTTACTCTGAGTAGCAAGTCACTAAAAGGGTCTGAAAAGTCTGAGGCTGTTCATGAAATATTCGGGACGCCCATGCCTGGCAGCGCTGCGGTTTTCACGCTTCTGAAATCACTCCTCTTTTTGGAATTTAACTTCTCTACCGTGGCAGTGGTAGCAATTTACTGTCAGCCCTGCTTGTTGTTGCTGTGCATAACGTTATGGCGTCATTATGTCCGCAAGTCAGAATATTGCCAACTTCATGATATGAATGTTTTTTATCATGTTAAAAATTATACTGGTATTATTGTAGACAATATGTTATGGCTCACTCCTAATTTGTTGTCAGTAACAGAACAAACTTAATCACCTCTTCAACTTTAAATGTGATAATATAAAATGTAGATCCTGTTGATGTAGCTACATGTTGAACTAACGTGGTGTGTTTTAATTTGAAATCCATTTGACCAGGAGGAAGAGGCCGGCCCCCACCCACTGTCCCTCTCTGTTTCTGATTACCTTACCCCCTCCTGGTCATTGTCACCTTCATCCTCCCCACTCACCCACTCTGAGCCCAGTGACTCAGACCGTGAGGAGGACGAAGAGGAGGAAGACGATGATGATGATGACGACGATGAAGAAGAGGAAATTGAGGAGATAAGGGGCCGAATGCTTCGCCGCCGCAAGAAGCGCAAGCTGCCCGCGACAGTCAATTCCAAGAAGAAGAGCACACCCACCTCCTCCAGAGGCCCTGGGCGCCCCTGCTCATCCTTTTCCCGCCCGGCCCCTGTAGCACCCCCTGCCAGATCCCAGTCCCAGCCCCCAGTCAGCGGCCTGACAACCCCGACCACCAACATCAACAACAATATTAACATAAACATTGGCAGCTCTAGCGGCACCACAGTGAGCCGGCGGCAGCACTGCCCGTACTGTGGCCGCCACTATCGCTCTCTGGCACGCCACCTGGAGAAGCACCATGCCAATCAGCCAGAGGTCAGGACAGCCATGGAGCTGGCACACATGCACAGCTCTTCAAATGGCAGTGCCTCGCACCCTCACCCCTCATCGTCCTCCGCCTCGGCAGCTCACAGTCATTCCTTCGCTGTCCCTCAGTCCTCAGCCTCCAACCCCTCTCCACCCTCTCTCTTCTCCAGGGAGAGGGAATCTCCAGCCACACGCTCGAGCACAGGCGCCGTCTCTTTCTCCCTCTCGCTTTCGCCACCGCCTTCTGCTCAGCCTGCAACCACCAAGAAGGGGCCTAGCTTACCACTGCCTAGCACAAAACGCCCCGCGCCCCCGATGGTGGCACGAGTCAAGAGTCCATCACCGCCTCCCCCGTCTACTCCCAGAAGGGGTCGACGGATGAAGAGAGAAAAGCATGAAGAGCAGCAAAAGGTGGAGGTGGAGAGCTCGAGAAGCCAAGAGGAGCTGGTTCCACCTCCTACTCCAGAGCCAGACATCGATCCAGATGAAGATCTGGAGCTGAGTGGAGACGGAGAGGAAGATGCACCAGAGGAGAAGAATGGAGAGATTGTAAGGTGTGTGGTAGGATTATTGTATTTTTTATTGCACTGTTGTGAAAACACTTTCTGTAGTCTTATTACCAAATAGTATTTATTGTTTGGGGTTGTGCTTTGTGGTCTCAGCTGCTATTTTAAAATCATGTCTCCCCCTCTCTCTGTCACTTCCAGCACACAGAGACATCACATGTCTCCGCTGCTCTCCTCCCTCTCCTGTTTGGTCCTCTACCTCCGTCGCCAGCAGCACTCCTCCTTCCTCTCTCTAACCCGTTCTCCTCACTCCGCCGAGGCCTGGCGCCTGCTCTGCCATTCCAGCCTCTCCCTTCTCATCCTCTACAACCGCCACCGGGAATGCGAGGTGGCCAAGCTCACTGTCCAGGACTACCGCAACCGTGTCACCCCCGTGGCCAGCTCCAGCAACAGCTCCCCCTCTGGCATGGAAGCCCTGCTGTCCCCCTTTGAGCGCCAGGTCCTCTGTAACCTTCCCCGGGCTGGTGTTTTGGGCAAGCGTGGTCGCATCCAGCCGCTAATTCTCCTGCCACACTGTGAGTCCTGCCTGGACCTGCTCCTTCAAACCAGCCCTAATGTGGGCGTGGACCCAGAAAGCCCCTATGTCTTCTCCCGACCCTACCACTCTCCTGCTACACCGCTAAGGGGCACGGACCTTCTGAGAAACCTGGCACGATCTAGCGGGGCCAAGAACCCTGGTGCACTGACAGCAACGCGTGTGCGGCGGCAGGTAGCAATACTTACTCAACTGCTACTATTAGAGGAGGGTGAGGGCCAGGGGGGAGCCACCAAACGGCTGGAGGACTTCCTGGAACGAGAGTACCACGTGACCCAGAACTGCTCCGCTATCATACGGGATCCAGCACTGATGGGTCGTGTGGGTCGTGTTGTTCTTTATGGAGAGAAGGAGGGCGTGCTTTTCAGAGGGATGAGCCTGCAGCACATCTGCCTCGAGTTGGATGGTAAGGAGTTACATCAGCCTTTTTCTGTCTTCAGGGGAAAATTTTGAAGCCACTTGGGCCTGCCAGGTATTTTAGGCATGCAGTGTTCATTGCAGGTTCCTTTTTTAAGGTTGAACACCCAGCGTCTGTTTTGAATAATGCAAAGTATTAATGGGAGCTATTGATGGATGATGGATTGGACTATGGGAAGAACGTCAGCTTCTGCAGCTGAGATCTCACAACTAGGGATGCACAGATTGTGAAATTGTGGGCTGACACCAGTACAGATGTTTATCATAATTACCTCTCAAATATCAGTTTTGTGTTGCTGTAAAAGAACAGCAAAATTTCAACAAATTTCTGTAATTGACCTTGGCCCAATACTCAGTTTTACTAGAGCTTGAACACATCATCATGTAACTCAGTGCAACCTTCGTTAGGTGTTAGTTTCAGTCACTAGCTGCTAACAGCTAACATCAGATAGCTCTCCTCCTGACAGTGTTAACACAGATTTATTCTTTACAATGTAGCATTGTCAGGAAAACAAAAGATTGTGTCTCCTGACGAGCTGATGGTGAGTTTACTGTATCTGTTCATCCCAAACACATTTTCTGTTGTCCCGAGGACCGCATTAGAGTCGAGCCCTGCTTTTTAGACTGCACAGAATTGATGTGACACAACAGAAAAACTTCAGCCACCACCGTCAGTGAATGTCATCTTATTTGCCGATAGGCCGATGGCTGTCAACAAGGCCAATATCTTATGCTTATGTTCGGCCGACAAATCGCTGCATCCCTACTCAAAACCTCTTTGAAATAAACAAGAACTACGTGCTTTGCTGGATACTGCCATGCTTGAGAAAATGTTTTTTTGTGCGGTATGTGAGTGAGTGTGCACTTGCGATTTTGATGAACTCACCCTTTATGTATTTTATGCTGTATTATGTTGTTGACTATTTCTTGGCCTGCAGCAGTAATTTCCTCAAGTCTGGTTGTCATCATGAGGTTGCTAGGTAACCAGCACAGACTCCAGGAAGTCACTGTGCCCAGGCCAAGAAATAGTCTGGCACATAACCCACTATAAACCAAAAATGTGTCATTTTTACTTTTCTGTTTTTGCGGGGATTAAATAAACAAGATATGATGTGTTAATTAGTAATTGGTGAGAAAAAAAAAATTCACGCCATTACATTCTGTATCCTGCACCTCAGTCAAGTTGCACTGTAATTATGGCTGGAATATAACCGATGTAAGACACTATTTAAAGACTGCACCATTACATTCAGAAAAAAAAATGTTTTTGAGTTGAAGAAACCTTAATTCCACAAATTTGCCAGATTTTATTAATACTTCACCATCTAAATGACCATTTGTATATCAGTTACTCAGCCCATGCTACAGTGAAGAAAACTTGTTTTCTCACATGCCTCTGATGAACGGAGAATCCAAAAACAGAGAAAATGCAAGTCTCATTTATGTGGTCGTATGCTCAGTATTTCTCGTTCCTTTTCCAACGAGGAACTGAACTAAGGCCCGATCCCAATACCCCCCCTTGTCCACTACCCCTTAGCCCTTGGCCATACCCCTAGCCATTGCCCACTACGCCTTGGCCCTCGAAATGAAGCAACAAAGAGTAGGGGTTGAAATCTTTCCCTAGGAAGTGGGACACCATTCACTACGTCACCGCTTCGGTTACGTTCACGCATACGTAACTATTTTAAACAGGAAGCCGTGAGCCATCTACATTTCCAACCGGCATCTACAGCGGAGTCTCCGGTTGAGTTCATCCTACCGATGGTGTTTGCTGTATTCATCATGCTTCGTTTGATGAACGACAGACGACAGGGGACTTCTGCTACCTAGCTAGCTAACCAGCTAACATTACAAGGCAGCATAGTTACACTAGCTGGCGTGTTATCGTAATGTGAAAAATCCGACAATTTTGCAGAACATGTCAGATGACAGACGCCAGAAAGTGCGAGCTAGCTAGCTTGCTAGCTAACAAGCAACCTGACGACGGTAACGTTAGCTGTGTATGAACTTTTTTCCCCGTCTCTTGCCCAGTGGTAGCCATGGCGACGTCTGCCCCTTGCTGGCAAGTCAGCATCTGAAATCCCTCGCTCCGAAGGGCTAGTTTCATCCCCACTACCCCTACATGCAAAAAGGAATTGTGACACCCCTACCCCTTGCGGGAACGCGCAGATGTAGGGGTAGGGCCAAAGGGGGATAATTGGGACAGGCCCTAACAGTGAAACTTACCTCTTCAAAGCCAGACTCCACTGACAAAAACAGTAATTTTACCTTGCTGAACACGGGACCTGCTGGTCTACCACTGCCTCAATCAGTTTGTTTGTTTGATTTTGGTTAACTACCCTCCATTTCATCTCTGTCCTACAGTCATGTCTGGCAACTCAGCAGACTCCTTCTCAGAAGATTCCGAGGCAGAGGAAGAAAAGGAGGAAGTTAAGGAGAAAGCTGAGGTGATGGTGAAGAAGAAAGGACCAGGGCGACCACCACGGAAGAAGAGAGCGCCCATTCCCACTCCAGTCAGCCCATCAATAGCCAATGTTCATAAGAGAAGATGCATTCCACCCAAATCAGGTAACCACCTGCCACTCACTTCCTTATAAATTTGATGCTACGCTTTTTATTTTCATTCATTGACACAGTGTTACACCTCCTCCTTTATCTCAAAGGGAAGCGTGGCGTGTTGAAGCGCCCCTGGTCAGAGGCCGAGCGTGTAGCAGTGGAGACTCACCTGAAGAGAAACCTCATGGAGCTGCGAGTCCCCGCGAAGGCAGACTGTGAGCGCTGCCTCGAACTCTGCCCTCTGCTGGTGAGCAACCAGCGAGACTGGAGGGCTATCAAGTTTTACGTCCACAACCGCATCCAGCTGCTGAAGAAACAGGGGAGGAGGGAAAGTGCCGCCGCAGTCTGCTAGGGCAAAGCAGAGGCACGGCAGAGGACTCATACCATAATGTATAAACCACCAGCAATCATAATGAAGAGAAAAGGTGGAGTGCAGCTTCTCTTTTTCTTTTCTTGTTGGGGTGCAGTACCTGAGTTTAGGTGCATGCCCCGTCTCATCGCCATGGTCATACGTGAGTAGTGTCATAAAACTGACTAAGCTAAGAAAACAGATGGTTTGCTCCAGTTAAGGATCATTCATACTCAGTGTTGGGGATGTCCAGTGTCTGTTCGAGATGTACTTTTAAGCGTTGGGACAAGATGTACTTTAAAGTGTGAATATGAGTTCAAACAAAGTGAATGCTTTTTTAGACTTATTTTTTATGTCATCCTTACTTTGTTAAAGGTATACTATGCAGGATTGTCGGTTACTGTTTGTAAACACGCCGGCCAGCTAAGGTAAATGTAAAAGCCAACCCCAGATTCACTCTCATTTGGTGTTTTGCCTCACTATATTTGCATTTTTTCGGTGCTGTGTCTCTGAGATGGTTGCTGCGCACAGTTTGGCACCTGGTTGCTACCTTTTCACAAAGCCCTGACCTTACCTGCCTGCTGTGGGGTACACGCCAATAAACATCCTTAGCACAGAAAATATGAAAACACAGGCAGAGGGCAGAGTCTTGCCAGAAAAATACAGCGCAACACACTGTTAGTGGATCATAAATGATGATTAAGAGGGACTGCTTCTGTACAAGAAAATCCTGCATAGTATACTTTAAAAAGTTGATATTGGAGACAGCAGGAGATACAGGAGGGAGAAGGTGACATGAAACAAATGTCCCTGGAGTGACACAGATCCATGAGGCTGCGGTGTGTGTTTTAGACCACTGGGAGACTCCACAGCAAATGGTCCTTGGTCTAACGTTTGCTTTCACTAAAGGCTGACGACCAAACCTGAATGTGTAAAGCTTTGGAAGAAGAAACCAATGGTTCTGATTTTTAAAAATCCCCACAGATAGAATATGTATGTATGTATGAACTTGTATAGTTTGTGTTTGATATTGACTGACATTGTGCCCCCCAACCCCGTGGCGCCCAGCTGACGAGCCTTTTAAAAAGTATTCTTTGAAGTCTAGGACCATGACGCACCTGTTAAGTGGTTCTTGCATACCTCTCTTACCATGGTCATAGTCAGACTATTCTGTATCAAGGCACGCCTACTTGAATTTATTGCGTATCAGAATTTAAAAGAAAAAAAAAAATTCAGAATCAACTTATGGTCTTATTCACAATGTAAATACTTCCTAATCTATGAAAAGTATACAGTAGTGACGGCAAAGTTAGTAATGTGTTACGGTGTATATACTGTAAATACTACCTGTACTTATTAAAGTGTATGACATTTTGCTGTGTTTTCTTAAACTGGATTGTAAAGTGAGTTTTACATTGTCAATACAGAGTGAAACAAAACAGAAGTGACAAAATAAATACAGGATCCAGTATTTATTGAGTTCAATCAAAAAGCTGATTGTCACAAACACATTTTGAAATAACTGGACATTTAAATGTCAAGTCGTTACAGAGAGACATAAAAAGGATGACACAGTATGACACTTGACCATAGCCATCAACTCATATCTTAAAGCTGCCTCAGTCCACATGTGTGTATTGCATGCATTTGTTAAATAAGTATGTGTTAACTGTGATCAGTTGTATTATGAGAGCTGGGTTATTGTTTCCCTTTGTGAGTCAGTTTGTAACCACCTGGCCATCCCGACTCTAGTGCTGCCTTCACAGATCTGTCCACCTCTCTCTTTGCCACCTGACCAACCCAGGACAAAGAGGAGCAGGAAAACCACTACACTCCTTCCCAGAGTTTCATCCAAATCCAGGTCCCCAGGTCAAATTGATCCCTCCCTCCTGGTTCAGCCGATTCACCTGATGTGCCACTCCACTCTCCACGGGTAACTTGAATCAGTTGACCCATCACACACACACACACCTCTTCTCATTTCTCAGTTTGTACGTCTTCGATGCTTTTCCTTGCATCATAGGGCTCAGTTATGCTCAACATTAAATATGTATACAGGCACAGACAAAGCCTTTTGTCCGTACTCTGCATTTGTGCATGTTGTCTGAAAGCTTTCAGATTGGGACATAACAGAGAAATACCACCACTGATTGTGGGGTCATGTAGTTCAAGCGAGATGCGACCATAGGAGATGACTGGCCTCACAGACCACCGCCATTTACAACGCTGCCTCCGTTAAATGTTACATAATTCCAACCTCCTCCACCATCACCTCACGTTGTTCGAAACTTTTGACTCTGCCCTCTAGTGCCATCTATTGGCTGTATTTATGCCAACATAAAGGACACATTGATGTATGAGGGCAGCAATGTTTACAACATTTGAAACAGACGTATCTGTTGTTGTATTTAAAGAGGGTATAAATGAGTCCGTAGTCCCTCCCACCTGAGATGCAAGCGAAGGAGGCAAGAAAGTGACACAAGTTGAGAGGAGTCAAGGCAACAGGCATTTAACAAAATTAAAAGCGACGTGAATTAAATATGATGTGTGATACAGCTGTATCATCAGCGATGTGTCACGCCCAAGCCCCCACGAACAGCGCTAGGCTTGAGGCCAATTTGACATACGTTGTTTTCAAGCGTCATATCCCCTGCTAAATGACTTTTTTCACTATCAAGATTTGATTCATTTAGGCCGATAATATTTCGAAAGTCAAGAAAAGCCGCACAATTAAATAATTTTATCTGCATTCAAGTTAATGGAGGGCCAAAACAGAAGATAGCCATTCGGCTGACCAAAGTCTCAAGTGTATTTGTTCTCTGGACCCATGGCTGCGGAAATATGAGTAATTTTACAACCAGGAAGTCAAACTTTTTGGCTGCATGTACAGCTTTCATAGGGATGAACAAGGCCCGGCTTCATATGTTGCATCCAGGTCTCTTTATACATCCATGGTCAAGCCTCTTTTATATGTCACTTTCCAGAAATACTAATGCAAAGGATGCACCCGAGCGTCCTCGCTCATAGTTCCTCCGTAGAAGTCAAGACACCCTTGAAAGTGGTGTGCTAAGTTCAATCTCCCAGTCACAGACAGGAGGATGGAGAAAATCAAAAACGAGGACGCACAAAATAGAGAAATGAGAACAGCCCGCTGTGTAGTGCTTTAGTCAGACCAAAAGACCAGCACCAGACAACATGAGTGACCGAAACAGTGGCAGATGAAGCACCAAGATAACTCACCAGAAAATGACTTCAGTAGAAGTTAAGTCACTTATTAGGGTAGTACCTCAGTAAATGTCTCTGATATTTATTTTACTGATGTATCAAAAGTAATTTTATGATATTAAATGTGCTTAAGTATTTAAAGTAAAAGTACAAGGGCAACGCTGTTAATTACAAAGCAAGCGATCAGACGGTTATTTCTCCTTAACATGTACACCACCTTAAAAATGAAATGGTTAATTACACTTGACAAAAAAAGAGGTCTGTTTCAGGGGAAATGTATTATACTCAAATACATTTCGTGAAGGGCATGTAGTGAAGTAAAAGCTGACAGGAAAAAAAAAATTCAAGTCAAGTACAGATTCTCTCAGAAAATATTAAAGTAATGTAATGAAGTATTGTCACTTCATTACATTACATTACTGGACCTAGACAGCTTATAATCATAATACTGGAATATGCACAGTATACAATGCACCAATCCACTGAGAACTTTGCACTTTATTTTGCCAGGAAATAGATTTTATAGGTTTTTGTCATTTCATCGTCTGTCTTAGATTATACTGTGCTACATCCTGAATAAGCTCAAGTCCACCTACAATACCTTAAGCAAGACCAATAAGATTTAAGATCTGTTTTAGAGTCTGGCTTGTAGTCTCACACCCGTTAGAGCCTAAATGAGTACCTCTTATATATTTCTGTGTAGTGCGCATGTATGGAATGGTTACAAGACCAAAATTACCAAAAAAGCAAAAATATATAAAGATGTGAAAAAACAAAAAAAAATCTTGCGTCAGTGCAGTATATATGTAAATTAAAGTGTTCCAAAAATCCACACAATATTAACTATGTAAAAGGCAGCACAGGCAAAAATAACATCACAAGGTATTACACATTATAATTAGCGTATGAAAGAAATTAGAAGTAAATACTTATAGTGTATGAATGGATAGTAGTATATGAATTTAATAACATGCGGACATAAAGTTTGCCAAGGACAGTAGAACTAGATTATCCATTAAAAACACTGGCCATATAGATATGCTTAACCACAAGACTATCACTAACTAAAATACACTTCATGCAGTAGTTCTGGGAAATACACCTATGTTTTTGTTTTTTTTGTTAGTGAGGTAAGTGAGAGGATCGACACTACTCATGTTTACTTATCACACATATGTGAGAGTGGTGTCAATCTGCTCATGACTCTCAGCAGGAAAGCAAATATGTGTATTTACCAAAACGTCAAACTATTCATTTAATGGTATATTTACGTTACACCACAGACTCAAAATTGTCCATTTGGCTAAATTCTTACAAATTACAACTTCAACAAAAAAAAAAAAACAACAACATTGATTTACTGTACGATCTTGCTATTTTTTGTGTCAAGTAGAATTGATTTCAGGTTTGAGCTCATATGACTATATGAGCTATATTTTCAAAGTTCATATGTGTTATTTCTTTGGTCTAAGAGTGCTAAAACTCAAATTTCTGATGTCATAGAGTATGAAATCAGGAGCTGCTACATAGAAAACAAATTGGGAAAGATGTTCTAGATAATTGGTTTCCAAGTTTTGCACAGAGTGCCGTTTCCCGTTGTAGAGTAAATGACAAAAGCCAAAACATCCGCAAAACATCCTTTATTTTATAGTTACAGCCCACTAATAAAACTCTCCACGGTATGAACAGTGGTTACGTAAGCTTATAACCAGCCACAGCTCAGCCCTGAGCAGAGTGACCGTCCTCTATTGACCAGTCAACGGACTGCAGTGTTCACAGCTCCACCTTTTAGTGCCAGATCTGTGTGCTAGGTACCCCAACAGAGGGGGGACCAAAATGGGGACAGTATGGAACGGTTCCATTGGTACCATCCACAACTTTTCACAGTGGAAACTGAAAAAAAGCTCACTGAACTGAACCATACTGCTCGGTGGAAACAGGGCTTAATAGACAGCTACTTAACGGAGACAGCAAACTAGCTTCACGACATGGCCTAAGGCAAGTATGGTGCGAAATGTATTTAACTCTGGGATCTTGAACTAATGAGTATTTGGGAACCACTGTTCGAGATGACACTGAGAGCAACCAGGGGAATGTTCATGAGAGTATATGGGTACACTTTCTTTTTCAGAACTGTGAACACTGCAATAGAATAATGCTCATTTTGATATAAAAAAAAGAAAACAAATTCTGTGGGTCCACAAAATCAGGTTCCCATTCTTTGTCTATTGATCAGCTCCAGACTTTATACTTGATGACATCACAAGTTTGTGACTTGTCTGGTCTCTGGCTTTGAGAGAGAGGAACTCATTTTCACAAATATTGATTACATTTTTAAAGGCCAAAAAATAGCATATTGGAATTCTTAATTTAGGTGTTGTTTCCCTTTAATATGACTTATTTACAGATGTTGGGAGGTCACCCACGTCACTCACTCAACAACTTTCCTTAAACCCTAAATAAAACCATAAAGTAAAACCAAACTTAAACTTGGCTCAGTTAATATATCCTCTCTTTCCCTTCCACACAAACTACAAGTACTGTGCTTAAATATAAAACTGATCCCTTGTGTTTTCATTTCATTGATGATATTGAGATTAATTCTCCTGTGCTGTTGAACCTACAGAGTTCCCTTTGTCACTCGACTGACCCTGTTCTGTCCTCTGCAATATCTCCATAGGTGCTACGTCACCTGTACCAGGATTGAAAACCGGGAAAACTTCATTTTTGAAGGTAGCTTTTAAACTGCCGATGAGACTCTTATCCTCCACGTTATAAAAGGAAAGCTCTCCTTTGTCATAATTCAAATACACACCGACTGTCTGTGGTCTGGAATAAACGGGAAGTACAACTTGTGGTTGTGTGCTAAACTGAAGGGTATTTGCTCCACCAGGGGAAGACGACAGGAACCAGAAACCATTAGATGTAATTGGAGTAAAATCTGACCTCTGAGGAATGACAGCTTCACTTGTAACGCCTACCCACCACGACTGTTTGACACCTACGTTTGGTTTCCACAAAGAAACCTCCCAGTAGTGTTCTCCAGATGAGAAGCCAGGTGTTCCTTTGATAGCTGTCAGACAGGTAGCCTGCGGAAACGTGCCGCAGGTGTCTCTCAGGATACAACCATCCTTGATTGTGAGATATTTATTTCCCGCCTTGTCAAGTGTGACGTTAACTGTTGAAAATTAAAAGCATTAGAGTGAAATCAGACCTTAGATAATGTACATAAATGTGATTTATAACAGACTCTCAAGAGATTACCGTAATGCTTGCTGGCTTTAAGGATGTCTTCTGTAAAAGAGAATAAATGAAAATAGATTTAATACCAATACAATCTGTAAATATTACAATTCATCACACCAAGTTGTTTATTTACTTATTTATTGTCACAGTTAGTGATTTTCTTTGACTTTTTGAACAGGAACAGAGTTAATTCTTACCTTCTGATAAAAGTTTAGTATTCTCTGGGGGAAAAAATATAAGAAAATGTTCGGTTATTTTATAAAGGCACTCATGAAGTTAAGTTTCATTGTCATGAGATGTATTCATACATCACTCAGCCTGTTAAAAATGTTACATAATGTCTTCTGTGGCCCAGAGTTTGAAAAGAAACAACTTGATTTGTCTCCAAAATGTCTTTTACAGAAGCACTAAATACTTAAATCCAGTACTAAATTGATGCAGCATCCATTAACATATTGAAATGGCCCTCTTACCTTCAGCATGGTCACTTCCTGATTTGGCTTTCTTCCCTGAAACAGAACATTTTCAGGATTTCGTATCAAATCGTATACGTCACATATAAACCAAGCATTTATCTCGTATCACACATTACCTCTCCTTCTGAAATACAGCACTCCAAGTAACGCGAGCATGGCCGTGAGGAGAAGCGCGAAAGCCACCCATCCACCCACTGAGGATCCAGACTCTGAATAAAAGAAATATTGTATTATTGTGTTTGCATTATCCAAGTGAAACAACAGAATGAATAACTCTCTTTCCTCTGTTTACCAGGTTGAGGAGGGCTCCCCAGGTGCACTCTTGCCTCCTTCGCCTCTTTGTCAGCGACGCCCACTGAGCAGGAGACCTCAGTGGAGCTGGAGACAAGAAGCCAGCTTTGGACTGACAGGAGACCAGAAGAGTCTTTGCTGTACGTCAGGTTTTTGGGGGGGAGATCCTGCTTTTGATCCGACCAGCGCAGACTAGGCTGTGGATACCAGCCTTGAGACTCGCAGCTCATATTCAACATGTTGTCTTCTTTCCACACCGCTGACAGGAGAGGCGGGGCGCCCATTGCTAGGAAGGAGAAGGAGATGACAACCATTTGATGTAAGAGTTTTAAACCATATCTTTGTGTTTCGGCTTTCTCCACTAGACTCACCTATCACCTGGAGGCTGACAGTGGCTCTGTCGTAACTCTGATCACTGCTGACGTAACAGGTGTATTCTCCTGCGTCCTCAATGGTAACATTTTTCAGCTTCAGGCTCACATCACCTGTCGCCAGCCCTCCAGACGCTGCATCCTTCAAGCCAAACGAGACTCGGCCCACGTACGAAGCTTCCTGGGATGTGTCCTCAAACTTTTTCCCACGGTAAAACAAGATCGGGGAGTCACCATCGCGGTACCAGTGTACCTCCAGACCCTCTGCATTTTGTGGGGGATTGAGCCAGCATGGTAATGTGGCTGTGTGGCCGCGGTACACTGAGACAGGGGTCCTTAAAACCTCAAGGCTATCTGAGACTGAAACAGAGCATAAATGTTGTTAGATAAGTTTCTGTTTTAGTAATAACCAATAAGTGCAAGGGTTAAGTAATGAAGATCTGCCTCCCTAATGCCCTATATGCATTACTTCTGTATAATATAAGCCTAATGCATGTTTAGAATTGATTATATTAGTGGAAAATTAAGCACACTTCACAGGTTTAACACAAAAAAGTAACAATAAATGTGAATAGGCAGTGATCATATATATATAGAGAGAGAGAGAGAGAGAGAGAGACAGAGAGACAACAGTACTTACTGGGGGCAGCGCCACACACACACAGTGATGCAGCCACAAGGTACACGTGCATCATAATTGCACCTGTAAAACCGCAGTAATATGAATTAGCCGAAGCCTGCGTTAAACCAACCGTAGCTAACACCAGGAAGTAAATGACATGGTCTCTACACCTCCTCACACATTGCGATCGGATTTAAATAAACACATATTCAGTAAAACAGCGGAATAAAAGCAGAGTAACCGTTCACGAGGGACAAACCGCGTAAATTAACATCTTGGCCTACCCATCGTGCTGTTAGGAACTCCAGGGCGCAATATCCTTTACGCAGCTCGACGTACAGTCCTTAGTGTCGAAGATAAGTATGGAATACAAGTTTAAACCTGTAGATTTTAAGCCAACGTTGGCTTTTCAAAGTCAATCCTTTGAAAGCGTGGGATATCGGAGAAAATGACCGCACTCGTCCACTCCCTGTGCTTATCAAATAGCCGCTTTTACTTTCACTTTCACTTTCCACTTTGCCCGCTGCAGATGTGAGTGTGAGTGAGAGCGGACACACTACTCTGTTACGAGCATTTTCATTTACTGTAAACGCTCATGTATTTATATGAAATCTAAATTTGCAGAGACTCAAAATACACACATGGCCATTTTTCACTTGTTTATTTGAGGTTTAACTTACCGAAGTAAATCTTTCCCTGATGAAATCAAAAATCACATTAATAACTAGAGTAGGCTATTGGAAATAAATGGAGTCAATCAATAGAAGACACAAGTATAATTGTAAGCTATTAATAAATTACATTAACATTGCTTACAACAAAGAAGACTGTTATGGGAGAATTTGTATCATTATGCTTTATCCAAATAGGTTTATTATTATTATTGTTATTATTAAATTAGGTCTAAAGTCCGCACAGGTCTCGTTAGGGGGTGGATCAGTAGGTATAACACCTGCCTGGTGTATTGTCCAAACAAAAGCAGGCTACGGTTATAGAACATTCAGATTACATTCATGCTTAAGAAATATAAACACAAAATCAAAGAAACTAACACCCATAATGACTTTTTTTAAATGCACACCCACTTGTGAAGTCATGAAGAGTGTAATGCATTTTTTCATTCATATATTATAAAATGTGATAGATGCAATTACTTTTTACACTTGTCCAAATCCTACCTAACAAACTGGAATGATCTACCACAAGATCTAAATGTTCTTCATGTTTAGCTATGACAGACATGTAATTTTGGATGCAATAGCTTATTATAGCCCCATCTGGACTCTAAGAACACACTGGATGGGTAGATCCTAAGAGTTAAATGTCAGACATTTTAAAGCAGCTGCTCAGGTTTGAGGAATATTTTCTTGGTCTTTTGGGGGAAATCCAGCGTTAATTGGGTCAGTTAAAACATGTATTTGTCACCTACAAAGATCAAATCATACATTTTAACAGACTGTCTTCAAAGGTATAGAAGATACCTCTTCTTCTTCATCGACTGAGTATAAAAGAAACTTTCTTATGTATAATGATGTTAAACACAGATGTGCCAGATGTGCTAATGAGGGACAGGACTTATGTAGTTAGTGAATTCTCACGTGAGAGCGCTGCTTGGATATAAACAGGAAAAATCAGAGGGGACCGGAAGTTATGTGACAATAGCTTCAAAATAAATGTTTATAGTCGGTTAATGTGTCAAAAAAGAGCGGGTACGCGTTAAGAATGTTCAGTATTCATATCAACAAACGTGGTCAAATTATTTGGTTAATCGACGAACAGTCCACTGCGAAAAGACACAAAAATCAGCTAAGTTTAATTCTGATTTACCTTATTTTGAAATGTTGAACCGGAAGTTGCTTTTGTAACGTTTGGCTAGTGCAATGGTCAAGTTTAGCTGCGTCTGTTACAGTGCACTGTGCTGTGAGCTTATGTATGGCGTACTTTATTTTACGCACTTTACAGTCGGTTGGAAACTACTCCACCTAGCATTATGTGTGGTATCAGCTCGGCTAACGCAAGAATGTACAATTTTTGTTTAAATTGCTATTATCAGCTCATATAGCTAGTTTTCTCCGGGTTTTTGGAAGAGGTATAGTTAGCATTAGCGGTGGAGTTCACTGACCCTCAGATACATGGCGACTTAGCAACCCTATTTTACATCTCCTAAGTCCGGGGCATCGTTATAATTTTGCGGGGTTGCACTTTTTTTTTATCAAATATGTCTCAGCTTCCTGAATGTGATGATACCACTCCACTGCTCAGGGATGATGCAAGCAGGTGAGTGCAGAGTTCAATAGCCTCTGACTTGACAAACTAGCCACTGTAACTTTAGCTGGGGTAAACATTCAGCTGGGAGCTTTAACTCAGAAGTGCACTGTTGAGGCTGTAGTGCGTCCACGCTGGTGTCCCTGTGCTTTATGTGAGCCATGTATTTCCTGAACCACTACTGGTATATTGTTGTGTTGTTTTGTAGAGCCTGTGATGTTTCCGAGCATAATATATCAATAAACTCAGATCACCTTCACTGTCTTGTTGTCTTGTTTACAGTGATGACTCTCAGGATGAAGATTACAAGAGTCGGTGGAGGTCTATCAGAGTCATGTACTTCACCATGTTCTTCAGCAGTGTTGGTGAGGATGCCTCTTGAACGTGTTTAATGTAACAAGCCTGTTACAGACACATCAGCAGGGGTTTAACAAGTTGTGAATGTTTGGAAAAATGGTCTCTGCCTTGCAACGGTGATGAAGAAAGATTAAGGAAACTGCTTTGTCTCTTGTGGGAGAAAATAAATCAGTGTTAATATCGCTGTTGTTTAACTTCAAATACATCTGACAATTGTAGAAAGGGATCAAATGACAAAATCCTTAAATGGGAAACATTGGATCAACAAAACAGAGTTCATCTTTTTTATTCAGGCTCTGGGTAATATCAGCTACATCCATTCAGTCAATGATTCACACAGAAGCAGATTTTCACCCTTTTTCACCCATTCAGCCAGTTATACATAACAAAAATACAGCAGGTAAAATATTTCTGCACCCCATAACAAAAGTAGTACGATTACTTTTTTGCAGCAGAGTACTGTAACTGAAAATATGATGCATCTGAGTGTTTACTGGGCTTGTGTTAAGTATGATATGATTCATAACACGATATTTATGACCTTTGACAACATCTCATTCAAAATTAAAATCCATCAAAAATTCTTGGCTTTCAGCATCTTAAATGTAAATATATTTCGATTTCTTTACTCCACTATGATAAAAAAAAAAGAATATCTTTCAGGGTAGTGTACTAACAAGAAATTTAAGGACTTCACCTTGGAAAACACTTTTGTTTGTTATTATTTTTATTTATTTATTTTTTTCAATAATTTAGAATATTATTGATATTTATTTATTTAATATTTTTGTTATAATTTTTTTTTTTACCATTTTATGACATTCTTATAGACAAACAACTAATTGATTAATCAAAAAAGTAATTTACAGATTAATCAGCAATGAAAATAATTTTAATAAACTAAATAATTAGTTTTGAAGCTCTGTCTGAATAATCTGTTTTTTGTGACCTTTCAGGTTTCACTATTGTAATCACATCACTGTGGCCCTATTTGCAAAAGGTATGTATGACTTCTTTTTTTTTTTTCTTAGGCTCTTTTATGTTTTCATTTAAGGGGAAATCTTGGCAGGGTAAACAGGAAGTGAAAGAAGTTAAACAGAATACCTCGAGGACTTAGATTTAGCAGAAGTACTGCACTTGAACTGTGCATTAGTTTATACTGAGTAAAGCGCAGTTCTAGATACTAGGGCACACTCTAGTCATCTGTCAAATGTAACTGCATGCAGCAATAATGGACCTTTTGTCTCATGTATCAGCATTAATGCCATCATTACAGCTCTCTAAGTCAGCTGCAGGGTCTTGTGTTTAAATTCACATTTTGTTTTGTTTATGTTTCTGATAGATTGATGACAGTGCCAACGCCAGTTTCTTGGGATGGGTGGTGGCAGCCTACAGTCTTGGTCAGATGTTGGCCTCACCTATTTTTGGCCTTTGGTCCAACCACCGGCCACGCAGGGAGCCGCTGGTGTGTTCCATCATCATCAACCTGTCAGCCAACATCTACTACGCCTACGCATACCTTCCCAGAACCAATAACAAGATCCACATGCTCATGTCCAGAGCCTTTGTGGGCTTTGGAGCAGGTGATTTGTGAAGGCCTGAATATGTTTCATATTATCTATTTGTGAGATGTCCACATACCTGACTGTGAATATCTGTCCTTCTCATTTAATACCACGGCAGTTATTTGCTCATGAACCATATGTCACACAACCAACTCCTGTTGTTCACTTTGGTGTTTTATGGCAGGTAATGTTGCTGTGGTGAGGTCATATGTTGCTGGAGCTACATCCCTGAAGGAAAGGACCGGTGCCATGGCAAACATGAGTGCCTGTCAGGCTCTGGGTTTCATCCTGGGACCAGGTAAAGATGGCTGTATTTTGTTCACGTTATACAAACCAGGCCAGAGTAGAGAGAAATTATGCAAGCGTAGTGTGTGATGGGAGCAAAACGTTGTTGGTTTGTTTGTTTTAATACTTGCTTATCTTGTTTGTGTTAGCTCTGCAGGCATGCCTATCATTTATTGGTGAGCATGGTGTCACGGTAAAGTTCATAGACCTGCAGCTCAACATGTACACCGCTCCTGCTATACTGGCTGCAGCCTTTGGCCTCGTCAACATCCTGTTGGTTGTTTTGGTGCTGAGGTGAGGCTGTTTCATAATGGAGCTCCTTGTTTTTCTGTAGATTCTGGAATTTGGTCAAATTAAGATGCCAGTGCTGTTTATTCCATTTAGCTGCTTCTGTCAGTTTATGTACAGTATTAAAGTTTTTCAGTGCTCTTTTGATTGGCTAAGAAATCTGCCGTGATTCTTGTCATCAGAGAGCACCGTGTTGATGATGATGGAAGACACATTCAGGCCATCAACTACACAGCAGAAGGTATTTATTGTCCTGCTCCTCTTTTTTGTGCCTCCACGCCGCTAACAGCTGTGATCGGAGGCACATCCATCCATTCCATAGTTGTGAAGATGACATCACAAGAACACCTTGCGAGAATGTCCTCAAATTTGGCACAAACCTCCGCCTGGTATCACCGAAAAACTGATAAGATTTTGGTGGTCAGAGGTCACTGTGACCTTATGTCCTTCCCTTTCTCATTAACAAGATATCTCAGGAACACATGAAGGAAATTTACTCAAATTTGGCACAACTTCCGCTTGGACTTAATGATGAACTGGTGGTCAAAGGTCAAAGATCAAGGTCACTGTGACCACACAACATTTTTTGGCCATAACTCAAGAATTCATCCACCTATTATGACAAAATTTCACATAAATGTCTAATAGGATAAAATAGGTGTTTTAAACATATTTTCAGCCATGGACCCCTGGCTCACTGAAAAAGACAGAGCAGGGACCTCTACTACATATACTGTATAAAATTGAGTTGTAAATTAAACTTGGCTTGCAATAACATGCAGGGCGGCCTTAAGTGCCATATATAAACATACTCTTTTATGGTGTGTACAACGCTAAGCTATTAACATAATAATTACTGACAGATTCATGTATTTGTACCTCATGTTTTATTGCTAAACATAAATTTGGGAGGCACATTTATGTAATGTAGGTTTGCTGGCTCATCTGAGTGCAGGTAACAGTCAGCTCGTCATCAGTGTTGCGTGCTGTAAATCAAATGGGTTGTTTTTTTGTTATGAATAGACTGATTAATGTTTGCTAATAATATTTTACATATTATAATTATTTCATGTGTTTTAATTTTTGAAAAAAAAAAAAAAAAAGTAGGAAAAAAAAGTATCAAATAATAATTTGGTGGCCCCCCTTGCAGTAACTAAGGAAAATGATGACCATTATTTAACACCATATCTCGGGATCATGCAAATGATCTGCAAATTTCCCCACTGTGGGACGAACAAAGGATTATCTCATCTTATGACACAAGGGACAGGTCAGGCAGATGCCAGTAGTTCCTCTTTGAATTATAGAATCAAGATAATAAAGGACATTTATAATATCATTTATAATGTTTTTAGTCGGTGTAGGATATTGTTTGCTTTTTGATCCAAACCTTTATTATCTTCTTCCCTTTCTTGTAGAAAGTGATGACGTAAGTGAAGAAGCTGAGGAGACCATTGATCAGGTAGCGGTCCTGACTTCCAACGCCCTCTTCTTCATCGTCATGTTCATCTTTGCTGTCTTTGAGACGTATGTATTTCATTACAGAAAACTGAGGCAGTCAAGTTTGAATATAACAAAGACGCTGCCTGTTTATACTCAGTCGTATAAAGTTTTTACTGTATATTTCTGTAATGTTTCAGGATTGCCACGCCTTTGTCCATGGACATGTTCGCTTGGACAAGGAAAGAAGCTGTGTTATACAATGGCATCATCATCTGTGGCATTGGATTTGAATCCATTTTGGTGTTTCTACTTGTTAAAGTAGCCTCTCAAAGGTACCCGTCCTCATGCATGTATAGATAAGATAAAAATATATTTCAGCGTCAATGAATTTGGTGAATCAAGAATGTTATTTTCCTTTCAGGTACGGGGATCGTCCTTTGTTGCTTGCAGGCTTGGCCATTATATTCTGTGGCTTCTTTATTCTACTTCCATGGGGAAATCATTACCCTAAAATCCAGTGGGCAGGTATGCTCTGCTTTAACCGCACAGATTGATTCAGTTTCCTTTGTTGAGTAATTAGATTAATTTGAGATTTTTAACAGATTTTTAATACCCTAGTGTGGCAACATTAGTAAATTGGTGTGTAGTGGTGCCAGTTCTTGAGGCTGCAAGAATAGAGTCAGAAACAGGTTCACCGCCAAGTAGGTTTTCACACACAAGGAGTTTGCCTTGGTGTTTGGTGCGTAACAATATACAGAAACTAAATGATAAAAGCAAGTACTGCAAACAATCAAGAAGCATAAATAAAATTGAAAAGAGAGTGCAATGTATCTGCTTTAAAAATGAAGAGCTGACCTGTTTTGTGCCAGGATGTGTTTAGATTCATGTGTCATGTATAGAGGATATCTGTAATCATGGTTAAAAGGGCAGCAGTCTTGATGACTGTTACATGTGGCGCAGGCACAGGAAGCATAAATATAAAATATACTTTAAAATGATTCTTTGTTAAAACCCTGCTTGATTCCTAGATAAAATAGATAAATAAATACATAAATAAATACAGTTCCAGCAGCTCAGGAGGGGCAGAGGAGTCTTGGTACCTCCAGCTTGATTTATGGATATTGAGCACAGTTAAATTATAGTTAAAATTACATTATTATGAGTTCAAATGCCTATAAAACAATTGCAGGTTCACATGTCTTATTAGATATATAGAGGAAAGTATTATCAACTTGTATGTTAGTGATAAGCGCATAAATGAGTGCTAAAAAACAATGAATAAATATTGACAGTGCTATGAAAGATCAGTAGTTAAAAAAGGTCTGGTCAATATAAAAAGAACTCCACATAACTTGTGCTCAAAGGTTCAGAAATATATAGTGTATATATATATATATATAATATAGAGAGAGAATATCTGTTATTATGTACAGCTGAGAGTCACACTGGGTAAATGTTGAAAATGAGCAGTCTGGCTGATTATTCAAATGTTCTGCTTCTGTGTTTCTTTCCAAAATCCAGACCTCAAAAACAACTCTTTGGTCAGTCAGATATCTAAAGCCACGATAGCCTCCAACAACTCCATGGAGCCAACTGGCTGCCCGTATGAACAGACCTGGTGCCAGTATACGCCCGCCATCCATCTGGCCCAGTACATCACATCTGACTTTCTCATCGGGGTGGGATACCCAGCCTGCAACGTGATGTCCTACACACTGTATTCCAAAATCCTCGGACCCAAACCTCAGGTAAGAAGCAATAAGGGTGCTTTAAATCACTCTGATTGTGCCTACATATTTCCCAAAATGTTGTTTTGCTTTGTAACTTCAGAGCATGACTATATTAAGATTATCTTTACTGTTGCTTTCTGCAGGGCGTGTACATGGGGTGGTTGACAGCCTCGGGGAGCGGAGCGCGCACATTGGGTCCAGTCTTTGTCTCCCAGGCCTACACCATGCTGGGACCCCGCTGGGCCTTCAGCCTCATCTGTGGCATGGTGGTAGGGGCCATCATCCTCCTCAGCTCTGTTTACCACAGACTCATCGCCTTTTCTGTACGCCACGGACGGATAATAGAATAACAAGCGGAAAGACTGATGGCAGTTTCCTACTTTTACTCTTAAAAACTTTAAACCAAATTCCAAGTTATATAACGAAGGTTCTTTGTTGCTGTTACTTCCTTTTAAAATATGGCAACAAGTAAGCCTTGGAGAGTTTGTGACTCAGGGTTGACCTTTAAACTCTAAGGCGAAGAGATAAGGCCGGGTTATTTCTCATGATTTGACCTAAAATGGCTGCTTTGTGAGTTCAAAGGGAGCGAGCACTGCAGCTGCACTTTAACTCATGTGTTATGAAAGAAGCCTTGTGACGCCTTTTCATAATCCATGATATCAAAGCGAATACAGTTTTAAATCGAGTTACTGAACACAAGTTTTATGTAATTACCTTGTTGGTCTCAAAGCTAAATTAATTACAGCATTTTTTTACTTACACTTTAACTTCAGCAAAGCCTTTTTAAAACCTGAAAAGCTTCTCTTTGGAATAAATTTTAACATTTAATTTTGAAATCTACAGGCACATGTAAACATATGCTATCAAATTATGTGATGTTTAGTTTTTATCAACATAAAATGTGCCAACTACTGAATAGGGTATGTGAAGGTACTTCACGCTGTGTGGGACGGGGGTGCCATCTTGTGAGGAGTGTGCTCTGTTGCCTGTGCCTGCTATGTGGGTTACCTGCTTACATTGTGTTTGGTTTAAAAGGCTTATTGGTCCAGAAAGAGGAGTGCGACATTGCTTTAGTGAGTATGACTGTGCACCCTCAGTTTGCCAGCTTGTGAATGAGAGGATCTTGCACCCAGCCACTGCAAAACTCTTCATGAGCCTCTAGGGCTTTGTAACTTTTAAACTCTTGCAAAGTGTATGCACTTAATCCGAAATCAAGAGTGGACCTGGGCTGCCAAGTCATATGGATCTGTGGTGTTTATCATGATTAGTTTGTCCAAATTCTGTTGCTTAGCACTGTGATTCAGTTTCTCTTGGTAGGGTCACTTCTCCATCTCTTCCAGTCTCCATCAGATTTGACCGATGTGACTCTTTAGCTAAACAATGCAAAAGGTAGGCTGGTAATCACCGCAGCAGGCTCAGGTAACAGCACGTTCCTCACGGGATGGTGTCCCTGTCTTAAAATGTAACAAGGCGGGAGCCAATTTCACATTCCCTATAATGCTTAATTGATTGTATGTGGCATTCCCTGAACTTTATGAACTGATTATCTTTACAATGGTTATTTTTCTGTTTGAGTGGAGAAAATGGGAGGCGTCAGTTTTGTTGTCATGCAAGAGATGTAGAGAGAAACAAACATTACACAGGCAGTGTAAATGAAATATTTCCAGTCAAACATTTCCTCATTCAGGTGTTTTCCTCTAAAGGAAGATATTGACGGTATTATTCCATTTCTGTTAATTGCTACGCTGACAACTGTTTAAAACTACAAGTGTGAAATTTTTCTGAAAGTTGTGTGAATGTGTGTGTGCTAATGATTCGCTGACTGTTGTATTAAAGGATTAATGTGATCTTTAATTGTCAGTGTCACTGTATGTTTAATTTTATCAGGATTGGTGAAGTGATCAACTGGAAAAAAGGCTTTTCCACCCCTTATGTGCAGAATGCTAGACGATATACACCAATCAGACACTGACGGATGAAGTGTCACACTGATCAGAATCAGAAATACTTTATTGATCCCTGAGGGGAAATTATAATAATATAATAAAGTAGAAGAAGTAAGAGTATGAAAAAAAGTTTGTAAATATAGAGCAATAAATAAGATAAAGTAGAAATTAAATGTGCTCAAGGAGGAACAAGGAAAGTGACAGTCTTTCCCAAGATCTCAATCAGATTGAGCATCTGTGGGGCGTGCTGGTACCCCACCCCAAAACCCACCGGACTCAAAGGATCTGCCGCCAACACCTCAGTACCAGACACCACAGGACACCCCCCAAAGGTCAGAGCGAAGTCCTATCCAAGGAGGCCCATCGAGGATCGGGGGTACCTTTGCGGTACCGGCACGTCCTATGCTCAATCAGATTGGGATTTGGAGTTTTAAGGTCAGGCCTCAAAATTCTCTAAATGCCTAAACGCCTGAGCAGTTTTTGCGGTGTGGCATGGAGCATTGTCCTGCTGAGCGGCCCACTGCCATCCAGGGGTGGAGTTGCCATAAGGTGGAGCACGTCAAGTGGCATCCACATTAATGCCAGGACCAAAGGTTCTCCAGAATAACATTCACTGGAACAAGATGATCAATGTTATTCACTTCACCTGTCAGTTTAAGGTGTACCTTTAAAGTCTTTACTGGTCTTTGGAGGAATTTAAATGTAACAGCATTATGGGAGATATGCAAACAAGTGCAAGAAACCTACTAAAAAGCTATTCCCGTGAAATTAAATGTAAAACCGATTAATATTTTAAAGTTATATACGTAAAAAAAGAAACTAGTCGTGGCTTATTAGAGGTAATATGGAACTACTTGGAGGGAGTGCAGCAGTATGCGCATGCGTCCAGCAGGGGGCAGCAAAGGAGCCATTCCGGTGTTGAGCGTCACAGCGCGCATGCGTACAACAGAAGACAAGTTCCGTTCGTTCACGCGATAAAGAAAGTAGTTGAGAGCGCGCAAACAATATGCCCGCGGCAAAAGTTCAATTCAGTTAACAATAGCGTTACGTTAATATAAGTTTGCGTGCTGTTAACTCGAATTTACGAGTATAAGCGGCTGTGGGAGAGGAAACATGGACATATATAGAGACGAGACGGGTAAGAATACGACTCTTACAAGAAGTTTGTGGCTAGTTTAGCTAACAAGCTAGCGCGCGCTTCCTCGTTGGCAGTTAAGTTAGCTAAATACTGATAAGTCAGTGAATAACTCCGTTGGCTCTGTAACACGATGTAACATTGTATGCTTGTGTGTCTTCCTCTTTTTCAGAGTTTACAGACATCCACATGGTTGTAAGTATACCTTTCATACTGCCTTTAGCTTCTGGGCACACATACCAAACACATTTATGCTAGCGCCCACGTTGGCTCTTGGTTCGTGGGTGGCGATAATGCAACAGCAATACAAGCTAACGTGGATGTGATAGTGCTCTTATCGTGAGGACGTGTCCTTAATGTTGCAGCAGCCGTCGTGTAACCTGTGCTCGAGAGCTGAAAGAATTCATCAGACTAAACTTTGGCCAGTTGTGTTGACTCATGCCTGTTTGGAAACACTGTGGGCAGTGCACGTACTCACTTCCTGTGTATATTGTGCATTTAGAAGTGCGTAGCCACCCTTAGTATTCATACAAAATGAGCCAAACGGTGTTTTAACACAGGACAAGGCGAGTTAGCTTTGCAGCGTTGCAACTGTCTCTGACGTTGGCATGAGCCTGACCATAAAAGGCTTTAAAAACAAGTAGTAAAATCAACCAGTGGAGTGCAGCAAGGATGCAAATGCCAGAATAAAGTGCATTGCACTAATCAAATCTCTATGAGATAAAGGCATGAATCATCTTATCTTAATCTGCAGAGTAAAGAAATGACAAAGCAGCTGCCATTGTTACACTGAAGTAGAACATTGCCCCTGGGGTATTTGCAGTGTGTCCTGTTTGTGGGTTATGTGTTATTTCATTGGGTATATCTGATTTGAACCTACATGTAAAGCTTTGAAACTGATCACTTGTAGTAAGGATCAAAGTTGCGACTTCAAGATACATTGAGGCATGTGAAGCAAACTGTTTTCACCAGAACCCATAACAGATAAAGCACAAAATCCTGTCCTGTGTTGAATGCTACTTTATTTGCACTGGATAGTAGTTATCCTATAATTGGGATGTTGCTACCCTTCACAGCTTTTCTGTGCAGTCTGCTGGTGGCTTGCATGTTTTTCAAAATGCTACAGATTAATGTCAAAAGCATATCATCTCACATGTGATGACATTTAAAGTTACAAATTGTGTAGCTGTAAAACAAACCTGGCACCACTGTAGTTCTCAGTCCTGTACTTAAAAACATTAACCTGACTTTCACTTCCTGATGCTTTGTCTCATATTGTAGCAGACGTGTTTTCCACGTGTGTCTTAAGTTACTGCATAGTTAATGACTCCTCCACAGCAGGTCACTTAGTGTTCTTTACTTTTGTGCCAGTGCAACGAAAGTACTTTGCCGATTTTGATCCAGTGAGTCAGCTTCCCACTGATAAAGAAAAGTGAAACTTAACGATGCAGTGCTTGAGAGCTAACTCACTGCAGCTCGAGGTCACATTCAGTCCTGGCATTGACACACCGCTTTTGACAGCCTTGGGAAAACACCAGTCTTTCTTTTGTTTTCATTACGATGGGGCCAAAATGTAGGTTCAGGTTTCCAGCCTGAAGGTGCTGAGCTCATCAAATGTTTTAGAAACTTATAGGGAACTGACACATCTCTCTCTCTCTCTCTCTCTCTCTCTCTCTCTCTTCTATTCAGCAAAATGTTGCGGATTTGTTTGAGAGTCGTCCTGGTTTTCAAAAGATAGTAAGACTCGGCCTTATTGGTAAGAGGATATGACATTACACATCTTTCACACACTCGTCTGTTTTCAGTGCTTTATTTGTGAAATTGCATTAAACTCAAAGTAAGTCTTTACACATCTTTTCAGGATTTTTAACTTATATAATGTTCTCTTTCCTAGCAAATATGGATTACAATGGCGAGCTAGACATTACAGGTAAGGATGATTATGGAGCTGATGGTTGGGCACATGGTCGTAACAATTTCCATGGATACTCAAGGCTCTCTGACAGGAGTAGTGATAGAGGATTAGGTGGGAGCCGTTCAAGGCTACCCGCCTCTGTTTATCAGCTTCCGCTGCATTACTACGCTTCATCCCGTGAGGTTCCTCTCCCGCCCCCTGTAAAAGCTCCGGCAAAGGAGAGTGTAAGTTCCCATGTATTCTATCTATCTTGTTAAATAAATGGCTGTCTTACAATGTGAAGTGATTCTGCAGGGTCGAGTTGGTTGAAAACTGTGCAATGTTTTGTGGCAACTCTTTTAGGACTCTGAGAGAAGAGCCAGGTTATTAGAAGAAGTGAAAAAAAGCAAAGAAAAGGCTGAGAAGAAGCGCCTTAAGAAACAGGTAAATTCTGCAATCTCTGTTATGAGTTTCATAATAATAACTTTATGTCAAATTGTTGAAATTAAACTTCATTATGTATACTCTTGTCCTACAGAAACGGAAGGAAAGAAAACGTCTTGAGAAGTTGGAGAAGGAAAAACAGAACCCCAAAAGAAATGACGAGGTGATGATCAATGTTTGTTGCAAATGGGAGCCTCCAACAAAAATTCATCAAGTGGCAATCTGTAACTGTTTTTTCTTCTGATTTACAGGAGGAAAAAGATGATGCACAGCAGTCCAAAGCAGAGGAGAGCAAACCAGTTAATGAATCCAAAACCAATAGCAGTCCCAGTGTTAAAAAGTCGCCTTCAGCAAAAGATTCAGACAGCAGTAACAGTAGTGAAGACGAATCCAGTGATGAAGATAGCGACACCAAGAATGACTCGGGTGACTCTGAGGTACCGAGTGCTCATTTTATTGTAACTCATACTTTTATTGTTTCAGGAGTGATGAGCAAAAAGAGTGTTTTTTGTTTAACAAAAAATTACATTGATGTGGCATTTAACCCAATCTTTGTGTGATGTATTGGTACATCTGTAGTTTTGTGTGGACACTTGAAGCTGGAGCCTTTGTCTCCCCCCTCAGGCAGTGAGGGTAATTACTGTCGACACATGCTTATAATGATTGCCTGCAGGTGAGCTCGTCACATTTCCCCCTGCCCCCAGGAGCGCTCACTTCAATACTTTTTGACTTTAATCCTTCCTCTTAACTACGAGTTTCTTTTTTTCTTCTTTTTCTTTATTTCAAACTGTCAACATATATAGCATCAGAAGAAAACATAGGATTAGGAATCACACACAGGGATGATACATTGAGAAAACTAAATGAAAAGCAGTGTCAAACAGAAAAAGACAACCAAAACAAAACTAATTAAACATAAATAAATAAATTAATCTCTCCCCTTTCGCCGTGGCTGGTTGCTGTAAAACGACATCAACACTCCACGATTTTTAAAAAATACGGAGAGCTTCCCCTGGTGGTGATAGACTTCATCAGCATTATATGAACTTGTTTGGCTGAGGCTTAGATGTAACAGATGTTCATATAATATATGAAAGTCCTGCACTCCAGCTTTATAGTGAAAAATATTGTATTTAAAGTTGGGATGAAACGGCTCTGTTTGATTATTGGGCTTTGAAACAGTCTTCCAGACAGCATTGCAACATGGGCTTGTTCTGTTACTCCCTGGTTACCGGGGGGTGACGCAGGGAAACCCAGTGATGTTACTGGTCAAAACTTGACATTATTACTTGAAATTATTTCAGTGTGTGTATCAGCACTTTTTGGATGTTTTCAGCACATCTAAACAATAACGTGAGAATACTGATAACTGTAATTATAATTTTGGTCACCATAATTTTGATATGAATTTGTAATCTAATGTCGCATACTCTGGCTCCATGTGCATTTATTTTAATTTGATGACGTTTTGGCCTCATGATGCTCGGGTTGTGTTGATTGTATATTTTAAATATGATTTTCACACCATTGCATCTTGATTTAAAAGTATGAATTGCGTATGCTGAAGCGTTTCCTATCCTTGTGAATAAGAAGCATTTCAGTATCCTTGTCTCATTCAAAACTTAGGCCAGGACCATTTCTAATATAACGTGTCCACAGTTGCCACCAAGAATTCCAAAATTGCAAAGTATAAGAACATTATTTGTATGAAATATGTGTCCTTTTACAGAAATGTACCTGTATTCAGCCAGTTAGAAGTAACTTGACTTCTGCTCTGTACAACGATACCACTAAAGTGAGTAAGTGTGTCTCTGTTCCTGTTGTTTTCTTTTAAGGAACTCGACATGACGAGTACTTTTGTGAGTAAAGCTGCTCTTATAGCCAGACGTAAATTGGAGCAGAAGCCCAGGCCTGAGAGGAAGGAGAAAAAGAAGAGCCCGATCAAAGAAGAACCTAAAACCGTCTCTGACAAACCTAATGAAGACACAGAGGCTGAAAAGAAGGTAAAGTGTCTTGTCTATAAGTCAGAGTCTCAACAGATGATGATTCCAATGACTACAGATTGACTGTATTACCCTGTCCTTGCCTTTTGGTATTTGGGATGAGATTGCTCATCTTATTTCTCTCTGACAGTCTGAACAGGACTCTGCGGCCCCGAGCAGCCATGCTGTTGAAGATAATATAAAAATAAGTACCGATCTTGCAGGTATGTTTTACCCACCTACTGACAATCTTGATAGACTAGATTGTAAATATTTACTCAAATGTAAATGTCAATGAGGTGTTTATTTAAACTAAAGTTCCTTTTTCTTTTCTAGTTATTGGAAATAAGTTTGCAAGTGCTGGGGACTTTAATATGGCTGTGAAGTATTTCACGGATGCAATTAAGTACAACCCTACAGAGTTTAAGTAAGAACACGTCACTTTACTTACTTTAAAGTACGTTTCCTCACCACTGGTTTTAATGCAGTGTTTTAACTGTCATTTGTGTCGCAGGTTGTTTGGCAATCGTTCCTTCTGTTTTGAAAAGATGCAAGAATATGAGAAGGCGCTGACAGATGCGGAGTTGTCTCTCAGCATGTGTCCAGGCTGGGTTAAAGGCCTGTTTAGGAGGGGCAGAGCTTTGGCAGGTCTAAAGGTAAATGGTGAAATCAAGTCTGCACCACTCATAAATGCCCTGTTGTACATGTCATGCAGGAGTTTATTCTGCTGTTGTGTGGGATGTAGGCTAACCGTGGTGTATATCACCTTAAATATGATCCTCATAACGTTTCAGTTACCGAGACTAACTGCTAAGTTAAAGTCATTCTTCATCAGTGTTTACATTGTGCTGTTTGCCCCCAGTATTTCAGGTTGGGATGACTTTGTGATCACTTTGGCCTTGTTGCAACACCACTGAATTAATTCCAAGTGTCATTGAGCCGTGCAGGGTCACATTATTTACTCAGACTTGTTTTGACTAGCTGTTGCTGTAAACATTAATAACTGGGCTGATTAGCCCAGCAGCATGACATTCAATGAGCCTGAACTTTGATTTAGTGCTGCTGTAGCTGTTGGCATGCCTTCATTTTTTTCCTTTTCTTCTTCTTCCAGAGGTATGTAGAGGCTGGCCAGGCCTTCAAGGAGGTTCTCAAACTGGACAGTTCATGTGCTGAAGCCGCCCAGGAACTGATGAGGGTGCAGATAACACAACTTATGGTGTGTAACAGGAACACTTCTGTGTTGGTTTCAAAATGGTGTCAAAATAGTTCAGTACTCGTTTATTATAATGCATTTATGACTTATAGTCATCACCCAAAAAGCAATGTGAAGAAATTACTGGCACCAATATTGTTTCCCATTGAAAAGACTGTGATGTGTTAAGTATTGCAGGAACATTGATTGATAAACATTCACTGACAGTGTTTTAACTTTGAGTTCTGTGTTTTGTTTCAGGAGTATGGTTTCACTCGGGAGCAGAGCTCAAATGCTTTAATTATTCACGGGACAGTAGAAAAGGCAATAGAAGTGCTGTCCAAATTAAACCATCGATCAGGTGAGTGTCGACCTTTCTGTGATTTTTATCAACAAGGATCAGATTTAATTCAAAGAAAATTAAAATTCCACATTGTTTTGTTGTGCTTACCTGTGTAGAGGAGTGTTGCAGCTTCAGTTGAGAGAGCTTGCTTGTTTTTGGCACTGACTGGCTCCAGTTACTATTTTAAGTATCTACAGAGATAGATCTTTTTGGTAGAGAGTGAGATTCTTTTTGTTTAACCAGAAACAGCCTTGAAATCACTATCACCAAAGCCACCAGGCCCATTTAAATAAACATTAATCTTATTGTTGTGGAACACACTTCATTCATAGTTGATAGAAATACAATAAGTCACAGACTGTTTTAGTTTGTGTCCCCACTCCCCCACTTAATTAGCAATTAGCAATGGTGATTTGGTGATCTCACTCTTTAATGAAATGGTCTGCCTCTGTAGGGATGCACCAAAACGGATTTTTTCAACCCATACCTTTAATTACCTGCTTCTCATGGCCGATAACCGATAATGTCACATTTTTGCATTCTAAAAAGAAGCGTATAACCTGTAGTTCAAGCACACCTGAGGGCAAGAAAGGCTAGAATGTAAAGAAAATATGGCTGATTTAATATTCCATATCCCTGGCCTAACCAAATCAAACTGACATCACTATCACTAACACAACAGAAACAAAGAACAGTTCTGACTCTTCATACCTGCCAACATTAGGCCTACCCTCGGTGCCCTGCCCCCGTTTAACCCTACACTACAGATGAACATGATAAATACAAGGATGTGAAAGTAAAATGCCTTTTTATTAGTATTACATTTGTAGTTAACAGTAAGAGAGAAAGAGATGATGAAGCCCAGTTTCGCTGTGTAACTCTAATAATTATCAGTAAAGTGTGTAAACTACCAACAGAGTGGAGTCTCTACTGACAGAGCCACTGACTGCTGACTCATATGAACATCGGCAGGTCTGCGTTACATCTGGCCACGCTGCATTTTTATGGACACACCCAGGTGCAGTCTCACTGTCCCATGATACACTAGCCTACAGCTACCAAGTAGAATATCTGAGCTATTAATTCACCTCACACACTCAACTCACACAAACAAGCAGTTGTGTCTCACAACACAAGAGACAATGATACAAATCGCTAACTGTAGCATCAAATGTCTAGCAGTTCAAAGTTGAGCCTTTTAAAAGCTTAGTGTTGGATGTTAGCTGCCGCTGCTGCTAATGAGCTTGTGCTAATACTGTGGAAGCGGTCCTTCAGCGCTGTGTGTAACCTGTGTCAGGCGGTTGGAGATCAGACCCCCAGCGCAGTCCTGTTGTCTTCCGCTGGAACTGTGAAAGACGTCCACACCGCGACATGTTTTGCCCTCTAGACAGTGCGCTGTGGTTTTTGTTGCTCTTCTTTTCTGTGTTTATTGGTGGCTTACAAAAAGTTTAAAGATAGATGTACCGCCACCCACTGTATCAGATGTGTAGATGGTGCCCTTGTTAAGTTACTGAACGCGGTCTGGCTTCTTATTATCAGCGCAGTTTATGGTCTATAATTTTGTCGGTGAAGATTCTCAGTCATCCAGGTCGTGGTAATATTAAGTGCTATATCGTAGGCAACTGGACTTGTTTGTGTTTCCTGCGTTTAATTCAGTTGTCCCATTGTCAGTCCAATATATATTGTGCATCCCTAATCCTTTCCATAAATTGTCAGACACTTGGCAAAAACAAGATCTTTTAGTGGATGTACATATTGAACATTCTAACATGCAGCGATTGCAGCCTGGTTTGCCGCTGTCGGCTGCAGCGGTCACATACTTGACCCATTAAAAATGTTGTCTCCATCGGTCACTTGACACAAAAACATGAAAAAAATAGGGTCCGGGTGGGAAAATACCAAACATACCCTTTAATAGCATGTGTATGTTTGTTTGTACACTGTATAAATGTCTGACATTTGTTGTCTGTTTTTAGGAGCTATTCAAAATGGCCCTCTCCAACCAGCTCAAGTCGCAAATGTCACCGGAGTCTCTCCAGTCCTGTCTGCCAACACAGTCCCTCCTCATCTTCCTCATCCTCATCAGCCCATGGATGCACCAAAAACAGCATTTAAGAACAAACCTTTAGGCCCAGTCCAGAATATGTCGAATGTCCAGAGTAAACCAAAGCCCACTCTTGATCAGGCCACCAAGACCAACAATGAAGGCAGTAACCCACCACAGTGAGTACAGGTTCAGTCACACTGCAGTGTTGACATGTTGAGGTGTTTTATTATGATAGGAATCACTTAATACCAAGACTTTACCAGAATATTTAGCTACATTGATCATTTTAAAAATATGGTCACATCTCAGACTTTGAGTCAAGTTTCCTTAGGTTGGAATATTTGCCCCTCCGTCGGTTTCCAGGCTTTGAAAGTATCCATCGTTTTCTCTGAGGATACATTTGGCAGTGGCAGCATATCAAATTAATTTGATTATCTTGATGTTTTTTGGTGCAATGAGTTAAATGTCAACTGTGACGTAATGAGTTGCACCATATGCACACATGCTATAGTTTTCGGGACTGACTCCAGGTGTCTTTGCCTGTCTTCAGGTAACTAGCTTGCACCTGGTTTGTGTTTGTCTTATGGCAGTTGTCTGCAGATATCAGGAAACACAAACAGGAGGAGATGAGTTGGTGTGAATGTTCCTGTTCTCGCTGCGAACTGATAATTAAAGTGGATGTCTGTTGTCTGCTCAGTTGAAACATCTGGTACTAACGGTACACAGCTGTGTGGGATACGTGTGTGTTGAATGTGCGTAGCAGGTGGTGCAGATCTGTTGATTCTAACTATCTTGCTCATGGAGTCTTAATGAGTCTTACGATGTTTCAATCATGTTTTAGTCTAGTTGCATGTTGCAGAATAAATTTTCTCCAAGCTTGGAAAAAATATCACACAGCTCTGTAATACGTAGTACAGAAGACAGATCCAGTTCCCTACTTGTTGTATGATCGATGCAGGCGTAACTAAAGGTACTTTAATGAGCTTTGATTTGGTGCTGTATACTGGTTGCACTATCAGTGCTTGTCCTGTGTGAAGGGTAAAAGGTCTGCTGTTTTATATGTGGGGGGGTGTTTACTGATTATGACATTTAGCAAGAGAGAGCTGTGTCCTCTTCTCCACTCAATACAGCCAGACACCTTAAGGCAGTAGTTGGTAACTTAATGAAAATAACTTGAAACTGTTACTGTATCCACACAGTACACAAGACAGATAGTCTGTGGGGGAAAAAGTTACCAACTACAGCTTTTAATTTTTGAAATATTTAAACTTTGCCTTCACATCAATTACCAAGCATCACGGATACCACTGTCAACCGGTATAAATGAAGGTCAATTGGGTGATTAGTTCTGGTATTGGACATGCTTGATTAGAGACAGTATACTTATGGTTATTGCTTCTCCTCTAATTAGTCGGTATATTCTAAAACAGCAGAAAATCATTGGCTGCTTTGATGCAGCAGACTTTGTTATGAAGATGTTTTTACCTGCAAGATGGTTTCTCACATAGGTTGTGTCACACATCATCTGTCGCCTTTAATTCCTTCTCTTCAATTAATCCATCCTTTGTTTCAACAGGGAGCTGTTTCCAGTTTGGGTGGGAAACTTGTTTCACCCAGTAACTGAGTCCATGATAACCAATGTGTTTAACAAGTAAGAGAGTGCTGGTTTCATTTTAGTCAGACACCAAACCTGTTTTTTTTTAAATGTTGTTTCCATAGTTCAGCCTTTGTAGTCAGATATTTGAGGTGCGTAGTATGTGTGGACTCACACTGGTCTTCTCTTGCAGGGTTGGGTTCGTCTATAGTGTGAAGCTTCTGATTTACAGACGGTGTGCTTTCGTGAACTTTACAAAACAAGAGCATTGTGATGAAGCAATCAGACGCTTTCATGTAAGTACACCCTGAACTCTGTGGTAATTGGAGCCCATTAGTCAGACTGCCTACTCCAGCTGCACGTCAAGGATATTGTAATTTGGTGGCAGACATTTTGTTTTCGTTGTAAATTGCACTTTGCCATTCCTGTGTACTTTTTCTGCTATCATGGTGTCTATTTCTGCAGTCAGTCTCCCTTTAAGCCCCATTCAGCAGTACATACAGCTCTAAATCTTGAACACTATCAAGTGTACAGTTGTGGCAAGAATCAAAACAAACACTGGCAGTCAGATTCATTTTTATTGTGGGCAAAATCTCATCAGAAAGTCACAATCAGTTGTTCTGAAAGACTCCTGAAACATTTATTGCATTTTACTTGTTCAACCAAGAAAGTTTCATCTTTTAATTTAGCTACAAACACCCAGTACATTAGTCCTAATGAGTTCTGCTATCTGTTCCCTCTTAATGATTCTGCTCTCTTGAATTTGGTCCCAAACACAAATTATTGCTCCCTCTGCTACATGTAGACAATGAGAAGTCAGGACAATGCATCTGCTATCCTCTCGGCCACTGATATTCACTCCAATAAAAGAGTTTTCGGTGGTCTTTGTTTACTTCTTCAGGGCTATGAGCTGAATGGCATGAAGATCGCTGTGAGGTATCCAGACAGGATTCCTTCAGGCATGGGCATTTCCAGAGCTGCTCTCAAAGCTGACGACCTGCAAGATGAGAATATGAGGTGAGTGTTTCTATAGCCAACATTTTAAAGGAAATCTTCTTTGCTTTCTTCTCTGGAGTTTGATGAGAAGGTTGACGAAGAACATAATCAGTTAACTGTAGAGAATATTTTTGACCAGTTATGCATGTTGCTCTATAGGTAACTTAAGCTATTTTTCAGTTTATTGCACTTTACACTATTTGGGTCTGGTGGGTGCTAGCTAGCGGTGGCGCTCATTCTGCAGTTACTGCTAGTAACACTGTCCTGACCCAAAAGTGTTACATATATTGAAATATTGTGCCCATTCTCTGGTCTCACCCCGGTTGTTGGCAATGCAAAGCAGCCAAGGCTAACGTTAGCTAACCTGTGGAGACCATAGGGTGGCAACTATATTTCTGCATGTTATTGCAGCTAGCCGGCTGTCTGTCAGCAAGAAAACTTTGCCACCTCTCAATGGACAGCATTTTAAAATGTGGCACTACAGCTCACTGAGTCAGTGGAGTGCCAGACTACAAAGAAAGGCCTCTTATATTTGACATCATAAGGGTTTCAGCTCTTAGGGCTATAAACCTTTAAATACTTTAAATCTTGGCCTAGCACTGTCAGTTTTGGTTAATTTTTTAAGGAAAAAAACATGGCATACAGGAGGCCTTTCCTTCTAGTCCGGCACTACAGTGACTCAGTGAGCTTAAGTGCTGCATTTTAAAGTGCAGTCCATTCGAGGTGGTTAATTGTTCTGTGATGTAAGCGTCTTGCATTTTATTATGGTTTCTGTTAACTTGCTGACAGACAGCCGGCTAGCTGCATTAACATGCAGAAATATAGCCTTCACTGGTTAGCTAACGTCAGCATTGGCTGTTCCGCAATATGCACCACCCGAGTCAGGTAGGAGCTAGCTAAAGGTGTAGCTCATTCTGCAATTATTACTAGTAACGCCACTCTGTGGCGGGACAGCGTTGGTGCAAAAACATCATGGCCAACCTCTTGCCCCAGGTTGCCCCAGTGAGCAAGCGGCTTCATTTTGAGCTTCAAAACTCCCTTAGCATTGTTAACTATGTTAGCGCCACTGACTGTGCTGACACTGCAAGTGGCGCTAAAAGTAGTTAAAATGCTAAGGGAGGGTTGTGGCCCAAAATGTGACTGCTTACTCACTGGGGAGACCAGAAAGTGTCCACAATGTTTCCACAGTCACGCTGTTGGATCAGGACGGCATTTCAAGCGCCGAATTAGCTTCCACCAGACCCAGGTGATGTGCAGTACAGTAAACTGAGAAGCAGCAAAATTAACCTATAGATAAACAAGCCAACCAGGCAAAAAAAATTCCCAGCAGTTAACTCATTAATGGTCAGCCATTGATGTCTGTAAGCTAAGTTTATCATCCTTATTTCATATTTAACACAGGCTGTCAATGTTTTCTTCCAACTCCTGCCAAGAAAGTGATGAAGCATTTTTCTTCACAAACTGCTGGAAGCACCCACAAGTCCAAACTCAAGGAAAAGATTTGTTCTGACTTCAGGCAAATCAGATCTTGAAGGCTGACTGTCCACACTGTTATTTGCAAGTGATAATGTCAGATTTGTGTGTTCTACAACATAGGCGTCAGTAGCTATGTACCAACTCAGCTTTCCAGCGTGAAATCAAGAGAAGTGGATGTCCATCATTTCACCCTCAAAACAATTTGCTTTGGCGTCCAACCACAGCTGTTGTTCCTGATGTTGTTCTTGTGTGTTGTGTTCAAAGTCGCTTTGATATCTGATTTGAAGCTCATTTTAAACCACCTCCAAATGTTGTTTGCCTGAATGTCCTTCTGTTTCAAATCTGATCAAATTGTGTTTGGAGGTGATTTGAAATGCAATTCCAATCTGATTTCTACAGATGCATCTCAGTCCTGAGGCTCTGGCTGCTCAAATCAGATTTTAAATTGTCAGTGAATGCAACACACAAGGGTGACAGAAGTGCTGAGCAGATCCATGCTGCTACTAGCAGAGTGTTTAAGAGGACAGCAGTCCATGGACAGACGGCAAAATAAATTGTCAAGAGGGCGAAATGATGTGCCTCCATCTCTCATTCTTCTATGTATAAAAGCCGCATCACCAGTGTTGCTACGTAGTTACTGACACCCATGTCCCTACAACAGCAACCTACGCAGATAGGTTGGACACACAAATCCCATCCGATTCCTTTTAAAATAACAGTGTGTACGCTCAGTCTGTCTTCATCAGATTTGTTTCTCAAATCTGATCTGCCTGCAGTGTGCATGCAGCCTTTGATCTGTGCTGTGTTTGAAGTGAAACACTGCACAGATCTAAGTGTGGACAAATCTCTTCTATCAGAGAGGTGTAGATTAAAATCATTTTGGAGGGCGTAGTTTGTGGTGCATTGCTTTATACTGACAGGTGTTTCTGTTGTTATATCCATCCCATTTATGTCAGTGAGATCAGGCTACATCACAGGGAAAACCTCTGTATACAACAAATTACATCCTCCAAAATGAACACCTCAGTTTAACAGAAACTTAACATTATAGCTGTAACCTTCATTATGGCCGGATTGTTTTATAAGGCTGCGTTAAAACACCCTTTAGACAGCACTAGTTTCAGTTAAGTGGACAAAAACTATCTCTCCCAACTATGTGTCAATGACTCACGTCTCATCTGATCCGTTGGTTACAGGCACAATGAGTACGCTGGAAGCCGAAGACCTTTTCGCCCTTACAGACACGTCCCAGACTTCGGAGGCAACGACAAGTACTGAAAGGAAACAAGACCCCTCTGAACAGGGTCCCCTAAATAAAAGCAGAATCATTCACACTGTCCAGTGCTAATTAATCCCAAATATCGACAGGGTTTTATCAGTATTTCTAGTGGACCACAGAAACAATGCTGAATTGGTAGAAGTATTAGCCACTGAAAAATTACTTCCACTGTTTAAAACTGATTATTTTTTATATTTTTTTGAACAAAGGTAAAAACTTCAGAGGTTTATGCAAGTTGATGAGTCCAGATATTAACTAAGAATGTTTATGTCAAGATTGTTAAAGCCTGACAAATGTACTGGAGGTTGATATTGGTATATATTTTAAATGTCAGTATACAAAGAAATCTGTTAAAATTTACATATTTCTCTTGCAATTTAGTTTTTAAACTGAGAACGTATTCTATCCAGCAGACTCTTAAGTTTACAGAAGTCTGCAGTATATTACAGCTGAGCAAAATGAAAACAAGGTGTTCAAAATATGGTACATTAATGAGTGCCAAAGTAATCATGTTTAATTAATGCCTGAGATGTTTTTATTCCTGAATTGTGGTATTAGCATTAGGCTCTGAAAACAATCAAAGTTTACTCAGTCCTTTAATTTCTTATTAGTGATGTTAACCTTATTTATATATTATGGACTTAATAAGGAATTACAAGAGCCTCACATGTACGGCCTTACCTAAACCATCTATATTCAGATTATTATTCACTATAAATTGCACCTTTATGTCTTGCTTTAAACAAACCTTGCAATCCTCTTTAATGGAGCAGGGGTTATTTTTGTTGCACATTTAATTACTGTTTATTGTTTGTGGTTCATTTTTAATCCATGAGATGACTTTACAGTTGGTCATTGGTGGTTGATTATGGGCGCTTATGTCTTATTTTTGTGTCATTCAGATGCCTTCATTAACTGCGGCGTTTGTTTTCTTAATTCAGTTATTAAAGATTGTTTGATATTCTGATTTCCAGTCTCATTATTTCAACATGTACTTTGACCACTAGGAGGCTCAAAATACAGATGTGCTGTTGACTCAGTAAATTATGTGTCAAATTAAAATGTTTCAAGCTGAATCTAATCAGAAGCTGCCATGTGTCCTTGTGTTAATTATACATAAGATAGCTGGGAATGTTTCTGCTATAAAGGATGGTAAATCAGAAACTTAATTTAAGAGTGATGGCTTTCTGTGGTAAAATGTTCCACATGAGCACAGTATAAACTAAACAAAATGCATTAACAGTAGATTTTGACACTACCACTTTATGAAATGCTGCCTAACGTTTTAGTTGATGTACTTCAGTGGTAAATATTCCCAAACAATTCATTACTATTATTGCAAGAAATTAAATGATGGTAAAATAACTGATTTACAGTGGAACCTGGGGACAGTAGTCCTCTTTGTCCAGGTAGTTATTGAGGGGGGGGATCAGAGCTGATTGTATTTGAGGTCTACAAGCCAGTAGATGGCAGCACAAGCTATGTATTAAACTTGAAGACAACTCCTATTACAGCACAACTTTGTGACAGATTAATGTGATAAACATACCGTCATGGCACATTGAGATGAAGTCCTGAGCTGCACGCACTGCACGTCTGACCTCTGCAGCACCTGGAACAAAAGCACAAACACTGAGTACCAGTCATCACTATAATTTGATGTACAGGGTTTCTCCAGCTTAATGTGAAACTGAACTAATGAAGAGTGGCGCTGGTAAATACTCCACACTATAGGTTTGTGTACTTTGTGCTAATGACGTTTCCCTGCAGCCTCAATTTTGACAGTGTTCACTTCATTATGTGGGCGACTGTACATAGCCTGCATTATCTAACAGCACTAAGGCGACCACTGTGCTCATAATTGGGAGATAATACATGATACATAATGCAGACATGTTTTACATGAAGGCACATCAGTAGAACATGTGTTGCTTGGATAAATTAAGATGCAGTCAAGACATTTCTGCCCTGAACATCTTGAAAATGTACCTGTTTGTGCAGCTTTTGATGACGTAACATCAACCATGAGGCAATCTGTGGACTGAGAGTGATATCATCAGTAAAGTATAATAGGACACAAGGCTGGCATCTTAACAGTATGACCACACCTAAATTACAACATTAACCCAACTCGTTCCTACTTTTTTCAAAACTCAACTGAGATGACATCATAATAAGGAACATTCCCCACTAATTAATGTTCTTCACATGCTGGGAATGAAAGACTGGATTATTTTTTTCATGAATAAAACTCAGCATGTCACTCATCTTATGAACCTGACAAGTGTGGTCCACACAGAGTAACACAAACACATTCCTTTCCCAGGATCAAACTCATATATGCATTTAAGGCATGAATCCAAAACAGCCGCAGTCTCTGAGGCTTTAAGCATCTGGTGCCTGCTGGAACCAAATAAATGTTTCAACACCATCGGAAATTCAAAAAAGGAGGTATTTAGCCGGCAGCAAAAACATTCAATTCCCAGGCGTGAACTGATTATTGAATTTCTACTCCACCTTTCACCTGTCATGCTACTTGCTTAATATGGGGTTTATGTTTTACTGCTGGTGGAGGGGAGTAAATTATTAGCTGGGAGATGTGACGCTACTTTCTAAAAAATTTGTAAAATACAAGTTTTAAAGCATGCTTCTGAATCAGCTCCCAGTGTGATCCACTGCAATCACTAACTTTAGCTAACAGCACTAACACTGACAACAGGCTGTGAATTGCTTGACACTCGCTAGGTGTGACTAGTTGGCAGGTGACAAGTAGGTTTCTACGAATTGTCATTATTGTCCTGACAGATACTTGTTAAGGGAGTGCAGTGTGGCGCAGTAGCCAACTAGTAAGCTATTATTGACAGTTAAAGTATTGAAATCATATGTATATAACAGAATTTTGATAATTTTGTAGCATACTATACTATGATGTTTCTAATGACATACTTTACTATGACTTTTTTTCTGACCTTTTCAGTGGCACACTGTACTAGACCATTTTGTAGCATACCAATCCATGGCTTTCTTCAGGCTTATTTTGGGGAAATATTTATGGCTATGACTTTATTATAGCATACTATTCTATGACTTTCTTCCAACTTTTGATAGCATACTATACTATGACTTTTTTCGTGACATTTTTGATGGCATACTATACCAGAGATATTGGATGAAGCGAGATACCCTACTCAGCTCACTTCCTGATTCAGTGACGTCAGCGCCACGCCCCCGTAGGAGACCTGCGGCAGCTCTGAATGTATTGTCGTCAATGAGGAAAATGAACGTGATCACAATTTATGGTCAATTCTTTCGCCCTATAGTCACTAAAGTAAATATTGGGTTCATTTTCCACAAGCCACACATCTTCCCAATATTCTGACACTAAAGCTGCATTTTTCATCCGCACAGATCAAGACAAAGTTAACTTCATTTGAGCCCTGTCTGTCTCAGAAAACAAGTTCTCGCGAAAGAACAGGCTCTGATTGGAGGGAGAGCTAACCATGCCCACTTAGGAGACAGGAAGAGTAACCGTTTTCTTAAACATTGGATAAGCCTACAGTTGGGTATCTCCCTTCATCCAATATCTCTGACTATACCGTGACTTTTTTCGTGACATTTTTGATGGCATACTATACTATGATGTTTTTAGGACATTTTTGATGGCATACTATACTACAGGGGTTGCGTTAACCGGATATTCTCGGTCATTGACCGTTTTTTTTTACAACAATAACCGGAAAATCTGAAGGCCGTCGGTCATTTTGACCGGTTGCAATTGCTACCCCTGCCCACTTGGCGGCGGAGTGCACAGTCAGTGGTTTAAGTGGCTGACGTTTTCACACTGCAGAGAAAAAGTCATTCATCTGCTTCATGTAGCCAGAGATACTGGATTGTTGACATAACGCCCTGAACACACCGGATGCGGAACTGAAGCACGGCGCCCAGCAGCGGAGGCAGTTTTCAGTCAGCGCCCATGTTAACCTATTTGACTGTCCACACAGGCTGCTGAGCAGAGCAGAGCGCCCGCGGAGGCAGCGCTTCAGTTCGGCGTCTGGTCTATTTTTCACGGGAGCCGCGAGCGCTTCTGTCAAGCTGGATAGAGCAGATCGTACCAAACAGGAAGTCGGACACAGAAAAGACGAGCGAATCCAGCCAATTTTCAAAATAAAATAGCACGTACTGTGGAACGTGAGGAGAAAATACCGTGTTTATAATTTAAAATAACAGCAATTAACGAGTGCATAACCGAACACATTTTTCAATACCCTAATCACTTCATTACAATTTTAATTTTGTGTCACCGAGCCTACAGACATAACTACATAACGCCCTGGACACACCGGACGCGTTAGTGACGCGTTAGTGCCATCCGGTGTGTCCAGGGCGAAGCCTGATGGCATGGGTGTGTGCATGTCTGTTCATCTTTTCGTTCATGTCCTTATTAATGCACACTTTATAACTTGCTTGTTGGATTTATTAAAAACGAACGAATGAAAACTAAATGTCTTTGAATATCTTTATTATAATTTAAAAACGAAAATTAAAATGACCGATAAAAATCGATTATGACCGGATTTTTATGACCCTGTCGGTCAAAATGACCGGCGACGAAAAAGTCTAGCACAACGTCTGCTATACTATGACTTTTTTCGTGACTTTCTTGATAGCATACTATACTATGACTTTTTTTTATGACATTTCTGATGGCATACTATACCATGACTTTTTTCGTGACTTTCTTGATGTCATACTATACTATGACTTTTTTATGACATTTTTGATGTCATACTATACTATGACTTTTTTTATGACATTTCTGATGGCATACTATACTATGACTTTTTTTTTATGACATTTCTGATGGCATACTATACCATGACTTTTTTCGTGACTTTCTTGATGTCATACTTACTATACTATGACTTTTTTATGACATTTTTGACGTCATACTATACTATGACTTTTTTAGGACATTTTTGATGGCATACTATACTATGACTTTTTTTATGACATTTTTGATGGCATACTATACTATGACTTTTTTCGTGACTTTCTTGATGTCATACTATACTATGACTTTTTTAGGACATTTTTGATGGCATACTATACTATGACTTTTTTTTATGACATTTCTGATGGCATACTATACTATGACTTTTTTTATGACATTTCTGATGGCATACTATACTATGACTTTTTTTATGACATTTCTGATGGCATACTATATCATGACTTTTTTCATGACTTTCTTGATGTCATACTATACTATGACTTTTTTAGGACATTTTTGATGGCATACTATACTATGACTTTTTTTTAGGACATTTTTGATGGCATACTATACTATGACTTTTTTAGGACATTTTTGATGGCATACTATGCCATGACTTTTTTTTAGGACATTTTTGATGGCATACTATACTATGACTTTTTTAGGACATTTTTGATGGCATACTATACTATGACTTTTTTATGACATTTTTGATGGCATCCTATACTATGACGTTTTTATGACATTTTTGATGGCATACTATACTATGACGTTTTTATGACATTTTTGATGGCATACTATACTATGACTTTTTTTAGGACATTTTTGATGGCATACTATGCCATGACTTTTTTTTAGGACATTTTTGATGGCATACTATACTATGACTTTTTTAGGACATTTTTGATGGCATACTATACTATGACTTTTTTTTATGACATTTCTGATGGCATACTATACTATGACTTTTTTTATGACATTTCTGATGGCATACTATATCATGACTTTTTTCATGACTTTCTTGATGTCATACTATACTATGACTTTTTTAGGACATTTTTGATGGCATACTATACTATGACTTTTTTTTAGGACATTTTTGATGGCATACTATACTATGACTTTTTTAGGACATTTTTGATGGCATACTATGCCATGACTTTTTTTTAGGACATTTTTGATGGCATACTATACTATGACTTTTTTAGGACATTTTTGATGGCATACTATACTATGACTTTTTTATGACATTTTTGATGGCATCCTATACTATGACGTTTTTATGACATTTTTGATGGCATACTATACTATGACGTTTTTATGACATTTTTGATGGCATACTATACTATGACTTTTTTTAGGACATTTTTGATGGCATACTATGCCATGACTTTTTTTTAGGACATTTTTGATGGCATACTATACTATGACTTTTTTAGGACATTTTTGATGGCATACTATACTATGACTTTTTTATGACATTTTTGATGGCATACTATACTATGACGTTTTTATGACATTTTTGATGGCATCCTATACTATGACGTTTTTATGACATTTTTGATGGCATACTATACCATGATTTTTTTCGGCACATTTTTGATGGCATACTATACCATGACTTTTTTCGGCACATTTTTGATGGCATACTACAGTATACGTTTTCAATTACATTTTTTTTACCATGACTTTTCAATAGCATTCTATATCAATTATACATGACATAAAAATGCCAAAAAGTCATATGTTGAAGCATATGCAATAAAAATGGCAAAGTCTCTGAAAATGTTATTTTAAAAAATCATGGTATACTATGTCATAAAAATCATCTTACAAGTCATAATATAGCATCCTTAGTACCGTTATAACCCTGGATCATTGTATTAATTTTCCTTGATCTGTCTGTTGTGATGTCTCAGATCTGTCTCTTCTCTTCTCTCCCTCAGAGTGTGTGCATGTGTGGGTGTGGATGGGTGATGAACACCAGGTGGTGATTGCTAACTGGTTCGCTTGAAAAGATTGCTGTCACTGGATTGGTCCAACAGCTGACATTAGTCTTTTTAAAATGCAGCTGATAGAAGCCCTTCCCTCCTTCACCTCTACCACTGACGACAAATCCCCCTGGACCATCCGCACAAGTTTGCCTACAGGCTGCTTCCCTTCACCTCAACTCCTCTGCCTGTATACCAGCAGCTGCAATTCCAGTACCACTCAATCAAGCTCCTGAGGTCTGAGGACAACAGTACGCTCATTAGACTAATCTCTGCTAGGGATACGTTCGCCAGTAGATTGGAGGGTCAAAACAACTAGGAGCATAGTACTTCAAAAACAGATATATTTATACATATTACTATATTTTTCCATATTTTCTATTGCAAATGTTTTTATTTTATATTATGTCTCTTGACTTCTGCACAGTGTTTATTGTTATGCACCAAATCACCATACAAATGATCTATATTAACAAACCTATGTGGCAATTTTGGCTTTTTGTATGACATTTTTTATGACAAACAATGAAATGACTTTTTATGACATTTTTTATTGCATATTATACTAGTATTTTACTATAAATTTATTTTACATTCTTATGACAGTTTTGGGGTATTTAATTCTAACATATTACAATGATTCCTTGTGGTAAACAATAACACTATTTATGACAGTTTTATAGAAAAAGATTCTATGACTCTTTGACAGCCTATCAAATTACGACTTTTTTTTACAGAAGATCTGAGAGGCAAGGAAAAAGGAAAATTTATAGCAAAATTTACCATTACTTGTTTTATTGTGTTTTGTATTACATACTGTACCATGACTTTTTTGGCATTTTAAATTACTATTATATGTTGTTTTTATTACATACCAAATATGACTTCCATATGCCATTTTCTCAACATACTAAAACTATGACTTCATGACATACCATACCATGAATTTTTTAAATGTTTTTTATGACATACTATATCATAACTTTTCTTAATGACATGTTTATACATGTTTATGATAGTTATATCTTCTGATATTTTCTTTATGATTTACGTGACGTGGTCAAAACAACTAGGAGCATAGCACCTCAAACAGACATATTTATACCTATTGCTGTATTTTTCCATTATTTCTATTGTATGTTGAACTGTTTTTTTTTCCCCTATCTATTCTGCCTCGTTGCATTTGCAGTATTTATTGTTATGCACCAAGTCACAACACAAATTTTCTGTATCTGCAACCCAACTTGTCAATAAAAACATTTCTATCACTTTTTGTATTGAATTTTGTTATGCATACTATCCTATCATTTTTAATAGTTTGTTTAAACATACTATAACTGGTTGACATTTTTGATAACGTGACATTTTTGATGTCATACTATACTATGACTGTTTTTATGACATTTTTGATGTCATACTATACTATGACTGCTTTTATAACATTTTTGATGGCATACTATACTGACATTTTTATGACGTTTTTGATGGCATACTATACTATGACATTGTTATGACTTTTTTGATGGCATACTATACTATGACATTTTATGACTTTTTTGATATCATATGACTTTTTTGATGTCATACTATACTATGACGTTTTTATGACTTTTGTGATGACATACTATACTATGACTTTTTTTATGAGATTTTTGACGTCATACTATACTATGACATTTTTATGACTTTTTTGATGTCATACTATACTATGACATTTTTATGAGATTTTTGACGTCATACTATACTATGACATTTTTATGACTTTTTTGATGTCATACTATATTATGACATTTTTTTGAGGTTTTTGACGTCATACTATATACTATGACATTTTTATGACATTTTTGATGGAATACTATAAAATGACATTTTTATGACATTTTTGAAGGCATACTATACTATGACTTTTTTTTTGACATTTTTGATGTCATACTATACTATGACGATTTTTGACATTTTTGATGTCATACTATACTATGACAATTTTGATGGCATACTATACTATGACATTTTTATGAGATTTTTGACGTCATACTATACTATGACATTTTTATGACATTTTTGATGGCATACTATACTATGACATTTTTATGACATTTTTGAAGGCATACTATACTATGACTTTTTTTTGACATTTTTGATGTTATACTATACTATGACGATTTTTTTGACATTTTTGATGTCATACTATACTATGACAATTTTGATGGCATACTATACTATGACATTTTTATGAGATTTTTGACGTCATACTATACTATGACATTTTTATGACTTTTTTGATATCATAACATGACTTTTTTGATGTCATACTATACTATGACGTTTTTATGACTTTTGTGATGACATACTATACTATGACTTTTTTTATGAGATTTTTGACGTCATACTATACTATGACATTTTTATGACTTTTTTGATGTCATACTATACTATGACATTTTTATGAGATTTTTGACGTCATACTATACTATGACATTTTTATGACATTTTTGATGGCATACTATACTATGACGATTTTTTTGACATTTTTGATGTCATACTATACTATGACAATTTTGATGGCATACTATACTATGACATTTTTATGAGATTTTTGACGTCATACTATACTATGACATTTTTATGACTTTTTTGATATCATAACATATGACTTTTTTGATGTCATACTATACTATGACGTTTTTATGACTTTTGTGATGACATACTATACTATGACTTTTTTTATGAGATTTTTGACGTCATACTATACTATGACATTTTTATGACTTTGTTGATGTCATACTATACTATGACATTTTTATGAGATTTTTGACGTCATACTATACTATGACATTTTTATGACTTTTTTGATGTCATACTATACTATGACATTTTTATGAGATTTTTGACGTCATACTATACTATGACATTTTTATGACTTTTTTGATGTCATACTATACTATGACATTTTTATGACATTTTTGATGGCATACTATACTATGACTTTTTTTTAACATTTTTGATGTCATACTATACTATGACTTTTTTATGATTTTTTGATGGCATACTATACTATGACATTTTTATAAGATTTTTGATGTCATACTATACTATGACATTTTTATGACATTTTTGATGTCATACTATACTATGACTTTTTTATGATATTTTTGATGGCATACTATACTATGACATTTTTATGACATTCTTGATGGCATACTATACTATGACTGCTTTTATAACATTTTTGATGGCATACTATACTGACATTTTTATGATATTTTTGATGGCATACTATACTATGACATTTTTATGACTTTTTTGATGGCATACTATACTATGACATTTTTGATGTCATACTATACTATGACGTTTTTATGACTTTTTTGACGTCATACTACACTATGACTGTTTTTATGACATTTTTGATGGCATACTATACTATGACATTTTTGATGTCATACTATACTATGACGTTTTTATGACTTTTTTGACGTCATACTATACTATGACTGTTTTTATGACATTTTTGATGGCATACTATACTATAACTGTCTTCATGACATTTTTGATGTCATGCTATACTATGACATTTTTATGATATTTTTGACGTCATACTATACTATAACTGTTTTTATGACATTTTTGATGGCATACTATACTATGACTGTTTTTATGACATTTTTGATGTCACACTATACTATGACATTTTTATGAGATTTTTGATGCCATACTATACTATGATGTTTTTTTGACATTTTTGATGGCATACTACACTATGCCTTTTTTGATGTCATACTATGCTATGACATTTTTATGATATTTTTGATGTCATACTATACTATGACGTTTTTATGACATTTTTGATGCCATACTATACTATGATGTTTTTTTGACATTTTTGATGGCATACTACACTATGCCTTTTTTGATGTCATACTATGACATTTTTATGATATTTTTGATGTCATACTATACTATGACGTTTTTATGACATTTTTGATGGCATACTATACTATGATGTTTTTATGACATTTTTGATGGCATACTATACCATGACGTTTTTCATGACATTTCTGATGGCATACTATGCTATGACGTTTTTATGACATTTTTGATGCCATACTATGCTATGACATTTTTATGACATTTTTGATGGCATACTATACTACGACGTTTTTATGACATTTTTGATGGCATACTATACTATGACGTTTTTATGACATTTTTGATGGCATACTATACTACGACGTTTTTATGACATTTTTGATGTCATACTATACTATGACGTTTTTATGACATTTTTGATGGCATACTATACTATGATGTTTTTATGACATTTTTGATGTCATACTATACTACGACGTTTTTATGAGATTTTTGATAGCAAACTATACTATGATGTTTGTATGACATTTTTGATGGCTTACTATACTATGACGATTTCATGGCTTTTTTATGACATACTATACTATGACGTTTTTATGATATTTTTGATGGCATACTATACTTTTGATGGCTTACTACACTATGACGATTTCATGACATACTGTACTATGACTGTTTTTGTGACTTTTTTTATGGCAAACTATACTACGACTGTTTTTATAACAATTGTATGACATACCAAACTATGACTGTTTTTATGACATACTTATGATTTACTTTACTATACTGTTTTTATGACATTTTTCATGACATACTATACTATGATGATTTTTTTGAGATTTTTAATGGTATATAATGCTGTTACTGTTTTTATGACTTTTTTTGACATACTATACTATGACTGTTTTCATGACATTTTTTATAACATACTATGAATTGTGAATTATGAATTACAGATTTTTGGCATTTTCAGGGCAACTTTGGGCTTAATTAGAGCCAAAAAACTTGGGTGGTGTGCATTTGGCCGTGTAGCAGTAGGTTGCAATAATATCTGTTTGCAACTCTGTGTCTTAAACACTTTACTCGGGCCAGTTCTGTCAGGATTGCCTGTCACAAGGAAAGTCTTCTGATGTTACAGCTTTCACGAGGCAAAAAGCTGAAGCAACTGTCTTGTACAAGATGCATATCAACATTACAGGGATAGAAGACATTGAAATATACCTGGTGATAGCATTTGAATAAAGTAGGTTTGAGTCATTTTCTTTTTTTTCCAGTGTTGTACTGAGTGCTGTATAGGCTGCTACTCTCTTTTCCTGAGGCTACATTAAGACTATGCAAGACTTTAAAATGTTGAACAGACACAGTCAAACTCAAAACCTTTCATCTGAGAATCTCTCTATTGAAGGCTTAAGTTTTGAGCCGAAATGATTAGCTGAGTGACAGAAAATTAATTCGCAACTCTTTTGTTAATCAATATGTTGTTAAAGTAATTTCTTAAGAAAAAAAATGCAAAAATGTCTCTAGTTTCAGAGTCTCAGATGGGAATATTTACTGGTTTTCTTAGTTTTCTAGGGTATTAAACTAAACATCTTTGGGTTTTGGTGTTGGTCAAGCAAAACTAGCAATTTGAATATCAGTATATCTAGGCACTGGGACATTGTGATGAGCAGGTTTTATCATTTTCTAACATTTTATAAACCAAACTGTATTCAAGCTGCAGCATCTTAATTAATGCTTTATCATTGTTGGCCTACTCTGCTATTTCAGATCATATCATGTGTATATCTTCTCATTCAAAAAACAGTGACAGTGCATCTTTGAATGGATAAATAACATCCCAGATGTCACTCAAGGCAAACCCAGTGAGCAAGTAGCGGACAAGGCAGTTAAGCTCTTGTTAGAATGCCATCATGGCTCTTACCAAACCAGCCTGTCTATGCCGCAGGGTGATGATGGAGGATGAGGAAGTGGAGTGGAGCAAGGCTTTGCACCCCAGCAGGCCTGCTGACACATGGCTGCCTGCCTCACTCTCAACTGCAGTGCCAAGGTCAGCCAGCCTCTCGAGGCAGTGGAGCGCTGCCTCAGAGGGAAGTGAGAGTTACTAGCAGGTAATTTAATGCTTTAAATTTAGCAACTTGACAACAATACTTAAAAATATACATGTCAAAGAATTTACTGAATAAAACTTTTGTAATGTAAATTTTGTCATTATAATGTTAAAAAACACCCTCACCATGAAGGCCATTTAGTTGATGCTCTAGAGCTTTCGATATAAAACATGATCCTCAGCAGCGACGAGGTTTCGTTGATGAGTTTCCCAGTTGTGATGGAATTGTAGTTCTTTAAATTTTCTTTTGTTCTTTTCTGAGCAAGAATGAAGCCAAAATGGAAGTCTTTTTAAAGTGCACAGAAAAACATAATTACATGACAACTGGGCAAACTCCATCTGCTGATGAAGATCATTTGTTACGCTCGAAAGCCCCAGAACATTTTCTAAATGGGCCCTTCTGTGAGATTGCTTTCTCACCTAATTCTCTCATGTTGTCGTATCAACATCATCAAGAAAATGTAGAATATTTACCTTAAAGTGAAGAAGTCCTGTGAACCTTTGCTTCAACAAGAAGAGCACATATATCTTTTTTTAAACTGGTTTTTAACTTAATCACAGTTAGAATTCAAGTACAATGTGTGCCACATAAAAACATGTTTAGTTTCTGCTAACATAATGGGGAATAAACTAAAATATTAGATTTAAAAAAAATCAAGATCAGGATTTTTTGACAGAATTGTGCTTACTTGTCTTTCTATCATCACAACGTTAAAAAACTTCCTCTCTCTGACTGCACAGACAGGTTGAATATTAGTCACAATATGAGTTCTTTCAAAGCTGAAGGCACCTGTGTTCTACCTCTTCTGTTCTCTCTGAATCTCAAAAACATTTCTACAATGAACCTAATGTAGAAAAATAAAGGGTGTGTCTTCTGACTCTAATGTAACATAGTGGAGATGTTCCTGTTCATATGTGATATTCCTGATTTCAGAGAGCTCTGACTGCCATTCCTCAAACACTGTCATTCCTCAAACACTGTCAGTTGTCCTGACGTCCAACAGACCATCACAAGCAGCGGACTCTGCTGCTTCTATATTGATCTAAACAGCCCAGAGGTCAAGCTCCACCTCCACTTTGGTGAATTCCACCCTCCGTCTAATGTACCAATGGAGTCTCAAACTCAGCAGCTTCAGAGCAGATGTTAAAGGTGTCCCCCATCACCGACACTGCTCCCAGGTCAGCTCCAGAGGCAGATGTTGCTCATGGCCTGGCAGGTGGAGCTGCTCTCTGCAGGAGAGAGGTAGATCTTGCCGCTGGGGCAGACACACACTTCGTATACAGCCTGCTCCTGAGAGGCCTGGTTGGGCGAAGCTGTGTAGACACCCAGCGGGAGACTACCCAGCTGAATGGTGTTGGCATCTAAAAGTATCTGGGAGGAAAAACATCGGAGACGTGCTGGAAGTCATTCAAATAACAACGCCAGAGGTGCCCTGAGGTGATGCATTACCAGCTCAAACTGATAAATGACTCTGGTGCAATCACAAAATACAACGTGAAAGGTGGGGGGAAATACAGCAGCATGCATCTGGTGAGTTAGGATAACAAATGAAAGAAGAACTTCATCTCTTTAGTACATATTTTTATTTGGAACATCAAATTGCTCATTTTTAGCCATGCTAGCAGCGTTTGCCCTCCAATTTGGTCTAGACTAGAATATTTCAACAGCTATTGGATGGATTCCCCTAAGATCTCATTCAGACATGCATGGCATCCTCAGGATAAATTGTAATAACTTTGGTAATTCCCTAAAGGACAACTTTGTTATTTTTCAACCTGGCCAGTCTTTTTGTGCCTAAGTGACTGATGGAAACGACAATTTTTCAAATCGGTCCAGTATTTAGCGAGAGTGCTACACCAGCAGCAGCAAATCAGGCTGCGATGTAACCACTCAGGGCATGTCCACATGCCAAAATATCCTTGGGAACGATACTGAACCCGATGGCTGTTCCATCAGTGTGAATGCATGTGAATGGTTACTTAGTAGCAAGTCGCCACCAGTGTGTGAATGTGTGTGAATGGGTAAATGTGACATGTAGTGTAAATGCACTTGAAGTGGTCGGATGACTAGAAAAGCGCTGCACAAGTGCAGTCCATTTACCATTTATTAAAAGTGTTTGTTTTTGCCACTGACGTGCTGAGATTTTTATTTTCAGTGTTGGATAACATTAGGGAAAAGAGCCCTACAGAGGTAAGATCCTTTTAGTTGAACCAGAAACAGCCCCAAAATCAGACTCCATTTCAATAAAATGACATTTAAGCATGTACAGAGCATAATTTCGTAATTTCTAACAGCTGAATTAAGTTTTTTTTTCCAAGCAAACCAGAGTTGGCAATTGGTGGAACAGTGGAGAGACAAACCAAGATGAGCTAATCCTCCTCACCTCTCCCTCTGTGGACTCCAGCTGTAGATCTTTTCGACCGCTGACCTTCAGCGGCCCCTTGACAGCGCTCACTTCCACCCCTCTGGGAGCCTCCATGGTCAGGGTCCGTGTTGGAGATTCCAGCCTGAAAAGACAAAAACAAGCACAAGCTCAGAGATTTAGTGCATGAACTCATCCATTATTTCTGTTTATACTTTCAGGATGTTTGCATTACTAAAACTTTGCCTTTCAGTACGATTTAATAGCTGAGGATACAAGATGTGTTCAAGGTTAAATTGATTGTTATTCAGCTCATAGTTTGGGAATATCCCTGTGTAATTACTTGTTTGGGGCAGGATGGTGGAATTCAATCGTATTATTTGTTTCATAACAGACCCAAGGCATTGAGGCATTTAGAAATTGAGTCAAAATGTCTCACATTTGAAAAACAAACCAGCTCACTGATATTTCTGTTTGACTCTTGCTGCATAAATATATGTATGGGTGTTAGTAATACCAACTACTTCTTCACCTGTGGAATATTAAAGCTGCTGTTCATGTTTAAGTGGCTCTTCTCATTATTCTAATCCAGTATGGCTCCTAAACAGCCCATTATTGTATCAGCTCATTTTGACCTTCGGCAACACTGAGGCTAATGCAATTTGCATTTTCCTCCAGTGGACTATGTGTTTACACAGGGAAAGATAAGCGAGAGAGCCAATCAATGTGGAATTTGTTTTCATAACTCATAACCGTTTCAAATTGATTTCTTCCCCCCATCTTCCCCAAATCTGTTTTCAATGAATTTTAAATGGAAGACTTTAAGGAGCCGACTTGAAATCGCTTAAATCTCCATACCCTCTGAAAGCAACACACATTTCGGATTAAACGCTATTGGAATAAGGGAAAAAAGGAAAGCAAATGAATTTCATCTGCATTTGGAAATCCTCTTTCACTTTGAATCAGCTTTCAGTAGATACACTCTGGAGAGGATCTGTGAAATGTGCCTTTGACCTGGGACTGTTTGTGCATAGACCTGTAGAAAAAAGACAGATGTCTTCTCTGTTGTTTTTTACTCTTCCACTGCTTTTTTTTTCTCTCCCTTCAAACTAACAGCAGATACACTGTGGATCAACTTATATTATTATCACATATTTGTTATCTCTTTTGTTATTTTCTTGTTTGAGGTTTAACTCAAGTATATTTAAAGATAATACTATTTAGGATTAGACTAATGTATAGGCTCATACAGAAGTGAGCCTTCTTAATCATCACTTATGACTGACTAGAAGTTGTATGTTCCACCACAGCGCACAGGTGAGGTCGGGGCTTTATAAAAAGGCAGCGACCAGATGCCAGACCGTAACCAGTAAACATCTTAGAGACACAGCACCATTAAAAACCCAAGCGTAGTCAGGCAAAACACCAAACGAAATCTGGACTTGGCTTTTACTTTCACTGGCAAGTATATTGACAATTAGTAGCCAACAGTCCTGCACAGTATACCTCCAAGTTCACAATTACACTCCTCAGAAAAATTGAGGCAACATTTAATCATCACAGTGTAACACCAAGTCAGTTAATCTTCAGGGATATCAATTTGTCCATTTAGAAAGCACAAGTGATTGTGAATCAGTTTCACCTGCTTTGGTGCAAATGAAAGCGTCAACAGGAGCAATGGAGAGGCAAAAGCAAGACAACCCCCAAAAAGGGAATGGTTTTACATGTGATGGCCACAGACAGTTGCTCTCTCCTTATCCTTCCTGACTGATTCTTCTCTAGTTTTGTGTTCTGCTAGTGTCCATGTCACTACTGGTAGCATGAGGCCACACCTGTAGCCCATTTAGGCTGCACAGGTAGTCCGGCTCCTCCAGGATGGCACATCCATACATGCAATCATAAACAAGGTTTGCTGTGTCTCCCAGCACAGTCTCAAGAGCATGGAGGAGATACCAGGAGACTGGCTGTTACACAGGGAGAGCTGGATGGGCTGTAGAAAGGCATCAACGCAGCAGCAGGACCAGTATCTGCTCCTTCGTGTGAAAAAGAACAGGAGGAGCACTGCCAGAGCCCTACAACACAACCTCCAGCAGACTACTGGTGTGCATGTTTCTGACTAAACTGTCAGAAGCAGACTCCATGAGGGTGGCATGAGGGCCTGACGTCCCCTAGTGGGACCTGTGCTCACAACCCAGCATTGTTCAGCTCGATTGGCCATTGGCGCCCCATTCTCTTCACAGATGAGAGCAGGTTCACACGGAGTACATGTTACAGGCGTGAAAGAATCTGGAAACGCTGTGGTGATCCAGCATGATTTGGTCACTGATGGTCTGGAGAGGCATATTCTTGGAGGGTTGCACAGACCTCAGTGTCACTGCCAACGGTATCCTGACTGCTGTTAGGTACCAGGGTGAAATCCTCAGAGCGATTGTCAGACCTTAAGCTGGTGCAGTGGGCCCTGGATTCCTCCTGGTGCAGTGGGCCCTGGGTTCTTCCTGGTGCAGGACAATGCCTGGCCTCATGTGGCCAGAGTGCGTAGGCAGTTCCTGGATGATGAAGGCATTGATGCCATTGACTGGCCCTCTCGTTCCCCTGACCTAAATCCAACTGAGCACCTATGGGGCCTTATGTATTGGTGCATCTGACGCCGCCAAGTACCACCACAGACTGTCCAGGAGCTCATCAAAGCCCTGATCCAGGTCTGGGAGGAGATCCCCCAGGACACCATGCGCCAACTCATCAGGGGCATGTTGGATCAGCCCTTGAATTCAATTTTTTACTCTGATTTTCAGTGTGATTTTGATTCCAGCCCTCAGTGGGTTGATAATTTTAGTTTCCCCTGACCATTCTTAGGTCATTTTGTTCTCAACAAATTATACAATGTACATCAACTAAAAATATTATAATTTAATCATAGTAAAAAAATGAGCAGTGTATTGTAAAATCATCCTCAGTCCATCTCCCATAGCAACACAACATACCATTTATTTTCCTGAACCCCAGATGTTCATTAGCAAGCCGCAAGAATCTGTGTCCGAGTGCTCCTCAGCTTGGTATGTTTCAATAATTACTTCTGAAGCATCCACTGATTCTCCGCAGCTCAGATAGACGAGTCATTAGAAGACCCATTTAAAGCACTTTGCACTGAGTTGTTCAGTAAGGAGTTACTGATATGTGATGTGTGTATGATATTTTCACTCCCTTCAAAGCAGTTCCGTCATCACCCGCTGCGCACGCACGCACGCGCGCGCGCACGCACACACACACACACACACACACACACACACACACACAATCCTGCCAGAAGACAAAGTGCTCAATTTTCAAGAGTGCTTGTTTCAGCCACAGTCCATAATAAAACATAAATGAATTTAATTAAATTAAAAATGTCTCTTGGGTTTTATAATCATCTTAGACACTTCCATTTTCATGTACAGAAAGCTTATGGTCTAGTTTCTGAGGCTCCAAAAGAGGTATGACGTCCAATTTAACCTTACTGCTGACTGGAAAACATTACTATTAGAGTTAATTTTAAAAAAGATAATTTCAAGGTCTATCTAAAAAATAGTTCATTGTTGAGTCTCATTTTTAGGTTGTCCAATGCTTTGGGTTGTTGGAAAGGAGGCTGCCACTGATTGTCGAATCTCAGATTCAGGAGGAGCACTGCGGATTCTGTCTTGTTTGTGGAACAGTGGACCAGCTCTTCACCCTTGCAATAGCGGTTTTTTTTTTTTGGGGGGGGGGGGGGGGGGGCAGCAATCGTCTCAACAGGTTGCCGATCGGACCACTTAAAGCGGCGCACCCACTGGATCATGCGGATTACACCACCCAAGGAGGAAAACTGTGAAAATACAGGGCACCAGGGTCGTTGCTACAAGCTTTGTTCACATACTCAACACAAAGTCAAACACGTTCTCAGTGGATACTGCCCTCCATCAGTGCTGTCCCTCATCACTGAATCTGTTGATAATATTCATGGACAGGATCCCAAGGCGCAAACGGGGAGAATAGTTTCCGATTTGGATAACCTCAGAATTGCTTCCTCACTCTTTGCAAATGATGTGGTTCTGTTGGCTTCACCATACCATAACCTATAGTATGCACTGGGGCTGTTTGCAGCTGAGTGTGAAGCCATCAGGATGACAGTCAGTACCTCCAAGTCTGAGTTCTTGGTTCTTGGCAGGACAACAGTACATTGCCCCGTCTTGGAAGCGAAGTGAAGGAGTTCAAGTATTGCTTTGGTCTTATTCACAAGTGAAGGTAAAATGGAACAGATGATTGATAAGCAGGTGGCACAGCATCAGCTGTGATGTAGGCGGACCGTCATGGTGAAGTGGGAGCTGAGCCGGAAAGCAAGGCTTTGGATTCACCGGGCAATCTATGCCCCAACCCACAACTATGGTTATGAGCTTGTGGATACAAGCGGCCAAAATGAGTTTCCTCAGGGAGGAATTTGGGTGGCTGGGGCTGGCCTCAGAGATAGGAGACAAAGACTGGGGCCCCTGCTGTGACTAGGTTACTCAAGATAATCCACAGACCTTGTTGTGAGCAGGTTTATGTAGCAACTGTATTCTTTCTACCAAACTACACCTGCCAACCGTGCTCACCTAGCACCACTAAGCTAGTTAACATTACAGCTCAGCCAAGGAGGACATCATTAATGTTTACATATTGCACTGTCACCAAGCCCTTTGGAACAGTGCCAGACTTTAAGCCAATTTTACATTGTGGCCAGGCGTGGAATTACAACTTCCAGGTCCGTCATGTGATGCCACTGGGCCCAATAAGACTTTTGCAATACACTTACCTGTGAAAGAGATGTCTGTAAATCAGTGGATACAATTTTTTGAGCGTCACAACCCCCCGTGCAAAGAGTTTCACTATCACGATTTGATCCATTCGGTCCGTTTAACAATTTGAAAGTCAAGAGGAGCCTCATTAATGTTAGCAGAGGCTAATACAGAAGTTAGCCAATCAGCCAGTGAAAGTCTTTAGTGCACTTGTTCTTTGGGCCCCCTCATGCAGGATCCAGGCAAAATAATACCACCTAAATCAAGCTTTTTTGGCTTTATCAGCCACTGAGCAACTTTCATGGAATGAACGGGACCCTGTCTCCAATGTTGTACCCAGTTCTCTACCTGTTCTTTACATCCATGGCTGTCACGAGCTTCTCGTCACTGGGTAGATACACGCTTACGTCTGCATAGTGATGTGGTTGGTGGGTGTAGTTCAGCCAAAAAAAATAAATAAATAATTCCAACATGAAACTGCTCACAACAAGTTATCCTGAATAGGCAGGTCATGATTTCTTGAAAGAGTCATTGCTGTTGAGTTTTTCAAATTTATTTATTTTTTGGCGCTTTAAGCACCACAAACTGAGTGCCATCTAGTTCCAATATACTGAAGAGAAGGCAGATATCTTTACAGTACGATATCTCCTCAGAAACTCACACCAAAACAGTCTAGATTGATGAATCGCACTACAGTTACGAGGAAAAATACGTATTTTTGATTTTAGGGTGAACTGCCCTTTAAGACAATGAAATCAACTAAGCAGTTTTAAAAGTAATAAATGAAGCTATATTCAGTATGTTTTCAGAAACCCTCAGATCATCAGATTGGCTGATCAGGCTATCGGACACAGAAAGCTCCATCCTCCTCAGTACCAAAGAGCTTCTTGTACCCAGAATATTTCAGGGCTTCTGGCTCATTTCAGAAAAATCTGACATGTAAAACCCTCACTACAGATAAACTATGTGGTATTTTCAGTCATGATGGCTGTTTATGACAGACCAGCTTTTTCTTGCTGCATTCAGGATGACCTTTACTTCTACAAAAAGGTCACCGTATCGCAGAGATATGGAGGAAAGAGCTGCACAGGATCAAATGTGCTGACAGCTATGGCTGAAGTCATAGTGGATGAGGCCGGTTTAAATACTGCATATCTTCTCTGTTAGCTGGGGGGATTCCAAAGGTGAAAGCCAAGTTTATGTTCATATTTCACTTTCAAAAATGGCACCAAAGAACATAAAACTTAAAAGGCCTAATCTGAAATTTTAAACTTAATATTTATGTTTACTTTGTTTCATTCAATACTTATTTGCAGAGATGTGACCTTGAGTCATTGTGACTTGGATTTGAGTTACTGTTTTGATGACTTGCAACTTGACAGGGCAAGATATAAATGATCGAGACTCATCTTGGAATTGGAAGATATAAAAAGGTTACTTTACTTGAGACATGATAACTCAATTAACTTGGCTTGTTTATTCTATGTTAGCGGCTTAGATATTAAATTTTTAAAATGCTTGCATTACAAGCATCTGTGAAACGATGCCGGCATTGTCATGATTGGATGACTACCCTGCCAGACAAGCTCCTCGTGACGCTACCTGATGGTCTCTGGGTCAGATCAGATCATCATGACGCCTGTACCAAGAGTCATCACTTTGGAATTCAAGAGTTTCACACCTGAAGGACAAAAGCCAGACTACAATATCAAACTTTGTTAATCAATTAAAGACTAATTCGTATCGATAAGAGTCTGTGAGGGCTGTTGTTAGCCAGTGTTAGCCCGCAGATACATCTGTTCTTGCACAACTCCCTAGCTAGCTAATGTTATCCTGATAACGACTCATATTCCTGGTCAACCCAATCACCAGAATAAAACTCTGGCATTGTAACCTTACGTTTCTGCAAACCACAGAGTTAAGAAATAAATAGGTTTTTATAAAAGTTCTTTGTTTTTGTTTGATTACATTTATTTCACTGAATATCAAATTATTAGAAAATTATTTTGTTTCTTTTTCTATGTAGAGCACTTTATAATTCCTAAATTTGTTTGAAAAAAGTGCTATACAAACACAAAGCTGCAGGTATATTGGCGTATATCATCGAAGAGTTGGACGTAAATAAAAAGCGGTTATTTTTGTGGTTCTTTGGTTGATCACAATTGATACTAAAAGCTTGTTTTACTGATTTTCCTCCTGCTGTGGACTCAACTTGGTATTTGAAGGTACCAGTGAACATCATACCACAGCCTGATCAATACCCGATTTTAAAGGCAGATATCGATATAAACACTTGAGAGACAGAAAAAAAAAATCTGATATCCTGACTATCGTTAGTTGCAGTGCTAATGGAAAGGACACTCTAAACGGACAATGTTTTGAAATTGTGATCAGGTAGTTCACCCCCAATGATCTCAAGGCCACTTCAGTTGCATCACAGAGTTTTGACAGAGCCTAAACTGTGTATGGCAATGAAAAATTTTATTTATTTATGCTGACAGATGGAGGACTGAGTATGACAGTAAATAAGCCTCCCTCCACCACCCTAAACCAATTATTTCCACTGTATCTGTATGTTATGTTATCTGCTGTCCAAACATTTCTCTCATGGCCAAATAAGACTATTACAATAACAAAGAATGACCATTTTTCTTTGCTGCAGTCAAAGCTAGAAAAAAAAAAAAAAAAAAAAAAGAATACACTCCTGCTGCACGACATCTCAATCCCAACAAACTGGAGGAAAAAAGTCTGACCAGAGCTAAGTGGGACCAAGAAGAGTTGTTCAATTCTGCCTTTATCTTCTTAATGAACCTGTCACTCTTGTGTGGACACAGCTACTGCAGAGACTGTCCTGAAAGCTGCTCGGATCAGCTAGAGAGGGCTACGCGGCTGGCCGCACTGCAAACAGACTTTAAACCTGGAGAGGAGGAACGCTTTGGTAGCAGAGTTGCAGAGAAAATGAAATGAAAAGCGGTTTTCCTGCTCTCTGATACTGGGCCGAGAATTGCACCATGTGATGTCTGCACTGCAAAGCGGAGAGCCTTCAAATCCTGTCTGGTCTGCCTTTGCTTCTTAATGTCAGACTTGTCTCACTACAGATTCCCATGTGCTGTTTTTTAAGCAGCAGCTCGCAGAAGAAAACTGCAAAAAAAAGTTTGTTCCTGACACAACTGAGACCTGGAGAGTTTTTGTCACATTGATCAGATGTCCATCTACCATCTGTCCTCCATACATGTCAAGAGAATAGACTAAGTCTCTCTGAATGTGAACAAACCAGATGACAGAAGTATCACAGCGAAATGCTCAGAGCTACTACAAAAAAAACAGCTTTACCAAGACGAATATCACAGCATTTATAACTCAGCTTCCCTCCCTATTCAGATGTATTTGGGACATGTGCATCAGGAATCAGAGCACCATCCTCCAGACTGAGACACAAAATGATCTGATTATATAATTGACAGAAATATTTTCATATTTAGGCCTGTAATTTCTGGTTGGAAGCTGCTACTATTATCAGACTTGAGTGGGCAGCTAGCGGGAGAGTCAAAACATGACTCCTCAGAGCCAAATTTCCTGCAATTGACTATCTTGATTTCTGTCCTCGAACTCAGCACCGGAGGGTATTTTCAGAGTGAAACTGAAAGAGGTCACTGTCAGGTGAAGGAGCTGATCAGAGCCCGACAAGAGCTATGACTAAAGGTAATGAAGCTGTGAGCTGAGAGCAGGACATGACAAACTGACATATCCCTCCTGCAGGACTATATCCACTTCATAACTGCGCTGCCCTTGTTTTAGAGACTTCAACATCAAGGCCTCGATGCTTGATAGCTCCTCAGCACAAGTGCAATTATTCACAAGTCACCATACACAAACATGTCTCCTAGTTTTCTGCAGTTGACAAAGAGGATGAACTGAGGAGTGAAAAAACAAAGTGAGTCGCAGGGGACCAAAACAACTCTAAATCAATCAAACTACTCAGCTGTTAAGCTTCTGCACTACTGCCTCTGCATTTTAAGCTGCACCACAGCCTCAAGGATTAGTTGATCAATCAATTAGTCGACCGGCAGAAAATTAAATGGCAACAATTTTGATAACAAACTAACTAATTAAGTCATTTTTTAAGCAAAAATGCCATATAGTCCTGACAAGTATCTGCTGCTTTTCTGTTATATATCATTGTAAATAAAAAATTCTGGTGTCATTGACTGTTGGCAGGACAAAACATGACAGGGTGTGCATTATTTATTGTTTCAATTTGAATTAAGCTCCTTTCATTAATCAAGGAGAAAATAATCATGAGTTGTAGCTATACATTTCACATGGTTCTTGCTGTTACAGGTTCAATAACTGTATCTAATCCTGCTGACACTGCTGTCTGCAGACACAAGAAACTTTACTCACCAACAGATTCAATTGTCTTAGGTGCAACTGTATTCAAGGGCACTTTCTGTATTTAATTTCTAGCTCTGAACTAATGCAACTTCCTTGCCTCCTCATTTTATTTGTGAGCATTTGTGCCTCAATACACTTCATAGAATATTACACACACTAAAACTATATATAGTGTTTATGTAAATCCTTTTATTTTTGTCTTGTCATGCTTCATTTTGGGTATAGTTAAAGGCCCAGTGTGTAAAATGGGTTGAAAACAGTGACATCAGTGGTCAAATTCTAGATTGCAGGGCTCACTCGCTCACCCCTCCCGTCGGGTAAATGACGATGGCCTTGCACACGACTTTTTCAGGAGTACGTCTATCTGGCGACGAGGTGAATGTTTATTTAGAAATCTAAACCATGTTACGATATTGTAATGAATCCCTCACGAGCAGGAGAGCAGAGGAGCGTTTGGGAAAAAGGCCCGTTTATTTGAGCACTCCAGAAACTCTGGTAACACTCCAGGGGGTAAAAGACTCTGACTCTTCTAACGTAACAGACACACTTCATAACTTTACACACATACTTGTTTGCCATACTAAGTGGGGACCCCCCTCCCCTCTCTGCTCCGCCAATCTCCAGCCCGCACACTGACTGACAGCGTAGCCGGTAAACAGAGCTCAGCTGTTTATTTAGCCTAGCAATATCTCCGGACTATAGTAGCTGCAATGGACGACTTTGAACACAATTTTGAAGAGTTTCTTGTAGCGGACACAGACCCAGAGCCATACCTGTTTGAGCCGGAGCATACAAATGAGGAACTCCATGTGTTTGATGCTGAGCGGGTGAGAAGAGAGGTTGAATGCACAGAATGGGATTTGGTGCTACTGCTGCCATCGTTGGGAGATATATCATCAGGAGGAAAAGCGCTGCAGAGAGTGTATCACAAGGAGTGAAGCTGCGTCTTCTTTTCCTCGCAGATGACGGTTCAGGTTCATTCTCTCCTGTTGCGTGGTAAGTGTGGTCCATTCGCAAACTTTATAACTAAAAAAACTTTTCACTACTCTCTATCGACGAACTACTAACACTCTCTGCTGTTTCTTCCTCCTTCTTCCTTCCTTCCGCTGTCTTCGTTGGTTCATTTATACACGCGAAACGCGTTCTCTGGCTGGCTGGATTGTCCACTCGGTCTGCCGTACATACATGGCGGCGCAAGATGGCGACCTCTCTAAAGCAAGGCCCTTGATATATATATATATATATATATATAAAAGCATAATTATAAGGCTACGAAAACCAAATGAAATTTATTTTATAGTGATTATACACTTGTATAAACATATTAATGGGTAGAATATTCAGATTCAGATTCAGATTGACAATAAACCATGCCAAATATTATACACTGGCCCTTTAATGTTATAATGTATATAATATTCTAGTTTTTTTTTAAAGTTACTAATCTGGCAGAGCAGGTGACCTAATATGTTTTTTAAAAAAAATCTAATCTATCACCCATTATTGAAAATTGGGACAAATCATGTCCTACCAAAAATGAACCCTTAAATTAAGTTATCAACACATTAATTCTATTTCTGGGTTGAAATATTATTTTTAAAAGATTTAATTATATGAAATAACTATGATTTTATAAAATATTTTGATTTGCTTTCATTATTTATTTTTTTTCACTTATAAATTTGCCTGGTGCCAGAAAACACGTCACAGACAAGAATTCACAACTTCAAACAACTAAAAAATGTGTTAAAAGCCTTAAAAACCTAAAACTAACTGTAACAATGGTGAAAAAATATACTGCAATAATCAGAAACCAGACATAAAAAGCATCAACTGTATCCTTGGACTCCTGTCTCACTTCCTGGTTTCCAAAAAGATGGAGTGCTGCTGAAGTACTGGTAAGCTTTCTATTTTTTTTTTTTTTTTTTTCTTAATAAATTCATAATATATAATAATATTGCTATTGGGTGAGTCTCTACTGTAACAGGTCAGCTCTGTTGCCCTTCTTAATCCAAACTAAATATGAAATGTGTTTTAAAAATTAGTATTTTTATTAGAATTAAGGGAACTGTTACCAACTTTGAAAAATAAAATGGCTACTCACTACAACTGGTGTGAATTTAATACATGTATAACTTTTGATCTGCCAGGTCTTACATCTGACATCAATCATGTATGCTATAATTTTTTTTTTTTTTTTTTTTTTTTTTAAATCACAGGGAGGTTGGCTCATTACAAGGTTTATTTGTCAAGATTCTATTACATATATATTTTTTTCCAGCCTAATTAAAGAGTAACAATCAAAAACCCTGAAAAATAAGGTTTTGTCCCAGTTCTCAGTTGTGTTTGTAGAGAACATTTTTTTATGCTTCATTTTGTGTATAATGTCATTCGGTATATAATATTCCCTGTTTAATAGTTACTAATTAGGGATGTCCCACCGCCGATATCTGCAAAAAAACGTGCATTGGCATCGGATCGGATTGCATGGAAAAATGCCGATCCAAGAACTCCGATCCAGGTTTTCCGGCCAGCCCAGCGCTCCACAATTCAAGCAGTCCATTCCAGTGATCCGCTCCAGCACTTACTATCAATCCACCAGGCCAGCATGCAGACACACAGGAAACAGCAGCACCAGGCTGGCATTGACACTACAAAAATAACTGAAACGTAAAGGCTGCATTGTTTGTTAAATGCCAACAATGTCTTGTGGTGCTAATCTGTTTTTTATGTATTGGGGGGCCAAAGCACAAGTGTGTGGAGTCTTGCTGCTATTTTAATTTCAGTGTTAGACATTTTAAAGATTTCTTGTGTTGATTTATTTTCTATTTATTAAGGGGCCAAAGCAAACCAGCTATATTTTTTATTTAATGTTAATGTTCAAGTTTAAAGTTTGTTTATTTAACCCTGTTAACAATAAACAGGTCAGTTTCTCATACCAACTGTTGTGGATCATTCTAACTAACCCGATTAAGTAGTTGTTCTTGTTAGAGTAATATCGCTTGATCAAACCTTTTCTAACATGACTGACATGACATGACTACGCGCTTGGATCAGATCAGTATCGCTATCGGCCAAAACTAAAGGCTGTAATATCGGTGTCGGATAGGAAGTGAAAAAGCTGGATCGGGACATCCCTATCTATTCAATGCTTCTTTTCTTATGCTTATCCTTCTACTGTGACATGTACATTTAGTTTTCCTGTGCAGGATCAATAAAGTTGATGTTTTCTTAGGTAGTCTACACATTTTAACCAATTGTAGACAAACAGTTAACAACACAGTAAGGGCAAGAAAGTCTTACAATCTTTCACATAATAGTACCTCAATAATAAGATAGTATGCTTATTGAACATTATATATACCATCTATTAAAAGTCAACAAGCAGAAATAAAAACAAAAAACATTTTCAGTCTAAAAATGAAAAAGGGCCATAAACTAAAACTCTGATTTAGAACCACTTTAAGCATTATGCTGAAATAAATGTGAAAACAAATGCAGGAAGCAAATGCATCTCAAATTATTTTTTAGACCATTTTCATTCTCTCCATTTATTTCAGCACGATTTTGGCATACAAAAACAAGCACGATGATGACAAATGAAGACAAACTTGAGTGCCAGCGTACACAGATAAAGCGCTTGGGGAGCAGAACAGGTGCTTCAAAGAAAAGCGAGATCTCAGGTGGATTTCTTTGATTTCATATCCGCTCTGTTCTTCGCCCAGTTTACCGCTGGCTTGCAGAGGAATAAAACACATCACAAAGAAAATGATATTTCTTTAAAGAGGAGAAGACGGGCAACATGGACACGAACCAAGCCATATCTTTATCATCCAGAGAGGTTTACTAACAGGTGGCGAGAAGTTTGAAAGGAGGGTTCAACTTGCCTCACTTTAAGGGCGACGGTAAGGCGGGTAAAATGTGGCCGAAAAGTCCCAGAGCCACAAATATAAACAACTCAAGAAAAAAAAGATGCATATTCAACCTTGACAACCTCCATGTTTGCTTTACAGTAAATATAACCAGAGTCTAGAATCAGCTATGTTGATCACAATATGTGGAAAAGAGAAAAATAAGAGCACATTTCTGTGATAACATGGGCGTTAGTGACTAAGAATAGTATGATTGCATCATATCAGATGATGAATTAGATTCACACTTGTGTGATCAATCAGCAGGTTATTCCAGCTCGTAATTTACTGTCTGGCTTCATAATGAAAAAGTGCCTGCTTTAGTGACATTAAAAGGAACCAGTTGTCACAGATGGTGCAGATTTTCTGGCCCATCTGATGGCGACTGGATCTTTAAGTCAAATCATATTAAACAGGGACATAGATTAATCTGCTGGCAGAGCAGCTGTACTGTGCTCGCTATACATACGCAACCTATGATGACTGGTTGAAAAGTTCTTTAGACTTTAACAGTAGCCGTTTCCTCGTGAACTCCAAACAATGTCGTTTCACATATTTTTCAGGTTACTGTATCGAAGTTAGAAATTCCAGTACCGTGACAACACTACAAATGTCAACAACACACCCACACACTCACTGTCAATTCTCCAGACAATGATCTGCTCTATTCACACGTGGGCTCAATCAGACATTACACAGACTTTGTGGGTAGCTGGCAGGATAAAGTCTGTTTAATGTCCAGTCTATGAGGACGTGTGTGTTCTCAGCTACAGACCCTCTGGGTAATGTAGGTTTACAGCTTTGGGAGGGGGGCAGACGGATACTATGCAGTGTCAATTATTGACATAAATTGGGAAATACATTAAAGCGTCTTGTTTAAACTGGACAAAATTGTGTTGAGTGTATTTTTTAGAAATTTAGATGATATATAACGTTTGTTTCAGCAGCATATTGATGAGGATGCATCAACATGTGGCAGGTTTGCCAGGGTAGCCTTCATGTGTTTGTGTCAAAGTTGTACAAAGCAGTTAAAAGGTGAAATCCTTTATACATACAAAAACAATATTAAACAGGTTCACTGATAAGCCCCTGCAGTAATGGCGGCTTGTTTACTGTGCCCACAGCCCAATTAGTGTATAAACAGGCAATACAGAAAATAAAAAAATAACAACAGAGGAAAAGTGTTGCTGGGCTTAGATTCATGTCATTAATAGCCCACAGGATTCTGTTTTTTTCCATTCTGCGTTTTATAAACGACTGTGTGACTATATGTAAAAAAATTCTTTGACATGGTGTTTGAAAAATAAATTGGGTTTAGATAAAAGAAACATGTATTTAAAGCTCTGACAGTACAGTTTGTAAATCTGCTTGTTTGGAAATATTGCAGTAATTTGTTAGTGAAGGAAGCCTGTCATTTTGAAAGACCCTGAAGAAATGATTTCTGAAAATGCAATATGTATTCAATTAAACCACACGAACAGAATCAAACTTTGACGTGGCATAAATTGAATATCTTTGACCAAATATGGATTTAAAACTGAAAAAAATCTGAATTCCAATAAAGCAAACATCATGTTGGAGCTTTTGTGCTTTAACCGTCTCCTGTTCGGTTTCCTCTCGTTAAGATTTCGACCACATTGCAGATGGTCACCCCTGAGCTGAGCCTGTGTGTATGAGTCCTGTGGGTGTGTGTGTGTGTGTGTGTGTGTGTGTACGTGTGCTTGCTTTAAAGTGAACCTCATCAGTATTCCCCTCACTCTGGAGGAATTAGATGCCAGAACACTGCTTTTTCTGCCAACTTTGATCCCAGCCCTCCCTTCAGGACCAGTAAGGTGGACAACAAACCACACTCGTTATAGCTCGTTAATGGACCGACACAGGGCTCAGAGCCTCGGGCGGAGTGCAGTGGGGATCACATGCTTGGGAGTGTATGAGTCTAACACGCATCTCAACCTTACCGACTTTCTCTATGCTCTCATGGTGCTTTAATCAATTCCTGCCTGCTATAGAGAATAACTAACAAATTAGCTCACCCCTCGGCTGTGAAATTAAAATAATGGTCAAATCTAGTTTTAAATTTGTGTGATAACGAGCCGACCAGTAGACGCTTGAGTTTACAAGAGGGTGCTTGAGAATAATTACACTGGTGAATAATGGTTCCTGCCACGTTCTCTTCTTTTTTTCCTCAGCACAGGCATTGACTTTGAAATGCCACGGAACATTTATCATCATTATTTAAAGATCTTCATCTTAATTGAACAGGATATGAACATGTGACATTAAGCTTTAATGAATTTCTGTTGAGTCAATGAATATGAACTTACTTCAGGTCTTCAGATGCCCTCGCCTGGATCAGGGGAGTCTCTACTGAGTGACCAAACACAGCGCCTTCTGAGCCTGGGGAAAAAAAACAACATACTTTAATAATTCATAAAATGACAGCCAGGGATGTGTTTACTAAGGCTTATCGAACTTCAGTGTTTGGCACTGACTGAAATGCGTCCATAGCGCAGTATCAGGAACTGTCTTAGGGTGCTTTCACACCTAATCTGTTTGGTTCAAACAAACTCTGGAACATTTGGCTGTTTGGTTTGATTTGTTTAATCTAGTGTAAAACCTGTCAGTCATACCCTGGTATAGAGCAAACTGAGAGCGAGCAGGCTCTGGTTCCCTTCTCTCTTTGATCAGATATATGATGATTTTTCCAATTTTAGACTGGATTTTATTCCTCCAAAGTTCTACAGCTGCTGGTGTTTAGACAACATTTAACATTTGAGATGTTTGACTTGTGTTAACTTAAAAAATGCATTTTGTAGACACTGATCTTTCCATCACTCTTTGCAAAATATCAAAAGTGTTTAGTTTTGCTACAGAAACTTAGTGTAGAGTGTATTGTAGAGGTACCAGTATTGGAAATTTCAAACCTACTCACCCTGTTTGTTTTCTGTTAGCTCATTTTGGACAGATTTACATTTCTCAGACATTTGTTGTTCAGGAGTCATCCCATCAGACTTCAGATTGAATTGAATTTTGAAAATGGTTTGGCCAAAAGACAACCAGGATTCTGAATCAGATAAAATCATGTAATCTAGGTTTGATTTTGACCTGGATCAAACCTTCAGTATGCGTCACTCAAAGCTTTTTAGTAGGATTGGGACGCCTTAGACCCAAACCAGAGAGTGGATTTAAGGTGGATATGAGGAACAAAACTTTTAAACTATTAAACTATATATGCATTTCTATTGTATTTTGCACTCATTTCATGGTATTTTTGCGAATATTCTTGACAATGTGACAAATTAGTAAAAAAAAATGTTTAATTATTTTAGGAACATAGAATTGCAACAAAATAAGTGATATAGTTTTACATGTTAATCAGTTTGCCTACAAATATTCAGTAAACACTACACCAAAATTACCTCTCATTTCTTTAGTTTGTAAACAACAGTAACGCAGAGTGAGATTCAGATTCTGTATACAATATTAATAGTTCAACAAAATCAATTCTACCATATATCACACATTTAAACAGCTGCCAAATACTCTTTTAGCAAAATGCTAAATGATTTAGTTATTTTTTTTCCACCTCAACCTTTATGCTCTGCCATTTCTCCTCTAATCCTCACACTGTAACCTGTGACAGGCTGTTATGATACCAGAACTATCACACATTCACATATATGTAGTTTTCTGTCGAACCCCGAGCATCTTGTAGGTTTACATTACCAAAGGTTTAAGACAAAATCACTTGACGACACCGACTCCCAGGTGAGCAGGGTGAAAGAGGAGAGGGAGAGACATTGAATGAGTTCCCTCTGAGCGGTAAGTCTCTAAAAGAGACCAAGGCTGTTCATAAAACATTCAGGATGCCACAGTTTATTCCACAGTACTGAAGCTGCTTCTCTTTTTAGAACCACTGTGAAGTTGGTAATAGTTTCGCTTTCAGCCATGCTTGTTCAGTAACTTGTAAGGCTTTTCTCGCAGCGCCGCCATGAGCGCCGGCCGCGCTGGAAATAGAGCAGTGGGTTGGTTCATAGAATATAATGGAGGCAGGCGTTCTGACACGCGGCGTACGGCGGCGGTGTGTGTTGCACTTCAAGTATGACGTTTGGTTTAAAGAATTTTTTCATATCATATTAAAAATTATACTGGTATTATCATTAATGATATTATATGGCACACCCCTAAATAAAACAAAACAAAAAACAACACCCAAAAAAAAATAAAAAATAATCCCCAAAATAGTTGTCAGAATTAAAAAAAAAACAAAAAAAACCTCAAAGGTCTAGTGTGTAGGATTTATGGGCATCTATTGGCAGGAATGCTATAAAATATTCATAACACATTTTCATTTGTTTCTAATCACCTAAAATCAAACACTGGCTCTAGATAGGGCCGTTCATTTTTTCACGTAACTCACTGTAGTTCAGCTTCACAAGAAGCACGTGGGAAAAGTGTCAGTTCTGCAATCTCACCACTAGATGCCACTAAATTCTACACACTAGACCTTTAATTTTAAGTATCTTTTTTTCACTTTAAAGCAGCTGTGCGGAAATTTTCACCATTCATAAAACTGTCCCTAGTTCATATGACCCCCCCTTGAAGGTCCGCATATTTATCTGAACCCAACAGCGACAAAAAAGCCTTTCTCTATATGGCTATTTAGCGTAGCCTCGGTCGGGTCGGACACAGCGGAAGTCAACAAACCAGAATACGGCATCCGGAGGCGAAAGTAAGTCTGCACGCCCGCAGCGGCCCGCAGCCATTAAACCACAGAAGAAGGAGCCGTGTTTACGAGTAGGATTTAAGAAACAGGCTAAATGACATGTAGTAGGGAGTAGTGAATGATTTTGGACACATTGCACACTCTTGTACAGTAGATGGTGGTATGCACCTGGAAGTTGTTTGCGATTCGCCAATAAATTGAGAAAAGAAGAAGAGCTGTGTTTACAAAGAGTGTTCTTCGAGTAAGCGGTACGCAACGGGCATTGCTGAACACATAACAGTTATACCAGATGTGTCTATAAGGACTTGCTTGTACTTTTGATGTCATGGCGGATAAAGAAGGAGCACCATCTAAAAGAAAAAGAACAGAAGAAGGCTAAACGGGACAGTGATAGGGCTCGACCCAAACGCATGTAAACTTCGGTCGGGCATTCACCAAGTGGAGAGAGCTGAGAGATTTGAAAGGTTTTAAAACTGATCCCGAGTTGGCCCTTTTCCTAATCAACAGGTATGTAATTTTTGTTTTTATTTAGAGAATACACCGTAACTTGTTAGACGTTGTTTCACTTCAATATATGACGACATGGAAGTTATAAGCAAGCTAAATGTAACGTTAGCTGATGTGAACCGCTTTTGTCTAGTAACGTTACAACAAACGCCACAAAATGATCTGTGACTGTGACCATGAACACAAATATACAGCAGGCAGTTGTCCTCAGTTTATAAGAAATTCAGAGCTACACCAGAACATTTATGATTTTCCTCTCGCTCTCCAAAACAAATACATGCGGTAATTGCCGGTTACAGTCAAGATTTTACGAATGAAGCCGAAGGCTGGAGTGGGAAATTTACGACACCAGGCTGTGGGTGTCATACCGCTTCGACCAAAAGGGGCGCTGTAATCAACGAAAATGGAAAGTTCCGCACAGCTGCTTTAAATGAATTACAATGACAGTCTGGTTATCCATATTTAGTACTCTTGAAAAGTTTGTATCTTGATTAGGGCGATACAATCCAATGTTGCTTTGAACAACTGACACAAAGGTAAAATGGATTAGCTGATCCTAAGTAGAGAAATACGGTATTTCCCAATAAATCATTGTGATCCAAATTAAATTTCTTGTGCAACTTGGACCAGAAGATTATAGACTGAGAGTTCATCTCATTTACCTGTGACAGTGAACTTTTCTGTCGTCATGATGACCTCCTCCTCATTTGCAGTGAACAGCAGTCTGCCTCCATCTTTACTCCGTACTTCCAGCCTCTGGCACTGAGCCTCCACAGCCTCAGGTCCTACAGAGAGAGACATCCAGGTTATGGAGCTCCTGGCTTTCAACAAAAAACTCCTTTAACCACTGCTGATTACACCTCAGTGAGGTGCTGCAAATACAATTCCAAGACTTGGACGCTGAGAGTTAAACCTATTTGTATTTGTTTAGCTCTAGTGCATCGTTCAATACTTTGGGAGTACTTCCAGGAGTAAAAGTATATTTTAGTTTGATAATGAAAAAGCATTAAAGAACAGATTTCCACCTAAAAACACTAACAGTCTGCATTTGTAACAATAATGTTCTTTTTGTAAATGCCGCTGTCAAATAAAGGTTGCCTCATGGCTCCGCAAATCAGCTTTGGGAAACTATGTTTGTGCATGTAAGACTATTAGCGATCTGAAATACTGTGTAGAGTGCTTGCTCTGCAAATGAAAGGCGCCCAACAAAGCTGGATCAGCCATGCTTTCACAATGGATGGAGACAAATCAGTAATCTGTTCCGCTGTTGAGGAATATTAATTCCTGCTCTCCAGACTTTGGTGTTTTTCCAGATGTGCATGCAGAAACTTTTAACGTCTCCCTTTCTCGCTCTCTCCTCTCTCTTCCATTAATCCACGGGCTGCGACGGCTGGGGAATTTAATTATTCTCGCCAAGTTTCATCTCATTTCAGACAAAATGCACTTTCTACAAAAGCAGGCACTAATTTTCTGAGGAAGGTCAAGCGTGACCAAAAAGTGTCATATCACCAGTCTTGTCAAATCAGCATCAACTCTCAACTTATGTTGGCTAAGATCAATAGCTATTAATGTTAATAAGCAGGTCATTTGCTTTCCAGTGGTCATTAATCATGTAAATGACTTTGGTAATTTGGGCTGACTGATGGTTGAACTTGATGATAATAAGAAGAATCCATTGCCCTTTCAATAAGTGCATGAAAGGTTAGTGTCTGGAAGAAACTACAGAGTCTTTTCTAAAGGCACAGAGACGATTAAAGGGAATCTGAAGATGAATTGTTTCGCTAATCTTGATTAAAGGTATTAATAAAATAAGACTGATCAGGCAATTTACAGTCAGGGCCGGATTAACCTAAGATCACTTTTTTATAAATTGTGCAGGGAGAAAAAAAAGGCCGAACCTAAGTGTAAATTAACAGATAACTTAATTATAATTACATGATTCTTTTGAACATTAAATGACACAAAGGCAACAAAAAAAAAAAAAAACTACCGTGATGCCACACCCCAGACGGTGATGTCACAGCAGGTGTTTCCCATCAGATGTCAAAGCCAAGAGCCTAATTGTAAATAAAAAGGATGTGTACAGTAGTCAGAAACGGAGACTCACCCACTGTGAGCTGACCGGTCAGCTGGCCTTGGTCGTTTCTGGCATTCAGCGTCACGTTCTTTTCTGACCCCAAGACCAACAAGCTGTCCTACGGGGAAGCATGAATGGGGAACGAAAGAAAGACACCAGGACAGGGAGACAGACAGAAGAGAAATGTGTTACATTAGGATCTTAAATCTTATACTGGAATCCCTTTAGCAGGAGGGAGAATCTTAGCTGAGTGAATTATCTACTTACTTGCCTTTGTCATAATGCCACTGGTGTACTTAAACTTGACACTACAACAACAAGTCCAACAGGGCAAGAAAAACAAGCAGTCAGACAAGTTGTAGACGAGCCAACAGTTAAAACCGACTATCTAACACTGTTTCTTTAAAGCAATTGCCGTAGAACTATTTTAAAGTGACACTTCATACCCCCCAAAAAATACATATTTTTCCTGTCCCCTTTAAAGGACAACTTCGGTATTTTTCAACCTGGGCTCTATTTCCCCATGTGTATGTGTGCGTATGATTCATGGGTACCACTCGTTCTAAAATTGGTTCAGTATTGAGCCGCGAAACGAGCTAAAACGGTAATAGGGCAAATGCGTCCCGTATAAAAGTGCTTTTTTTCGCCACTGACCGGTTCAGATCGCCAGTGCTATCTCTGTAAATAGCATATGGTAGCGGCCCTGGGGCAGTGATGAGTGTGAATGAGTGGAGTCAGCTGTCAGTCAGTGTTGGAGCAGAAAGGCGGAAGGCGTCCCCGCTTGTTAATGTAAATGAGTATGTGTGTGTGAAGTGTGTGTTACGCTAGAAGAGTCAGAGGACTGAGTCTTTTACGTGCTACCCCCTGGAGTGTTACCGGAGTTTTTGGTGTGCTCAAATAAACGGGCCTTTTTCCCGAACTCAAAAACAGGATGTCGCGCAACACCCCGTAAGTTACAGCTTTCAAAGGCTGCCTTTGTCGGACGGCGAGATGCTGAAGTTGTGGCTAGTTGTGCTACAAATGGATGCTAACACTCCTCTCCAGACACTGCGCCTTGCAGATCATCGGGTCTGCAGTGCTCACTTCTCCCAAGATGACTACTGCCAGCCGAAGAAGAGAAGACATCCAATCCCGAAACACCTGTTCCTCAAGAAAACGGCTGTAGAGAGAGCTACAGAGCTACAGACACAGTGGAGCAAAGCTCGTGACATCACACAGCCCAGAGGTAAGGGAAAGGCTGAGTTAGCATGCTATTTACAGAGATAGCACTGGCGATCTGAACCGGTCAGTAGCGAAAAAACACACACTTCACACACACATACTCATTTACAATACCGAGCGGGGACACCTTCCACCTTTCTGCTCCAACATTGACTGACAGCTGACTCCACTCATTCACACTCACCACTGCCCCAGGGCCGCTACCATATGCTATTTACAGAGATAGCACTGGCAATCTGAACCAGTCAGTGGCGAAAAAAAGCACTTTTATACGGGACGCATTTGCCCCCATTACAGTTTTAGCTTGTTTCGCGGCTCAATACTGAACCAATTTTAGAACGAGTGGTACCCATGAATCATACACACACATACACATGGGGAAATAGAGCCCAGGTTGAAAAATACCCAAGTTGTCCTTTAATTCTATAAACAGACACACATTTTCATGGACAATCTTAAAACTTCCTGACCATTCACAACTTATAAAATGAACAGAACTGTGTAGTGTACTGTACTTCAAATGTTAATTACTGTGTGAAGATTAATCAGCAGACTTTTCCAATTTTCATTCATATTGACCTCTAATACTTCAAACTACAGGCAAGGTCATACAAGCACTGAGTGTATATCAGTTTGGCAATAACCTTTAAGCATGAGGGAAAATGAAAATGATTAAAATATCATTGTATTCTTAATGCATTTGATTATACATAGAAGAACAATGCGGAAATGTAAGAATGTAGGGATATGCTTTTAAAACCTCATAAGTGGAAGTGGAAGGTTAACTATGGAGCGTTACCATAAAAATTAATTTCACTATACAACAAAAGTCCTGACTTTTCTAAATCTTCCAATGATTTTTGCTAATTCCATGAATTTTCCAGGCCTGGAAAATGACATTGTGAAATTCCAAGACCTTTCCAAGTTTTCCATGACTGTGGGAACCCTGTTTTTATCTCATCTAGGTTGTGTTGGCGAGAGCTGCGGAGTGTTGGAGACATCAGCCATAGAGATGTCTGCATTCTCTTCAACATAATGGAACTAGATGGCACTCAGCTTGTGGTGCTCAAAGTGCCAAAAAACATTTGAAAAACTTAACAGCAATGTCTCTTTCCAGAAATCATGACCCAGTTACTCAAGATAATCCACAGACCTTGTTGTAATCAGTTTTATGTAGGAACTATTTTCTTTCTACCAAACTACACTACACCAACTGTATCACCACGAAGAAGTAAGTGTGCATCTCCTCATAGAAGAGAGGCTCGCGCTAGTGACAGCGTGAGATCTAAATATTAATGGCATCCTTCTCAGTTGAGCTCAGTGGTGCTCGGTAAGCTAGCAGTGGATGCACGCTTCTGCATGGTGATACTGTTGGTGGGCGTTGTCCAGTAAAATGAAAATAGTTCCTCCAAGAAACTTCTCACAACAAGGTCTGTCAACTATCTTGAGTAAGTTCCATTATATTTGAGACAAGGCAGACATCTCAAACACTCTGCAACTCACACAAAGGCAATCTAGACTGATAAACAGCACTACGGGTAGGAGGGAAAATAGGGATTTTGGGATGAACTGTTCCTTTAAGAATTATCTTTTAAATCCCCAGACTCAGCAGCCATTAAAGAAAGTCACTGCTGCATCTCCACAGTCTGTATAAGTACACCAGCATCAACACACAGCAGGTTGTTCTGTACTGTGATGAGGCCTTTACAAGTGAATCTTTTCTACATATCAACCACTAAATTAAACCACATTAGGATTAAAATGGAGCAAATGGAAACTAAATTATACAAAGATGAGTAATGAAGTGTAGGTAGAGTTTGTGGATGGCAGGGTGGTTAAGCTGAAGTTGTGTTTTTTTCCCATCAGTGACAAGCGTAGGTGTTATCCTTTCTTCACTGCAGACATTTTAACTCTGGTCCTGTCCTGCTTTCTGGCAGTTTTGCATTTTTCAAGTTTAATTCAGTTCAAGAACTTTATCGTCATTATGCAAGCACAACGAAATTGCAAAATTTTTTATAGCTGATACTTGAATGATGGTACATGTTTATTGCTGTGAGCATGCAGTTTACTTCTGTTTGAAAAACTGAAACTGAAAATAGCTTATGACACAGAGAATACATTTTAAATATGAGCTATTTTGTTTTGAATAATTATTGGTTATCTCAAGAGTATGTATTTTATTTTCTTTACATTACAGATAACCTGATATCGTATTGTAGATTTTACAATAATATGATACGATCCATATCACACGTGCTATACTGTGTCAGTATTGTGAGGTGCCCAGTAAATCCACCAGACTCTATGGGTCCACATGTTTATGTACAAGCTGGAGGCTCACAGCAGTGTCTGTGTTCATTATGTCTGTCTGTCAAAAGCACAGTAGTAACTGTGAAAACCAACCTGTAGGAAGTATTGCTTCTTGATCTCTGGTTGCACTTGAGAGGCGCATCTTCTTGAGCAAACACTACACTGTGTTCTTGCTTTCTCTTGGATACTGTGAGTATAGGTATAGACTTACAAGAGCAACAGAAATCTAACTACATCAGAAGTCTCTGTGTCCGTTCTTCAATGTTCTCGACAGCCGTTCGTCTGATTGACTTTACACTTTCAGGGTGCATTGCTAAGGACCCCGGCCCAGGAAGTGCAGTGTAGTGTGCCAGCTCTTGAGATTTATGGGACATGTTTATTAGTAGTGCGTCATGTACACACTGTAGTGTACTGAGAGGGGACCCCTATTAACTGTTACACTGCCAAACAGCATGCAGGGTACAGCTCGCTCTTCATCGCTTGCTACAGTACATTCAAGACCAGATGAGGAATTATAGCAAACTCAAACGTTTCAAGCATCAGCCATGTAACTTTCAGAATGACCACTTTTGTGCTCAGAAATATCCTGGTCCCAAAGCAAATGACACCTATACTTTAGCATTGCTACAGACGCAACTATGTCATGGCAGGTGTAATGCTATGGACCTGATTTTGGCTTCCAACGATTATGAAAACAAGATAATCAGGATTAAATTATTATTATACCACATTCTGTTTGACAATGATGATCTCGTTTTGTCTTGTGTTGTAAATTCAGTGCACTTCTGTTGGCGACTTTCTCACTAGATTTAACGACAGACCCTCTGGTGACTTAAATAAGCCCCTTCCGTTGTGACCTCTGCAGGTGTAGTTTGTTGAGCTCTCATTGTGTTGCAAAGTGGAGCTCTCAGGATGGCTGCTAACATATAAATTACGATGGCATCACATCAATGTGCCGATTAGCGGAACGAGACAAAAACAGACTGCAAGGCGAGTCCTTCTCCCCATAGCATTCAGGCAAACTGTAATCATAATACTGGCTTACTATCATCTTACAAATGTTGACATGGAAAACTTAGTAATTGCCTACTAACTGCCATCCAGCAGATATCGTGCAACATTAGCATTCATTCAGAGTCATGTCTGTTTTTTTAAAAACCAAAAACAGCTGCCTGCTGTGCTCACAAAACACTGATGAGAGTGGTGAGAGTGAAACCAACAGCAGTCTTGTGTAGCCAGACCTAATTTCACAGCACTGTAAGTATTAGAGAAAAGTCTGGAATCACCGATTATATTTCTTCTACAGGGAAAAAATAAACACTCTGGTGTGTTTGTGTTTCTTTAAACCAATCATAGTCGGACGCACCACGTCCAGGATGCAGCGACGGTGCTCTTGCAAGGTAGTGTTTGGGGTGAACTTCTTTTTGTGGAACATTTGCACATGGGGAGGTGAGTGCAGTCATTAAAACGGACCCGCAAAAGAAACTTTTACTTAAAAAAAACACTGACAAGACAAAATGTGATAGTTTGCGACAATAATTTAGCTCTGGAGGAACTCACAGGACCGAACAAAAACACAGACGATTTGCTGGCTGTATGTGGCTCTAGCACAACATTACTAGGACGATATCACAGAAGTTTGTGTGAAGTGGAACAGCTTGGTACACTGGTGAAACCCATGTCAGTGACGCATGCTGCTACCAGACCTAAAGGTGGCCAATCAACTCCAACTGACCGTGTCCAACGATGAATAAGCATCAGATCAGCATCATAGACATGAGAGACCTGTGAGACGTTGTCTGGGCTTTTCTGATGTGCATTCATAACTTGTTTTATTCGTTGCAAATCATCACAATTTACCGAAACAGAAAAAGCAGGCGTGCCTTATTGTACAATCCAAATCTTCATCAACACATTTTCAGCATGTAAATTGTTAGCTAGGAGGTTGTTGTTGTTTCCCATAGCAAAGGGGATTTGGAAATGCTAACACACAAATAGCAGAAGGAAGGGAGAAGGCTGGCCGATATCAGCACCTGATAGCAGGGAGACTAAACAAACAGTAAAGTATCAGACTGTAAAATCACAGCAATGGGTTGAAAGATGCGGAAACACACCGCACAGCGTCTCTGTGGGTTCATCACCACGACTAACCCCTTTCACATTACACACAGTCATTTGACCCATTGTTAATACTAATTAGTGCAGCTTTATTTGTACACACTTTTGTCTCGTGACTGACTTTGCACCATGCTGCATCGCTTTTGTGGTGATATCTTCCTCCATTTTGGACTCTTGAGTCTCTGTATTCCTCAAAGGTCAGCACTGTCAAGACAGTTTGCATTTGTCAGAGTAGCAGGAAAGCACCAAACAAGTTTACTTTGCCTCCACAAGCAAATCCACTGATTGGCTCACAGAGCTGATGATCTGAACTCCCGACCCCCTCATATCTCACAATATTCAGTTCCTGTTAATAGTTTCTGTCTGTTGAATTACTTGTAAATAAAAGTGACATTTGTTAGCATTTAGATAGAGCTTCACATTTGCACTAATGTGTGGTGCGGTGTGTAACTCTGCAGAGGTTATTCAGTTTATTTTCATTCCCTGCTTGCTCCATCTCGATATAAATGCGCATCATGAACAGAAGTTCTCCAGAAAGCACAGCATCATGGAGAAATTTGAGCTCTTGATTTGAAGCATCCCTTTAAAGAGTTTATAGGTCTTAAACTGTTTCCTGAGGGGCCATGACTGAGACGCCGTTGCGCTCAACACTTCTTTGGGATCACATAAAAGGCTTTTTACTCACTGCGACCGTTGAGGAAGGTCAAGTGCAGATCAGAGTGAATGCACATAAATGGAGCCTGTTGTTGTAGGTGCAGTGGGCCCCGTCAGACTGAAAAATTACCATGGCTGCTGTAAGGCAAAGGATGCTTCCCTGCATACAATGAATAACATCACAGCCAAACGCAGGAGCACGGCACAGTGCTTCGATGAAATGGTTTAAAACAAAGCCAGCTCATACGATGGCACTACCTTCCTGCGGGCGAGTGAGTGAAAAATAAAATGCAGACGTTTTAAGCACAGATAAAGAGCACTGCTTGGGATTTAACTGTAATCCTAACCAAATATTTGCATGAATATGTTTGAATTTTAATTATTTTTGATTGTTGCGCTAGAAGCTCATTTGCATACTGAGCTAAACAAGTAAATATAATGAAGAAAAAATTGTCACAAGTTGAAAAGGCACGCTTATTATGTCTTAATTTTCTTCATCCAGATATCAAACATTGCAGGCAGGCTCTTTCCATGCAGGGTACAGGCTGTTTCGGAACACGTTTGCAGGCATACTTAATATTTTCATATTTAAAAAGGCCCTTGTATTTCAATGTAATACTGTTAGCCAAATTAAATTGGTTCTAGCGAGCTGGGTTTGAAGGATGTTCAGATCTCTGAGGCACTGCTGCTGCAGTTTGCTCCAAAAGCTTTGATTTTAAACTGTAAGAATTAAACATGTGGATGGCTTCAGCCCTCATCTCATCTGCAGACTTGAATTCACAACTGGTGCTTACAATCATCTTTGTCACGCATCTCCAATGCAAGTAGGTGAGAGTCTGTGAGCGAGAAGTTTCACTCCAATAAAGATACACCTGCATCTGATGCTATTTATAGATCAGTCAGGGTCCCCCGAGACGATAAGGAGAGCCAACAGTCTGAACAGCAGAGATTCGATTAACTGTATCTGGGCACTGTGTTGCCTCAAACCACATTGTTTCTCAGACTGAGGGAGAGAGTTCAATTCAAAGCAAAGATGCATTTTCAGAGTTGATTTCAAATTGCAATAAAAGTGTCATATGAAAAACAAGAGAACATGAATACAATTGTATTTGTATCAAGAGCCAATTATTTGGTTCATTTACTTCCTCACTCCTCTAAAAAACAATGCATACATAACAATTTTAAACTGTTCATTGCAGGCTTTATTATAATTTGTACGGATGTCCTGATCTTGTGTCAAAGATCAGGATCGAGGACGATCAAGGCATTTTTTAACTGATTGGTATCAGCTATAATGAGCTATACAGAGGATCTGATTCTTTGTTTAACGTCAGCTGTCACACACATGCTTTAACGCAGAGACATGCGGAGTGCAGCTGTCTCCAATTTTCCACTCTCCTTATCTCCTCCACTCAGCTGAGCTCCCGTCTGTATAAGAGCAGGGCCTGAGCCACACCTACGGTAAAACACAACATGCCATAAACGACAGCTAAAATGCAGTATGACACTGTTTTTTTACCAGTAAAGTTTTTTTACACTCTTACACTCTTTTTATTTCAGCTCAGTGTGAAAGTATAGTTTAATGGTGCATGGTGTTCACTGAGGCAGAGGAGAGACAGACAGCGGTGCAAAACCGACGACAACCACACTCCCCATGCCACTCCAAGTGTAACAAAAACCCTGGAAGCAAAAAGCACATAAGAGTAACAAAATTAATGTAGACTAATCTGCACAAAAAGCAACAAACACTGGAGTATATGCTGCTCTCTTAAAGGGACAAAGACTCTTGAGACAGCGAAAAGGCCGAAATGATTAAAAGGATGGTTTGTTATTTTAGACCTATTTACCTATTTTGTAAAAACAAATAAAAACTAAGGAATAGCTTGGATACAGAGAAGTTTTTCCTAACACACTGCAGAACTATTTCATTTTCAATTTTAATAACTTAAAATACATTAAAGTGTGCACTGTGCAGCTGTACCATCTAAGAAAATATAAGTATCAGATCGCAGCTCGGTATTAGCAGATATTAGCTGACCCAGATTGGAGGCAAAAAAAAACTTCCCTAGTAATTTGTATGAATTTATATGTTGAAGGAGGAATGTTATGTGTATTTTTTTCTTAATAGAGGAACAGATTATAGCTGCTCATATGTCAGACAGTTGTCAGACCTGATCTCTGCAGTGTCGTCATTAATGGGGTGAAAGCCCTAGCTGGAGAGAGTCACAGCAAGTCAGGTAGAATTTTAAAATCCACATGTGCAGAAGTTGCATCTTCTGTCTCCCTTTATGCCCACCTGCTGTTTGCATCAGTGGCTTTTAATTATATGCAATTGAATCAAACGCCGAGGCTGCAGGTGATTTGTTTTCTCTGAACACATTTGAGCAGAAAGAAGGAACTATTCAATGAAATCAGCTCCTGTAGTTCTTATTGTACATAAAATACATGTTTCAATGGTCCATGATTGAAATTCAGAATACGTCAATTTACAAAACACTTTTTAAAAAAAAATAAACCTGAGTGGACTGACCCTTCTGCTAAAAATATATCTGCTCATCAAATCAAATGTGACCTCTGTTGTCCTCAAGCAGCAGCAGACATTATTACCCTAATGCATGTGCAAAAACAGGAGGTACTCCAAGATAAATCACTGAGCCCAAGACTTGTCCCCTTTGTGTATGCCTTTCAAGTGTTTTCAGAGAATCTTACCGGAAATCAAAATAATGCATTAGCAAGATAAGATAAAGACAAGATAAAACATGGCTTCAGCGAAAAGACATACAGTATAGAATAATTTATCTTTCATTTAACTCTTGACCAAAACAGAGGCAGTGTCAGTGTGGATTTACAGCTGATACACTTCATGGATTTGGTAAAAATACTCACGTAAAACTTTCTGTGAAAATCTAAATTTGAAAACTAGGAAGCTTCAGGAAGTAAGAGGAATAGAAAACTGAACAGTGGTACCGCAGCAACATTTCCAGTTGGATAAAAACGTAAAATGAAAATTTTCTATGGTGTCTGAAGCAGACAATTTTACAGTTTAACCAATAATCAGCCATTACACCAGCATTGCCAGAACTCCCCATGTTCTGCCGATGGCTGCAGCAGCCACACTAAAGGCTCACAGACAACATATTCGTCTTTGAGCGAGCGTTACTTGATCCAGCCTGTTTCAAGTGTGTGTGTGTGTGTGTGTGTGTGTGTGTGTGTGTGTGTGAGGAAAGTGAAAAGGGTGAGAAATGCCTGCTCAAACATTTGGTTTCACAAACACTTGAAACCATGAATGCAATATTCCCCTGGCAGGTGGCAAGAGTGACACTGATTTCACAAAGTATGAAATTACAGCCGCTTTGTTGCTTTCAGACGGGTGAAATTTCAAGTGTCAAACCGATTTCACATGCCGAAATTATAGTGGTTAGAAATTATAGTTGAAGATGTTATGTTGCAATCATATGCTTGAAATTTGAGGTGTAAACTGGATTTTAAATGTTTGATATTAAGGTCAACTTGTCAGTTTTTTTTTCTGTGGTCCTCATATTGGCTTCTTTTTGCCATAACAACTCACGTGTGCTTGTGCTGTGCCATCTGTATAGCTGACATACTGATGGATGGATGGACGGACGGATGGGTGGATGGATGGATAGATGGACAGATAAGCAGGAGCCCCCAGGGTGAGGAAAAATAATGTACAAAATATTCCATCCCTCCACCTGCCTGTCGCATTTGACAGCTCAGCACAGGTTAAACTGAGAGCTGCTGCAAAGAGAGTCCAGCACTAGTCATATTAAAACAATCATAATATTGAGTGCCTGTAGTCCAATTTACATTTGAACCTTCCAGCAGGAGAGCCACACAATGCCCACAATTTCTCATGTGAAAGCAACAATGGGGCTCTAATTTCTAAGTGTTCGAAATCAACTCTGCACTTGAAATTTCACCTGCCAGAAGCACACTGTTACCAAATCAGAAGTTTGGAGAGGCAGTTGTGACTGCCTGGGTTCACACACTGCGGAGCGCAGCAGGCAGGAAATGTGAAGCATTAACACTAAAGCACTGGAGCCTGCACTTTGCCGCCACAGTGTGGAAAATACAAAGTGAGATAAATTATATAACCCAGTGCATAGTCGGTATAGCACAGGTAGGGTGAGGCAACATCATTTAAAACACCATTATGATATTAATTAGAGTAATACTTCACAGTAATTATACAGCATATCATTATTAGACCTGATAATTAACCCACTACACTACATATCATTATGATATATAAAGGTATTGTAGTATATATTATAGCACAGTTATGTCATAGTTTTCAGTACTGCAGTGGAGTGTTTTGCCTGCCTGATTTGTAGACTTGCAGATTTAATTGATTTGGCCATTTCTCCTTGATATTTGTTTTCTATCATAACCAAGTGAGTCGGCTACTAGTCAAATGGTTTCTTTTTTGTCAGTTTTTATTGTGTTTATTGTTGTTATTTCATACTTAGTGGTGTTGTAGCCTACAGACGAAGTTAATACTGTTAAAAGCCCAGTTCTAAATTACAAAGATCAAAGATTTGTGGCTGTGTTTAAGTTATTAAAAATACATTGATCCTCATTGTAATTATATTTCACATACAGTGCCTGCTTCCAGGAAAACATGATCTGCTCTGCGCAATGTGCCGCAGCTCTGTCAAAAATAGATTAGGCACATACTTTGATAGGTGTCTGGGCTTCTTAAACATGCTGTGGTGCGTCTGCTGAAAGTAACTGCTGAGAGTGGCCGTGATCCGTTTGGCAGCTGAGTAGTAGCCCGACTACAGCCGCCTGGTGGAGAGCTGGACTCTAGTGCACTTTTCTAGTTAAGTCTGTTTAAGTCCCATCCAACTCCCAAGGGAAGCATCTGGCTCTTTAGCTCCTAAATGCTCGATTATGTTTAACAGCTAGTCGAACTTTGTCTGTTTGGTGACCGACAAAGTATATGTAACATACAGAGGGTTTGCACACAGATTTGCCTGAAAACGGCTGCCTGCTGGAAACCAAGCTGATGCAGACGGTAACCATGAATTAAAGCAGTAAAGTCGTGGGCCTTAAAACCAAAACAAAGAACCACACAGTTGGGTGATGCCTATCTGATGGATTGTCACAATAAGCGACCCCTTTCACATACAAGTAGTCCTTTAAACCATTGTTAATTTAACATCTTAATAAGGGCAGCTTGAAGTAAGTTTCTTTCTGTTTTCAGTAACAAAACTTTGGCTGTTTTATTGCCACTGGCAGATGCGGGATGACCATCACAGAATAAAAATGTAGAGCGAGACTCAAATGTTTGCAAAATCATAAAATTCTAATCAAATTTATGTTTAATGCTGCTGTATGCGTTGACAAAAGTCTTCACCATACAAGAAAACATTTTAGCGGCTGCTCTCTAGACAATTTTAGAGGATATGGCGCAGCGCGTTTCAGAAGCATCCCAGAAACTAAAAAAATATGTGCCTTGCCTATTTTTGACAGAGCACAGCACATTGCACAGTACAAATTAAGTCTTCCTGCTCATAGGCACTGTATGTGGAAAAATAGATACCACAATCGATGTATTTTTAATGCCTAAAACACAACCACAAAACTTTGATCCATGTCGCTCATAACTGGACTTTAAATAGTAATTTTGTCTGTATGCTGCAGCACAACAAAGTAGGAAATAACAACCATAAACAATTAAAAAAGACCAAAAAAGAAACCATTTGCATACATAGCCTGCTCACTTACTTATAGTGCATTATGATTTCATGGCTTCATTACTTTGTTTTTGTTTATATTTTTAGATATATACTATGTGTGCATTTATTGACATGGGTGGCAAACTGCTGCATAATTGCAGCAATAAACTACAGAGTTGTACTGAATTGAAAATACTCAACTCACTCAACTGCAAATGGGCTGTCAAAGTGTCTGCATAACTCAACCAACATTTGTTGTACTGCATGTGTTTTGTGTTTTTACTTGGCAGGGACTGCAACCGACGTAAACCGTTTGTGCAAAGTTAGCAGCTCGCATTTCACAACATGCTACTGAGAGCGCTTATTCAAGAGGCTACTTAGCCTGTAATTTGCTGCCAGCTATCAGAGTTCCTGCCAAAAACACTGAGGGAGCTATTTCCACTTGGTATTCACAGATTATGGCTTCAGTCATTGCTGGAGATTCAAAGCGCTGATTGATCCAGGAGTAAAACTAAAGCTACTCTGAGTTCAGCCTCGACAGCAGCTTGGACTCCATGAACATATAAAAAACAAACAAAAATAAATCATACTATATTTAACTTCTGTGGTGCACTACAGAGTTCACTGCTGTTTGTGGTAATGGCTTATTGATCAGTGGTGGTTATCTGACAGAAGAACGGCACTGTGCACTGTGGTGTAAACTCATTGGATAACCATAATCCCCGCTCTCGCAGTGCTTGACATATTTCCTCAGGTGAGAAATATCGAGTGACCCACAGAGATTTTTGTCCAGCAAATATCTCTGGTGCTGGTAGATAAGAGGGCCACAGCACAGGCTGTCTGTAAAACAAGACAGTAAAAACGTCTGCAGGTGGTATTGTACCGGGGAATGAAATATTGGCTTTGTCCTATGTTCGGCTGGAGCGTCTGCTGTGGCCTTGAGGTGTTTGCTATTGCTAAGCACACGACTGTTATATTTAAATCAACATTTAGCTCCAACTAGAGGATCAAAGAGCAAGAGTGGGCAATTCCAAGTTGTTTCTCAATCTGCTGTGGCAAATTGTGCCCACTATCGAGCCACTTCCTCCATCGACGTCCCTCAAAAATCAAATTTACATGGAACCCCAGCTTCTAGTGCTTGAAATTGCTTTCTGCACCATGCCTAATCACTGAAAAAGGGGATGATCCAACTGAGCGTCTGTGATTCGTGTGGGAGAAGGAAATTTGGATCAACTTTGCACTGGAGCTGTGTTGGTTAATCTACTAAACATCAAAGAGGAGAAAGGGGAGGGAGGAAGTGGAAGAGGGGAATTTATCGCGTGGGCTTGATTGGAAATCCAGCGGGTGGACTCTGGTCCCTCTGTAATCGTCTGTAATCTCCTGTAGGGTTGTATGTGGCCTGAGAGGAGCTGAGAGGCAGCCTATTACCCATCTCCTGCCGATGGGAGGCCCTGATAGTGCACTGTTGGAGGATGACAGGAAATGAGGAGGAGGAGGAGCGCAGGACAGAGAGAGAGAAAGAGCGTAATCTCTCCTATCCAGGCACAAATATAAGGTAACATCAAAGTATCGTCAAGTCAGAGCGAAGAAGGGAGCTGGCCTTTGTTGCTATAATGAATTGATCATAACTTACTCAACATTGTCAAATCAATGCCGGCCTGTCTGCTGCTTTGGGAAGATCTTACCATGCGAGAGATTTTCACTTGCCTTTCAGTCGATGGTAGTTATTCCTAGTTTATCAGCGCTGCAAAGTATTGATCGACAGGCAAGCTGAAGTTGTAGAGAAGAGCAAAGGGAGCAACTTACCCTTCTAGACTGGATCTCGTTCACATAGAGAGGCCGGAGAAACTCAGAGATCCCCTCCAGGCGAATCCCGTCCTGCTTCAACTGAAGGTTTCCCATTCCATCCTGAAACATAATCATGGGCATCAGTGATTTTGCGATGAGCAGTGCCGTTTTTTGTTTTTTTTTCCTGATTTGATTTAAAGGATTGTATCTTCTGCAAATGCATAAAACATTGAATCCTGCTGTCGCTGAACTGCATTAGGAGGAGCAGGAGTGGCTGCGAGCCAGACGGGCTGGTGGACAGGCAGCCGTGTTGAGTGACAGGGAAGAAGTAGGACATGACATCGAGGTGACAATGCCACAGACACTCGGCGGTGTCAGGGTGACAGGCTGCATGCAGTGGGAGGCTGACTGAGGAGAGCCAGCCTAATGTGGCAGCTGTGGATGTGAATGTTGAGAAGATTAATGGAAATGACAAAAGAATATGATTTATGCGCATGCAGATTTACAGCAGTTGACTTAGTACTGATGTTTACATTATTTTAATGATTATCATATTAGTGCCAGTGGTAGTAGTACCAGTTATAATAGTAATATTTTCTTTTTTGACAAACCAGTATAATAATGAAAGCATATTCACACAGGAGAACTCTCATTAAATTAAATGCCAACTAATTTGACAATCGTTTAATCAGTTTAAGTAATTTTTTCCAGCTTCCTGATTCAAGTCCAGCTTCTTAAAGGTGAATATTTTCTGGTGTCTTTACTCCTCTGTGACAGTAAACTGAATATCTGTGGGTTGTGGACAAAACAAAACATTTGAGGACGTCATCTTAGACTTTCAGAAATGCTGATCAACATTTTTCACCATTTTCTGACTCTATAGCCCAAATAACTAATCAACTAATCGAGAAGATAATCGACAGATTAATGGACGATGAAAATAACCATAAGGTGTTTTGTTGCGCTACAGCAATCCCTGGTTTCATATTACCTGGCATAAAATGATCCCAATGACATTATAATTTGCTGAGTTGAAAAGTTGGTAAAGAAAAAGTTGGACTGGTACATCCCAAACTAAATGACTCAAAATTAGCCTCACAGCTAGCCTTAAATAATAATACTAGTGTGTGTTCAGGTTTTATTTTTCATCAAATTTATGAATGCAAACTGCACCTTTAGATTTCTGTACATATACCTCCTACTGGCCAGTGGCTTTTATTAATTTCTTTTTTTTTTTTTTTAAAGATATTTTGGGGGGCATTTTTTAGCCTTTATTTGACAGGACAGACAAGTGTTAAAGGGGGGAGAGAGAAGGAGTGACATGCAGCAAAGGGCCACACGCTGGAGTCGAACCTGGGCCGCTGCGGCAACAGCCTTGTACATGGGGCCCCTGCTCTACCACTAAGCCACAGACTTGATGTTCACTGTGAGGAATTCTACAACTGCAAGTTTTAGGAGTCTGCTACTTTATTTTCATATTGCAAAGATGGTGTGGGTTGAGGTGCTATATGGCATCACTGCCACACAAATAACTTTTAAAGACACTTTAGTGTTCTTTAGAGGTTCTCTACTGGTAGTTTACCAGTTTACTTTACTTTACTTTAGAAAGAATATAAACACTACTAACACAGCCTATAAACAGTGTTTTTTCAGATATAACACATTAAAGTAGCAGCTCTTAAACCTTTTGCCCCAATGTGCACTTAAACATTTTCCAGGTTGGAATACGTGACAAATTGTGTTTCTCAGTAAGCATTTAGTACAGGGTTTTAAGTCTTTTAAGCCAACATTTCTTAAAAATAGAAAAAAAAACTCTCTTCTTGTTTGAATTAAAGTGTAAAGTGCTCAATGAAGGTATCACAAAAGACTGCTTGAACTGCAATGAGTAGTATATTTATATGCACCATGCATTAACTGTATGTCAATCAGATGGACCTCTTCTGCTCTAGATGCCCACATAGCTAACATTTGTATGTGGGGCCCATGTGTGTAGAAAACAGGCTGAAAAACTGGCCCTATATGGGATTGTTAATGGGTTTCAAATTGGCCCCATACCAAGTGGGGTTCCAGATGAGTTGCCCATTTTGGGCTCATACCCACTTGGTACCCAGTAGCCCTAGTATAACCACTTGGGTAAAGCATCAATGTGGGCAACAGGCCTGGGGCCAGTATATATATCATAGACAAACCCATTAAGGGCCCATTCTTCAACCCATTTACTACCCACATGGGCCCCACATACAAATGCTGGCTGGGTAGATGCAGTGGAGTGACTGTGACACACCAATCCATGTTAAAACAGTTGCATCAGGTCACTTTAGGCTCTCTAGTTTTCAAAGTATTTTTCATGTCACAGGAACCTCTGAGAGTGAAAATTGTGTTTTGGGTGTTATTACTATACTGTCCATGATGTGTCAGTGTTTTTGTTCTGGTGCTCTGCACAGATCTGACACCTGTCCGCCCGCCAACCTGTTCTTATCACTGGCTCTCTAAAGGGCGGTGTAGTGCCGTTTCCTGGTAAAGGCGGCACAGAGGTCCTTAGAGACTGCTAGTAGGCATTACGCCTGACTTCACAAATATGTAGGATATTACAATAGAATTCCTGTTATCTTATGTCATAACATCTGCTATAGACACCTTGTTTTTTTTCCTGATAATTCTACAATGTGATAAATAATGCGATTGTGCTACTGTCGATTATGACCTGATGATGTGGGGGGTTTTTATAATTTTTTTAGCAGGACAGGTGGGAGAGACAGGGGAATGTCATGCAGCAAAGGGCTGTGGGCTGGGCTGCTGCTATGAACACCTTAATGGGGTGCACACTACCAGGTGAGCTAAATGTCGCACCAAACTGATGATGTGTTGCTGTCTAGGAGACGCTGTGTTGAAAAATATTTTCACTGGTGGCCACCACTTTCTTACCATATATAGCATAAAAGTCACGCAGAATGAATGAGAAAAAGCATATTTTTAAAAAATGTTTCTCAAAACTAATAAATTTATCAAATAAATTATTAAAATCTTTATTGATTATCCACAAAAAAATATTTTTATGGGATTATCACAATCATATATCACATCTGATTTACCTTATACAGGGTAGATGATTTTGGTGCTCTCTAAACTCAGCTCAACATGTGACATTTGTTTAAAATCTGTACACAGACAGATATATAAACATACATAGAGTCTGTGATTTTGTAAATAGAGTTTTCAGATTGGGGATCTTTTTTTTTCAATTTACATGAATATAACCGTAATTAAAGCCATGTAACATCAAACACAAGGTTCACACTACAATTTATCAAAAACACAAATTTCAGACACACTTAAATGACCACCTTTTGGTCCCGGGTATTCACTACATTGAAAACCTGTCATCGTCACTGCATTTCATTTGATCCCTGGCTGTCCTGATTCAACCGGAATTTAATCACATTTACAAAATATCAAATTGCAAGGACTGTAAAAAATGAAGCATGACTCTGCAACTTCACTGCATATTTTTCACCTCACATTTATATCATTCAGGACCTGATTTGCTTGTAGATAGTTCAATAGAAACTGGACAAGGTTATGCCTTGTCACAGCACAATGAGCAAAGTGAAGTTTGACAGCAGCTTTTTGAGGATGTGAGTGAACAGATGGACCCCGCGGGATGTGTTCAAAGAGCCCATAGTGCTAGCAGCACAAATGGATGGAGATAGTGGATTATAGAGACGGAGTACATCGAAGAGGGCTCCATCACACATGGTCGAGAGCCAGGATTGGGGACAGACAGGAGGACAAAGTCAAAGAGGCGGAGGAGGTGGCTGTGGAGTGTGGAGTTATTTGTACTGTAAGTCAGCAGCCAGAAGTTAAAGTCACTCCTGTGCTGACGCTGAGGTGATGTGGTGGGTGTGACGGGTTCAGTACAAGCTGCAGTCACACAGACAAGTAGGTGGGAGGCAGGACAAACAGGAGGGCGGTACAACAGTCTGGTCGTGATGTGCTGAAGGCCTGGATGAGCTCCTCAGCATCAGGGAAAAAAAGACAGATAAAGGCAATGTATCTGAGGTGGAAAAATCACAACTGGAAGATTTGGATTTGAAGATTTAAAGGTGTAGAGTCAACAACACCCAAGGTCACCCTGGTGTCCTTAACAAGCAAACAGAAGATGTTTTGTGAATGACATGAATCTGCTTTATCACAGTCGAGCTTTACAAGGCTGCTGAATACCACATTTCGATCCAGTGCAGAGGATGAGGTGTTAAAAATGGTGTAGATACAGATCACGTTTAACACTTCATCCAGAAAAAAACTTAACAGCCCATGATGAGTCACACATCCAGGTGTGCTTGTGAAATGTATTCTGTCCACAGAAACGGGAGACGTTAATGGATGAAATGTGTTTGGTTTCTAAGCAGGAATTGGCAGTGGAGGCTTCAATTAAAGCACATTATTAAACATCTGATGTTTATTAATGCGCACACTGTTACTTTGTTGTCTATTGCGTGATATCTCAGTCCTAAAAACACATTTCCATTCATTTTGCAGGACAAAAACACTTTTGGAATTTGTATTGTGATCTCCATCTGAGATTTCTTAGCCAAAGAACATCAAAGTAACAGACTGAAGAGATTTAAAGCAGAATTCCTCTGATTTTAAACTTTAAAGGTCAGTTTACTCATTATGTGGGGTGCTACTCCGCCTGTAAAAACAGGATGGCCTTTTAATAAGACTACGACGTCTATGCAGTAGAATGACACAAATACTTTTCAAATTGCTGCTACAGAACCAGAGAAAACTGAGAAAAAGGACGCTTTTGCTCAAAAGGGAGAAAACCTAGAACGACCAGAGTGCACTGCGCCGCTCCAGACCAATAAATGCTCCTGCTGGTGGGTGACATAATGCAAACACGTCCATTCTGAAAACATTGGAGGCAAGAAAGAGGCAACTCAGTAACAGAATCTTGGTTTATATTAGATCTGTGCTACCTAGTTTTACCATTTAATTTCAGTTTTTTTGGCCTTCATTTTCACTGGTAAAGGCACTTGCTATTCACAAAGTCTCGCTATTACAACTAAACATGTCACTGAAGTATGTTCCTAAAAGCATAGTCGGAGAGAAATAGGCAATGCAGTAACATAATCTTGATTTATGTTCAATTAGCACTGCATATTTTTATCGTTCAAGTGGATTTCGGTCCGAGTTTGAGGAAGAGAGGAGCGTGTCTGTCTCTTAATCTGCTTGTATACTCTTTGTGTTCACAGTGGTAGCATGGGTGGAGGGCAATAGATAAATGCATAAGTATAGTTCAAGCAACAGTCTGAGCCAGAGAAGCTCCACCCTCTTCAAATTGTGTGTGTTATCCTTCCAACAGTCCAAAAATCCAAAGCTTTTCAGTTTATTATTATGTATGACATGAAAAAGCATCAAATTCTCACATTTAAGAAGAATAAAACCAGCAAATGTTTGGCTTTTTATATTAAAAATTGACTAAAGCAGATATTGGATTACCAAAATGGTTGCCAATTAATTTTCTGTTGATGCTTAGCCTTCATGCTGACCTTGTAATCACACCAGATAAATAGTATAAATATCATAAGTTGTTTTTTGTGTTACATATTTGTAGCAGTTTGTTTCCTCCCTCAGAATTATCTGAATTGATTGTATTAGTATTGGATTTCATTTTGATGTTGCTGCCAGCGCTGGTGCATTTGCTTACAGCTATTCTGTCAACAGATTGTTTACACGCTGTAGTTCTTTCAACCAAGGCAAATATTAGTGTTGGCACAATACTGGAATTTCTAACTTAGAGACAACACCTTGAACATTGTCATTATTCAATACCATTTTTGATGCCACAGTCTCAACTAAACTGTGTGAATGCAGCATCTTACCAGTCTGCCACCTTCCCCATAAGCATAGCATGTATCTTAAGATAAAAGTTCCCTTCACTTACTTTTTTAAGTTTTAAGAACAGTGATGCTTTTGGAGCGTAGAAGTGATTGGGTTTTGTTGGTGTGATGTCCTCAGAGAGGTGATGTTATATCTGCTTGCCAGAAATGATTAGATGGTGACTTTGAATGTTGTCTGGCAGCTTTTTCAGAGCAAAGTAATAACAACTGACAACTTTAAAACTAGGAAACGGGCTTTCATGCCAGGACGTACAGTAACCACTCAGAATTGACTCTCATACCAATACAACAGAGTGTGGTTTGGCATGTGTTCTCTCATTGAGCTGCCTGAGTCCTGAGAGATGGGGAGCAGCGAAGTACATTTTCTGGAGCGACACCAACAGCACTGATAAGGTCTTTTACTCATGACACAGATTGATGGGAGGCGAAGGAGGAGAGGACTGATGGCAATAGTCAGGGGACGCATCCGTCACAGAGGGGGGGAAGCTGCCACTGCGAGTTTGTTGAAAAAATGCTAAATTGTTTGCATTGTCCCTGGAAATGTCACAGGAGCTCGCAGCATCTGCCTGTTTGGTTTTCGTTTGAGATTAACACATTCTGCGACAGCCGTTCCTGCTGCCAAGTTTTCTAATTCTTTATCAAATCCACATGAGACAAAGCATGCAACATGAGAGATGGTGCCTGAAACACATCTCAGATGGGCCTGCATGAATAAATTTCTTTCACTGATGCTTTGTAAGAAAGAAACTTGTACTTGATCTCAATGCAGTAAAATTAATGTTCGTTGACGAACTCTTCCTTAACCTCTGAGACAGTAAACCATGCAAAAGAGTAGACTGACATTTATGGGGTCCCAGGCAAAATGGCGAATAGATAACTTTCACCATTTAATTCAATATAGATGTTAGTCCAATGTGACTAAGAGTCAAAAGAGTGACTTTCCTGATCATAGGTTTTACTCCCTCCACAGTTGTCTCATCAGTTGTTGACGAAAGGGCAACTAACTAGTTTTTTCAGTATCGACTAATCTGTCCCTCATTTCCTGGATAAATCAATTAATCAATCTGTTAATAAAACGTCTGAAAATAGTAAAATATGCCCTTTATAACTTGGAATGTGGCATGTTTTTCCCAACTTAAGGCCTCTGCACACTGAGTCTATTTTTCTTCCAAAATTGTTGCACGTCTAAAAATAAATACGACCTCACGTTGTGTCAATCAGGTTTGCACACTGAGTCCAAAACTTGCGTCTAACATAATTTTGAGAAAAGGTTTGATTTTCTGTGTTTTTCCACATCCGTCAGAAGTCTTTAGAGACGTTTGACCAAGAAATCAGTGAAGAAAACGTGGTGGCAGGACACAGCCATGACAGGACAGAGGAACGGGGCACACAGAATCATTTCATATCTCAGATAGCTCAGTTTCAACGATCAGTAATATACAGGTGGATGATGATGAAGAGGAGGAGGACAGCTCTGCCCCTTAATGTAGCTGCAGTGCCTAATGCAAGACAGGGAGGGAGTGGTGACAGCCAGATTGGTAATCAGAGAGACAAAGGAGGAAATGCGTCTTTCCATTTTGTCACATGTTGTGAATTTTTGCACCAAAAAGAACAATAAAACTCATCGGAATCAGTGCACAACGTTCCTATGCGTAACAATTTTCTTCAGACAACGGATTTAAAAAACGCATCCGAAAAAAACAGACTCAGTGTGCCAAGGCCTTAACAGTCCAAAAATGGAAAGCATTTCAGTTTATTATTGTGTATGACAAAGAAAAGCATCAAATTCTCACATTAAGGATCATGAAGCCAGCAACTAATTGATTAATCGACCACTTGTTGCAGCTCTAGCTATGGTTTGATCATATCTCAACAACCAAAATCTTTTCAGACGGATATCCAGGAAGCAAGCTGTAATCAAATGGGAGTCTGTGATCTAATGTATATCAATAGCAGGTCCTTGACACGAACAAGGTTGACAACCACTGCTGTACATTATCTGTAAGTCTGCCATATTGTTATTGTTATATTTTTGCCAGATTTGTGCTTTAAGTCCATGAGAACACAGTAAAAGACTACTTTTTTTTCTCTTGTAACATTTCATTCAATATTAAGTTTTGCTTTTCTGAATGAGGATTTGATTCAATTCTATTAAATGTTATGAGTGCAGAAGTCTAGCTATTAGCTTTTTTTGTTGTGAGTCTGAGACTTTGGTAGGAATTCCCAAACTTTCACAAGATACGCAACTAAAGTCTCTTTAAAAATGTTACCTTTTTAAAAATTATGTAAACATCTCCAGAGCTGAGCACCTAACAGGGTTTATTTTACTTTTCAATAACACTGCGGATATCATTTTCTCTTGGCTTTTCTGTTTGGGTTTCTGTAGTTGTGCACTTTTCTTTGTCCACACTTGCAAGCTACTGCTGCTCATGCTGTCTACTCACTTCCAATTGTATTAAAACAAATCATCTCTTCTTGCTCCAGGGGAATAGCTCTCAAATGATTTGTCCATTAACTGATTAGTCAATTGACAGAAAATGAGCGTGTTACAATTTTGATAACTGATTAAGTCATTTATGAAGGAAAAATGCCGATCTCAAGTTCTGTGTTTTATATAATTGTAAAGTGAATATTTAGATGGTTGGTCATACAAAATGAGCAATCTGAACACATCGCCTTTGGCTCTAGGAAATGTTAATGGGCATTATTCATGGCTTATTCGAAAATTTCATAGACGAAACAATTAATCGATAAATTGAAAAATAATGGAGATATCAAGTGATGATGAAAATATTCATTAACTGCAGCCTTACAGTGGAGATATTTCCAGGGAAAACTAGTTGTCAAGACCAGTAAGTGTAAGGTCTTTGACAAACTGGGTACAGCTCAAACAACTCTCACACTAATTCAAAATAAACAGCAGCTACTGTAAAGCTAATTCACTCATGAATATGTTAAATATTATTATGCTAATACCCAACAGACTCAGCTTTATGTTGGACCATGCCGTGCTGTACTCACCACTGAGAAATTCATGACCTTTATGATCCAGACAGTGAGGGCCAGGTTAACTATCATGGTGACCAGGAGCAGCAGCAGGAAGAAGTAGAGGCATCTTTTTCTCCAGCCGTACAGACCCACTGGGTACGCGGTGTCGCAGCCTGGTCGCTGGAGATGCAGGGACTGGGACGCAAGGATAAACTGCTCCTGGGTAATCTGGAGTAAAAGCACACACGGGAGCTTTTATGTTAGTGGCTGTCAAGAATATAGTCACTCTGTGGAAGCAATCACATATTATTAGTCGTTATTACCTTACAAGCACCACTAATAATGACTCTGGGCTGAGGTGAGCTGAGGCATGGCTGTGTAATCTTATAGTTTTTTTGTTGTTTTTTTTAAAGTTGTGTTTCTACATAAAGACAAAAGGTGAGAGCATGACATGAATGCAAGCTGGGGTGTTACTACAGCCTGAAACATCCATGCTTGGTTATTAAATGGAGTGAGAGGGAGATACTTCGATCTGTAACACACTGGAAATGGATTTATTAAAATTTCGAATAAGGGTTGCGGATTTATTTTGGGAAAACTTTTGTAATGACACACCTGGGTACACCGACCCTACACACTTTTAGAAATTGCACCAGAAGCAGGGTAATTCATCAAGCTCTGTGCCTAAAAGACAAGGTCATTTGGGCGACTTCTTTTTATTCAAAGAGATACCAAATGGTTGTGCGTTTTATTCGGCAGGAGAAGGGAATCATCAGTCAAGATTTATCGATTACAAGTTAGCAATCGGGTGTGGGAGTGACTGGCCCAGAAGTGGAAAGGCTGTTTAAGCCACATATTTAGACGTCTTTGTTAAGTCAATAGACATAAATCTGCAAATGTGCATACTGATGAAGTAATAACAGTTAGTGATGGGAGTTGCAGTACTGAAAAGGACGGTCCTTGACATTTCTGCTTTTATTTATGTACTTTACATTGAAAATACATTTGTCTGGATTTAATAACGTGTCACAGCTTTGTTTTCAATGCTAATTACTTGTTGACATTTTGTCAAACTGGATCCCTGTGTTCACAAAAAAAGTCCCCATGAGTGACAGCTTCCTGCAGCTGACCTGTTTACTGCTCCCCTCTGGCTGAGATCTTTATAATGTTACTGCCCATCAAACTTTCACAGGAATGTATTTAACACACCACGTGCAGTGAGCAGGCTTTATGGAAATACGGGAACCTGATGGAGACGATTCACTCAGGCAGGCAGTCCACAAGTTAAGTCAAGGACATCTCTGATGCCCAGTCTTCATGTATGAAATTTCACATTATGAACAAATTACAGGCTGCTTTTCTTCCGCTCAGTGCGAGTGAAAACAGGAGGTGGATTATGAGAAAAGAGGGTCAATTCCATGCCAGAGAAATGTTCTCCACTCTGGCAGAGTAACTAAGTGCCTGCCAGCCACTGAGAAGCTGCTACACGCGAGCTCTGATCTGAGATCAGAGAGGATGATGTCTGTCAAGTGCGGTCGTCCAGGCGAGGGTGAGCGGTAGCTGTTCTCCAGTCGATCGTGACCGCGGGCTGACAGTGTGAAACTCTTCTGTTCAGCTGTTGTTGGGTTGAATTCATGGTGAGGCTGCCTCCCATCCCACTCTCTTGCATAGATAATGAACAGAGCGAGGCGCCTGCTGGTACAAACGGAAATAAAATGTCCAGCAGCGGCAGCAGAATGTTTTATTATGTCCAATTATGTCAAAGATTTTTAAAAGTTCCTCACACTTCCGAGGAGCAACTATTATTCATCCCGCCAATATAAAATGCATCAATCGCACGAAACACACATCTATAATTGACACACCTGTGCATAGTTTTCCCCAGTGGGAGCCCAGAAGTGTGATGTATGCATGACTCAAGTCAGAACCCATGCTCCACACGCTTTACTCACACTCAGCCTGTCATTAGCACATGACACTGATGGCAGGTATCATGAGATTGTGTGTTTCCCTGAGAGCCTCCCATTAACAGTGGCAGAGCAAGCAACGACTCTTTAGCTCAGCAAGCTAAAGACTTCCTTCAAGATGAACTAAATTACTTGACCCAGGTTTAAATAGAGGCAGAAACTGCATCCTGTGTTGCTCTTTACCTCATCACTTCAGATACAGCTGCAGTTAAGTTGCTCACAGAGAGAGCATTATTACAGAAAGCGTCTGTTTTAACATCCAGAACAGAGAATATCAGCCTCTGATAGTACTTATTATAGCTGCAACGAACCAATATCAGAGCCAGCGGTTAATGGATTTTAGCGATTATAAAATCCCACACATTGGATTTAGTTTTGTAAACCAGTGTAACAGTGAGCATCAGGCAGCGTGTGGTGTATCAGCTGGTAAACAGCTGGTGCCAGAAATAGGCATATGTCCTTCAGGCTGCATTTTCAGACATTCATCAAATGCAGAAGCTTTTACTTTGTGGCTACTACCAGGCAACAACTTCCAGGGCTGAATAATGAAGCCAGCATGGAGGTGCCAAAAACTGCAGTTTTTAGAGTGGCCTCTCAAGACTGCCTTCAAAGGCAAATCAATCTCCACAGACCTCCATGTTATAATACCAAACTTTACAGCAAAAATTAACATGCTTACAACCAGGTATGAAAAACAGTTTTGGTCTCTATAGCTAATTTCCTCATTCATGACAACTGTACAGGGTGAATTTTAATATAATTCACCCATTAAAATTTAGACATAATAAAGGGCGGGCTGCTTTGAGTGACAGGCTGTCTGCTGATAACCTCTTTGGCTTCTCAGTCAGGTCCATCCCTCACTCCTCCACAGCGCCAGCCTCTCCCCAAATGTGGTCACGTCAGAAATAAGACGGCAACGGCTGACACGCCGAACTCAAGGCTTCAAAATGGGAGTCCACAAACCAATGGGTGAGGTCACGGTAGCCACTTATTATTCTTACATTCATTCATTCATTTTCCATAACTGTTTATCCTGTTGGGGGTCGCAGGGGGGCTGGAGCCTATCCCAGCTGACATTGGGCAAGAGGCGGGGTACACCCTGGACAGGTCGTCAGACTATCACAGGGCTGACACATAGGGACAGACAACCATTCATGTTCACATTCACACCTATGGACAATTTAGAGTCACCATTTAACCTGCATTTATTTGGACTGTGGGAGGAAGCTGGAGTACCTGGAGAAAACCCACGCCTCACAGCAAGAGGGTTCCTGGTGTGAACCCAGGGTGGGGGAGCCCTTCTGTGTGGAGCTTAACAGCTCCTTGCCCTGCTGTTGCTCCTCAACTCTCTATCATGAGACACTAGGAGACTACTGCTGCAGGAGTGTGAGCTCTTTGCCAGGGACAATTGGTGAGAGTCCGCACATTTGTACACACACGCAAAGTGACATATCCAAAACACAAGGTGATGTCATCAAATGTTTTGTTTAGTCCAGACAACAATCCAAAACTTAATATAATTTCATTTACTATCTATTAAACAAAAGACAAAAAAAAGAGCAGCAAATTGTGACATTTGCCAGCTGTTTGCCATTTTTGCTTTAAGAATTACCTAAACAATCAGTTAATTATCACAAAGAAGCAAGTTAATTTTTTGTTAATTAACTAATTGATCGCATAACTGTTGCAGCTCTACTTTATATATCTCTATGAATTGATAAGTTAATTTTTCTGTTTTCACAATCAAATATTTGTTTGTCATTGTCATTTTCAGGCAGAATAGTCAGATTCTCTCTGACTTCATCCTGGCCACTGTGAAGATTTGCTGCCTTATGTGATAGAAAACTGAATATCTTTGGGTTTGGGATTCTTGGCTGGACAAAATGAGCAATTTGAATATATTGCCTTGGATTCTGGGTAACTGTAATGGCCATTTCTATTGATTTTCTGACATTTTCTGCAAACAAATATTAATTGAATCAAGCAATTAACTGGCAGATAAAAAAGAAAAGAAGAAAGAGACATTGTTGTTGAGTTTTTTATGTATCTTTTGGCACTTTGAGCTCCACAAGCTGAGTGCCATCTAGTTCCATTATATTCAAGAGAAGACAAACATCTATGTGTCAATATCTCCAACACTCAGCAACTCACACCAAAACAATCTAGACTGACTAGCACTACAGAGAGGAGGGAAAATATGCTTTAGCTTTTGGAGTCAACTGTCCCTTTAAAAAGGGATAAAAATCAATCAAAACACATCATTTGCAAGATACTTCCAATAAGTTTCGGTTGAGCAGTTTCCTGGCCCATTATATGAAATTTCAGTTGTTTCAATTTTTACAAAGCCATCAAAATAAAATGTGAGCGTCTGTGCACTGAAGCTCACATTTCCAAATCTTTCCCATAATTGAAACAGCTCCTTGGACAGGCATGAATGACTGGACAGTCTCTAAACCAGAACAATAATAACACAGGGTAATGCACTCCAAACACGGCACCTAACAAGAGTCTTCCAGAGCCTTCCCACTGCCTCACAACTTAATACACTCCTAGTGACTGTTTCCTTGGACGAACAGTTTAGGTCACATCTGCCAGCAGTGGCAGATGTCTCACAAATGGATGTTGCGACTTTGCAGCAAATACAAATGACCCATATCGCTGGCCTAGAAATGTCAGTGATTCCAATTTAACCGGTGATACAGCTGAGGGACAAGAGCATTATGAGAGGTGCTTACACAAAGGCTGAATATAAACTCTCAGCAGTGTCGCAGATGACTGTTTACAACCACAACTCTGCCATACACACAACGTTTAGTGAAACCATACGCTCTTCTACGGCTCAGCTTGTTTCTAACATCCTCACACTTCACTGGAATCTAAAGACACTCAAAACTTAAATACACATTTAAATCACACCATGAAAAACTGTTTGAAAAACAATCTTTTAGTCTACAGCCATGCCCCTGCTGGACAGATTCAGTCTATTTTCAATCCACTGTTGCTAGGGGAAACTTCAGCACTTGTAATTTCTATGGCAACCCACTGTTCCCAACACTAGTGGATCCTGTGATTTCTTTGCAAGAGTTTTAATGCATATATTACCCTGGTCGAGTCATGCCTCCTAAAGCTTGGTTATTCACAGAGCAAATGGAGGAGTGCATAGTGGCTGGCGTTTTGTCAATCTGTCATTTCAGCATGCCGGTCACAGCTGACTCACAAACACGCTGGACTGGACTGATTGAGATGTCTAACGGCAGCAGGAGTGAGAAACAACTTTGACTTTTCAGAAACAAAATATTGATCACAGAGCAAGCTGTGCAGGCATCTCACGCTACGTTGAGTCCCACTTATCAGGTCATGTCAGCTTTAGTGGGTCTGACAATTAACACTTTATATAGAAAAGCATTGTTACACAACAGAGTTTCTCAAAATGTGTGTGGATATGAGCAATCCAAAACTGTATAATTAAAAATGTTGCCCTTTTACTGTAGCAGCTACAGAAACAGTCCTAATAATAATTAGGAAATAGGAGCAGTGGTCAGTTAAAGGTCACTGCAGGGACAGACGGACACTCACAGTTGGCGACTATGATGCGACTGTCTGGGGCCAGATGAGTATAAATAGTATAAGTAAGTATAAATAATATTCATAGGCTGTCACATTACTGTGATAAATAAATCTCAACCTTCCTTTGCTTGTATAACCTTTTTTAATAAACTGTCAGAGTCCCATATGATGAAACTGTGACTAGTCACGACAACCAATGACATCTCAAGCCAGACATTTAACCAACTAATCAGCCCAAGCCCAATCCAAAATCCTGACATGGTCAGACTGTCACTAATTTGGACAAATGTATCAGAAATTCGTCATTATGAGGCAGAAAATAATACACTCTGTTGCATATAAAATAGGGATGCACAAACCAATACTGATATCAGGCTGATGCTGATACTTTTTACCAAGTTGCTGGTGCACAATTTGATTTAATAATAAAAAACAATTCAGTAGATTTATATCTATGAATTAATTTGTTTGTTAATTTTAAAAAAACAAAAAAAGTTAGAAAAACTAACCGCCACGAGACAGCCAGCAGACCAGGATCATGGACAGAACAGGTTTGACGTTTTGATATTATGCATGTGATCCACCGTAGGAGATTTAAAAAGCAGCTAATAGCAGTTAGCAGCTAACTCAAAGAAGAACAGCGACTGTAAAAGTCTGCAAATTGGAAAGACCTATGAGAGTCAGGCGCTCCTACCAGCTGCTTTTTAAATCTCCTGCAGTGGGTCGCACACAAAAAACATGTCATCAAAATGTCATGTTGTCTATGATCCCATGCTGCCAGCTGTCCTGTTTGTACAGACATTGTTTCGGTGCCGATACAACCTCCAATGCTGTCTTGAAGACGAGACAAGTCTGTCCCCATATTCCGCGAGGTGGCATAAGGTCGTGAAATTCCTCCCTTGCATCCCTAATTTAAAACAGTAACTGTGATATTAATTTGAGGTCATACTGTCCACCCCACTGGCTCCCAACCTGTGTGTTGGAACCCCACAAGGAGTCACAAGATGATTCAAAGGGGTCACAAGATGATAAATTGGGTAGGATATGCAGAAAAACTAGATCCTACTACACAAAATGTTGAAGTTTAGCAATTTTCCATAATTTTGTATTCTCTAGTAAAATACAGTATAATTTTACCTCTTCAGATCTCCCAAAATTACAGTGTAAGAGGAGAAAATGATCTTCAGCTGAACTGCTCATAACCCATAGACCGAAAAAAACTGCACTCCTAAACACCGTGGTTGGAGAATCGTCTCTCACCTGTTTCCTGTATGTGTAATGCCTGCTGCCAACTGCAGATGCTCCATTAGGCATCTTACAAAAGTGATTAAGTGTCCTCATAAATATGAAAAAAAAATATCACAAGTGGTTTCATGAAATCAGGTGGAGTCCACACACCAAACAATGGATCAGATTTCCATTTTATTCTGCCTTTTTTTTTAGCCAAAAGACACAAAACCCACACTGAAATAAAGATAAGTACATCACGACTGTATTCTTTGTGCAAAAAGGTGAATTTCACCGCAAATTTCTACTCGTTTTAACAACTTCATCTGTAACTTTTTCACAAAATAAGTTACAGATCTTACCACAGGAGTTTTGCTTTCGATAAAAAATGCATTTTATGTGTTACTTAATGATCCATGAAGAGAAATTAAAGTGTGCTGTGCCCACAACTGCAACAACTACACTGCTGCGGGGTCATAAGTGATGACTGAGAGGGATTACTATTGTATGAGTCTATACTTAGGCTTACATGTTTTTTAAAATCCTGCACAGTATACCTTTAAAGCAATGATTTACTCCCACATTTGAGACATTACTGATTTAAAAAAAGAGATTTCATTATTTGCTTTTCTTATTGAAACATGGTGTTATATCTTGTTACATACTGTACAATTTATTTCAAGAGGATATGATGTTTCTTGAAAAGCAAAAGGCTTTCTTTGCTAAGTAAAATATGCTAATTGGTTAATTTTGTCCAACACTAGCTATTCAACGTTAATGTTTTGCAGTACAATGGCTGAAAACAACAAATTAAGCGTAAATAATGTAACAGAAACTGTTGACAACAACTGTTTGCACAATTATAAGTTTGGGACTAGAGAATCACTCAACGCTCAAACTTCCAATCATGAAAAGTCTGAAGACCATTTCTCTCCTCACTCACACAACCCAGTCCAACAATTATTCTGAGCGTCTGCATATCCTCATCCAATGAAGACAAAATACTATGTTCTCGTATGCCTGAGACAAATGTCAACTGATTACCACGAACAGATGGCTCTGAAATCTACACAAAGCTACGGATGGTTTACCACCTACAGTCCTGATTACATGTAGTTTCTATTAATAGAAACTCACCGCACACGCAGTAACTTGCTTCTCTAAGGTACAATAAGGTATAAAAACTGCGGTCTCTGTAGATCATTCGCTGCGCTGGGAAAGTCCTTATGGATTTGTTGCACAACCATATTTATCTCTGCGCACGCTACTTCATCAATCCCCTTTAAGTTTGTGCTGAGATCTGACTGTGTCACTTTTCTTTTCTGCTAGGGGGGGAGGAAGGGGGTCCTCAGAGCTTTGACTACAGACATTACAGCTGGATTCAGCCAAAGCCAGCAATTACCCAGCAGTCCCCTACCCGCTGCCAGCATGCCTCATCTTCACCAATTAGTGTAGAGGGTGATATTCTACATGCTGTTTTGATCAAACAGTGACATGCTGCAGAGGCAGCAAAATGCAGCTGAGAAGCCCCTAATGAAAGAAAATGAGACGTTATTAATGCCTGATAGTGTTAATCAGCAAATCGGCTGGCGCTGTCTCACTCAGCGGTGCCACGGGAGTCCCGCAGGGCCGCCTCAGCTGGAGGTAAGAAAACATTTGAGGTGCACTAATGACTGTAAAGCTTGTACTCATCCATCCTGCATACGATCACTGCACAATCGCTGAGGCAGCAACGGGGGAAAGGGATGGACACAATCATGCTACGAGTCTGTCATACAGTATCAAAGCACCTATTCGTTTCGGTTCTGTGGGCCTTTTGGGTTTGACAGAAAGCCCAATCAAAGAGACAGAGGAGCCTGAATGCGCGGCTGCAACCGGGAAAACCAATTATACTTCCCAAATGTGCAACTCGCTGCATTGATGTAACCATTTCACATTTTGTTGATGAGACAATCAAGCATGTGAGCGAGGGTGCTGCTGTCAATAGTCGCTCCGCTTAGATGTGAAATCCAATTTTTGTGGCTCCATCATCTCTGGTGGAGTTACAATAGCAGAGGGGCTCGTCAATGGCTTCATCTTCTGCAGCGTGGTTGCCCTTTATGGGTGGATGGCAGAACGCTTCATCCGGCTGACAGCAACAAAGGTAACCCTACTGTAAGCATGAGACCGGCGGGGATCAAAGATCTCAGATAAGTCCGGCACAAGGAAAAGGTCGCAGCTGTTCAATCAGAGCACACAGCCAACACGACTGAACATCACAGACTGTTTGAAGAGGGGTTTTCAGAGAGAATTTCCTTTTGCTGCAGCTCTGCTTTTGATGACACTTTCATGAGAAATATTTGTACCTGCATGGCAACACAAAAGTGTGCAACAAACATCGCCGGCACCTCTGACCTTTGCATCACTTATTAACAGAGGAGAGCTGGTTTTGTTGAGCCTCTTAAATGTTTGCAGCTCTGTCACTTCCTTCCTCAGTGTTGATGTTGGCTCCGGCGTGGGGTGGGGGGAGAAGGTGAAGGGAGAAGGCGACAAACTGCTGATGTAAACAGACAGACACTTCTCCACAGTACACTAGCTTTCCTTGCTAATCCCTAGCAAATCCTTGGAGAGAGCGACGGGGCCATTTTGGACAGCACCTCCATAGGCGTCATTTGCATTCATCAGCCGAACGCACAGGGGAAGTGCCAGACTGAGCGGCACACTATCAACAAAAATACAAAGCATTCAAAACAAAGACTGGCTTTAATTAAAGCAGATAGTGGATCCTTTTACATCACCTTCCTCACAACTCAAAAAAGAGCACAAACATGGCAAATTAGCTGAAAGACAAACTTGCAGACTTGTCACTAAGCTGGAAGTGCTGGATCAGCTCAGAGCCGGTGTGAGCAGGAGTGATTTCTTGACTGATAAGCGTTACTTAACCATTAAGCCCAGAGGTGTGTGTGTGTGCAGCAGGCCAATGGATGGACTTGAGTGCACAGCCAAACAGAGGCTCTGCTGTGTGGGTTTCTGACACCGAGAGCTGCTTTCTTGCACTGCAGCAGCGGAGACGAGATGCACATACTGTACCCAGAGGTTACTGCCTCCCCTGCTAGACTGGAATGATAATGAGAAACCATGCAGGCAGAATATTCATAGGCTGTCACATTACTGTGATTCTTGAGAGGGGAGAATGCATAGGATATGAGCTATAGTGCAAGAGGGAGATATGTAAAGAAGTCCAGGCAGGATTCCTGAGGTGTTTGAGCGCAGGTGAGTGCTTGTGAAGCATCATGTTTCCTGCCTGGAGAGATGCAACCACTGGGAGGACTACAGACAGCTCCCATTCATCTTTAATTAGCTGGGACTTTTAATGGAACAATTGAAGCAGTAGGTGCACCTGTTGCAGGGGGGACTCGGGAGGAACTTGACTTTGGCCTGCTGAATAAAACAACACAGCCTCTATATGAATAAGTCATGAGCAGTTACATCAAGTATCCTGCTGTCCTGTAAAGCAAGGTTAATAAAACTCACTTTCCCGCTGCATTATGGGACGTCCGTGTCAAACTAGTCCAGCATTCAGCTGACAGACTCACTGTTTATAAATTACACACAAACACGCACTTTTTCCGCCATTGTTTTCTTACCTTCAGCGTCTCTATGTCGAGAGTGGCCGACTGCTCCATGTTACAGTCTCATTTGTCACAGTTACATATTTCCACAAAGTTGAAACAAGCTAACGGCACGAAATTCAGCCCCTGGCGCGCGAGCTAGCGGCACTTCAGCAAACAATACAGTTATCCAACGGTTTAAACTACTCACACTTGTTTTTATCTACATTGTAACTGTACTTTAAATGTATTTTGAAGCCGTGAATGTGGACCGTAACTACTGTACAAACAAGCGACGGGCTAATTAGGACACGCAGGTTCAGGTGCGTCCGTCCGCTGCTCACTTTTCGTTCAAGGAGCTGATGAGACGATCCGCCCGCCTTCAAAAACTCAACCGCCATCAAGACGGACACAATGAGGAGTACGACATCCGGTACGTAACTTCAAAATAAAAGTTATAGGACGCTTAACAATTCTATAAACAATATAAACAAGAAAAAATAATTAAACACAGAATTTCCTGAAACCACTTTTTTAAAGGTGCTACTGGCAAAATAAGACACCTTATATTTTAATATAACAAATGGAAATTAAAGAAGGTAAATAAAACCAACATTTTAATGTCTTTAAATAACTATATAATTAAAAAATATAACACAATTGAGATTCACATATGAAAGAAAACATCAGCGGTGCACATTTTTTCCCCTTCTCTAAAAATAAATAAATAAATAAAAATTAAAAAATCAAAAAGGACTCTCAAAACAATTTGATAAAAATAAATAAATAAATAAATAAAATGCCAAGCTAAATTTACAAGACAATGCATGGGCCTGCTGTTACATTAGTAACGTTAACATTTCAGTAAGTGTCTTTAAATAAGATAATAAAAATAAGATACTCATTGTTGCCTTTCCTTTGTCTGCCACTGGCTTCTGAAATGCACATGAATTTATTTATTTATTTATTTTTTTTTTTTTAAAAAAAAAAGGTATATATTTATATATTATCTAAGAATAGCTACCTGGAGCTTTTATTGGTGTGATATTTATTTGTGTTTTTATTAGACTAACTATATACTATAAACATATATAATTACAATATACTTACTACACCTGTGTTCAAAAAAGAACTTAAATTATATTAATTAATTATTTTTATATCTTTATTTATTTTTTGGTAAGATAGTCTGTAGCAATCTATACCAAATTAAAAACTATGAATAAGCAATTTAAAAACCCTATTCAATTAAATGATACAGTAGGCTATAAAAGACTTCTTGGAACACATCAACAAAAAATGATTTTAACCTTCCCCAAACTTGTGTCATATTATCATAATACTGGATCATTCTTAGTGATAAATTTGTATTATGTAAGAGGCAATTAAATTTAGTGGAGCCCTTATCATTATTATTAGAGTTTAAATTAATCCTTATCAGTCAAAGTCATATCGTTTTATTCTGAAAAGAGAGTATTCTTCAATTTCCTGTTTCAATAGTGTGAACTCCGATTATCTTGACACAATCTAACCCCATTCAGGAGGGAAGGCACTGCTTAATACAACTGTTAAACACCAGATTATGTGGTCAGTGTGAGCGGCCACATGCAGCTGCAGCAGAGGTCACTGTTAATATGACATCATAGGAAACTTCCTCTCACTGACTCATATTTACCAGACATTTGGAAGCCAAATACAGCTTCAGTTGACCATTAGACAAAAATAAACTATTTCTATTTAGCTGAACAGGCATCAAGAGAGTATGTAGAGTGATAATAAAGCCCTATGATTTTTCTCCATATGCACAGCGTACATTAAATATAACTGGCTTCAGCTTTATTTGTTCCAATTCATTGATATTTGATGCACCCTGCAGGAGACATGGTGACACTTCAGTAAAGTACTGTAGGCTGTGTATCAGAAACATAAACTGATGTTAGGGGGCACCCGGGCTGTTGTCACACTTTTTACTCATGTGTGAGCTGCTCACCATCAAAACATCTTTTAATACTCATTCCTACATTATATGAAAGCTTAAGGTCTTGGCTTAGAATGGGGATCCCTTTCATTTTTACAACCCATCACAGGGCTGGTTGTCACAATGTATAGCATTGGTTGTCCCTATAGTTACCAATGGAGTTTCGGGGTGGGGGGGATTTTAAAAATTCATTCAAATAAACACAAGAAGTTTGTGCTCTAGAAAAGGATCAGCACTCAGTGAATAACCTCCTAAGCCCTATGATAAGCTATTATGGCAAGGCTTAACTATACAGACCAGTGAGCAGTGATAACTAATATGTCTTTGGGGTCATCGGGTGGGAACCTCCTTTCACCAGTGTTTCGTCTAGTTGGTCCCACGACACCTCCAGGAGGCTAGTAAGAGAGGATGCAGGTGACACTGAGGCCAGTATGCCAGTCAGAGAGAGAACCATGGAGCAAAAGATTAGAGTTAGATGGCCTAGGGCAAATGACAGTAAAGAGTTATAGTTAGTTAATAGAGATTTGTCAGTAATCTTAAGTAGGCTTAGAGGAAATGCAATAGAAAGGTTAGAAAAGATGGGAGATATAATTTACTCATATGATGCAGAGAGGTTTGGGGTGCATGAGAGAAAGAGGAGTGAGAGGGTACAGTCAGATAAGTCTAGGCGGCAAAGAGAAATAGCGAAGTTAGTCAAGGAAAGAGACAGTTAAGAAAGCAGTGGAAAAAGGCTACAGAAGAAGAAAGGGAGGGAATTAAGGTGTTGCAAGAGGAGTTGAGAAGCAGGCTAACAGTTCTTAGAAGGGCAGAGCATCTCAGGAAAAAGAGGAGGAAGAAGGAATATGCTAGGACAGGTTTTTTCAGGGACCCTTTTAAGTTTGTTAAAGGATTGTGTACTCTGTACTTACCTTAAAAAGGTAATGTTGTAGTTTTTAATGATAAAAACACCAAATAAGTTTTTTTTAAAAATACCACCTCTACAGTATAATAGTAGCCTACTCATCAATGCCCCTTGTGTCACCATGAATTTGAACCATGTGATTGTTTGAATTATCCTTTGTAATCAAAGTAAAATGAAGGCTTTATTTAAGCCGCTGTTTTTATGACAATTCACCATGAATATAACATTAAATGAAACAGTGAGATTGGAACAGATTGATCTCCAGCACAATCTGACTAGCAACTTTTGATAAAATGTCAAATAGCATAGGTTGAAGTGTGTGACTGTTTAGATACAGCGTTGTTTTCTAATGAGGAATGAAAGCAACATTGTGTGTGTGTATGTGTGTGTGTGTGTGTGTGTGTGTGTGTGTGTGTGTGTGTGTTTTATCAAAAACACCTGAGAACATATGGACTATAACATGTTTGCATGCTGACTGTCTTTCTGAACAGTCACACACATGACACCCAACCCCCAGAGCAGTGAGACAACCAACCCCAACTGACCTCTTGACGAACATTTTAAGCTAGCTACCATATAGCTTTAGCTTGTTGGCTAAAAGGTGACTCAAATCAAAGCTATGACCTTTGACCTTTTGTAGTGTTTGATTCTTTTTAACTCTGACCCATAAAAATGACAAAATATCCCCTCACCTAATGCCACAGCGCCCTCTAGTGTGATTGTAATAAGCATGGTGACAACCAACCCATGTGACAACCAACCCTGGTCTCCCCTACAGTATATTTAAAGCTTTGTGCATTTATGTATTTGTTTATGTAGATATTTAGGTTAATGTGTAGAAGGTAAATGGATGTATTTTGTCATGAAAAAATAATATACATTGAAAATTAAAAAAAAGAAGACAGGAAAAGTATTGGTCATTTGTGTATTTTACGAATATTAATGATTATATATATATATATATATATATATATATATAGCTAGGCCCTATAGATGCATAAAATTTAAGCTTATCTGCAGCTTATAAATATGGAGGATTTGCATGAAAATTGGCTAAATATAAATATATATGTTGAGCCTTTTAAAACATTTTCATTGTAGTATCCTTACACATACAGCAGAGGGCAGCAGAGTGTCAGGCTGGCTTCCGTTCAGACAAACATAATCAACCCAGAGCGCCAACTCTGAACTAGGATTAATAATCAACCATCGATACATTGATTCATCATCGCAGGGATGACAGACGCCAAGCAAATCATGGCACAGAAAAGGTAGATAACTCCATTTAATCTGCGTTAATCTTTCATATTCTGAGTTAATTACAGCTCGTAGGAATTAAATATATGGTGTCATGTTATAATAATGTTGCAAAATCACTGATGGTGACACCCATATTTTTATAGGTCGCATAGACAGTAAATATTATCCAGATATTTTAATTGCTAATATTATAACAGATCAATATGTGATTGCAGACTGACAGGATGTGCATGATCATCTCTGTAGCTGTGTGTTGTGTGCATTGTGTGTGTGTGTGTGTGTGTGTGTGTGTGTGTGATGCAGCTGTAATGGTCACAGTGCATCACTGTTTGGAACATTTCATGTGATCTCTGTGTTTCCTCGCAGTGCTAAAATAGCAGCTGGAGCTGTTGTGTGTGTTGAGAGCGAGATCAGAGGAGATGTGACCATTGGTGAGGATTTTTTTTTTTCACATCACAATTAATGTTTCATTGCATATCCAGCAGCTGTCTGCTCCAACAAGGCCTTTTCTTTATTTATATTATAGGTGCCAGAACAGTTGTCCACCCCAAAGCTCGGATCATAGCAGAGGCAGGGCCTATTATCATTGAGGAGGGCAATCTGATAGAAGAGCAGGCACTTATTATTAACAGGTACAGTGTGTATTACAACATTGTTTCCCTGTCTGATCGTGACAGTTTTATCTTATATTATCTTATGTGTGTTTTGTCTGCAGTTATCCAGAGAATATCAAGCCAGACACAGAGGGAGTGGAGCCGAAAACAATGACCATCGGGGCTAATAATGTGTTTGAAGTTGGATGTGGTATCCTTTGCTATGCAGAAAACAATAGAGTGGCACCTGACTGCAATAAAGCCGACAAATTGACATTTATTAGCTTTTTTTTTTCTTTTATTGACATGTTTTATAACACGTAACAACAGAAAAAAAAGTCATTCTTGAAATGAGTGTTAAAATAAAGCAGTAAAGGGAAGGAAGGAAAACCAGAAACAGCCGTCCAACTCAAGGCCCACCCCAAGATACAAGCTTATTGTCCACATATCTGAGTTTATGTCAGCCAAGAAGAAAGAAATGCTACATAAATCCTTATATGTGTTTGAAGTAATTAAGACACAGTGTTGCATGTATATAGTTTGTCCACCAGAGAGCACTGACAACTTTAGTTCAGCTCTCAAACTTCCCACTCAGGAAAGTGCATGGATCAGGCTGCTGCTGGTGGTGTAATGATGTGGGGGATATTTTCTTGGCACACTTTGGGCCCCTTAGTACCAACTGAGCATGGTTTAAACACCACAGCCTACCTGAGTATTGTTGCTGACCATGTCCATCCCTTTATGACCACAGTGTACCCATCTTCTGATGGCTACTTCCAGCAGGATAACGCACCATGTCACAAAGCTCAAATCATCTCAAACTGGTTTCTTGAACATGACAATGAGTTCACTGTACTCTAGTAGCCTCCATGGGAGATTGATATCATGGATCTGCAGCAACTGTGTGATGCTATCCTGTCAATATGGACCAAAATCTCTGAGGAATGTTTCCAGCACCTTGTTGAATCTATGACACCGAGAATTAATGCAATTTTGAAGGCAAAAGGAGTCCCACCTGGTACTAGCAAGGTGCCCCTAATAAAGTGGCCTGAAATACGGATTTATAGATTTAAATCCTTAATAATTGTGCCACAGTCTCTCAAGCTTTGAAAATTGGAGACAACAATGTGATTGAGTCCAAGGGTAAGTACCGTAACCACTTCCCATATGTCAGTATTGATATACAGTATGATATAGTAGATTTTCTGTGAAATCGATAAAGAAACTGTGTGTTACCACTATTTGTAACTTTGCAAACAATGGTCTAAATCCCAGCTGATCTCGGGAGAAACGTGATTCTGACCAGTGGATGCATCATCGGCGCGTGCTGCCAGGTCAACACGTGTGAGGTCATACCGGAGAACACGGTTGTGTACGGTTCAAACTGCATCCGCCGCGTGCAGAGCGAGAAGCCACAGGTCAGTCCCTGTTAATGCTTGCTCGTGCCTGCCAGTCACGAAGTATTGTTGGCTTGAGTGCATATTCATGTTTTTTATTTATTTATTTATTTTAATCCTGCAGCCTCAGACTCTGCAGCTCGACTTCCTCATGAAGATTCTGCCCAACTATCACCACCTGAAGAAGACGGCCAAAGGAAGCGGCACGCCAGTGAGGAACTGAGACAGGGATGGATCCAGAGGTCCTGGTGCACCACACACTAATGACTCGATTCTTTCTACTTGCACTTTTCTTTCACTCAAGTGTCATTCCTTAATGTCTAAACACCTCTGGCACTGAAAACAACCATCACACACTCCTCATATCTTCCAGCACATTAGCAGTGCTTTCATTTGTGACGTGACCATTTCTGGTGTTGCATTTTTGCTTTCAGATCAATATTAAGACTATTTATGATATATTTTGGACTTGAAATTGTGCCATTTGTATGTTAAGCAATTCTACTCATATATATTTATAACTGTTCCAATAAATATTGCAATAAAGATTCCAATAAAGATTGCATTTCAGCTTGTTTTCCTCAAACTGTTGGTTTTATATGCACTATATTCTTTGACCACAAGGGGGGGCTATTGAGCAACTGTCTGCTCACCCTCTGCTGTCTGCTCTGGAGGCTTTGTTTCATCAGGTAAAATAACCTTTATTAATACACCAACTAAAAATATCTATTTGGGCATGTTTTTAATGCTAAAAATACTTAATTTTAATTTCATCTGCTTCAAGTCATCACAACAAATGAAGTGCATTTGTGACTGTGAGCTGCTTCACGATTTAAAAAGTGCAATGAGTAAAAGTGATGCCTCAAAAGATAACTCTGGGTGTGGTAATCCCCATCCTGGATTCGGTGGTTGCCAGTCCTGTGCCCTCCCAACAGGCGTTGCCACACTGGTGCCAGGGTACAGTGGGAATTCCACACGCCTGGTTTATTGTAATTGATAGGGGTGTGGTTGCAACATGCATTTCTGCTGCAGCATGAGTCTGAATAATGCCTCATACCCCCCTCTTTGTGTCTGAGCCCCTTGTGTGGTGCTCCCATCTGTGCCACACAGCCTCGAGGATTTGGGTGCAGATAGACGTGTGTCCGGTTGGAGATCCAGGAGCACATCCCCGCCTGACACACCTGGCATGATAAAGTTCAGATGTCACATTTTACAGTTGTTTCCTTTAAACCCTTGGAGCTGTAAAACAAGCTCAAGGCCGCTGCAGTCGCCGCTGCTGCTGTTGCTTGTCAGAGTTTAAAGGCTTTGTGTTGCGCTCAGTGGGCAGGGCGCTGCACAGTACAGCAGCTCCCCATAGGAGGCTCACAGCTGGTGTCGCACTCTGCCAATACTCATTTAAACATGTCACGGTGGAGTCCCACGAGGAGTCCACATCAACCAGGGGCTAATTATTTCAGCGGCGGAGTGCAGCCGGGGCCACGTCTAGGCTCCTTTCTGTTCTCACTTTGTGTTTTTTTTCCCCCCACTACCATCATTTTTATTTTGGGGTGTTGCCAAGGCGTCAGTTTACTTTAATATGACAAGGAAGACAGATGCTGGGCACAGTTGCATGGATGTGCAGAGTGACAAGGGCCTCATGGGGGGCAAGTGTGGCCTTTTAATCTACAGTGGGTTTTTTAGAGAGGCAAAATGGCTATGATGATAGCAACTCATGAGAGGAAGTTCAAATGTTGTTCTATATTTGGACGCAGTTATTTATACCTCTCCCTTACTGTACTGTTGTGAAACCGAATTATCCAGCTCCCACTCGCGAGTTAAAGGAAACTTTTGTACATCGCAGTGGTATTTGCTTTTCTTTTCACAGGATTATCTTACGTCAATATTTGGCTTCTGCTACAATATGCAGCATTCTCTGAAGAGTCAATAATATCATATCATAAACAGAGAGAGAAGCATGAGATTTTAGTTTGTAATACAGCACTGGATACTGAAGAGGAAATGCAACACACACATTTCTCCACCATGCGCAGACACACCAAACTACGACTATATATTTTAAAGAAAGGGTAAAAAGAACATCACCTGGCACTCTTTGATGCAGTGTTATGGTCTGTGTTTTCAGCAGGACACGCAGTTCAAGTCTGGGTGTAGTCCACCACAGTCAGTCATGGTCAAACAGGCCACCAGTTGGTTTGAGAGGATAAAGGCTTTCTGACAGCTGACCTTTGCCTCCAGGTCCACTCCACCTTTAAAAAGTGAAATGTGACCTATAGGCCGCAGTGATTTCCATTGCAATCCTACAGAAATTATTAATTTCATCACAACAGGGACACTGAAACACTGGATGTCATGCCTTTTTAACCACGGTAGCGGCATGGCTGCGTGGATGGCAATTTTGGTCATTTTGGTTCAGACTAAAATATATCTCAGCAAGTCTTTGAAGGATTGCCATTAAAACGGATACAGGTACTCCCCAGAGGATGAATCCTATTAACTTTGTGTGTTAAACTGAATAATAATCAGTAATACAGTGAGAATACATAAAAATAGGACATAGGTCACGGTCAATAGGTATTCGTGTGAATACTGTGGATCTTCACAAAAGGAACAGGAACACAAGTCAAAACCGAGACACCTTACAGACCCAGGAACCTTGGTATGTTGAAACAGCCACTATAGATGGATTACTTGAACAGACCCAACGGGCACAGGCCCAGGAGCCCAACCAGACCCAGGGAGACATTGCAAAGTGTCACTCAAATTAACACATACCGACCACAAAGAGACACAAAAATAACTATAAAAATGGGCAAAACAACCACAAAGAGTAACCAAGTAACTACAAAAAGACACAAAACAACCACAAGGAAAGGGAAAATAACACCAAAGTGACACAATACAACTAAAAAAAGGAAATTACCTCAGAGATCTAAACAACTAAAAAAAAGACACAAAACAACCACAAGGAGAGATCAAATGACTACAAAAAGACACCAAATTACCACAAAGACACACAAAACAATCACAAAGAGACACAAAACAACCACAAGGAGACACAAAATTACCACAAAGAGACACAAAACAACCACATGGAAACACAAAATGACCACATAGAGTCACAAAACAATCACAAGGAGACATCAAATGAGCACAAAGAGACACAAAACAATCACAAAGAGACACAAAACAACCATATGGAGACAAAAAAATACCACAAAGAGACACAAAACAATCACAAGGAGACATCAAATGCGCACAAAGAGACACAAAACAACCACAAGGAGACAAAAAAAATTACCACAAAGAGACACAAAACAACCACAAAGAGTAACCAAGTAACTACAAAAAGACACAAAACAACCACAAGGAAAGGGAAAATGACACCAAAGTGACACAATACAACTAAAAAAAGGAAATTACCTCAGAGATCTAAACAACTAAAAAAAAGACACAAAACAACCACAAGGAGACATCAAATGACTACAAAGAGACACCAAATTACCACAAAGACACACAAAACAATCACAAAGAGACACAAAACAACCACAAGGAGACACAAAATTACCACAAAGAGACACAAAACAACCACAAGGAGACACAAAATGACCACAAAGAGACACAAAACAACCATATGGAGACACAAAATTACCACAAAGAGACACAAAACAACCACATGGAAACACAAAATGACCACATAGAGTCACAAAACAATCACAAGGAGACATCAAATGAGCACAAAGAGACACAAAACAATCACAAGGAGACACAAAATTACCACAAAGAGACACAAAACAACCACAAGGAGACACAAAATTACCACAAAGAGACACAAAACAATCACAAGGAGACATCAAATGAGCACAAAGAGACACAAAACAACCACAAGGAGGCACAAAACAACCACAAGGAGACACAAAATGACCACAAAGAGACACAAAACAACCACAAGGAGACACAAAATGACCACAAAGAGACACAAAACAACCATATGGAGACACAAAATTACCACAAAGAGACACAAAACAACCACATGGAGACACAAAATGACCACATAGAGTCACAAAACAACCACAAGGAGACACGCAGTGACCAAAAAGAGACACACAACAACTATAATGAGACACAAAACAACTAAAACATGCATAACAACAAAACCACCACAAAATCTGTGTGTCTGCCATGTATGAGAGGTGGTGGGGCCCTCTGCATATCTGTGCCCAGGGGCCTATTGTCTTATAATCCACCCATGACCCCAGTAAATGTAGCTATTACACTCGTGGAGTTCCCAGAGATTTGGGATTCTATCAGGCCAAGGAAAATTGCAATAAGCGTATTACGGCAAATGGTGATCGTGAGAATAAGAATGGTGCCAATAACAAAAAAAATGATAACATTACAGTGACCATAGCAAGATCAGTGATGAAGAGGACAATGATGTCAAGTTTATAAATATAACAAATAAAAATTGAATCTAGTAAGAAATGAAAACCTATATACTGCAGCTGTTAAAGGTAATACAAAGGCAAAGTGCAGTACCTACAGTTTTAGTGCATTAATTAAGCGCATTACCACCTTTGTAAGTGTAACACATTTGGCTAGACAGTCAAAACACTTTGGAGCCATTTTTATAAGTTTTAGTGTTAGAGTAGTTACTGTGGTCAGCCTTCACAGGGCAGAATAGTACATAAGTATTATCAGCTAAATGTACTTATAGTATCAAAAACAAAAGTACTTGTTATGCCAAATGGCCCTTTATATTGGGGCATTCCCATAAAAGGCGTTTCTAATATTCTGCCCCCCCCCCCCCCCCTCGAATGAGAATAGAAGATTTAAATTCACTGTAAGTAAAAGTCAATACACAGGGTTCTGCAGCTTGAAGTGAACTGCAGAAAGCAAACACTTTTTTTTTTTTTTTTTTCTTACACACACACATTGATCAATAAAGATAAAAGGCGGTGGGAAAGACAAAGACATCAGGGTTTTAGTTTAACCTTTTATTGGTTCTACTGCACAACAAAAGAGAAGATATAACTTTACGTACTTCGCTCTGACCTGCTTTAAGACATTTTAGGACCACTCAACAGTGTTCAGAAGGAACATTACAGCCCATTACATAGACCTATGTCAACATCTGGGAATTCAAGCCTGGGAGACATACTTAGCGTGGTCTCTGCTCTCTACTCAACCTTTTCTCCGCCCGCTGAACCGTGAAAGCTTGTAGGACAGTCTAATGACACAGACTTGTTTCTTGTGTCACTGTACTTTGACACAAGTGCAGGTCTTTCCATATACAGGAAGGCAGAAAGGTGGGTTTACGAGTTGAGCTCTTGTCTCTGCTAAGAGCAGGTTTCCTCCTCGTGGCTTGTCAGATTTACCATGCGGCCGCACCTGACGACTCCAGCCATGCCCTTGAGAATAAACGCACGTTCTACCTCACTATTCAGTAATGCAACCTAGTTAATCACAGCAGCATTCTCGCATTCTCTTTCTCTTAGCCAGTCCAACAACAGCAAGTGATAAAGACGATTTTACTCAAAGCAACATTTTTTCCAGACACCTGCCTCATCAATTTGAACTTTTTGGCCTTCTGGAAATATCAGCCTAACACTTTTCACATTTGCTTTTCCACTTCTCCAGCTAACAAAGACAAACCAGAGAAAAGGACCCTAAAGTTTGTAAGGTAACACGTTCTTCAGGGATTATTTCCTGGCAGAGGCCTGTATATCTTCCTGCTGGTGTTTGGTGACTGACAGTAAGCAGAGCATAACATAACGTGTGGACTGACATAAAGACACTTTATTAACTAAACTAAATTAAGATGTGTGCTTTAGCTCACATGCTTAGCTACTTTGGTCCAGACTTAAATATCTTAACAACTACTGGATGAAATGCTTTGAATTTAACCATGATAATAACAATCATGGTCCTCAGAGGATGAAGCCTACTGACTTTGGTGACCCCTGAAATCTTCTCTGGTGCCACCATGACGGTGTCATTTTTTGCTCAGGTTAGTTTAATGTCTCATAACTTTTGTATTTGTCGCTAGGAAATTTTCTAAAGACATTCATGTTCCCCAGAGGATGGACCCTAATAGCTTTGGTGATACCCTAGCATTTCCTCTAGTGTCACTAGACAGGTCAAAGTTTTCACCTATGCAGTAAAATGTATCAACATTTACTTGATGAATTTGCACAAACATTTCTTGACATTCATGTTCCCCAGAAGATGAATGCTAATAGCTTTGGTGATGCCCTAACATTTCCTCTAGTGCCACTAGCAGGTAAAAAAAAATCACTTATGCAGTAAAATGTTTCAACATTTATTTGATGAATCTACACAAACATTAATGGATATTCATGTTCCCCAGAGGATGAATCCGAATAGTTTTAGTGATATCTTAACATTACCTCTGGCACCACTAGCAGGTCAAAGTTTTCACTTATGCAATAAAATATATCAACATTTACTTAATGGATCTCCACAAACATTTATGACCATTCATGTTCCCCAGAGGATGGACCATAATAGCTTTGGTGATACCCTAGCATTTCCTCTAGTGTCACTAGCAGGTCAAAGTTTTCACCTACGCAGTAAAAAGTTTAAAAGTTTACTTGATGGATCTGCCCAAGCCAATGTGGACATTCATGTTCCCCAGAGGAAGACTCCTAATAGCTTTGGTGATCCCCTGACTTTTTCTCTAGTGCCACCATGAGGTTGACATTTGTGGTTTTAAATGAAATGTCTCAAAAACTTAGATTGCCGTAAGACATCGGGGCTCTCCTCGGGATATTTAGTGGTAACTTTGGTGAGGCCTTGATTCCTTATCTAGCATCATCATCAGGTCAAAAATTTGCCCAAACTTTGATATATGGACCAAATACCTGCAAAACTGACATTCCAGTTAACCTCAGCTACATTCTGCATTTAGTGCTTATTAGCAAATGTTGGCAAGCTAAAACTAAGACAGTGACCTTTTACCTGATAAACTTCAGCATGTTAGCACTGTCATTGTGAATGAATGAATGTTAGCATGCTGACATTAGTATTTATCTTAAAGTACCACAGAGTATCAGTACAGCCTCATAGAGCTGCTAGCACTGCTGTAAACTTGTAGCCTTGTTAAAATGTAGAAGTATTTATTGCAGCAAATGGTATCCAAGACAACAGAGACTGCAGACTGAACAGTCACCACTTGAAAGGACAGAAAGGAAAGAGAACAACCTAGGAAATTAAAAAGAAACTTCAAAAAGTACTGGTAATGTCTTTTAACAGGATTTTTATTCCACACAGAGGTTGAGTAAACAAGACTTTGGTTGTGAAGAAGCCACTGACAAATACTAAAACAAACTGAAACAAAGCACCAATCCTCTCACGGCCAATTAGGGTGGGTCAATCTGACCACAAACTGCTCGTTGGTGATCTTAGAGTAAGATCATGGGCCACTAAGCATAAGGGAGGAACACTGTGTATCAGTAAGTCAAAGGAATGGAATGGCCTGGCTCTAAGCCCAACGAGAGCCACTTACCCCACATCAGTCAAAAGGGTGAAGTGTGTTGCACTGCCAAACCCAGAGCTGCTGTCAGGTCCACAGACAGGCCTGCTTGTTTTTACAGATGACCTCTATGGATTGCAACATTGTTCTCCCTCTCCTTTTTTTCTCCTTGTGGTTGTTTTGGAGGAAGTTAGTAACCGTGGAGAGCAATGATGAGAAGTTTGTTTTGATACTGAGTTGCAGGAATGCAAAGAAAGCGTGAAAGGCGGAAGAGGCAAGACATCTTTGAGTCATCTGACTACCAACTGAGCGGATTGCAAGAACCACAGGGGAGCTCCCTCAGGGATCCACCACCGGTCAATACATCGGCATTGTGTCATGATAGATTCATGTTTTGGTGCTCATATCAAGCTGGCCTTTTAGCTATGAGTCAGTGATCCAGAAGACGATATTGGATAATCTGATTTGTGTCTCAATCTTCAATCCTGCCTTTGTGTCAGCAGATATAGTTGAAATGTTTGTTATCCGTGCAACAAAAGATCTCTTAAAGCAATGCTTTGACATTTAGGAAAATATGCTTATTTGCTTTCTTGCTGAGAGTTAGATGAGAAGATTGATACCACTTTCATGTCTGTAACATTATGCCAAAAGTGAAACTATAACCAGCTGCCAGTTATCTGAGCTTAGCATAAAGGCTGGAAACATAAGTTTAAAAGGAAACTAAAAATCCACATTCAAGAACCTACCTGAACAATATTTGAAGAAATTCTTAACATTTCAGTTTTTGAACAAATTAAACAAACAAGATACCATACTGGCACCAATACAAAACTTTAACTCTGGGAATTAACTTCTACACAGTTGTTACCAGCTAACCCTTTTTCCCCTTTAAGGGTGGTGGCCTTGTGGGTAACCAAGAGTGATGATAGTCAGCAGAATTAAGTGTCTAGATAAGCTCAGTTCTACTGTTAAACCTCATGAGGAAGCCATGTTTGTTGTTTTGTTGTGAAGACTGCAATAAAGCCCTTGTTGGTGAATGGCACCCCAACGCCTCGCCATACTTCCTTCTAGAAGCTAGTTTCCAGCTAATAATGAGCTAAGCTAAAATAAATGTTAAAAAGCCAACGTGTTCTCAACTAGGGTTTGGAGCCAGTAAGCTGTCACTGAGAGAGGTAACAAAGTGTTGCATTATGGGTTGTTAATGCCTTAAAGATTGAATCAGCGATTCTTGAGAAAGACTGTTGATATTTGAATTTAACACACAAACAAATTCATCCTTCCTGTCAGTGCTCCTTCAGAAGCTCCATTTCATCATCTCTCTCATTTTCACTGCTTTTCTCTTTTGATATGAAAAGCCTTTTCCCTGTCTTGAGCATGAGTATGAATGCTGATTGGCTGGAAGGGTGTGGCTTGGTCTGAGCCACTTTGTTTATTTCCCATTTACAGAGGCGCCCTACAAATGTTGTTACGTCCTTAATGTTACATAATTAACATAAAGTTAGGCAAGTAAAATTACTGTGGTCAGGTTTGGGGAAAGACACATAGTGAGGATGTACCTTGAAATGACTCAAAGTTCACTCAAAGGTTGCACAGTTCTGAACACACGACTCCAGGGAAAAGTCCAAGTTTTTGTGACCCAACCACCACCCCAACCTGTCTCCTTACAAGACCGCTTGAGATTGCTTCCTTATTTACTCCCATCAGCACGTTGGTCACATGATCGCAGCCTTTCAAAATTCATAGGATATGTATGAACTTCAGTTTGTGAGAACAGCCTATGCTAGGCAAAGCTAGCAAGCTCTTTATATTAGTGATAGGCACGTTTTTTGCTTTAACGAATCACTATAACGTAAATGTTGATTGTACAATGTAATAACTATAGAATAATGACACCATCTGCGTATAGGTTGGTTCCCTATAAACCTCGCTTTCACTTTGCAATTCAGTCTGCCCAAATACGAACTCTCCCAGGAAACTGAAGGCCGACTGGTGATCCAGTCAGACTGACAGTTGGCACCATTTCATGCCGCTTTTATGTTTCCATTATAGAGTAAAATTGAATGAAAAAATTTACACTTTTGTCCTGCTGGTAGAAAAACAGAAAGCAATTTAATTGTCTTTGTGACATCAGTGCCAACAGTAATACCACTTGGTAACACTAGTGGGGGAGTTCTTTGTTTCTGCTTACTAGTCTGTTAGAGTTAGTCAGTCGAAAAGAGTTTAATAAGCCAATTGTGACCTATACAAGAGTTTTGGTTGGCTAATTTAATGTGTTTTTGAATAATTATACTTCAGACAAGATAAGTAAAGATAAGTTGAAATTGTCCAACATCAGCTTAGGAGAGTGTGAGTTTAAACCAATACACAAAATACACAAATTTTAAGTTTCAGTGCGACATTTTGGACATTGTCATCTTGGATTTTTGGAGCCACGTGCAACCAGAAAGTATAATGCTCCAGTGTTGGGCATTTTAACATGAGGGGCAATGGGGATTGACTCGCTTCTAAAGCCAGCCTCAAGTGGCCATTTGAGGAACTGCAGTTATAGGCACTTCTGTGAGGGTTTTGTTTTTCAGCCCCAGGGGTTTCCGCTTTGTTTGAACTGATGGGATCTTGGAGAATATTTCGCAGTAGGACCAGTCTAAAAGTGTTTACTATCTTCAAGAAGTCTTTTGAGCATCGCCATCTTGGATTCTTAGAGCCAGAAGTGACCATAAAATATATGCTCTAATGTTGGGTATTCTAACATGGGGTGCAACAGGGACTGACTCGCTTCTAAAGCCAGCCTCAAGTGGCCATTTGAGGAACTGAAGTTATAGGCACTTGGCGCTAGCTTCATTTTTCAGCCCCAGAGGTTTCCCCTTGATTTGAACTGATGGGATCTTGGACAATATTTCCCAGTAGGACCAGTCTAAAAGTGTTTACCAGCTTCAAGAAGTCTATCTCAAAAGCAGCTGTTGGAAAAGGTGAGGTCATCTAATATCTCCCATCTTATATTTGTGCCAATACGGTTATGTAACATGTTAAGCTTTACAGATGCTGATAGGTGGATTTTTTTTTTACCTTTGGAGAGAGGCCAGCTTATCTTTATGATGAGCTAAGCTAACGAAATGCTAGCTGTAGCTTCATATTTAGTGAACAGGCATGAGCTTGGTGTACATCTTTCTCTTAGCAAGAAAGCAGAGGCATATTTCTTTCTAGTGTGTTAAATATAGTTAATTTAAAACAAAAATAGCTTCCCTAACCAGTTTAGCCGACATTGTTGCATCTTCTTAAACTAGCTGTCTGTTGATAACACAAAGATATCTTCATGTAAGGCTGGCTCGTGTCGAAGCTCGCTGACATGTTACCCAGGACATCGTGACCAGACTGTCTCCTAGCTTCTCCTCTTTCTCCTCCCCCCCCTCTGTGTGTGTGTGTGTGTGTGTGTGTGTGTGCGTTCTGGTGGTGGGGGGGCACCTTCCCTTCTCAGAGCATCAGACCACACAGCTCAGCCCTGAGACCTGTCAAACACAGCTGGGACATCTCCCCCCTCTCTCTCCCCCCCAACTCCTATCCTCTCCTCCTCCTTCCTACTTCTCCTCCCCCTCCTTGCTCCCCAGACTCCAGCAGGAAGCTTTGATACAGGGGTGTTGAGCAGCAAGGGGAACATTTCCATTTTTATCTGCTTCGAAGACTCCAAGACCCTCCTCCCTCTTTCCTCATCCCGAACTGCTTCTCATCAGCATATAAGAGTCTGCCATGTCCCTTCTTCATTGTGTGTGCTTCACATACAGTGTAATTGATATAGACATGATCTGGAAGGGGAAAGAGCAGAAATCTCTACGTCCGATCCGCGATGACTGTTTTTCCTTCCTTTGTTGTTTTTGGGGTGCAAGTTCAGCAAAAATGACTCGCTCTGTTTTCTGCACTGGCTGTCACAAAATGCGAGCGTCTGTCCCGTGCAATAAATGTCACGCAACATATAGTCAAAGTCTCCACTGCCGAGCTACTGTCAGCTCTTGAACTTCTCATCGCGAAAATACAAAGTGAGGCAGTTGCTCAAAATAAATGTTTTGAAACGTGGGGGGAGCGTTCAAGGCTGCCTTGTCACCTGATCGCTGCTTTTAAGGCTGTTTTAAACCCTGCACTGTAGACAATAATAGGTGTGCCAGTAAACTTTAGAGTGTTTGCTCATCTCTGTTGTTGAGACATCACTTCCATGGCTCCGGGGCCTGGCTGTTTCCCCACTCAAAGGTCATAAATCAAATAGTCTTGGGTGAGCTGACAATGGATTAGAGCAGCTTGTTATCATATACAAATCTTGAGCAACGTACAGGTAGTCTTCAGTAACTCTTGACGTGCACAGCCTCCTTTTGTAAAGGTGGACAGAAATAAGATGCAACAGTGACATGTGAGGGGAAATATCTCCTTGAAACCACAGAATGACTCAGGGGCCTTGAAGTGACATACCAGCAGCCACGTGAAATTTATTAAACAACCGGGTTGATAATTGTCTACTGCTCTGTATGTATTTACAGATGATGAGTTATGCTGAGGGCGACATTTCAAGGGGTTGAGACAGAAACAGATAATAGTCCTGAGTGTGCAGGGTAATGTGACATCTCGTGATGCCAGATTTATGACCGAAACTGATGCATGTATTGCAGCTTTAAGGTTAAGAGTTTATGTTATGAGTGACTCCTCAAGTACAGGTGAGTGGCAGATTTCCAAAGCAAAGCCATGTCTGGATTGTTCCCTGGAAAGTACCTGGGAAAATACAAACATTTAAACAATATAATCAAAAATGACTCTTAAATTACAATGTGAGTCATGTGTTAGGTGTTACCTGTTTCTAATCAGGTAGAACTTTTACTTCGTCTATAAGTCGACTAACCTATCAGCTAATAATGTATGAAAGGCAGTGTATTAACCCTATGGTGTTTGTTTGCATTAAAAACAAGAATCTCAAGCAAAGGGAAGAGACACATTGCACCACATTGAGCTACTAGCTGCTTTCCATGTGGCAGGTAGCTACCCATTTGCTTGAGTAAATGTTGACATTGTACATTTATGCAAACCACTGATATGTGACATTTGTACATTATTATGTAGCAAATATGTTGACACGTTACATTTTTAAATGTTTCAATAAGGTGTGGTTAGCGTGTGGTTATATTTAGGCACACAACAACACTTAGGTATGGTTTGGAAAAAAATCATGTTTTGACTTTAAATACCCAGTTTTAGTGGTGGAAATGCTGCCAATGTCTAAAAAACAACACTAAAAACAGCAGCAAAAACAGTTTTAAACAGTAGCTTGGCAGCAGCCTTGCCAAAGTATCACACCACCCATTAACGCCTCCTTCCACCTTCTAATGACAAACTCAGCTCGTGTACATATAAAAAGAACTATGTCACTTTAGAAACGTTGATATGATATGTACAAAATGTATAAATGTAATCCTTGGTTTGCAGAAACATACAATGCTAACATTAGCTTCTGCTAACTTGGCTGCTGTAGCCTTAAACAGAGTAACATACAATACATTTAGAGATGCTGCAACCTGTTTTAGGCCCACTAAGTATGCTTAAATCACTGATCCTAATTTGTATTTAACACTAAGTTAAGTGTCGTTAGCACCATCTTTACTAGAAATGCCATGTTTTGGTCATGGATAACATCAGGTGAATATTGAAGGTTCAGACCCAACAAACTTGAGTTAACGAGGTTCAGGAATTCGCAAATTGTAAGTGAGAAAATGAATAAATACATAAAGTTACTCTATGCTCTTCATTCATTTTTCTGTAACCACTTATGTTGGTAGGGGTCACAGGGAGGCTGGACCCTATCCCATCTGACATTGGGCGTACACCCTGGACAGGTCACCAGACTATCACAGGGCTGACACATAGAGACAGACAACCATTCACACTCACATTCACAGCTACGGACAATTTAGAGTCACCAATTAACCTGCATGTCTTTGGACTGCGGGAGGAAGCCGGAGTACCCGACACGGGGAGAACATGCAAACCACCATGCCGCCACTACATGCTATGTCCATCAGAATTTTACTCCTGACCACATAGAGGTGGTTAGAAATTAATTCAGAAAATAAACTAAAACTAAACTGAATAGATAGAATATCAAAATCCAAATAACAATAGCGTATGGATAGGAGGTTTTATTTCGGTGTCCGATCAGACGTCTTTGTCTGGGGTTGACTTGTGGGACTCATGAGCTTGTTTAGAGTCTGACTGATATACGTCGTGATAAAATCCGAAATTGGCCTATCACACATATGTCAGTATTTGCGTATATGTTGTCCACTATGCACTATTAGTAAAACTTTATTTTTTTACAGAACGTAATGCAGAAAAAAAATGTTTGGGATAATTTATAATTATTAAACACCAATGAAATTTACTGTTATAATGCACTGATGTCATTTTTAACGGTAAAGTTTATTGTTAAAGTGCATTACATATGTCACAAGAGTTTTTGTCTATACCTATATAATCATCAGGATCAATCCTTTTGTGCTTCTGGCCAGGTGACCACAATACCGCCAAACAGTGACCTGTGAAATTCAAGAGATTGGACGGGTTTCAGCTGAGTTCAGTAACAGTGTGTTTTTGATTTAAGTAAATTTCTTTGTCATACTTGTTTTTTGGTTACTTGGCTGTCTGTGTAATTCACAGAATCCAGTCGTATATCATCTTCATAACTGTCTTGTTGCCTGGCACCATTTTGATCTATGTAATCAACTCCCAGCAAGTGTTAGCTAGGCTTGATACAATGTCCACACAGCGGGGTTAGTTGTAACATGGTGTAACAGCTAAGCTGTCTATAGTGCATTTTCTCTATTTTTGCACTTAATTAAATGAGATGCACTTTGTATTTTAGATTTGTCAGGTATCTTTTTGGAACACAGTTTTACAGTCTTATCAATATTCATAGATTCAACACTCATATTTTGACATATGGATCTAGGTTACCCAATCTGTGCACATCTATCGGTCCAACCACTGAATATGGATGATAGACTAACAGATGGATGGATGGATACCTATCCTTCCCCTGATGCGGCTGGAGAGACAGGTATCTACATAAATCTATCCATCAATCTATCGTGGATGAAAAGAGGAAAATACATAACATTTCGCCACTTCTCAGTGCAGGTGTAGAAGAATGGTAAGTTCTAGAAAACAACTGTTCACGCAACAGTAAAAGTTATTAAAACTGAGATGAATTCATTTTTGTTTTATTCTGACAACATGCAAATCTCTGCTGTACCGAGATGTGCATGTTATATATCGACATATTCAGGAGTGTTACTCACTAATATCGGCATCAGCCCCAGAAGTCCAGTATCGGTCAGGCTCTAATATCTGTATTTCTAAAATCCTGGATGCAGACCTGAACTAACTTTACATATATATCTGACATATAAGCCTAAAAAAAGTTAGTGCCTAAGGCGTCATATGGTATGACTTGAAAATTAGTGTATATAAAATGAAAATGGGGTATGCTTTACCTTAAGTCTATGTATGGGAACAATAACACACCACAGTGTAATAATATTGCAGGAATGTTGCAGTGACTAAAATAACATCCAGCTGGTCTTACAAGGCGATCAGTGATTGGCACTGATTTTTCCACCGCCGCTCTCCCAGCACTTGATAAAACTTGATAAAGCCAGCAGACGGTGCATCCCACCCTTTACCCCACCCTAAACCCCTCCCTCCATCCCTCCTCCCTCACGCGGAGATGGGGAGAGAAGTTTGCCTGCGGCGCAGTCCACTCAACATTTACCGTGTTTCATTTGGGGAACAGCAACAAGAGCCTCCGGAGAAGCTTTCCAGGGAATGCTGAGGAATATCTGACAGTACATACGACACCACTCACTGCTCACTTTTTCCCCTCTTTTAAAAAAAAAGAAAAAAATCTTTACTCATCATTGATGTCGCCAAAGTAGTGGGAAGCTCGGGTCAGTAGGACAGCGGCCGCACGCGGACTGTTGTCTGTCGGAGGGTGCTTTTTTAAACATTTGGGTCCCGGCTGGAGAGCGAAACAGAAAGACGAAGAGGACAAGCAGAGGAAGAGACAGTCCGAGTGAAAGTGAGAAAAGAGTCCGGCTCAGAATGAATAACAACAAAATCGAGAAGGAAAACGAGCAGAGTGAATTCACCAACCACGAAGAGGAGGTACGTAGCCGCGCGCGAGCACCTACCTGCTGGTTTAATGTAATAGGTCGGTCCATGACCCGTAACGATACCTTTAGAAAGCCATGCTAATGCTAATAGCTTCGTTTTACCACCACACCTTAGCTCCTATAGTGTTATTATATAATTATTATAATGTGTGAAAGAAAGTCCGAGTTTTAGGTTGTAAAAGTTGCAACTGTTTTATTATTAGACCTCCTGCATGGTGCTCATAACATGTATTATCTGCTTTTCCCTGTGTCACAACACTGTGCACCTGTTAAATATATATTTTCCTCATTTTTTTAGACATATACCACCTTTAATGTGTGCCACATTACTCATACTGCATATATATATTTCTTTTTTAAGCCCTATATAGTAAAGTACATCAAATACCCAACACACACCCATGTGAAAGTGAGGAACAAGGCAGGACTTGATAATTGATGAATCACTAATAAGCACTTCCTGACTAACTCTGGACTATATTGTAGGTTAGATAGGCCTAATGATAACCTGACAACAGAGTGAAGTGTTGCCAGTCTCTGGCTTACTGTACCACGAAGCCAGACTTCACACAAAACTGAAAAGCAGTAGTAAAGGGAATTCAGAGCCGGGGAGCGAATTAGTTTTCACTGAAGCTGAGGGAGCAATTGAAGTTCAAACAACTGCTGCTGCAACATGTACGCAATAACTCTTTGTAACCCAGACCCCACTGCAGTACAGTCAAGCAAGAGTAGCTTCTCTAGCAGATATGACTTTAATTACATCTTAACACACCAGAATAATGTTTTTTTGTGAGGTAATTTGTTTACTCTCTGGTGAAAATGTATTGTCTCTCCAACATGCTGGATAAAAGCCCACTTTCTTCCTCTTGTCCTCTGTAAACATTGCACAATCTCCATCCGTAATATCGCCTTCTCTGCAAATAAGTTTGTAGTGGTGCTCTTTGCATGGGGTGATTTTCCTTGGCACGGGAGTATCTCAGCTCAGACGACAGACTTGTTTCAGAGCTCCGCGCATCCGCAGCCAAGTGATGTAAGAAAGGTATATCGGATTATATCAGATATTTCTCTTGGAGCAATTTGATTAAGGCTCAGTGTACTGCTCGTCACTTTGTAACTGAATAGCCAAACAGTCTGATGTAATTCCATATTTGGTCCACTGCTGAGATTACTATGGATGCAGGGAGTTACTGGAGCACCACGCAGACGAGCTACAGAGGGCTTACTTCTTGGAAGCTGGATGGAGAGTTTCAGTTTATTCACCTTGTAACCTTATGTGCTCAATACGGTGCTGCTGTGGTTGTGTTTCAGAGCCTTTGTATGCACCAGCACATTACCCTAGGGCTGAAACTAATGATTAGCGTCAACGTTAACAAATAATCTATTCATTATTTTGTCAGTCAGTCAAAAAACATTTTATCTATAAAAGGCTGGAAAATATGCTGGTCATAAGTTCTCAGAGCAACACTAAAAAATGAAAAGATAATTGATTAAGAGTCTTATAAAATAGAAAAAAAAGCAAGTTCTTGCATATCAGAAGGTGGAACCAACATAAGTATCGTGGATCTTCTGGTGATTCCACCCCTAATAAAGTGTTTAAATCACCAGAAGATCCACGATACTTATGTCACGATATAATATTACTGCAATTTTGAATATGTTATAATATGCTGAGTATTGCAATAAAATATATTGTGATACATTACAAATTATTACCTTTATTCAACTGTAAATTATGTCCCCAAAGAAAAACTTTGTCAACATCTGATAAAGTTTTCAGTCTGTTCATCTTACATCAGCCTCTTTTTTGCAGCAGCAAAATGTGGACTGAAAAAGCAATTGATTATACTATTCTAGCAGGCTACTTAAAGTTTAATATTTATTTGTAATATTAATAATTTATATAATAAAAAAATCCGATACTTGGCACTGTGTGGTGATACGATATTGCCACGCAAGAATATTACGATACTATGCTGTATCGATTCCCCTACACCCCTACAATTTATAGTGATTATTTTCAGTTAATCAATTATTAGAAATAAATAAATAAATGTTTCAACACAACACAACTTATCGTCTTTGTTTCAGCCGGAAAAGGGGATAGTTTCTTGTCATTTTTAACAACAAACATTACAAAAAATATATATTCTTTTTTAGTTATCAGCTCATACATTGCTCATTAGCTGAAACAGTTTGTCCGTTAATCAGTCAGTCGATAGTCGTAAAATTATCTGTCAACTCTCAACTATTCTGAAAATCTATTTAACATTTCGGTCATGTTTTCTCACATTTGATACACCAAACAATTTATTGCATGATCCTGAAAAGGATTAATCACTAATAATTAGACAAGAATAATAAAGAATAATTATTAGTTGCTCTCCGAAAAGGCTTGTCACGATAACTACTTTTGGTGGATGATATATCGTCCCAGAAATAATTGCGATAAACGATGCTATTGTCATTTTAAGACCATTTTATGCCACTGATGTACTGGTAATATAATTGCATAATAATGCAAGTACACCCTTTTAAAGAGCAATGAACTTTTACTTCTAAAAAATATTCATACATTAAACTAAATTAAATATTCTAAATAAATAAAATTTAAATAAATGACAGCAAAACATGTCTCAGCATATTTTTTTTTTTGTCTGTTCATTTGGGTCTTCAAATGTTCTGGTGTCTCGTTGGCTAAAATGGTGACATTCTTAATTAAACAATTAGCATGTAAACACAAGGGCAACATCGTACGATACAAGACCTTGATAATTTTTGCTGAACTCTATAAGTCGATAGCGTATTTTTCATGACAGTACTAGACAAGAGTCCCACTAAAACAAGTTTGTAATTCTGTGACGTCCACGTGCAGGGGGACCAGACGAGAGTCGTCTCTTGCATTGTGTAAAAGGCAGATGGAGAGACAGAGAGAGTAATGGCCAGAGGAATCTAATGGTTGTGGAAATGTTTGGAAGCCATCCAGACCGGCAGGGACTTAAATTTACTTGGGTGAATTAACGTAAGGGTAGACAGCACCACTTTATCTTTTGTGTAATGATGTGTGTTGCATGCAGGGGAGCAGCGTGTTCTGGGCATCCTGTACCACACACACACTCACACATACATACAGACATGATTCATGAGTTTGTGGTCAGAGAAGTAGAGTTGAATCTAAGTATGATAAACACTGTTTTAGGGATGATCATGTGACTACTTTGACATTTTCACCTGTTGTGTTTGAGTCTTTCGACACTTCTCCCATCCCGATCTGCACAGAGACACTCACAAAGTTCACAAAAGCACTGAATGTAACAGCTTTGTGCTTAACAACACTAAAGTAACCATAAACTATGACCTTATGAGAGCCAAAGTTTAACAGCCTCTCTGGTATGACTCTCACATGCTGAACAACAGTGGCATTCCCCCCCCTCTTGCGCGGTGTAGTATGCGACTCAATGGATCACTGATTCGCACCAGTAAAGCGCCGTAGCGAGCCTGGCTTCTCATGCCTGCTTCATTGCTCAACCTCGCACGCCATCATCACTGTACACCAAAGCTTGATGATGCTTAATGTTTATCTACTGTGGACCAGTGCTCACCAAACATGGTCTTGTTACAGACAAGGTATGCAGGTTTCAGCATCTAATCTGGTGAGCTGGTTGATAAGCTCTATTATCAGGTGTTCTGGGTGTTTTCACAAACTGTGGCACTCGACGGCCGGCCATCAACGCAGTGGAGGTGACATGCCGTCTCCTACATGGTGAATGTCAGAGATATGTGTCCACCAGCTGTGGTTTCCAGGCCTTGTATGGACAAGAGAGCTGGAGGGCTCTTTGGATTAGATTTGACTAAAAAGTGAGATTGTTCCATCAGCGCGTTTTTGTGAATGTTTTGTCCATTCTTAGTTGTGAAGAAACTGAATGGAAGAATACTCATAGTGACTGTGATGAAGTGACGAATTCCAGACATGTTCTTGTTATCAGGAGGGTAATATATTGTGGCAGAATGCATGCAGTCAGTGATGGATCTTGTTTTTTTGGGGGGCATTCAAAACAAATTACAACATAAGGTTACAGTAATCCAAAGGTCTGTATTCCTGGCAATGCACTTCAACTGAATATTTTCATCAGTGACTTATAATAACAGTCAGAACATACTAGAGCAGTGAAGTTTATTGTGGAGTGGAGTGGAGTGGAGTGGTGGATAACAAAATCCATACAGCATAGTATTGCGATATTTTGCATGGAATTATTGTATCGATTCACGGACACCAAGTATCAATTTTTTATAAATTATTTAGAGTAATAATTTTACATAAATTATTGATATTAGAAATGCAAATGTAATTTTTGGTAGCCTACTATAATAATAAAATCAATTGCTTTTTCAGTGCATTTTGCTGCAAGAAAATTTTTGAAATGTAAAACTTCACCTTAATAGATAAAACAGATGTTGACAAAATTTTCTTTTAGGACAAAATCTTGCAGTTAAAAAAAAATGTTAATGAAAATAAAAGTTATCACAATTCTCAGCATATTGTAAAATGTTTGAAATCGTAATAATATTGTATCGTGATTTAATTATCGTGATAATATCGTATCATGGAGAGCATTGGAGTAAAAAATTATTAGTTTTTATATTTTAAATTATTATTAAAAAAACATTCAATTAAAGGCAAAAGCCTTCTGAGGCATAGCACAAAAAAAGAAAAAGAAAAAAGGAAACAAGAAAATGAAATGTGCAAAATTGCACATATCGTATTTTTTGTTTGTTAGCTGAGGTTTTTATTTGTGTTGATTTCTCATTAGCTCATGTTCTTGTCTGTAATAATTGTAATAAATATGAAAGGTAATAATAAAACTTTTTTCTTAGGAGGGTGGGTGGGTGGTGGGGTGTATCCTAAGGTGCTAAATCTGCTAGGTCCAGCACTGCATGCAGCCCACTCCACCTGAAGTTAATAAAAATACTTTATTTACTTGTGTTAGTGATTTGATCAATTAATCAATTATCTGATTAATATAAACTTAATCTGCAGCTTTATAGATAATAAATAAACCGCTTGCTAATTTTTCAAGCAAAAATACCAAACATTGCCCAGTTCCAACTTGTAAAATGTGAGGATTTGCAATTTTTTTTTTTTTTTTTTTGATGTTTTATAACTAATTGAAAACCTTTGGCTCGTAGATAAGTGGTCTGAAAAAACAAATTAAAGACGTCACCTTGGGCTTTAGGCAATTTTTCTATTTTATAAGAACAAACAATTAATCAAGCACATAATCCGCAGATTAATCAATAATGACAATATTCATTAGTGGCAGCCCCGGTTTTAATTATTTAGCATTTAATCATTTAAGTCATTTATCAAGCAAAGAGTGACACAGCTTTGCTCCTTCCAGGTTGATCGCTATTGAAAATAATCATTTATTTATATCTGATTATTCTTAGGCCTGTGTTGTGTGAATGGAGAGTACACAGTGAAGAGATGGAATAACGGTGTAGTGCAGGTTGTGGGTGCGTGGAATGCATCACAGCTAACCAAGTCACCCGACTAAGCTTGACCTTTAACCTCCTTGCTTTCAATTCGCCTCAAGCTAACTCGTGTTTATTTAAGACCTGCCCAGCCTCCTCAACCTCGGAGGTTCACCGTGAAACCGCACCTGATTTGTAACAAATGAGTGAACACGGATTATCCACACTTTTATTGTTTCCTCTGCGGGAAGTTCTACTCAAAATCACGTCCATGCTCATATTCAAAACTGTCTCTCCTGGATGTGACAGTCAAACACAGCAGGAGCTCGAACCCCGAGAGCTATCTGTTGATTCTAGTTCCTGGCTGACCATAAACATGTAAGTGGATCTTTACAAGCGCCCAAAGAGAAACAGAATATCACTCAAGCAGAGTTCAGCAAATGCTCCGAATCTCCCTGGGGTGTAATTGGATTGTGCTTGGCCTGCTTTTGGGTATCCACCAGGTCCTCTTCAAATAGCAGGTCATGTGGCCAGCGTGACCTTTTCCATGAGGAGATGTAGGTGGGGAGCCGTGCTGCTGGAGAAGCACGGCGAAGCGGAGGGAGGCCACGCCGGCCTGTAGCACAGTGGTGTGGACATGTGTGTGGTCTGTACTCATGCGTGGATCTATGAAAAGGGCACGCAGATATATTAACGCTCTGTGACATGAAACGCTATCAGAGGGGAGCTTAGAGGGGAAAGTGGCCATGATAGGGCAACGGGGAAAACATACAAAGAATCGCACAGATTGTTGAAGACAATATAAGCAGAGATTTACTGTAGATTAACTCTAAAATTGAATAGTTAAAAAACACCGTGAAATCTAAGTTAACACAGACGATAAAAAGCCCTCACAGAGGCTGAGTCAGACAGTAAAACCCTGCTCCATCTACCCGTCTGATAGGTAGGAGTTTATTTATAAAAGCGCAGGGGGAATTGTCATCTTATCTTAGCCATTTGTCAGCTGTGCGACAAGAGGTATTTGAAAAGACAACAACAAGGCTTAGCGTCAGGAACGGCTGGCAAAGGATCCTGCTGAACTGATGTGAGACAAAAAGGAAAAAGAGACAGAGAGATAAAGAATTGCTCTACACATTTGAATTTATGTAGCTATATATAAACTATTAAAACTGACCGAGAGCGAGGAGTGAAGTCTCTCATATGGTGCTGTTTTTCCCTTAAAAGGGCTTAGTTGTCAACTTTGAGTTTGCTTTGTAATTAATTATACACTACACCAGGGAAGGAAGTGTGAGCTTGTGCCTAGACAGCGTCAGCCATCTTGTCTTGCTTTGTCATACTGTATTTATGTGCTTGTTCTGTCACCTCCACTTAATATTGCTTACTCACAAGCTATAATTATCCACCTTACAGTATACGCTGTCTCTCCTCTGAACTCTCCTTCGCACTTCTTTCATGCTCTGCACACTTTTTCAGTCAGTAATTTTCTAATTCATCTATTTTTCTTCCCTAACCTCCCTCCCCATATATCCTCCTCCTTCTCTCCTGCTCCCCTTTCTACACTTTTATCTCCCTTCCTCTCCGTTTCCTTGCCTCCTTCCTTTCGTCCGTCCCACCCTTTTTCTTCCCTCACTTTATCTTGTTCTCTCGCCATTTCCTCCCTCTTTCCCTCTACCCGTGGTACTGTTTATAATTTGCCACTCTTCTTCTCCTCTTTTCCTACCACTCCCTCCTTTTTCATCCTGCTCGTGCCCAGTTTAGTCCCAGGAGACGAACTCCTTATCCCTTATCGCCCCATACGTTGAAAGCATGACCCTGAGACCTCTGAACAGAAGGACCTTTTATGGTCATGGGAAGAGCCCTAAAGACATGAGCGAGCCAGGCAGAACGGTAACAAGGAGAAACTTTTCTGCCCAACCAGCCAGACTGTGTGCCAACGGCCTTTTGGCAGAGGTCAGACTGCTCAAGTTTGGCTCAAAAAGATAGGATCAGGTGGAAGCTGGAAACTAGAAAAGTCAGTGGTTAGGTCCTCGATGGCTTAACCCATTAAATGCTAACTGATGCTAACTTCTTTTGCTATCCATTGTAGGCTTAATGGTATACTTTTCTAGGAAAAGAAGATAAACTTTCTCTCTTTTCAGTTCACTTCACAGAAAACTAAAAAGCACCACTTCTTTTTCAGTGTAACTGTTGATAGACAAAAAAATGAATTACTGCTAATTTAAACCATTTTCAAGCTAAAATCCCCACAAGTAAAATACAATCAAGCAAGGACCATGTAATTTTTGTGGAACAGTGGCCATAAGTGACAGTAATGGGATAAAATGCTAAAACATAATGTAACAGTTAAATAAAGTAAGCAAACATTAGCCAACATTATGCCTTTTTCCAGTTTTATTTTGTGTATGTATTACCTTATAGTATATGGAGTACGCCGCTAGTGCGCTTTATAAGCATTAACAATGGCATAACGTGGCAGTAACAATCAGTTATCGTCCCTGTTATATGGTGGCTGATTGCATCCTCTGCTCACGTGGTAAGGAGCTCCCAGACCTCATTGTTTTCCCAATTTGCAGACATTTTTGGCCACTATTTTTCTTTGAGCTAGCCACTAACTGCAAGCAGCTGCTTTATAAATCTCCTGCATAACACATCGTCAAAATTAAGGATAGACCGATACATTGGCCGGCCGATATTTGAGTTTTTTACTTGTATCGGCATCGGCCGATACGCGCGTGGGTTCGCGGATTTATTTTTCCCTGGCATGATTTACAGACAGGCATCCACGGGCAGCTCTGTGTTGCCGGAAGACCCTGCAGCGCACATGCAGCGAATCCTACTGTGTACAGTAGTTGTTGTTTTATTTATGCTTCAGCTTAAATATTTGTTTATTTTATAAAGACATTACTGGAAGATTTAAGAGCACTGAACTATTTTTTTTTATTTGAATGTATAATAATAATAATAATAATAATGATAGTATTCTACCTGTTCTACCTCAACTTTCCATCTTGTTTTAGTATTTTTTACTGTTCAATAAATGTTTCTTATTTTAAACTTGAGACCTGTAATATTTGTTGTCATTGTGTCATTTTTTTGATGTAAATTGAGGGAGCAAAAGCAGTATCGGCCCCAAATATCGGCTCAAGAAAATCGGCAGTCCATAATCGGTTATCGGCTAAGGGTGATGGAAAAAAATCGGTATCGGCATCGGCCCTAAAAAATCCATATCGGTCTATCCCTAGTCAAAATGTCACACTAGTGTCACCAATGATCCTGTTCTGCCAGCTGTTCCGTTTAAACAGACATCGTTTTGGTGCTGTTACTACCTACGTTCCCAGCTCAGAGCCAAGACAACTCTGTCCCCCCATTCCACGATAGTATCTTTTATACAGAATAGTGAGGTGACATAACAGCGCGGTAAATTCCACCTTGAGTAGGCAGTGTAAAAAGCGGCTTATATATTAGACAGCTAGCATGCTGCCAATGTTAGCTAGCTAAAAATGCTGTCAAAATTTTCACTTAGAAAAACTGTATAAAGCTGTATTATATTTGTCAGTCTGTTAGCGTACTTGTTTTTATGCTTAACGTCCTGTTGTACAGTGTCTAGCCTACAGTCTGTCCGAAATCTGCTGCAAAAGTTGCAGACAGAAAAAAAAAAAACGTAACAAGAAACAAACACATCAGAACTCATGGAAGTTCTCATAGAAATGAATGGACATGCAGTTGACATCCATCATCATAAGCTGATTTTTTTTCTGTTTAGTAAATATATTTGTAAATTGTCTTCATTTAGGATTTGGGGCTTTGGTTGGAGAGTAAACCATTACCTTGGGCTTTGAGAAACTGCGTTGGGTATTAGCCTATTTAGAGGTGGGAGTAAGTCACACATACAAGTCTCAAGTCTTGACCTCCAAGTCTCAAGCAAGTCCCAAGTTACTGTGTTGCACTGTTGCCAACTCCTCAGTAAGAAAAGTAGCTATTGGCTGTCCTAAAAGTCGCTAGAAGTCGCTAAATGACGTCATCGCCTAATTTGCATAATTGTCCATATGCATGTAATTGTAATGGCTGCTGTAGGAGAGAGGAATAATGTCGTGGGAGAGACAAAAACTGAGTAAAAAACACCCTGAATATGTTTAGAACTACAAATGAACCTTCTTTCAGTGATTTATATTAGACAAAGAAAATTTTACATTTACATCCCGCCCTGACTGTAAACCAGGTCGGGATCAGAGCGATAGATCAGCCAGCGGCGGGATGCGGGATTCACTTGCAGTCTGGATGTGGAGGGGTTAACGTCTCCTGCTCTGACTGCTGCTGGGAGGGAGGACTGGGCCGTCTGTGAGTGATTTGGGGCAAGAGAGGAGCCCATGGTAGCATCCGCTGCCCGTTGAGAAGAATAAGAATGATACGTGCTCTCACAGCAGAGTCTCCAGAAGTCTTCAATAACATCAGAAAAAGTTGCTAGATTTGTCGCTAGTCGCTTTTTTGAAAAAGAGTTGCTAGAGGGGTCTGAAAAGTCGCTAAATATAGCGACAAAGTCGCTACGTTGGCAACACTGCTGTGTTGAGAATCAAGCAAGTCGAGTCGCCGCCATAAGTCAAGCAAGTGATAAGTCAAGTCATATAAAATTCAGATGTGCAAGAGTTTCCTTCGACCAGCCACTAAGCTGATAACTTGAAAGCTATAAAGACATACCTTTTCATTCACGTACCTCTTTGTCTGGGTTTTGTCGTGACGGATGAAGTTGGATGTTCTGGATCCTGAGACAGATTTTTGAGCTGCAGAGCTTGCATACCACTGCTCTCCTCTTCCTATCGTCACTGACAACATAATCCGTGATTCCAAATGTATTATTTTTGAGCAAGTTCCCCCCTAATGTCTGCCTTGTGTGTTGGCCTCTGCTGGATTGCCGCATCGTTGTAGGTTGCCAGGTTTGTGCACAGTACACTAGAAATCACCCAATCATGTTTCTAAAACAGAATGTATGTTCTCTATATCAAGAAAAATGCAAATATTTTGTAAAAAATAGTCAAGTCCTTTTGAGTAGTCTAAAATCAAAATCAAGTCTCAAGTCATCAACACTGAATCAAAGTCAATTCTAGTCTTTTATCAGTGTTAGTCAAGCAAGTCCCCCTTCCTCAAATTTGCAACTGACTTGAATAAAGTCATGTAATTAAAACACAAATCCATTAAAAAGAATAAAGTGATGAAAGAGCTAAAGACAGGATCTTAAATAGCTGTTACTGATAAACACAAAGGAACAGGTGTACCATTACATAAAGGGAACACATTAGCAGTAGGCTTACATTGCTTCATGGAGACACAGAGGATGACTGAGTATCCACTGTTGTTTTTGTCTCCACTTGCACCAGACACTTTAACCCTCTGCCCACCCAACCTCAAAGCCAAACAGTTAAAGGTGTACACTTGGGCAGGCGAAGACAAAGGGAGTCCAGAAAAGGCAGACGCAGACTTGGCCGATTAGTTCACGTTAATGAGCGCCTTGGAATGTTAAGTCCATTCACGGAGACGCATCAGATAAGAGAGAGAAAGGAGAGAGCAAACTAGTTTGAAAGATTTTGATAAACTCTAATCCGACAGCCAAGGAGTCAAACTGACGTGTAGCTGACAATCTGTGAAAGGGTCGCTCTTCTCTTCCACACGCCACTCAAATGACACCTTAAGGCCTTTTCACTGAGGTCAGAAGTGGTCGATACAACTGAAAGCGCAAATCTGTGTCATTAAGAGAGAGTATTCTTTTCCAGGTTAGATTCAAAACAAGGGAAACTGTTACTGAGAGGGGAAGGAAAGAGCAGGAGAAGGAAAAACTCAGTGAAGTGGGCGCTTACTTGCTTTTCCTAGGTCATTTGTTTTAAATGTCTTTTAAAGGTTAACCTGTTGGAACATTTACAGGCCCTTACTGAGCTGTAACTGGTGGTCAGACGATCTTGTGGGAGTAGGAGAGGGAGAGAAACACAGGGTTTCTAAGCAGTATGAATAATTGGATTTTAGTTATTACCAGATCTGGATAAGTATTTAAAAAAGAAAAGAAAATATTTGTGTTTCCAGAATATTGTGTTTATCTAAAATAAAAAATTCAGAATTTCTAAAACAATTGATCTTGTGTTTCATCGTTAGAAGTAGACAGTCAGCACAAGAGATGGGGCCAGAGTGATCTTGATGTCGTCGAAAGCATGTAAGCAGTACGACATGTAACTGAATGCACGCTTCTACGCAGAGCTGCCTCTACACCTGTATGTCACAGCCTGCAAAATAGCTCCTCCAGAACCAAACCAAGACATCTGCAACCAAATAAGTTTGAAAAAAAATGCAGCCATATCTCTGAACTGAATATACAGTCTGTATATAGCATTACATATAACCAAACATTAAGCTTGTCTGACTATTAAGGAGTTATGCATTGATGTACCGTAAAACTCCAATTAAACGCCCAGTCCCTTTTACTAGCCTGGTGTGATTACGCATTTTGAAAAATAAACGCCTGTCTCAATTAGACACCTGGTCTGCGTGCCAAGCAGATAATTTTTTTATCGAAGTTCTTTGGATGTATAAAGTCAGGTTGTTGGCTACCACAAATTATGTTTCTGTTCCTCGATTACCCTGTAAGATATTCATAATCCTTTAGTCTGTAAGGGTAAAGTGGTGTTTTGTCAGTATGCCAGGTGCTGTAATCCTCGAGTGCCGGAACTCTCTCTCTCTTGGATGCTCTGTCTGTTGGAGCTAGATCCAATGAATTATTCATAATTGATATATTATCTGAAACCTTTTTTTTTTCTTTTTAATATACAATTTGATTGTATTTCCTGAACTTTGCTGAGCAACAGTTTTATGTGAAAGGAATATAGGCCTTTTGATCTCAGTGATTTAAGCAAATAATAGCCCAGGCTACTATTAGAAGTTTTACGGTAGTTATCAGAAAAATAAACAGATTTTTTCTGTGTATGGAAACCTTTATGGATGCATTCATCATCGTTTCGATGGACACGGTAAATAAACAAGGTTCCAAAGACACATTATTCTTTGTGTGGGAAAATAATACGAGTATAGGTAGCAACGTTTAGTTTGATTCCTCTTTGGGCAGAGATGAACTTGCCTTGGTTTGATGTTTGATTCGTACAATGCTCACACCTAAATGACAGCATAAGTCGATTTTCACTGACTTCAAAAATTACTTATATGACCAGCCTCAAAACAACGTGCATTAGCATTTTTATGGTTGCAGTTTCAAATGCGTCCTTAACGTCATGAAACAGTCGCAGTTAAACGCCAGAACTTTCTGGTTCAGGTTTAGCCAACAAAACTATTTGGTTCGGTTTCAGAAAAACCATCATGGTTTGACAATTTGATAAGTACTTTTGTCACTAATCTAACGTCACATGTCATGTCCCATATCTCACTAGCGTAGCATGCTACACATACTAGCATACTAAGCTACATTGATATTAAAAGAAGTCCATGTTAACTAAAGTATCTGCCACCCCGCCCACCCACCCTATAAGATACTTTGTGGCACTTTATGGTACGTCACCTCACTTCTTCCTTTGCTCCTTTTTATAGTTACCACCCCCATTGAAGGGCGCCACCTTACAATAAACATAAGTACGAGTCGTAACAAGCTGCTTGCACAGTCAACTTATGTGGTTGTTTTTTCGGTTAGAGCGGGCTGGATTTGTATGAGCTATAGTACCTACCTGCAGTCTTCTGGCAAATAATAGCAAAGTCATAATGTAACATACATATTAACAGTTGGATTTTCAGGAAATTAGTCTGGGAAAGTACTGAAATGAAATGGAAATTGTGAAGAAACCCTAAAAACAAAGAAACTCTCCTCTTAAAGTTAAGTCCTGTTATTTGGAGTGCACTCAACCTCACAGCTGACCCCTGACCTACACAAATAACCTGCGCCTAACCTGTGACTTGTGACCCCAAATGTGAAACTTGACCCGTTGAACCCTGCTGATTAACAGACAAACTGAGCCATCCATTTATGGTCGTTTGACACCTCTCTGCCCTGCAGTCTCTCACTCCTCACATCCTCCAGAAGATGAAGGGGGTAAAAAAAAAAAAAAAAAAAAACTTGTGAGGGTGATGGAGAGCGATGTCAACACTGAGCAGTGACAACTCTGATAGCAACCGAGTGTGGGAGCCTGTCAGATAGACTGTTTTTAATAACGCGGCACTCAACTGATGCAAGAAAACTCAACTTGCCCTGAGCTCATGCAGGCTTATGGGTAGACTTTGATTTTAGCTCGGCCACAGCAAACCAAGACTTGTGTGTGGATTTGAAAGCAACCAGTGTGGGTTTGCAGCGAGAGATTTTATCTGGGCTTTGATTTCATATGCAGGTGATCACAACATTGTTGCACACACACTACAATAGGCTACTGTACCCTCTCTTTCAAGGCTTCAAGGTTAGAGCTGTGTCCTGCCACATCTGGCGCAAAGGACCTGTATCTATTAACTTGGCTGCACACACACACAGGGAGGGAGAAAGAAACACATAGTAATCATCTCACATCTCACCAAGGTCATGTCCCTCATTTCAGCTGGAATGAACGGTCAAAAAAGCACTCAATTAAAGTCGGAGCAAATATCTGAGAAAGTCACGCGGTGCACCAGAGTGTAATGAGGCATTTCAGGCAATAGGTGTAACACGTTTTATAAGTCCACAGCGCACGCTGAATAGAAATGACACATGAATAAGTGGTGAGGCCATTTAATTAGACAAATCAAGCAGCTTTTATAATGGCTGACAAATTGCTGTCTGTGCTGAGGAAAATTTAAAATACTTTAATGCAAGTTTTGAATGGTTTTCCAGTCAGTTATTGTTCCAGCCAGCAAGCAGTTGTGGTATCAGTTTTGGCTTTGTTAATTAAAGCTTCATGACATTTATTAGTGGAAGGTCAGGGCCTAAGTAAGCTTAGAATTTTTATTAGTAAAACCAGGAAAAACACAATTGAGCTAAATTCATCATCTTTTGTAATTTTGTTTCTCAGTCTGGCTCATTTAGAGGATAATTTTGAGTTATTACAAATTGGATCTTATTTTTCTGGGTTTAACCATTGTTTCTATGGGTTGTAAAGACCAAATCACAATGTTTGTACAATAACTTTCTGATTAGAAAACCCCCATTCATGTACATTAATTAGTCTGTAGCCACCTTTAAAAGGTCCACCTAAAAAAAAAGTCACTGTAAGTTAAAGTGTATGCTATTTTTAGAATATTATGACATTTACCTTGCCATCAGACAGCCCTTTCCGACAGGGACCTGAAGCCCTTATCTTTAAGCCACCAGATTTCACTGACAAAAACAGTAATTTTACTTTGCAGAACACAGGAGTTTCTGGTTTATCGCTGCCTCGATTGGTTAGTGTGCAAGGTAAATAATATATAGAACACCTAAACTGAATTTTTTTGTTTTGTTGTTAGGTGGTTAAAATATGTTTTGCGGCCCCTGTCCAGAGTAGTACAGTACATAAAATAAGCACAGCAGAAAGATCAAGGATGGGTTGGACCACCGTGTTTGACGATATATTTATATCTAAAATCAATCGCCAGTTGTCTAGCCGGAAGTGATTATTGTTGTTAGTTCGACGTCACAGTAATTCTATTTATACTCCCAAAGTTAATTGCTAAGAACACAAGTAGTCGGACAATCAGGCTGGTTTCTTGCTGAAAAAGTTAGCCGAACTTATTTAAAGGGATAGATAAAAAATAAACTAAATTAATACACCATCAAATGACTCCCAAACGCTTTTGTGGACAACTTGTAGCTTACACATTCACCACACTATGAAATAATAATGTAAAATTACGAGACAGAGTTGTTTTGAAGCCAAATGCACAGCCGAACTACATTCCAGACATACAGTGATTTCAAACAGCGTATGTTTAGTATTTGCTTCATGTGTCGTAATGTTACTTAATTATACATTATTATTTCATAGCATGGGGAATGTGCAAGCCATGTGTTTTCCACTAGAGCATTTTGGAGTCATTTGATGGTGTATTTGATTAGTTTTGAGGGAGAGAGGGGGCTGTACCGTTCACCTCCATTTTGTGCGCTGAGCAGCGGGCAGCTCTGCCCCACCGATCTCAGAACAGCAGGCACTGACAATTAAAGGTAATGTACTTACTCATATGACAATAGGGATTATGGCAATAGGCGAATTTGCCAAAATGTCGAACTATCCCTTTAAGGGTGAAACTACAGTAAAATTAATACGCAGTTGTTGATTGTAACATCCAGACTGACTTGTTGGTACAAATTTGACCTAGGCTACTGTACTTGTTAAAGGATTGTTGCACTTTGGTTTAACTTCCAAATTAGGTAGTTTGGATAACGTGGGTAAACTGCTGGCTAGTTTACAACCTGTGTCATAGTCTGACTGATTGGGTTTCTTTGCTTATAGCAATATTATTGTGTCCCTAGTAGGACGGACATGATTAATTAATTATTTGATTGGTTGAATGACAGATATTATTCGACAACTATTCTGATAACTGATTAATAGTTCCAGTAATTTTCAAGCAATCGTGGCAACCAATCTCTGATTCCAGCTTCCCCAATGGGAATATTTTCGTCTTTTCAATTCAATTCAATTTCATGCCTTTATTGTCATTAAAAATAAAGTAACTATTTCAGGGTTTTGGACTTGTGGACGGATCAGACAAGGACTTTGGGCTCTGGGAAATAATGATGACATTTTTCCTAATTATCTGAAATTCAATTGACAAAATGATCAATTGAGAAAATAAAGAAGATGAATTGATGATGACAATAATTGTTAACAGCCTGAGTTCCCAGCTCCCAGAAAGTACTTTCATGAGGACAAAAGTATCACAACATGTAGAAAAAAAAAGAAGGGCAGTTTTCTATGATATGCACATCTGCAAGTGAAACCATGTCAGTCTGGTTCACCATGACGACTGCTTGCTGCATGAAATATTAGCCTCTACATGTGTATGTCACACCAGAGGATTGCTGGTACCCATGAATGTGGATTTTGATATGGAGTCATTATATTTCTACAGTTGGCTGTGTTTTGTCACTACTGAACTTTACTACCATCTACTGGATTTTAAGATGCATGGCATTTTTCCCGCTAAGGCCAAATGCCCTGTCCCGCAGTATTAATGAAAGTGAAAAATAATTTGTGTATCCACATAGTGACTCAGTTTCACTTCAAAATTTGATGGGTTCTTCCCATTCCACCCCTTCCACCAAGTTTCGTGAAAATCAGGCCAATAGTTTTTTTCCGTAATCATGCTGACACAAAGATAAACAAGCAAACCAAAGAGAAAACATAACATCGTCAAAAACAATCTAAAAATAAGATCCAAGTTGTGATAAACCCCTCACCCCTCCTTCTCTAGCGAACCTTCAAGGTGCAGTGAGAAAGTATCAATAAGATAATGACCTCATCCGGTGCTTGTGGAGTCGGGGATCTCTGATTTGAGGTGCATTGATCCCCTGGGACTTGCTGCAGAAGTGGCCTTAATAGGATGTGATGTTTTTGGCCTGGGGCTCCACTCTCTGCTGTTCTTCGCTAAGGCGTTGCCAGGGAACTGCACTGGTACGCCGGCTGTGAAGTACTCAGCTGGCTTGTGGTAGGTAGGGGCTGCTGTTTTTGATCGGAGCCTGCCTTCGTGTTGGTGTGTGAGCATGCCATAAATGGTCAATGATTCAAAAGGCCAGTACCAGGCCACTCAGCACTACGGAAATGCAGGTATGTGACTCACGAGGAACCAATAAAACAATGCTTCTTAAACCCAATAAAACAGTGGCAGAGGGTTTATCTGTGCTTTTTACAAATCTGCAGAATCTGCTCAACCCCTGCTATGACCTTCACTTTAGTTTACTACATCATGAAACTTAGATGTTCCACTTTACCTGGTGGCAGCGTGTTAACAACTCCCTGCCTTTTCGAGCTTGTCTCAAAGCAACATAAATAAACACTGATACTGTAATCAACAACAGATGTCTGCAGAAGGGAGAAATGTTGACACATTTGTCTGTGAATCATCCCGTATCCAGCGTGTGCAGTCAGCTCCACACCGGACACACGGCGAAAAGATCATATATCACAACAGCTGACGTCAGGAAGTCTCAGGAATGAGGTTTGACACAGCCAAGAATGTCCCATTGTTCTGAGCGTGCAGAGGAGTCATTGTTGTGTGTGTTTGTCTTGACTCGTGCAACATATCCAGCTCTCAAGTGTCTGTTGGCCTCATGACCGACAGGAGTTAAATCAAAGATGGGATCCTTGATAACTTTGCGAATGAGAGTCAGATGACGAGATTTTTTTAATATGTGTGCCAACGTTCTGTTGAAGGTACAATTTGAGGAAATGTTGCAGTCATGGTTATCATGTGAAAATAGCCCGTATCATTAATCTTATTCTGAAAGTCAGAGCCAACATATCTGGTTTGTAGTGATGCTAGTCATTGTGACTTGGTTGTCCACCCCGAAAACACCTTTATGGATTTTTAGTTTCAGCACAACTTCTGTTTCTGCTGCGCCTTTTACCACCACACTTAGTTTTGTCAGCCTTTACTGCTGCCAGTGACTGCCCTTACTTGTGTCTGATTGATACCATCCTGTTCTGACTCTTTGTTCCTATGTAACTCCATAAAAGGAGACCCTCCAGAAGAGTTTATATAAACAGAACTGCCAGAGACAGAGCCCAGTGACGGCCCTGCAGGGATCGGCTTGACTCAGATAAGATAAGATAAGAGCGAAGGTGAGAAAGTCGCAGAGGTGAGATCTTTTGGCAGGATGGCCGGCTTGGCACTCACCGACTCTTGCTCCCCCAGTTGCTAAGCTCCTTTGTTTGTGTGTTGCTCTGCCTTTGGCATCAGCGGTGCGTATCAGGTTACATGTGGGAATGAGGTGTAGTGTTAGTTCAGCAGTTTCTTTGTCCCCCGAGCTGTGAATCTACTATCTAATGAATGTTGGAGCTTTGAATCTACTCTGTGTAATGGCATACCTACGGTTTTATTCTAAACTCGGCCTTAAATAGAATCTGAATATTGAATGAATAATTAAATTAGGCCTACACTTCCAAATCCACTATCACATTATTGATGTGGGCGTGTAGGGTGGAGCTGCTGAAAGTCGGTTTGATGCACACAGTCTATTGTTTGATTTTGATGTCTCGTGTGCACTAAAGCAATTATTTTCTTGTAGCAAGCCAACTTCAATTAGGTGATAATTCCAGGTATGAGGTGCGATTAGTGCCTGTTTATTTAATAAAATGATCCAATAATAATAATTCTAGTATTATAATAATAATTCAGTGTCTGCCCCAGTTATCTTAGTACCACTCTATTAGAAAAAGGAGAGGATTTTAAATGTTTCCATTGTTTTATAAAGCTTAAGAGAGATTTGGTGCAAAAGCTGTTGCGTTAATAGAAGACAAATGTTGTAGTTTATAGTCAGAAATACCTCTGTTAACAACTCTTTCCCGTACTGACCCATTATTAAGGACAGACACATCTACAATTTTATGTAACAAGTAGAGTTTTCCTATTTATTTGCCTCCAAAACATAACCAGGTATGCATTCATGAGCTGTGACAGGATGTCTCAGCACCTGCGTCTGGTAGTGCTGCAATGTCTGTGTTTACTAAATGTTGGTGCTTATGTATCTGCATGTATGTTGAAAGAACTACTGCTGTTCACACAAGCCTTTTTAGACATGGCAGCCGGGTTCCTGATTGTGTTATTTGAGGATTGAGTGAAACAGTGTCTGTGTGCCCATTCAAAGGAACTTTCTTGCATTTGCAGTTTAATATATTACTTCTTAAATGGTAACTTTGGTATCTTTCAACCTGGACGCTATTTCCCCATGTTTTTGTGTCTGAGTGACGAATGGGAACAAACATTTTTTAAACTGGTTCAGCCACAAAACAGGCTGCAATGCAATGTTAATGTCAATTTACATTCACTAAAAGTGCTTGTTTTTTTGCCACTGACGGACTCAGATTGTTATTCAAAGTGTCTGACAACATTATGGAAATGATCCCTACAGAGATGGACCTTTTTGTTAAAGAGCAAGATTCTTTTTTTAAAATCAGAAACAGCTCCAAAATCACTACTGACAAACACACCAGACTCCTTTTAAATAAACAGTAAATTTACCATCATGAAACACACTTCATTCAAAGTCGACACACTGTAAAAGGAGACTATTTGTTTTAACTTTTAAAAGTTAGTGTCTGGGCTGGCTTATATTTTTAGATTGACTGAATTTGAGAAGACACGTTGAATTATTATAAAACTACCTCAACTTATCTTCTCAAATTCAGCCAATTTTTGAGGCAGCCAGGACACTAACTTTTTTAACTTAAAACAAAACGGTTGTTTTTATAGTGCAGAAACAAAATAAAATTCACAGAAACACTCTTATTGTTCATCTTTCCACTGTTCAAACAATTACCAACTCTGGTTTGGTTTAAATAAACTCTTAATTCCCCCAGTTATATGTGAAAATATGCTGGCTCTGTAAACGCCAAAATTACTGTTTATTTGAATGGAGTCTGGTGGTTTTGCCAATAGCAATTTTGGGTCTGTTTCTGGTTAAAAAAATGGTCTTACTCCTTAACAAAAAGGTCTATCTCTGTAGGGATCCTTATCATAATGTTGTCAGACACTTAGGATAATAATCTGAGCCTGTCAGTGGCAAAAACACTTTAAATGGGCATAAATTGATGGTGTGAACATGCCCCAAGTTGTTACATTGCAGCCTGTTTTGCTGCTGCCGGCTACAGCGCTCTCTCTCTCAGTGCTGGACCAGTTTCAAAATTGTTGCCTCCAGTCGTTAGGCACAGTAGCACGGGAAAACAGGGTCCAGGTTGAAAAATGCAGGTTAGTCTTTAAAGGAGTAGGAACAGTGATTTCTGGGCTTTAAGAAGATGGTTACCACTCATATCTGTTAAGTATGAAGCTGGAGTAATCAGTGTAGGTTAGCATAAAATCAGAGTACACACACACACACACACACACACAGCGTTAGCTCCCTGTAATTTTCTAGCTCTTTAAAAAAATGTTCGGTATAAACACCTCTGCTGTCCTCATTAAACACTTGTGTTTGACATTTGAGTGAAGAAATATGTTGCTCAGCTGGACTCTTTACATTTCAGTACACAGTAAATTTGTAGTGTTTTCTGTACAACATTCTCCTCGTAGTTTCCAAAGCAATGTTTCAAGTTTATCCCTTTTCTCAGCACATAGAGTCCGACAGATGAGTTCACCCCCACCCACCCACCATCAGCTGTCTTGTATCTTTTATGCACCATCTACCTCCTCGTTTTCTCATCTCTCAGGGTTGACATTAAGGTTTTAGGCAACATAACAAATTTAAAAATGTTGGCTTTAGATAGTTGTTTTTAAAATAGAAGTAAATAGAGATTCGCTCACTGAAAATGTGGGTGGCACCGCCTTAAGTTTCCCTTTGACAAACATAAACTTTACCTTCACCTACAGTGATCACGCTGAATTCATTTTCCTCTCTATCAACACACATAATAATAACAACTTCTTTTGCCTGAAAGCCCACTTTGAGTCACTCTCATGTTGCTCCCTGTGTGGTTTTCCACCTTCTCTGACTCAGTGCGGACCGCAACAATTAAATTTTCCTTTAGTCTCTTTTTGCTAACATATACATTGTTATTCCCCAGCAATGCCAGCTTGAGTTGCAAGTTGAAAAGTTCAAATGTAAAACAGAGGCTAGAGCTGCGAGGGAGGATTGCCATAAAACACAGCAGGCCGTAGATTACACAGGAGAATACAATGCACTTACTGTAGAAAGGTGTGTGATAGAGTGTGTGAGTGTGTTTGCCGAGCTGAAAGACATCCCTATCAGTATTTGAAAAGTCTATCTTTAAGTAAGAGAACTATTTAACTCATGTTCAGTGTCCTTTTCCTCATTACCTCATCTGTTACTGTCAGGTATGCAAGGTATCTATTTATAACTGGTGAGGTTAATGAAAAATACATGATCTCTTTCTTGTCTTCCTCAGGTCCGAACGCTATTTGTCAGTGGGCTACCACTGGATATTAAGCCGCGGGAGCTCTATCTCCTGTTCAGACCATTTAAGGTATGTTTGTATGTTTTAAATGGATGGGCTGCAGCTATTCTTAGCAGCTTTTTCTTTCCAGCAGTCAATGGGACCTCCATTAATGGTGATGAAATAAACGGCAATGGAAAAACTCCCGCGAGGTTCAAGTGTCTGTGTTCCTAAAGCCGAGGTTCAATCACATCTTGATCCACGGGAAGCTTGTGTGTGTGTGTGTGTGTGTGTCTCATGGAAAAATGACTCGCTGCCTGCAATACAAAAACAAAGCTATTTGCTTCACCTCAGAAACTTCACTTTGTCACAGGCACAAAGAGTAGAGTTTAGCTCAGGTGACTGCATGTAGATGTTGCAGGCTTTTTGGACCGTTGCCCTAGAATAATGCACTTTAAGGGCTCAGCACATTTGAAGTGAATAATGGCACAATTGCTATGCATCTAATCTCCCTCTAAGATCATGCTCATGGTATGTACTCTGAATAAATGTGTTATATCATGAACGTTGAAAGCACTAAATCTAGATTAATCAGGTAAGACACAACAAATGGTCCATATGGTCTTCATAAGAGCTCTTGGACTTGTGAAACATCCTAGCTTAGTCAGTCAGGGTTCCCACAGTCATTGAAAACCTGAAAAGGTCATGGAATTTCACAGTCTCATTTTCCAAGCCTAATCAATGAAATTAATTTTTACAGTAATCTTCTGAGGATAACCTTCCATATAATGTAACAAAACGGTGAATTTATTTCCTGAAAGTTTTCCATCAACACAACATGGCTCTAATGTGAGTCAACTCAGGGCTGCACGATATATTGTTTCAGCATCGACATTGCGAATATTTGCATCGAAGTACGTGCAGTGTCAAGCAAGGCAAATTAACTCAAATAACTTTCAGACCAGTGGTTCCCAACTGGTCCAGCCATGGGGTCCAGACTTCTCCTTAGTCATTAGTTCAGGGTCCACACAGTTTAATACATCCTGGGTCATACTTGTATTTGGCCATGTCTTCTGGCTGTCTCTGTTAAGTAGCTGTCACTCACTCTACAGCAGGAAGAAAAAAAAAAAAAAGAAAGCTCTGTGCTGGAAATGCACTGTACTTCACTTCAGACTAAGGTGTTTTTTTTACAAACTTGACACATTTCACATGTCGCTTGCAGTCCATTCAGAATCCCACTGGACCGTGACCCACCAGTTGGGAACCACTGTTCTAGACATCACATGTATATGTGATGTAGTGTAGATGTTATTATGAAATATTTTTGCACAAAATGATGCATATTCGCCAGAAGCTTGGACTGAAGTCACATGACTTGGACAAGAGTCACAAATTTCATGACTCAACTTAACTTACAACACCAAAGACTCGTGACTTCATTGAACTAATGCTTTTTGACTTGATACTACTTGATACTTTCCCCCAACCAAAGATTAAGCGTGTTATTTGAAAAATGTGCCTTGAACTAATTCATTTCCTGAATCAACTAACATTAACACTATTCAGTCACAGCAAGTCGACACTCATTTCCCCACATCCTCTTAGTTTGAACCAATGGGCCTTTTTCCCACCAGACATTTTGACTTGTCATCGTAGGAAATGCAAAGTTGAAACTGAAAACATTAACGACAGCTCAGTTCCGTTAAGTGTGCCAGTAAGCTATTCCAGTGAGCCAATACCAGGACCTCCCCTAAATGGAATGCAGCCATCATTAATGTTGACTAGTCCATACCCATTGGTAGCTTTGTCACCTTCTACCTATGCCAATCCTCAATGCCTATGTGCAGTTTCACATAGATTGACCACGTCAGTGAGTAGAAAAACGTGGGACAGACAGAATGACTGACTGACAGAATGACACACTGACAGTTTCTGTGATTATGTACAGCATACCATACCACGAATTAGTCATGCCAAAAATTAGAAAAAAAAAAACAATGTTTTGCCACAGGGGGAGCCACAGCGATCGGTCGTATTTTATGTTATGTTATGTTATGTTCTTTATTTATACAGCCCTTTACAACAACCCTTTCGGTGAACCAAAGTGCTTTACAATAGGTGCAAAAAACAATTAAAAATAAATAGAGGCAATAACAACAATAAAAACAATAAAAGCAATGAAAATAATAAAAGCAATAGGAGCAATAAAATACAATAAAATAAAGTAAAACAGAGGAAAAGTAAAAGAGTCACCACACTACTGGGTATTAAAAGCCATCCTAAATAAATATGTCTTCAGTCTAGATTTGAAAATTTTAGCCATTTTTAAGCTTTTTTCTGTTGTTATAGCGCCACCCAGTGTGGTGGTCACTCCCAGATAAGAAATTAGCTCTCTAGCGCCCCTATTTTGTTTGATCGGGTCAATAATGGAGGGGTCCCCTCAGACTGTGTGGTCATATGCCTACAAAGTTGCGTGGTGATCGGTGAAACCCTTGAGATGTTATACACCTTTATGTGATGAGCCGCGCCCTCCGCAATATTCATTGACTTATAGAAGCTCAGTTTTAGTAAGTTTTCCAACTTTTGCCAAGAGGGAACTTTAGATATTGGTCCCTAGATTATGTTCACAGAGTTTCATGCAGATCGGTCAAACTTCCTAGGAAGAGATCGATTTGAAGTGTTTTTCAAAAAAATTCAAAATGGCGGAAAATCTATATCACTGGAAGTTATGGGTTCTTGAGGCAAATTTGTTCCTCATGAGAAGAGGCATCTCTGTGCACAGTTTCATGTCTCTACGACATAGGGGGCATGAGATATGCCCATTCAAAGTTTGCATTTTCAATCGGTTGCTATAGCGCCCCCCTTTGGCCAATTGATGTAATATTGCTTCATTCGCATCCTCCCATGACCCTCTACCACTGTGCCAAATTTCACATGGATTGACCAAGTCAGTGAGGAGAAAAACGTGGAACAGACACACCCACAGACAGAGTTTTCGTCATTAAATAGTAAGATAAATACACCTGTGCTTTCCCAACGATGACATGTCAAAATGTCTGGTGTGAAAAAGGTCTGACTGACAGCATCCAGTCAAAGTGCAGGAGAGAACCCTGGAGAACTAACGTTAGCTTATTGAGCGCCAGTTGTTAAAAAATGATGCCAAAGATAATTTTGTTCACATACAAAAACTGTGCTTAGTCACAAAAAAACAAATTGCCGTATGCAAAATGTGTGGATTAAAAATCACGGAAGAAGACGCAACAACTTCCAACTTCATTCAGTAACGTTATTTGAAGTTGTTGAGAGAACAGTAGGTCGAGGCTGATATTAACAAACTAAGCTAACGGTAGCTTGACAGCTAAGTAACTTTTCACCAGACTTGTTAAAAAAAAATTATACAAATTTGAAAAGCATTCATGTTTCTTGTAAATTTAATGTAGTTTTTCTCTCTTGTTAAAATGGCATTACATTTGGTGAAGGGCGACTTGTTTAGCACTCAAAACTCAAAGTTTAGGACTTGGGACTTGCCTGTCTTGACTTGGGACTTGAGCACAAAGATTTCTGACTTGGTTCCACCTCTGGTATTTGCATCAAATTAAAGCTTTTGTGTTTGATAATGGACACATGCTCACATTTCTGTCATGTTCTTTCTTTGTTTCAGGGCTATGAAGGCTCCTTGATAAAACTCACTTCTAAACAGGTATGCTAAAGTACACACACTGGGACTGTGTTTCTGTACAGAGAAGCTAATGAATGAAAATATCAGTCTGTCTCTCATCATGCTGTTACTGTATACATTACCCAATTTCTTACTCATCAACACCTTCAAATTTCTTTCTTTCCTTTGTCCTATTTTTTCCCCTCTGTGTTCTGGGCTTGTTGACTATGACGGATTAGCACCCTTTGTAAGGAAGTACCTGGAATCGGAAAAAAAACTTTATTGGGGGGGAGGGAAGGGAAAAAGTGTTGCACCAACTTGCCTTTGGCAGTCGGATAGTACGCTTGTAGTCACAGACAGTCAACTCCGGTGGGATGTGCGGGGATGGGAAGGGAGACGGGAAAAGAATTTTGAGGTGTCAAAGCGAGAGTTTTGACAAGAGCAGTACTGACGGTTGAGTTTTGCCTCCGGGGGCGTAGGACTGAAAATGAGCTCAGCTGGCAGGTGTCCACATCCAGAGTTAAGCAATTTAGCTTCATGTCAGTGTACTTATTACCACATTACACTGTTTCCCATAAAGACATGACGTGCTCATTAGAAGGGTTTAGGGCGATTTAGATCCAATGTGCTGAGTATAATACCTCTAAAACTGAGAACAAAGGAAAGCATTTCTTTTTTCTCGTGAAATTTCTTTAGAGCAAGTAAAATCCCATTGCATTGTTCGGGATTTTCCCTTTTTTTTTTTTTTTTTTTTTTGTTTCCTGAAGTTGCATGCTGTCAAAAACTTTCAAAAGGCAATTAGCAACTTCTATTTAGTTTAACTTTATTATTTGAAAGAGTTTTGGTGTTACTATCAATGTATTGTATGTTTGTTTTTTATCTTGTACCTCATTATATTGTGTTTAATTAAGTATTTTTGCTTTAAAAATGACTTAAAGAGTAACCTCACCCCCCTTGAAAATTTTGTTTTTGCTGGCTTCTGTGACTGTTATATAGAGCTGCAATGATTAGTCAGTTAATCGATTAGTCGAATCCAGATAAAGTAAAATCAGAGATTTCTTTCTCAACGCATAATACATGTTAAAAATACTTTTTGAAAACATGTGACATTGAATAATTCAGTACTTGATTGTCCAGGATTCTTTTGGCGGGCCTGAAAGCATGGCTCAATAACGCACTGGACCCTCCTTATCATAACCCCTTCGCTAACATATAAAATCTAACGTTAAAGTGTATAGCATCCTTGTCGTTTTGTTCATCTCCTGTGTGTGAGCGGCGAGTTTACCACATTCAACAAGCTCTCTTAGCTCTTTCATTCTAATAAATACACAAGTAAATGCCACAGTTATGTAAATACAGGCAAAATAGCCAACACTAACGTACCCTTCAGTCTTATAGCCCGAATTGGCTACCCACTCCTGTGGTTGTGCTAAGGTTAGCTGCTGTAAGCTGCTTTACGAGAGGCCTGTCGTTGCACAGCAGCTTGTCCTGTGGCTCCGGGAGAGTGCTTGCTTTGTGCTACTTGGATAGCTGCTAACGAGGCTAACTAGGCTAACAAAGCTGCTATGTCTGTCACTTCTCAGCAGCTCATTATTTGTTTCAGCTTCCTCGGCAGACAGAGAATTCTGCTCCTCTCTTCACGGTTTTTAAAATCTAATTTTATATACTTGGCCATTTTTTAAATCATTAATTTGGCTATGGTTAGCGACACATTTTTCCATTGTGTGACAAACCCATAACACATTTATTTTTGCTATACTTTAACTTAGATGATCGAATAATCGTAGTAACTTTTTAAGCAAGAAAGTCAAACATGTGCTGCTATCATACCTTTAAAATGTGAGACTTTGTCATACATGACAATAAGCTGACGAGATTTAGACTTTTGGACTAAAACACCATTGAAATACATCACCTTGGGCTCTGGGAAATTACATAGAGCATGTTCCATTTTCGTCCATTTTATTGTTGAATTGATTAATCAAAAAAATAATGGGACAGAAGAATCAAGAATGAAATTAACTTGTAGTTGTGGACCTACTGTTGAATGTGCAACAGAGTGCAACAGAGCACACTTTTGACCACACCCAACATCACTGATGGATGGGCTTGAAATCTTGTCCCAGAAAGGGCAGTATAATACTGCCTTTCAGTCTGGTGTTACAGGTATACTATGCAGGGTTTTCCTAAGAACAATGTTCAGACTCAGAGGTAATCCCTCTCAGTCATCACTTATGACCCACAAGAAGTGGGTGGCAGTGTATTTATCTGCCTGTGCCTCTATTTTCTTATTTGCTTCTCATTCAGCTGTGGTCGGGACGTTCGTAGGCTGACCGCAAGCAGCAGGCATTCAAGAGGAGGCTTCAAAAATTGCAGACACAGTGCCAAAAATGCAAATATAACTAACAAGAGTTAGTCTTTAAATAATCATTAAGTAATCGATTAAGCAACGGATTGTTGCAGCTGTAATTGTGATTGAAGCTTTACAATTCAATCCAAAGGCTACACAGGCTTCCACTTAACCTGCAGAACTCCAAATTTCAAGTTTTGCTCTTTTTGTTTTGCCTGTTAAATGAATAAGTGAGACACTCAGCAACTCTGCGCACTTTGGCCTCTCTTTGCACCCTTCCACCCTTTCATCATACTTTTATAATGGCCATCTTCCTCCTGACAGATGTCAGCTGATGCTCACGCGCAGGTATTGCATAGCGATGTACTATATTCCTTTGGCGTCTCTTTGTTTTGAGTGACTCTCCTCCTGTCTAATGGCAATGACAGCAGCAGCGTAAATCAATCGATCTCCCTCTCCCTTCCAGTCCGAGAACACACAGCCATCTCCATATATAGCAAGAGCCAGATCTCAGACCCTTTCTATTTATATTCCTGTTACGCTTCCTCCTCCTGACGTCTTCACTTAGTCCTTCTTTCGTTTTTTTCATCTTTCTCCTTTTCTTTTTTCCCTCCTCCTCCTCCCCCTCTTTCTCTGCTTGTTCAAAATTCCCATAACCCAAGACTGCTTTTCCAGATCACACGCAGCAGTGCAACCCCATGGGAGCAACATGTTTAGAGATTTCTCCTCACCCCCACCTCCTCCCCAGCATCCCCACCCGCACACAAATACACGGCAAAAAAAAAAAGTGCGTTCTTTGTTCATATCTGCAACAGTGGTTAGAAATGTGACAACCAAACCTGCATCGCTAAGTTTTTTTTTTTCTGTCTCTTCCCTCTTGCTCACTCACCTTTACTATTGCGGGCACAGGCTCTGGAGTGATGTCACCAGAATACAAAACAAGCACCAGTGAAATAGATATATTGCGTGGATTTCAACTGACAGGCCCATTCGAGGAGGTCTTGAAAAACTATTTCTGCCTTGCAGTTTCTTTCATTTTTATTCTCACCTTTAACCTCTATATTCTCATTCTCAAAACCCTCCTTATTTATCTTCGTTTTTTCCTATCTCTATATCTTCTCCTTTTTCAGCTCTCACCCCCTTCTCTGCCTCTCTCACACTCACTCTTACACGCACTTTCTCGCTTCTCACATTGCCCGTATTTGGGCATAGGGGAGCTGAATGATGAACTCTCCTTGTACAATGTAAGCGTCCAGCCTCTATTTCTCTCTCCCCCCTCACTCTCTCTGTCGCCACGGTTTTATAAACAGGGCAAGAGAGGGGGAGAGAGGCAGCGAAAGAGGGGGGCTGGGCGTGATATAAAAAAATGAAATAATAAAAAAACATGTCTATGTCACTCAGACAGAAATGCCGACTCAGTTTTCTGCCTTAAACCATGTTTCTTTCTTTTGTTCTGTCTTCTTGTCTCCCCAGCCGGTGGGGTTTGTCAGCTTTGACAGTCGATCAGAGGCGGAGGCTGCTAAGAATGCCTTGAACGTAAGTGTCGTGCCCTCTTCGTGCTCCTCTCAAGCACCAGCTTGGCGCTAGCATATCTTGTGATGACTTGGGATTGCATCTCTCTGCCGTCTGTGCAAATGCATTTGATAGCAGGGAAATTCAGACACTGCTACATTTTCTATCACATGCAGAAAGACAGAGACGGTAGTGAAGGCAAACATATCGTGGCTACTTTAAATGTTGCAGTTTGAGTAAATAAAGCCTTTGTCTTAAAGCTTTGCCATGGATCCTGCAAGGTCAGGAGGAACATTAGCTCTTCTTCTACATATAAATAGAAGATATTGATCTAGGGTTTAATTTTAATCTCACTTATTTCAGAATGTAGTTCAGTAGAAAGCCTTGATGAGGCAGAATATGAAACAGAGCCCATCCTCACAGGGTTTTATTCGGCTCTCTTGAAACAAAGTATAGACAGACAGTAATGAACACCAGCTTCATTTTCTCATTGTTTTTTTGTTTTTTTAAAGGTGTCTAGATACACACCGCCCCTTCTAATGCTTCTTTGTTGATCCCTTTGTCACAGAAAAAGATCAGTTTTATCATCCTCCTAAAGTGGGACCATGACAACGCGAGCAGACTCTGTCAACTTTCAGATGTTGAGATATTGGTGCGCATCAAAGGCAGAGCAGAGAGTTGAAGAAAGGATAAAAATTATCATCTTATTATGAGCCAACAATAGTCAGACTGTTTCCATAGAATCACTCAGTGGAGCTGAGAATTGAACAGTGCTCTTGTTTTTCGGGGAAAGCTTCGTCCCGGGGGTCATATGGAGATAAGCCAGATTTTGCAAACATCTATCTGCATATTGAAATATGGGAAAGACACAGAAACACAGAGTGAAGGAAGGGGGATTTGTTTCCCGTCGCAGCAGAGTGGATATCTTTTAAAAGAACACTCGATTCTCTCAACAACACCATTACAACAATTACAATCATCGCCAAAAACAGTGCGCGCACAAGTACAACGGGAGTGCTAAGAAGCCCAAGAAACACATTTGAAGGTAGAGATTCAGTTCAAACCAAGATGTGCTCCGGCCTCATTATAGCCATGTACCTTATTATACCTCTGTAGCCTCGGCTGGCAGAAGCTGCGAGCGCACTGAGCCAAGGCAATCCTAGTTAATTCCCTCCCCTTCATGAGAAGAGTCATCCCTCGCTTGTTTCAGCTCAGCGTTGCTCGAGCCTGCAGGGACGAGCCGAGAGAACCATCCTTCTCGCTCTTTTGCTGCAGAGAACTTTACTCTTGACTGCGTCTCTCCTCCATTGATCTGACCTTCCGTGTTTCCCTGTGTGTCTTCTACAGACAATTAAATAAGGTTAATTAGAGGGTACTTATAGTTGCTAGTGAAACCCTTCCTGGCCGTGTTGCTTCCACAGCAGGCAAACAAACAGCCACTTTGATTTTTGGATGAAGAAGACCTTTTGTTTATGTCACATTGCTTATTTCTCCTCTGGCGAAAGTAACTGAGAAGCAAAATGATCTGGACTGCTGCACATGTGGAGATCAAACTGTAAGAGAGGAAAGCAATCTTTAGTTGGCTTGTCATGAGCGCTAGTATATCCAAAGGCTTTTAGAATTGGCATCTCAAGAATTTGCCTGAATTTTTGGCTCACTTTAAGCGGTGATGCTTGCAATATGTCACGGCGAATGGCGGATTTGATGTCGTGATATTAAGTTACGGTTACAGAGTTCAGACGGGAGCACAGCAAGGGCCTTGTGGCTTGTCTGCCCGCGGTGTAAATGACATCGTGTGCTAGCCAGGTTTGTGTCATCGGGTTCTGATTTTCAATTGTGGGTGTCAGCCGTCATCACGCACATCCAACCAGAATAACACCCTAATCCACAGTGAGCCCTTTACAGCAGCAGCAGGCTTCAAAGTCTTAAGCAACTGAAAATGTCCGCTCACTGCTGAGATATTGGCAGTAGATTCAGTCTTAAAATTCTGAAAGATGAAAAGTATACAAAGTGACAATTCCAGTTATCAGCCAGGTCCCACTGGGCAGCTAAACAACACACAACAAGGCTAAGGATGGCAGAGTGGCAGACATGCTTGATGACTGTCTCCTCAGTGGTCTATATTAGTCTGCTTCATCACTAATTCAAGGCACCAAAACAACAAGTTGATCAATTGCTCTGTCTTACTTATTTTGATTTTTACTTGGATCTCTTTTATCTCACTGGCTAATATTCCAAGAGTCCAACAATGTTAATTTTGACAGCCATTTTAGATTCAGTTTTAGTCTTAGTTTTGGGATGAAAATGCTTATTAGTTTTAGCCACATTTTAGCCATTTTTATCCCTCATAGTTTAAGTCTAGTTTTAGTCAACAAAAAACACACTTGCTGATCATATAAAAAGCTCAACATCTCTCTATTTATGCTCTCACTAATCTGAGACATCTAGGGTTTGTACCCAGGTTCATTGTAAACTCTGACTTTTCAATCTCTGTTAAGAAACAGAAAAATTATTTAGTTAAAGCCTGAATTCTTTCTTGACCTGCAACATGACAGTCTGGAAATTTAAACTCATGTCTCACAGAGTTGGTGATTAAAACTAAACTTTTATCTCTGTCAGAGAAAACTGATCTGAGTTCAGACTGTTTACTGACAACACAGCTACACTCACAGATAACGGAGCCTCCTACCTGCCTGTCAAACAGCATCAACCCATAAACCTTCCCTGCACAGTCTGGACTGAGTGGAGTCCTGCAGGGATCAGCTGTGAAGATTGGCAGCCAGTGGCTGCTTGCTCCGCTGACTGGCGCCGACTAATAACTGGAGTTTACCAGCCTGATGCTCATGTGGCATTTGAAGCTAATTACAAGCACAGCCGTTCTCGCCTTTCAATGTGTGATAGTCCTCCACGAACATTTTCGTCACGTCTCGGTCCATCACCAAAAATGATGCATGGATTTCATCATAGTTTTTATAATCAGGATCTATTTTTAGCTCGTCATTGTCTTATTTTTGTCATGGAAAAAAAACAAAACAGTATTAACACTGGTCCAACATCACCAGTTTGTTTGTCTGGTTCTTTCAGTCATGATTGCTAAACCAAAGTATCACTGGCGTTTCCACCAAAAACTTTTGGTATAGCGCCCTTACAACCTGTATGTAACCAGTACAGACATGTACAGAGGGTTGTCACCAGATGGTAATAGCCGTGTCACTGCTCTCTTCAACTTCTGATGTAATTTTTCTTTGCTGAAAATGCAGAGGAACATCAGCTGATCAATTGATCGTCCATAGAACAAGGGTTGCTGGAGTGTTTTAAGGCTCTGTTGCAATCGATAGGATATTTAAAAATAGTGGGTTTGTGCGCTGAGTCCTTGTCAAGCAAGAGCAATGCTTTGTCTTGATCAGTCAACGGATGCAGTGTTTCTAGCTTCACCTTTTAGTATTGAATCATTGTGCAAGGTACCCCAACAAAGGGTTAATAAGAAAATGGGACAAAATGGAACAGTTCTCTTGGTACCATACTCGACTTTTGACAATGGAAACGCAATAGTAACCATTTTAATGAGTAACAAACTGAGCTGAACCGGACTGCTTGGTGAAAATGATGCGTTACTGTTCTAGTGTGTAACAACATTAAGAGTCATCATGTGGTGAATCCTAATCTTGCTAAACAATGACACCTCCCAAAGTGTTGACTCTGACGAACCTTCCAGGAAAACAAGGGACATCTTAATATTATATAAACACCTTGTCTGCATTCATCATTTTTTGACCAGGAACAAAATGTTGAAAAAAAAATGCAGGAAGTGAGATGATACTCAAATATGATCAGCATATAAAACAGTTTAGATATGGGGAAATATTCAAATATATAAATTAGAACACCCTGTGTTCAAAGAATACATTAAAATCCTGGATATCTGCTGCTGACATAACACAGTTATACAATAGTTAAAGACTTCGATTGTTTAGCGATGACACACATCTTTACAACCAAGACTTTTATTCCAGCTCACTACTAAAATTACCCTTTTAACTGTGTCAAAATATTAATTATAGTCAACAACATACATTATATAATAATAAAAAAGATTAAATATAGAAAACAATACAATGCTGAGTGAGTTCTTACGATATTTGAGCTCTCTGATCAATCAGTCCGACTGTCCGAGTTTTCAAAGAGCATGGATAAAAGCTTGCTAAGACACATTTTTGCTGACACATCTTTCCGTTTGATCTCAGGGCGTCCGGTTTGATCCAGAGATCCCCCAGACCCTGCGGCTGGAGTTCGCCAAGGCCAACACCAAGATGGCCAAGAACAAGCTGGTTGGCACCCCCAACCCACCTCCCTCCCAGCAGAGCCCGGGGCCACAGTTTATTAGCAGAGACCCATGTGAGTACTCCGACCATTTGTCGTCTCAGTTTTTGTGTGTTGCTGCTTCCTTTGGCCATTAGTTGCTCTCATACGAGGTGACTGGACAGCTGTTTCCCTTCAGGATTATTTGTCACTAGTGGAGGAGTGTTTGTGCTTCAGCTGTGGCTATACAAGTTTTGATAAATGGAGACTGACTTGGCTGCTAATCACTTGAAAGTCTCATTGAAACATTGTCGTCATGTGGAAACAGATGGCATTTCTCTTAGTAATATGTAACCAGAGTTAGAACTTCCTTAACTCTTCGTGCTAAATGTTTCTTTGTAGTCAGATTCTTCGCCATGTTAGGTTAACTTGACTGGAGTTCTCCCCTTAAACGACACATGCCCTTTGTTAGATTAATGATTCATAAACAGTTCATGTCCTATGTTACCCATTGCTCTGATTATTTGGACTCAAGGCCTTTGGGTATTAGGCATGTATGAAATCTGCTAATGCAGCTCTGCACTCTCTTTTTCCATTAAGTTTAATATTTTTCTCAGGCGTTAAGGATTCTGCAAGAATCAGCCATTGATAGTTGAACATAGGCCAGCTGTGGTTGTACATTCCTCCTAAATGACCAAACCACTCTTATCTTGGATCTTCTTTTCGCCAGAGAAAGGGTGTGTACTCAGGGTGGAAAATGGAAGGAAACGATTAATGAAACCATGACGTAATCACCAGGAGAGAAATTGCTGTCATTTCCTGATAAGAGATGTTTAAATCAGCCAGTTTTTCTGATCATGCCATGATTAACACTCCCTGAGAGCGCAAGGAAAAATCCTCCTTAAGACTGTACGGCTATGTGATTGTTCTCCATTGAGCTGCTGTTTGTTCTGATTGAGCATTTTAAATGTACACCTACTCTGTACCACTCTGCACTGTCACCTATCTCTTCACTCAGCACTACGCTCTGTTTTTTCCTCAGTCACTTTATATTCGAACCAGTGAGTAAATCATCATATCTGGGATGGTTTCCTCTCATTTTTTCCTGAATTAAGTCAGCTTTACTGATTTTAGGGGAGTATAATTGACTGCCTGGTAATCCCAGCCCCCTTAGTGAGTGTTACTACGCCTGTTAAGCTTTCCATTCTCACACGGGACGTATGCAGTTTACAATAATAACAGGGACAGATTAACCACTGGAAACTGTTTTTGAAGCAATGTGTCCTTGATTTCAGACAGACATACACAAATGTAGGCTTTTTATTTTTAATCTTTTACTTTTTCAAATAACAACTGGAAAAACTGTGGCTAATAGCGTTGAGCCAAATACTCAGATTAAACAAGTATCCAGTACAGATAACGTATATGAGTACTACATCAGTAAAATGTGTCAATGTCTGTATTCCTGATGAAGGGCAAGCCTCACATGGGTACCTGTGTTCAATCTCTTTTGATCAAAAATTACCTGAATCTCAATTCTGAGATTGCTGAATATATATAGTTTAATAATAAATATAGCATCTCCTGATCTACCCAAATCAATTTCAGGCTTAAAATAACTTCTGATTAGATCCCACCCACTTTAAATTTAAACCCCACCCACGTCCGGTCTAAACTCATCCCTCGTAGCTAACTAGCCAATCAAGCTAACAGTAGTTGTTTGAAAATGCCATCTCTGGCTGACTTAAAGAATGGGGTAAAAGGACTTGATGCTACATACTATCTTCCTACAAGACACTGGGCTCAGTAAATGCTGAGGTTGTAGTTACATGTCTCAAGCAAAATAGTCAGCATCCTCATCAGTTCATACGCCAATTAGAAGACATCAGTGTAGAAGGCTAAATTAAAAGAATACTTAACCCACAAAATGACCATTTTTATATAGATTACTCATGTAGTTAAGGTAAATTTGTCAAGAAAACTTGATTTTTCTCGCATGCTTCCACGGTGAACGGAGAATCCAAAAAACGCAAACCTTCTTAATGAACCCAAGTCACTTGGGCTCATGTTTATCAAAGCAAAACTATGTCAAAACATCCATTTTCAAACACTCACACAGCTCGTGCAGTATAATTCAAGTCTCATTTATCAAGCATTTGAGACTGTTTGTACTGATGTGTTTTAAATCGTAATGTTTTAGCAAAAATGCATGTATTTGAGAAGTACTGCATGTGACTGGATACATGAGATTTGGATTATACTGCACCAGTTTTGTGAGAGTTTGTAAACGGATGTTTTGGTATAGTTTTGTTGTCGTTAAATGTGGTTACTGTTTACTTCAATTCATGGGGAATGGTTTTTTTTTTTTTGGATTCTCCGTTCACTGTGGAGGCATGCAAGAAAAACAAGTTTTCTTAACAGATTCAAGATACAATCAGTGTGTAATTGATATACAAGTAGGCATTTTGCAGGTGAAATATTCCTTTAGGAATGGTGGTGTTCTTGTATTGCAGCATAGAGCTAGACCGTCACAATATTTTAAGTATGATAGGAAAACCAGGTTATTTAGTTCTACCATAAAGCTGTTTAGCTGCTGAGATTACAGACTTTTTCATATTTCAAACTGTATGTTTTCACTTAAAGTGACAAGAGAAAATGCTTTTAGGATGAGGAATAACCGATATGTTTGGATGTTTGACAAACAGAAGGTTGTCTCTGGTGTTATTGGCTGGGGTTGCTGGAGTGTAGTCTTACACATATCCAATAAAAAGCAGTACAGAGCTGCCAGGAATGCCTAAACTCTAAAAGCATGGTTATTAGTGCAGGTCATTAGCTAGCAGATTGACATGCAAACAACTGTACCTTGATTTGAGCAGATAAAAAATTTCACCTTTGTGTTTTCGGTTTTGGAAATGTTAAAAAAGAAAATACACCATCCTCCAAACCCGATAACAATCTGCCAAGTTTTATCGCTCTTACTACAGCCCAATGCACTCTGCTTTGGCATGTTGAGAAATCAAAGGCTTGACAGGCCTGTCATGCCTAGTTAAGGTTGCTAAGCAACGATTGGACAATCCCTGTTTGAGGGTTTAGCAAACGGTCAGTTGGTTTAAACAAATAAACGAGAGGAAGCTACTTCAGATAATTCACCTTTAGTGCACCTCCACGACCACCCACACCACTGCCACCTCCACCCTGTCTCTGTAGCCACCCACCCATCCACTGGCCACTCTCCTCACTCCACTCCTCCTCTTCTTCTTTCCACAGATGAGCTCACAGTGCCTGCTCTATATCCCAGCAGCCCAGATGTGTGGGCGTCATACCCACTGTACCCGGCGGAGCTGTCGCCGGCCCTCCCACCCGCTTTCACCTACCCCTCCTCGCTCCACGCTCAGGTAACCTGCAAACCCACCCCTCCTCCCCCCACCATTAACACCACCACCATCACCACCATCACCACCACCACCTCGACCACTGCCCTTCACCTCTTCCCGAGCCCACCGCACAAACAGCTGCTGCCATCAGCCCTGAAATCACTCTCTGCTCCGTGCCACAGATGCACCTCAGAGCTCACACCACCCGGTCTCTGTCATTTGTAGATTTACAGATTTACTGATCAGCTCTTATCCCTACGTCCCTAATCAAAGGGGTCCTCCTATTTTTCTTACAGTTAGGCAATTTCATACTTGCAGTTTGAAGTTCTGTTGAATCCTCGGCTCATTTCAGTGATGTCTATGGTATCAAGTAGCAGCTCAAATAAATCTCTTTTCCAAAATATTATTATATTAAAAATATTATCTTATTATTACATTATAGCTTAAACCTGCCGTTTCTGAAATACGGATAGTTGTGTTCATCTGCTCCATAAAAGCAGGAAATGGATCAGGAATTTAATATGTCAGATTTGTTTATCGATAGTGAAATAATTGACTGTATGAATATTTTATTCGCAGTCCATCTTTGCAGATGTGTAATGCTGTTATACACTTCTCTTGAGAGGAACTGCTACCTGATCCCATAGACTTCCAGGAATCGAACTAAACTAAATTAATCTTGCTGTTCACCAAGGAAGGCATCCATGGGTTTTACTGACTTTTAAAGGAAGACTTCACCCACAAAATGATGATTTGTACATCCTGTTAGTCACCCTGTTTTATGTTGAATTTGTGAAGAAAACTTTGTCTTCCTGGCATATATCCACTGTGAACAAAGAATCCAAAAACAGAGAAAAATCTTTGAGTAATTGGAGTAAATGGGGTCCATGTTAAACAACAGCAGAAAAATAGAAAAACATCTGTTTACAAACTCTCATTTATCAAGTCATAAGGTCTGTATTCCCCCAAACACATGCATATTCACTCAAACTTTACTATCTAAAACACATGCTTGGACAAGCGAGTGAGTTTGAATTCTGCTCATGCATTCGGTTAAGCAGAATTCAAATGTCAATGTTTTGACATCATTTTTATTTTTACTCCAATTCAGGAAGAATTTTCTCAGTATTTCGTTCACTGTGAAGGCATGCGAGCAGATTTCTTCACAAATTCAGCGTAACACGTGCTGAGTAATTGATGAGTCACCATTTTGTGGGTAAAGTCTACCTTAAAGTGAAGTGCTCTTAAAGGAAAGACAAAATGTCCCTTGAGAAAAGAGCTATTCCTTTAATTCAGAATAGCACATGCTCAGACAGTACAAGTTGAATGACCAGTTTATGCTGATAGCAACCAGTCACTAGCTTTCCGACCCTCTCTCATACCATGCCACTTTATTTATCTCAATTAGTAGCACTATCTGCACAACTAAAAGCTTCAGCGGCTTGAAAGGTTTGCATCATCATTTGACCATCACCTACTTCATTACTGAAATCCCCCTTTTTCAACCAACCATGATCCAGTTTATTGAGGCCTTCTAATCTGCCCAGCTCCACTGCGAGTTCACATCAGAGTTCATTATTGATCTCATGAAATTCTTCTCATGGAGCCTGTTCGGTGCGGATCTCAGTATAAGACGTACTGGTTCTGATTTTTGTGGATGTTTTTTGAAGCTTGCAATGATTTCTCAGTACTTTGCTGTATTTTAAGCTCAAATTGTTACAGTTTCTGGGTTATTAATGACTTTTATCTCAGCTAGAGAATCCATAGACTATATTACCATATATAATGCAGATGCTAAGGTTATTTCAGTTTAAAGGCCCCTAGCGAAGACACTAAAGCTGAAGCTGAGATGATGTCAGAATTTGAGATGAGCGCGAGATGAATCTGCCGAGCTGGCATTTTTACATGTGCGTCGGGTATGTGAGCACACGCTGACACACACAAAGAGAATCTGGCTTTGTGATTTCAGTAGGGGGTTGTGCGTAATGTTAGCATCTCACAGCCCCTTCTGACCTTGAGTAGATGCTGATGTGAGACATAAAAATATGTATATTACCACATCTTACGGCACACACTCACACGAGGCTAAATGATCAAATCTAATTTATGTTAACATGAGCTCAGCTTTCTGGCTCCCTGGTTAATCAGCTGCTGTCATCTCTTCTAGTGAGAGTACAGTCATGTTATTGGATTGCTAGTTAATTTTAGCAGCTGGACAGTTAGCAAAGCAATAAATCTCATAAAAACAATACGCCTCTCTGTTGTAAATGTCTTGTGCAAAGACAAGCCAATGGCGAAAATCTACTGAATGAGAAAGAATAACTAAAATCTTTTTGAGTTAAAGGGATATTATTGGCAAATATGCTAATTTGTTCTCTTGCCTGGAGTTGGATGAGAACATTCAAAGAACTCTCATGTCTGTGTAGTAAATATGCAGCCACAGCTAGCAGCCGTTAGCTTAGCTTAGCATAAAGACTGAAAAGAGGGCAAACAGTTAACCCTCCTTGAGGTTGCCACAGCAGAAGCTCCCGGAAATGTTATGCTACATAACCACCCTGTGAAAACCACAATTGTTGTCGTACTTTTGAGTAATCAAATGAAATACAATGTATAATATTAATTAGTGATATTCAGAGGTGGTGGTGGGTGGATTTAGTTAGCCTTGGACAGATCCAGACATCTTTGAATTTTTGCTGTTTGCCTGGCATCATCAAGGAAGATTGTTTCCAGTCTTTTGCTAAGCTAAGCTAACCGCCACTGGCTATACACAGAATCATTGTGAAGTCATGCTAACAAGAACAACAGTCACTTCCAGGTAGACAACTGTTAATTGATTTGAATAGCGGAGATATGTAACTGTAACATTTAAAGATGTATAGACTAGTTAAACATGGTTGTCAAACCTATCTGACATTTCTGCCAGTGTTAATTTTGACAGTTTATTTAGATTTAATCTTAGTCTTGAGACGAAAATGCTTATTAATTACTTATTAGTTGCTAGTCACATTTTAGTCTGTGTTTTAGTCAGACACACAGCTGATTATTTTCTGCTGAATTAAACAGCTCATAATTTGCAACAATGGCTGACGCTGCTCTGGTGTGAGTATTTTTGCTGGCTAGAAAACCATCCTGGCACAGACTATTTACTGGAGTTTGCTAGTGGCATTTGAAGATAATTATAAGACGATAATTCAATGTCCAATAGTCCACTATTTACATTTTTGACAAGTCTCGTCTTGCCAACAAAAATGAAGCATAGATTATTATGGTCATGGAAAAAAGGTCGATGAAAAATTTTTGTCATAGTTTTCGTTAACAAAATTAACATCCCTCTGTGGACGGGCTGCAGTAAAACATATTTTAGCCACCAAAGAAATCAATATTAGTTTAAATATACAGCATATTTGGAATATTTTCTTTGCTTTACCTCACACATTAAGTGATGGAGGCAGCTGCAGACAGTCATCTCCCTTGTACTGCACATTAAAATGTCTGTTTTCGTCAATGGAGCCTAGTGGCTTTGAGATGTTGCCTTTAGTGAGGCTTCAGGGCTGTCTGATGGCAAGGTTAAGTCGTGAAAATATTCTAAATAGTGTACACTCATATGGATGTTGATTTTTGTGGGTGTAAGGCCATTTTTTGTGTGGCAAAAATGTAATAAATTGAGGCAGTATTGTTTCATTTTAAATAGCTGACATGACACAGGTTTTCTACCTGCAAGTCATTGCAAGCAAGCATTGTGATTTGGTCTATATATTTGCTATGCAGATGTAACTCTCAGCAAAAGCAAAAAAGCATATTTCTCAAAATCTGAAATTATTCCTTTAAATGTCTTTATTCCTTGAAATAGCGAGATTTAAAAAGCAAACCTTTAGTACAGCAAAAGTACTCTGTAAATTGCGTATTACATTAAAGTTTGCAGAAATATAATTTGTGATATAATTTTTATGTGTGTATGTGTGCGTGTGTGTTAATGTATCTGTGATTACATGTGTTTAGATTCGCTGGCTCCCACCTGCAGATGGAACTCCTCAGGGATGGAAGTCCAGGCAGTTCTGCTGAAGTATGTGTGAGTAACAACACACACATATACACACACAGCCCTACAGTGACCAAAAAGTGTACGTTGTGCCGTGCCATAAAGAAAGCTTCAGTAAATGTTATGACACTTTGTTTAAACAGGCGCAGAGATATTCCTAAACATATGTCAGGAATATCACAGGGTGTTACTCCTCCAGTGCCCTCTTCATGCCCTCAAACCTCACATAGAAAAAACCTCCATTGAGCTCAATGTCGAACTAACCAGCTAATTAGTCACGTTTCTGCTAGTTGACATCAAATGCCGACGCAAAACAGGAAACAAATTAGCCTTTTAGGAGTAAATGTGGGAGTGTTAAGCGGAGTGGGTCACTGAAACCAGAGCCACTCCTTGCACATCGTCATGAGACATGAAAGATGGGATTTAAAGGGGAACTCCATTATTTTCCCCCACTCCGGTCACAAGGTAGAGAGGGTCGACTCTTTCCATTGATGTGATGCTTGATCTCAGGCATCAAAGGCAGCGAGTCAAACAGAATATACAACGAGCTCAGATGCCGACGTTTTAATAAAACAGACAGGGTAGAGCTCAGCAAATATGATTAAAATGCTAATATCAGCTGCTTTGATAGGTAATGTTATTATAACCAGCGGTGAAAGTCACTCAGTACATCCCCTCAAGCACTGTGCTTGAGCACAGCTCTCAGATACTTGTACTTTACTTGAGTATTTCTTTGCTGAACGTCACTGCAACTTACATTTCAGAGGTACTATTTATGTCACTACATTTATTTCACAGCTATAGGCCGTTTCACTGGATTTACATTACTAGGCAACAGCTTGGGTCTGTGTTTACTGGCTGTCAGCTGATGTCATTCACTGCAAAACATTCCAGCAGGAAATAAAAGGGACCCATTCAAAATGTTTATGTTGCCAGGTTTGAAACTGTCGTTACATTCTAGTGCTGAATCTTCTATGTCTACATACACATTGTTCACGTGTTGTGTGAACACAGACACAGAGCAGAAAAAGCATTCTTTTGGAGTTATGCTTCAGACGACCTGACTATTGCAAGTCCAACATTCACTGTCCTTTTAGCTCTGTTGTAACTCTTTGTTTAAAAGATGTTTTAGTTTTTCGGCATTTCTGCTTATCACAGATAGTAATAGCTTGGAAAGAGACAAGAAATGCAGGGGAAAGGGGTTGATATGTAGCAAAGAGCCCAGGCAGCTGCGGTAACGACTCAGCCTAGACATATGATGCACATGCCCAATCAGGTGAACTACTTTGGCACCTCAAGTCTCAGCTAACTTGAATGAAATATCCTGTAGAGTTGGGCTGATGGATGATGCCATATTCCATTGGCGATGGCTGACAGTCATTGACCACTGACCCCAACATTGTGACTTAAAGGTAACGATTTTAATTTATCAACGGTGCTCCAGTTGTTTTTGCGAGTGCAATTGAAGGTGGACACCAGGGTATAAATATTAAGCATTTTAGAGCTGATGAATATGTATTTTAAGGAGTGTCAGACACTTACTTATTGCCAGATGGATGAATAGGTACCTCTTTTTTTTTAGCTTTTAAGTTTGTCACCTACATTGTGATTCTTTGCCACCATCACTGCTCAATATCAGCTCACATCTCCTGGGCTGACAGCTTTTTTTTTTTTTCAGTTCGCAGGTATATTTCACAGTAACATCACTGACTTGTATTTAAAATATAATATATATAATGATAATGAGGTTTCTTTAAGGCATTGGAAAGAAAAATAAGGAAATGCTTAGTGAAAAGGTGAGGATTGACTATGAATGGGCTCAAATGTAAAAAAAAATAATAAACAGTTATTATTATCCAACATACATATGTGTAAAAAGTATAAAAGAGAGTATATGAAAAACTGTAGCCCATAAGGCACCCACCCCCACCTTCAACAACGATATGATCGTCCATAACAATGTTTCACTTTCACTGTGGACATAGTCCTATTGCAATTTGGTAGACATCACCTGCCCTAATATCCTGTCTTTAGCTGCTAATAGTTAGCAAGTTGCTGCCTTTGACTAGCTACCTACTCTGTACGACTTCAAAAAGAACTGGGCAAAAAATGTTGGAGAAAATGGTGTGTTTATTTAGCAAATGAGACAGATTCCACATGATTATTGTACGTACCACATATGACACCTTACTTTAAATTATTAGGATTTGTCATGTCTTTGTAAACATCCCATAACCTTATACTTGTCTTTTTTTCCCCGTGTACTGCTTATCTTTTTTCTTTTCCTTGCTTTTGTTCCTGTACTTGGTGAACATAAAAAATGTAAAAAACAAAAAGTATAAAAAAATAAATACAATAAATGTGGTGAGTGTACACAAAAATAGTACATTTTTAGCAAGGAGAGGCGGAAATTCTCTGTAGAGCTCATTCGGGTAATAATTCTCTGGGGGTTCATCACCCTGTCACGTTACATGGAATTTTTATCCGTCATTAAAGTAAAAATATTGATTACTGCAGCTTTAAATGAGGATCTGAACACTCCTCTCTCCACTGATGATTAAATGATGATGATTCTCTACGATTTCAGAACAAAAATCCACTTTTCACACTGTATTTTTATTCATTAAGATTATGCATACTGAGTAGTTTTTGTGGAGGATCAGAGGGAACTTATTGGTTCCATTTATTGCACTTGTATGTGAGGGAAAGTTTATTATTGTGTGCAGCGCTCGCACATCGCCATAAAAACACACTGAATATTGTCCTATAATAGTGTTGGTACTGTACTGCAGATATTAGGGCGTGTTTGTCATTTTGTCAAACGCTGGCAGGATGAAATACATTTTTTAATTTAAAAACGTTTTTTGGCATTTCCGCATTATGACAAAGCACACAGTGGAGAATTATAAAGACAGAAGGAGACGGAGGATGTGATGCTCCAAAAGGTCGTAAATGTGGAATATGCACCGTGAACTGCTGAGGTACCTGGGTACTGCCGGAAGGGCCTTTTTTATGAGTCTTTATTAAAAAAAATGATGAGCATGGGGCTTTGTTTAAAATAAATTGCAGATGAATTAATTTCAGTGGAGCCGCAGACAGTGCGCAGAGCAGTTGGATTCTAATAAGTGCTTTGATAAGTACATGAGTCAACTGTAACCATGCATGAGCTACACAGCACATGTGCCTCGCTGTGCTGCTTGCAAAAAAACAAAACCACAAAGCACAACAAACCCCCCGCCAGTGTGTGTATCCGTGTTGGCTGACTGTGTCTGTGTGTGTTTGCACTTGGCGCCAGTCGCACTGTCACCAGTAACCTCCCGACAATGTCTCAGGACAGGAAGAAACATGTTCTCCCGACCCCTTAGGGAGTGAGTGGGGAGTGGGTGGGTAGCACGGAGGCTAACATTTATCAAGCTGTTGATTGGTGCTAGTCCTGTGCTGTCCCCTTGTAACCCTGCATCATAGCTGACTTATCTGTTTCCAAAGACGGAGACATGCTGCATGAGGAAAAAAGCTGTTAGAGTAATTTGATGTTGTGGGGATTTCGTCTGTGTTAGGGGGGTAAAGGAGGAAGGGAGTGGAGGAGGGAGGGGCTTCTGAGGAAATAATTACTCCTCTATCAAACCAGGAGGAAGTCATTTGGCCGGTCAGGCTGCCCCAGTGGATATTAGCCCCTCAGTGAAACAACAACATCCCCACATCCGGCTCTCAGTGGAGGGTGAAGTGAAGCTGAGACATCCAGTCAGAATATTGTGATAATTACAGGCCACTGCAGCAGATACACACATATGCAGCACACTCAAATTATGTAGTGTGCAGCGTACATGCCCAAACACAGGGCCCACAGCACGCACACAAACACAAAGATTCAGGTCATCCAAATGTCAAAAAACAGATTATCTCACTTCTGCTGGTATCTTTTCACGCTGATAGATTTAGCCGTCCAGGTTTTGATTTATCTGTCACTGACGTCTCTGCTACCATCCCAACACCACTGAGGTGAAAGGAATTTTGTTGCTGGTTGTCATAGCATTGAGAAATGACACATTAATAAGTCAGCAGTTTCAAGTTACTCTGGAAAACCACAGACCATGCTGTGAAGAGTTTTCTATGAAACAAGTCCTTTGGCAGATTGTCCACGGTGATGTCAGAATTATCCAGAATAATGTGGACACTGTTTCTCTGACGCTGTTGTGTTGTGTTTTAGATGTTATTTTTAAAGGGGACCTATTATGCTCATTTTTAGGTTCATATTTTGTATTTTGGGCTTCTGCTTTAATTTAATAACACTTTATTTTCCTCATGCTGTCTGTGCTGGTCCACCTGTGTTCACCCTCTGTCTGAAATGATCTGTTTTAGTGACTGTCCCCTCCCGAAAAACTCGTCCGCTCTGACTGGTCAGTGTTACAAGGTCTCACGAATCTCAGCATCTCTGCACAGTTTTTGCTCACAGGGATTACTATTACATACAGTTACCTCATTATTTTAAACTTTGGCTCATGTAATATGAACATCAGACATTTTAACTATTAATTCCTTTTAGCTTTATTGTATTGTGGTGGAGGCAGAAATCTCAAAGACAGATAAATAGATAAAAAGATATTGGAAACAAATTTATGCTAAACTATCTACCCACTTAAAAAATTAGACGTACCATTGCATAACACTTCCCAAAACACAGACGCTTCTTGGCATTCACCAACCCTGGGATAATATGTTTTAATAAAACCATTGGAGCAAAGTTCACACTGAGTAACAACTTTTTGGTTAGTAAAAAATGTGAGCACTGACTCTTAAAGGCAAGATGACCCTGTCATTTAAGAGATTGTTCTTCAGTAGAAGGTTTTATTTCCAGTATCCATCAGTGTGGTCCTGTAAAGTAAATTACTTTTTGAGAGAGCATTAAAATCTGCAGTGTAATGGTGATTGTTGATTAATCGCACCGCAAAACATATCTTCTGAGTAAAGACCTTTGCACACCAAATCTGTATTTTTGTACGAATTTTTTTGCTTGTTTAAAAATAAATCTGACCTCACGTTGTGTTTTCAGAACAGATTCGATTGCATTTTTTAAATATCCGTCTGCATGTTTGTCACTACTTTAGACATACTGCCAGCCTCTGTTGAGGATCATTGGATTCAGCAAATTGGTAGTCTTCTTTCTATGACTCCAGTGTTGCTAGCAGCGTATCAAACAGATTTTTTCTTTTTCAGCTTTCTTGTTTCACAGTTTTTGCAATGAATAGAACAATAATATGTATTAAACTCAGCATGCGAGTTTTCAGTGCCTAACAATTTTCTTGGATAACCATCCATCCATTTTCATCCGCGTATCCGGGGCTGGGTCGGGGGTGTGGCAGGCCAAGCAAAGCACCCCAGACATCCCTCTCCCCAGTAACACTTTCCAGTTCCTCCTGGGGGACCCCAAGGTGTTCCCAGACCAGATGAGATATGTAGTCCCTCCAGTGTGTTCTGGGTCTGCCCCCATTCCTCCTACCAGTGGGACGTGCCTGGAACACCTCTAACAGGAGGTGCTCAGGAGGCATCCTGATCAGATGCCTGAGTCACCTCAACTGACCCATTTCGACGTGAAGGTGCAGTGGCTCTACTCTGAGCTCCTCAACCTATATCTAAGTTCTGACTCCAGCCACCCCATGGAGGAAACTCGTTTTGGCCACTTGTATCCGCGATCTCATTCTTTCGGTCACTTCCCAGAGCTCATGACCATAGGTGGGGGTTGGGACATAGATGGACCAGTAAATCGAAATCGTAATTTCCCGCATCACTGCAGAAGCCGCACCAAACCGTCGATCCATCTCACACTCTATTCTGCCTTCCCTCGTGAACAAGACCCTGAGATACTTGAACTCCCTTGCTTGAGGAAGTAACTCTCAACCAACCCTGAGCAGGCAATTCACCAGTTTCTGGCAGAGAACCATGGTCTCAGCTTTGGAGATTTATCAGATAATGCCAGGGGTCGCGTTAACCGGATATTCTCGGTCATTGACCGGATTTTTACAACAATGACCGGAAAATCTGAAGGCCGTCGGTCAGTTTGACCGGTTGCAATTACCACCCCTGCCCACTTGGCGGCGGAGTGCACAGTCAGTGGTTTAAGTGGCTGCTGTTTTCACACTGTCTGCAGAGAAAAAGTCATTCATCTGCTTCATGTTGCGTTGTTGACATAACACCCTGGACACACCGGACGCGGAACCGAAGCGCAGCACCCAGCAGCGGAGGCGGGTTTCAGTCAGTGCCCATGTTAACCTATTTGACTGTCCACACAGGCCGCTGAGCAGAGCAGAGCGCCCGCGGAGGCAGCGCTTCAGTTCGGCGTCTGGTCTATTTTTCACGGGAGCCGCGAGCGCTTCTGTCAAGCTGGATAGAGCAGATCGTACCAAACAGGAAGTCGGACACAGAAAAGACGAGAGAATCCGGCCAATTTTCAAAATAAAATAACAACAGCACGCACTGAGGAATGTGAGGAGAAAATACCGTGTTTATAATTTCAAATAACAGCAATTTACAACAGTGCATAACCGAACACATTTTTCAATACCCTAATCACTTCATTACAATTTTAATTTTGTGTCACCGAGCCTACAGGCATAACTACATAACGCCCTGGACACACTGGACGCGTTAGTGACGCGTTAGCGCCGTCCGGTGTGTCCAGGGCGAAGCCTGATGGCATGGGTGTGTGGATGTCTGTTCATCTTTTCGTTCATGTCCTTATTAATGCACACTTTATAACTTGCTTGTTGGATTAACGAATGAATGAAAACTAAATGTCTTTGAATATCTTTATTATAATTTAAAAACGAAAATTAAAATGACCGGTAAAAATCGATTATGACCGGATTTTTATGACCCTGTCGGTCAAAATGACCTTGCAATGAAAAAGTCTAGCGCAACGTCTGGATAACGCATACCTAAAAAGGACTTCTAGTATGATTCACTTTATCTTTATGGTAACCATAATTACTTCCGCCAAGGAGGTTTTGTTTTCTGGTTTGATTACAAGAAAACTACTGGCCCAGATTTCATGAAACTTGGTGGAAGAGTTTAGTGCGGATCAAACAAACCCTAAATCTTGGAGCAGATTAGAATCAAGGGGTGGATACACAAATTGTTTCTCACTTTCATTAAAATTGCATGATAGGGCATTTGGCCTTGGCAAAGGTCTGCTCTCTCTGAGTGCCCTTGTAGTTAAAGAAGAAAATGCTGGTCATTTTCTAGAGTCAGCAGTCAGTGTTGAGTTAGCCTTGCTGCTCTGTTTGTCCCTGACATTTTGCAGCTTTGCAAACAAACAGCTTGTGTTTTTTGGCCCTTCATGTCCGTTCAGCAGAGACAAGTTGGGAACACAGTTACTTGATGTCTTGATGTGGGCTGTGACGAGGGTGTTACTTATTTGTGCAATGCAATCCGTTCAGCACAGTGCTTGTGAAACACTTTGAGAAGAATTTTAGCTGCAAGACAACAAGAATAAACTTGAGCTGAGGTTACAGAGAGAAGCTGTCTGTGTTGCACCACTATTGTCCAATCTGTCTGCTGTTGATGGCTCGTGTGCATTGAATAAGAGGCAGCGCTGGTGAACTGTTACTCATGCTCAAGGCGTCTGGTGACAGCGAACCTTCACAATGGGAATTCAAAGAAGCTTACGGCTCCGCAGTCCTGAGAGACTTGTGGTCAGTCAGTGGTTGTCTCGGCATCTGACGTACAGGGACTTCTCACAGAGTATGTGGCTCGCTTTAGGAAGTCTAACTGTGGGAGACTTGAACGTGTGTGTGAACAGCTGAAAGTGAGGAAGTGCTCAGGGGTCTTTAGTCACCGCGGGTAATAAGTTGTCCAAATCGCCTGGCAACCTGCCTGTCGGAGGAAGTGACATGTTGAAAAGTTTACTTACAGCAGTGCCACTTCATGCAAGTTGAAACAGGTAGCTACCCACTGTTGACTCTTTAAAAACACATTACGTTGTAAGTTATTGTTATTGTAATACCCCTGGAGGCTTAGGCTGGTCATTCATCTGAATGTTTGTGAACCAGAATTATATTTGACATTCATGCTCCGGCACAGAGCGAGATCCAAAGACAACCGAATAGTGGACATTAATGCCTAGTGAACTGGAGGGAAAGGTAATCCGGATTTTCCATCTGACAAGACATGGTGGGAGAGTGTAGTGTGTGTGTGTGTCATGCATGCTTGTGTGTGAACCTGAGGGCGACTAATGTGTGTGTGAGTATGTGTGTGTGTAGTCTGGCTTCCTGCCCTGAGGAGCTTTTTGGCCAATAGCCCGACAAAACCAATGGTTCCTGTGCAACGTTGGACTAACTCCCACTGGAGAGCTGAGGGCCAGCTGGGGCCCCTTCTAATAAGGAAGTGGGACTTTATTCCTTCACCCCCTACTGACACACACACACACACACACACACACACACATATACAGTATAGCTACACCGTGGCCTCGTCCCTGCACCAGGTCTGAGGAGCTAGATACATGTCAGCAGCTGCATTCATCACCACCCAGCTCCAGCAGCTATAGCTGGTATGTGAGAAACACAGCCAGGGCCTGAAGGCTTTTCTCTGGATTAAAGGGGCTTCAGACGGGGCTTTTTTTCATGGCCGTGCTGCACAGGTAGAAATCTTTAAGAACCATATGAGTGTTTGTGCAAGTTTTAGCTCCCGAATTAGAAGTTTACATTTTCCCTGACTATATTTGAATTTGGGCAATGGATTTTTTCAATGCATTTTTCTTGACTGCTCAGTCACACCAAACCAACATCAAAGAACTAGTAGTGATGAAGACCAACTCTTGCGTTACCTCACGTTGGGTGTTTCTCGGCTAAAAAGTTGCACTTGAACACACCGCAAAAACTAAAATTCAACTTTCTAAATCACAGCAGTGTTTGCAGCAGGGTTAGATGTACTTTGAGTGATTTGTCGTAAATTTGTTGAACTGTATTGTGATCCTTCAACATATATTATAGACCATGTAGAGCTAAAGCAAAGCACTGTCAAGTGTTGGGTATAAATTTGAACAAGCCATCCCTTCATTTGCAGCACGAGATCAGTTATCACTGATAACACACACAGGAATATTTGCTGCATGAAGCCGAGCTGAATAAAAGGAAACAGTGCACACATTCATGAGAAACCCAGTCGCCTCCCACATTCTCAAACACTACTTGTTTACCTATCTCACATTATGCGCCTGGGCCGAGTTATTGGATGTAACACATTAAGCCCGCAAATCACTAAACCTTTCCCTAATCCGCACAGACATGTTCAATGATCAACCCAATCTTTAACCTTGGCGTCTCAGCCAGAACAAATAGGGTGGTCTGGAAGTATGCGTCGCATCAGCTTAGCCGAGCGGCTGTATAACGCATCGATTCCCTCACCCTTGATTGAACGCGCAACAGGGCATTAGCTAGGCCAGCCGTGCCCCCTTCCTCAAACGCACTGTTCTCTGAGTGGGGAACACTTCCCAACCCATTTCCCTTCTTTGCCTGCAACAGTCTGCCTCTCTTTCTTTCTTTCTCTTAAGGTCATGTTATGTTTTCTAATTGTTTATTGTTCCAAAGAGCCCCCCTCCTCTGCCTCCCCCCCTGAACCCGAGTTACCACGGTCTCTTAGAGACGTCTATTTTTGGTGATACATCTGGGGGTGGTTGAGGGGTCGGAGGGTTGACCTTTCTCTTCAGTGTGTTGGCGGGGCGGGTAGTGGAGCTGCGGTGGGGAGGGATCATGGGAGATATGGTTGTTAGGCACAAGTTTAACATAAGTATTTAAGACTGTTGTCAGCTGACATCCTGTTTGTCACAGCTGGACTTTGAGCTCGAAAGATTTTGCAGAAGATAGCAAAACTGCCTCTTTAATGGAGCAGTCGGCTGATTTTACATATGGTAATCAGTTTACTGGTTAAGTGTGTTCTGAGTAAACACTTGTACAGTGTCTTCTGTGACTCTGGAGGAGTTGTGTTGAGGCTGAGAAAATTACTTTAGAGACATCGCTTGAGTAATCTCAGCATGGGCTTGGAGACTAACTACTTTCACGGGAAGCCTGCAGTACAAACCGAGGGTAGGGCTGCACGATTATGGCCAGAATGATAATCATGATTTTTGAGTCAATATTGAGATCATGATTATTTATTGGTTTTAGGGACAAAATATTGTCATTGCACTTTCACATTTGCATAAACAGAGCCATGCTTTCACTTCTGTGTGTACTGCATCCCTGTTATTTTACAAGTCTGTGCATCAAAAAAAGACTTAAAACGAGGTTCCTCTTTGTCTGAATTTAGTGTCCTTCCAGGGTGCACGGGTAGCAGCCTGACTGACTATGAGTTTAGGAAGTGCGAAGAGTTTTCTATGAGCAGAGAACCCATTTGATCATGTTCATATAATTTTGGGTAGCCAAAATCATGGTCATGATTAATAATCAGTTAATAGTGCAGTCCTACCTGGGGGTGAAGTTTAAAAGGTGTGGGCGTTAACCAGACAGAGAGCATCTAATGACAGCTTGAGTTGCATTATGGGAAGTGTAGGATCCTTTCCTCTCTGAGCCCCCTATCTAAGAGGAAGTGTGATGCTAAATTAGCGGAGTATTCCTTTATAGCTATACTCAGCTCAGCTCTGTACACAGCTGTACTTTGCCATGCCAGTGATAAGGAGCTTCATATCATAAGGTCCTGTCTTGTTTGAGTGCAGCTCTTGAATTTGACTCATTTGGCAAAAGTGGCAGTGACTCTTTAACCCTTTAAAATAACACCACACAACACTCAAAAATCCCTGAGTCTATAGTGGGTGGATACAATATATCAACCTAAACCAGCCTCACCAGAAACCCTCCTGCAGCCTGTTCACTCTGCCTCCGCTGTGTCCTCAGGTTCCTGATGTGTGATGGTGGCCGTGGCCGGCTGTGACGGGCGTTGCTGATTGCCTCTCGTGTCCAATTAGAAACCAGGAGGACTGACCTGACTCCGGCTCACGGAGCAGCGTACCGTCGGTGAGTTTTATGGCTCTGCCTTCACGACCATTGATCCCAACAGGCGAGGACAAAAGGTGTAAATCTCACCTCGCCTCTCCCTCCCGGCACTGTGTCTGATTTGAAAGTGTAGATTTGTGGAAGAAGCTGTGAAAGCCTAGTTTTTTTTTATATTTTTGTGGGGGAGATGGCATTGCACTGCCAAAGATATCTGCAGGAATGAACACAGCAGCACCAAGCCATATTGACAGCATGTCAACTTTCATCTGTGTACATTTCAGGTTTTGCTCAACACAAAGTGTTTTGAAAACAAACCCAGGATTGCAGCGTTAGATATTTGTGGGATGAATGTGTGTGTGGTCTTGGCGTCTCAAAGGCAAGTGTGATAAATTGAGGGGAAAACAAGAAACACGTTTTTGTGCGTATGTAAGTGTGTGTGCCCACAATAAAGTACCTTCTGTGTGTGTGATTTTTACAGCTGTGCAAATGTGTTTGTGTCATGCAACAGTTCCACACGATCCCCCTGTGTTTTCATTAGTGTACAAGGTTCGTGTGCGGCGACCATGGCAACCTCACCCCCTTTTCTTGTCTCTGTCTGTCTCTCTCTTAGGCAACAGCAGCCTCATGGGCCTCAGGACATACTAGACCCCAGCCTCCATCACACATCAAGCCCCCACCCCTCCCTCCCCCAAACTCCTTCCAACTCTTTTTTATACTGTTACATACTCTAGATTTACCGGCAGCGCTTTGGCTACACCTCCTCTGACACCTCCGTGAAAGGTACCGGGCATGCATGACAAGGGCGCACACACCCTTTGTTTACCAGTTGACTGCATCGCCTGTCTGACGTTAACTCTTGCTGTGCATTCTGTATATGCAAGTGTAAAAAGACAGCCCGCCAAAGGAGTGCAAAACACGTTTTATGCAGCCACTTTGCAAGGCCAGACTTCTGAACGTGTGGCTAAAGCGCTGCCCGGTAACGTTATTATATGACTATAATTATTACTATTCTGTATATCATTCATATTAATGTTATTATGATTATTAAATACATGTTGAAGCATGACTTTGCAAAAAAAAGAAGAAAAAAAACGATGCTGTACATTTTTAGATATTTTAAAGAAATACAAAAAAGTATTTTTGTAATCAAGACAATGTTTGAAATGTTTGATTGGTTCATGTTGTGCTAAAGTGTGTGAGGAACTTTCATATTTTTATTTTTTTTTTGCCCTTCCTGTTTGTGCCATTATAAAATGGTAAGTCGCCCCTGCTATACCAAAGCAGTCCTGTGGGTTTGCTCTTGTCTTTTCTACATACTGTGTGGATTTAGGTTTGCTCATGTGTGTCGTCTTTATGAAACGAACATATTAGTCCTTTGTCCATGATGACTCTGAGTGAGAAAAACACACCTGATCCAGCTCCTAATTTCACAGTTAGAGGTAATCAGATGTGTTGAAAGAGGCGTTGACAGGAAGAAGCCGTCGACCGGTGAAGGTAGAGTGACCCTAAAGACAAAACACAGCAAACTGAGCCCTGCTATAATAAGTAACGTGCTCCTTCATCGTGTAGCAGGAGGACAGCAGCACAGTATAGAGAAACAAAAGACCAAAGCATTTTATTTTTTACACTGGAGAGCTATCTAGGCTAGTGGAATTATTCCGTTTTTGACTGCTTTGTAGTCCTCAGTCTGATTTCTTATGAAGTATGACATTATTTTTGCTGCATGTCTCTTTTGGTGTCACTCCAAAGAGCCACTTCGCGTCTGAAAGGATGTTCACTTTAAGCAATTTGTCCCTTTTGTCTATTTTTAGGGAGCCAACGTGATTCAACCTGCTTTTGTAAATTTTGAATTTACATAGTGATGATTGGAGTGTTAAAAAAAAAAAAAATCTTTTGTAATCTTTGTGTATTCTGGGCCTGCAATAACGTCTTTGCTGTTTGACATATCATCGAGTGATCATATTTCTGTGACATCTTGACGCCAAAATCCTCATTCATGTCGCATTCGTACAAAAACAAACAGCGGTTCTGGTCCTCTGCTGACGGGGCCGAGTCACACTTCGGTGATGAGACGATCAGAAAAGAAAAACAATCTTCCCTGTAATGTTTAGCCCAGGTGTGTACAATCATATCGGAGTGGTTGAGTCATATAGTCAGTGTTTGTAATGAATAATAATAATAATATGCACATATTGCCGACTGATTTTCTGGAGCAGGTTTTGCTTTTACAGACATTTTTTAAGCCAAGTGTGGCACCAAATTTATTAGAACAAGTATTTATAAGGTGTGTGTGTGCGTGTGTGTTTTTATGGGTATTATGTTTTTAAAGTTCATAGAAGATGCCCATCATATAATTCATTGTAAGTATTATTGTAAGTTTAATTGTATATTCATTTGGTAATTTTCTAGAGCTTCTTTTTTGTGTTTGTATCTGATATATGAATACTGTTTTACCTACATAATTCACTGTGAAATCCAGAGAAAAACTTTGAACGAATGGATCTTTGTGTGTGTTGCCAGCAGTGCGGTACAGAAGTTTCTGGAAATGAATATGATGATCCCCTCCCCCTCTCTTTGTCAGTGAGAACTATTCCTTTCTTGTTTCAGTATACCATGTGCGTACCTGTGTGTTCTGTGCATGTTCACGGCATGTGTGTGTTCTTCTTTTCTTTTTCTTAATGCATACAGTACTGTTGGTATTTATGTACCTTAGCCGCTGTAAGGAGAAACTGTATTTCAGTGAATTGCAGAGGTTTGTTTGTTTGTTTGAAACCAAAAAAAAAAAGGTGATCAAAATGAGTTTTTATGAAAATGTTAAATGAAGACATTTCAGGCCGTCCGCCATTAAAGATTGACGTCATCCCTGCTGTCATTTTTTCTTATCTTTTTCAGTGTTTTTGTGATAGAGCCTCGAGAGGCGTGCTGTAAGTTCATGTATTTAAAAAAATATAGAAAAGTGTACTCAGCAGGCAAAATGCTCCACACTCCCAATGTGGTTTGATGATGTGTTTAACAAAACGGGGTCACAGGTGGACCGTGGAGAGCTGCGGCCGGTGACATTGTCCCTCCCAGCTCCCTTATGGTCAAGTTAGCAGCGAAGATCACTAATAATGGGGATTTATTCATCTTGTGGTGGATCTTAATATATCAGGTATAGAATTAAGGTGCAGATGATATACTTTAATATGAGACTAAACTTTTCTATGCAGTCTTTGAGCCAGGACAAAGGCTAAAATGTGACCTGCAACAAGCTGGTATGGCTTGTTTTAGCCAAGCTGATTACCAGAAAACTTGTGGCCCCAACTGATCAAGAGGAGCGAGCAGTCAGTGAAAAACAAACAACAGGTTTTTCAACAGTTGTGAATCACCACAACCACAAGAGATCCTTGAATATAACAGACATAAAGGTGCAAACAAAATATTAGGTTGATTGGTCCAGTAGTTCAGCAAGGTTAGCTCCAAACAGACAGATACTCACACACACACACGACCAAAGCATGATCCCCTCCAGGTTTACACTTTTTAGAGATGTCAAGCACATTTGTAATATGGAGCCCCAAAACTGACAAACAAATGATGATCAGATAACATTAAAATAAAAAAGGAATTACATGATCATATCATCAGATCTGTTATTCATAACAGATTCTTTATATGGTCATCTGCTCCAGGCACACTACTCAGTGTTTACATCACATACACTGCTACATGTAGCTACATGCTGACATCAGGGAAACATGTAATCTTGGATGCACACGTTAGTAATTTTTAGGGCTTCCCCCTAATAGTTGACCAAACATTCATCGACCAGAAAGGTCATCATTGGTCACTTAGTTGCAGGAAGAAGGGGAAAAAAAGTGAAACTCTATTAGGAGCTGCACCTTGTCAAAATAAATCAAAACCTATATGACTGGGAATTTAATTTGAAAGGACAGACACAGGAAGAGGCCACGCTCAGCAGTCAGACAGGAGTCACATTACAAACCAACCACAGCCGACAGATATCTTTCCCTTCTTCTGTAAATATTCGCTCTAATAAACACGATAAAGTTGATAATTTTAGTGCAGGGCTACCCAGAAACATGGAAGTAGCTACATGCCCATTAGCCACTTAGCACAATCATTACTACTTTGCCGACAGCGTCATTAACAGGCGGCTCGCTCAGTGTGTGACGTGCACTCAAACCATTGTTGCCCTGCCCAAAATATATAATAATCACATTAATATCGTAAATATACGGGCGACTTGCCGTCTAATGGCCCTAAATGAGGACTATTAGTTGCAGTGATGGTGCAGAGACATCAAGAAACAGAAGACCTGGAAATGCTGACCAATCAGAGCAGACTGGGCTTAAAGGGGGGGTTAAAGAGACAGGTACTAAAACAGATGTGTTTTAGGCATAGGTGAATACAGGTATGTACAGGCAGACAGTGTGAGAACAATAAAGTTTTTTGAACATTAAAGCATGTAAACATGTTTTAGCAGAGACCCAAAAATGTGAATATGAACCTGAAGATTTTATTTGTTTCATCAACTGATTAGAGAAGGAAATAAAGCTGTCTTCTTTTTTTCTACCAAGTGATTGTCAGTCTTTGGGCTCCATATTCGAAGAGAATTAAAACTGGATTCCGACATTTCGACTGCGCTTAGAAGTTGCCTTTTTATCCACAAAGAAATCCACCTGCGTCAAAGCTCAATTTCCTCTCCCTTTCTCTCACACTTGTCATCGGATAACACCTCCCCCACAATCCCAGGAGGCCATCAAAACATGATGTGGGATCCTATAAAGTGCTTTGTGTACCAGGGGAGCTGGAGACCTCTCACTGCCCTCTATAAGAATAGCACCTAACCCAGGGGCTGGCTACTCCTGAGACAGAGGCCACAGCCAATTTAGTTTCTCTCTTCACTGTCTCCACTCTCTTCTGTCTGCTCAGTCACACCAGGTGGCACACGCTCGTCCATGCCTGGGGGGGTTACACGCAGGGTGTCGGAGTGGAGTAAAGTGGGGGATAAAAGTGCCTGTGTGTGCATGGGTGCGGCCAAGGGGACATGCTCATCTGCGTGCATGCATGCATACGCCCAACTGGCAACACTTTGTAATGGCGTTACTCCCTTTGACAAGTCCATTAAAGAGGTGTTTCTGTCCTCTTTCACTCATCCTCTCTCAGCTGCAGCATGCCAGACAAATGTCCTTGCTGATGTGTGTCCGTATACTCGTCACTCATCCATCAAAGCGACAGTGAAATTAAAACTCTTCTTTGCTTTGGATTCATCAGTTACTTGGACATGAGGGTGTACTTTGTTTTAATTTCCCTATCAGCTGTGTTACTTGGCTCACTGCAATAAAACATTGGCCACTGCTAACTTTAATATCCACATCGTGTGCTATCACACTGTACCGCTGTTACACTCTGTGCTTACAGAGTGTTGATTCACAGTGTGTCCATGATCTGTTTAATACTCTAGTCCCCAGACCTTTTGACCTTTGACCACCTAAAATGAAGCAATGTCTACTTGTGACCCGTCATCATATGTTTAGGAGCTGTCAGCAGCTCAGCTAATGAGTGATTTCCCCTTTTTTAAGTTGTTTTTAACTCCTCCTAACTAATGTAGAGAATATTTGGAAAACAAGAGCTATGAGCTAATAATGTTAGCATGCTAACATGCTCACAAAGACAATGCTAGCACGCTGATGTTGCCAAGTTAACCATCCTAGCTAAGTAGGTTAGCATGCTAGACGTTTACTAATTACCAGCAAACACAAAGTACATCTGATTTGAATATCAGTAATGTTTGGAATGATCAAAGGTGTAGATTTTGGGGGAGCATGTGCATTTGTCACCTCCAGTAAAAACATGGCAGTAGAACAAGACTTCTGGGGTGTGTTCCAAATCACATACTTTTTCTTTTAACTTTTAGTAGGTACTGCAGCTGCCCTTAAAAAGTACGCACTGTTGCATGCAGTGTGCACACAATCGGGACTTACTACTTACTATAATGTTACACTGCTGTGCAGAGGATTATGGGTCAGAATAACCAGAAAAGCATGCTGGCTACATACCGCAAAATCAGCCTGGATGTAGTAGAACATCCTGGTATTTTTGGCATACTGCATTTGACATACTATGTATTGGGATGTACTGAATCTTTTCCTGGCATACTATATAATATAGTAGTATGGGTATTGGAATGCACAGTTGTTTTCCAAAATTAAAGATGTTTACACCATGAATTGATGCATAAAAATTCACCAGAATGCAGGTATAAGGTGTTTGACAAGGACCTCCACACCCTTGTTTCATCTGCGTCCCCACCCACCAATGTTGAAATGAAGCATACACCCTTGGGCGTGATGGTGGTGCCACATGAAAAGTCAGGAGATCACCAAAGTGACTATGATTCACACTGTGGAGAACATGATTGTAGGCCTCAAACCTACCTTGTTATGACACATTACCACCATGCTCTTGTTGTGCCCATGATATATGTGAATATCTAGATTATCTCATCATTTTAAGACATTGTTTACACAGGGAGGAAGTGACTTAAGTGAAAAATCTGGTCATTTTTTTAAGGGGAAAACAGACAACTTTTCAACCCTTCATTGCTTTCCGTTACCTCAGCGGTTAGCAACCTACTTTGGTTGGTCCATCGTTCACTGTTTCTGCTACTGCTAACTGCAAAGAACTTACATTAATACTCTTTGGTCACTTGGGACAGCTACTGATAGCTATATACTACTGCACAAAACAAAAGTGCTGTCATCTTCCTGTTTTGGTGACGTAATGGTTGACACTGTTTTTGCTGTAAACTGTGTCTTTATTCTACCAGGATATTGTACCCAGTGGCACACAGACCTGTAGCTATAGTGAAAGTGAGGCTTTCAGGGAGCCAATCCAAACATCAGTGGTGTCATTATTCTGTAACCATTACATTGCACATTCAAGTTCAAGCAAAAGAATGTGTCTATTTCCGCTTGAAACTTGATGACTTGTAGTCATAATAACACTTCTAAATTCACACAGCTGGTGAAAGTCACATCTGAGCATGTGCAGATGCATGAGTCCTGAATCATTTCCAAGACTTGAGGCATTTGAACAGGCTCAGATGCAGTATCCAGCACTGACTAACTGGTGACTCATCACTCAGCAGTCTGCATATGTCTCCACAAAGGTCTGCACAGTCATTGTCTAAACAGTGATTGGCCAAAAGGGGGTTGTGTCTTCTTGGAAAGATTGCCCAACCAAAAGCCCCGACACTCCCCGCCGCGCTGCTGGTGTCTTTTGTGAGCGTTACTCTTTCAGATAAGCTGACGACTTCAGAGTGAGTCAGTGAATTTGATTTCACAGCGTGGGGGGAAGAGGAGTGTTTTCTCTCTGCACTGTCCTCTCTGCGCTCCCCTCGTCCTCACTCTCACTCTTCTCTCTGTCCACCTCTCACTATTTTTTTTCCCTTCTCCTCCTCCTCCTCCTCCTCCTCCTCTCTCATCCACAGCTTCCATCTCCCTTGGGTGGGCCCCTGCTCCCTCAGTCTCACAGCAATCAAAACACCGAAGGCTAACTCTCCCACTACTTTCCTGTTTCTCACAATTTCATGTTGCTTCAGTCTACTCTTTGATTCCAGTTAAGTACATGGAGATATTATTTTAATCATTTGAGTTGAGATCCAATAATTAAGTAGGTGTGTGTGTGTGTGTGTGTGTGTGTGTGTCTGCCTGTACAAATAGGGTGTGTGTCATATGATAACTTGACTGAGGATGACATCATAGAATGATCAAGGCCTTTTCTCTCAGAAAATAAAGAGCTCCACAGCGCTACCCAATGGTTATACAAACACATTACAGGATTCATCTACAGTACATGACTGTGTTCGCATTATCAGTGCTGGAAAATGTATTCAGAGCCTTTACTTTGGTAAAAGCGGTAATATTACAATGTAAAATGCTCCATTACCAGTTGAAGCCCTGTATCTTAACTGCTGTATACTGTTGGTGTGTTTGACCGATAATGATTATGAAGGTATTTGATCTTGAACTTCATCCATAAAATCTAAATTTGCAAACTAAAGCAGGATTTATACTTTTTATACTTAATTACACATCAAGGTGACGCAAACTTCCTGTCTATGTTTGTAAGCTGAAACCATTTCCATCAGTGGAAACAAAGCTTTTATTTACTTTGATTTCACAGAAAAGAGACAATAAAGCATCCACAAAATAGCATTTTAAGTCTTGTGTGTGATTTATCCTGGCTTCATATGAGTAGGGGAAATCTTGGCTTGTCACTAGGCTAATTTATACAATGTTAAATGCTAAAGACTTGTGCTAATAACGGGTCCATGTCATTGGTCCGACATCCCATTAGTCCGACGGTCCGCAGTGCTGAACGGCTCCCGGCATGCATATTTCTACCTTGATGGTGCGCCACAACCGGCTCTGGGTCAGCTGGGACAGGCTTGAGGTGAAGCAGGCTCACGGCTTATGTGTTTGTCACTTTCTTTTTCATTTTAACCCACACCATGATCTTTCCCTGACCCTAACCAAGTGGTTTTTGTGCCTAAACCTAACCAGACCTTAACCACAGGGCATCATGATGATTTCAGAACAACAGGACTTCAGAACAATGGGTTTAATATGGTCGGAACAATGGGCTGTCTGACCAATGGGCAGTTCCCGCTAATAACGTTAGCTTGTTGTATTTGTTTGGAAAACGTGTTTAGTATAAGACAGATGTTTTGTCAGTGAACCTTGTGAGTTGTAATTGAGCCGAATATCACCTTTGTTAAATGTTGCTGTTGTCCCTGGCCTCAAAAGAGTAGATGAAAAGTCCGCTAGCTGCTAGGCTAATTTATACAATGTAAAATGCCATAGGCTTGAGCTAAAAACATTAGCATGTTGTATTTGTGGGGAAAACGTGTTCAGTTAAAGACAAGTGCTTTGTCTGTGAATGCTGCGAGTTATAGTGAAGCTGATTTGTGAACTTGTGTTTGAAATTGTTTCTATTAAGCCATGTTTAATGTGTGTTTATAATATACTAAACAGTAAAGAAGGCAAATTTACGTTTCCTAAGGTATCGAAGGTATGACCTGCTTGCTCTTCCTCCAACTGGTTAGTGCTCTTTGCCTTTGTTGGTTGGATTGGTTAGGTTCAGAGGCCGTTTACACGTTGCCGGCTATTTTCATAAACGGACATTTCACCGTCTCCGTTTTCAAAAAGATCTTCGTTTACACTTACCCGTGTATATATACACAAGAGCATGCCAAACCTGTAGGTGGCAGTGTAACGAGAAGCTCAAGCCTTCCATGTATCCATTGTCACCATAGCAACATAGGTCGCACTTTTGACACAGGCGCAAGTTCCGGCGCATACTGTGACGTCGGCTGCCTATAACTCCGTCTATCTCCGTTTATCTCAGTTTACATGCAAACGCGCAACCGGAGTTTTCCAAAATCTCCACTCTGGCCGGAGTTTTTAGAAAGACTCGTTTTCAGAGGAGAAATCTCCGTTTGCGTGTAAACGAAGGGCACAAACGAAGGAAGATGTCTCCGTTTATCAAAATCAACGTGTACGTGTAAACAGCCTCTCAGGCAAGAGAAGTAAGACTGGTTTAAGGTAAGAATGCCAGGGTAGGCCAATCAGAGGCAGAGTAAGGCAGAGTAGGGCGTGTCATGCCTTCGCTACCCTAGGAAACGCAAATTTGCATGGTGGAAGAATTATTCAGATACTTCACTTATACTATACTCCATCACATATGAAAGTATGTGCTTAAAGTAGGACTGGCACAATATTGGATTTTCACTATACAATCATTACGGTTAAAAGACTTCACAATAACGATATTATTGCAATATCTATGGAAAATTTGAAGACAAAAAACCCCCCACTATCAATCAAATTCATCTTAAACTTTAATTGCATTTTTTATTGTACATTTTGTCCCTTTTTTTGCAAAATAGTGACACTTACCAGGAGGTGATACTGTATAAAATGTTACAAAAACAACACTTAATGGATAGTGAAAAGGCACCCACATGGTGTTTGGGGAGGGGAGCAAAGTGAGAACACAAACTTTTTTTTGAAAACCCTAGTTTTGATAAATGTATGTTTAGATGTTGTCACAGCCTGCTTTCTGCTCCCCTGCTCTCCCTATGCTTTTCCGCTCTACCTGCCAGCCACGCCCCCCTCATCAAGACAACTCCACTCACCTGTGCGCACAGCTGCTCCTCATCAGCACTCACTGCATTTAAGCAGCTGCTGCCTTTCCCTCAGTGCCAGATTGTTCTCTATGACTCTATGCGGCTTCTTCTATCTCCTGGTATCGACCCTGTCTATGTTGTCTGTGTCCCAGTAAATTCACCAGCCTTCTGTCCCTGACCACAAGTTCTGCCTCTGCGTCTCTGGTTTTCATCTGCCCATGGCTGTGTGGTATTTTCCTGCCACGACGTTTCAGAGTGAGTGTTCCCACCTGCCTTTGAGACGCCACATGCTGCCTTGTGTGTGTGTGTGTGTGTGTCCTCCTTTCGGCTCCTGGATCCACCGCTACTACTTCCCTGCTACTCATCCCTTGTCATCACACTCTTCTGATTCCGGACCCCTCGCCTTCTCATTCACGCCATCTGTAAGCCCCTCTTTCCCTGACCCCAAAGACTGTGTGTGGGCTCTGAGCTCAAAGAATGGAGTATTACCTGAATACCTTGGTCAGCTCAAGTTTCTGCTTATTCTGTGTTTAAATAAAAGTCATTACCAACTATCACTGAGTGCTGCATTTGGTATTCAGTCACACTGTTACAGATGTGGTATTTGATATTTCACATATACAGATGTATGCCAAAACACATCTGTTAGACTGGACACAACTGAAATCTTATTAAAAGTGGTGCTCATTAAAAAATGTAAAGCCTGTAAGTCTGCAGATCCAAACTGGGAGAAAGGAGGCCCACCAACCCATTTTCCCTTACACTACAATCTGCAGGCTCACAGCCCTGGAGCCTCACAGCATCTGAGCGGTCTCAGAGGACTGCGCTCCCCGTGGTGGATTCTGGGGGCAAACTGGTGTTCAAAGCAGCCCTGCCTTTGCCAGATTAGCCCTGTGTGCAGTGGGTTTATACCTCCATGAAAGAGGGTGCCACTCAGGGCTCAGTGGGGGGGGATGCAATCAATTGATGCTACACGTCAGGCTGTCCAGGTTTGGATGGGTGTCTGTAGGGATGATAATACTTTCACTGAGTTTATTAGTTATTAATTGTGCTTGAATGAATTTCTCTGATCCATTTTAAATTTTGCAACAGCTTTTATGCATCCAGCTGTCCAACTGTCATTTATCATCATATGCTTTGATCATATTGTGATGAAATCATCACAACACTTAACAAGATCATGTTATAGATGAATAATTTCCAGCAAATTCTGGATCAAAATTAACCAAAATAAGTTTAAAGACATTTTTCTGATGTCATGCACACAGTAACAACGCAACACCAGTGCAGTGAAAACCAGTTCTCTATTTTGTAATATGTTTTGATAATGGATAATATTTTCATACATAATGTGATATAGATCTCAACCCTTGATAGCTGATAGTTGGTTGCATTTAGGTCGTTATGTCAGGTGACAAAAATTCAATATCATAACGTCTAATTTAAGGTAGAATACTGATGACAGATTATGTTGATATTTTGTTGCCAACATCATCTTGTAGATGTAGAATGTAGAATAATGACATTTAGTTGTAAGGTGTGAAGAGCCACACCCAACATCTGCAAAATATCATACTGGTAGCATCCTCACAATGTGAAATTCTAATGTCTTTAGACATTTAGAATATCGTTAACCTGATGTTCATTGCAACCAAAATGTAACCTCTGTACAACAAGCTGAAGATAGGACTATCATGAAAATGTTTGGTTTGATAATCTGAGCCTTAAAAACAAGAACAAGTTAGAAAAAGTGGTCAAGTTGTGTTGTAAGATCACCAGTGTTACTTTTAATAACCTGCAGCATCTGTATGACGTTAAAGTTCTGTCTATTGTCTCAGACTCTCAGCATCCCTCCATGTTGAGTTTCAGATGGGTTTGCCTCCCTAAATGTAGCACTAAGAGTTACAGATCGTCCTTTGCCCTCTCTGCTATCACTTATCCTAACCAGCAGTGACCACTAATGTCCATGATTTACCTCTGACAGTGTGTGATACTGTATACTGTGTAATCAAATTGCCCCTAAGGGACATTAACGTTTACCTTACTATACATAAAGGCCTAACGTCTTTCTGACATAATAGTTACATCCAGTGCCAGTTGGGTTTTGTATGGAAGCTCATTTCTGCTAGTAAAATAAAACAAATTGGGGCACCCAGTAGCTAAGTGGGTAGAGCAGTCACCCTATGTACAAAGCAGCCGCAGGTGCAATTCTGGCCTGTGGCCCTTTGCTGCATGTTGCCTCCATCTCCCCCCTTTACGCCTCTACCTGTCGTTAAAGGCCAAACTCCCCCCCAAAAATAATCTTTTAAAGTAAATCAAGTAGATAAAATGTTTGTCATGATAAAATAAATGCTTTTTTATGTCAGAATTTTGTAGTAACTTAAAATGTTGACACATTATGAGCATTTTTACTTTAATAACTAACTTTTTTTTCTCTTCCTGGCAGAAATGAGCTTCCATACTATTGTCCAACTCTATTGTAATTGACAGCTAGAAAGATAATTGCCCATTTCCCTGATGAACTCCCCATATCTAGATGAGAATCTGCTCTCGCCTCGCCAAAACTACTGAGGAACACTCAGAAAGGACCCATTATCATCACGCATTTTTTGTCCTAAAACTTCTTGGTGTAAATCCAAATGAGTTGTAAAAATATTTTAAATTATATGTATAGCTTTCATACAGTGCTGAAGTAGTGACTTCAACTCTGGAGTAAAAGTAGGCACATGTTGCCCTCTTGTGGTCAGAGAGGCTCAGTGCAAATACTCATTTGAGCATTTTCAAGCCTCATCATGTGACAAATCATTTCCCCAGTGTAGCTGTGTAGCTGATCATACCCACTGCTGAGGATAGCACCCAAAGGCCAGCACATGACAACACAAGACCCCACTGTCATCATGTGACCAGACTGCAGTCATGCTATTTAGGAGAGACTTTACAGCCGAGTGCGAGATCCTGAAGTGATGTGACACTTCCTCATAATCCCTCCCTCAATCAAGAGAGCAATTTTAAAGTTATGATGCTCATAAAATATAATCACCATGATCTTTGAGCTTGATTGTGATGACCTGATAACAGTGGAGCCTGGAGGCGACATGACTTGATGTCTCTCGGAACAACAGGAAGACTTTCGTAATTCATTCGTCGCACGTCTTTGAACTTCAAAATGACACCAATATTAGACTCAAGTGACACATGAAAGTTGCTTTATTGTTACAGACTATAATATAGAACCATTAGTGCAAACTGACTATGTCATGTTGTGTGTGGTCATCATTGTGCAGTTTTCCATCACAGTGATGCAGTCCAGTGGGGGACTAGGTGTTTTTCTTGACACACTGGAGTCATTTGAAGGGTAAGTTCGTCACACTTGTATCCTATCATGTTGATATTTGTGGTACTTTTCACCCCGTTTTTAAGCCATTCACTCTAAGATTTCTGCCTCCGCCCTGATACCAAGGAGCTGGAAGAATTCCCATCAGCGTTGCTCACAGCACTGAAAACTACATTTAAAAAGAATTCAGCACTGGCATGTATTTCCAAACACAATGCTCCTGTTACCCTGGAGAATCCACACACATGTAAAAAGCTTTCCGTGGAACCACATTGTACCAATGAAGTGGTCCCTGTGAAAACTGTTCACATGTTCTGTGGATTATCACCAGTAACCAGGACGTTGTTTCTGAAAAGACAAGCTGCGGTTGAATTTTTCAAAATGTCGTTTTTCAATGCAGGGAGAAACACAAACAAAATGCCATCCTCCTCTTTGGTAGTGAGGTGGAATTATAAATCTCCGAGACAAATATCTCAAAATCTGGGCAAAGAGAAACCAACTATCTGCATGAGTGGATACCACAAGAGTCTGTAGCCATTTCTGGGATACTGGTTGTTAAGATTCTTTCTAAGGCACATTAGGCTGACATGGCGACGGGCGGTCTCCCTTAGTCTTGGTATTGGCTTGTCACCCTCTCACAGTGCAATGCTATGGTCGACTATTCCTCCTTTCAAACTCTAGAAAACATTTTGAGGTATGTGATGTAGAAAACACTTGACATAGCCATATCTTATTGTTAGAAAAAACACATCTACATCGTGTCATCTATATAAAAATAAAATATGAACTTTGCACTCCAGGTTACTGCTTCTTGAAAATCCTCTTAGCATCCACTCCCTCATAGTTATAAGTCTGCGGGGGGAGAGAAGAAGAGGTGTGTTACTTTATGGAGACATTTATGGAAGCAAAACAGTTTAACATAATGCTTACAGATGAAATGCATATGAACCCACTGACCTGTACGAGCTCTCCTCCCACCACTGCTCTGGTGGTGGTCAGGACCTTGCTGTTGTCTTTCCTGGTGAACTTTCCTTTCAGCATGTCACCATCCATCTCCCACGTACCCTGGTTAAAAATACACATGTGCTCTTTAATGCTCTTCTTATGTCGTGTTACATTAGAGTGTATGTATGTTTTTATTTGCTATGGACATCACGTTAGCATTATAATTGTACATTTATACCAGATGTACTGTGTTTAAGTTTGTAGCAAGATGCTAATTTGAAGCTAACACTTGTCCAATTTGAGTTTCATTAGGTTTTGATAGGTTTGTCCATTTTCATTTAACCCTCATTGCAGCAACCACAAATCCACTGTAGATTATTCACTGGAACTTGTTGCATAGAGTGTGTTTCATCTTATCAACATCAGGGCATTGTGTTACATGATTGACTTTCTTTTAAGAACTACTAACACATTGAACTACTCGTGAAAAAGCCGAAGCTGAAATAGAAACTGCTTCTCTGTTTTGGCTGGTCTCTGCCACATTGTTGACTTTGCTTGATGATGGGGATGTGCTATATATGAATGCACCCACCCAGTGTTTGCATGCTCTGGATTTACTACCAACTTAAAGCTATAAACTCATCACCGTATCCTGTATGCTCAGGTTGGGCGGCTCTCCTTACAGTTTCGTAGACTTTTTCACTGGCATTCCAGCATGTGTCTACAATAGGCAAAAACTTGAAAACAGCCATGCTCTCCATTCACAAAACATGTTTCTATTGTCTGTACCGAGGGTACGTACAGAGTTTGGCAAGTGAGCATTTATGTATGTAGCTCCATATATGTGGAATTTTCTGCAGAAGGACTTAAAGTTGCACTCATTGGTTCCTTTCGGCCGTTTCATGGCATTGTTGCAGGATTTTTGTACACAATCTTCTGCATGCTAAGTCACAGTGTGTCTTAGCTGGACTTTGTAGTCATGTGTAGTTGCTTTTTTTTTTTTTTTTTTTTTTACATTTTTATGGTTCATTTCTGGCATATATTAACAAACATTTTGGCTTTTTTGTTCCATGTTGTCTGTCTGTAACTTAACACTTTTGAAAAAGAGGTTTTCCTGATTAAATAAAGGTTAAATAAACAAACAAATTAACATAGGAAGAACCACTGCTGGGTGTAATAATGCCTGATCCACTTTAGGACACTCACTGAGACTTCTGTGCCATCAGCCAGGCTGTAGTCGAACGGGACGCCCAGGGTGAAGTCGATGTCTTTGGTGCGGAAAGTGCTGGACTCTTTGAGGTGGAACTTGTCCCCGGTCTGCTCAATGGTGATCTTCAGGTTGTCATGCTCTGCCAGCTTTCTCTTCATGATGTTAATACCTTAATTAATCAACACAAAAATAGAAACATATAGCTGGGTTGCTGCCATCATAGGATTCACTGAGGATTATTTATTAAAATAAATTTGCAAGTGACAGTGTATCTACACTCTGCTTGTATTTGAAGTTTTTGCTGTCCAAGTATTAGTATCCAAGTCCACAAAAAGATCTTTGTTTAGCTACTGCTATTATTATGAGCAGCCCCATAAACACTCTGAACTTATCAACACCCCACTGCCTTGTGTAATACCCACACAGCAATGTCAAACTATATTGAAACACATGACACAGTTGCACACATTGCTCTCATAAACTAGATCATAAGGGCAGACACAGCAGAAAAATAGAGCTGCAGCACAGCATGACTCCAGTGTGATCTACACACACAGGCTCTCACACACTCACCCATTTGCTCCATGAACTTGTCATAGTTATCGCTGCGGTCGACCTTCCAGGTTCCGTTGAACGCCATGGCTGCAGGCTGGCTGTGGGTAGAAGGCAGCTGGTGATGAAGCACAAGCAGACCGTAGGATTGTGAATGCCCGTTGGCCTCCATTTATACCCACCCCTCCCATCGCCCTATCACCCCACCACCACCCCCACCCTCCCCGAGCTGGCATGGAAGATACTCTTCTTTATCTCACTGATTATCTGTCTGCTGATGTGGCCATTTAGAGACTGTGTCAAATGTAGGGCGATTGCCGCACGACCTCGAGGATACACTAATAAATAACTGGAGGGCAACTTCTCTCAGCGAGTCTGGCACAGTCAAACACTGTCGCACTGTTCTGCAGCAGAGAGACAGAGGGAGGAAAAAAGAGTGGGCTGTTTGTATGGCTGCCCATGGCAGTCACTCAACGGAGCCCCTTTCTGTTCCTCAATCTTTTCTCTGTCGCCCTGTTTGTGCCTGGCATGAAAATGAGCCGTATAGGACTTTCTATTTGATGATGACAACTTGAGCTGGCATGCTCACAAAGAGTAGTGGCCCAGCAGGAGAAAGAACACTAAGACTGGAAACTTAATTTTTGTCCTGAGTGGAAAGTTGAAAGTTTGTAACACCTTAAACAACTGAAAAATTTCACTGGGCATACTGGCCAACTGTTTTCACTGGTTTCATTCATGTCTGTATGGGTATAAAATCAATCAGCAGACTCTTGACCTCATTGTTGCATGGTGATGTAGTTAAAGCACAAACTGATTTTAAAAGACTGTCTGATTTTGGCAAAACCATCCCAACCTTAGATCTGCTTACTGGCCTCCTCCTCATCACTTGAAAGAGTTTGCTCAGTAGTCATGGAGATGAATGTGTCAACATGCAAACTCAGAAGCTATTACATTCTCAACCATAGCACGTCTTGAAGGAATAGTTGTAGATGAGAAGATTGATACCACCCTCATGTGTGCACAGTAAGTATAAGGCTGGAGCCAGCAGCTGGTTAGCTTAGGTTAGCTTAGCATGAAGACCTGAAACCATGGATGTATGAAGAGAACTGTATACAGCGTTGGAGGCGGGGTCCTGTTCATTTCTATTAAGGCTGCTCACTGGCGCATGAGGCCATGCATAAAATTACCCGAATGATCAGCCTCCACACTATGCGTGAGACGTATATCTGCAGCCACATTCCATCTAAAGCCTACACACATGCCTCTACAAACCACGGTCAATGTGACCGCTATTTGAACCCTGCTACTATAAGACAGTGAAGTGAATAAATATGAGGCCCAACAAAGCAAGTTATTTTTAGCATTTTATTCATTGATTTATTCATTATACTCCCAACTGCTGATGTTCTGGGACCATGTGTCAAATTTTTTTTTCTTTTCAAAATATACTGCTGTTTTCACAGGAAATGTGCAGTTTCTGTTCGTTAGATGCACATATTTTTTTTTTTCAAAATGCACGCACCATGTCAAAAAAATACCTCACTTTTACCTTTATTTCCTTGTACAACAAAAACACGTAGTTAGGTTAAGAAAAAACATCATGGTTTGGCGTAAAACTCCACAGGAAACAAACAACAGGCTCCCAGGTGAAAGTCCTGGCTTTGTTGGAAGGCCAGCTGTTAGGAAATATGGGCATTTGGACCACGTTTTCAAAAGTGGGCCCCTCATATTGGTCAAATCGTGTGCAGAACTGAAACAGTGTAAAGAGTATATGGCTGTCAAATCTAAATTTATGCAATTCCAAGACTGTTTAGGGACCCCAGTATGCAGAAATACTTGAAATAAACTGTTTTGGCAATATTCCTTTTTCCCTCGCTAAAATTTAATGTAGCTTTGGAGTGTTATTTGACCCCTTTCCGACGAAGTTAGCATATCAGTGGATGCCTTAGGTCCTCTAGTTTGATATGATTGCTGTGTCCTAACCATAGCTTTAAAACTAAGTGCAATACAGGGTAAGAGTCGACCATAGACCTTTTCATGGGTTCCCCCTTGGCCTTGGGTCATCTTTACCCTTTGACCCCCCCGACAACGGGCCTGTTTGTTGGACCCCATCCACCTCCACTCCCATCCTCCCAGCTTTTTATCACATAGTTTCCAGTGGCATATCAACCTAACAGCAACCGGCGGCATATTACTGACAAAGCATGGCTGTTTCATCATGTATTATTGTCACTCCTGTCCACTGATTGAGTTCCTGCTGTTGTGTTTGATATTTGCTCTCTGCTGAGACAAACTACTTAACACTGATGAAGAGATCTCTGTGTGTAGTTCTTGAACCACTCACCCAGGACAGCAGTGTTTGGGATGCTGAAGGGATTAGGCCAGATTGAATCGGACTGTATTGGTAATTAGGTTTTCTTGAGTTCCACTGTTGTCACTCAGACCTCATCAGCCCACAGCCCATTGTTTTAGGCTAGCCTTGATTTAATAGTACAAAACCTTGCTCTGAATGATGTTCTTGAGATAGAATTCTACACCCTTGTTGTGAACTTCTGTCTCCACTGCACATCATCTAAACCAGCCACAAAACTGGTCCTCAAAGTGTTTTTTTTTCTGACACATGAAAGCACGTTCTTGGCCTGAGTATGCTCAGTCCACTGATGACAGTTGAAAGTATGTAAAAGTTAATAAGCAGACCTTCCAAGATCAAGACTGAACTTCAGAAATGCACAAAAACAAATGGATGCCTGCAATGATACACAACACATCCAAACTTCTCAAATACAGTGACATTTTTTGCCAAACATGAGTCATCACTCACGTAACAAATTGAAATAATGTGTGGTAAAACACAACACTGCTATTGTTGTTTAAAGTACCAAAGTAATTGTCATTCAGCTTGTGTGACAATGGGGCACTATCGCTGCATTCTTGAGAGGAAAAGCTGCGCACTCAGCTGGACGGTTGGATTATGGACACTGAGAGAATACCGAACACATTGTTTACACCTCAAGAAGTCCTTTCAGTCATCACAAGACTCCACTAATATTTAATACAACAGCGTGAGCAGAGGAGCAGTTTAGGAATGAGACAGGTAAATCTAGTATGTAATAGAACATACATATCATGTTTTAGCTACATACTTATTCTCCACTGCTACCATTTTCCATATTTCTCGCATACTGCATGGTTAAAAACACCCCAAGGACTGATGCTAGGATTCACAGATGAACCAGTGTGCTTTGTCTCACATAGCATGACGGATGTTTGGAGGATAAATCTATGGGGGAACCCAAACCTGGGTTTAATTGAATTGAGTGTCACAATATAAATACACAATATAAATAACCCATGGATTTGAGTGTTTTAAAGGTGTCTTATGTGGTTACTTTGGGTCAGTTGTCAGGGCAGGTGTGGAAGCAAAGAGTCTACTTTAATTTCAAAATCAGAAGTGGTAATGCCAATTGCATACAACTGCAATTACATAACATTAAAGTGATGTTTTGCAATGCATCTCTCTGGATGTAAATGACATTTAAAAAGTCTCCCAGCCCATAATCCCTTTTACTGCTGTCAATAAAGACAGTTTGTACTTTGACTCCTCGCTGATCTCACCTCATACACTTGGTACAATAGCCACCATAATGAGATTAAGACAGACGTAATTATAGTTTTATATATCTGCTTTTATTGACAGGAACCCCACATCCGGCCCGCCCCATTCTCATCCACCTTCACTATGTTGTTTATGATGTTGCGAGTGGCCCGTAGAGGATTGTCTCTGTGTCTCTGGGGCTGATGTTACACTTTGATGTCACACTCTGATGTGACTCTATGTAATCTCGCTAATGACTCTGCTTTTCAACATGTAATTAGTTCAATGATGCTTTTTTCATATTGCTGTGCCCCAGTGGTCTCAATTACTCTTAATAATGTTAGCACCACATCTGGCGCTTTCCTCAGTGTTCATTACAGTTACGTGTCTACAGTCGTACAAGTGCAACAACCCCATAGGTTGCAACAGTATATATGACAACAGTATCACACTGATACATGGGGCACTGTTTAATTGGACAAACCAGTAATCTGCATCACACACAGGTATTAATAGTAACAATAAAAAAGAAGCTCAGCTGCAGGCAGTGGTGGAGGAAGATCATTTATTTTTAAGTCAAAGTAGAAATACCACAGTTCAGAAATGATCTGTTTTAAGTACAAGTCCTGGATTTCAAATTTTACTTGAGTAAAATTACACAAAATTCAGTTAAATACCAAAAGTAAAAGTATGCAAAATGCAGAATTACACATTTCAGAATAATGTGTATTAAATTATTTGATTATAATCACTGACAGATTTAAGCACAATGCAGCTGATCAAGATGGAGCTAATTTTAATTACTTTATATACCACTGTGTAACTGAATCTACATCAATATGTCATGTTTTATTTGCTGATAATATTTCTTATTAATGATCTGACTCTAATGATGAACATTGAATATTAATGATCCAGAGTGTGGTTTTAATGTCACGGCTGTCATCAGATTTCAATTCAAATGCAGCTGAATTCTGATCGGTGCATAGAGGGACACCACCTTCTTCCAGCTGAGCTCCACCTGCTTCAAACCAGTGCGAAAAGTAAGGACAAACACACAAGTACATCAATCTATCATGAGAAACAACCAAAACAGTTCAAACTTTGGCAGAATATTTAGTGCTTATGTAGGACTCCATCAGCCATAGTCAGAAACTGATTAAGAAAATAGGTGTCGGGGCCTTTAAATTGTTCCACAAGCAAAAACACAAGAGAAGATGTGATGGTGTGGACTCAGTGGCATACTGTCATTGCGATGGGCCCCTGTGCACGCTATAGTGCACATATTGTCTCATCACATGATCAGAGACTTGACGTTGGACAACATCAACATATATATTACCCAACAATTATCACTGCATATCTGTATTTGACAAAAATTTCAAAGAAAATAAGAAATTATTAATTTAATTGAACAATTTAAATAGTTTATTTCGAATAAGCATATAATTATTTTTATATAGATACCATTGATTTTATTTTTTATTTTTATCTCATTATTTAGACTTCATATCGCTATAAACTGAATATCTTTAGATTTTGAACTGTTGCTCTGACTAAACAAATAATTTATAGACGTCCCCTTGGACTCTGAGCATATTTCTCTCTATTTTGCAATAATATTAATAGTTAAACTTTATTTGTATCGCACTTTTCATACAAGAAATGCAGCACAAAATGTTTTACAATAAGGAAATTACATGTACTGATTGCTTCACATGAAAAAGGACATCCGATAAGTATAAAAAGAGGGATAGAATGAAATAATCAATGCAAAATATAATACAAAATAAAGCCTACTTGTAATAATATTAATGATGTTTGTAGGCCTAACAAAACAGTTCAGTAGTGACTGGCAGATTAATGATGAATGAAGAGGAGTGTAAACTGAAGTTTCCAACACACCAGCATGTTACTGCAGTCTGAATTTAACACATTAACCCTATGATCACCTGATGCTCACCACAAACTGGATTCTTTGCTTCACAGTTATAAAACACCTGAAGTGTCTCTATTGATTTTTTTCATGACCAAATATTTATGAATGTTCAACACAATTTACACACAAACTGACATATACATGTATGAATGCAAGATAATAAGATGATAATTTAAAAATTCAGGAACCACCCACTCATTCCTTTACTTAGATTTTTTTTTTTTTGTTAATATTGCTCCATCAGTTTGGTTGTACTTGTGTTCAGTCTGAGCAGAAACGCAAACACTCTGAGTTGACATTGTCATTAATAATCAAACCTTTTATGACGTACTGTAGATATGCCTCTGCTGCTGGGACAGAAACTCTCTTTAGGGATGTAGGACTCCATCTAGTGGAGCACTGCCGCAGCTGCATCGTCCACCTCACTTCCTTGACGGCAAACTGACTTAAATGCTGATGTTCAAACTGTACTTTCTGGGTAAATCTTTCAGGAGCTGCAGTTTTGGGACTGAAGTTATGTTGAGTAAAGTTTAATACCAAACTATTCAGTCCTTTATCTTCCGTATCACAGGTTTGCCAATTAAAAAGCAGTCTCATATGCAAAAAGATTGTATTCAAATCATCTTGAATTTCAGGTTTGGCTGGAGTGATTTCCAAAACTTCACCTGGCCTCTGCACACTGTAATAAAGAACACAATCATGTCCTAAATATATCCCTGCTGCCTCTGGAGAGTAAGTGAAAGTCAATATTATTGAGGCTCAGCAATGAGGCAATATTTGAATTTCAAATGAGCCTCAGACAGTAGAGAAAGCCAAGCATTCAGTCACCCTGACACGAGTGTACACGAATGGTGAAGAGGCCAGCACATGACACGGCGTTGACAAATAGCCGGCGCATTATGCTGAATGAGAAACACTGTGTCAGAGAGGGGAAATGGGATAATTGATCCAGATTAGGAAAGAGTGACCTAAAGCACTCATGAGTGCCAGTGTAAGGCAGAATGTGAGTGGTGTTAATACATCTTCTCAAACGAAGTAGGAGCTTACTGCGTGTGTAAATGTGATGATTTATGCAGTCAGATGAAGGAATGTGTGCAGGTCCATTTGGCTGAGAGCTTTTGGAGAAACACCACAGCAGCAAGAGAGATACTTTATTGAAATACCTTTCAGTGAGTCATTTCTACTGTACATGGATTGATGGTTTGAAAGTTTTACAGAAAAAGTCTTTCCATTCCATATTAAAAAATCCAACTTCTCAGAATCCTGAAATAAAAACAAATCCTCATCCTAATTGTTGGCTCCCCTCTTGGTAATAGCTTCCCCCCTATCTCCCTCATTCAGCAGGTCACAATTCCATATTTATTTTCCTGCATCGACGATGCGTTCCAGCTCTGAGAGGGATTACACGCCTCTCTTGGTCTACATCCTACAGCATCTGCTGGGACTGGTGCTGCCACCCACCACAGGACTTCAGCTGCTCCGGGGCTACCAGCATGGCTTGGATGTGGGTTTATAAATGATCCGGGACCAGGCGCCATGCGGTGCCACCCCCCGTACAGACCCCCGAAACAACCCTGGCAGACCTACATGTACACACAGAATGAAATGATAGCGTTGCACCACAGCTGCTCGTCTCTGTCTGAAGGTAACTGTAAACCACAGTGATCCTGAAGCATCAGCTCATTATTACAGTGAGTTCATTTTTGAACCAGAGTTCCAGAGCAACACAATAAGACGATAAGACGGCCATTCTCCAACATGAACTTTGTAGATATAGACAGCAAATACCAGTGATTATGTCTCTCAGTTGGAGACCAGCTGATGTTATCATATAAGATGCAGTGGTGAGTTTGTAATTATCTCCAGTAATGAAGCTAAGGGAATCAATGGGTCAAAGTACGGAGGCCCCACAGTGTCAAAAATGACATCCTCATGATCCAGAACTGAGAAGAAACTAATACATGTGTAGAGATGAGTTGAAACAGGTAACTACTTGCAATACACCTTTCTGAAACTTTCTAAAGACGTGCCAGTTCACACCAATGCAACTAGATGAGACGGTGTATCATCACTATGCAACAACTCTCTGTACTTTAGTTCTGATTTCCAGCTTTTCAGGCTTATTTTGTGGCTGAATATAATTTGTAGCTTCTTAAAATATGGATGAGGATAGTGATAGTGAGATACAACATAAATACCCAGCCCCAGTCAATCAGTCATTGAGACAGCCAGTTCACACCGCTGCAACTTTTCTCTGCAATGTTCTAAATCAGTTTCATGTTGTTGCGAATCATTGGTCTGAACTGGGCTTGGAATTTGGTCTGAAATCGATGCGTAAATCCATGCTGATAGTTTCATAATCCGTGCACTCAGATTTTGTTTCAGTGTTTTCAGTTGTTTAGTTCAGTTGTTTTAGTGGGTGCAACGACGAATCGCATTACTGATTTATCGCATCACGTGATCTGGATATTGTAACGTGGACCCAGAATAGACTCCGCAGATATAAAGTTTGGTGTAGCCATAGCAACGCCCTTTATAAACAACAAGTAGTGATGTGACGTGTGTGAACAAGCCGAGTCTTTGAACCGGCTCTTTGAAGTGAACCAGTGAGCGGCTGCACTGTCTTTCTCCCTCACATTCTAGTCTCTCTCAACTTGTTCCGGATCACATAATCTGACATTTATGGATACAGAGTAAAACAAAGCAAAAAACAAAGAAATTAGGAACTGGCTCGTTCACTCTAAAGAGCCGGTTGACTCGTTCACTTCAAAGAGCCGGCTCATTCGCGAACGTCACATCACTCGCTACTTAACAGAGAGAGCAAACTAGCTCAACGACATGGCCAAACATAAGTATGACGTTGAATGTATTAAACTGTGTGGACCATGACCTAATGAGTAAGGAGAAATCTGGACCCCATGGCTGGACCAGTTGGAAACCTCTGATGTAGACGAAACAGCTGTTATTTAGTGTTATGGTAACAAAACCAACAGATTTACACATTCATTTTTTTTCTCCTACCATGTGACTCCAGAGGGCCTCAGTAATAGCTGAATCCAGATCTGCATGCAAATTAATCACTTGTTCCTTAGTTCAGGGTCAACTTTGCATAAAAAATTGAAATCTATTAACAAGTTTAATGTCATTTATTTGCCAAATTACTTTCATATATTGCACAAAAAATTATACCACCATATATTTTCCATACAGTACTAATCATATATCTGAATGTAAGAATGTGTGGACATTTAAGATATTTTTGTAAACTGCATTCGTATATGTTAAATCCTCTCGTCGTATGTCCCCATATATCTTCATGTTACATTTTGACTTTGTGCCCCATGTGTTCTGATTAAAACGTTTGCTCTAAGTCGACAAGCTTTTTTCCGCAGGGTTCATGAGTGTGTCAGTATTCCTGCACATAAAGGCTCCTTTAAGGTGGCAGAAGTTATATTGTGCCACCTAAGAAGGTCCTTGGAGTTCAGCAATAAATGTAAAACATCAATCTATAATTCCAACACTCCAGCTTGATTGAAGAGATGTTAATTACAATCATCTCAGCTCCCTTGGCTGATTTTAATTTGCACTCAGTGCGTTTGACCCAATTTTGTTGTTAATGAAGTTGGCATTTTCAGTAAAGTTCAGGTGACTGAAATGTTTAAGCGGAGACAACTTTCTGGTTCACACCGCCCGGCCGACACGTCCTCCTTTGCTTCAGACATTTTACTGTATATTAAATGGATTGTTTCAGTGCAGCTGGCGCTCATCTGTGTTTTTGTGCTTCTCATGACAACTTAACACCTTCTTTCCCTCAGCAGATGTCCACGTATTAATGACTCAATTCACCATATGGGCAAACAAACAGAGGCTTGTTCGTGATGTGTGTGACCGCGGCGCAAACCTCCAACCCAGGTCGTTAGTCATCAATAGCCACTACTTATCAAATCCTCCACAATTACTCTTCCACGGGGTGTAAGGTGACTGTCCTCCAGCATCCTGTAAGTGATATTCTGTGACAAATGTCTTCATTCTCACAAGTTTTTCTAATACCCTCGTAGCACTTCCCACTTAATCTTGACGTTTCCTCTCCTCCACTTGGTCGCTGAGGGTTTTGTACTAAGAGGACGAACTCTAAGCTCTTAATTGCAGGTGGTGTGTGTGTACGCTTTTCCCAATCCTCAACCCCTTTTGTTTGCAGCACTGTGGGAGAAACAAAGGTTCCTTTTTTTAACTCCCTGCCTTGACTCTCAGAAGCAGTGTGGGGACGTAGAAAGGATTAAGTCAACATTTCTCATGACCTCTGAGGCCCGGGGTTGGAGGGAAGCTTGCATGGTGCTTACAATAAGCAACCTGGCAGAGGTGTGTGTAAGTGTGTGATTGTGTGATCATGTCCCCAAAGTGATCAAAAACTCAACAAAAAATTATTACAGGACAATGACAAACTACATACCTGAAAATACTTCTCATTAAATATCATTTTCTCATCCAGCACCTATTAGTGCGGCGAATATTCAGACATTCCCTCAAAACAGTAATCAAGTGCTAATAAAATTCTGAACGGTGCTGCTCCAAAAATCTCTCCCGCTGAGACTGAATGAGTCATAAAGCATGGAGCAGGCTGCTACAGTTAACTGTTGTTCATTTGTTTCCCATTACAGAAGCTCCATTTTGGCTAATTAGTCTTGACAGTAACTTTTCCCTGTGGTGTTGATTAGATCTAATTAATGACTGCAGGCAAGATGGAGGACTGGTGCCCTGAAGGAGCCATTTTCATACATCCCTTGGTAATTGAAGCTGTCCTTTTTATTTGCCACAAAGACAAAACTATTCTCTTATATTTGTGGTCTTTGTTGGCACAAACTTTTGCAATATTCCGTCAGTAATCTACACTTACTGTTATTATGGCATCGTTTTGAGCATTTTAAGATGTCAGCAGAGGTCTATTAATTTAATATGGTGTTACGTTCCTTTGAGCAAAGCACCATTTCCCTATTTTCACTTAAATGCATGGCAATGAAACAGGTTGCACGGGAGAAAAAGCAAACACAAGCAAACCAGAGACTTTCCTCCCCCCAAAACGCCTCCATATATCATATGTACAAGCAGCTTATTATTCATTAATGGCTGTAGTAATTATGACAGGAGCAAAGGAGGAAGTCAGGTGAAGTTAGTCGACCAGAAAGGTCTTTAGTCAGCAAGATTTCATTGGTCGCCTAGTTGCAGAAAAAAAACCCAAAACAAAACGTGCGCCTTGTCAAAATAAATCAAAACCTATATGACTGGGAATTTAATTTGAAAGGACAGACACAGGAAGAGGCCGAGCTCAGCATAAATTAATACATTCAGCATAAATTAATGTCATAAACATGCGGGCGACTAGTCGATTAATGGCCCTAAATGACAACTTTTGGTCGACAAGGAAAATTCTTTGTCAGGGGCAGTCCTAATCAAGAGCGACAATGTCTGTGTAAGGAGGAGGTCAGGGTGGATTGATGGGTCAAACAAACACAGGACTTCAACCCAATAACCTACTGCTTGTGTTGAGTTATTTTAACTAACATTACAAAATGTACTTGTATAATATACTACGTTACATTAATGTGACGTATTTGAGTTACATATGTAAGGAAAGTTACGTAACAAATATACTTATTCTAATCTAAACTATGTTTTTTTTCCTAAACTAGCCAAGTAGTTTTGTTGCCTCAACTTGACATGTTTAAAACAGCAACCATTAACAGTCATGTATGTCGTTTTGGGAGTCATTTGCAAAGTACTGATTCTGTCATATGCGCCTTGTTTCCACACTTTTGTTTTGTTTCCATATTTTCATAAAGGATATGGAGTACTCCTCCTACTGGTCAACGCAAGGAAATGCATCTAGTTACAGATGAATAAAAATTCCACCACAGAAATGGCAGAAAAGTTCATTTTGAGTGTGTTTTGCCATCCAGTTTTGTGGAATATGCTCACGGAGCAGTACAGAGACAAAAATAAGATGGTGACAATAAGTGTAGAGGTTAGCCCGTCAGGTCTGTAGCCCCTTTTGTTAATGCCAGTGTTAGCTAGCTAAGCGTGCCATTGAATTTGCCAGTTCAATTTTTTTTGTTTTTTACTTTTTTGGGGCAAATTCAGGTCCATAAAAAAAATTGAAAAATTAAAAAAAAAAAAAAAAAAAAAAAAATCAGAGATCATGACAGCTCTCATAGGAGTGAATGGACTTCCGGTTGTCTCACATATGTATACAGAGCTATGTGGAAACTTAGTGTTAGGTAAGACGTGTTGAGGAAACACTCCTTTAGATCGTATTAGACAACCTAGTCTTACTCCGAAGTTGTCAAAGTCAGCGTCAGCAGAAAACGCGGCAGTACACTAACAAAGGTGAAGGCGGCAAAAGTCTGAGTAGGGTGGGTAGTAAGAGTGGTGGATGGGTCGAACAAACACCGAACTCCAGAGAGCAGTGTGTTCTCTAAGATTAGAAAACCAAACCCTGTTATTTTTTCCTAAACCCAACCTCTGGAAATCGGAAATGTAAAATCAAAACTACAAGGTTATAATGTCGTGACATGTCTGTAAAACAACAGGAAGTTTCTCTGGACGTTTTGCCAGTAACATTCCTCAACCTTTTGCCAGAAATGCGTCATACAATCCTAATCTTTCCGTGGTAACTCATCCACAGCTGCCCGCCACCTCCCATCGGTCCCATGGAGTGGGGAGCTTATGGGGATTAGATCTGAGGCGAATGTCTCATAGGAAAACACCATGCCGAACTATGCATGTTGCAGGGGGAGCAGATCGTCAGGACAATCTGATTAACAGTGTGAAAACGGTTCTTATCTGCGATGACTTGAAACCTCCATACAAAGGCAGCAACAGCCACAGAGAGTGAGAGAGAGGAGATGAGATGATTAGGGTAGAGATGGATTTGTCACGTATGTTCAACATCTGCCAACATCTGCCGACAAGTCACAGCAACGCTTTTTCAGCTCTTGTGGCCAAATTCATCACAAAGTGTTATAAAGTTTGATTTGTGTGTGCAAACCTAAGAGTGGTTGTCTATAACCCAGTGTTGTATATTTATTTCTATGTAAAAAAGTATAAGTAGTTTGATGAGCTGACCTTTTAATATGAAGCTACAGCCACTGGTTAGCTTAGCATAGCATAAAGACTAGTAACAGGTGGGGAGACAGCTATCATTGCTCTGTCTGAAGGTAACAATCCACCTACCAGCATCGTTAATGCTCAATAAGCACACTGCCGTCACTCTCCTTCTTTAATACCTCTGTGCTTTCAGTTCAGAACCCACTTTTAAACAGTCTTTTATAGTTAAAATTATCCTGCCTATTACATCTTTAGATTTCCCCCTTCCTCCCATCACTGCTGTTGGTCCCACCACTTTATTCCTATGCAGGTACAAGCCCTAACCTGGAGCAGCATACAGTATTTTCTCCAGCCCCTTGGCTTATATAGCTCTCCACAACTTGCAGAGTGTACAGTAATGACATGGTTGGGGAGAGATATGGGGGCTCCCAGTGAGCATCGCAGGGGCTGGTGTCGGCGTGTCTCAGAGCCCCTGATGTTTATCTGGAGATACTCTGGAGTCTGATCACGGACTCTCCTACTTCCATCACCACCTGCTCGCAGAAATCCAAATAATTACCTGCGTGCTAATGTGGGTGGTGGTCCTTATCTGCAACCAACTGCAATGAAGCGTGATGGAATCGCTGCCATTGCTCATGGCATTGCTCATTTCCTCCAAGATGAAGAGGGGAAGGGAGCTCATTAAGGAGACAAATTCACTTGGATGAGTTGCTAAAACGAACAGAAGCTGTATTAAATATTCTTTACTTGGTGTAGATTGTGGGTGAAATAATAATGAATTTATCTATCGCATTGAATGCCAACAAGACAACAATAGATCTTCCTTTGCAAACTGCATAGGCCTGACATGGCAAGTTGACCAGTCACTGATCTCAAAGATTAACTAAGATGCTGCCTGGCAGATCCAGTTAGCTTGTCTTGTTGGGAAAAGTGTGGCATTCATCCATCACTATAGGCTTGTTGACATGAGAGAAGCAGTGGTGAGTAATGGGCTGTAAATTTCTCTGTCTGTCTGATTCATTTTGACTGGTAAGTGCTGATTTTCAGAGATAGTTCATGATATACAGCAACAAAGCCAAGAACAAGGCTCTCCTGTCTTGTCTGTAGTCATGCTAGCGACATAGCTTTTTGGATGGTAATGGTGTCTGTTGGTCCACCACTTTGGTCCAAGCTGAAATATCTTAACAGCCGGTTTAAGTCCCCATCTCCCACCTAATGTGGAGTGTGAACTAGTAGCTGGAGAGATGCCAATTCGCCTCCTAGGTGCTGCAGAATGCATGTATAGGTCCTGTTTGTGCATGTGTGTGTGTTTCGAACCAGTGTGTATATGACAACAGAGTGAAAAAAGGTGAATTTCCCCTTGAGGATTAATAAAGTATATCTTCGTCTTCGTCTTCTTCTATTGGTTGGATTGAATATACTGCAGACATTCATGGCTCCCAAAGGATGAATCCCATTGATTTTGGTGATCCCTGTAGCGCCATGATGTGTAGATAATGTCATTTTAAGTGAAATGTCTCAACAACTGTTGGATGGATTGTCATGAAATTTGGCACAGACATTCATATCCTCCTGAAGGATGAATTGTAATGACTTTGGTGAGCCCTTAAAGGGAACCTATGATGCTCATTTTCAGGTCCATACTTGCATTGTAGGTTTCTACTAGAACATGTTTACATGCTTTTATGTTCAAAAAGCACTTTATTTTTTTCATACTGCCTGTGCCGGAACACCTTCTGCCTGAAATGCTCTGTTTCAGCACCTGTCTCTTTAAACTTATTCTGCTCTGATTGGTCAGCGTTTCTGGGTCTTCCATATTTCTACACCATCCCTGCAGCTGAGAGAATGATTTTAATGGAGTATAAGGCCACTTTCTACCGTGAAAAATCACCAGTAAAAACCTTTGAAACCAAAATCTTCACATCGAGACATGTTCTAGCAGGAATATGATCTGAACATTTGCAACCAAGATTACATTTCCCTGACATTAGCATTTAGCTACATATTGCAGTGTTGACTAAGTAATGTAAACACAATGCAGATGACTGTATAAAGAAATCTGACATCAACTTGTTTAGAAAGCAGAAGAAACATTGGAAACCTGAGGCCTGAGGTTTTTACTTTTACAAATGTTAACCTCTAGTTTGAAGGTTTGGCCCCATTTTATATGAACATCCGATATTTTACCATTATAACGCAGACCTCCTGTCTATTTCTGTAAGCTGAAACCATTTCCCCCAGTGGAAATGAAGCTTTTATTTACTTTAATTTCACATATAAGAAACAATAAATTGTGAAGACAGTAAAGCCTCCACACAAATAGCATTTTAAGTCTTATGTGTGATTCATCCTGGCTTGATAAGAGTAGAGGTAATCTCTGCAAGTCAATGCCATAGGCTTGTGCTAATAACATTAGCATGTTATATTTGTTTGGAAAATGTGTTTAGTATAAGGCAGGTGTTTTGTCGGTGAACCTTGTGAGTTGTAATGGAGCCAAATTTTGTAACATTACCTTTGTTAAATGTGGCTGTTGTCACTGGCTTTATATGAGTAGAGGAAAAATCTGCTAGCCACTATGCTAATGTATGCAATGTAAAATGCCATAGGCTTGTGCTAATAATGGTAGCATGTTGTATTTGTGGGGAAAATGTGTCCAGATAAAGACAAGTGTTTGTCTGCGCATGCTGCGAGTTAGAGTGAAGCCGATTTGTGTACTTGTAATTTAAAGTACTGCTATTAAGCCATGTTTAATCTGTGTTTATAATCAACTAAACACATACTACTGTATGTGTCCTTGGTTTGAAAGACTGCCAGGACAGGACTGACAGGCTGACTCAGCTCTCGCAGATCTGGTCCATCCTGCTCCTGAGGTATCTCTCCACCTGTTAAAATCCTGCTCCTCCCACCACTCTTAATGCCCAGCATGACAAACATACAACCTGGCGGGACTCCCGGGGTTTCAACAATGCAGACCCTTCCTCAAACACAGGGGAAACATTTGGGGATTACGATGCAAGTTTTTCAGAGTCAATGACCTAGAAAATAGAGCCCCTGAATGGATGCCCAGCCCAGTATATGGTCACTTAGGCACAGAGGGCTAACCAAAGAGCACAGTCAGGTGGAAGGAATACAGGCATGCTGGGAGCTGAGAATGTGAATTAAAACTCGCCCACGGATAAAGGAAATATGGGAACAAACTTTCTCACGTTTCCAGATCTGCTCACAATTGCTGTCAAACTGGCATGAGTCAATTGTTGCTCGGATATGCAGCAGCAAAAAAAAAAAGAAAGAAAAGGAGGGGTAGTGAGTGATTTACTTGTTATTATTCTCATTGTGCAGCGGCATAATTTTGCCACATTTTGATGCTGAAAAGGATGAGATTTACTCCACACACACATACACACACACTCCTAATGCTGATGAGTGTACTTGCGCAATTACTCACATGAAGTTTTATCTGCCATCATTATTGTCGCCGCTGTGAATTATTCATAAGATTGGAATCTCTTGAGCATGTGTCGCCTGCAAACCCAAAATCGCATTTTCACATTTGTACACTTACTGCCAAGTCATGACACTGCACATACTGAGATGGACGGCAATTACTGTTCATCAGTGTTGAGCTGAATTGATTCAGAAGATGATTGAGGGCACTGAGGACATGAACGCTTAGAGCTCGATGCTTAAATAGTACATTAAACTATGTGAAATATTTAATACATGGCTGCAGTGTGAGCAGTACCCTGCCATCATGCACATCTGGATCCTATATGAGATTAGCATTGTTTTATTGCTGTTGTCACTCTGCTGACACTCCTATACACTACTTAAACTGGGGAATGTGCTGCACTCTGACTCCCACACTTGACTGCAGCCCATTTAATAAACATTCAGGTGCATGGCAAAATCTGATTACATGAGGCACTTTACTCCAAAACCTTTGGAATTTCACAGTGAGATCATGAACACGGCATATTTGGGTTTCTCACTTTTATATTCAACAAATATGTGTGCGAAGAATGCATACTGGAATTAAAACAATGCTTTTTCGATTTTCAGCTAAAGGTCACACCTACGCCAGATGCCTGCCAAGCTGCAGACCAGGGCTGTAAATATAGAGGGCCTGACTGCCACCTGGAAATACACTCATGTTCAAAGAAGAATTCATGTTAAATTAAAAAATGGTTTGATTTTCTATATATGCACTCAAAAAGGTGCATTAAACTAATAATTTCTCTTTTTTTGTAGTTTTTGTCACATGCAGATATGTAATGAAGGTTGTTGATGTTGTCCAATATCAGGTCTCTGTTTAATCATGTAATGAGAGGATACGATTTAACATATATAACAGATGTAACATAAAAGCAGCAGTAAGACACACTGTTGATGAAATATATGTGCTTCATAACTAGTAACTAGGGCGCACTAGGGCCCGTCATAAAAGCGTGCGCAGGGGCCCATCATAACTACCTTATGCCACTGCTGCAGACCTCTGTTCTTCAAGACCAGTGAGCAAGAAAACAGGTTGTTTTTTAAGAAAGTCATCACTGTTTTTCCTGCATTTTTTTTTTTTTATCAAGCAAATGTGCTGGCGATCTGTTGCTGTGAGGATAGTGTCACAGAGCCACTGCTGAGTTTTCTGCCAGAATAGGGCCACGATAAGCAGTTGTTGTTTTTTCACAGAAACATCGCTGCGCTTCTTGCCAAGATAGGGCCATGAAAAGCAGTTGTTTTTTAACTAAGCCATGGCTGCCTTGCAGCTGGAATAGTGCCGGCTTTTCACCAAAACATTGCTGCATTTACAGCGAGGATTGTGCTAACAAAAGGTTAGATCATGTTCTGGTAACCAAATGGTTTTTGTGCCTTAACTCAACCACACGTTGACCACAGTGTTGCTGAAAATGTAAAGAAACATAAACTGTCTGCTACATACAATTGCACAATTGTAATGTATCCATGGTTTGCAGAAATATACAACATCAACATTTATTCTGGCAGTTGGGTTGGAATTTGTGTATTTAATTTGATAAGAAAGTTGTCATGTTTAACATGCCTTAACATAGAAATACTACAATACACTTTGTTACGTTGGAATCTAATCACAATAATTTTGCAGTTGGAAGAGCCAAATACATCCTTTCACTTACCAGACATTAATTGCATTTACCATACATGTACACTGGGTGGCGCTGTGTTGGTGAATAAAGGTAGGGAGTACATCATTGCTGTCAGGTGTTTGACCCCGGAAGGGCAAATGGTTTTTTGATGGTTTTTGATTGCTGTGATGTGGAAGAGTGTTCGACGTGCTGAAAGTTGTGTTTTCAGTTTTGGATGAAAAATGAAGATATGGACATTTATCAAACCTCAAGCATGCTGGTATGAATAAACATGATGATTGCTCTGCAACTGAACACAGCACAACCAAGGGAAACTGTGGCATCAGCTGGGTTAAACGTCTCAGTAGCTGCAAGTAGCAGACTTAGCTTCCACAGCAGTCATTTCAATATTCAGATATCTCCCTGAAATGATTTACATTATTGTGCCATTTTCTTTAAATACAGGACACTACACTATAAAGGCACTTTTTAGGATATATAAATTATGATCAATATATTTATATTTATGTACAAATTGTTATTTGATTGACTATCCTGACTCTCACTGACACAATGACAGTTTCTTTTGGCAGCACTGTTTACTCAAAGTTCCACAAAAAGGTCCTTGTTGAAAGAATTTCACACCTTATTAAGCTAAGCTTGTTCCTTGCAGTTTTGCTTGGATCAAAGAGCGATCATGTTGCACACACTCAGGTAAATCCACCTGTGGACAGAGAACAAAACCTCTGCTGTTGTTGCCTTATTCTCAGCAACACATTTGAGGTGGGATCACGTTAGTGTGCTTTGTAGGTGTCAAAATCAAGCACAAGTTTATTAGTTAAATAAAACATATGTAAATGCATGGTGCTTTGTGCTACATGTAGTAAATCATATGGAAAAATTCTAAACAGTTTTACATGCAAAAGTGCTGATTTGTTTTTGTCCGACTTAATGATGTTTTAGTCCTTTCTAAAATCCATTAAAAAAAACTGAATATAAAATAAATAACTGAAAATATACAAAATGCAAAACATAATTTAAATTAACCAGGATTTTGAGCTCTAATCTAAAACTGAAAGCAGAAACAGGTAGAAAGCCACAGAAACAGTGACAGAGGTGAAAGTTTGTTTGGTGCTCTAATGAAAGGTATCACAGTAAGAAAAAGATAGCAACACAAATAAACTGTCGCACTCAACAGCAATGTGCTATTACCTAAAAATTCACCTGCGTTTTTCTCAGTAGGCACCCTCTAACAAATAGGTTTTTTCCCCCCCGACAAAATAACACTTTGATGTTTTTCCCTATGTGTTGGGCTTTTGTTACGTGGGGACAGCCCATTTTCATTCTGTGCTAGCAGGGTAGCAGGTCTTCAGAAGATTTCCAAACCACTATTTTCATGGTTTAAAGCTTTCATCTCATTTGCTGGTCGAGGAAGTGTCATGCTGTTTTGGAGTGGTGTGTTGTTTTGTTGTAAGGGGGCAACCTCAGCTTGCCTCCCTCATCGGGGGGTTAAAGCACCCTGCTTGGTATAGGAAACCAGAGCGGCCTTAATAAGACAAAGTCCAGGCATTGATTTGACAAAATAGTATTTGGAATTAGATGTTGCAGCACAAGCAAATCACAGCTGGGGTAAAAACAATTCTCCCATCAGGGGGCAGTCATCCCTTAGGGGACTCCTGTACCACCTGCCTACCTGAGAGGATCAAAACCATGTCTTAAAGGGAGCGGAAACAAATCTGTCAATTTTCAGGATGAGAAAATAAAACCTTGCATTCAGAGGGAAAAGACCAAGCATGCATTAGCTTATTAGTTTTAAAGACTAATGGCTAATTACAATAATTAGCAGAAGTTCATCCAGATTTTTGTTTTATTTTTATTTCATTTTTCTTACAGAAATCTCCATCCACTGAGGAAGACTGAAATCCCCTCGCCCTTAGGTATCCATAGAAAAGCTACTTAAAAGGTGCTGAACCGAGGCCTGCCATTAAAACAAACACTTGTAAAGAAACAAAAAACTTTTTTAAAAGCCACTATGAAGTGAATCTCTGGTCAAAGGGCTCATTATTATAGGAGAGGGACAGGCCTGACAAGAATCAGACAAAAGCAACACAGTGGAGGCACTTGAGTTTCAATGAGTCACTCTGCTGGTGCTGGGGTGACATCAGAGGTCCACTAAGCTGTCCTTTGTATCCTTTCCCCGTACACCTCGTCTCTTGGGCCGCCCCCCTTGTTCTCACCAGCAGCTTTTTTTTCTCGTCCTCTCATTAAGCCCTGATCCCAAAATTAGAAGCTCTCCAAACACCACATCTGACCGTGCTGTGACCCTGTGTGTCGTGTTGTGGAAAAGACATGGGGACACTTGTAACCTTGTCTGCTAAGAAACTGGTTTATACGCCAGTAGGAAACATAATGTAGTAGTAGTGCTACACTGATTATTTCTGTTAGGTTCTTGAGCTACACAGAAGTCATAGGGAGAACAGGACTGTTGTATTAAACAGGCTGAAAAACAGGCCCTATATGAGATTGTTCATGGGTTTCATATTGGCCTCATACCACTTGGTACCCAGTTGCCCTAGCATAACCATGTGGGGCCCACTTGGGTAAAGCATCAATGTGGGCAATATGCATGGGGCCAGAATAGAACTCATGGACAATCCCATATGGGGCCAATTTTTCAATGCATTTACTACCTACATGGGCCCCACATACAAATACCAGCTGGGAAAGGGCAGGATTTTGACCCCTGAAAGCAGAATTTGTGTCCTGTGCCTGTCATCAGATTTCGGTTAAGGTTAGGAATAGCACTTTTGGTTAAACATTGAAAAAGTAAATTAAATTTTCATATATTTAACTCAGACTGTGATCTGTCCCTAAATCATACTAAGTGCTTTGAGTTGCCCAAACATAACCATTAAAACAATGGTCATGCTAAGAGGGGACATTTAAGGGAAAACAAATCAAACATAGATTGTCAATCAATGTTTGCGGATACGAACATGTTCTGACTTTACAGGTACTTTCGTTAACGCTTCCTCTTCTTTCAAAACATTATTATTAAGTAGTATATAAATAAAAGTGACAGGATTGCAGGTATGAAAAAGGTTGAACTGCCGTAAAACTTCAATTAAAAGCCTGGTCCCAAATGAACGCTTAGTCTGTTTACTAGCATTTTGACAAATATAAGCCTGTCTCAGATAGACATCGGATCTGATTGCCAAGCAGTTCATTTTTATAAAAGCTCATTTGATGTATATAACCAGGTTGTTTGCTACCCACTTGAGCTAACGGTAGTACATAGCAAATAATGGCTCGGGCTATTAATTGAAGTTTTACTGTAACTACAGTAAAATAGTAAATAATAATAAGAAGAAGTACATGGTTTATGGTGAAAATGTTCCACCATTTGCAGATGACACTTTGCTGTACGTTATTGTTAATATTAGTAAATTAATTCATTTTAACTCAGCAGTTACCCACTTTAAATCATCCATAAAACAATGTCTTCCACTTAAAAGTGGAATCATGTGTCAGCTTAAATAAAGATGTAACCTGTTTAGCCCTGATACATAGCACAGACTTGTCTGAAAGGAAACACTGGTGACTAACACTCCTCGTGGCTTAATCCTTGCCATTGGACACTGAAGATTCTCAGCAATGTCACGCCCACAGTGTTACTCATTGTGTCACTAGGTGTGTTTCCACCCACCCGTTTGAGCTGAGTGGAAACACCAAAAATTCAAAAAAATCTTGAAATATCACAAAAACATTTCTGTGGTTGGGGGAAAAGTTGGTGTATTGATAAAGGGTAAATACAGACAGCAATAGAGACAGACTCAGTGCATAAATTATGACGTACAGTCATTGCATAGACCACTGCAGCCTTCTTTATCACGTGGATGGCTTTTAACATGTTAATGTATGCACACCTACCTGCACGACCTACCTCATACAACCCCATTTCCAAAAATCCAAACTATCCCTTTAATACCTTTCACCTTGTCAGATTTACATCGATTAACACAGGTTTACTCGTGAGTTAATAAAAAAAATAAAAAAAAACAAACCCTGTTCTGTGTTTAACCAAGCAAGCCTGGATCAACTTCATAGACATTATGATCCAATAAAAGTGCCTTTTATCAAAGCTTTCCAAAGTTGTAAACAGTTTTACAACATCAAATAAGGTGGACGACTTTCTCACACTCTCTAAAGCTTCATGAAGAGGATCTTAATCAAAATGTGAACGATGGCAACGATAAGAGATTCAGAGCGTCATGATCAGATAAATTCCCCAAAGCCTGTGAACTTAAGGTTGCAGTTCTTAGAATCTAAAGCCCGCATTGATGTTGGGACTCCAGTTGTACAATTATACAACATCTAAACTGATAAAAGATCCCATTTATCTCAGGGTTTGTAGATGCGGAGGAGTTAGATCTTCAAAAAGTTCCCCAAAGATCCATAGAGTCCCCCATTTGTAGATGTTTTTGAAAATGGTGCTTTGTTCACACCTGTGGTCAGCACTTTATTTTGTATTTTTCCTTTATCTGAGTGGGATCTGCATGCAGCCAGCATTTTGCAGTCTGTAGTTCTGAATAGACTGCAGTGTGTATTGTTATCTGCTCCTCTGTCTCTGTACATGACTGGCTGTGGTTCTGCAGTGGCTTTGAACCATATCCAGGTGTCAGTCCATGTAGATGCATGTTACTATTGTTTAGTGCCAACAGTACTAAATGTGAGGGGAAATAATCTGACTTGAAATCTGTATCTTCACCTTTACTTGGTGCCATGCCATGCAAAATATCACACAGTGATGTCTGAATCCAGTTTGAGTATGACAAGTAATGATACATTGTTTTGAAGTGTTTTAATGTTATATGTGTAAATCAGTTTTGGCAATATTTTTTAACATTTATCATTACAGTAAATTAATGAAACTGATCCTCTGCATGACCCCTGACAGTCGACTTATTAAAGTGCAACAACAACAAAAATGCCTGCAACTTTCTTTTGTCAGTTCAGTCATGAAATGTGATTACAAAGACGTATGTACAGACTGATAAATATGCTGTTTTAGAGACCTGGAGAAATGAGTTTGCCAGCCTGTTTCGATCTAATGACCACAGTGACCCTTGTATCACAGTTAGAGTTATTGCATATGCACATAACAACCAGGACTCCTTCATGAACCAGCAGATTACAGAGCATGAGATTATAAGGGTTCTGCAAGCAGCTAAGAAAGGTAAAGCTTATGGATATGATGGGGTGCCAGTGGATGTACTGAAAAATGGTAACACACTGAATATTCTATATAGGCTTTTTAATTATTGTTTTTCAAATGGTGTGGTGCCAGAGTTCTGGAAGTATGGTATTATTAACCCCATCCCCAAAGCTGGGGGAAAAGATAGCAGAATACCTCTTAATTACTGGGGAATCACTTTGACATCTTCTGTATATAAACTGTTTTGTTCTGTGCTGTATAATCGTATTGCGGAGTGGGCAGAGGCTAATGATATTATAGCAGATGAGCAAAACGGATTTAGAAAGAAACGGAGCTGCCTTGATCATATTGCTACCTTAACTACAATCATAGATACAAGTAAAATGTTGAAGAAAGCTACTTTTTGTTCTTTTATTGATTTTTCTAAAGCTTTTGATCATATAGATCGAAACATGCTCTGGAATAAGCTGTCTGCACTAGGCCTACACGGCAATATTTTGAATTGTCTTACTGCTTTGTATGAGAATGTCAAATGCTGTGTTCGGGTTAATGGATATCTCACAGATTGGTTCCCAGTTGATATTGGAGTTAAACAAGGGTGCATTTTATCTCCTATTCTGTTTGCCATGTATATAAACGATCTGTCTGTAGCAATTAAGGCCTTAGGCAAAGGTGTTTCTATTGATGATGAAAAAATATCCATACTGTTATACGCAGATTACATTGTTTTGATTTCTGAAACTGAGGAGGGGCTTCAGGAGATGCTCAATCTCATCCATAGCTGGTGTCAGGACTGGAAATTGAACGTAAATCCTGATAAAACCAAAGTGGTGCATTTTAGAAATCCATCAATGCCCGTGTCTGAGTTTAGTTTCTCCTGTGGCTCGTTTTCTTTGGAAACAGCTAAAGAGTATGAATACCTGGGTTTGATGTTAACAGAATTTCTAGATTATCATGAAACTGTCAAGCATTTAGTAATGCATGCAAATAGAGCTCTAGGTGCAATCATAGCCAAATGTAGATGTATGGGTGGTTTTCCTTTTAAATGTTACACTAAATTGTTTGAATCCCTGGTCCTGCCTATTTTGACCTATGCTGCTGCTGTCTGGGGTCACAAAAGTTATTCTTGTGATAATGCTGTGTTTAACCGGGCATGCAGATTTTATTTAGGTGTGGGTAAATACACCCCAAATGCTGCTATACAGGGTGATATGGGTTGGAGAACTCCATGGCAACATCAGTGGTCCTGTATCTTTAAAAACTGGCAGAGACTCTGTGTTATGCCTGACAGCCGATTATGTAAGTGTGTTTTTCAGTGGGCGGCTCATTTGTCAAATGTAAAAAACTATGCGCATACGATAACAACATTTCTTAGTTCTATGAACTTATCTCACCTTGCTCGTACAGATATGGTTTACTCAAGTAACGACCTTAAATGTTTTGACACGGCAGTGTCAAGGGCACACGAGGAATCATGGCTGCAGTTAATAAATACACTAGAAGGGAACAAACTGCGCACTTACTGCCTATTTAAGGATACATTTGAGACAGAGTCCTATGTACAAAATGTATTATCAAGACAGCTTAGAAGTGCCTTCACTAAATTCAGATGTGGAGTTGCTCCTTTAGCAATAGAAACTGGTAGATATATGAACACCCCAGTGGATAGACGCTACTGTACTTTATGTATTAATGGTTCCATTGAATCAGAGGCACATGTTCTTTTACACTGTGACATTTATGTGGACATTCGCGTTGAACTATTTAGTACACTTTCTAGGTATATTGTTAATTTTAATGATCTTGATGATACAAATAAATTGTGTGTAATTTTAGCTGGTAAACATTGCATGAATGAATGCGCCAAAGCCTGCCACCTCATCCTTAACAGAAGATTGTCTTTCATGAGTTCCAATTTATAAAACTGTTCTGTGTTTTGTTTTTCATGGTACCATAGTGTACGTTTTTATAATCTGTTTTATGATGTTTTAGTTGGTGTCTCACAGTTCTTTTTTTGAGTGGTCCCCAACACTTTTTATTTTGTCAAGGGGGAGGGGGGTAAATTGTATTGAATATTGTATTTTTATTAACATATTCCCTCTGTACCCTCATGTATTTTTAATGTGTGTTGTGGAGTGACACCGAAATAAAGTTTATCTATCTATCTATCTATGAAGGTCTAAATCAGGAATACTAAATATTAAATGACAGGAAGCCAGGGGCCAGTTAATAAACAATATAATAATATTCATCAGCATATATAATGAATGTTGTTGTCCTCACTCATCTTTTCCAAACTGCAAATCCAGTTGCAGCAGCCCTGCACAGGTCAGGTGTATGCAGGGGTGTTTCTAGGATTTGAAGACATTCAGGGCTTCTGGTTGGTGGTTCAGGGTTTTTTTTTGTTTGTTTGTTTTTATAAACAAGCTTTATTTTGAAGCCCTTTTAATGCACTCTGGCACCCTTTTTACATTCAAAGTAAAAAAGATTCCCTGTATGAATCAGTTAAGTTTAATCAAAAATCTGAAAATGTTCACTACGCCCTATCTTGAACCAGGTTTTGGGTCACATGCTGAGTATCACTGGTCTAAATGCTGCTTCAAAGCATTCCCTACTAGCCTGATAAGACTATTTTGATGACACGAGCTCAACGTGAGCAAGTGCTCACCTTGACAGACAAACGTCCTCAGCCAATCAGCGTAACAAAACACCGGGGAGCATCTTCTTCATCACAAATGGAGCCACTTGATAAATCAAGCTTTTCTCAAATCCAGTTGGAAGAACGGTAAAACCATCTTTCCCTTCAAGAAACTCAGGTGCTAATCTTGTTCTTGTATAATTATTGTTACTGACTCTATTTCTACCACTTGCTGTAACCTATTTACTAACATTAGAGTTAATACTTGATGCTACGGGAGTCGCCATTACTTATCAGCAAGCTGTAGCCTGCATTTTATGTTATCAAATACAACGTAGTCTCTGACTGGCTGTTTATGTCATCAGCTATGCTGCAGATCCCTGATTGGCGCCGATTTAATTTCTGGAAAGTGATTGGGGTGGTAGCAGGGCCAGACTGATACAGAGAGCATTGCAATGAGCAATGATGGTCTCACCAAGCAAATTTTCTACTGCCAGAATGGGGGAAATAGCGATTCACTTATTTGTTTATTTTATTTTATTTTGATTTAATTTAATTTAATTTAATTTTATTTAATTTTATTTAATTTTATTTAATTTTATTTAATTTTATTTTATTTTATTTTATTTATTTTTTTGGCCTACCTAATCTTTGTAAAATGATTTAAATAAACTGAGTGATATCTGGCTCATTTTAAATCCCATACTTCCTACCAGCAGCCAAGCTGTGTGGTTATTTTGCACTTAAAGCCCCCAGACTCCTAGAAAAAACACTGAGGTTACTACCACAATACCTTCAGTGGTAGCCACCAAAATAAAGTATTGAATCCTCTTTTGTGGCTCATCTTCATTCATGTGGTCACCTCAACAACATGTTCCATGTTTTGTTGACAAGTCTAATCTTGAGTTGCTTTATTAAAATAAAGAATGAATAGGTGGACTATGATTCACATGACTTTCCTTTTTCATTCTGTGTCATGCTGTGTGCCTCTTGATAAACTAAATACATTTTGAAAGTGTGACATCTTGGATGCCAGCATGAATGTGGCTCTCTGCACGTCGTCCACCTAACTGAATGCAAAGTATTGTCATGTGCTGCGGGAACAATGTTAATGCGTAACAAAGAGTTAGAAATGAACATGAGAAAAAAATAAACAAAGTATTGTGATCTTTCTGTTCAACTGTAACATATTTTTCACGTCAGACTGGTTTTACTTTGTGAGAAATGAAGCGAGGTGTTGTGAGGCATGAAGTTGTAGGTATGCTGGGGGCAAAGACAGCCGGGTAGGCTCGGTCAGTATTTCAAGATCTGTACTACGAGGTTCAAAGCAAGTCTGGCTCTGCTGCCTCTTAGAATTCTTTTCCACAAACGGTTAATTTTGTGTACAAGAATATTCGAAATATATATATGTTTACTGTTGGAGTCAAACCAGTAAAACATACAGTAACAAAACATATATAAGCAACAGGGACAATTACATTATCAGCAAAACTTCATGCACACAGACTCTAAATGCTCCCGCTTCCCTGACGGTCTCACGTTTCTTCTAATCTCTGTAGAAACTCACATCTGATCTGTTTGCAGATGCCAGTTGCTATCAGAGACAATGTTTAACAATTTCTAAGCTGTTATTGTCTGTAACTGAAAGCCTAAAATATTTTCCCATAACACCCTGGGAGAGATGTACAACGCTGATGTCTCTCCCTGTGCTCTGCGTTCATCTGATAGCATGCTCACCTCCTTCTTTATGCTTCACCTCGCCCTTTCCTTGTTTGCCATTTTGTTCTCAACGGTCTCCTGCGCTTTTACTACGCTTATTGCAATCTGGACATGTTTACGGATGTGTCACTGAGACCTGGTATTGCAACAATGGAACAGTTAACTATCATAGATATGTGAGAAGTGTAGGACTGCAATACATTTGCACATTTTAAAGTTGCGTATCAGATATTTCTTCTGAAAAGCTGCATTATCAAAATTTTTCTATCAACAGTTAAATTATTGTTGAAATGTGAAAGGGGTCACTCACAGTGATAAGCCCACATGGAATTATCACCTGATTCTGCAGCTCCTTTCATCTTTATGAGGTGTTTTAGAATTTTTTAGCCCATTGTTTTGGCTTTGCGGGCACACAACTTCACTGTTTTGTTTCACTCCCACAGCTCTCATCAGCTGTTGTCATAGAAAAGCTCTGATAAAATAACTGCAAATTACCAGACCAGCATCAAACAGCAGACAAAGTCAGTAACTATGGCCACATCCACACTTAAAGCGAAAAACGCTTGTGTGTAGGGAGGTAGTTTCCATTGGTAGATATCTGCCCACACGCAAGCATTTTCACTTTGTTTCAGAAATAATCTCCTTTCATATTAAAACACCTGAACATTCATATCTCTTGACCATTCATATGAAGTGGATATGCATTGGGCTGATGTGAAAAGGAAGCAGATTGTCTGCTCTCCAACTGGTTGCTTAGTTACTGAAAATACTACAAAGATGGCAGAAAGTTAGACAAGAGATTTCTTTGCTTGGACTGATGAAGAGGGGGAACTGTTACTGAAAGTGCAACAATTCTCACTCGCTCATATCACTCATCACATTTCGACGTTTGTGCATGGACTTTCCACATCCACATTCGACGTACAAGGTACCCTTGATGGCTAACTGCTGACATTCTGGGACGCCGTGTCAAATTCTGCCTGTCTTCTGCCATTGTCTTCTGTCAAGATACACCTCTATTTTCACAGAAAATTTACAGTTTATATACAGTCTCTTTCAAAATAAACGCACTATGTTGGTACAACACTGCGAATTGATGTTTTTTTTCCTTCAACCCAAACATCATTGGGTTTAGGCAACAAAAGCACATTGTTGGGTTTAGGAAAAAAGAACAGGGTTTGGCTTTATAATCTTACGGGACACAAACACTGGACACCACCCCTCACATCCGCCCCAGTTGGACTTTTGCCACCTTAACTTTCGTTCTGGTCCCGCTGCATTTCCCCCTGTTGCCACCAGCCAGCAATAAACTATAACGGTGACCGGCCGTGAATCATGCCGATGTTAAAGAATGGCTTATTTTGTCGGTGTCTGATGCTGAGTGCAGGATATTGATGATTTCATAGTGAGACCAGGTTGGAAAGTAACACATGAGTGGATTGGGAGTCACTACAAAGCAATATGCCAACATATTAGAGTGGTATAAGGAGGAGGATGCCATGGAAAGTAGAGCTTAGATCGAGCCCAAAAAATCGAGCCCGACCCCACCCGACATCTTTTATAAGGATACGATCTTGGACATTGAAGGCTGACTCACGTCTTTCTCTCCATGGCAAGCCTTCATCACGTGCCTCTTAAGTGTCGAGGTCCCCGTCTTTTTGCCGTCATATACCAGCATCGCGCTGCACTTAGTACACTTGACGAAGCCGACATACTCATTGTCACCATCAACAATTCACATGTGCGCGGCCAGTAGCGCCTTCAAGGGGGGCAGTGCCCTTGACTGGCCGTATCAAGGGCTGTAGCCTAGCTAATATGTTTTGGCTTGACAAGTGGTTATTAGTAAGACTCAACTGGCAAGCAAATGAGGGTGTTTTCTGTGTCCAAAAGTCTACGTTTACATTCTTCCAAACTAAAATGCAACCCTGGATAAAATAGGGTCAGCAGTGTTTTCAAAAGTCCCTGTTTTAGTGGTTCCAAAAAAGCCAGAGTAGAATGGATGCTAGGTGTAAACCCAGCAATAGCTGTGCATTTTAAAACAAATACGTATCAGTGTGTCGGTGGCCTAGAGCTGGTTAACATAGTGGAGCTTTTACCAGCTAAAGACCAAGATATTTGTCTCAGGAGCTGGTGGAGACCAAAACTGAGTTACACAAAAAGTGAACAAGTACTTTTACATTCATTTGGTGGACAGACACACATCTCCAAATAAACTCTTATGTTGCTGTGAGTCTGCTGGATATGTCCTTCATAAGGTGATGATATATCGGTGTTGTTGTCTCGAAGTAGTCAAACAAAAAAAACAAACAAATAATGCAGGTTTACTATAAATGACAATTCCTAAAAACATAAATATTGTTGAATTTCGTTCTTGCTGCTACTCTTTAATATTCTAAAGAGCTAACATAAGATCTAGTGTAGTGAGAAGATTTTAACAACCTCCTCACCTGATCCTTCAGACCTGAAGACCCTCACAGCTGGAGGAAATCTTTTCAGCAAACAGAAATTAACCAGAATCCCTTGCCATTAGGATACTGACAGATCCTTTCACTCGAAACCCTGTAAACAACGCTTTGGAGGTCTGACTGTTTGCTTATTTGTATATGAGAATGAGGAGAGTGTTTTTTTGGGAGTGCTTTTTTTAGCTCAGTGACAGGCCAGGTATTGCCCTGAAAAAATCAATACAATAGCTCTTTTAAAACCTACGTAAATGTACAAATTATTATACAAAAACTCATTGATGTCAAAATATTTCCAACCTATCTGTCACCTCTGACATATTCGCTCGAGCCCCAGTGTAAAAATGTGTTTTCATATTTGCAAAGTACCAACAGAGTTCTTTCCCACGTTGTGTCTATCATTAACACATCCATTTCCTTGTCAATGTCTGTCAAGTGGCAAATTTTTATGAAAAAACCCCCCACATACTTGGAAACTTGATTCTTCAAATCCTTCGGAGGGATGTGCTCATCTGCCACTAAGTTATGCATTGTCGAGCTGCAAAACTCACCTTGCAAGTGTATCATTAAATAAAGAGGCGTCTCTGACAGGAAACAAATAGAGAGTGTAGCCACGGTAAGTGCAGAACGAGGAACTCACAGGGTTAAATCGCAACCTGTTTAGACAGTGCAGGTTGCATTCATTGGCACCTGACCAGAACCTTTCACGGTACTAATGTTCCCTAGCCACACACACACACACACACACACACACGCACACACACACACACACACACACACACACATGCACACACAACTAATTAGCACTTGCAGCACTTAAATGTTTGCACAAACACACACACACACACACACACAGTGAGTCAGGATGTAAAAGTGAACCTGCATCACCTTATAGATGCACCATGTTGATGCAGATGTAATATGCATGATTAAAACAGGTACACATGGGTGCACACACAACCCACCCACCTACGCCCACACACACACACATCCATACTCAGTGCTCATGAGCAAACTTGGCTGTCTCTGGCCCACCATTGTTCACTGGCACTGAGGCATTGCCGGGCTAAGTGAGGGGCCCTGATGGATACCTACCAGACTCAGACCACCAATAAAGGTGTGAGAAGAGGAGAAGGAGAGTAAATGGAGGGATATTGAATAGGGGAGAGGAAGATGGCAGAAGATAGCGGAATATAGATAGGCAAGGAATAGGAGGAAAATGTATTGTTCCAAGTATTCAAATGCACAGGTGTGTGTATGAGTGTAATACGGATGCTTCCCTTCTTCTCTGCATGAGTTGTAATAATAATATAATAGTTATCTTTATGGAATAGAAAAGCACAAGTCCACTGAATGAATTATATGTGCAATAACTACCCACCAGTATTTCAAAAAAGAAGTACAGGATGTCATTATGAAATGTTTAAGTTAGCTATACCACAATGAGAAAATACTCCATTACAAGTAGAAGCCACGCATTAAGCTGACTTAAAGCTGCTGTAATCTATATTAATATATCAACAATGGGTCTATGGGTTGCTCACTGTGACAGACCTACGGAAAATTATGTCCCTACTTTACATAGTATCACTCAGGTCTTTGGTCAACACATTCTCACTCTGACTTCGTCACATATCAACATGTGATCATGGACTTACCACATCCTCATATAACATGCAAGGTACCCTGGGTGCGTTGGTTGTTGACGTTCTGGGACGCCGTGTCAACTTCTGCCTGTTGCATGCATTGTCTGTTTTCAAAATAAATGTCTGTTTTCACAGGAAATGTATAGTTTGCATATAGTTTCTTTCAAAATAAATGCACTATGTCGGTACAACACAGCAATGTTTTGCCATCACTCACATGTGGTTGGGTTTAGGCAACAAAAATGTACTGTCGGGTTTGGCTTTACAATTTACAGGAAGTGAACACTGGCTGCCTGGTCGAGAGTTGGTGGTTGTTGGACCCATCCAGCACACCTTTTACCCACCCTACTCGGAGTTCTGCTGCCTTAACCTTCGTTGTCATCCCGTTGAGTGTCCTTCTGACGCCGCCGGGCACCGTTAAATAATAATGTCAACCAGCTGCGCATCATGCAGACAAGAAAGGACGCCTTTTTTGTTGGTGTCTGACACCAGAAGTCACTGACCAAGCAGCGGTTTTCGTCAGCTTCTGAGTGAGACCAGATTGCTTTGGTGCATTTTAGCATCTTTCAGCTCATTGTTTTGGTTTGACAGCTAGCAACTTTAATGTTTTGGTTCATTCTCACCACATTCCTCGTCAATTCCAGGCAAACCAAGCAGCTATTATTTAGTGTAAAAGCTCTTATAAACCTACTGTACTTTATCTGCCCAGCACAAAAAGGGATACCCAGAAAAAGTTAGCAACCAGCTAGCAAACGTAGCTGAGAATTTAGATGCTAAAGTGCCAGAAATTTCCCTCAGGGCTTGGTGGGAACCATCTGCATAATGGTCAGATAATCATGAAATATTGTATAGTAGTGTAGCTAGTAACTATAGTTGTCCAATAAAAGTATTACAATACAAAAAGTACAACATTTCCCTCCAAAATCTAGATGTATTTTGTTGCAAGAAATAGAAATACTCATGCAAAGTACAGGTATCTCAAAAGTGCTTGAGTAAATTAGCATGTTAGCAGTAAATTAAATGAACATGATTAGCCATATAAATCACCTGCAATCCAGAGTAACATTTTTACTTTCACTGTGGCGTTATCTGTGATATTTAAAGACTAAATGTCACCTTTTTGTCAAAGTGTCACAAAGCTTTTATTTCTGGAACAAAACCCCACACTTATATATTTCAATGTGAAATTTCTGCACCTCAAAGCGAGCTGCTGCTCTGATCTCCAGAGAAAGATGTGTGAGAATGTTTCCGTTGGATGCTGGCAAAGGCGTAACTTCTGCTCCAGGCATTGTAAACAGAGACACCAAGTCCAACAGCGCAGCAGCAGTTGGCATCCCCTGGCGCATAAATAAAAACAGGAAACGATCTTGAAAGCTAAACTAACAGCAAAGTTGCTTGTAGAACTCCACTGAGGACACACACGTCACATGGAGCATGAATCACTTGTGTTTTTTGTGTGTTTGTTCTCCACAGAGCTTTAATACAACAAAGTGTCAGTGACACAAAAGTACAAAGGTGGGGAGAGACCTGCGTTCATATAAAGGCAAATTAAAGTGACTGAACCTGTTGATCACAGCAGCAACCCGACCGACCTGATTGTGGTCACTCACCCGTCAGCAGTTAAGTGGAGGCTACTGTGTGGCACTTAAACAACAAGGGTGTGAAGTGACAGATGAGAAAGTAAACACACAAAGGTCAAGACCGGTTGCATGCTGAAAGAGAGGGGACTTTGTTGTAACTTGAGTGCTGTATTTTCAGAGACAATGCTGCCGTCTTGAAACCTAAAGCACTGAAATGTTTCCATGTCAAAGATGTGTCACAGGATGATTTCTTTAGCGTTGGCAACAATAACATCTGCTCTTCAGCCATTGTGCATCAGAAGACTTGCAGCTGCAGGGAGACAATGATATCGACCTATGTGGATTAACAGCATGATCGAACATTATATTATGCAATTTGAATACACAGATCTTTCCAGGATATACTGTAAGTCCGGATGATTTACTGTTTAATGCTGGGCCTCTGTTGCTCTGCCCTACCTCCTTACCTCTCCAACCCTCCTCCTTCTCTCCATCTCTCTGACAGTGGGGGACATAATCAGGTTTTGTGAGATTTGCGAGTAGATTAGCAGCCACCTTGCTTCAGATAAGAAGCTGCACTGATAAAGCCCTGTCCTACGAGGCACATGGCTGTGATGAAACACCATATCTGACATGAGCAGATCTGTTAAGAACACAATTAAGACACTGTCTAGCCCTATCTACTCCAACTGCACCTATCCCTGTTAATCCCTTCATTCTGTGTTGGGGGGTGAGGCTGAGAAATTCACACTTAAAACTGCATGTAAGGTTTTCTATTATGAAAAACAAAAAAACAGTTTATTAGATTATGATCAAATAGCAGAATGACACAAACAACTTGAGAAATTACCTTGTCTCAAGGTGAAACTGATCTGGTTTGAAGGCGCTTTAAAAAAAACACAGCCTGGCTTGGCCTTGAAGTAATCCTATGATCCAGAGACAAACAGAGAAAGGCAGTAAATGAGTAAATATAACACTACAGCTCTTATCCATAATCCAATTTGTAGAGGCTGTTCCAAAACAGCTGTTTTTGTCCCATTTTCCTCCTCAGGGTAATTAGATATATGACTGAAACAGAGCCTTTCCAAAAGCTCAATATATAGTGACACACTCATTTGCACAGGCTTTTTCAACACCGTGCTGCATCCAGCCAGCCTTCCTGCAAGAAAAAGCTGTACCTGGTCCATATAAGCTGCCTAAGTGGTCTGTATAAAGAGCCAGGTGAGAGCAGCTTAATATGCCTGGATAAACTTGCCAGCCACAAATCCAAACCTCAAATTCCACTTCACAGTGGATGAACTGATAAAAGCTGCATGTGCGTCCACACAGCATCTGCATCACTGGCATTTATTTATGTTTTTAGCATTCTGTGTTGATGGATGCTTTTCAGATTATCTTCAATGTCCTGCACAGCTGGATTGAGTCTGTACCAACCCCTATCCAACTAGGGCCATAACTTGCGGAGCATCTTTCCGCAAATAGCAGACCCGCTTTTCAAAACCTCTTTTTGCACGAGTCACGATTGGGATGCTTTTGTTAGCGTACATGCCTGTACACACAAATGAACAGATTTTGGGTTTTTGCACAGCATATAGACATGCATGATTGTAATGGGGCAGGTGAGCAAGTATTCTCGGTGGCAGATCTTCCTATACACCTTACCCCAGACGAAAAATGAAACAACAATGAAAAAAGACGTAATGCTAAAAGGTTGGTCGATAATAAGGTATCACCTCTACTACATCCAGTTCATCAGTGAGTGGTCAACATAGCCAGAACATCCATGATCAGGGGTCTTCAGGCCACTGCTGAGAGAGACGGCGCAGGAGCTGGACTATAAATTTCTCTGAATACTTTGGGGTTTTTCTCGTTTGTGCTTGCCTGTATCTGTTAAGGTTGTTGTGCTGGATGGTGTGTCAGTCTTTTGCTCAAGAAAGTTACACAACAATCAATTGTGGCTCACAAGAATGTCCGTACACATGACATACCAGTAGAAATACAGCCAATTGGCCAACACGTTCTTATCCCAAGTCGTCAAGTAGCGCCGCTTTGTCAGTGGCCTTTCATGTCTACATATTACGTGCTAGGTATCCTTCTGCATCTGCTGTTGATGTTCCAGGATGCCATCACCAATGCTGGGATGACAACAAAAGCACATGGTTAGATTTATGCTACAAAAGCCGATACATTCTCACCCCAACCTCGTCATATATCAACGTTTTGGTCATAGACTTTCCACATCCACATATGTTGTGTAAGGTATCCTGGGTGCGTTGTTTGTTGATGTTGTGGGACGCTGTGTCAAGTTCTCTTTTTTTCAAGATACACTTTCGTGCTCACAGGAAATTTAACGTTTACATAGAGTCTCTTGAAATAAACGGTACAGTTGTACAACACCACAAATTGACATTTCTTGCCTTCAATAACAAACACACATGGTTAGGTCTAGGAAAAAAGACAAGGGTTTGGCTTGATAATCTTACAGGACGCGAACACTGCTCTCTTGGGTGAAAGTCAGAGTTTGTTGGACCCATCCACCATCCATCCCGCCTGCCACATTTGGACTTTCGCCGCCTTAACTTTTATCCCCTTTTCATCACCGTTGTCCCGTTAAACTATAACAGCAACCGGCCACATTTCAGGCCAACGTTAAAGCACGCCTTTTTTCGTTGGTTTGAGACGCCATGAGTCACTTCCCAAGCATTGGATTTTGACGATTTCGGAGTGAGACCATGCTCCAAAAGCATGTGGTTTGGTAGTAGCATATCATACTGCTGTGACAGGTGATGTCTGGTCGTGTCAAGAAAAAGTGGCGGTATTCGATGACTTTGGAATGAGAACAAGCTGAATTGGCCAATAAATGAAAAAAAGGTGCAGCACGGTGAGTCAGCATTAGCTAGCTCACATGATTACACCATAGTTAGCTTATGATTAATGCTGTGTGCTGTAAACTAAATAGGTTTAATGAAAAGGCCAACTTATCTTCACTAATAATATGTTAGATTCATGTTAATGTGTATTTTCAGACACATTTTACTAAAAAAACAAACTAAATAAAACATACAAATAAATAATATAAATAATAAACAATCAAAAGGTCATACAGCGACCTCTGAGGACCCCTGAGGAGTGGCGGACCCCGTGTTGAAACCCAGGTGCTAGAGCTTTTATGGGTATGGTGGAGTGGAATTTCTTTGGAAAGGTAAGCTATGTTAATCGAGTTGTTTATTTGTGTTGATTTCTCAATAGCTTTTGTTCTTGCTTGTTAGTGAAAGCTTGCCTAGGTTGCAGATTGTGCTAGATCTGGCACTGGGTACGCTGCTGATAAGATCCATCTGATGGAAGAGGAAGAAGAGGTGCAAAAAATCACTCATCTGTCACTCACGGAAAAAAAAATTGTCTTCTTATCAAGCTGAAATACCTACCAGTCTGTACATGCGGTAAGTAGTAATATAAATGACTAATAATAGCTATGTTTGCATCAAATCATTATGTATTAGACTGTAAGCAATTTTCCTGGCCTCTGCTGTAGCAGACCTTCCTCAGAGATGCCCTTCAGGGAATCATTATCTCTGTAAAACGCCACAAGGGGGTTGAGTGCTTCCATCCTATGCCTCTTTAACCCACATCCATTATTCAGAGGGAGACTAGTGGAGTCAGAACTACAGGGAGACCAAGAGAAGCCAATGATGTCTCACTCTTACATCTACAGATGATTAGGGGATGTCCAGTAGCTGAGGATACTATGATTATTAACATTTTAGTCACCATTTTAGTGTCTGCTTGCTCATGACATCTCAGGCAATTGCAGGCATACATTTGCAGTAAAAAGAAAACTCGAGGAAGACAGTGTGTGCAAATGCTTGACTAACAGTGTTTTAGTTCTGTTTCCCTTGGTGACTGCCACTGTGTTTGTCACATTATTCTCTCAAGTTGCTCTCCATGTAATCATAATGGTAAGGCAATCTGTTGCATGTAACTGGATCCTGTTTTGAATGGAGAGAAATGAATGAAACATGTGACAAGGTGTGACTAGTTATCCACCAGTCTTGCTGGGTGTTTGTTGACAGATGGGTCTTTTGTCAGGGTAATTTGTTGAACAGAATAACCAGGTAGATAATTACCTGTTGCTTTTGTGTCTATTAGTGCCATTGTTGGGTTTAATACATCCTGAATATTCATTGCTCTTTGAGGCAACCAAAGGGGGTCATTGTATCTAGAGTAACTGACCTGAGGCAACATATTTTTCTCTCTGATTAGTAAAAGCTTGGTTTCTACTTGCGCACACCAGTGGCGCCCCATGAGTTATGTCAGAGGGGTGGTCAGAGGGGGCCACTGAAAATGTTGGGATGACACACCAAATACCAAAAGCCATAAATGAATTTCAGAAATTTGATCATGCTGTTGAAGTATATAGGCTAGTTGGCTATTTTAATATGGAGAGTTCAGGAATGACATACTGACACACTTCCATTTCTTATTTTACAGTCAGTATTCCTAATTATCTGATGTGAATACACTTATGCTGGTACAGTTAAAATTTTGAGTTTCACAACAATCCTGTTTTAATGTGTTATGTAACCGTATACATGTTAGGCAATTCATTGTTCTTCAAATAGGATGGTTGTCCTTCTCCTTAAGAAAAACAGATGTACAGCTTTAATTTGAAGGAGTATATTGATTGTAAGGAACAAAACATTTACTGGGGAAAAGCCCTCTTGAGTTAAGAGGAGACTTGTGGGCACCCATAGAACTCATTTTCATTCAGACCATCCTGAAAATGGCAGCCTAAAGCTGAAATGTTAATTCAACTCCTTCCCGACAATCTATGTTGACATGGTTGGTACCAATGGATTGGCTCGCCTTAAGCGGAGTTTGTACTTCTGTGTCGAATCAACACTGTACCCTACACCGTAGCCTGAGGTGCACCTTGCCAGAAATGTAACTATATATCGCGGCAATGCAGACCTCCTATCTTTTTTTGTGAGCTGAAGCCATTTCCCTCAGTGGAAACAAAGCTTTTATTTACTTTTATTTCACAGATAAGAAACAATAAATTGTGAAGACAGTAAAGCCTCCACAAAATAGCATTTTAAAGCTTGTGTGTAAAATTTATCCTGGCTTCATATGAGTAAAGGGAAAGTCTGCTAGCGGCTAGGCTAATTTATACAATGTAAAATGTCATAGGCTTGTGCTAATAATGTTAGCATATTATATTTGTTTGGGAAAAGTGTTTAGTACAAGACAATTGTTTTGTCAGTGAACCTTGTGAGTTGTAATGGAGCTGAATTTTGTAACTTTACCATTGTTAAATGTCGCTGTTGTCCCTGGCTTCAAATGAGTAATGGAAAAGTCTGCTAGCTGCTAGGCTAATTTATACAATGTAAAATGCCATAGGCTTATGCTAAAAACCATTAGCATGTTGTATTTGTGGGGAAAATGTGTCCAGATAAAGACAAGTGCTTTGTCTGTGAATGCTGCGAGTTATAGTGAAGCTGATTTATGTACTTGTGTTTGAAATGGTCTCTATTAAGCCAACTAGTGTTTTGGAGGTGTAACTACAGAGTGACACAGACAAGTGTAAATGCTCACAATGGCGCAGACCACGTGTGTAGGCTCTGCAGCTGATGCACAAGCTTGAATCCTGCTTTAGGTTTTCTTGGGGGGGCTATGGCCTCCCCTTTGTGGCGCCCCTGGTTAACACCTCATTCAACAAATTAAAACGTTCTGACTGGTGGTGCATATGACATATAGTTACTCATAAAGCAACCCTAACTTCAGTTTAAATTTGACTTTTGGTGGAGTTGAACTTTGTATCACTTTATGTGTCAAACAAATGCCTAACTGATGTAATCCCAGTTTTTATAAGTGCATTTATAAAGATCATAGTCTGGTCCTGGCAGGCCTTTTTCCTAATACAGCTGCATATAGGCTCAGTTGCATCAGATTAGACCACTATTCATCCGGGATGCAAATAAACATGATAGGGTATTAAGAGGCTGGAGCGGAAAGGGGTGTGACTGGGGTGTTGTATTACATGTCAAACCACCTGGAGAGGAGACACTTAAGGAGCGCTGGCTCAGGGTGCCAGAGGCAGTACAGAGACGCCAACCACTCAGAGAAGACCACTGATTTCACTTGACTAACTGTATTGGACTTTAAGACTTTGTCACCCTCCAGGCGATGGACAGCAGGATCAGACCGCTCGGCCTGGCCGGGCACACCGCCTCCCCTCTCGGTGGCTTGCAGGTGCCGCCTTCCCTCTTGCGCCCTCCGCCTCTCTTCCTCCGGGCTTGCAATCCCGCGCTGGAGAGGGGATACCCCCGCACCCCGAAGTGCGCCCGGTGCAGGAACCACGGCGTGGTGTCAGCACTGAAAGGCCACAAACGCTTCTGTCGCTGGAGGGACTGCGTGTGCGCAAAGTGCACTCTGATCGCGGAGAGGCAGCGGGTGATGGCCGCGCAGGTGGCGCTGAGGAGGCAGCAGGCTCAGGAGGAGAGCGAGGCCCGGGAGCTCCGGCTCTTGTACCCCGGCTCGGGGATCGGTGGGGAGACAGGGATGCCCCAGGCGTCACCCGTAGGCCCCGGGGTGCCAGCAGCTGCCAGCAGCACTCCAACAGCTCCAAGTTTTGATGTTTTTGGAGCAGAGAACCAAAAAAATGGTGAGTTAAAAATAAAAAGTTTACTGTTTTCTTTCCAAATAGAAAATAATCCCATAATTAATTTATGTATCACCCCAAAATATAACAGCATATGCAATTTATTTTTAAAGACTGCGCTGTTTGGAGCATTTTACGCACACAGAAGCGCGCGCATGTGATTTTAATCAACCTGTTTTTCTTTTGTCCCCATTCCAGATGACAAACTGAGCAAGTACAACTTTTATAACGGATACGTGGGTCGACCCCTGTTTGCACCCCACACCGCACGCCTGCCCTCTCCAAATGACAAGAAAGACCTGTCTCCAAACCAGGACACCACCACTTCATTTAACGACGACAGCGCAAGTGCGTCTCCAGCGTTTGACCAGCGCTCAGACCACTTGGAGAGCCCACAGAGGTCACTTTCCTCCTCGGATCCAGACTCAGGCAGCGAGTCGGAGAAGCCCAGGGACTACCCGAGCCTGGAGCGGGACCCCACTGATATCATAGCCAAGATCTTCCCCCATCAGAAACGGGACACCCTGGAGTCTATGGTGAGAACATGCAAAGGCGACATCGTCAGAACCATTGAACTGGTGTTGAGCTCCAAAGAGAGCAAACTAGACTGTGATGGCTCGTCTCTGTCTAATCACTCCAACGCGCTCAGGCCTTCTGTTGGACTGCCTGGAGCGCTCGGTGCTCTGGGGAACAAGTCTGCCTTCTCCCCGCTCCACATGCCGCCGACGGCCGCCGGGGGAGACAGTCTGTACGGACTCAGCCCCCGCCTGGGTGTCAGCCCCCTGAGGCTGGCCTATTCCTCTGCCAGCGGCGGGATGGCAGGTTTCATGTCACCATACATGACATCCGGACTGATGCCAGTGTTCCCACTGCGTCCTCCCTTGGACTCATATCCCTTCCCGGGCATCCGAGACTTTTCTTACCTTCAGAGCAAGGAGTCTCTGTGCAGCACAGGTCTTTACTCCAGACTCAACAGTGAAAAATGACAATATAATAATTAAAAAATGTTATACTTAAGTGAACCTTATTGTAAATTGACTTTTGGATTTATCTTTAAATCGCATTTCAAGTGCCTCAGACCATGTGCTGATTGAAATCACTGCATTCTGACAATTTCTGTTTCAGACTTGTTTTTTTATAGTGTAAATGTTGTAACGGTTTTTAATATGAATAAAACTATCAACAGACACCCTTGTTTTATATGTGTTCATGATTTTGTGCCAATTTATTCCATCTATCTACTTTTTTCCAATAAAATGAGACAAAGTAAACATTCCTTATTATGAATTTTGTGTCTATAGACTCATAAAGTGTGCCTTTCTAAAATTGGATGGATTCTGTTTTACAGTGAATTTATCCCATGATAGGTACTATTTGTTTTGAGCCTATGCATATAGCCCACTAGGCCTACTTAAAATGTAAGTGAAATATATATAACGCCACACAATAATAAGGACGATAAGTACAAGAAATTAATGACATCACACAAAGTATATGTGCACGGCACATGTGTCCCTTTTTAAGTTTTGAGAAGAAAAGCAGGTGCTCACAGGTCAGGTACATATCCATCACCCATCTTCATATTTTCTTTAGGCTGTATTAAAGTGATGCATGCTACAAAGGAGAATAAAACCTGGAACCTCACAGTATTTAAGTGTTTCAATATAGGTCCAGTCAACAGTTTGAACTGAGATTTACATGTTATAATGTAGTTAATAAGTGGAATATTAATGGTCATTTAATGAGTGGATGTTGATGTTGTAGCTTGAATCTGCTCAAACCACTCTCCCAGTTTGGGGGTCACAGCCCTGAGTACTCCAAGTAACCACTGACACATGTTGCCTTTACTCCTCCTCTTTCAGCCCTTGGTATTTTTATATTTTTCATATATAAATATGTGTATAAATTGCAGTTCTGGTGGGCAACTACACACCATTGCCCAAAATTATCATGAGCAAATGTAATCATACTCATAAATAAGGGTAGCAAATTACCATTATTATACCGGGTCTAGCTACTACTGTGTGCTGCAGTTCTGCGTGTAGTTTGTCTAAGTGGTGTTGCCGTACCCCAGCAGAACATGGCTCACAGGCATATTCGACTGTCTTTATTACAGCCCACAAGAAGTATGTGTCAGTCATTCATGTTGCACTGCATGTGTCGTTTTGTAGACAGTAGTGAGTTTCATTCATTCCAAATATGTAGACCCCCCCCCCCCCCCCCCCCCAAAATTCTAGGTTTTACTCTTAATTGTGCTTAGCCATTGTTATATTAGCTCCTTGCTTGTGTGTAGGCTCCTAGTGCTGGCGACAGGCAATATTTGGTCACAATATGCATCACTAGTTGCCGGAAATGACCTTCGTACAAACTAAAAAAAACTTTAAATATATCCATTTCAAATCCCAGAGACATTTAACATATCAAAAGCTCACAAACTGCTCGTCTTTCCATTTTAAAAAACGTCGATAAAGTCTAAAATAAAAATCTGAACAAGTGTGTTTCTTCCTCTACATCAGGAACCCGTTCTCACTCATGATTGGTCGAAGGAGCTGCACGCGGCTCGAATGAAAACCAATAGAACGTCTCGGAGGCGTCACGAGACCGCATGTTTCAGGAAGTCGGGACATGGCCAGTTTAAATGTTGGATGCATATCATGAGTTTGAAACACCATTGAGCGGGTTTTCTTGTTAGGGAAGAGGGCGACAGTTTACAGTTCTGCCGTCTGACATGCGTCTCCACGTTGTTATCGCCGCTGTCTTTTGGTGTGGTTTCGTCGACTCGCGGAAAATTAGAGGGATATCTTCGTCCTGTAAGTTCACTGTCCCCTTCGAGCTAGCTTAAGGCTAAGTAGCTATCATCATATTTGTTAATTAAGCTGCATGGTGCAACGTGCAATGACTTTAACAGCTCATTATCTTCAACATAGACACCATGAAGCAAGTACTTAGGAGGGTGTCATCGCTGCAGGTAGTTTGTAACAGCTGTACACAGCAGTTAAAGTGTGCTCGGGGTTGTAGCTTTAATAACACACCTATAGCTTTTTAAATTTTTCCTGTAGCATTTCTCCACAGACTCTGGACTCCTTTAGCACCCAGCCTTTATCCTTAAATAAATGTCACAGGCACAACATGTTCCAAGTCCTCACCTTTGTTTGGTTACACTTCCAGTTGCAGTTCAAGGTCACCAACAAGCATCAGCCTGTAATGTTTTTATTCTGTGACAGACAAGCGGTTCTACAGGGAGAGGAAGTCCTTCCTGTGCATCGATGGGTCGAAGATCATCCCCTTTGAGCAGGTGAACGATGACTACTGTGACTGTGAAGACGGCTCTGATGAACCAGGTAAAAAGTGGACCCACGTGCGAGTGGGTGTGTGTTTACCGGTGTTAGCAAACTGTGAGTCAGCACTGTGACCTGGGCACTGTTAATAATTACTGTACACTGAATTTCTGTTCGAGAGAAAATAACATTGAACTGGACTTTTCAGACATGTTCTGATAACTAATGGGCTGGACTATCTATCACATAAACCCACACTGGCACCTTCTAAAACAGACCATATGCTATTCAGACTAGGCTATGAATTAATGTATTAAATTTATTTTATTCAGGTAGCACGTCATCGTTATTCATCATCAACTTGTTACTGATTCACGTTCCTCTTTCTGAAAATCACCTTGTAGATCTGTTGCTCCATGTGGAATCAGGAGCCCTCTAAATTGCTGCTGACGTTGCACAATGAGGAGTTGTTGCAGTTGTCACAGAACACAAGAAATTTAAAGACAAAAACATTATTAAGTCGTCTGCTGAAGGGGTCTGTCAAAAGTCCCCAACTTGGAGATGACATGATCACACCTGAGGCAGGGAGGATAGTGCAAACACCCCTGCCTGGAAGGAACCGCCCCTCTCACGTGCAAGCACTTCACCTCAGGGTGCTTTCACACCTGTTTCTAATCTTGGTTGTGGTCCGGTTCTTGTTCACACTTACTTTTTACAAACAAACCAAGAGGAGTAAACATGAAGTTATGCAGATTGACAGGTAACATGCTGATCGGGTAGTTTTTGTGTCATCAGGACCCACATGGAGAAATCAAGTTCTGGTGACTGACAGAAGTTTACGCAGCGCTTTAATTTATCTGATGAGTAAATTTATCGTCTTTCTTATTTTTATTATTACTATTAGACTTATGAATACTGACTAACAGGTAGAGACAGGACGAACAGGACACGTCTCGTACAGTTGTGATTCAAAGCTCATTACTGTGGGATCACTGTCACACACTATAATGGACCTAATGTACTGACGTTGTACACAGACAAGTACAGCAGTTTTAACAGCTTTTGACATATTAATCAGGCAAAATACTCATGCTGTCGTGCACTCCTGTTGCCATGGTTTTCAAATGATTTGCATAAATACATAGCCTATACAATTCAGTTGTAAGATCGCTCCCTGAAATGAGTTCATGATCAGCAGATTTATTATAGTTAAGCTTTTGAAATCATGCTAAAATCGCATATCTGCTGTCATAAAATCCTGTGGTGGTTTGTTTACTTTCACACCACAAATGAACCGCACCAGAGTCCCAACTTTTTAAGCGATCTCGCTTCGGTTGTTTGGTTCACGCCAGGGTTCAACTGACAGCTTTCACACCATTCCAAATGAACCGTACTGACTGGGTAAAGAGACCTGATATGTTTAACCAAACCAAACAGTTGATGAGAGGCTATATTATGCTACCTTCCTCCCTTTGTTCTTTCCTTTTGACCTCAGCCATGATGTGTGTGTGTGTGTCTTGTGATTGAATTTACTTACTTAATATTTGTTTTACTTTTTTTTAGTTTGATGTTCTCTCTTTGCAGAGATTAAACCACACACACAAAGCTTTATAAAGAAATCCACCAAGAAAATAAAATGACCTCTCAGTTTTGAACCTTGGACTCCTGCGTCATCTGCAGGTCCCTCAAATGCACTCAGCCCTCCTACTGGCCTTTACATTTAGATTCTAACTGGTCATTAAGTGACTAAACTTATGGAACTAATCCATACTCTGTTGTGTACACATATGCATGTTTTAAGGACTTGGTGAATGGATACACTTTGCAAGCCAACAAACAATCTATTGGACCATTTAAGGTCACAATCTGCCTCTGCTGTTGTTATGCTGTGCCGTACTGCAGCTGTAAATCCAAATCGAAATTGAGCATGTTGGTAATGTTATCTACCCTCATTGAGATTTTGGACTGATTGACCCCGTGTATTGGCAGCTGATGCAGCCAGTGTAGTAAAGTGTAGACACAGAAATATAGAGGTTAAAATTCCCCGGGCCTCAAGTTATGTGTTCAGTGTCCATGTAGTACTTTAAACCATACTTGAGTGTATAAGAATACATATTTTTCCTCTTACCTGTAGTGCTGTTTATCAGTCTAGATTGTTTTGGTGTGAGTTGCCAAGTGTTGGAGATATTGATCCCAGAGATGTCTGCCCTCTCTCCAGTATAATGGAACTAGATGGCACTCAGCTTGTGGAGCTAAAAGTGCCAAAAAATACATTTTGACATGGTTACTCAAGATAATCCACAGACCTTGTTGTGAGCAGTTTTATGTAGGAACTATTTTCTCTCTACCAAACCACACCTGCCAACTGTATCACTGCACAGAAGGAAGCGTGCATCTACTCATGTACGAGAGGCTTGTGTTGGTGATGGCGCAAAATGTCAATACTGTTGTCCTCCTCAGCTGAGTTGTAACATGAGCTAGCTCAGTGGTGCTAGGTGAGCTAGCAGTAGATGCACTCTTCCTCTTGCACAGTGATATGGTTTGCAGGTGTAGTTTGGTAGAAAGAAAATATTTCCTATATGAAACTGCCCACAACAAGGTCTGTGGATTATCTTGAGTAAACGGGTCATGATTTCTGGAAAGAGACATTACTGTTGAGGTTTTTTTTGCTGCTTTGAGCACCACAAGCTGAGTGCCATCTAGTTCCATTATATTGGAGAGAAGGCTGATATCGCTATGGCTGATATCTCCAACACTCTACAATTCACTTCAAAATAATCTGGATTGATGGATAGCACTACAGGTAAGAGGAAAAATATGTATTTTTTATTTTGAGGTGAACTGTCCCTTTAACGTTAAAACAGGATGCAATATAATGCAACCAGAAATTGCGAAACAATGGCCCTTTTTAGAACACTTTATTACACATTCAAAACAAAATAATGTTCATATTTTGCAATTAAGGCCAAGGATTGCTCACTAACACCAAGATAGTTTTTGTCTTCTATGAGCTGGTACAAACAGCTTTAAACTGCACACTGCTTCTGCTACTGAACAAAATTTTGAGGCATACTCATTTCAACTCTTGCAGCAGCACCCAGGCTGTTAAAATGAAATCATAAAACAACAAAAACAAAATGCCGGCATCATCTGCACAAGTTCTAGAAAGTGACATACCACATGTCTTAGCAACCCCCATGCATGTATTATAAATAGTTTTGATTGGGTTCATTCGTTTCTGTAAGTTAGTTCATTATGCAGCGCTGACCTCTGCTTCTGCCCCCATGTAGGCACCTCAGCCTGTCCTCGTGGCCGATTCTACTGCACCAATCTGGGCTTCCGCCCACACTACATCCCATCATCGCGAGTCAATGATGGCATCTGTGGTAAGGCTTTTTATATATATTGCATTATGGCGGATGAAATGATGCTCTCCTGGGAGGCGACTTTTAATAAACTTTGCAGAACCTGAAGTGAGGCAATGGATTAACAATGTTTTCTGCTTCAGCGTTTTTCAAGGACAACAGGGGCAGCACTGCAAGTGCTGCAGTGATGAACAGATTTATTCTTGCAGAAAATGAATCGCCGTCTTATTTGTTCAAAATAGCTGGTGGAAAGGTTTGATGCCGAGGTTGCTCTCATATCTCACAACTTACTTATTCATGGTGAGGTTTTAATCACATCCCTTTCTTTCATGGGGAGAGAGTCTCTTTGCTTTTATACCTGTTTTGTGTGTTTTGCAAACATGGACTGGAATTCATATTTTACATTATGTCAAGAAGCTGACATGTTGGTGTACAGACTGTCACTCCTTTTGTAGTACAAACAAACAGATGAAGTAGACACAGCAAACAAAACATGGCTGTCTAACACACACGCTCGGCTCTCCTCACACAGTTTTCCTTGAAAAACATCCTGTCCTTTTCCTCAAGGCTTTTCTCCATTCAAGCTTGTAAAATCTGCCACACTCTGCACCTAATCAGATAGTTTTTCAGCCCCCTTCTCGTTCACTTTTGTTCTCCAGTAGCTCTTCACTTTGGATAGAATCAATACATTTCGTTGTCGACATCTCCTCTCCGTCACCAGCACTTTCGGCTGCATTAGACAGTATGCAACCATTGCAGGGAAAATTTTTTTTTGAAAGAATGAAAGAGCAGTCGTGGAATATTTCTCAAAGCCTCCCTCTCCCTTTCCTCCCTCCTTTATTCTTCTCCCACCTGTCTGCTCATACCTACCCTGCCTTGAGTGGCGCCACTTAATAGCTAACACCTTGTTGCTTTTCCTCTTCGGCTGGTTGTTGAGAGATTTTCACTGGCTTCCCTTTCTGGGCTGTAAAAGCTCTCGTTCCACCGGTCACCAATGGGGTTCTGGATAATTGAGAAATATCACACTGTGCCCACTCTCTGGGGTGAAACATCTGAGCTAAAGGCAGATCTGAGCACTCACAGAACACCATGCTGCTGATCTTTACGAGTGGTCGATCTCAAGAGAGATCCTCTCTGGACTAAAGAGTGAGATATCAAGCAGATACAAAGATCTTGTCTTCACCGGGGATGAACAGTGACTAAAGCCTTAAAGATACATGCTTTGCCACTTTCATGTCTGTCGGTCAGCTATATGGCTACAGCAGTCAGCTGGTTCGCTTAGCTTAGCACATATACTGGAAACAGCTAGCCTAGCTCTTTGTTTTACTCCTTAGATTTTGTAGAGATTCAACAAAAAGGCTGATTTTGTTACCTGTGAACAGACCTCTCATATCTAGTCTTTATGCTAACTAAAGCTGCACAAAATATCTTTTTTTTATTGTTATGGCGATGTCAACTTGCGCAAAAAGACACACTGCAAAAGACATGAATATTGCACTCAGGGATTTTTTTGAGTATCAGAGAAATTTGCACTCAAAAATATTACAATATCATTTCTTTTTTATTGGTTACTTTTGTTAAGTTCAATGTTTAATTCGCTCAATTAAAGAATGTTGAAAATAATTTCCTCAATTTGTTTCTTATTGTTTCTTACACTTTAATTCCCTTTGGTTATTTATCGCAAGTAATATCATTATCGCAATGGTCAACAACATTATCATAAACTGCATATTTTCCTCATATTGTGCAGCAATGCTAACTGAAGCTAAGTGACAGTCAGCAGCAGTAGCCTTATATTTGCTGTAAACATGAGAGTGATAATCTATGAATGACCAGAAAATACTGAAAAATGGCCATTTTAATCTCCCACAGCACAAGATGACATTTTCAGATATCTTGCTTTGTCCAAAACCCCCCAAAATTTGTAGTTAAAGGTACAGCTGGTAACTTATGAAAATAACTTTTTGTCATATTTGCTAAATCTGTCACTGTATGCACACAGAGGCACATAAGACAGATAGTCTGTGAAAAAATTAGGTTCCTCCTCCCACTCCTACCAGTTTTGCTTCTAACAGCATTTGCTAAAAGCTGCACCTCACACGATGCACCCAGTCAGAGCTGAGAAGCCTCTAGCTGTCAATCACTGCTTCTGAACTGCAGTCAAACTGTCAAACTAGGCAGCGCTGATCAAATATGAATCAAGATTCTGTTACTGCATGGCCTATTAATTGTCTCAGATGTTTTCAGACATATATTTTAGTGTACTGTTTAGCTGTAGAATGAGAATGTTTGCTCCAACATTGCTTCTTATTTTACAGCTAAACAGTAGTATTACTGTAGTTAAAGCAGTGATTGACATGATTGACAGCTGCGTTAGAGACTCCCCAGCTCTGATTGGTTGATTTCGTTCATGTGCGGTAAGGCCATTAGAAGGCAGAGGAGGAGTCAAAGGAACATGGTTTTTTTTTACACACTGTCTCAGCAAATAGGACAAAGAAAATTCTACAAAAGTCATGTATGGCAAAAAGAGCAGCATATCCTCACATTTTTGGGCATTTTCTCCTGAAAAGTTACTGAAATGATGAACTCATTATCAGAATAACTGTTGATTAATTTTCTCTTGGTTATGAAATTCATGTTTTGTATGTTGAATAGCAAATGATTGCAATGTAAATGTTCACTTTTCGGGGCACAAGTGAGTGATAATACTAGGCCCCAGAAAGTACCTGAAAATAAACTGCTCATACTTCCTGTTGATGTGTTTTTGTTGAGTATTGTTTTTAACTTTAACCCTTTTTAATTGCCAGACTCTGTATTGATGACATCATGTAGAATAAAGATGTTTTGCTCACCTCTCCTCGCTGATATAATGAATGCTCTTCTGTTCTCTTGTATGTGCATTGGATTGGTTTCTCCTGTGTCTCGTGCCAGATTGCTGCGATGCTTCAGATGAATACAACAGCCACGCTCGCTGCCAGAACACTTGCTGGTCAGTTGAATCAAAACTGAGATTCAATATTTATAAAATAACACATGCAGATTTTGACTCAAAATATGGCTTTAGAGGCCCACGCAGAGCTAAAGAAATAAATACTCAAGCAGTCCATTTCGATTTGGGAAATGTATCAAACAGTTCATTTTGGGAGGTTTGATTAAAAAAAATGCAGCTCTTCCTTAAATCCAAGTTGTGTTTAACATAAGGATGTTATCACAGCATCAGAGTGATAGACTTGCTCCACTCATGTGATAGTGACTCATTCACTGTGCCACCAGGGGGCATGGTGTCACTATGATTTAAAAACTTGATGTAGCTCAGACCTGCTCTTACAACGTATATGCATCACAATATTGTTTTAAAGAGTTCATGCATGATAAAGACAGATCTGACTCCCCACTTCATTACACTCTCCTCCTCGCTCTGTAAATTGTACTCTCAATAACCCCATCCAGAGGTGTTTGTCATGCAGATAATTGAGTTTCTTTAGGATACAAATGACACAGTGCATGGATGGTAGGTCTGTGGATAAATATACATATAAGAACGCAGGCCCCTGCCAGGTCATATTTATCATCTTCTCTGAGCTGCGCCGCAAAGATTGACCATACTATGTTGCTGTAATGTGGCCCGCTGTGTAAATGTAACTCCTAATACGGTAACCCACTTCTTTTGTTGACAGTCCTCTGTTATTTCGTTCACTGCCATTCGCCTCAAAACCGCATACAAGCAGAGTATATCTCATTATGTTTTCACAAGGTCCACACTCATATTGTGTTTGCCAGACTTCAAAAACAATTTAGTTCAGCCACAGAGCATCAGCCCTCCGTCTTATTTACTCTTCTATTTTCCCATTTGGATTCCCGCTGCATTGTGGGCCCTTAAAAATTGGATTGCGCCATCTCAATGACCATAGCAGGGGTGGCCGATGTTTTCTTGGTAATGATGGGACTGTGCATCCTTTCTCTCTCTCTCTCTCCCGCTCTCCTCCAGGAATCTGGGACAGAGAGAGAGAGAATACGTGGAGGGCCAGATGAGGACCTTGGATGAGGGTTTGCAACTCAAGCAGCAACTGATTGAGGAGGGAGTGCTCCTCTGGAGGGAGAAACAGGTACACTGACTGTATTTTGCTGAAGTAACTACTACCACATGGCAGGCAGCAGAGCTACAGGATGGTCATTAGGGTTTTCCCTAAAAAGCTTTATCCTGTTCTTGTTGTGAGAAAACCAGCGACTTTCACTTGTGTGTTTATCACTGCTTTTCACTTGACCTGCACAGAGTATACACAAGGTTCATTAAGTGGTCTATATATAGTGTATGACGGCCTATATATTTTAACTTAATCCCTGGATCAGTAGAAAACTGGTGACCTTCATTTTTGAGAAACAAGCACCCTAAACAGACATAAAGTATAAAAAATACTACAGCAATAAATATTGGACATTTTGGGGGCCAGTGCATCTGTAAGCCCATCAGGGGTGGTCAAACTGTCGTAGTCACAGAACTAGGCTTATCACTGAGTTCACATATGTCTGAAAATAATTAATTAATGTTAATACATAATGGAATATGTTGGATTATTATTTCTTAATTTATTGGGATTTTTGAGGTAATGATACAATAAAACATAGCATTCGAATACTGATTTGAACATCCATTATTAGGCAATGATTGAAGCTCTGAGGCATTTGGGTAAACCCTAGTTTGGTGTGGTGTATGGTACAATAATTCTGCACCTGTAGCCTATTGACTCACACACCGGGGTGCAGTGTGTGTCCTGTAGCCTTCATAATGAACACTGGCCTGTCAGAGCCCATTGCAGTTAACATGGTGAACCCAGGGATGGATCCTGAACTGTTGCACAGACCTTTGGCACAGATTCATACACTGTATGCTGTGAACTAATTTCTGTCTGCTGTGCATTCAATGAATTTATCTGGTTCACTCGGGTGCCATTTATACCTGGGTACATGGTTTTTCTTCCTCTTTTTATGCCTGTCTTTGGGTAGGTACGTATATACGCCCATCCGTACCATTCTCATGAACGCAGTATCTCAAAAGCGCCTTGAGAGAGTTTCTTCAAATTTGGCACAAGGATTCATGTAGACTCAACAGATGATTAGTTTTTGGTGGTCATACGTCAAAGGTCAAGGTCACTGTGACCTCATCTGTCTCATTCTTGGTCGATTTTGGTAGTCAAGGGTCAAGTTCACTGTGACCTTGCGTCTGTCTCTTTCTCGTGAACACAGTATCTCAAGAAGTCATTAAAGAAGTTTCCTTAAATTTGGAATAAATGTCCACTTGGACTCAAAAAAGAATTGATCAGAATTTAGTGGTTGAAGGTCAAAGGTCACGATCACTGTGACCTCGTCTGTCTCATTCTTGTGAAGGCAATATCTTATGAATGCTTCGAGGGAATTTTGTCAAACTTAAATTGAATGATGTACTGATTAGATTTTGGTGGTCAAAGGTCAAGGTCGCTGTGACCTTGCGTCCGTCTCTTTCTCGTGAATGCAGTATCTCAAGAAGTCCTTAAGGAAGTTTCCTCAAACATCCACTTGGACTCAAATGAATTGATTAGAATTTAGTGGTCAAAGGTCAAGGTCACTGTGACCTCACAAAACATGGTTTTGGCCATAACTAAAGACCTCATACTCTAATCATGAAAAAAAAATCACACAAATGTCTAACAGGATATATTGATAAAGTGATTACATTTTATTTTCTAAAGGTCAAAGGTCATCTTCACTGTGACATCATGATGTTTTGCAAAAACACTTTTCTGGAACTTTTTACAGGAACAGAAGGCATTTGGTCAGATGCTAAATTGGTGACTCTAATCTTGGGTGTCCATCCTGAAACTGTGCTGATTGTATTGCCCTTATGTGCTGTCATGGGAACAATGGGTGTGAAGCGTCCATGTTTTCACAGACAGGGATGTAAACTGAAAGTGCTACCTGACTGGTGTACAGAGGCATTCAGTCGCGAGACAGTAATTCTTGTAATCTTTTGTTATTGTCAGTTACCATATTAAGACAGAATGGCCCTAAAATGATAATTAAAATGTAGTGGTGTGTTTCTATCTGGTGGCTACTGTGTGTAGATATTGTTTCTATTATTCCCAATAGATTTAATTATGTTTTCATCTTGGCTACTTTGTGCTGCCACTTAGTAACTGCAGTCTTATTACCTGGCTCGCTAGCCAACACACTTGATTGGTCCAGACATTGAGGTTAATTTGCTTTTATATATGTTGAGCACAGAGAATTCCTGATCTCAATGAGCAGCTTGTGCTCTATGATATTGTTTTGACCATACATGTTAGTGACATCTGCTGCTACAGACATCTGCTGTGCACTTTCTAACACTAACCTCTGCCTGCTGTGTAGTTAGTTTTTGCCATGTCATTGTAAGATGTTCACTGTTTTCTTGCTCCACGAACTGACACAAAGCATTTTCCCAGCCACTGGCTCACTTGTATCACTGTTTTAGTTGATTAATTTCTGCCATTTCTTGATGAGCATCCTCTCATGTTAACATAACAAACACAATATTCCAAATGTTTCACATCTCCCATCCAAACAATTCTGGTTTCTAGTCATCTGTCACCCATAAACACCCTCATATTCTTCTCTTGCCAGAAACTTGGTGTTTTACTGTGTCTTTTAAGGATTTCTGCTGAAACTGCTTCATTTGCAATCACTCTAAAGCTGTAAGGAGTCAGTGGTTGGGGGTAAGTCGGCATAAGTAAACAAGCACCTGAGTGATCAAGCCCATTTTGAATCAACATGCCCCTTTTATAGAGCTTCAAGGAAGTACTTCACAGTTTCCCCTGCTCTCCATTTCAACAAGCACTAGGCCAAATTAGAAACTGGAGCCCTGGAGTTCGGTGCAAATTAAATTGGTAAATTTGGCAGCTGAGGATCTCTTTAGATGTTTGTTAGTTATATTTACTGGTTCAGTGGTCTCATTACTTAATGCATTACCTTAATTTGGGAAATACAAGTTGCCCTCCCTGCACTGTTTAACGGTCAAGTGTAGCTCACCTACTACATTTTGCACATATAAAGATAGTTTTCCTTTTTTGTAGTGCATTGGTAATAGAAAATTGAAAAGTGTGAGACCAGAGTACCATTAAATGTGTAGTTATGGTCATTTTAAAGTATGTATTTGGGATTCTGAAGGACTAATTGGCAGCTGAAAAATGTTTTACAGTTCTTTGACTCTCTCAGGGCTGCCCTCAATCCTTGTGTTATCTTCTGCATTTATTATGTGAGAAATTACTTTATTCAAGGTATTTTGAAGCACTTTACACTGTTTGTGAATAAAAAAATGCATTTCACGAATGTCAGACTTGTTTAAAAGATCTATGGAGGATGGAGTTACAAGATACCACTTGTTTGACAACAGAGATTTTGACCGAAGGCCACTTTTTTTCACACATACGTGCTCACAAATGTCTGATTTGCCAGCTGATGGTCTCTGAGTGTGTCCCCTGCACATTTTTGTTCCTTTTTTTTTTTGTTCCATGTTCTTTTCTGTGGCGGCTGATTGGCAGATCGAGGCTGAAGTGTCACCCAGTCCTCGTAGCCTAGCCGCACACCGTGATCCTCCTCTCTCAGTGCGTCTTTGTTGATATGGCAGGGTCACCTCAGGGGCCTCGTCTCGGGAAGCCTTACACAATGGCACAAAAGTGAACTCTTCCTGCGGTTCAAGGGTTAAAGAAAAATGTGCTGCTGAGGAAACAGGATGTTAGGAAACTTTTTAATCAAATTAGAAGCCTTTGAATAATGAAAGCTGATTCTAGCTCGTCAGCACTGCGTGTCCTAATTGGTATTCAATACAAATAGGTATTCGATAAAAGGAGGAGGAGGTTTGTGATTATCTTTCTGCACAGTTTAAAGCAAGGAACGGTGTGCAGCGTTTGCTAGCCCTAAATCCTTCTTAGAAATATTTTTTTCTCAATATAGCCTTGTCTGAATTTTGTCAGGATTTGAGAGGAACATGCGGTACTTTTTCTGTCCAAACTATACTACAGTTTTCTCACATAACACAGCAGGGAAAACTCTCAAACACTGAGTACTGAATCAGCACTCCTTGATGTTTTAAAATGAAAAACTATATAATTTTGACTCATCCCAAATGGAATATTTCTTTTTTTTCCAGATTAAAATGAGACTAAACAGAACATCATTATCATAAAGCTTTAATTTATGGAAGCACAAATACTATGTACACTAGTTTCTAGTGTTTTATATGATATTTTAACACTATCAAACATCGTAATATATAAATTCCTTGATATCAATATATGAACGATACTGTAGGACTGACCACTTGTGCTTTTCGTATTTAAAATATGAGTTTTTTCATAATTAATCATCGGCAATGTGGATATAATGACCAAGTGAGTGAAGGCAAATAATAGAACACCTAGAACAATCTGGTAACTTCAGAAAATTATAATACTTTACTGTAATTCAACCTTTAAAAGACGTCAGCTATTACATTAATATCCAAAATAGAAGACACTATCTAGTCTTATATCATGATATCGATATCATATTGATTTATTGTCCAACCCTACTGTGGAGAAATTTTTCGTCCACATGTTACGACTGTTAATCACAAGTTAATATGTTCTTGTACTCTCAAAATGGAGCCCATAAATCACTGCAGCAAACTGAAGGTGGCTAAGCAAGCAGCGTGGCCTAGAAAGGTAGTCATCCCTATCCGAACCAAGCAGAATTCATCACTGCATTATGAGAGTCTCTGAGGAGAGATCAGAAGGCGGTACACACACACACACACACACACACACACACACACACACACGGTTGCAAACAAGGAGCTGCCGCGCTTTCATATTAATTGGTCCATTACAGAGAGTGATGATAGGTTGTGCTTGGTTGTCAAAAGCTGTCATTTTTGGTGTGACAGCAACACCTCCTGACGCAAGTGATTTAAATAGTCCATTGTGAAGGCCCGACTGCTGTCGTACAAATTTTTGTAAACACACGGGCTGGTTGTGGTCTGGAGGTACATATACTGATGCAGAAAGAAAGATAAGGATAAGAAAGATAAAGAGAGGAGGAGATACGAACAGAGATAGATTCTAAACACCTGTTAGCGCCAATTCAGGCACTACTTTCTATAAATACCTTTAAGGCTATAAGTCAAGTATCCTGTGGTCAACACTTGAATTGTGTCACTATAACTGTTGACTGTTAATGTTATTTTCCCCTCAGTAAAATATAATCATGATTGTGTTGAAAATAATACTCTAGCTTAGATTAACAAGGTTCTTTTAGGAGACTGACATTGCCATCCCTAGAGCCAGTGCCAGAAATGCTCCAAAATGATCTACTTTTTCCAAACTGGAAAGTAGTAGCTCTACTATATGCTAAATCTACAGTGCAAGCCTTAAAGGAGCTCAATACAGCACTCACAACATTAAGAAGAAGCAAGCAGTATTTGCTAATTTAATTTTGATTTAATTTAATTTGATATACTTTATTAGTCCCCAAGGGGAAATTCAGTGTAAATGAAATGAAATTCTGTGTAACGATGTTGGTGGAGTAATGGCGCCCTGAGCAGAAATTGAAGTCACTCTACCTCTGTGTGTGTTGTAATGCGAGCTTCTCTGTCCTTTGTTGTGGTAGCCAGTCTGGCTGCATGTGCATATAGTACATGTGAGTCCTGTGTCTGTATTCCACTTGCTAGCTTATCGACACAGCTTTGGACTGCGTTCATATGGTGGTTACCACATTATAGGTGTCTTTACCCAAGGTGGTGGAATGTCGTTGCGAAAGCGTAATGCCCATCTTCCAGTCCCCCCTGATTTCACCATTATCTCTGTCAGTACTGTTGCTGTTGTTAGCACTGCTGACGCTGTTAGCACCTTTTGCGGCGTTAGCCGCTACTTTCCGGCTCTGCCATGGCCATGTTGAGAGCCGTGTGCAGGCAATCCCGGCTCTGAATCATAGATATGTGTGATATGTTTGTCACACCACAGAAAAGTGTTATTAAGCATGCAGCCATATATGAATGATTAAAAAAAGTCACAAAGTATATAAACCAACATTTCAAAATCATGAAAAAATAGGCAGTATGCTCTGCTCTAAGATGCTGGGGGCGTGTCCGCTGAATGCATGAAGTCATACCCCCTTTTTTAAATTGTAGGACTGCTATGGATGCTCCACCTAGAGACTTTATTGGACTTATACAACCATACGTGTTTGAGTCACCAGAGTTTTACAAAACAAAAATTTACAAAAAAAAAACCAAACAGATAAAATGATATATTAGATCTAACAGTGGTGGGGAAAGTACCATGGGGGGTTTGATTGAAACAGAATGTCCAGTTGTGCTTGTATGCGCTACAGGTTAGGGATAATATCAAGAAGACTGACTGTAAAACTAGACAAGCGTATCACTAACTATTTGTGCTGTAATTGTAATTGAATGGGATGAAAGTATCCATCACCTGGCAGCTAGAATGTTTCCCATGTTACGCTGATCTTAGACTTTGTGTTTCTCTCTATCGTTTCTCTTCAGGCGCAGCTCAGAGAGCTTCAGCAGGTAGCCGAGGACCTACAGATCAAATTAGAGGAACACAGAAGGAAGAAACATGAGGCCGACCGACTCAAAGAGCAAACATTAAAGGCTCTGGAAGCAGGGGACAGCAGTAAGTGTTTTGCCACCTTAACCTCCCATGATTTGGTTTGAGTCCATTCAAAGCAATTTGGTCAATCCACAGAATTGCTCCGGTTTGTAGATATAGTTAGGTCATTGTTACAGCTACCACAGGGCAGCTTCCGTTTTATTTCAGCTCAGCCTTACATTCAACAAAAGTAAATTGACCTTAGCTCCCCAGGCCAGATAGTCAGGATGACAAATGGTGGAACATCAGAAACAGCTGGAAGGGTTAAATACAGATGCCTGTGCCATTGAAATAAATGGACTCGGAGAGGACTGCTGAGCAACAGCATATTGCAGTCCCACTGCTCTCCTTTCACGTTCCTCAAACCTTCAGAGAGAAGTTGCTTATGACTCACAGGAAAATTCCCTTATCGCTCCAAGCACTAGCTGGCTCGGCATTTTAGTGACGTTCAGACCTGCACATGTGAATGTACAGAAAGTTGTGGGGCTGGATAGAAAATGGGCTCACTCAATTTTGCACTGAAGTCCAAAAGGATTAGAAGAATCATTACGTGCATGTGTTAAGAAGGCAGGGGATAGAGATTACTGGAGCTAAATTAGCTCAAAGTTTTAGATTTTTAGATTGTTGCAGAATGAATATTTTTCATATTCTCATTTGTTATGATCTACAAAAACATGCACCTTTAATACTGATGGGAAACTTATCGAAGCCCATTTTTACCAGTGTGATGAAAAAATGATCATTTTTGTCATTATAATAAAACATTTAAAATTAATGACTAAGTATTTCGAAATGATAATCAATACCAAGTCTTTTTTTTTTATAAAGTTTGTCATTATTTTAAGATACACGGTCATTATTTTGAGATACTAACTCATCATGTCTCATCTCATCTCATTTTGTGATAGTAAGTCAATAATTTTATATACAGATTCATCATTTTAAGATACTTAGTCATTGTTTTTGAATTACTACCTCATTTTGTGGTCATTATTCTAAGGTACAGAGTAATTATTTTGAGATACTTTATTACTAACTCATTTTCAAATACTAACTCATTATTTTGAGATACTTGTATTATTACTAACACATTTTCAAATACTAACTCATTTTTTTGAGATACTAAGTTATTTTGAGAAACTGAGTCATTATTTTGAGAAACTAAGTCATTATTTTGATATCTTAGTCATTTTTAAGTACAAAACAATTATTTTGAGATACTCGTTATTTTGAGATACTAGGTGATGTTTTTGAATTACTACCTCATTTTTAGATACTAAGTCAATAATTTGAGATACAAAGTCATTATTTTAAGATGCTTAGTCATTGCTTTTGAATAACTGCCTCATTTTGAGATACTAACTTGTTATTTTGAGATACTAACTCATCATTTTAAGATACTAAGTCATTGTTTTTGAATAACTACTTCAGTTTGAGGTACTAAGTCATTATTCTAAGGTACAGAGTAAGACACTTAGTAATTTTCTTTTAGATACAAACCTGTTTTGAATTATGAAGTCATTATTTTAAATTACTAACTCATTTTCAGATACTAACTCATTATTTTGAGATACTAAGTCATTTTTGTGATACTTACTCATTATTTTGAAAAACTAACTCATTATTTTGAGATAGTAACTCATTATTTTGAGAAACTGAGTAATTATTTTGAGATACTAAGTCATTATTTTGAGATATTGAGTCATTATTCTGAGATACTGAGTCATTATTATGAGATACTAAGTCATTATTTTGAGATACTAACTCATTATTATGAGATACTAACTCATTATGAGATACTAAGTCATTATTGTGAGATACTAACTCATTATTTTTGAGAAACTAACTCATTCTGAGAAAGTAGATAATTATGTTGAGATACTAACTCATTATTATGCGATACTAAGTCATTATTGTGAGATACTAAGTCATTATTGTGAGATACTAAGTCATTGTTTTGAGATACTTGTAATTATTTTGCGATACTAAGTCACTATTTTGAGATACTAACTCATTATTTTGAGAAACTAACTCATTCTGAGAAAGCAGATAATTATGTTGAGATACTAACTCATTATTATGCGATACTAAGTCATTATTGTGAGATACTAAGTCATTATTGTGAGATACTAAGTCATTATTATGAGATACTAAGTCATTGTTTTGAGATACTTGTAATTATTTCGCGATACTAAGTCACTATTTTGAGATACTAACTCATTATTATGCAATACTAAGTCTTTATTTTGAGATACTAAGTCATTATTGTGAGATACTAAGTCATTATTATGAGATACTCAGTCATTATTGTGAGATACTAACTCATTATTTTCAGATACTAAGTCATTATTTAAGGTACACAGTAATTATTTTGAGATACAAAGACATTATATTAAAATACTAATTATTTTAAGACACTGAGTCTTTTTCTTAAAATACTAACATTATTTTGATCCAGTTTCTCATTATTTTGAGATACTAAATTATTGCTGTAAGATACTAATGAATCCATTTGAGATACAAAGTCATTATTTTAAGATACAAATTATTTTGACAAACTAGATGATTATTTTAAGATACTAACTCATTATCTTGAGAAACAATTTTTTTTAGATAACTCATTATTTTAAAACACCAACACATTATTTTGAGAAGGCTTTTCATCATAATGACTTATAGGATCTCACTTTTACATTACACGGGCAGAAATGGGCCTTCATAGAAACAAACACACCACTATGTAATTTGTAATTATTTAATGGTATTTTTCTCATTTTTACCATATTCTGCTGTTTGAATGCCAATGTATCAAACATCATTTGTCTACTTGTTAATGCATTGCCGTCATGTTTCTCACATTCTTCTCTGATGCCATGAAATACTGTCAGTTGATAGTCTGCGTGGTGTCAAACTGGCCCTCAAGTGAAAGTTTTGATTGCAATAAAGGTCATTTGACTTTGCCGGTTCCTCTAAGCATGCATCCATCATGCTTCCCACTGCGAGAGTTGACCTTTGCCAGACATCATAGACACCCCATGTTCCTGAGCCTGTCATCCTTTGCTTCCATTACTGCTCATCTTCAGGGCGTAACAACCATCAATTTTCATTTCCGTGGCATGTCTTGTCCATGTTGGCTATCCATCTAGGCTTTTATTATGCCGTTCTAATGACAGTTTGTGTGTGTGTGTGTGTGTGTGTGTGTGTGTGTGTGTGTGTGTGTGTGTGTGTGTGGAAGTTGACGGGAAGTTCCAGTGACTTGAAGCCTTTTCTCCCCGCAACTTATGACATTACATGTTGATTAAAACTTAAAAATTAGAATAAGCACCATTAATCTGCCAACACTACTGTCTAACTCAGCAAACACTTTATGGCCCCCCGATTGGCCTTGCTGTTATTATTCTGGGTGGCAAGTTAATACTGCTTTCACGCACATTTTAATTTAATTCCCAGAGATAAAACATGCACACAGTAATGCAGAGGTTGTACAAGTGAAGTCATCATCAAGGAAGTATTTTCCAATATTTCATACATGCTAACATCACATTTTACATTTGCATTTTATGCTGTAAGGTCAGTGTTTAAACCAAGTTGTAATCGAGTTTTGTGTCCACGTCTCAAAAGATTTTTGGATTGCAAAGCTTATCCCTAAACTAGAGGACCCATGAGGACAAATATTGACGTATCCCAATTAAATATAGTAACATCACAAAGATGAAACACACTTTTTTTCATAAGCGACTTGTCTTTCCCTTTATGACCTGTCAATAGCCTGTGTCAAAATAGGAATGAAAAGCCAGAACAACAAGCAGCTGAGCCTGCAAAGGAGAACTTAACAGTCTTTCCCTTTACTGCTGCTGTCGCTCAAACATGTCTCCAGGGCTTCATGCGCAGTTATTGAGAAGTTTTAAAAGGCTGGGGTTTTTGTACCCTCAAAGGAAATTGCTGTTTCTCATGGTGCAGTGCTTTTGCCATGATGAAACAATAATTGCAGGGCTTGGAGGATATGAGATATTGGATATTGTCATTAAAGTATGAGTTGTGCCATTTTATTTAACATGAGGAAATTATATTCCAAGAGTGTCTTTAGTGTACATGCTTTTGGAGGACTCTGAGCAGGTGCCAGATTTAGAAGAAGTGTTTCGGAGCTGCAGCACTAATGTGATACTGTTTCACAGCCCAACAAATAATGCACATACTGTAGTGTGTGATTATCATGTTCTCAGGATACAATGATGTTGGACATTGTTTCCACAGATTAATAGGACGACATTAATTAGCCGTATCCTGTCATTCCATTAGCTAGCTTGGTATTTACGATTCTGATGCACTTTGCAAAGCATGCTGGGAAATCTGGTTAAATCCTCATTGAATAACAAAGACTTTGCTGTGCCCGGCTTGTCAGAGAGGACGCTGATCATGTTTGCGTGTTGTTTTTGTAAAAAGAAAAAAAAAAATCCTTTTTAATGCCAACCTCAATAAGCTTCAGGTTCACATGGAGGTCTCTTCCATCACTGATGATGTTTACTTGATATGATCCCCTCATAAAGAGACACATTGTATTTTATGTCTGTTACTGCGTTTAATGGTACGTCCCAATATGCAAAGCTACACTGTCTCAGAGTTCAACCACAGTTTGAGGAGATTTCCTCAAGTTCATTGGTAATCCAGTGGTTGACCTGATTTCTCTAGTGGAACATCTTGCAAACCACCCCCCTGCTTCTCATGTTTCCAAAGGTACATGAGTGCAGTTAGAAAACCTGTAACATAAACTAAATTAAATTGAGTTGAGTTAAATTGAGTTTAATTTAATTTAATTTTGTAAATTTAAGCCCCCCTCCCCTCAATTTTTTTTAAAAATATTTATAATATAATATTTCCTTGACTACACTGACACAGTGTTTCCCACAAAACTAGAGTCTATGTTTGGTGGTAGCCTCTATGTCCCCCTAAATGAAGAGGTTTTTGCAGGTCATTGAATGCAGCATGGAGCTAATCTTGAGTTCTTTTTTATCCCTAAATAGTCTTTAAAGTTTGAGTCATGGAGTGGATAATTGTCTGATCTGAGCTGATCAGAATAGATCGATGGATAAGAGGAGCAGCTGCTGCAGAGGCCAGTGAAACTAAATGATCAGTTAATGATTAAATTTCACTTTTACTGCGCCTGGTGTTCTACTGCTCCATCTCTGCCCAGAGTACGCTTTGCGCTCTAAGAGCGTGGTGCATTGAATAACCAAACAATATATATATCCCAATAGCACTCCTTATGAACGGTCCAGCTACAAAAATAAAAAATCCATACATGGCGGCAGATGTCTAACACAAATAAATGAATATGTAGGAAACCCTGTGATTTGTATTCTTTACTTTGAGTAGTGATGTCACAACACTGTGATTCAATACCTAAAAAAATACTGATTTTTGATACTAAAATTGGGGTAAAATTGACATTTAGGCCATAAAAATCTTTCAAATTAGAGATTAATATAACAAGGCTATAACGTGACAATGAGGACTTTTCTGGGGTGGTAGCAGAGAATAAGAGAATGACTGTAGTAAATGTTAATATTAGCTAGTACCAGTGTATTGATACTGCCTATAATGAGTTTTATAAATGGGTTTTAAATATTCGGAATCGGCACATATTGATAATTTGATATTTTTGACTAGAGAGGTGTTTTCAAATTCCTTACTGAAAGGGGCGAAGTCTGTGCATTTACATTTGGCAGGTAAAATAGATTAGGTACGTCACTAATACAAAAGCCAGATGCTATCTAATACAGGAAACGCATTTGATGGGGGAACAGACTTCGACACACTGCAGGCAAAGAAACCTGAAACCTCCAGTGCAGGGTGGACTTGTCAGTACACAGAGCAAAGTTAGCATTAGCATAGTTAAAGTTTTGACAGCAAACATGATAGAGTGTGCATTTTTTCTATGTAAACTGGCGCCTGGAGCTTTCTTCCACTATCAACCAAAACCCCTGTTGTAGCACATGTTATTTTATGTTTCACACTGCCTGTTGGCCTACAAGCTAACAGACAACATAAATAAAAGATGCTAACTACACTTACCATTCTGATACGTCTTCTAGTTGCTGATTTTGTGCACAACAGACTCCTCGCTTAAGACTGGGTCTGACTGAGGCTCAAACATGTATGGCTGAATCTTTCCGATGTTTCCTCTAATTGTAGCCATCTTGATGCCCATTGCTTTTTCACCAGTCAACCTACAGAAGGCAGAAGTAAAACCTACCGCAAGCAGCAGTGTTCGCGGCTGCGAACCCGGATCCAGGATTTCTGGATGCCTCTTTTTCAGATTTTCTTAATGTAGGAAAACCACGTTAAACAAAATGTTAGCACTAGTCTAAGTACTAATGACTTTAAATGTATTGAGGTAGAAGAATGCCTCAGCAGCCAAACCACCACTGTTGTAGCCATGCCATACATCACAGCAGTTTTCTTACTGTCCATTTTGTATGAACCAAATCAAATTAGTTGTTTTTCAGTTCTGTCAAACATGGACATAATTCATGGTTCGTCCTTTTGGATGTGAGACTCACGCAATTTCACCTTGAAATTGCATCTATATTTGGTTGTTTTTCCCATCCATACAGTCATGCATAATGATTAGACAATGTCATATTCATGTCATATCTGGAATCATATTTATTCATACATTTCCCCAGCAGTTTTAGATCCATAGTGGAGTGTAAATGTTAGTTATTACATAGTCAGTGCTGCCATTTTTATTTATTCAGGCTCTCCATCCCCTTTTGAATTATTTGTATTATTAGCGATTCATAAAACCACACTGCAGCACAACAAATTGCACCTTGTTCTTATCAGACGGTATTGTTGGACTGACCATAAAATTTTGATACATAAATAAGGAAACCACAGGGGCATTCATTTGGTGCACGAAGGTTTGGCACTCAAAGTAAATTCTCACAGAATAACAGAAGCTTATCTATTCCCCTACCATACTGTAGCCTAAGGGAGATCATTAGTGCTTGTAAGAGAAGATGATTATTGATTTTGCCATATTAATAAAGTCATTTGACTAATTATTAGCAGGAGCCTAGACGCATAGAAGTATTTCACAACAAAGTGCCAATAACAGAAAAATAAGACACGTTGATGCAAAGGCCCAATTTACACCTTCTAGAAACATGTGATCTGTATCTGGAGACGCAGTCTTGATAATAAAATATGATCACAGGCCTTTGAATGCACACCTGCTCGTGTCTTCTCGATTCCTCGGGCATTGCGATCAGATCTCAGTATGCCAATTAGATAGGTGGAGCTGGTGGATTTGTTGAGTGTGGTTATCCTTCGCCTCATTGTAAGACACCGTCAGATGATTTGCTTTATATTGGTGCTGGTGAGAGCTCGTTTCACACCTGTTTGCCATCTGCTCGGTGACGACTTTATAAATTGGGGAAATTTGTAGCATGTTTCCGCTTTTGCTTGAACTGTTTTATTCCTCTGCAGTGCGATTTTAAAGAAATGCATTTCTTCCAGATGTGGTCTGAATGATCCAACAGCATTTGAATTGCAATGCAGTACACCAGCATTACCGTGCATTTTCCTTGTCCTGATATCCAGATACAGGTCTGCATGTTAATAGTAGGCGTCATAGGCTCATAGAAATATCTTTTTTTCTATCCTGTTAGTCAAGTTCATCCCAGTTCCAGAACCACTGGTTAAGTCTTGAGTGAATTGACAGCCTTACCTTATGTCCATCAGGCCATGCCAACGCTGCTAGTGAGTTTAATGACTGACTCATACTTTTGTTGGATGGGTTTGAGGTACGTCTACATCCTCTCTTAAAACTCAGACCTTTGCCGTTTTTACTTTTGCTTCTCTGTGCTGTTCCATTAAGGATACGGCACTTTCAACTTGCACATAGGCACTCAGTAGCAAGCTTACACGTAGGACTTGGACTAATATCTCTCAATAAAAGCTGGTGTCTGGTGTCTGTGTTACCATTAACATCTTTGTGCCATATAGCTTATGTATGAGGGTCTTTGTACGTATGCATGTAATCCTATATATGTTGGATTTTGCACAGGGCTGCATGGTTATCAAGAAACATGTAATATGCAGTGAAGACACAAAATTAGTCTTCCAGATTTCTGGATTTCAGTAGAAGTTCCCCCCGAGGTAACCCAGATGCAGCAAATCAGTGCCAAACATTTCATGTTCATACTGCTTTGATATACTCCGATTTCCCCCCACTATTTTAAGCTTTTATTATTTTATGTTTCAGTTTATGGTCTGCACCTTAACCACAATGCCACCAGGGCTCCTTGTAGCTCATTTATATTTATTTTTTTATTTAATTTTGCCACTGCAATTGTCCCATGCTTTTGTATAAAGTGTAGATGTTCTGCTGCTAGACATTAATTCATCATCTGTATTTTCTATATATTCAGAAAACATGCAAAAGGGAATGATGGTATAAGCAGAGGCAAACATGGAGTGCGTTTACATGGACAGTTTAATTCCCTTTTCATCCGGAATGAAAGTTCATTCCTATTAAAACTGATCTTGTAAACACCTAATTCGGAATGAAAATGGCCAATGCGATTGAAAATTCAATCCGATGTAAGGGGCTGGAATATTCCGTAGCTAATTCCGAATAAAAGAATTTCTCGCACTTGTATACACTCATTCCTCTTCAAGTTCATTCCGGTCTTTCCACACATGCTCGTTTCCTTGCCCTTCTGGCGCGATGACGTATATAGCGCAACGCGACTCGTTGCACTCACCGGTTTCCATACACCACAGCACGGTCTTCTACCTTCCTTCTTTGACCTTCTACCTCTCTTCTCCTCCTCAACAGACGAAGCATTAGCAGAACAAGGTTGTTGTCGTACTGCTGCTCCAAGAATATAAGCAAAACAAGCCCGAAAAAGGCACTAAGAGCGGCGGCGTCAAGCATCATGTTATCCGGAGCGAGGACTACAGTGTTTTCTTCTGGTAAACATAAACACGTAACATCAGCCCCGCCCACTATCCAATCAGAAACCTTCCCTGCCCCCAAACCTTGCACGGACCTGAATAAAGGCGATTAAACTGATCTTCCGTGTAAACCCTCATTCGGAATGAATATTTCCCATGTAAACTACCTGGAAAAACTTCAATTCCGAATGATTTCATTCAGATTTATTTCATTCTGAATGAGAAGCCATCATGTAACCGCACCCATTGTGAAATGGGGATTTGATAAGGCTGCACAATTAATTTAAATATTATCGGAACACAGCAATATCCAAATCACAGGAACTTTTTTTTCCGATAAAGACAGAATGTGTCACAATACACTGTTATAAATGAAGCATTGTTTTCCCCACAGAGACGCCCAAACGTGAGCGAAACCATTCTTATTTGGTACAGACCAAAGCAATAATCACATTGTTACATTTTTTCAGTGAAAAAGAAATGCAAAAATTACCATTCCCACTAAAATTGCAATTCATATCGCAATCGCAATATCTGTCAAAAATAATTGCAATATGATTTTGTATTGCATATCCTACAGGCCCGACAGGTGACAGGTTAATTTGTCTTATTTGTGATACCTGTCATATTGGCTCTACGCGGTTAATTAATGCCCATTATTAACATGTGGGAACATACAAGAGAATAAGGCAGCGACTGTTACCACAACCCTGATAATGTATGAACAAATTGAAATTAGAAAGCCACTGATTTTGTACGCTGCAATGTTCTTATTGTGCTGCAGTCTTCTCTGAATGCGACGCAGTATAGCTGAACCATCCAGTGCACCGTTTAGGTTAAAATAGTTATTTGCAGATTCTGTCTTTATGTTTACAGTATGTGCTCTTTTCTGCAAAGTAAAGGTTCAGTGCAACGCCTGCAGCCTTTTGATCCATTTCAATCTCAAAGCATTTTTTTCTCCCTCAGAAAAGGGGGTAATTTTCTGCCTGGAAATATTGCTTATAGTGTATAAAAGAAAGCAAAATGTGTGTTTTGTTAGCCTTGGAGTGAAGAGCTTCCAATAACAAAGAAAGCTCTGTGTGGATAACACGGTCTGTAGCCTAGGCATAGATCTGCAGTCTCCTGCTGATATGTTCCATTTTCTCTGTTCTCTTTGTGCCTCTCTTATTTTACGAGTGTGCTGCGCTATCGCCAGGGCAACATGGGTGGATGAGTGATGGTGTCCATTAGTAAACATAGCCCCCTATATGTGCCATCGGCCTAAAGAGCCAATGTCTTGAACCTCCGTTCTGTCTTTTTTTCTTCTTTTTTCGCCCTCCTACTCTCTCCTCACTTATTTTCTACATTCTTCCCCACTCTTCCTCTTACCTTTTACCACATTGCCCCCCCCCCCCCCCCCGCCCCCACTCCATCTTTTTCCTCTTTCTCTGCCTTCCTCTCCTCCCTTCTCCATCTATCCTCCTTATGGTTGTTTTTCATAGCTACAGCTCTGCAGTAGAGGGAGGGATGAGACCATTTCTCTTCCTCCTTTGTGCACTCATTTTTTTTTTTTTTTTTTTTTTGCGAGACAGAGCGACTAGAGGATGGGTTGAGAATGTCAAGCATTAGGTTGGGAATAGAGCGCTGTTCAAACAAAAGAATAGGCCACTAATATGACAGATGCTGTGTGTATTGCAGAAGAATATTAGCAAATCTTGTTTTTCCCCTTGGCTGAGTAGAGTCAACAACGAGGGTGAGGAATCTGGCTGCTCCATAGACACTTGCAGCTTCCAGTCATGTCGTGGGTGACAAGATCTGCTGTACACTCTTGCATCTTTTTAAACTTAAATCCAAGGAAACTGCTCGGCTTTATAAATATGGATTCATTTTGGCAAGGCTGCATTTATGAACTGGGGTTTAGTTTTTTTTTTTTTAGTTTTTTTTGTTTTTTTCTTTTACACCCCTACAGCTCACACTCAACACAGGCGCTCTACTGTACACTGGGAAAAAAAAATGCTAATTTCACAATTAGCTTTTCTGTAATTAGTACGGAAAGGTAATTGCGGCGGATGTGCAATTAGCATTATGTAAAGTGCTTTTCCCCAGACTTAGGGGCCAATCAGTTTGCCCCTTTACATTCTCCGTTCTGCTGATGATGTGGGAGACGCTTAGTGCCGAGCATAAGAGAACTTCCTCTCCCTCCCACTCCAATGAATGCGATTCACAAAATGAATCAGTTGGGGTCACATGCTCGCTGGAAAGGGGGTTGAGGAAGTTTATGCGTCTCCTTTTCATCTGCCTGCGAATGTGAATGGAGAAGAGGGAAATCACTGTCATAGCAGCCGTTACAGCACAAAGCCTCCTGATTGCATTCTGGACTCTGACATGCTTTTTTTTTTTTTCCTACAGGGAAACCAAATGTTCTTGCGCAGCGTGACTGACTCATTGCCTGATTGCCCAACAACCTCCACCCCCCCTCCCCTCCCAAACACCCCTCCGCTCCCCATATTTTTAAATCCAACTCCAGCTCTGTCCCTTTCTCCATCTTTGCCTCTCAGCTTGCATTCACATGGATTAGTGTTTATAGCAGTGATTGGTGATTAAACAGCAAGTCCAACATGGCTGTGTAATAGAAAATATCACCTCTTTGTCGACTCATTGTGCTTATGACCGTGGTGCCTTAAAACTATCAGGTAGCTTTGCTTTAACCCAGATATGATTTTTCTTCTTAGGTCTCAAACGTCAGAACAGCTCAGTCAGCAGCACTTTCAAGTTACTGGACTGCAATAAAGATGGCAGGTAACTAACATGCTGATTATTTCATCATTGATAATTGTGGCTCCAGTTTTTATTCTCATGTTTTGCCCTGTGCTCACCCATTTTAATCACTCTACAAACTATGAAAACCCTCCAAAGCCCACGCATGTGTGATGTGTTAATGAAAATAGAAACCTTTTATATTAAAAACAGTGTTTGCAAATGTTTTTTAAAAATAAGGAATCCACCGATCCTTTTTTTCCGAATGCCACCACTGATATTTTTATGGTGAAACCGTTTTTTTTTTTTCCCCTTCAGGATTTTACTGTGGCCAGGGTGAAAAGGCTTCTGTCACAGTATTTAGATTGCTATGAAATCCAATACTAAAGAAATTCTTAAAGCATATTTGCTCTCGGTTTGGGCTTTTCTCCTCCTACTGTGCAGTTTAAAAAATGTACCAGAGAGGGCTTGAAGGCTGGGGAGTGTGAAAAAAGGAACACGGTTGAAGGTTTTGAATCTTGCTTTATAATTCAGCTGCACCTTTTTTTTCTTCCAAGTGATCTACTGTCCTTGAACATTGTGCTTCTCTAACTGAGCTGCGCATTTTAACCACTGGATACTAAAATGAGCAAGGTCTAGTGAAATAAATATAGCTGTGGCACATTTTCAGCTCAGTTGTGGACAATGTGAGGGGCATTTTAAATGTGTACTATGCAGGATTTTCTTTACAAAACAACATATAGGCTCATTCAAAAGTAATCCCTCTCAATTATTACTACTGGGCAGTTAATTGAAAATTAATCTATACTGACATTCAGAACCTCTAACTGATGTAATCCTGCCCACGTCAGTAATTTCGTTTTTTTAAATTCTGTTAATACTCTCTGACTGTGTGTGTTCATGTACTGTCCCTTTAAAAACATACCTCTCTGTGTTGTCATGTGACTCTGCCCAGTCCAATCCATGACCTGGAAGCAACATGGAGGAGAACTCCAACACCTAGCCAAACAGAAATAAAATGCTGTCTGTCGTTTGGACACATTTTGACTCTCATGAAGAAAGAAATCAAATGTTAATGCTGCAAAAACATTGTTTCAGTGACCAAAGGTAACACCACCAATATGTTTTAGCGCTTGGGGCACAATCATGTCACCAAATATGAACAGTGCATGGCTCAAAAAAACAGAAAGAGACTGATAAGCACCCAGCAACAAGTGCTTTCACGAAGCAGCTTTTGAGAACACAAGCATTTACAAAGGCTACACAATATTCCAAATATTGAAATATTCAACTGTGTGTTTCCTTCCATTATTTTAAAATCACAAAGATAAGATTTGCATTTCATTACAAAAAATACCACAGCTTTAACAGTCGAGCATATTTAAAGTACAAACTTTGTTGGTGAAATATGAAGGCAAAAAACAAAAACAAGATAATCGTTCTTTAATCATAATCGAGATAAAATGTTCAATTAATCGTGATATCACCAGCCCTACTTATGACCCTCGAGAGGTTTGTGGCGGTCTGTTTATCTGCAGAGACTCTGCCTTCTGCCTGTGTTTTCTTATGTCGCCTTTCAGCGTGCACATGAAGTCGGGACTAGCAACCAGGTGCCACCATAAGTTGCACACGTCCAAGAAAAAGCTATGAAAATGGCTGACACTTTGCCAAGAAAAAACACAAATATACTGAGTAGGTCTGCAACTAACAGTTATTATCAGTGTTGATTTATCTGTCAATAATGTTCTTGATTAATTGATTAGTTGTTGGGTCAGAAATTTTTGTCCATAACCTGAAGATGTTCAGTTAGCTATCATTGATGAGTAAAGAAACCAGAAAATATTCACATTTAAGCTGGATTCAGAGAATTTTTACTTTTTTCCCGTAAAAAATGACTCAAACAATTAATGGATTATCACTTTAGTTGGTGGTTAATTATAGTTAAACTAATAGATTAATCAATTTATCGTTGCAGCTCTAATAGAGGGGCAAAATGCCAATTAATTGGAGTGAATCTGGGTTGGCTTTCACTTTCGCTTTTGCTGGTGATACTGTGTACAAACAGTAGCCAACCATCCCTGCATAGTTTACCTTTAAAATACAAGTAAACAACTCAAAAAGTCGGGCTATCCAAGGATCTTGCGGCTCCTAATATTAATGGCAAATTTTGGTCTTTGAGATGTAAAGCTTTCTCAATGGCAAACACTGCTGAATCATTTTAATAGCCATCAGCTACTTCCATAAATTTGCACACAAAAATTAAAAACGACCCTCCTTTAGGGTGTGTATTTATTTTTTATAGACATCTCAGCACGGAAACAAACTTTATGTGATGGATAAAACCTGTAATTTGTGTCAGTGTGGATAAGGGGAAATATTACCATGTCACATGGGGCAACAAATTCACAGAGCTCATGTTCACTTGCTTGTAATTGTTGTCGTCCTCCAGAGAAATCCTGCTAATGCAGCAAAGTGAAACAAAAACAACATGAAAGATGAGTACAATGAAGAAGATCCATAACACCAGATTATAATAACGACTCATATTTTTTCCTCTCACGTGCATTCTATCTTTTATTGCCCCTGCTATAAGACAAATGGGTGTTTCTGGAGCACCTAATTCACATCAATATGTATATGTACTACACTCATTAGTTCCACCTTAACTTCTGATGCAGGGAAGTCTCATCAGTCTGAGCTGAGTGCACACATCTCATTCCCTGAAACTCCTACGCCCATTTGTTCTTCAGCAAACTTCAAAAAGTAATTCATTGGCTTATTTGCATTGTTTAATCTTCAAGTCCCAACAGACCCACTTGTCGCCCCCCTACCCAATCTCCCAGCTTCCCCCTCAGCCACCCAAGCTGACTCACATGCTGTCGTGAGCAGTGTTTAACCTCTGCCAGCTTTAAAGCGAGTGGCATCCATTTTGCTTTGAAGCAAGATACTTAAATGTGCTGGCGGCTTGCAGAAAAACAGAGCGCGTCACATCCAATGAGCGTGTCCCCTCCGTGCTTTCTCTCCACTGCTATCCCCACCCATCACGATCCTCACCTTCCCACACCACGCCTGGAAGAAAAAAAAAATCAATACTGCTTAAGCTAACTGGGCATATTCTCCCGGAAAGGAAGCAGGGCTGGGCATAGTAAACTGAAAGCGCTATAAAACATATGGCTGCATCGAGGAGGAAGTGCTTGTGCAGCGTTTTTTTTCCAGGGAGCTATGTGCCCACTTATGCATTCCTGCGCCTGGATGTGTACCATTATTCAGCCCTTCTGCCCCCCTCCCAATCCCTCCCCAGCTCTGCCTCCATCCATCCACTCTATCCGCTCCATCCCAAGCGGTGTCTCTCCACGGGCTGTGCTTAAACAAACACATTACTAAGCTGAAATATCTGCAAGTGCCGCTTATTTCTATACAGCCATTGTTTCAGTCCGTCAGTCAATGGGATTCGGTGAGCTGGCCATCTTGAGGCAGGACATGTATTGATGCCCATTTGAATAAATCAGGAGGTGGAGGCTCTGTATATATATGCTACATCACCATTTTTTCCTGTAAGGCTGTGCAGCTCACACGCCCAGGTGTCAAGCCTGATTTAGTTTCCGTTTTGATAAATGCAAAGTCCAGAGTCACTGCCGGTATACCTGATGCTTGCACACTGCCAGGCAATTTGCTGACTTTGAACCGGATTAGCATGCACATTGCAGACTCTTTATCTTGTACAAAAAAGCTCTTGGCTTTGTCCCTAATGACACTTAGCAAAACACTACCCCGTTCTTAATCCACTCGATTGGAATTGCTAATTATCTTTAATGCAGATTCACAGATAATTGTTCTCTCATTTATACTGTGAACTAATCTCATTTTTGCGTCTGTTTAGCCACCAATAATTATTGCTTCATGACAAAAATGGCAACAAATTTTATTTTCAGGGAGTTTCAAATCCATTTTGAAATACATGAAGAAATATGTCAGAAGCTAACACGCTGATTATCATCTTAATTGTATTGTTAAACAAAAACTAACTCTGTAGAAATATTGTTGCTCCAGTGATTTGTGGGTTAGCAGGTTCACACAGTTTGGTCTCTCTAGAATGTGTAGTCAGTGAAAGTTTCTTCCTATCAGTTTGTACAACCCCAGTTCCAAAAACGTTTGGATGCTGTGTAAGTTAAAAACAATGCAATGATTTGCAAATCCTTTATGACTTATATTCAGTTGAATACAATACAGAGACAAGATGTATCATGTTCATACTGATTAACTTTGTTTTTTTGTAAATATGAACTAATTCTGAACTCGATGCCTGCAATACATTCCAGAAAAGTTGTTACAGGGGCAACAAATTGTGAGAAAGTTGTTGAATGCTCGAAAAACACCAGTTTGGAACATTTTAATTGGGAACATATGATAATATCATTATTAGATATGAAAGGGGCATCCTCAAAAGGCTCTGTCGTCAATAAGAAAGGATGGGACAAGGTTCCGTGTGAAAAGCTGCGTAGGCAAATGCCATAAAGCTTCAATTAATAGCCTGGGCTATTTGCTTAAATCACTGAAATCAAAAGGCTTATATTTGGGACAGGCCTTTAATTCCTTTCGCACAAAATCACCAAAGATGGGAAATACAATCAAATTGTTTCTTTAAACCAGTACGAATATTACTTGTCTAAAAATGAGGCTTCAGATAATATATCAGTTAGCAGTCATTCATTTGATCTAGCTACTACAAACTGTTTCAGAGAGAGAGTGAGTTATAGCACTTGAGGATTATGATACCCAGCATACAGACACAACACCACTTTATCCTGTTAAAACAATACTCGCAACTTGGATTCATTTCTATGAAAGGAATCTAGACTAAAGGAATATGAATAACTTACAAGGTAATCGAGGAATGGACACATAATTTGAGGTAGCCAACAACCCGCTTTTATACATCCGAATAACTTCTATATGCGTCTCATTTATAAACATTGCGTACGCACAAAACAAGGCCTGAAAGAGGCGTACCCCACTTCCCACACAAAATTTGTGATCTATAAAACAGACTTGATGGGAGAAACTTTGACCCATGCATATGAACATTTTGGAGACGGAAAATTGGCGATGCAGATGGTGAGGTGGCAGCCTGATTGCAGAAATTGCCAAATATTTTTTTGGCGAACGCAGTTTTTGTTTTTTGTTTGTATGTACATTTTTAGTATGGATCCTCAAAATGTTCTATGAATTGGACCCCAGGCTTCTAATTGAGACAGGTGTGTATTTGTCAAAAATTTGTAGCCTTACCAGGCTCGTAAAAGGGACTGGGCATTTAATTGAGGTTTTACGTAGTCAAACAGTTTAAGAACAACGTGTCTTAAAGGGAAATTTCGGTTTATTTCAACCTGTCACGTATTGTCCTAAATTTGTTTCCAGTGATTAGTGACATAGAAATAATAGTTAGCATGTTAGCCGTTAGCCTAGATACAGCCAGGGCGCATAGTAGCGTCAGACCTGTTAAAACGTAAGTGAACGGGCATACTTCAAGTGCAAAGTTAGTCCACTAAACAAGCTTTTTTTCCACAAAGACCGCCTCATATCGTTAGGATAAATGTCAGAGAACATATAGAAAACGACATGTAAACGTGTTGTCTTACCTTACCGGTGTGCTGCCATGTTTGTTTACCATCTAGCTCTGCTTTCCAAAGCGCGGCTGAAATATCGCGAGAACTAGCAGCAACAGCTGGAAGAAAAAACCAGACAGTAGCCTGAAAAGTTCATTCATTTACTTTATGAAGATTTATAGAATAATGGCTGACTTTTTGCCAGACTTCGACTTTGTGGAGGAGGAATTTGATTTTGCAGAGTTTACATGTCGTTTTCTATATGTTCTCTGACATTTATCCTAACGATATGAGGCGGTCTTTGTGGAAAAAAAAGCTTGTTTAGTGGACTAACTTTGCACTTGAAGGTTGCCCGTTCACTTACGTTTTAACAGGTCTGACGCTACTATGCACCCTGGCTGTATCTAGGCTAACGGCTAACATGCTAACTATTATTTCTATGTCACAAGTCACTTGAAACAAATTTAGGACGATAGGAGACAGGCTGAAATAAACTGAAATTTCCCTTTAACTCACAATTGCAAGGACTTCATAGATTTCACCATCTACAATCCATAGCATCATCAGTCTCTGTAGATTAGAGGCAATGCTGAAAACCAACACTGAATGTTCGGACCTTCAACCCCTCAGACTGCACTGCATTAAAAACCAACACAATTTTATAAAAGATATTCCTACATGGGTTCGAGAACACTTTGGAAAACCACTGTCAATCTATAAATGCAAGTTAAGACTCTACCATGCAAAGTGAAAGCCATATATCAACAACATCCACAAACGCTGCTCACTTCTATTCTATTAAAAAAGTGCAGGTACTAAACTGGCCTGGCTGCTGTCCCGACCTAACTCCCATTAAAAATGTGTGGTGCAATATGAAAAGCAAAATGTGACAATGAAGACCTGAACAGCTGAAGTTGTGTACAAGAAAGTAATGGAACAGAGTTTTACTTTCAAAACTTTGACTATTAGTGTTCTCAGTTCCCAAACATTTACTGAGTGGTGTTAAAATAAAAGATGATGTAACACAGTGGAAACATGCCCATGTCCCAACTTTTTTTTGGGAACATGTTGCCAGCATCAAATTTAGAATGAGGGTATATTTACAGAAAACAATAAAGTTATAACATATTTGTACCTAACGAAATTGAATATGTGACAAAAATGTTTTGCATGTTGTTGCAATCTGTTTTTATTTATGTTTTACACAGTTTTTTGGAATTGGCGTTGCACTATGGGGGGAAAAATCTCCCCCACTCACTGGTCATTAAGGTAGCTTGTGGACTTCCTCACCATTATTTCATCCCAAACCTTCCCGAGCACCACACACAAGTGCAACCCACTGTGCCAGCTGGCAGGCAGTTGGCAGCCCAGTGCAGGATTAACTGGTACCAGTATGCTGGCCTATAAATAGAGTCTACCAACTGCTTCAGGAAATGAACCATGATGGAGCCTCCCAAAGGCCCACAAACAGGTTGTGCTTTTTATCCCCTCCTCTCTGTCAGGATTATAAGTGCGAGGGAGAGTGAGTTCCCTAATGTTTATTACCGTCTCTGTCGGTCAAACCCACTGTAGGTGTGCACTGTAAAGCACCTGCTTTTATGATCTTTATGTGTATAAATGCCCTCTGTGATTGGGGCCAAAGCCAGTTTTCTTCACACAAGATTTTTCAGAGGCACTACTCTGCAGCCTGTGTGCCGCCTCACAATGGAGGGAGCCATTGTTTTTCTCCAGCACTTACCCCTAGCATTGATCCTCTGTAGTGGAACAAGCTATTCGCTTTGTATGTTTGCCTGCACTTCCGCTTTTGATGGACTCTCGGGATTGATCCTGGCTATGCAGTCATTATCTCAGCTCAGTAATGTTAGTTTAGGTGGAACCTCCGGAAGAAAGACACCAGCAGGGAAGAGTAGCTTAAGAAAAGATCTAAATGTTCCAGGATTAGATGTGGTGTGTGTGATTTTGATTGTGCTGTGTGTTGTGTGCCACTCAGAGCGAGATAGGTGAGAATCTGTGTCAATGCGGTGTTTACTTAGCCCAAACTGGCCTGAAGAATAAGGACAAAATTCAGCGTACCCTTTGACTGCAGTTTAATTTACAATGATTTAGCTAGTGCTGCTTTATTGTGTCATCTCCAGAGGAAGGCAGACTCCTCCACTGAAATTCCAGAAACCTTGTGCACAATAATCTGCGTTTTGTGAAGCCAAAAGATCGAGCTTAGGGTCCAAAAGTACAATATTTATTTTTTTTGTGTGTCTCAAAAGTTTTCATTTCTTGCAAACCTCAAGTCCCCCCCTGCAGCAAGGCCAGTGGAAATGTTGTGCTGGCTGGCCCTCAGGTGCTCTAGAATACATACATCGTCAACAAGTTGCTGGTGTCAGTTGCAGTGGTGAAGGCCTTGACATGTTCATAACATCATGATGTGCTTTAAACTGTGAGGGAAAACACTAACCACGTTTTGTTAACAAACTTGAGTTGATGCATTTCATTCAGCTCATCTCGACACTGGAGCTCATGTTTTGAGATTACTTTTATTCATTTTAAATAGAGGACAGCTTGGACAGCATCAGCATGCAGCACAGCATCCAGTTAGAATGCAATACAAAAGACAAAGACATACATAAGCATGTAAAATTATCTGAAACAATTTCACTTTCACCAAGAGTGCTATTTTCTTGACCCTTTAAAACTGACTTAAATTCCGCTGTAGTAACCAGCCATGACAGCTTTAGCACCTTCTGTACATTACTCAAGACCAACACTCTGCTGTCATCTGGATCTGTTTTTTAATATTTTATATATTTTTCTCACAGTATAACAGTGGATGAAGTCCAGGCCAAAGTGGCACTCGTCCACGATGAAGAGCGGGTTCTCTCGGACGATGAAGCAATGGTGAGTTGTCTTTTATTCACACAGTTAATACTATAAGGCTTGTACATATAGTGAAGTCTGAAGGCCACCCAGGGGCTTTGCCTTGAGTCAGGTTGTGTCTAAGGCCTGAATCCATGTCCTGTCTGACCTTGCGATGCTTGGTGTCCTTGACAACAATAACAAGAGTGTGTAGCAAGATGTTTATAATACACAGTATATCATCGAACACATTGGTATACCACATTTCCACTTCTCTGTTGGAGGAGATATCCTTTAAAGGATGAAATACATCTAATGAAAAGACCAAGCTAACTGTAACCAACTATTAAAATGGCTAAGTAATTTCCTAAAACAACTACACCGCATCTAATGTGAATGCTTCAACATACCCAATATTACCCACACAGTCTCGTCATTCAGTTTAGCATTTGTCAGATTTGCCAACAAGAAGCTGATATACATCTTCATCCACCTTGGCTTCTCTGTGCTTTTTGTATCTTGCTTGGGTTGACTGTCTGTCTGCCGGGGTTCGCTGTTTTCCTCCACTCGTACAACAGGGTCCCTTCCAAATTCATTTGAATTCTGAACAGGACGAGCACAGTTTCCCAACAGTGATTTTCCCTCAAGCTGCAATGTGCGAGAATGCGGCTGTCGGTTTCACTTTAAACTTGTTGAGCCTCCCTCTTACCAGGCAGCAGATATCAAAATCTCTGGCTGTAAACAAAATGGCTAGAGCTCAATTTTTTCCCTCTTCTTCTCCCTGTTCCCTTTACTACTATAAATGGCAATTGGTATGCACAATCATACACTCCTGCAAAAAAAAGAAAAAAAAAAAAGAAAACGTCTGCTGGGTTCTCCTACTGCAGGGCAGGAAAAGTTCAGCTTGTGAGTAGGTTGTCACATTGCTGAAAATGTGTTTACAGAGATGTTCAAATTTCTCACAAATTAAGTTTGCAGCATTTCTGGTTGAAAGTAGAAATGTCCTCCGCTCTGTACGGGGTGACAGTGCGCATCTTGCATTGGCTTGCTAATTTTAGCTGCTTTAAAATGTCTAACCAGAGGAATTGTCAGGATGTTGTGGTGGTAGTATGTAACAGGGTAAAAAAGGAAAGCTAAGCAGCACCATCACTGTAACCAACATGAAAGACTGCCGGATGGGAAAAATCAGTGCTCGTTTGTTATTTCTGCTGGCTAATGGGGAGGCATTCCTAATGAATTGAACTGCATCTGAAGAGGATGAATCAGTATGAATATGCATGAATATGAAAATGTGTGCTTAACTGCAACCACAACAAACAGCGATCAAGCCGGGCAAATTAAACAGGGCGCCATTGACAGTAGTTAACAGGCAATTTACATTAGAAGTGACAAGCGGTCCTGTGTTAGCACCTTAATCAAGGTCCAAGGGCAGAAACAGTTGTACCGTACGAGAAGTTAATTCTGTGTACTGGGAAGGATTTAGAGAAGTGATTTTGCTCTGTAACAATCTATTAATTCCTTTCTATCGCCTCCTTGGCATTTCTATCGTAGAAATACATTTTCTGGTGACTTTAACATTGCAATTACGCTGCTGTACAGCCAGAGCACACCCTGAATATGTGTAAATCCTTTCAGATTGATGAATAAATACCACAGTTGTTGGGAGAATGCAATAACACTGCATGCTGTTTTCTTTTATATGTGGACAGGAAGGAAAGGGGGAGTTATTTCCTCATCGGTGCTCAGTTGTAATGTCTGAAGACCTTGATTACTTTTCTACCGTCACACTCAGGGATAGGGCCATATATTGTTTTTGGCACGCTTATTCAATTTATGTCATTTTCACACCTTTTTATTAGTTCCCCCATTCTTTTTCCTTTCTCTTAAGAAGCTTTGGCCTCCACAGAAAATTTAGTTTCCACTTCAGCGGCCCAGATAATTCAAGAACAGAGAGGATTTTCAGGAGAACAATTTGATGATCAAAGGAAGCACTCCACTCGGGAGGGAAAAGGGATATTCTGACGTGGCGCTGCCTCAGTATTCTATCATTATGTTATAGCCCCTCCATTCCCGCAGGAACCTCTGTTAATGTAGATTCAAGTTCACTTGCTTTTAGAAGGTAATCGTAGCTATCCAAGAAGAATGTCTTGTCAAAAAAAAATGAGCCCCGTACATGTCGAGCTGTCTCCTTTAAACACGTGAAACACAGCAGCATAAAGACCTGAGCGGATGCCATTTAAATACGAAACATTTCCACTAAATGTCTTAGCAAAATCTTGCAAAGAGAGGACTGTCCTCTCTGTGGGTATTAACCATAGGACAATACATTCTCAGGAGCACTGATGTGTGACCAAGCTTGGACCGTAGCGATGTGCTGGTGAACAGAGCCGGAGGAAATTGCCTTCTCTCAAGAAATAGGCATTTGTGCAGAGGTGAAATTCACTTATCCATCTACTACCCATCCACCTCCCTTCAAAGCCCCTTACGCAGTCTACCAGAAACGCAGAGAGACCAAGTATAGAATATGTTTTTCTTTGTCTTTTGAACAGGAGGACAAAATAAATCAGTCTTTGGTGTTCGAGCACCTTTTGGTGGTGATGGGAAGCGAGCAAAGATGGAGGAATTTGACTTTTTAAAAAGAAAAATAAGAGAGAAGATGAGAAACATTGCTGTAGGTGCATGAGTGGTTGGGAATTCCCCATAACAGCTTGCTAGTGGGTATGGAAATCTTGCTTGTTTCACAGTTTAATAATATTGGCTATACCCCAGGGGTTCCTATATACAGTAGACGAGCTGCCATCAGTTGGTAACAAGGCAGAAATAAAGACAGTGTAGTTGGGAGGTAGTGGTGCATGGACAAAGGAAAAACAGAACCTTAAAGATCTCATTATAATGAACTCTTGGGCATCTATAACCAGCTTTAGGAAATCCTGTATGGTATAGCACCGTAACACTAGATACTCCTTTTTCAGTGCTTAATAGAAAAGGAAACTTGTATTTTACTCTCATTCAGACTAGCTAAAGGTCTACACACTGTAATCCTATACTATGCTGTAAACTAGGATGATGTTAATCAAGTGTGCATTTTAGAGTTTAAGTTTAAACAGTGTTGCTTAATGTTGATTTAGTTGCGGATTTTGAGCTTTTGACCAGATCACAAGGTCTTCACCAGCTCATGGAGTTGGCCCAGTTGTCATGACGTTGTACATGTACACTGTGCAGATGTCCATTTTTCTTTTGGAGCACTTCAAGGAGCTTGAAATTGATAAAGAATTAATTCTCAATACTACTGAGTATTTTAAACAAACATAATTCTCAAAAAATTGTGATTACAAGTGCAAGTAAAATACTATAATTGGTGCTGAAACCATTAGTTGTCATCGTGAATTGTCTAGAATTTAGAACGACAAGCAGAAATGCAAAACTTTTTAGACTTCCCTGTTTTTTAGCTTTTATATCCCGCTTTTTACCCAGAGATCCTGCAGTACTACCCCAACTAAGACCCTGCATTATGCTGGTGTTGCTAGCATTTGAACCAAATTACACCGGCAGAATTCCATCCCAGTGTTTGATTTTAAAGCTTGGACTCATGCTGCATCATCTACAGCTTTGGAAAACGCAAGGTTAGGCACTGGTTACTACAAATGCCCTACGTTGCTAAATGACCATAACCAGCATCGTATAATGGCCTCCTTACCAGAAATCCCAGTTTCAGAGCTGGTCCTCTTCCAGTCGTTGTTTATTAAGTGTGTATTAGGCCTAAAATCTAGTCTGTGGGACAGATGTAAAGCCCCGAACTAACATGGCTTCTTCTCCGTATTTACTGTGGACTGATATTTACAGAAGAAAGGAAAGATGTCTGCCAGCTGTGATTGGTTTAACCATATCACATGACATTATGTACTCCCTGCTGCTTTCCAAAAACTGAACTTTTTTTATCTCAGGGCGCAGCTGTTGTGCCCTGAAAAATAGGCAATTGGGAACGCATGTGTGCTGCAGTGGTGTTGCTCTCACTTTGACGGTGACTTCAGCATGTCTACATTGACAACAATGGGTGAGAGGGCACAGAAAATTGCAGCATGCTTACGGGACCTTATATAGCATGGTGGTGTGATGAGCGTGACACGTTATACTAGAGCATTGGCGTCTAATTTGACTTATTACATGTGTCAGGCAGCACGTTCAAAACAATAACAATAGTATAACATGGCAAAAAGAATAATTTGGTTCAGTTGATCTCGTCATTGCTCAAAAAGGTAAGAAGCCTCAGGACCTCAATGTCTCCCTAATTTGCAGACATTTTTGGTTGCTCTTCTTGTTTATTAAGTTAGTCGCCAACTGCTGCTAGCTGCTTTTTAAATCTCCCAGTGTTGGGTTGTAATTTTGTCAAATATATCAATTTATCAATACATATGAATTCAGAATATTTGAAACAGTTTCAATACACATTTTCCACAATATCAATATTATCAATACCAGCTGTACTTTATCGCGTTCTCTTCCCTTCCCTCCGATACACGCACACCGCTGCAGTTCCCACATTTTTTTCTTACTCATTTATTACTTGAAAATATATAAGATACATTAGGAAAAAAAACAAGCAGAAACCATCAGGGCTGAAAGACGAAGCCAACAGAAGTGCCAAAAACTGCGATTCTCAATAATAGCTCACCTGTTTACATTTTACTAAGGCTTAGAATTATGCATAATTAAGGGCAGTGCAGCTTGGCTTCTCACTCAGATCCACCCCTCGCTCCTCCAACCTCTCGTCCAAACAAACATCACTTTTGGCTCCAAAAAACCAAGATGGCGACAGCCAAAATGCCAAACTCAAGGCTTAAAAATGGGAGTCCTCATACCAGTGGGTGCCATCAGGGTAGCTATGTTTATTATTTTTACATTGTATGAAAAAAATACAATATAAGATAACACAGGTATTTGTTTTTTACTTGCATTTTATTACCTTTGGAGTGTTTGAATCTCAGGGGGATTTGAACATGTGCACTACATCAAGAAGAATATTGTTTTAATTATTCAATTTTAATTATTGTTAATGCACAACAGACATTCTGCTCATCTCTGCTGCTAGCCAAGAATGGAAAAATCATCATCATCCTTTTATAGTGTTTTTACATTTATCTTTTATTAAAACTTTTTATTTTTTAATTTTTACACCCTTAATGTTATTTTTTCTCGTTGGTATCAAAAATGGTATTGAATATTGTTTTTTTTTTTTTTTCAAAATATTTTTTCTGAAGTTTAAATCACTAGTCGGTCACACACATAACCCAATGTCAAAACTTCATACCCGTCCCAACCTGCTGGCTTGAGTTGCCAATGGTGATGCTTCCCCTTTCTGTGTTTCTACCTTTTATACAGAACGGCAGAATAACAGCGCAGCATTCCCGCCTTGAACAGGCTGTATAAAAGAGGCTCATGGCTACAAATTGAACACATTTGAGGTCTGGGCTGTTGGCTTCATAAAAAAGAGCAATATGAAGATGTCACCTTGAGCTCTGGAAATCGTGATGCTCACTTTATATATTCATGGAAATAAATATAAAAAAAGAGACGAATGAATTGGTGGTAAAAAACAATCCAGAAGAAAAGTTATGTCAAAATACTTCCCATAACATGATTACAGGTATCAACAGCAAAAACCTTCCCTATACCATTTATCCAACTCTGACATTTTTCAGTGACAGATTGACAGCATCCCGCAGAGCCAGAAAGCACACCTGCAAAGCAAGCCGGCCTGATGTGACTTCACCTTTCTATCTCGGCAACAACGCTGAGCTCTCTTGATGTTCACAACATACACAGCTACATAGAAAACAAACACCGGGCACCTTGCGCTGCCCTCCCACCTCGAGTCACTACCAACCAAGGTCAGCCACTCGGCCCGGCTCTTCACACCATCTGTTTGGGCTGGTTGACATTTGGCTTTAGCCAACACTGAAATCTCACTTCAGAGGGGGGCCCGGCATATTAGCATTCTGTTTTTGTATTGTACATCAAGACGGCAGATTTGAGCTGTGTTTTTATCTCAGAGGCAAGAATTAAGATCTTGACTGAATGTGCGAGATATTAGTGACGAGAGATTAAGTGATGCATATCGAATCAGCGTGGAGGCTTTTAAAATGTTGTGCAGTATACAGTGAAATGGCTTTTGACTTCTCATACAGTGCTTCACACAAACTGCCCATTACATCCAGAGTCCAGATGTAACCCTGACTGTAATTGTTGCACATTTAATCAACCCAGAGGATTATAATTCAAATCACACAGACAGAAAGGCAGGCACTGTCTTGCTCCATGATGTCTCGCCAGCCTCCAGAAGGGGGCAGCAGGCCTCTAAGCTGAGTGCGAGCTAATGGAAAAATGGAAAGTCACATTCACAGGTCATTTAATCTCTTTGTTTCGTCATGGGCTGGGCCTCTGGTGCTGTTTTCCTGCCTCGCTCTCTCGAAAAAAGAGAGAGATCCCTCCTGTTCCGAAATGAACAATTCTCATCTGCCTCCAAGAATTTCCTTTCTCATGCATTTGTGGGGAGGTTTCGTAAGCTTGCAGTGATTCTAGGATTTAATGTGTGTGTTCTGGGGAGAGTTTTGGGTCTGGATAGGACTGCAAGAGCAGGGTTTTTTTTTTACTGTCTGTATTCAACTTTCTGAAATGCCTTTATTTGGAGCAATGTGCGCTGTTACGTCACTGAGAGTAACCTAGAAGTTTGATATCTGCAGACCTAAGCTGTACTTAAGATTCCAGTCTCACTGAAGTGACTGTATGGATGTAGGCCATGATGTTGCTTTACAGTGTGTGCACAGGCTTGCCATACCACGCTGCATTTGCTTGTGGATTACACAGTAGTAAAGGTAAACCATGCACAGCTTACACTGTATGATCTCAGAAACGTAGATGGTAGAATTAGGTATGCGCAGGCAAGCAGAATCATGGTAGTAAACACTGGCAGCCATATTCGGGTTTTGCATATCCGTTTCTGTATTCCAACAAGATTATAGTCTTGTGTTAAAAGCCTGCTGGGGTATATGAGGCCGGCTGGGCTGAGGGGGAAAAAAGGGGGTTGTCTGTGCCCCCCCCCAGTACCATTCATCACCTCCCATCACATGCGTCATGTTTTTTCTCCCCAGCTGGAGTGCTTTCAAGCTATATAATGTGAAATGACAGGCTGAAACCAGAGGTGGAGTGATAGGCGGTTTGTAGAGCTGAGGTAGAGAAAACTGACCTGCTAAAAAAATGCTGTAACGTGTCATGTTCTTTTGAGATAGGAGGACAGCGAGGGGAGGCGGAGGAGGGGTGCGACGAGTGATTTGGGTGGTAACTGTGAAAGACTTCTTCTTTTTTTTTTTTTTTTTTTTTATTTGTTTCAGGCTGCACACCTGACACTCCTCAATCTCTTGCTTTGCCCTTTTCCTCTGCACCTCTAATCTCCTCCGCACTCGTCTTTTGTTATGTAACCGCCGTGATTGGATGCGCTCGAGGTCGCGCGGGTGGCACAGGTAATGGAACCAGTGGGAGGTCAAAGGCAAGAGAGGGAAGGAGCAAAGTGAAGAGGCATCGTTTTATGCTGCTCCAACAAGTCCTGAAAGAGGTCTTATATCAAGAGGTGTCTTTGCTATCTGTATCTGTCAGTCGATCTGTTCCCTATCTGTTTATCTGCCACTTCTTTCTTTACTTACTTTCTATTTACAGTTTGTGTCTTGACAAAATTTCATTGTTTTTATAAACCTCCCCTCAAAGTATGAAAAATAATAGGAAAAAAGTGAAAAAATACAACACTGTCAGACTTAAGAAAGTTGAATCGCACAGCTGTGTTTGTAACGCTTTGACTCCATCGCTGAAAATTCTGTCTTACAAGCTGTACTGACAAACCAGCCTTAAAGCAAGCTCAAGGCAATCATTTGTATTCTTATCAGCTTTAACCACTTGACAAATACTATTGATGTTGCACCCGTGTAACTGCAGCTCCCAAGAACAGGGTACACACTGTGCAATGAGCAACGTCCAGAGAGAATAGACTTCAGCTTCCTCTGGGACAATCTATGCTACAGCTTCCCAGGTGAATGCATTGATCAGTGATCTTGCACTGTATCACAAGAACAGAAAGGATGTTTAAGCAGCGGGAGCAGGCTCTAAATATCCCCCTAACATTTCGGGAACGTTTTAGAGGGATTATTTGTAAGTTATGCTAATAACAGAAAGTGGATAATCGGCTTATTTTATGTATATGCATTTCTTTTTACAGTAAAGTTGGAGTGGCTGATAGAGTTGTATAATACAGTTAGTTGGTAGTTGCTATAGTAGTAATCTGGTGACACTTGTGGTTCCCTGTGGCAACCACAAGTTGGCTTTGATAGTACATATCGAGCAGCTTCTTTGTTAGAAGCAAAGGAGCAACTGTACAAGTCAACCCAACAAACGTGTGTTGTTTTAGAAAGGAAGTTGGTCAAAATAACTGAAACTTTAATTTGATTTCATGCTCTGCACAGCACAACTAGTTCTCTACTCACAGCAGAGTTCTGTATGACTAACAATAGCTGGTTACCATGCTGAGGTGTTGAAAGTGTGCAACCTTTTGCCAAAAAGGTTTTGTTTTGTAGTTGTATTTTTGCTGAATGATAAACTTGGGCCAACAAAAAATTTTCAAACTGGTTTGACGTGAACCAAACACCGGAACGTTATACTGAATTTTACCACTAGGTGTCACACTAGTCACCAAGTGAAACTTAGTGAAACTTAATGAGACTGAGAGAGCTCATGAATGACAGTGTAGCGACTCCAGTTCACTTTGTTGCAGCTTCAAATCCAAAATGTTGCCATATTGGTGAACTTTTAGTTTTCTGTGAGACTGACTCCGCCATGTCTCGTCCTGTCATCCCCAAAAACACGTGAACTTTCTAGTAAACATAAAAATGTGTGCATTTGATCTCCATGTTGCTGCTCAGCATTTAATTGTGCACAGCCTGTTGGACGCTAGTGACTCTGTTAGACTGTTAAACAGACATAACATGATGTTAACATGTTGTCATATTGCTTATTAATAATGCATAAGAAGTAAAATACTGTCAGCACAGGTTGCTGATGTAGGCTGCTTTTTGATTTGGCAGAACATGTGATAATGACAAATACCCATTCAGATCAGGCCCACAGGAAGTGCACCGGGCTTTGAAGCCAATTTTCGTAGTGGCAGCAGTACTGCAATCTCTGGGGTCTGTCACATGATGCCATTGGGCCCAAAAATGCTTTTTTCCATAGACTTACATTGGGCAAGAGACGTCTATAAATCCGTGGATACTTTTTTTTGAGCATCACAACCCCTGCCAAATTACTCATTCCACTATTAAGATTTAATCCATTTGGCTAGATAACATTTGGGAAGTCTACAAGAGACGCAAGATTAAATACTTTTATCGTTAGCAGAGCGCTAAACCAGAAATCAGCCACTTGGCCGCACTCTGTGATGCTCTGCAGTGCTCGGCAGCAGTGATGATCTGAGTAATTTCATACCCCAAACATAGAGCAGCTTTGGCTTCATGCGCCACTTAGCAACTTTTGTAGGAGTGAATGGAGCCCCACTGCTAATGCTGTATCAAGGTCTCTTAATACATGCATGGTTCAGCTGGTTTGCACAAAATCAAACAGATGTAAAGTCATGCATGGGACTAGACCGTTCAAAGTGGAAATCGACCAAACTTGCTAGTCGTCGCTAACTGTGGTCACAGATATGACTTTTTTTTTTTTCTCAAGTATGACTGCTAAACACTAAAAGCCACCCAATGTTTCACCAGTCGAGCACTGTTCATGCAAAGCAGCAGCAATAGAAAATGTTGGGCGTGCATTAGCATTAACTTCATACAGCTCTGATACGGCTGTAGGACAGTGAACAGTAAACAGTAGGGCTGATATCAAATTAAGTAGTGTAATGATGGGTGAAATGCTGCAATGTTCCTGTGAATCCGTCATGTGTGTAAAGACCATTTCAATTCAATGCAGGAATGCCCAACTCCGCCATTAACAATAAATAAATAATACATAAATTGGTAATTAGCAAGTGTGAATACATTGAATAGCTATTACTGATTAATGTCAACCATGAATAGTATCAGAAAAGGAGGTTCATTTCATGATAATTTTAAGAATTACAACTCAAAAAGGAATATTTGGTATTTTTTCAACCATTGTCTTAGTCTCATAATTGTGGCCATTCTGGCTATGGGTCATATTCACTTTACACTCATTACCTTTGTTGTACAGATTAGGAGCAAAGTATATCAGGGCAAGCAGCATAAGCCAAATGAGCTTGTTTCAGAGTCCTAACAAAGGTAAACACAGATAGCAGGTTCCTGGATTAGCTACCGTTGCTAACTGCATAGGTATCAATGACACATCGCTACAATGGCTCATAGTCTGTATAAAAATAACAGACGTAGCCACCGTGAGGTTACCCATTATTTTGTGGACTCTTGTTTGGCATTGATAGTCGCCATTTTGGATTATTTGAGACAGAAGTGACCATATTTGGCCGAGAGGGTGGAGCTGGGGGTGAGCGAGGTGTGGATCTGACTGGTAGAGTGTGGTGACACTCAAAGCAGACACTCCCCATATTGAAGTTAGCTATAGAGACCAAAACCATTTTTTGTACCAGGCTGTAAACATGTTTATTTCTGCTGTAAAGTTGTGTACCTTAACATGGGGGTTTTACACTGCCAGATTTTCTGCGAATGTGGGGCCGTTTTGCCAGCAAGCTGAATTCGCCGGATTGGCGAGTTGATCCGGGGCGCCCAATTTTCCGCTTCGTAGGGTAGTCATATTGGCGGAACCATTTTAGTTTAAAAAGACAGAGGCGGCCTTCCGCAAAGGGAGGTGCTGTTGATGACTCGTGGGAGGAGCTGTTGATGACGACACACGTGCGAGCCACTGGCAGGTGATAAACAGGAAACAGCTGATATCAGGAATTAGCAAGCAGCTAGTAGCAAGAGGGAAACGCAAACCTGACAGACACAGTAAAGATGAGGAACTGGGGAGACAAGGAATTGCCTGCCCACCTTGTCCTCGCAAACGAAGAGGCCATTAACCGCCACATGACAGGGACGGTGAAGAACGGGCCGACTTATGAGAGAATTGCCGAAGGACTGACTAGCCGCGGCTTCCCCCCCACATCACTGTTTACGTCACACGCTAAGCTACACGTTTTGTTACTTGCTCACGCCCCCCATTGCCCCGAAAAAGGCGCATTCTGTATAAACAAAAATAGGTAGGCGGCATTTTGCATATTACCAATGCTGAAAAAAGACTGATTGGGCTTTCCTGCAAATTTGCTTAATTCCTGTTTAAAAGGGCTAATGATGATTGACTGGCTTTTGGAGCCAGCCTCAAGTGGCCATTTAAAGAACTGCAGTTTTTGGCATAAAGGCCTTGGCTTCTCTAGAGGTTGCCACTTGCTACAATATTGAAAATGAGACAGAGGTTGAGAAGTACTGCAATTTCCTTTAATAGGATAGATTTCAGATGGTGATATTGCAAATGAATACACATGAATAATCAAAATGCAACACATCAAACAAAACTACTACCTAAACTATTTGATTGTTTTTTTTTAAATGTTAACATGACGTGATCAATAATCACAATAATATTCTTCTCTTTTAAGAAGTCAGTATACAATATAGATGATTGCCCGACCCCACAGTTACCTGTTTATTGTTAGATTTCTCAGTCTTAAACATCAGACATCCTGCTGAACTGCATTTATTTGCAGATGAATTGCAGAGCTCTGTATTTTATTTCTAAATATCAAGTCACATCTCATATCCACTGACCCCAGACAGACCACTGGCTCCTGAAAGAACATCTTGTTGAGGAACCTTTATATCCTTTGTGGTGAAACGGTTGATGTGTTTTGTGTTTCCATGGTGACCCCGCTGCGCGGCACATAAGACAATAATGAAAACTCTCAAAGGCCGCAGGGGCACCAGAATAGTGCACGTCCTCAACGTTGCAGCTATTGTGGCACTTGGAGGAGTTACACAACCTGACGTTCACCCTGAGAATGTTTCCTTCCCCCATCATCTCTGGGCTTTTGAGACCCGCAAAGATTGGGCTTGCTAGCAAAGGGATGACACACGGAATGACAAAACTCCTGTGTCTGTCTGTCAGGCTTGGTCTTTATCCGACTGACATTTGCTGGCTCAGGCTCATCCAGGCTCTGGAGAAGCCAGGGATAAGAGTCAGACACAGATGGCTTTTTCCCTTGCAATTCTGTCTAGCGCAAGATTCAGAGAGGGGGGAAAAAAATTGTTTCCAAATCTTCATCCTGTTTTTACAGACTCTCTGAAATATAATTGCCTCTACAGAAGTATAAGAATCCAGTGAGTCTTCACATACTGCAACAATGTGGTTTTTTTGTACTGTTTTCTTGCCATGCTTTATTCTTTTTGTCTGTGTTGACCCAACCTATTGGTGATTAAGGCTGGATAGGGCTGTTACTTCAGCAGAGACATTTCTTGTCCTCTGAGTAAGTCAAAAGAACAATGCAAGAAAGCCTTGTGCCATTTAAAACTGATGAGCCAAAGCCAGCATGAAGGAGGAGAGGGGAGGTGTAGGTGTTAAATTGATTGGCGAGAGAAAAAAGCATCTGCTTTGCAATAGCTTAACAGTTGCCTCAGAAGCACGCCTGCTATTGTTTCCAAATAAGGATACCCACTTCTGTGTGCTGAGGAGTGTCGCCTTCAGAAGACATGTGTAAGAGGGATAGAAATTGTTACATAAGAAACATTTAGACACATCTTTTTTTTGCAGCTTTCCAGGACCTTGATCTACTTTCTTTTTTCAAAGCTGCCTCAACTGCTTTTCTGTTCTCCAGGCAGTTTAGAGTTAATACGTGGGCAGAGAACAAAAGACGAGGGATATAGGGCTGGAGTCAGCAGCTGATCCAATGACAGAAATGGCACCGAGGCGAGAGGGTCCCAGGTGTAGTCATGACTCAAGTAGCACTCCAAGATAGGGGGTTGTGATTGAGGGGGGCAAGGAGCGAGAGAGAAGCATGGGGGCATCGTGGAAACTTGCGTCCTGTGTGACAAGCTGCCTGTTGTGTGCATACTCCTTGACAGCAGGAAAAGCAAAGAGACAGGACATCTGACCCCTTTGACCTTCGCCAAAGTAAGACAGGACTCAGACTTCTGTTACTGAACAGCAGTGGCATGAGTGCGCACCTCTCTTGTCTTTGCATTTATTTCAGTAAACTCTGGCCAACAGTTTGATGTCACTGGTGTTCAGATACATGAATTGTTTGCTGAGTGGAAAGGCCAAAATGGTATGAGAAGATATTTTTGTTAGCAGATTTTTTTGGACATTTGAACAAAAACAAACCAAGACCATATGTACAGGTGTACCTAGGGGTGTGTGATATGGACAAAAAAATAATATCACGATATTTTGGGGGATTTTTACGATAACGATAATTAGACGATATTCTTTTAAATATGTGTTTTTAACAGCCTGAGTTATAGCTCATTAATTGTTTCTCATGGATGATATTAATGGACCCAATGTTTTAAAGGAAAAATGTTCTTAACATGTCTTGCTGCTTTTTAACCTGCTCGCTAGGGCCGTAACGGTACATGTATTTGTGACGAACCGTTCGGTACGCGGCTTTCGGTTCAGCACGACCCTGTACCAAATTATTGGGCGCAGGATATTATTTTATTTTATTTTGTTTTATTTTAATTCCGTTTTTGTGAGCCGAACCATTTAAAATATCTAGTTCCTCGACGGACATAATTGAGTGACGGACCGAGTCCCGTAAATCCCCGCTTTCACTTTGTGCAGCGCATTCTCACATGTTGACAACATGGCAAGTGAGCCTGACGAACCTGAAGACCCACCGAGACCCACCCGCAAACCTTAAGTCCCCATTTGGGAACACTTTGGTTTCAGGGTAAAATACGAAGATGGAAATAAACAAGTTGACAAGACAAAAGCAGTGTGCCGACACTGCAGAACAGTGGTCGGGTATGTACTTGGAAACACGTCTAACATGCTAACACATCTAAAGCGACACCACCCGAGTTTGAACGCTAACCGGCACGACTAGAAAAAGCAATCTGGTGCAAACTACGATATCGTCGTCGTTTAAAAAGAAAGAGCGTTTCCCTGACCGTCGCGCTAAAGAAATAACCAACGCCATTGGAGTTGAGTAAAATTGTTTAAGCTGCACTTTAGATATAAGCATGTTTTGTTTACTGCACTTTAACAAAGTGGGAAAGCTAAGTAAGTTCCTAGTAAAACTGAATCTGAGCAGGCTGTAAAGCTGACCAGCTGCACTATACTTTTTATTTTAATTGAGTAAAACTGTTAAAGCAGAAATGTATATTTATATTTTTCATTCAAAAAATGTGTTAAAAAAACAGCAGGATTTTATTTTTCACTTTTATATTTCTATTTTCATTCAAACAATGTGAAAAAGCAGGATTTTATATATATTTGTTTCATTCAAAAATTGCGTAAAAAGAGTTAACTGCTGTGGTGGTATGTTTTAATAAGGTTACCAATAAGTAAAAGATATTTAATAGTTGTCTATTTTTTTCATTACTGTACCGAAAAAAACCAAACCGTGACTTGTGTACCGAGGTACGTACCGAACCGAGATTTTTGTGTACCGTTACACCCCTACTGCTCGCTCTGTTTGACTCTGGTGACAGCCTTTTATAGCGTCAATTCCGGGTCCATTTGCAACTGTTCAGATAGGCGTTTGTCCCCCAGATTCACCACAAGCCTGTCCCTCATCATCTCATCATGTAGAGCCCCGTAACCGCAGTGCTCTGCCAGGCAGTGCAGCATCGTAATGAAACTGTCGGCTGTTTCGCCCGTTTCTTGACGCCGCTGATTAAACTTTGCTCTCTCAAAGATCACATTCCTGCAATTCTGTTCTGCTTGGGTCTCCAATCCAGAAGCAATGCGGAATCTGTTGAAGCGTTTAATCCATTTAGGCCAGTCTTCAGCCTTGAAGGTGAACTTTTCCGGTGGGGAGACTTGAAACTGTGCCATGTTGCCGCTTCGTTCAGCTAACTGTGGCTAGGCTAGGTAGCTCCGTAGATGGCCTTCCGGTACTGCGAACTTTCCCGACCTAAAGTGAGACACTTTTGCGTGTCGCTATATGCAGACTAAGTCACTAGTACTGTCGCTCGCGTCTGACTTTACTTCTGACACAATGTTCAGTTATTTACTGGTATAACCACAAACCACTCATGAACCACGCAGGCTTCAGGTACTTGAGCAACCCTTTAATTGTTCCCCTGCAGCACAATACAGCATGACCTTAGTTCCCACCTGACAGGATGGGACCTATCACTACAGTTGACCCATGTCTTCCGAAGCTGCTGGAGCATCCGTGGGCGGTGTTGCCATGTTGTCTCGCTAATGTTTGTTTAGCAGCAGGCTAATCTGCCGGGAAGGTGCCAGTGAGAGATCATGTGACCACCTAGGCGTACTGCGGCGTGCTGCTACACGCAAGATACGTAACTCTTGTTCAGTGAATGTGTGGGGTTTCAACCTGGTTTCAACATGTGTTTTCAGTTGTTTTTGTGAAGTCATTCGCATACTCGGTAACGTAAATTTGCACATTGTTAAAACAACAATAACGATATTAGCGTTAATGATATATATCGCCCACCCCTAGGTGTACCCCAATCAATATCGTACCAGAGGTATTGAAACATCACTCTGTGTTAAAATCCTTCTAAATGGCATCTGTTGGCTGACCAAAAATTTGGGCTTTTGTTTTGGGTATGCGTCTCTGAAACAGCCTTGTCAACTGTTGGCTTGTTGGTTTGTGTACAACGCTTCCATGACGTACAGAGCTAACCGTAAACAGAAAAGGCCATATGTCTCAAACTGCAGTAAAAACCCCAACTGAGACGCATATTGTGAATGCACAGCGTGTATGTCCAGAGAATGGAATAGTAATATCTGCAAATCCCAAGTCTTAATCAGAAAATGCTACAATTGGAAAAAGGCCTAACTGAATGTTCATATGCAATATGCTGTTTACATGAACCATATCTAATTTAGTGATATTAGATTTTTAGTGTGCATTGAAACATAACCAATGATTGAGGCTTACCTACAAGCAGGAAGGTGAAGCAGAAACTGAGTGCACTAAGCTTACATCTGGTATAATACAATATCAGCCATGCTAGTGCTAGCCACTTTAAAGAGATAGGTATTAGCAGAGCTTAGAGTTCACTGATGTCATTCTAATTCAGAGGGCTTTGTTTTCCCTTTCAGACTGACCATATAGATTATTAAATGGTCAGCTAGATTTTTCCAAACATGAGGTCAGTGTGTGGTGTACATTTAGGGAAGATGCTCACTGTGCTAAAAAAATAAACACAGTCCTGTATCAGCTCTTGTTTACCAAAACGTATTGGTTTGATGCTTGGCTGAAATGTGCTATGCATATAGATATCGTTTGCCGTAGACACTCTGAATTAATTGCTTTTTTTGTGAGGAAAAATCCAGCTAAATAACAAACTACTTATGTAATATTCTGTGCACAGCTCATCGCTATTCTTTTGCCATTATTTCAGGTCTAACGAGCTAATTAATGAAGCTGTCAATGATGCATCAGTGGCGACACCTTGGGAAGAGCGGAATTCCGTAATAATAATTTCCTCCTTTTTCTCTCAAGAATTATGCTCCAGTTAAATCATATCAGCCAGAAATAATGTTGATAAAATATGAATTTGTATTTTCAATCACATTTTGGTGGGAAATGCTACTGCTGCTTAATATGTTTTACCTTGCAATGTTTTATCTCCAGTAGGAAATGCTTAGGTATAGGTTTAGGTACCAAGACACTTTGGTTAAGATCAGGGGAAAATCATGGTTTTGTTTAAATGTTAATCCCGTAAACATGTGTCTAAAAGTCAGTGTGGACCTTCTTCATGATGTTTTCCTAATCTTATCCAAGTGCTGTGAGTGTCCTAAACATGACTATGAAAGAGTTAAATAATGTTTTAGTTGCTGTGATCAGATATGAAAAAGAGAACTTTGCCCCCTCTCCAGTATTTGTAATGACACGTCAACAATTGCCTTCAAAAATGAAAGAAAGCAAATTTTGTTCCCTCAATATTCAGTGTTAAACCGAAACAATAACAGACTAGATGGTCCCTGAACTCCTCCAGCTTCATGTTGGTGTTCATGCCAACCAGCAACAGTGAACACAACAGCTGCATGCAAGTGTGCGCCAAAGTTCCTTGGCTGCTCTGTACCCACGTATCATGCAGAGTTGATCACTCACAGGTCCATTACACAGGTAAAACACAATCTGTTAAAAACAAGAGAATGAACGATGCACAGGTTCAGTATAAACCAATGTGTTACTGTTGTTGGTAATGAACACATCTGGTCAGGTGTTTTCAGTGTAACAGGCTGGAGGATGATTTGAGTTTCATTCAGTTACTTAGTCTGTTAAAAAGTGGGTCTGTAGTTGATTTGTCACTAAACTGTATTGCTGTTAACCGACCATGATATCACTGTGTTGTTAGTCAAAGCGCACACATTCTCGCAGGTAGCAATTCTGTGCATTGGTGCGGAGCCCTTACCACTCTGTGTATGTGTGTTTTCTGTGTTTTACTGAACATTCAACTCGGTAGATAGTTAGAGGGAAACGTTGCCGATTTTCAACCAGCTCTGTGTCACTGCAGTGTGTGTAGATGAACGGTGGTTGGCTTCACTGCGTGCCGCAAGTGCCCAGAGTTGGTTGAAAATTGGCAAAGTTTCTCTTTAATACTGAAAATACTAGGGATGAGGGAGCACACCGTTATCTGTATCTGCATCTGTACTCAGAATGGGTGGGGTTTGAATTTGAAGTAGGTGTGGCTTAAACTAGAAATGGGTGGGACCTGACCAGAATTTTTTTTTAAACCCTATATTGTTGATTGATTTTTTGAAAACTGTTTTCAGAGCAGCCTCAGAACTGAGCTTCAGATCATTTTAGATCGCAAGAATGAGATTGAACTTAGCTATCCAAATGAGGATTTTCCTCATCACAAGTACTGATATTGAGACATTTTACTTGGATGATACTGGTACTCGTAAAATGTACGTTATCTGTACCGGATACATGTTTCATCCAAGTACTCGGCTCAACTCTAGAAAATACAGAGAAATACTTATTGTGTCTTTGTTTCTACAGCCTGTTTCCTCTCCAAGGGCTTTAAAATAGACATTCAGAGTAGTGGACGTAGTATTAAGAGCTCTGCTTAGGGCAGGTGGATGGGTCTAACAAGCACAGGACTTCGACCCAGGAGACCACTGTTTGTGTCCATGTGAAACTAAAAGTCAAAATTGACTTATTTTGTCATGTCAGTTGTTCGGTGCATGTGTTAACTGCCGTGACGAACAGCAACCTTGATCTTTTTCTAACCCTAACCAAGTAGTTTTGTTGCCTAAACCTAACTGCCGACCCCCTATGTCTAGATAGAACGCGAAAGGCTGCCGGCTTGTGCCCAAGCTTCAAAATATGACAAGTAGGGATGAGATCACATTGATCTATAATGGTGAGAATTAGAATTAGAACAGCAACACTTACCATTAGCCATTAGTGCTTTATTTTCATGTTCCATTGGCTGTCCATTACCTTAAACATGAAATATTGTAAATAATACCCTTTCATAAGGTAGGATGTCAAAGATTTTGCCTTTTTGGCTATACTAAATGAGTATCACATTATTTCCTTAAGTGACGGTATAGTTTGTGCATTGTATGTATGTCACTATACCCCCAGATTATGAACATAATTGATAGGAGACAGTAGTTGTTATATAAGAAGGGTTAAAATAAGGGCCTGATTACGCTCATGTTCTCCTGCTCATATTATCTCAGTCTCCTGTGTTTGTTAATGCATTTGTGCCGGGTGTGGTTGTGTGCTTGTGCACTTAAGTCAGGATCAGTATTGTTGTCACTCTTACTCCCTCCCTCCCTGCTTCCTTCTCTTTTCTCATGCACTCCCCTCACTCCCTCTACAGAGTGACATTTATTAATTAAATATGTGTACTGCCGCAGGATGTGCTTCCCTTTCCACTATCTCCAGACACTAATAATTACATTGGCATTTAGCTCCGTGATAAGCCGACCCTATGGCCTTTATGAAATGTTCCCTGGGCCCGGATACTGAGCAAAATATAGACTGATGTGATGCTATATATTGATCCATCTGCCTGTCTTCTTGCTTTTATCTAAAGAAAAGAGGCACTGTTCATTAGCATGGTTAAAGAATCTAACAGCAACACCTGACTTTTACATCATTAAAGGCTGAAATCGAGCTTTGCTGGAAAGACGCAATAGGTGGGCTGTTTAATTGAAGTTAGAGCTGATGATGACAAGTTATTACAGGTAAATAAATGCCACAGGGAACACTGTCATTTATGAAATATACTCCTCTGGAGCCTTAAAGTCGAAAGATTTATTTTTTATGGCACAGTGTAGACTTCAGGGCTCCATCTATCACGTCCAGATTACTTTGGTCCGAGCCAAATCTCTTTCAAGTTCCATCTGATTCTGGGTCTAAAACCACAGAATTTTATTGCCACTTTCACTAACATATTGAACACTAAGACATGTACAAGCAGCAGTTTGACTAAGCAAAGAAATGACGGATAAGCCGAAAGCTCAACTGCATCAGTGTTTCCTCTTTTAGATTATGCCCCTGCAGATCTAAGTGAAGTTAGCCAAAAAGCTTTAGAGTATTAAGTTTGACTTTGCTTTACCTAATTACTTTGCCTCAGGTGGCCTAATCAGGCTGATACATTGCAAGATTATTATGTGGCTTATCAGCTTCAGGGCTATATCAACTGATGCTTAAGTCACAATTACTGTAATCGTGCATTTAGTTTGTAAAAAGCTTAAATGTACCAGTTACATTTTAATAAGTTGTCAGCAAATAGGCTGCCATCTCTCCTCTCAGTTATCATTGTATCATACTGACTTGTTTTATTTACAGTTTGTAAATGTGTGCTGCAAATATATGACATTTTACCTTATGATTTACACGATTAATGGAATACTTCAATTACTAAACCTGTGTCACACTGAATTTGTGAAGACAAGCTTGTTTTTCTAGCAGGCCTCTGGTGAATGAAGAATCCAAAAACTGAGAAAATTCTCTGTGTATTAAAGTCATAGGTATACATCTTTAACAACAGCAAAACCATATCAAAACATCAATTTACAAACTCTCACACAGCTCATGCAGTGTAATCCAAGTCTCATTTATCCAGTTGTATGTTCAGGACTTCTCAAACAGACACCCCTTTCCAACAGGGAACTGATCTAAAAGTGAAACCTGTCTATGCTCTCTTCAAAGCCAGACTCCATTGACTAAACAGTAATTTTACCTCACTGAGCACAAGTGCTGCTGGTCTACCCCTGCCTCTATTGGTGGTTTGTTTGTGTTATTGTGTGGCTTTGCTGAATCCGATCTAACCCTTTAGAATAGCCAAGGCCACACTGAGTGCTTTTACATGGACAGTTTAATTCCCTTTTCATTTGGAATCAAAGTTCATTCCTATTAAAAGTGAACTTTTAAACACCTAATTTGGAATGAAAATGGCCAATGCGATTGAAAATTCTAATTCCGAATGAAAGAATTTCTCGCACTTATATACACTCATTCTTCTTTACTCATCCAATTCGGTCTTTCTGCGCATGCTTGTTTCCTTGCCCTTCTGGCATGATGACGTACAGTATATAGCATGCATAGGAACAGGCTGAGATAGAGCAGTCGGACTCGTTGCACTCACCGGTTTCCATTCGCCACAGCACGGTCTTCTATTTCCCTCCTTTGACCTTCTACCTCCCTTCTCCTCCTCAGCAGACGAAGCATTAGCAGAACAAGGTTGTTGTCGTACTGCTGCTCCAAGAATATAAGCAAAACAAGGCCGAAAAGGCACTAAGAGCAGCGGCGTCAAGCATCTTGTTATCCGGAGCGAGGACTACAGTGTTTTCTTCCGGTAATTTAAACACGTAACATCCGCCTCGCCCTCTATCCAATCAGAAACCTTCCCTGCCCCAAACCTTGCACAGACCCGAATAAAGGCGATTAAAAGGCGATAAACTGATATCCCGTGTAAACCCTCATTCGGAATGAATATTTCCCATGTAAACTACCTGGAAAAACTTCAATTCCAAATGATTTCATTCAGATTTATTTTATTCCGAATGACAAGCCATCATGTAACCGCACCCAATAACACAAACAAACTAAGTAATCGCGGCAGTGGTCCAGTGACCAGCAGCACCCATGCTCAGTGAGGTAAAATCACTATTTTTGTCAATGGAGTCTGGCTTTGAAGAGAGCATTGATACGTTTCAGTTAAGGTTTCATTCCTCTTCAGAAATGGCTGTCTCATTAAGACTTTTAGGGCTGACGTCAGGAGGACTTCATTTTATTAGTTGGAGGCAACACAACTCACCACCACAGGGCTGTAGGCTACAAAGGAGTCTTAAAATCTTGTCTTGTTGTGTTATTGGGAGCCAGAATAGAAGGAGTCATGGCTCAAAATGCCTGTCAACAAAAACAAGGACAACTATGGCTAAATGTGATGTAAAGACATAAGGACTGGATAGAGACTGTCATCAAAAATGCTGCATGTGCAGCGCACACTTCATGTCAAGTTACGGATAAAGTATTTACTGTTGTAGGGATGAATAACATTATGTGTATTAAGGGTTATCACCTAATCAGATATTGGGGAGGTATTAAGAGGAATATTGGATTTCTCCATAATGCAAAATTTTAGTGCATTAGCTAACGTTAGCTTCTATAGCAAAACAAAGCAGAGGAAACTGTTCAAGAGTCATCCTCCTTTGTAAGTTTGGTGTAGTCATCAACCACAAAGCCGGCCATTCCACCTTCAGCAATCCCGACTGGTCGGCCGGTCTGGTCCTATTGATCAGTGTTTACTTATTCAGGTAACACTCGTGGTCCCGGAGACTGAGTGACCTGACATGGTGTGTTCATAAATTCACTCTACACTAAAATGAGAGCCCTGTTGGTCAAAGAAACGGAGCGTTATATTTATACATGAGTTAACAAAGGTTGAGTTAATCACAGATTTACTCTGCTTGGCGCTCTCCTGCTCTGTCTCCCCAGACCGCTCTGAGAGTCGGTGCTCTGGATAACCGAACGGTACATTCTGACAGTGCTCTGAATTTATGAATGGTCCAGTTTGTGCCAGATGGCGCTCCAGCACTCTGAATGGATGTTTCCGAACGCACCCTCGTCACAGAGACTTGTATCATCTTCCTCCATTGTTGAAACAAGCCAACAGAACTTGCTAGCTAGCGCTAGCTAATGTCTATGGAGAATTGTTTTGCTTCCAGCTAAGCCCCACCCACCAAAAAACATCATAACAGTAAAAGGGTCCAGACAACTTGGCAAAGGGGACTTTGATAATACTGTATAAGTTTTGATATAATTTTGCTGTTGTTAAACATGGACTCTTATGATTTCCTCCATTTTTGGATTCTTCGAAGTTTTCTTCACAAATCTAACACAACACAGGGTGAGTAATTAACATACAAATGATCATTACGCGGGTGAAGTATTCCTTTAAGGTTATACGTCTTTTAGCTTCCCTCCTGGGCTAGAAGAATACCTTAATTCCACAGAGCAGTGCGAAGCAATCACTCCAGGTTTGCCTGAACAATCCCTAATCACCAAATTAAACTTGAGATTCGAGTCTCACTTGTTCCAGAAAGGTCCGGCTGAAATTACCAGGGAAGGTTTCAGTGAAAACCATCTGGGCTTTAAATTGGACCTTTGGGCTCGGGGGATTGTATGTACCATTCGGTATCAGCTAAGATGACCAGTGTTCTTGCTGCCATGGGAAATCTGCCTCTGACTTCTATTATTTTGGTCGATGTTTCCGTCCTCGTCTGTCAAAGCGCCTGAAATACCCCTGCAAGGATCACTAGCGAGTACTTTTCTATCTGAACAACATGCTGTTCTGCTGTATTTGCCGCTGCACTCGACTGAGGATAAAAGCCCAAATTGAGTGACAGAAATGCTTAAATGAGGCAAACTGACAGAGGTCTCTGGCAGCTTTATTACATATGTGACTCTCTGTTCACATATGTGTACATTCAGTATGCACACATACTGTATGTGCTTTAATACTGTGTGGGAGTGGTAATATTTTCACTTGTGTGGGTTCATGGTAATAGATGTCTCATCTTTTTGTTTGTGCTGTTTCCACGTATTTGCAAGGTGATGCATTTCATAACTAGAAACCCAATATTCTCTTGCCAGGTGGATATAAGTGGTATTTGTAGAACTGTGCTTCTGGGACTAGCTGGGTCTATCAAATAACATAACACAGTATGTAGCAATGTTATTTGATCTTTCCTCTTTTCTCTCTCCCTCTCTCTCTCTGTAAGGCAATATCTCTGCATACTGTTATATCAGCGCTCGTGTTAGTTTGACTAAATCAACTGTAGAGCTTATTTGTCGGAACTGTTGGTGAATTTTCACATAACAGGAGTCAAATCTCCCAGAAATTGCAGTTTAGATACAGTTTACAGACTAAATGTGCTGCTACATGAAAGTGATAGATGCTTAATGTGCAATTTACCCACAAGACCACATTTACATAACATCTCTTAAAGATGCAGTTCTAGTGAGGATCTGACAGTTTTGAAAAGGCTTTTCACGTCATTTTTTTTTATCTTCACCCTCAGTTGAAGCATTTTGGTCTATTCACTTTGTTACCTTGTTAGCCGGAGCTTGTTTTGTTTCTATATTTCAATAAATGAACATGGACAAGGTTGAGGCTCATTACAGCTGGACTCTGTGGGAGTGAAAAAGGTTCACTTTAGTTCTCCAGTCGTCCTTGTTGGCCAACCAAGCAAAGATGGTTATTTTTATGGGTGTAAAACACTTAGAATTATGAAGCTGTCTGCAGCTATGAGTCTGATGCTTGAAGTAACTGAGCAGAATCTGACAAACAACAGTTGGCCTGATACTAGGCCTGTCACAATAAATATGTTATCGACTTATAATACGATATGTATGGACATGACCTTGATCATTTTGCTGACCTTAATATTGCTGCTTTTGTTTATATGTGTGTTTGTTTACATTAGAATGTCGCCAACATGTTAGCCAACGTGATGCCAGAATAAACAGCAGTATTTCCCTGGCCATTTTAAAACTTGGGTGCAGAAATTCTCCCTTTGTACGAGTACGATGAAAATTAAAGACGACACCAGTAGTGTAAGAGTGTTTTCACATATAGTCCTTTTTAAACAAACTGAACTCAGTCCTTTTAAAGTGCACCAAAAAGTGGACCAACAGAAAAAGGACTTAGTTCTCTTTCTGGTCAACTTCAGCTCTGATGAGGCTCAGCCCTCTTTCTGTTCACACTACAGCCTATATATAATATATGATGACGTAGTTTTGTGCTCACTTGGACGTGGTATTGCAGTGCTGTTATGAAGCCCCTCACTTTCAGATGAACTTAAAAATGGAGGAAAACCTTAGCGTTTCTGTGTGCTTTAGACTGTATCTGTTTGATGTACTCTACATTCCACATCTGGAGACGTGCAGTATGTTCAGTGGACTCTTACTCTACTCCTTTCCCTGCATCCTTGCAAGTGTTACAGGCAGACATGGTTTGGTCTGTTTTTCAAGTGTTCCAGTGCAATAGCATGTGATCTAGAGGGCTAAATACAATGGCAAAGAGCAAACCAAACCTGGAATGCTTTGTGTTAGGAGGGCACAGGTTAAATGTGGACTTGAAGTGAACCGAACTTGTAGGGTTGGCTTCAGAGCGGTCTGAGTTCTCTTGGAGTGTTCACATATGCGCAGAAAATGCTAAGTCACCAGTCTGAGTCAATTTAGAAGGCTGAAAAAGACCAAGTATAAAAACAGGCACAGTTCTGATAGTCATTAACTAGCCAACCCCTGAAAGTTAGCCAAAAAGTCAGTTGTTTGTCATTTTACCCTTAAAACAACTTCGTCCTCAATTCTGTAAGTCCACCAGCAAACCGCCCAACTCCCAGACTGTCCATCTATGACGGCACAACAGCTGGATTATGGAGGTTAATTACTGAGGTTGCAATTTTTGGAGGTTCGCTAAACTTGTCTGTTAGTCACAAGAGGCATCATTTGGTTTTGGTTTTGTGGACCAAATTTTGTGTTAAATCTTAAACTGAGTAGTTTTGGGCTACTCCTACAAAAGTACTAGAATTTTTTACATATACGTTCTTGTTTAAAGGTGCTGTGTGTAAGAATGTGGCCAAAACGGTTACTGCACTCAAATTCAAAATACTGCTGCGAGTCGTGTCCGCCCCCCCTCCCCTACAGATTCGAGGTTGCTGGACAGCGGCACGCTGGAGACTAATTTGTTCGCCCACGGGCGGCTGTCGTGGCAGGGCTGCGTCGCCGTGTCCTTGATCTTTGGTTTTCCAGCGGACCGTTGGAGCAAGTCCGGCTTCTCTGCTGCTAATGCTGCTGCCGGGATACAGCTGAGGAGACTGCTAATGCTATGTACTGGGACACTGCTAATGCTGCTTGCCGTGCTGCTGTAGATCAGTCGTAACTGTAACTGATGCTGAGACTCTACTGACTGCGTGACTGGTAGACAGCGGTGGGTGGCGCAACAGGCCAAAACACAAATTCAAAACATAAACATGATTTGCGGACCGTAAAATTTTTTTTTAAATGCGAATATTCTGGCCGTACTGTTGTTGTCGGTGAGATCAGTATGTTATATGAACATTATTCCTTAGTCTCTGTGACATATTAGGAGGATTTTCGACTATTTGCTTTAGATTTCTTACATATAGCTCCTTTAAGTTAACAGGTGTTAATTACTTTTCTTTAAAAGTGTGTTAAATGTTTTTTTTTTTAAATCCCAATTTCAATGTCTGAATAGTCTTAAGAATTAAAGTTCATTGTTCTTTGAAAGGATGTACTTGCATTATTGTGCTGTTATATTATCATTATATCAGTGACATAAAATGGTCTTTACAATAATATCTTTTATTGCAATCATTTGTAGAACAAAATATCGATCAACAAAGGTGTTTGTTGTGACAGGCCTAGCTGATACTAAGTAATATGTTCATTATCGATTACTCTATCATTTATTTCAAGTAATTGTAATCACAAGTTCTGAAACTGTGACGTCTATAAATGTCTTCGTTTTAGACGACTTACAGTCCAAAACTCAAAGATCTTCAATTTGAAATAATCTGACAATGAGATAAATAGAAAACCCTTACAAATGAAAAACTAGCACCAGAAAATATTTGACATTTTTCCTTGTTAAATGACTTGAATGAGGAATTCATAACCAAAATTGTTGCACATAAATTATCTGTTGATTGACTAATGGATTCATAGACTCATTGTTTCAATTTCACTATAGATTCTGTCCTACCAAACTTTTGTTCATAAGGTTGAAATCAAGATGCAAAGAGCGTGTCCTCAGTAACAAAAGATAAAGACTGAATGCTGCATAACAAACAGTGAACTTCAGCCGCATTCAGCTCATTTCCTCCCTGTGCACACAGCAAATTTCAAACAAACACATTTTGATTTGGCTTCGGAAAGACCATCTAAGCACAAAAGAACTTTTCCACCGCTCACATCCAAGGTGATTCACAGCACCTGCCTGCCAGTCCAAATGTCCAGATCCACAGTCGTGTTTATTAGCTTAGCTTAATTGTGCATAGTATCTAAAGGTCAGTGCCTGCTGTGATACATCGCTGCCAAATGGCTTCCAGGGGACACTGTTTCAGATGAATAAACACTGAAAGCTGCACCACCTTCCACCCCTCCGTCCCCATCCTTTACCTCCCAATGCTCAGCAGCATCACATTTCGGCTTTTTCAGGCCTTGCACAAGGTCCTGTGACTGATGGGCATCCACTAGTATGCACCGCCTCACTGACTTCCATTTCAGCTGGCAAAAGGCAGCAGATTAATTCGCTTGTCAATTTTTTCCACCCTTTTCTTTTTTTCAGCAGAGGTTTATTCAGATAGGAGGAACGATGTGTTTGTCCTCCAGTGAATTAAAACATGCAGTATATCTGTATAACTACACCCTACCCTGTGATTAATGGTATTTGACTTCTATAAGCAGTAAACTTCTTCCGTTTGGCTGTAAAAGCTGATTTAATGAGAGAGTGACTTGAATAGATAAGCAGATATGGCAGCAGGGATTATTGGGAGGTGAGCTGAATGGGAGATGGATGATATGCAGTTTATTATCAGATATGTAATGCACTTTTTATAAGCCCATACCTGTGGGGCCAGCAGGCACTCTGTGATAGATGTGAGATTGCGAGCTTGTGTGCATCTCAAGATATGCGTCAGAAAGTATACGCGCTTTTGAGGAGATGTGTGCGCTTGTGGTGCAGGTTGTGTATTAGGTTGCATTAAGAATTTACAAGAGAAGAGAAAGCCTTATATGTTAAGTGCTTGTAAAGATACAGAAGCTCTATGTTTGATTAATATACTGTGTTTGCACATTGAATGTGTTTGTTTGCAATTTGACCTCAACTGCCCAGTTACAGTGTTTATCATACTTTGACTAAAAAATGACTCTTACCCCTCAGGCTTTGTTGGGAGGCGGCTATCAGGTGGATCTCACCAAGTTTCAACACACACTCTGGGACATCCTGACAAAAGGAGACAGTGTCAAGGTGAGCGGCATCATTCTTCATTCTTCCACCACCCACCTCTCTTTCTCTTTGTTTTTGTGTGTCAGCACTGGCGATAGCTGTGGCCGGAGGCATTATGTTTTCGGGTTGTCCACTTGTCTGTTCTTATGTCCGTACATCTGTATGTACATTCGTTGTCAGTCTGTTAGGGCTGTCGCAGTGAAGGAATTCTTCCCCCTGTGTTAATTAAGGGTGGCTCAACAGTATGATGTGTTGTATTGCCACCATTTTTTTTGCACATTACTTCATTTATCCTGATTTTATTGCTTAGTAATTTTTTTAGTCTATAATCAGGCACATTGTTGCTGTTTAAATGACAAAGACACAGTATTATTGCAAAAACAGCAATAATACACTTCAGTTGCGTTTGGTTGCTATGATACAGAATATCCACAAAAGGAAAAATGTTGGCACAAGGTAGAATACTTGCTCTGAAAGAAGGGAAGACTGAAGTACTTAGTGAGAGACGACTATTGTTGTTGTTCAACAGTGTGATGGTTGGTCTTTGTGGTATTTGCCCCACCCCTCCTCCACTGTGATCGGACAGCAGGGTAAAAAGTGACAGTGACGAGTGGCTGCAGCGTTTTACCCAAGGTTGAACATGGTCCAACCATTTCTAAATGGAAAAAGATGCCGAGCAATTGATTCAGGCCTTTATTTCAAGCCACCTCGACTACTGAAATGCACTTTTTGCTGGGCTCCCAAAAAAACACCACTGAGAGACTTCAGCTCATTCAAAACTCTGCAGCTTGGCTAGTACCCAGAACCAAGAGGAGAGAGCACATCAGGCCAGTCTCAGCTGCTCTGCACTGGCTTCCTGTTACATTTAAAATTGATGTTAAGGTCCTCCTCCATGTATACAAAGGAATTTTTTTTCCTGATTTTACTACCCTTGTTGTAAAGCAGTTTGTGCTGCGTTTCTTGTTGGAAAGGTTTTATATAAATAAAGTTTATTATTATTTATCAACCAGATAGATGTTAAACATGCAATGCTCAGTGCAAAATTGTCTCTCAGCGCCTTGTTATGCTGCTTGTGTTTGTAGCATAGAGTACACACGGTGCTTTCCCATGAAAGAAAGGAAACAACATGAGCATATTGGTTGTGGCAGTTGCTCGCCATCTCCTTCAGTTGGCTTGTTGATACTGATAGTGACGTTGATAGTATGCATTACTGCAGTTAGCGCATCAGCCCTACTGTTTGTAATCGTAATATCTCAGGAACACCCTGAGGTAATTCCTTCAAATTTGGCACAAACATCCACTTTGACTCAATGATGAACTGAGAAGAATTTCATGGTCAAAAGTCACTGTGACCTGACAAAACATGCTTTTGGCCAGAGTTCATACGTTAGTTATGACAGTAGTTCATGCAAATGTCTCATAGGATAAAACAATGAAGTGATGGCATTATATACTCCACAGTTCAAAGGTTACTTTGACATCATAATGTTCTGCAAAAACACTTTTCTTGCCATTACTCAGCATCATAACTAAGGAACAGAAGGGGAGACATTTGGTCAGATACTGAATAACTGACACTTATCTTAAGTGTCCACCTTGAAACTGTGCTGATTAGGGTTGGGTCGGTTCTCGGTAATATCAGTTCGGTTCGGTACTCCGTCTTGGACTGGGTTTTATTTTTTTTTTTTTGAGACCGACCGGACTGCAACTGTCAATTTACAGCCTGGAACGTACGCGGAGCAGACTCCGCGGAGGTCCGCCCGGACTAAAAGTGGACATCCACAAGCCCTGTGCGTGCAAAGATTTTACGACCGTGCGTACTCCGCTCCGCACACCAGTGTCACACAAAAGACTACTCGGCATGTATTTCTCACATCACAGGGATTTTTCATGGACATTTTTACAGGAAACTACTACGCGGAAGTGCGCTCAACTATGGAAGCCCAAATGACTGCGGACATTGCTCACGGAGTCCGCTCCGCTTATAGTACGCCCGAGTCTGTGAGCACCTTGTGTCTGCCTCTTCACCAAGCGCTCAGCGAGCAGGTGAGAGAGGGGGGTGGTGGTGGGGCGGGGACTGAGCTAGGCAGTGCGAGTGCACATGCGCTGAGGCCTCTACTGTAGCCTGGAGTTTGTTTAACAGTGACGGGGAGTCGATAATCAAAGAATGCGCCAATATGGCAACACTTTGGCTTTGCACCAGACGAAGGAAGCAACCCTTGTTTGCACTGATTGAGTAAGCAAAACCTGCAAATTTATTTGTGGAAGTGCGCTCAACTATGAAAGCCCGAATGACTGCGGACATTCCTCACGGAGTAGTAGTCTCTGCATGTTTCTCCTGTTTGTAGAAGAGCATCTCACACCACTGTAGCAATCCTAGACTGCCCTCGTACGGTTAGGAGCTGAATTGCATGTCAAATAAAAGGGGGGAAATAAGACGGCGAATAGTAATAGTCACATTAAAAAATCGATTTTTCAAAAATAAAACGACTATTTGAAAATCGAAAATCGTGACCCATCCCTAGTATGGATCTTCTGTGCTGCCTGGCAGAACATATTTGTGAAGCATCTATGTTTTAGAACATGTGGCTTCTTTGCAGGAACATACATATTTGAAGCGTTGTCTGATGTGATGGCAACATATTAGTCTGTACAGACGTGGATATAAACTGTAACAGGGCATACAATCATTGACCAATTGACTCTTCTATATATAAAAGGTGGAGCTAGAACCTTGGTGACATTTAGTTGTTACTTCTTGTGGGTCTTGTGAATGTTGGAACATCCAATGTGCAGGGGTGTCGTTCGTAAACATTCAAGAAGACATTTATGTTTGACTTTGCAGAAGCATAATTCCAGCTTGACACAGCTAATATAATAGGCCTCTCCAGTTAACCTCCATGCATTCCCTCAAATGGCTGTAAAGACAGCTTGCAGAAGGGAAAACGGTAAGAATGTAAATGCCGAAGTTCAAAGTTACCGTGCAAATCTTCTTTGCCTCTGATAGTGGATCCGATGATTGTAGCAATTATGTTAATTGACTATATAAATGCTTTGTGACCGAGCCCTTATCTCACATTGATTCCTTCCTTCATCCACCTATAGCAGATTCAAATCGTCTCAACCCTTTCCGTCTTTGTGTTATTTTGCTTTGATCCTTACCGAAAGCCTCTCTACTGGCTGTTACAAAACAACTTCCTGACAATGGCTAGATGCACATAGGAAAGTAAAGCATTAGTGTCCTCACTGACTATGTGCTATAACCTCCAGGAAACAATATAGAGACAAGAGGAAATCTAGATGATAAGCACAAAATGAGGAAAAATTGTATTCCTTTAACCGAAATTTGCACAAGCTTGATTACTCCAGAGTTGTAAATGCAGCCGCTGGCAATTTAACGCAATGATGTTCTTCTAGTTACCACAGTGTGATTAGATTTATCTCATGGTTCTATTCTACCTTGACAGCCACAACACAAATAGCCTCATAATACCTTCCTTTCTCGAGTCCGTGTTAATTTAGAGTCTCTAAACTGCCGACATATTTCATTCTGAGCACAGGTTTATATACCACGTTTTCATCTGACAGCTAAGGCCTAAAAGAAAATGTCCATGCCTCTCTCCGTCTCCTGAACTGAGGACGCGGAGAGCACGAGATACCATCCTTTCATTTCCGCTTCTCCAGATAAAAAGATGAGAGAAGGAGAGGACGAAAGTGAGGCCTATCGCTGGGCAGCAGTGATTGAGTCCCTTCGCTAAGCCACAGCGAGGATCTGCTCAAATAACCCAGTCTGCCGATAAGAAGCTAGTCATTTCCATAGACAAAAAACATTGGGGTTCAGATTAGATTTCACCATCCGCCTGGCTTATCTTAGTGTTGCTCCATCATAGAATGTGAATTATAAGGCAAACTCCTGTCCCCCGTCTTCTTATAAAAACACAACTGAAATACATATGGACTTGAAAATGGAATGATTTCATTTGCATTATCATTGTTAGCAGAAGCTACGCTGGGCTGAATTTTGATGCCTGTATTAGAAATATCACCAAAATTGACACGTTTTAAGAAATATCCTTACCATTTTGGAATTATTAAAGGAGCAATACATTTTCTGTTCCAGGTAGATGCTATTAGTGCTAGCTGAAGAAAGTCAAGAAAGTCTTAAAAATAAAATGGTAAATCATCCAAAATGCTTGCATCGCTGTTTTAGAAACCTCTAGAAGAGCCTGCTTTTGGTTAAAGGACCAGTGTGAAAGATCTTGGGGGATATTTTGGTAGAAACTGAATATAATTTTTACAGCTACATTCTCATTGGTTCATAATCACCCGAAACTAAGACTAGTTGCTTATTTGTTACTGCTGGATGAGCCTTTTATATCTATATATGTCCACCATGTTGTTCTACAGTAGCCCTGAATGGACATACCAATCATTGGCTTTACATAGGAGCCATTTGTGTTTTCGTGTCGGCCACCATAGCTCTCCTACACACAGAAGAAGTTTAATTTGGTTGCAGTCTGCAGCCTCACCAGTAGATGTCACTAAACCCTATGCACTAGACCTTTAAATTGTGACAAAAACTAACAATTTAAAACCCACACAGTATTTATGAAACACAAAAACGTAAAGAAAAGATGTGAAATAGCTCCAAATAAAAAAGGTTTCTTGCCCCTGAGTTCTCTATTCATCCAGCCCAATCTTTACCTTTAACTATTATCCAGTCACTTTTCAAGCAAGTAGGCATTGAAAGTCTCAGTTGACAGAGGTGTCCAAACATGACCCCTGAGGCAGATGTTCATTTTCTGTCAACCTCGAGATGACAAGTGTTTGATGTCTTTGACTGAACAGGAAGGGCTGTAAAGATACAGAGTTTTAGTCCTTTGTTGCTGGGTATTTTATGTATTTATGGCCATGGCTACAGAGCAAGTGGGTGCTGAAAAGCTAAGCTGGGTTGTTTGAGGGGAACTCTAATTATACCTGTATATAGGTTCATTTGTGAATGCTCATTCTTATGTTTTAGACAAGGACAGGCTGCTGATCAGTGCTCTCAGTTCTTACAGGTCTAGTACAAAGGATATGATAAGGCTGCATTCACACCAAATTAGGTGTTGCAACGATCAGCCGCAGGGTTGTGCAGTGGTGTGGGAGTGTCACTTAAATGGCCTTTGTGTGGGGAGAGGAGAGCTGAAATCAACTGTAGAAAGCCAATCTCCTCATCTCAGACACTGAGTGTTTGTCCTTCAGTAAGTTTGTTTATGTTGGCTTTTGTAGAATTCCTTTTGATTATCATGACTGTTGTATCTTTACTGCCACACATGCACACACACGAACAAAGCGAGCGCTCTCCTTTGTAGGATAGTACACACAAGCTGTCAATACATACTTTATTTCTTTTATTCACCATAGTGTTTGATGATAGAAAGAGACTGTAGAACTTGTTCCAGGGACCTGCATCTTCTGGTCAGATCGTGGTGACGCAATTGACCACCGCAGCGCGACATTCTCCAAAAGTTGATTCTGTTTTAACTTTTTCGTGCAGGCTGTTCACATTCCAGTGAACTGAAAGACTGGCGTTTTGCCTGATTTGGTGCGAATGCAGCCTAATGTGGGATTTATACTTTTGCGTCGAATCAGTGCCATACTTACACTGTAAGCTCTGCATCGACGTAGAGCCTACGCCATAGCCTGACATGCACCTCCTCAGAAATGTAACTACATGTTGCGGCGACGCAGACCTCCTGTCTATTTTTGTAAGCTGAAACAATTTCCCTCAGTGGACACGAAGCTTTTATTTACTTTAATTTCACAGACAAACAATAAATTGTGAGGACAATAAAGCCTCCACAAAACTAGCATTTTAAGTCTTGAGTATTATTTATCCTGGCTTCATATGAGTAGAGGAAACTTCCACTCGTCGCTAGGCTAATTTATACAATGTAAAATACCATAAGCTTGAACTAATAACGTTAGCATGTTATATTTGTTTGGAAAATGTGTTTACTATAAGACAGTTGTTTTCTTGGTGAACCCTGTGAGCTGTAATGGAGCTGAATTACGAGCCGAGTTACCTTTGTTAACTGTTGCTGTTGTCCCTAGCTTCATATGAGTAGAGGAAAAGTCTGCTAGCCATTATGCTAAGTAATACAATGTAAAATGCCATAGGCTTGTGCTTAGCATGTTGTATTTGTGGGGAAAATGTGTACAGTTAAAGACAAGTGCTTTGTCTGTGAATGCTGCGAGTTATAGTGAAGCCAATTTGTGTACTTGTGTTTGAAATTGTCTCTATTAAGTCATGTTTTAAATCAACTGAAGTTTACAACACTTCACAGAAATCCCACCACAGGTATAAATGCTCACAATGGCGTAGGCTACGGCGTAGGCTCTGCGGAGAACTGACGTATAAATATAAGTATAAATCCTGCTTAAGGCATGCATTTAACTGTACTAAGTCAATATGCTGTTTTTACTTTTTCATTTGTTTGTTGTGTCCATTTAAAGTTTTCTTCTGTCAACATTTTATCATCTCTGCTTGAAGAGTTTTATTCGATTTAGGGTACTGTAAATTTTTTATGTCGGCGGATTTTGCTGGTGTGATGGAGTTGATTTATTCATCACAATATGCAAAACAACCACAAACCAGCCTGTGAAAGTAGTTTGCCATTTTTATAAAGCAGTCTTAAGCTTTGCCCGTGTTACTGTAGGAGACGTGTCAGCTGCTATGCGGCACTTAAACATCAGCATGACACTTAAACTCTCAAGGGGTCGTGAACCACTCGTAAGCACTCGAGTCTCCATACCTCTTGGTTTCTTGCTCTTCACAGCCTGATCAAGCATCTCTCTCTTGCATTCATTATGTTCCAGCCATATGTTCGGTTCACTTACACGTGACACCTTCTTTGATTTTCTCGAGATGCCTAAACCAAAAAGCAGATCAGGAAAAGAGTGTATTGTTAAATGTGCCGCATAGAGACTGGCTACTGATTAGGACCTTTCCACACAGATACACAGTGGCTGCGGAGATTCCACACTTTCTTACACATCTCATCCCAGGCAACAGAGGTCGTCACAAAAGCAATGGCCATGACAGTGCTTTCCATTTCAAGAATAAACATCACTAATGAATCAGTGCGTCTTTCATACAGCCTAATTGGGAACTGGTTACTCACTTTTCTTTCATTTATTATGACGTTCACCTGGCCTTCTTTGTCTCGTCAAATGGTTGCCAAATGGCCTTGGTTACAGTAAATAATGCAAGAGATTTGCGCAGCCCATCCAGTCCCTGTACATCACATAACCCTTGCCTTGTATTTTTCATTCTTTGCACTGAAAGATCACAGATTGTCAGACTTTACCTCTGTGCTCAAAGTTGGCATCAATTGGTATTTGCTAATAGATATTATTGGTTAGAATGGCAGTAAATATACAGTAGTTTAGCCTCAAATGTCAAAGTGCATCCTGGTTGAAAGCATCGCATTCACTGACTGTAATTTACCCACAATAACAGCACTACAATAGTGGCTGGACAATATACATTCACCTCAAGCATCAGCAATAAAACATAAAGACTTGTCTTTACACTTCTTTTGGAAAAGCAAGAAGCAGCAGTGTCAGCAGAAGTGGCACACACATGCTTCGGATATGTAGAGAGCACAGAATTAGTGGAGTATTTTTGGGGATTGGGGGCTTTTGCTGTGAAGACTGGTGCGCTGTTAGGGGTACATTTGTGTGAACATTTAATGGACCCCCTGCTGGACTCCCTGTGGCCCCCCTCTTTAAAAGAGGCCTAAGCAAACCTGACATCAAGAGCATTTGGGGGACTCTCCATCTATCTATCGCAGCACATTTTTCTCCCTCCCGCTCGCCCCCCCCCCCCCCTTTTTAAGCAAAGACAACTTTGGTGAATATTTCATGGGGTACATTGCCTCAGTTTCACAGTGTCGAGCAGGGAGAGTGGCACGCGATGACGACTGACAGGACCACACGCCGGCGTCCGCTAGGAGACAGCCTTTCTTTTTGGTCTTCCTGTGACACTCCTACTCTTTTTTTCCCCCTCCTGTTTTCCTTCTGTCACAGACAACAGCTCTTTCGGGCGAGAGTCTGGCCGCTGATCATTTAGCTGTTTCTTTAAATTTTAGTATGACTACAGAACTTCTGCCAATCCATCTGATACTGTTGCAAAATGCCAACATATGGGCTCAAATCTGCTTTTGCACAGACTGCAACAATTATAGTACTTAATGATTCGATTACATGCTTTTGAGATCATACAGAAACTTAACTGTGCTTCTTTTGCCAACTTTGATGCTTACATTAAGGAGAGCATTATCGAATTATCAAAAGGGAAGTGTTCTCTTTGCAAAGGAGTTGTCATTCTTTGAAGTGGCTTTGAAAAGCACTTCCCTTTTTCATGATACAGAATGATTCCATCTGCTTTTTACCTTTAAAGCTGACCTCAGCCTCCTTCTTCACTCAAGCTGCGCATTATAGAAATATGCTGCATCAACCATAAAATAATACCACTAAATAATCACTTTTGTTGTTCCTTTCAGCGCTAGTCAAACTCCAGCGGCAGCCCCTCAATATCGTATTGCTCAAGTGCAAGCTCCGATGATTGCCTTTACTGTTATTTGAAGGCACACTTCATTTCCCTCCCCAACATTCAATTTCATGGAGGGATGAGAAAATGCTGCCTTTCCATGCTACTTACGAAGGTTTGACAACACTACAGTATGCTCACTTTGCTGCCGCCGCCGCCACTGCCGCTGCACTTTGCCTTGCCTTGCTCAGTGTGACGAGCAGCTGAATGGTGTCACAGTTAACAGGGGCGGCTCTGTTGCTCTGTTGTGACAATATCCGTTTGATGTAAGAGTGGTAGTCCTCGGCTGCCATGTTCTCCCCTTCTGCTCTTTTACTTTCTTGTTCCTGCTCTGTCTGGATCTCACCACTGTCACACGTCAGAGAAAGCCAACTGGCATGACCTGAAAGTGCGACGGCGACACGCAAGCTGCCGGTTTCCTCGCTGCTGATAGCCGTCCAATGCGCATACATACATACAGAGAAGTGCAGTCATTTTTCGAGATTAAAGAACTTTAATTGGCTCTCGCTCTTGTCTGAACAGGCGTCCCAGGATGCAGCAGAGGGTGCCAGTGATGTATAAAAGATGCTGTGTGTTCGTGCATGTGCGTGTGTGTCTCTCATTTTCATAAAATTGTGTGTTTTCATCAAATTTAGTCACACATAAATCTGCCATATGTCCATGAATTTACCGCTGAGTGTAGTTTTCAAAGTCAAGTATGCTGCTTAAAGAACCAACATCTCTCTCTCCGACTTACACACACACACACACACACACACACACACACACACACTCAAATTCCCACAGACTTTGAAAAATACAGCATTCATCAGAGGTAGCCTTTTGACTCCATCAGCACTGTTTTAAGTCTAAACATGGTTTTCCAGAAGACATGACTCATACAGCAAAAGGTGCAGCTGCAATTGTAATCTTTTTTCAGTATCAAACATAATCTCAGCTCATGTAAAAGTTAAACATGATAACATGTAATAATAGACAGGAAGATATTCTCCTGGTGGAAGAAGATTTTGTTAGGAAGTGCCATTAAAATTAATCAAAAGATTCACTTGTTAAAACCACCATGACTCACTCCGTCACTCCCCTCGCTGCGAGCTGGAGATACAGAAGAGGAAAGCACCAGCAGCCATGTATGGCATCGGAAAAGGAAAAACCACTCAGGGCGTCTCTGTCCTCTGTTTAAACAGTGCCACAGAGGTGGGGGAAGTGGGAGGAGTGGAGGGAGGGAGGGAGGGGGGGACCAGTGGAAGAGGGGATAAGAGAGAAGAAGTTTCTCACAGCTGCCCAGCCTGAGGCCCAAAATATGTGGCGCTCTTCTCGTCACAGCGTCACCAGCCATCCGTCCTTGCCTGTCATTATTTTACCTCTCACAGAGCACACACGCCGTCTCTCAGGCACACATATGCACGCTCGCACCACCACACACTGTCTGTGCTGTCTTGATCTACTCTTAAATGCTGCCAGCATCAGATCCTCAAACATGGCCAACTTAAACGGGATGGAAGAAAACAGACTGCAAATTTTAGTTGTTGGAATGTCGTTGCCATAAAATGTTAAAATACTGCATAACTGGTCTATTATATTAGACGTTTGGCATGTATTATAGTGGAAACATTGATAAGCCAATTGCTGATATTAATACATATTTCCAAAGTGCTCTAAAACTAGATTTTGCATTGCTGACAAACCCCCTTTACTGTGATGCTTTTTTAAAATTGGAATTATTGTTCATGCTACTAAAACAAAGCACTTTTTAGCATTAATTTATGGATGTACGGTTTGTTCATATACAGTAGTGTCAGCATTGGACTTTGTTTAAACTGCCACAAGGCACCTCTTTTGGTTGCATGAATAAATTAAAAATAAATGACTTCTGTCAGTAGCAAAGATGGAATCAAGGTTATATCGTTATCTGGCACACAAGTTTTACAGTGACAATGAGCAAAGTTTGGTTCCTTTTGTTAGTGTGTGGGACCCAAGATAACTCCCAAAATATTGTGGGGTAGCAAAGATTGCAGGAGTGACCAGTGATGTGAGGTCGAAATATTTTTTGGCTCTGTGCAAATGACGGAAGTATTGGCACAGAAACTGTTTAATGTTTGGCTAAAATCTACTTGCTATCGAGCGTCAACACATTCTGACATCGTTTGAATTGCATGATTTGTTCCTGTCCAGTTGTCCCTCAGTATAGGGAGTGATCAAAGCAGCACTTTAACGGCAGTATTTTGGACCAATGTCAGTTTATTCCAATGGATTTGCTGTGATCTTTGTGTCACTTGTTGAGCTGACAAAGATTTGTGCCGTGAAGAGTTCAACTTTGATGAACTTTGACACACAAATGTTGACCAATTGAAAATTCTTGGTCTTGATCTTGGAGAGAACAGAGGTAATCAGAGAGTCTCACATGGAGGTCACAAGTAGTCACCATGTCACTAAGCTTCTAACACCACCTATTTTGTTAGGATCTGAAAAAGGAATTTCACCCTGCTAATTTTTGGTGTAACTTCGGCCTTAGAATAAAGGTCTTCACAAGTCCAAAATGATGGATCCAGGAAATTTGTTCTGAGATCTGATTGGACCTGATCATTTTTTAAATAGTATATTCCCCACAACTTTTTTGCCCGCTATATTATACATCCAACCTGTTGCTCATGCAAGGTGAGTGACACCTGGGTCTATTTTCTGGACCAGACAAGCCACTCAATTAAAATTGCATTGTTCATTTCAGGCATATTAAGGCAGTACAGGAGGAGGTGCACATTAATAATCCTCCAGGACTGTAACATGCTCATGTTTAACCCAAACAATTAGTAGTTATTTTGTAATTGGACCGAGACCACCTCTTCAAGAAGGTCTCGGTTCGGTTGTTTTGGTGCTCCCCCGAGTGCGATTGCTGTGTTCACACCTGCCCAAATGAACCACACTTAGTATATATATAGGGGGCAAACAACTTGAGTTTGATTGAACTGAACCAAACAGGGCAGGGCCCCACAGATTCGAGGTTGCTGCTCTGTGCTGAATTGCTGTGTTGTGCTCCGGCGTCTTGCAAAAATAGAAGTCCTGTGTATCTGTTGTGGAGGGCTCCGGAGTGCCGCAGCAGAGACGGAGCCGGAACGCAGCACAGCCGCAGCTGGTGGAAACACACACATTGACTAGCACTGAATCCTATCGGCTCCACTGCCGTGCCGGAGCGCAGACGCAACCAACACGCATCTGGTGAAAACTGGGGGTGATTTGTTTGCCCACGGGCAGCTGCCGTGGCAGGGCCGCCTTGCCGCATCCTTGATCTTCGGTTTTCCAGCGGGCCGTTCGAGCAAGTCCGGCTTCTCTGCCGCTGCTACCGGGATACAACTGAGGAGGAGCCGGCTGCTAATGCTATGTACCGGGACACTGCTAATGCTGCTTGCCGTGCTGCTAACATTTGTTTCTCAAAAACATTAGTCGGGTCGATGACCCACCTGCACATGGGCTACAATGTATGATCGAAAATGAATAACAGTTGAAAGTATTCGAAATGTCCATCCCCGTCTAGCTATGATGTTAGTTAGCCAACTCTGGCTAAAGCTTACCTGTCGAGGAGAAGAGTAGCCACTTCGACATCCGATTTCAAATTCTTCTCCGCTTTCAACCGTCTTCACCGTTCACAAGCATCTCCTATAGACCCTCGCTTTGCCTCAAGTTTTGTCTTGGCGTTTTTTGGAATCATAACGAGGTCATTTGGGTTTAGTCACACCGCCAGCCATTGTAGCTCAGTCGTAACTGTAACTGATGCTGAGACTCTACTAGTGTTGTCACGATACCAAAATCTTTCTTTCGGTACCAATACCAATATGAATTTCGATACTTTTCGATACTCTTCTGTACTTTTCCTAAGGAAAAGTCCTTTTGGATACAAACCTTTAGAACAATAAATAGTAGGGGTGTAACGGTACCAAAAAAATCATGGTTCGGTCAGTACCTCGGTACGGACGTCATGGTTTGGTAACTCAAATGTCCCACCAAGTTTGTGTTGTCTTGTGTTGTCTCCCTTTGCGAGGCAGACTTTCTCTTGTCTTTTTTCACATGTGCCAGCTGCGAATGTTGATACAGGTGTTGTCTTACACACCACTTGTGCAATCTGTGCTCCAATAGGAACAAGAAAGGCGTTTGAGTGCATAAATGAGTAAAATAAATTAACTAAATTAATGAATTGAATCAATTTCAAAGTACTGGTATTTTCCAAATGCAGTATAGTACCGTTTGGAATACTCTAGTACCGCGGTACTATTTTAGTACCGGTATACCGTGCAACACTAGACTCTACTGACTGCGTGACTGGTAGACAGCAGTGGGTAGCGCAACAGGCCAAAACACCAATTCAAAACATAAACATGATTTGCAGGCCGTAAAATTTGTTTTTTAAATGCGAATATTCTGGCTGTACTATTGTTGTCGGTGAGATCAGTATGTTATATGAACATTATTTCTTAGTCTCTGTGACATATTAGGAGGATTTTACGACTATTTGCTTTAGATTTCTTACATATAGCTCCTTTAACCAAGTAACTTTATTTTCCTGGTAAGAAAACGCTGATGAGTCGATCCTGGAGTGGTCATACAAGGCTGGACAAACAAAAACAAACCTCACTGACAAAACATGAGAACCTGTCAGTGTAGTGAGTGTGGAGCTCTGCAAAAGGTCTACGCGGGGTCCACATCGACCCTCCACTCTGCGCTCCTGTCCAAAAGTTAAACTCTGCAGAGGCTTCCACAAATGTCACAGTCAAGTTCAGTTTGCATTAGCAACAGTGTCATGAGGCTGAGGAGACTCTGGGAGCTCAGCAAACATTGTTCTGCTGCCACGTTAACCATTAAACTCTGCGCCTCTGCAGAGGTTCCAGTCGGGCTGTGAACACTGCAGTCTCCACATAAAGCCTAAATTTGACTTTAGTACAGCTGAAGCCTGAGTGTTAAATTGCTGTAGCAGCCTCTGTTTAAAGTATCGGAGAGCTGTTGGACTTTTATACACTCTGAGATATGGCTTCACACTCTGAGCAATCTATTGTATTGGGCTCTGTGGCAGAAACATATCCATCAAAACTTTGGCTGATGGAAAACTTGATGATCCATCCATCTTCACCTTAGCTAGACATCGCTGACCGGCCATAAAGAAGCCTCTAAGACACTGGCTGCAAAAATAAGCTGCAGCTGCATTCTGTAAGAGGAGAGCAAAATGGGAGCAGGAAGTATGTAGGAAGTAAAGCACCAAGATGTACACAAATGTAGAGAACACACATGTTGGGTTCAAAGAGACAAAAAGCATGTGACACATTAAATATTAAAAATATTCTGTTAAATGTGACACGCTCACCAGCTGAGCACGCTGCTGAGGGAATTAACATAACACACACATAGAAGGAGGCCGTGTCTCTCCGACTTGGCTGTCATGAATATAGGTCTGCCAAACTGAGCAAGAACACACACACACAAAAAACTGAAAGTATTACATAAGTTAGGATTCTCTGTGATTTGAACCTTAAGTCGGTGCACAGGCGGCTATTTAAATTGCATCAGTTCCTCTGATGTAAATGTGTATAGCCTTCAACTCCCTTAGAGCTTTTAGTCATTTATTTTGATTAGGGCTGTATTTATAAGATAAGTCTCTTAAGTAAGTCGCCTGGGAAGATGGGTTGGCGAGGATGGTGGTGGGGGAACAAAATGAAGTCTGTTTGATGATTATAAACTCAGAAATATCTGCTTGTCAATTAATTAGGCACTTCCTGGGTATGTGTGCCCCTCTTTTCATTTAGTGGGCCTGGCTCTCTGTGGACAAATACCCACGGTGCACCCATTGTATGTCTAAGTCGTTACACACATCTCCTGCAGCTGGGGAACGGAGAATAAAGATCCTTCAAAGGCAGACAGTTTTCAAGAGCAAGCCTCTGTTTTCGTGTGCCGGCTGATTTCTTGGAGCAGCGTATGTAGCCGCTTGAAGGCTTTACACTGCCAGTGTTTCCTTCTCAGACACAAACAAGAACTGGAGAATGATGTGGACATGAAAAGATAGGTAGACCGAGAGGACTGAGCTTGAAGTGATGCCTCCATTATTTCTGCCTCTCACAGTCCAACAATACATGCCAGAGACTTATCTTGTTGAGGCTACCCTGGCTACGTAAGCATTGACTGTTGTCAGGAGGATACTTCTACTTTTATAGCCAACCAAAACCAATGTGAGCCAAAAAATGGACTTTGTATATCACACCAAAAATGTAAGAAAAATCAAACATACCAGCACCAGGAACTGTGTAAAAATGATAAATGTAGCCACTGTGACGTCACCCTATTTTTTTTGTGGACTTTCTTTTTTGAAGCCTTGAGCTTGGCATTTATCTTTGATTTTTGGTGCCCAGGTGACCATGTTTGGATGAGAGGGTGGAGCCGGAAGTAAGTAAGCCTTAATAACATTTAAACATGTGCCTTATACAAAAATTCACCCCTTGTACAGTTGTCATGAACAAGGAAATTAGGTATTGAAACCCTTTTTTTTGCATTAGGCAGCATTGACTTTTTTTCTGCTGTAAAGTTGGGCATTTTAGCATGACCATCTGTGGGGGCTGACTCACTTTTGGAGCCAGCCTCAAGTGGCCATTAGAGGAACTGCAGTTTTGGCACTGGAGCATCGACTTCAGCCTTGGAGGTTGCTACTTGACCTGGACATTTTCTTCAATCTTTTTACATATGTTGTTGGTCTGTATGCAAGTCCAAAAGACATGCATAGTTTAGTAGTGCATACTGTAAAAGTATTTTAAGTGCAAGAGAGCATGCATGAAGGCCTGGTCCCACTTAAGATGGCAGCATCTTGCAGTGATATCAATTCATTCCTGTGGAATTACCATGATCAGTGTCTGACTAGAGCTAGTACAAACTGGGCCAGTTAGCAAGTTCATGGTTACCTGGCCAGCTACAGCATGTCACCAAATAGCCCTGCAGGTAGTCACTACATCAGCACGCTTCCAACCTCACCTATTTAGCATGGATGAGCGATTGTCACTTTGTGGTGTGTCCACCACTTCAAGATCCACTCAATAATGTGTTTCTGCTAGGGTTTTGTCTCCTAAAATGTCCAACCTTGACTAATACTGACTTGTATCTGAACAAAGTTTGTCTACAGAGGTGTTTTCACATTCCTCTACTGAAGGGGTTAATGTCTATGCTCTTCAATGAACCCTGGGCATGTTAGATTAGGTACGTCACAAATTCGAAAGCCAATAGGCTACATGAACACAGTGGTGCTGACGTCTGACAGTCACATCACTTTCAGGCTATGATTCCGCTGTATCGGCTGCTTTTAGAATCTAATATATATTTAGATTGCTTCTCCCCAATTTCTCTTCAAGAATTGACCGCAGTGATTTCTTCATCTAAATCATCAACGTGACTCTTAGACCCCATCCCAACTAGGCTACTTAAGGAGGTCTTTCCTTTAGTTAACACTCATATATTAGATATGATCAATATATCCCTATTAACAGGCTATGTACCACAGTCTTTTAAGGTAGCTGTAATTAAACCTCTCCTAAAAAAGCCCACCCTGGATCCAGAGGTGTTAGCCAACTATAGACCAATATCTAATCTTCCCTTTATGTCAAAGATCCTTGAGAAAGTAATCGCAGACCAGCTGTGTGATTTTCTCCAGGATAATAATTTATTTGAGGAATTTCAGTCAGGATTTAGAGTGCATCATAGCACTGAGACAGCTCTAGTTAAAATTACAAATGACCTTCTGATTGCTTCAGACAAAGGACTCGTCTCTGTTCTTGTTTTATTAGATCTTAGTGCGGCGTTTGACACAATTGACCATCAAATTCTACTGCAGAGACTGGATCACTTAATTGGCCTAAAAGGTTCAGCACTAAGCTGGTTTAAATCTTATTTATCTGATCGTTTTCAATTTGTTGACGTTCGTAATGAATCATCCTTACGTACCAAAGTTTGTTTTGGAGTTCCGCAAGGTTCTGTGCTCGGACCAATCCTATTTACTCTATATATGCTTCCTTTAGGTAACATCATTAGAAATCACTCTATAAATTTCCATTGTTATGCGGATGATACACAGTTGTATTTATCGATGAAGCCAGAAGAAAGTAATCAATTAACTAAACTCCATAACTGCCTTAAAGACATAAAAAATTGGATGAGCACCAATTTCCTGATGTTAAATTCAGACAAAACTGAAGTTATTGTTCTTGGCCCCAAACAACTCAGAGACTCTTTATCTGATGACATAGTTTCTCCAGATGGCATTGCTCTGGCCTCTAGCACTACCGTAAGAAACCTCGGAGTAATATTTGATCAAGATTTGTCTTTTAATTCTCATTTAAAGCAAACCTCACGGACTGCATTTTTTCATCTGCGTAATATTGCGAAAATTAGGCCTATCCTGACCCAAAAAGATGCAGAAAAATTGGTCCACGCTTTTGTTACCTCAAGGCTGGATTACTGTAACTCTCTATTATCAGGTAGCTCTAGTAAGTCCTTAAAAACTCTCCAGCTAATTCAGAATGCAGCAGCTCGTGTACTAACAGGAACTAAGAAACAAGATCATATTTCTCCTGTTTTAGCTTCTCTGCACTGGCTCCCTGTAAAATCCAGAATTGAATTTAAAATCCTACTGTTAACTTATAAAGCTCTAAATGGTCAAGCTCCGTCATATCTTAGAGAGCTCATAGTGCCATATTATCCCACCAGAACACTGCGCTCTGAGAACGCAGGGTTACTCGTGGTCCCTAAAGTCTCCAAAAGCAGATCAGGAGCCAGAGCCTTCAGCTATCAGGCTCCTCTCCTGTGGAATCATCTTCCTGTTACGGTCCGGGAGGCAGACACCGTCTCCACATTTAAGACTAGACTTAAGACTTTCCTCTTTGATAAAGCTTATAGTTAGGGCTGGCTCAGGCTTGCCCTGTACCAGCCCCTAGTTAGGCTGACTTAGGCCTAGTCTGCCGGAGGACCCCCTATAATACACCGGGCTCCCTCTCTCTCCCTCTCTCTCTCTCTCTCTCTCTCTCTCTCTCTCTCTCTCTCTCTCTCTCTCTCACTCTCATCCTATTACTGCATCTTGCTAACTCGGCCATTCTGGATGTCACTAACTCGGCTTCTTCTCCGGAGCCTTTGTGCTCCACTGTCTCTCAGAATAACTCATACCGCAGCGGTGCCTGGACAGTGTGACGTGTGTGGTTGTGCTGCTGCCGTGGTCCTGCCAGATGCCTCCTGCTGCTGCTGCCATCATTAGTCATTAGTCATTAGTCATACTTCTACTGTTATTATACACATATGACTATTGTCACACAAGTATACTGTCAGATATTAATACATACTTTCAACATATTGTACCACAGTAGCCAGAACTATAACTATAATATTATTACTTTCATTAATGTTGTTGTAAGCTACTGTCATTACCTGCATCTCTCTCTCTCTCTCTCTCTCTCTCTCTCTCTCTCTCTCTCTCTCTGTCTCATTGTGTCATATGGATTACTGTTAATTTATTATGCTGATCTGTTCTGTACGACATCTATTGCACGTCTGTCCGTCCTGGAAGAGGGATCCCTCCTCAGTTGCTCTTCCTGAGGTTTCTACCGTTTTTTTTTCCCCGTTAAAGGGGTTTTTTTTGGGGAGTTTTTCCTTATCCGCTGTGAGGGTCTTAAGGACAGAGGGATGTCGTATGCTGTAAAGCCCTGTGAGGCAAATTGTGATTTGTGATATTGGGCTTTATAAATAAAATTGAATTGAATAAAATTGAATTGAATTGAATTTTATTTTTGTCAAACGGCGACAGTGTCTCATAACAAGAACTTTAGATTTCATAGAAGCACTACAGCTGGACATTGCTGTGTGCGTCTTTGTCAAGCTTCTTGTTAGTACAACAAAGTACATCTCCCTCCGATAAGGAAACCAGCCAAAAATGGATTGTCGCTATCAGTGGGGAGAAATTTACAGATAGCCCATATACCTGAGTTCGTAGCCGGCATTTCAAAAAAGAGGATGTCCGTGAGCCAGGATCTGACACAGGACGCCGACTGTTAAAGAAAGGAGCAGTTCCAGCGTTGTTTGAGTGGAACAATGTCTCTGCTGTCTAATAGGGAAATACATGTAGACAGGGAAACAGACTTTAACACAATTCAGGCAAAGAAACCTGAAACCTCCAACACAAATTGGACTTGTTACTACAGAGAGCAGAATTAGCATTAGCATAGTGAAAGTTTTATAAGCAAACATGGTAGAATGTGCCGTTTTTCTGAGTTTCCTTCCACTATCTGTCAAAAACTCCATCGTAGCAGATATTGTTGTATGTTTCACAACCACTAATGCTGTCTCAGCGACTGCCAGTTAGCTTACAAGCTAACAACACTGAGGCTCAAACATGAAGTTATGGCTAAATCTCTTTGATGTTTCCTCTAATGCTAATGCTAGCAATCTTGATGCACACGTTTGTTTGTTTTTTTGTTGTTTTATTTTTCTTTCAACCAGTCAATCTAGTGCTTGTCTCACATAGCCAGATCTATATCCATACTTTGGTTTAGCGCTTGCATTGGAGGAAATTTAAAGCGAAACCTACACTGAGCAGCAGTGGTTGGTGTGGCATGAGGCCAGATCCAGAATATCTCAGTGAGAGGGAAAGAGTAGATCTGCTTCCAGCCTCTTTTCAGGGTTGTTTTTTTTTTGCTTTTTATGTGGGAAACCATGTTTAACCAAAAAATGAACTGTAGCAGAGTATTTTTATACTCTAAAAAGTGTCCAGATGGGAACTTAAATTTAGAATAGTAAGAGGATTTATTTCTTTCCACAAACTTTTTATTTTGTAGTGTTTATTCATTTGTAATTTGGCACTTTGGTATTAGAAGATAGTATAAAGTGTGTTACTTGGATTAGACTAACAGAAGGTAAACTGGTTGGCACTCAGTCAAAAGAATCTTTTACTCTATTTGTAACACACCTGCATGACAAGACTCCTTTGTTTACCAGCATTAGGAGAGGGATGATGGAGCTGTGGGCGAATGGAGAGTGGAGAATCTAACTTCTTCACTTTGTGCTTATTTTCTATTTTGCATTTGTATTTAATGAAAAACAACAACAACAACAGCTGTCTCAGTGTTTTCCATGTAAGGCAGACCAAATTACTATAACCTTGATGTTATAGGGAGAAAAACACAGAGCGAGGATCAATGGACCGATTCTGTGATCAATAAAATACCCCTCCAGGTGTCTAACATGATCTGACAGAGCTTCATGGGAATAACATTAACGGATTATAATTTCCAAAAGATTTTTCTAACAGAGTAACCCGGTGACATGTTTTCTTAGGCTTTTTTTTTTTTTTTTTTTTTTTTTTTTTTTACCGTGACAATTTTCACATTTGTATTCAATCTGTCAAAATATTCTGAAGCTCAAATACTGCATGCGATGTCACAGTGATCTTAAGCGGGTTTTTGTTCTCGGAGGTGGTGAGTCACATTGCATTTGGCGACGCCTCTCACTTGCACTGTTGAGTTTACAGTCTGGTTTCCAGTGAAGGAAGAAATGACAGCATGCAGCATGCGACAAGTCATCAAATCAGACCCATATTTCCTCTGCCCTATATGTGGGAATCCTGTCATGTTTAGTCCTCCTCGGCACCGTGAACACTCCGGAAAGATGTTTTGCACCATATTTGTTTTGTTGTTTTTAATTTTATAATAGAGAATGCCTACAAGCATCAACAGCAGAATATAGCACATCTGTAATAACACACATTTCTCTAACCTCAGGTAGATTTCCAGCCAGAGATACATGTCAATATTTTGATATTCGGTATATCAATATTTTACCGCTACAGCTCAGCAATCAGCAATATTTACTCTAGCAAGGATTTAGTGATTATCTCCCCTAAAACCTTCCACAAGGTGAGGATCTGCAATGTGACTTGGATCTTTCTAAATGAATGCAGCGTCTTAAAAAGAAAATTAAAGACCTAAAATTGTTTTGGCTCTGCCTGTTTTTCCCCTGTGACCTAAAACAGAACGCTAGCATCCAGGCATGTTGTCTTTCATCATTAAACTGTCTTTCAAAGGCTCCTGGGAGCCTCCTAGAGCACAGAAAGGAACCTTGTATTTTGCAACATCAAGCGCACAGTGTCTTCAATGTCTGCAGGGAGGCGCATATTAGAGTCATGGACTTGAGCTGAAATGATCTTTTACAATCACTGTCTCCGTCTCACACACACACACACACACACACACACACACACACACACACACACATAGACACACAGACGTTTGTTGTCACTTTATACATTAATGCAGGTGATAGCCAAGGTCTTCCAAGTGTATAGATCTTTGACCTTGTTTTCTCTCTCTCTCTGCTTCCATTATGTGCTTGTAGATCAAAGACACACATGGAGCACCAGGCAGCCTTGTAGGTGAAGATCCTCACTTGAAGGCAGCTGACAGAGGTAAGTTATTAAACCCCCCTCACCCTCCTGTCTACCCCCACTACTCCTGTGACCCCCACTGAAAATCCCTCCTTCAAACAAATTGTATGGAATTAAACAAATCTTTTTTACTACGCCACATAATACAGTCCAAAGTTTGTGTGTGCTCTCAATAGTGGTGGAATCACCAGAGAACCTCATGATTCGATACGATACGATACAATACGATAATGTTGCGATATTGTGATATGCGATGAAATATATTGCAATTTATTACCTTTATTTCCAACTGCAGATTATTTCCCCAAAGGAAGACTTTGTCAACATCAGTTTTACTTCATAACATAAAGTTTTCTGTCTGTCCGTCTGACTTTAATCATTTTACAATGACAATAAAGAAATCTGACATCTAAACTTTCAAAGAGATCTTTCTGATAAAAATGGGTGCAGTTGGGTGGCGTGGTGATGGTTGCTGTTTGAGTCTTTTTTTTTTTTCTACCACCGCTGGTGTCAGTGGTAGGAAATCAGAAATGCACAAATCGTACGTGGCTTTACCATATTATATATCACTTAAAAAAAACTGTATGCAATTATTAACAGTCTTTCTTAATCAGATTTTTTTTACCCAAATTAGTTGATTTCTAGGTTTTTCCATTAGTAAAAAAATTTTGGAAATATATTGGAAGCACAGACCATTAAGGGTGTAAATCACTAGTTTTTTCATGGTATGGTATGATATCAATTCCTTGGACCCTAGCTGTCTGCCATGGTACGATTCTGACTCGATAATTCAGGGGCGTGCAATCAATATCAGAAAATATCACATGCCCGATACACGGTTTTGGCCATAGAAGAAAGAAATAATTGTAACTGGCTAAGTGATAGCTTAAACACAAGAGCATTTAACTAAAGTATAAAACTAGCTCAATAATAACTGTCAAGGCTCATAGACAAAAACATTATGTTTTGCTAGTAACCATTATTAGCTTTAGCATGTTACACTGCAGAAATTAGCCTAGCAGCTAGCAGACTTTTCCTTAACTCACAGCTTCACAAATTGCATGTAATATTTGTACTGTTTCTTACTCATCGTTGGTTTAATTACTGCGTCTCCCGACAGAACAGCACAACTTAAGCAGGCGTGCACATTAAACAGAGCAGCTAATGCTGATGTAGCGTGAGCAACATGCTAGCTAAGTGAGGTGCCTGGACATTTATGTTGTGTTTCCTGAGTGTTTAATCTCATAAAGGTATTGTTTGCATATGTCATGCATGTCTGTTGACCTGTCTTTTCGCCGAAATCCAAAATAAATCCACACTGCTGATTTATTCCCAAGAGGGGAGTAAATATCCACATCTTCTTCTTCTTGGCTCCTAGGTGCCTTGGGAATTTCAAAATAAAGGCGTATCTTAAAGATGATGGATCTATGTTTTGACTTTGCAGAAATGAAAGTGGATCGTTGATTATTCCAGAGATCCATTGATCCAGATTGTGACACCCCTACAGACCACTGTATGACATTTAAAATCCACTGGACTCTTTTTCACATCACATATTCAGTAGTGATATGTGCAGGCACAGGAGTTGAAAGGAGATTCTACAGCAAATGTAGCCTTCCAAAATTTTCAAAATATTCTGCTGTTGAATAGAAGTATTCTGGCATACCTAGAAGCTTGGCTATTGTCTGAGAATAACAAACAGATTACCCATGCATGAGAGAGCTTTGTTTACCGTACATCTATTCCTTTGGCCATAGTTCCAAACAAATCTAAGTGCGAATGCACTTAGTGTAGATGTGAGGCTGATGCAGAAGGCTGTTTGTGTGTCTCATGTTTTGTTTTCAAGGTGATGCAGCTAGTTTATTCCCCCCTTCACACCACGAGCATATTATCCCGCTCCAGCTGCTGCGAGGAGACAGGCCCGGGTATTTATGGCTAGCATAAAAAGCGTGTGCATTCCCTGTCACCCTACAGCTCAAGATTTACAGCACATTTGACAAACACACTGAATTAAAAAAGGAGTGTTCAATTTGTATAGGAGTTTAGAGCCTGTCTGTTGTGCATGCTCCCAACGGATTCTGCTGTTAGCACATGTGTGCGCGCATGTGTCTCGCTGTCTATGTACGCCTCCCGCTGTGCGAGAATGTGTCGATCTGTCTGCCTGCGCGCGTATGTGTGTGTGTCTGTGTGTGTGTTTTTGTGTGCGCGAGCGAGTGTGTGCACACGGATCCCGCCTGCTCTGAAACACCAGCAACAGATAACAGATGGTCCCCCTGCATTAGAAGTGTTTTATTTCCCTGTGGAAGCCAGATATGTCAAAAATAAGCATGTGCAACATTAGTCATTTGGAATATTCATGCCCCTGCCGTCCGATGGTTTCCTTTTCACAGCCAAAATACCACCAGCCCAATTCTCCTAAGGAAGAGAGGGGAATAAGGGGGAGAAGGCAAAAAAGCAGCCATCAGCTGAACTGATGGGGGAAAGGCTCAGGCCTACATGCGGCTGTAATGGAGGAATTTTTTTTTTTTCCTCCTGGTCGCTTCTTTAGCATGCCAGGGCTGTAATTAAACAGGGGCTACAGTCTGTAGATGTGTTCATATTAGAAACCACATCCCCCAGCCCCATTAGACACACTGATGTGAATATGCACACATGTCCATATGCCTGCCTGGCTGCACACATATACACACATGCACACACAAAATAGTAATTTGCACCCACATTAGATAACCTCATCCACTGGATCAGACTTCTTTCTCCCTCATAGACTCATCATTGGGAGTCCTACTCCTCCTCCACTACTTATCTCCCTATTTCTCCTCTCCACCTCCATCTCTTTAACTATCCTGATTCTCTGCAGCTTCAGTCTCTTTAATCTTCACCTCCTCTCCTCCCAGGCTTTCTACCCCCAACTCCCACCACTGAGCGTGGCTGCCATTCTTGTCCTTGGTGGCGGACATGGGCATGCATCATTATCAGGCCTGATTAACCATCCACGTAGTTGGCAGTCGGGGCCCCCACCAGGGGCCAATGGCATGGTTTTTCCTACCACCGAAAACATGAATGTTGAGCAGCACTTTCTCACTCGCTGGGGTCCCTCATGATCAGGGTTAATTCGTGGCAGCATGCGTGAATGTTGTAGAAAGAAGAGAGGAGGAAGAAAAGGAGGAGGAAAAGCTACCAAACAGTAGAGCGCTGCTTATCGCAGAAATGCAATATGATTTATTCAGGAATATGCAAATCCAACAATCACTCTGCCTTGTTTACCGAAGGGACCTGCTGATTCAGAGTCTGAAAGAGAGGGAGAGAGGGGAAGAGAGAAACAATCCCAGCCATAGACGCCAACATACAGTGCATGCACTGAGGCAGCCACCAGCAACACTAAATCTGTGCTTTTTCCTTAGAATCAGGAAATGAAGGGTGTCGGACAATTTCTTGGTTGTTTCACAGCTTCAGAAACCTTTATATTTATTCTGGTGAAGCGGGATTGCTGATGTAAAGAGCAAAGGGTTATATGCAATACAGGTCTTATCATATGTAAATACAGTACGTTGCTTCCAAAGCATTGTATGGAGCATTTGGATTTATTAAACACCATTGTACTACATGCTGTAGCCTGCAATAATTACACATAAGGGCTCTGACAGTTGGTATGGAAAGGGCATGGTACGCCCATCATGGATATGGGCAAAATATGGCAGGGTATTGAGCTTTAAATACTTTTTTGATAACACAGTGTATCAAAAACTGAATTACACAAAAGTGGAATCAAATGTCTGATTTGTAATATATTGTTTACTATTCTTCAATCAGATAGTTCCTAAAGTGAATCAACCTTTTGTTCTTTTAAGACTATATTTTTTGGGGGGAAAATCTCTGCTTGTGTTTAAACAAATTCTGGGATGATACTGTTGCTTGAAACGACAATTTGGCTTGGGCCCATCTGTGTGGAGTTTGCATGTTCTCCTGTGTCAGCGTGGGTTTTCTCCGGGTACTCCGGCTTCCTCCCACAGTCCAAAGACGTGCAGGTTAATTGGTGACTCTAAATTGTCCGTAGGTGTGAATGTGAGCGTGAATGGTTGTCTGTCTCTATGTGTCAGCCCTGTGATAGTCTGGCGACCTGTCCAGGGTGTACCCTGCCTCTTACCCAGTGACAGTTGGGATAGCCTTCAGCACCCCCGCAACCCCTAGTGGTGGTAACAGAATTAATGCATGAATAAACAAATGTTTTCCTAAGTGTATAATCACTTGAAAATAAGACCATTTATGTCTACATGGGGAGTAGGTCCTCATTCACGAAAATGGCAATGTTGCATTGCTGTGTTTCTACAGCAGCCCAGAACAGACAAACAAAACACTCCAGATAGGGCTGTTAGCATTTTTACATTTTTGTGTCATCCTTTGTAGTTAGCAGCCTCTTCACAACGAGCTAAACTGCACAAGTTTCAGTGTTTGTGCTGGTTTGTTTTGGAGCAACAGAGGCCTTGGTTAAAACCTCCTGAACAACAAACACTGAAGAAATCCTAACCAGGAGTTCATGCTTGGCACGCGGAAGAAACTTTAGATGGTATCAATCTGCAGTCCTATCTGTTAGAGCACAAATTCAGTCATACAAATTTATGAAACAGCCTTTAATGTAACCTACTGTAACAAGAAAAACATCTTTAAAATTGCTTCAGTTTGTCTCCAAAACTAAATTTTACAAGATTACATATGAACACATTACAATAACATCATAATTTACCTTTGCCCAATACTCATTTTTACTGAATAGAGCATGAATGCATCATAACGTAACTCTATGCAACCTCTGTTAGCTGTTAGTTCCAGCCACTGGTTGCTAATAGCTAACAGCTAAAGTTAACTAGCTCTCCTCCTGCTGATGTCAACAGTGATTTGTTGTTTACAATGTAGCACTACCAGGAAACCGATAGGGTGCTTCCCCTGATGTGTCAATAGTGGGTTTCCTGCGTCCTTTTCTGCTGAAGGAGGCCCTGGGGAAATCTTAAGTTCATCCCAAGCATGTTGTCTATTGTGCCCGGGATAGCAGGACACCATTCTTTTTTTTAGCCTGTGCAAAATTGACGTGACACATAGGAAAATATGAGCAATCGCCATGGGTGAATGCCATTTTATTTGCTATTAGGTCGATGGCAGTCACCATGGTGGATATCGGCCGATACCGATGTTCAGCCAATGAATTGGTGCATTGATATCAAACTAATTACCAATATAGGTGGCTATGGGTTGATGTTAACGTGTTGATTGAACAAAATGGTTTCAGGATAAAAAGAATACTGGTTGCAAGCAAAAAATAAGTCACAGACATTCGGTGATGCAGGAAAGGCGGGAGTCGGATTCAGCCATCCTCCTTTGGGGGTGTGTACCAGCCGCTCTTTTCATGAATCTGAACCGGGGATTTGTAGGACTGCTGTGCTCTGGCAAGATTGTCCTGGTTTGTATTGGCTCCAGACCGCACTCTGGCTTTTCCCTTTGACTAAAGCGGCATTGATCTGCATGATGACAGACTCAGTGGAATAGTACCCTGTCTGTGTTTTCCCTTTTAAAGAACCCACAGTACAAATGATGCCAAGGAAGCCCCTTCAGTGTAACAGACGTGTCACCTGTACCTGAAAGCACACTAATAGCAAGACTTAGTTCTGCATTACGTCCATAAGATATGGAATAAGTAGATGTGCTTTAATGGATTTCACGTTACCATTGCTATGTGACATTCTCAGCCATCCCCGTCTACACCCACCACTGAAAACGATTTAATTTTATCTACTTATAGGGATTCACTTTTTCTTCATTGTTGTGTAAGACACTGAAGTTACATTAACCTGTGGATACTTGTCTTACTTGGTGTTAAAAAAAACAGGTGTTTTAAGCTGATAAGAGTTTTCACCGTGCTGTAAAGGGCTACAGGGAAAGTAATGATTGTTTGACTGCCATGTATGAATGTGTATCTTTGCAGCAGTTTTCAGTACGAGCAGATAAGCTACTGTATTACTATGCTGTTTGCCTAAAGTAAGAGAGTAAAGATTTCCCCTGACCACAGGAGATTCGATGTCAACATACTGTTGCAAAATAGAATGTGTGGTGAAGATTAGAAAGAGAGCTACAGACCCTGAATGAAAAGTTTTAGACCACGTGCAACCGTCCAGTGTTGAATGTTAGGTGGACAGACTTGTATTTGATCTGATCTGTTTTTTTTCTCTCTTGGTAATTAAGAGGTGCACAGTCTCTCGTTTCACATTCCATCTTTTGCTCTTTATCTTCTCCGGGTTGTAGAAAATTTCCTGACTCTCTGCTGAGAGCCCAATTAGCGCCGCTGTATTGATTTCTCCGCGCTGTATTGCATGTACTTTTCCAGGTGAGTCCCTACAGCTAGCGCGAGTGTATGGAAGACAACAATTATCCCATCTAACAGAATCTCTGAGGCCACACAAAAGAGAGCAGGGCCCAGAAAATTGATCTCTTCAGGCTTGCCAGCCGTTGTGTGCATGAGCACACAAAGGCAGCAGCAACTTTGTGATGTCTTAAAGCTGCAATATGCGACTTTTTCATGTCGATACCCTGTAATTACATTCTTAAAACTTTTTTTTAGTTATCCTCACTGTATCATTGAGCGTTGAGACCTGGCCCAGGAATAAAACATAGTGAACAGTTTATATCATACCACATCATCTGGGTCTTTGTGACCATGTGCATTTATATATATAAAATTGCCTGAAATGGGTAGTTTGGTTCTTTTTTCAGGTATACACCATTTACAGTTTCCATAGTCATGAGCCAGGCTGTAGCTTTCAAACATAGGACGTCATAGCAACAACAGTAACAGCAAAGACAAAGCAGTAAGAAATGACAGTTTCCCCGATGCACATTTAGCTGCGCCGCAATTAGCTTGCTATCTCTAAGCAGCTAAAGTCAGAGAAAAGCAAAGATTTAAAATTGAAAACTGCCAGATATGGGTGCTCTGATCGATCAGCCAATGACCACTCTCATCCTGTGTTCTTTCTAAATAGTTTCAAGGCTGATCAGATGACGCAAAACATGCTAGACCATTTTTCTGTGTGCAGCTGAAATAGCTTCACTGGCCTTGTGGTTCTGACTGAAGCTCACACTGAACATCACGCTGTTGCATTCATGGTTTACTGTTAACCTGACGTCCAGCTCACCTGCCGGTCTGAGTGCAGATACACACACACTGCACTGCATGCTTCTGTAGGGGCTGCAATACACTGCTTTCTAATGGTGTTTACACCAATATTGCATAGAATTGCGATATTTTTGTATCGCAATATCGTAGTATCATCACACGGACACCAAATACCCATTTTTTGTTATATCGTTATTCATATTTCAAATACAAATTAAGCATTTGGTAGCCAACTAGAATATTATATAATATAATTAATTGCCTTTTCAGTCTACTCAATACATGTTATTGCAATTAAAAATCACTCAAGTGAGATGATCAGATTGAAAACTTTATCTCATTGGATAAAACAGATGTTGAAAACATTTCCTTTGGGGACATAATTTGCAGTTCAAAAAAGATAATTGAATTTGAATATTGTTATATTGTAACAATGTCACGATATTCTATCGTGACTCAAGTATCGCGATAATATCGTATCGTGGCCTCTGTTGCTTCTCACCCGTAATGTATACCAGCTCTTACTCATCTGTATTTCCTCAGGTTTGAGTCCTTTTGTCTCTATGACTCAAATCAAAAACCTCTTGAATTATTTAATTACAATTTTTTATGCTCTTAGCTTGTATCAGTGTTTTACTCGTTAATCGTCATTGTTTTTTTAAATTTTGTTTTGTTTTGTTTTTTACAAACAACATAAAAGTAGCAATATACAGTACAGGCCAAAAGTTTGGACACACCTTTTCATTCAATGCGTTTTCTTTATTTTCATGACTATTCACATTGTAGATTCTCACTGAAGGCATCAAAACTATGAATGAACACATGTGGAGTTATGTACTTAACAAAAAAAGGTGAAATAACTGAAAACATGTTTTATATTCTAGTTTCTTCAAAATAGCCACCCTTTGCTCTGATTACTGCTTTGCACACTCTTGGCATTCTCTCCATGAGCTTCACGTAGTAGTCACCTGAAATGGTTTTCCAACAGTCTTGAAGGAGTTCCCAGAGGTGTTTAGCACTTGTTGGCCCCTTTGCCTTCACTCTGCGGTCCAGCTCACCCCAAACCATCTCGATTGGGTTCAGGTCCGGTGACTGTGGAGGCCAGGTCATCTGCCGCAGCACTCCATCACTCTCCTTCTTGGTCAAATAGCCCTTACACAGCCTGGAGGTGTGTTTGGGGTCATTGTCCTGTTGAAAAATAAATGATCGTCCAACTAAACGCAAACCGGATGGGATGGCATGTCGCTGCAGGATGCTGTGGTAGCCATGCTGGTTCAGTGTGCCTTCAATTTTGAATAAATCCCCAACAGTGTCACCAGCAAAACACCCCCACACCATCACACCTCCTCCTCCATGCTTCACAGTGGGAACCAGGCATGTGGAATCCATCCGTTCACCTTTTCTGCGTCTCACAAAGACACGGCAGTTGGAACCAAAGATCTCAAATTTGGACTCATCAGACCAAAGCACAGATTTCCACTGGTCTAATGTCCATTCCTTGTGTTTCTTGACCCAAACAAATCTCTTCTGCTTGTTGCCTCTCCTTAGCAGTGGTTTCCTAGCAGCTATTTGACCATGAAGGCCTGATTCTGTGTGGCATTCATCTGGTCTCTGATCTGAGCTGCTGTTAACTTGCGATTTCTGAGGCTGGTGACTCGGATGAACTTATCCTCAGAAGCAGAGGTGACTCTTGGTCTTCCTTTCCTGGGTCGGTCCTCATGTGTGCCAGTTTCGTTGTAGCGCTTGATGGTTTTTGCGACTCCACTTGGCAACACCTTTAAAGTTTTTGCAATTTTCCGGACTGACTGACCTTCATTTCTTAAAGTAATGATGGCCACTTGTTTTTCTTTAGTTAGCTGATTGGTTCTTGCCATAATATGAATTTTAACAGTTGTCCAATAGGGCTGTCGGCTGTGTATTAACCTGACTTCTGCACAACACAACTGATGGTCCCAACCCCATTGATAAAGCAAGAAATTCCACTAATTAACCCTGATAAGGCACACCTGCGAAGTGGAAACCATTTCAGGTGACTACCTCTTGAAGCTCATGGAGAGAATGCCAAGAGTGTGCAAAGCAGTAATCAGAGCAAAGGGTGGCTATTTTGAAGAAACTAGAATATAAAACATGTTTTCAGTTATTTCACCTTTTTTTGTTAAGTACATAACTCCACATGTGTTCATTCATAGTTTTGATGCCTTCAGTGAGAATCTACAATGTAAATAGTCATGAAAATAAAGAAAACGCATTGAATGAGAAGGTGTGTCCAAACTTTTGGCCTGTACTGTAGATTGAAACACTTCATGCCAAATTTTACATCCGCCCCCATGTGCAGGAGCAATTAGGAATGGCAATGGGAAGCATTTTCTTAAATATAATTAGACAGTGACAACTGTGTAGAAATATGTGCCTAAAGCTATTCTCAGTGAAGCAGAGGCGCTAAATAACTTCTGGCAGTGCAAGACTCACGCACTTCAGCACACTGATGGAAAAGAATCCCAGAGGAAATACAAAATGAGAAAATTGTAAAACTAAAACCAGTTAAAACAGATGGATATTCACTTATTTTTCCCTTAAACGTGTGTCTTGGCTGTATGGAAGCATCAGCTGTTTTCAAGTCAAATGAGTGGCATGTTTTTGGACATGAACTTGAGTATTTTAGGGAGCTAGAATTGTAATTGCTGCCCAAATGTTATGTTTCAAGATCAAAGCTTTACATTTGCTTGAAAGGGAAAGCACGCACATCCTTTATTTGTATTTATTTATTGATTTTTTTTTTACCAAGAAATGCTGTCTAGGTTTTTTTGAGATCATTTCCAATCGTCAGAAGCAGCATTCTGAATTGTAAACAGACAGGGATCCTTATTACTTATGAAATTGGAAATCACATTTACTGATTTATACCCGCGGATTTTCTACACTTGTAATAATTTCCAGTTCTTGCACCCATTTGTCCTGTGAATAACCCGCGCTCCTCTCCTCTCCTCTCCTCTCCTCTCCTCTCCTATCTTCACCCTGCAACTAAAATGGCTTGAAGATGTTCTCATTTTTCTTGTGTATGTATGTCATATCAGCAATGTGATGCTAATCTGCTGGAGCCATACACCCTCCACCATGCTATTTTTGCCACACACATGTTGCCCGAGAGGTCAGCGGCATAGCAGGGTTCTTACTAGGTTGAATTGCTTGGAGGCAGAAGTTAATTTCCAACTCAACAGAGATAAATGACTTTGCTTTGACCTCCCTTCCTCGCTGGCACAACAAAGACTTGTGCTTTTCTAGGAGACAGGCACTGTAAATATCTGTAATTTAAAAGGCAGTTGTTTATTACTTGTGGTATGAAATGATTTGATTTGGTAACAATGACTACACCAATTTGTCTGCGCTGTTCTGCTGAGCTTAGATAAAACTATTTTTCCTTTGTATGTAGACATTTTACTTCTTTGTTTAGCAGCTAGTCGTCTCTATGCGGAGCACAATGTCACTGAGGAATAAAAAGAAAAAGGGAAGTTTTATTATAACAAGTCAGTTTATATACACACAAACACTTAAATCTTATTCTCAATCTATGCTAACTAGAGTCAATGCCAGGAAGCATATGGGTTAACACTCGGACAATAGTGCATAGGGCTATTTTCCCAAAAGGAGTTTTTTCACTTACTCTGAACCAGAAATTTCCACTTCAGTACCACTTCAGCTAAAGTTTTCAGTTTTATTCAAATCTATATTCCAATTTTTATCAAACTTAATTAATCTATATACCAAGGGGTTTCTTCAAATATCATTCACAGCCTGATTTATAGAACATTTTATTCCTAAAACGTGGCTAAAATTGATTTTATGTCATTTAAGTTCTGCAGTGATAAAAAGAAATGTCTACACTTCCCTCTGTAAAAAGCTTTGGCTCTAATATGTCAACAAAATGACACAAGAATTTTTTAACCTAGTGTTATTTGGGGGTATTTGGTTGAGCCAAGAACCAGTATCTGGTATAGATAATGTACTTTTAATGAGTATGAGTCAAGGGTGTCAACATCTGTACTGGTGATGAAGGAAAATCCTTATTTGGGTAGCTGTGTTCAATCTCTTACTCTTGTGATCAGTTTTATCTAGCTAATCCATCTGACTTCGCTGCAAGAGTTTGGAAAATATCTCCGGCTGATTTTTTTCATGTTTCCAGGAGACCAAAATGTGAATTTGATGGCGACACACATGATGCCATGCCAGTAGACTGAGTGCGTTTACATGGACAGTTTAATTCCCTTTTCATTCGGAATGAAAGTTCATTCCTATTAAAACTGATCTTGTAAACGCCTAATTCAGAATGAAAATGACCAATGTGATTGAAAATTCATTCCGATGTAAGGGGCTGGAATATTCCGTTTCTAATTCCGAATGAAAGAATTTCTCGCACATGTATACACTCATTCCTCGTTGCACTTACCAGTTTCCATACGCCAAAGCACGGTCTTCTATCTCCCTTCTTCGACCTTCTACCTCTCTTCTCCTCCTCAACAGATGAAGCATTAGCAGAACAAAGTTGTTGTCGTACTGCTTCTTCAAGAATATAAGCAAAACAAGCCTGAAAAAGGCACTAAGAACAGCGTCATCAAGCATCTTGTTATCCGGAGCGAGGACTACAATGTTTTCTTCCGGTAAACGTAAACACGTAACATCCACCATGCCCCCTATCCAATCAGAAACCTTCCCTGCCCCCAAACCTTGCACGGACCTGAATAAAGGCGATTAAACTGATCTCCTATGTAAACCCTCATTCGGAATGAATATTTCCCATGTAAACTACCTGGAAAAACCTTAATTCCAAATTATTTCATTCAGATTTATTTCATTCCGAATGACAAGCCATCATGTAACCGCACCCACTGAAAAGCTACATGTAACCCCACAAAATAATGTGGTATGAAATGTTCCTTGGCCTTGGAAGTTACTGTTAAGTTACTGTTGTAAGTAGCCCAACATATATGCTATGTTAGAGCTGATTGTTTCCACTGTATTTTACACTTTTGCTTTTGGGTTTTTGATTTTGGCAACATGTTGTCATTCCAGAGTCATTGAATACTGGCGCTAAGTCATTGATTTCTGCATCAGGCACCAATGAAAAACAGGCATCCTTTCATGGCAGTATGTTACGCTGTTGGGTGGCGTCAGTGAAAAACGACACTGGACAGCATCAGATTGACATGCCACCAGACAACAATGGAATTTAAGGGCCATAAAAGGGCCTATAAGATGGATGGGAGGTGTGGTGGATGGGTCCAACAACACGAGACTTTTATCCAAGTGGCAGGTGTTCAGTTTTTATGTGAATGTAGAGCCAAACCATGATGTTTTTTTTCTAAACCTGCAGCAAGCTTACCTATGTGCACTGGCTTAACTCAAAATTTCTCCCCTTCCAAAATGGTCTGAGCTCCTGGTGTTCAACACAGCGCTCATTAATAAGCCTGTTACATTGTTACATTGATTATTCAATCGAGATGCGTTCCCAGGGCCTTTGTATCCAAGGTTTATATGACATTTTAACATCATTTGGTATTCATAAGTTTTTTTTTCCTCATACCAGCTGTCAGCATTTCTGCTCAGTGTGCTCTATCTATTCAAACATGTTTAGAAACCTTGTAAGGGCGTAAATGTTAGTACAAATTTTAATGACACCACTGTTATTTACAATACTCTGACTACAGTTTGAGAACGAGGTTATTGTTTCGTCAGCAGCTGTATGAGGAGGAATTCAGTGGCATGTTTTTAAGTATTCTGAAACCTTTTCACATCACCTGTCTCCTCCGTAAAGATATCCCCAATTTTATTATCATTTGTATTCCAGGAGTGTGCTTAGCTATAGGATGTATTCCTGTTTAGTAAACCAAGAGTCATTTGTTTTGTTCAGTGTAGGCAATATAAGAATTCAGATCAGAAATCAGTTTTCTACAGCTCAGAAGGCTGCGTTGTAAGAAAACAATGGAACATTCAGCACCATCAAAATGCCAAATTTAGATGCAGTCTTGGTTGAAAATTACAGACTTACTTCCATTTCCTAAAAGTCTTATTACAGAGGTACTCAGGATATCATTTTTTCAGTGTCAAAGCAGTGTTGGAGTATTTTTAGACAGTCAGGTCCAGCTTTGGTTAAGTCTTGTTTCAGGCACACATTATGAAGCTATGCTGAAATGTTTTAAAACAGCTCCCTAGTAAGAAAAAGTGAGCACTAATAATAACTGAATGCAATTTATGACCATTTTTTTGTCAGCTGGAGTTGAATTGTGGTGGTAGGTTTGGACTGTTTGTGCTATAGAAGCAGCCCTAGTCCTCAGCAATTGCAATACAAGCAAAAATTCCCATGGCCTGACTAACCTTAAAGTGGGCCCAAGGGAATAAAATGACCCGTTGGCCCCTATTGGACCCCCAATGCCTCGGCCAAATGGTATAAATTCTGGTCAAACATGATCTGTGTTTACTGAATAGACTCGCATCCACAATAATGTTATTTTAAAAATAAATTATTATAGTATATATATAGTCTGAGATCTCAAGATCTAGTTTTGTTGTCTGTTCCAAGTGCACGGACTGAGCTGGGAAAGAAAGCTTTCATGTGTTCTGCTCCTCTCACTTGGAATAACCTTCAAAAAGATTTGAAACTATGTGAACTGGTCTCTCTGCCTGATTTTAAAGCTCCCATAAGTACAAAGACGAATGAGTCGGTTGGGTCTTGCCATTGTGAGTAGGTGTTCCAATATTTCTACATGTTACTGTATATCTTTTATGTTTTTTTATTATGCGGTTGTCAGACTGTAACTTTTTGTGTGCTGCTGTCTTGGCCAAATATCCATTGTAAAAGAGATTGTTGATCTCAACGGGACATACCTGGTTAAATATTGGTTGTTGGGGCAACACATAAACACAAAGACTTTCTTTAGCTTACTTACAAACTCAGAAAGGTACGGCTGATTTGTGAAGTTGAAACGAAGCTGTTGGAGCCATTTCTAGCAAGTCCTAGTTTTTGTGTTTAGCCACTTGAATGCACCACCTGACCTGGCGTCTTGAGAACCTTTGATCAAATGCAGGTTTGCCGAAGTGAGTGTGGAGCATGGACGAAGCCACGGGGTTACAGTCTTTAACTTTATTGCGGCTTCCAAATAAGTTAAAAAATAGCAGTCACAGACGCCATAACGGAAGATATGATGAACTCACGGTGCATTTGGTTAACCTTAATTTTATTATTTGGTGAAGTCATTTAATACCCTATTGATTTGGACTTTGTTTTTGTAAAAGCCTGTTTATCTGGGGTATGTTTGTTTGGGTATTTTCGTTGCCATTTTTAACGCAGCAGTCCAGACAATCGGTTTATACAGCGTCAACCTGTAACTCTCCATACATCCTGCAAGCAATCAACTCTTAAACCAACTGAAGCACCCTGAATCATCGAACAATGAGTACAATTAAACCAAAGACAGCAAGTTTATCATACCTCCCGTTATGGCGTCTGGGTGCAGCTATTTTTGAACTTATTTGGAAGCCGCAATAGAAGCACTATCTGTACAATACATCCTCATTTCATTAGAAAAACCTAAATAAGGTAGGGACTAGGGAGTTTGCCAGGGTGCTAAAAGTTTCTGGCTAATGACCATCACTAATAACAGCATACTTATTGTTGGCTATATTTAATGTCATTTACAGTAAATACCACAATATATTTGTGTGTAATGTTAAAGAAGTACAAACATAGGGATTACAATGTAAGTGTGGTGGTAGTTGATGAAGACGCCTGTTTGTCCTTGTATCAGTGTCTGTCCCCTGTCTGAATTCAGAGGTTTGGAACTCAGCAGTTTGTGGAGTTTTGAGTCTCGTGGCGGATAATTGATCCGGTCAGAGCTGATCAGATCAGATCGATGGATGATAAGAGCAGCTGTTTGTGAGTGAAAGCAAATGTTAAGACCCAGCGAGCTGAAGGTGCTGCGCCTGCCGAACGGTTGATAAATTCCAGCAGTGCTCCTAATTAACGGTCCAGCTCCAAAAAAATCGAAAAATCTTAACATGGCGGTAGATGTCTTAATCGTGGCGACATGCACAAAAAAAAGAATGTGTGGGGAAACTCTGTGATATACGTGGTTGGTTTACATGACGTAATAGAAGTGCATTTTTAATGGATTCACTGTGGACAAAGACAGATGCTCCACTTGCTGCTAGGACACAGTGTTAGGCCTAAATATTCTCAGAGGGAGTTATTTTCAGTGGACATTATGACCAGAGAGATTTGAAAATGTCGGACTTCAACAGATTTCCCTGGTCAAAAACCGGTAATTACTGCATAATGGAAACCCTGGCACCCTGCCTGACATTCAAACACAGTGCATATAGCAGACACATGGCAAGTTCATTATATTTTGCCCAGAGCCAGAGAAATTAACCAGTTCTCATACAATGGAATACCACATTGTATGGTACCTGTCAATCATGTCACTTTCTAATACTGTAATGAAAGTTGTAGGGATGTGTGCTATGAACGTACTATATCATTAAGATGTTAAAGTCCTAAAACTGCAGTAGCTACAGTAGCAGATTTGGACACCAGGCAACTCTCAAGATTAGTTAATGATGCAGCACCTGCCTTAAGGCCCTTAAAATTTCAGCTGATATTTTGCTTTAGCGGTGCATATTCCCAAACAAATATCCAATGCAATGAATCAAATTACCACAAGCCAAATGACATACGGTAAACCTGAGGCTTTCAGGGCCCCTGGGGGTCTGGGCGTTGTGACAGTTGCTTATTTTTCCTGGTTGGTAAGCCTGCCTCGCAGGTTGCAAGCGTAAACACGAGCTACTATTTCTGGTGGAAATAACATCTAAACCAGAAAATGTAAGATGGTAATCCTGTAAGAATTTTTTCCATTTTCACACCCTCAGTGGAATTACCCCTTTCAGACATTACCCTCATGCAGTATATTGTGAAAGCCTGTTATCTGATATGCTGCTCACCGTGGACTCCAGGATGTTCCAGGCTATATTTAACACAGAAGGGTCTACATCCTGTAAGTGACCATTATGCTCTCAATTATCACCGTGTATTCTCCCCCAGTGCCCACCACGCTACTTTAGCACTTATTAGGGGCATTCTTGAGGCTCACCCACGCAGTTCACCTTCAGCCCACATTTGGCAGGTAATGAGCTTGACGCAGGAGATGGCAATAGACACATTTCCTGCCAGAGATCACTGAGGGGTGACCCTGGTGAATGCCAGTGTGGTGGCTTGTATTGATTTGCGTTGTAACAATGCTCAAAGGATCGACATTATTCAATTACTATTTGACCTCATTTCCTCTGGGCTTTTCAAGACTTGACTGCGCAGCGTGATATATGTCTGTTTTTTCTCTTAGATGTGATGAGCTTAGTTAGCATAAGCATTTCAGACTGAAAACTTGACAGCATTAAGGTCTCTATAGACTGCGCAAGACCAACAGTCTTCCAAGTTCATCGAATGCCACACTGTGTGAGATTGGGCTAATAAAGTCTCAGTCGCAATCTGTGTCAAACTGTGCGATTTTCCTGCCACAGTGATATTCAGCTTGACCATCCAAGGCTTTCAAGTTCTGTTACAATCTATCCTGGCAGCAGTCGACTGAAAGGCAGTTCAAGAAACTGAAATTCTGTTAAAGTCCCATGTTGCTTTGAAGAACTGGGCTATTGGCAGATACGCTTATCATTAGATGTGCCTGTCAGATTTTATTGGAACAAAAACTCATGCTTACTGAAGAATTAAAGAATTCAAGCATAGCACATCATGGAGACAGGTGGTTGCCAGCCTTGTAAAGATACATAAAAAACATAAGTTGTCTCCCACATTGGATTGGTGTTAACTGCAGGGTATGTTCGGAGCTGATGCTTTTCTACAGGCTTGGCTATGGATGCATCAAGGAGATGCTGACCATCCCAAGACAATGCACTCCTCTTTGTGCTTTCTCTGCTCGTCCTGTGTTTGCTCAGATTATGTTCTCAGTTGTTTAAGTTGGTTTCTGTATTTTGCAAGAGCTGCAGTCTCTCGGTCCCAAGAGATGTGACGGTCGTCCATACACAGAAAGACTTTCACAAGGAAGCGTGAGAGCAGCAGAAATACTCAGCCATGGGATTTACCTGTCAACTGCACTTAAGCACGTGGGATAACATACGCTAGACGCTGTGATGGTAAAATAAAGGCTGACATGCCGTTCCTGTGATCTTCGGTCACTGACGGCTGCATGTATGTCAGCACCTCAGAGCTAAGTAGAAAATAAACTTGCATTAATAGATGGTTGGCTGGATGTCTGTGTTTTGAAGGCCTCAGTGTCTTCAAAATAATTTCTCACGTCAGCTTATCAGACAAATATTTGATATGTAAGCTCAGTTCTTTACTTGCTTCCTTTGCTGCATAGTTGAATGGATTACTTTACAGCATGGTGGGAGTGCAAATTAAATTACTATGTATGCACAGCTATAATTGACATTTTCTGAAAGATTTCAATAGAAGTCTAAGTGTCTCTTTAAAGAATAATTCACAGGTTCTCCCTACAACGCAGGATTCTTTTAATTCTAGACAATTGAATCTTTACCAAGTGATGAAGTGTAACGATGTTTCCTAAAACCAAAGCAAACCTAAGCTCCTCTAATGTCTCTCCATAGTTTGAGAGCAGAGTAAAAAATGAACAATCTCATCTAGCCTAAGAAGGAACAAAATGTAGCTCTGTATTAACATTTGAAATCTGCAGCTCCGAGCTCAGTTTCAGACTGCTGTGTCTAAAAGTACAGAGCAGAGTTTGGGGATTTAACTAAGCACAAGAACTCGGCTCAATTCCCAAAGCATCCGCCAACCACCCAACTGCACAGCACTTTTGGAAAATAGACACACAGGTAACTGATTTCTCCACTGACAATGCAACAGAAGAAAAACTGGCTCTATCATTCCAACCATCTGGAAGTCTGGCTCAGACTTGAGGCTGATGTGTAACTTTTAATTGGAGAGACAGTGGTGGGAGGCAGAAGAGTAGGAAGGAATGATCCCAGTGGATAGACAGGCAGTGCCTGCTGCCAGATGGACAACCTGAGTTTGCTGGAGTGCACACCATGTCATTCTCAGGCCAATGTGGTGTGTGTTCTATTTTACAAAGTGCTTGTTGGAGAGTCATAGTTTGGCCCAAGACATCTCAGATGCTGCAAAATGCTGCCATTTTCACAGACAGAATTACAAAGGAAAAGGGATATTCTTTTAGAGCGTTTATCAGCAGAAATTTTTCATATCATCGGATAACATGAGACGTCATACAGGGGGAACCCAATACTAAAGTTAAAGGAGCAATAAGCGAAATTCATAATTTCTAGATTGAAGGAATTAAAAAATTGCTATGTGAAGACCTAGAGGTGTAATTTCATCTGGAGTATAGCATGACCTCACACACCCTCTCTCTGTGTTGATCTCCAGCCCATTGTTTACAAGCCGGTCCGGCTGCGTGTTCATGTACGTTCATGTGAACCCCCCCCCCCCCCCCCCCTCGGAGCCCTTGGCCCTCCTTCCCTATAGAAGGCTACAGCCATTGAGCAATGGCAGCGCGTATTTTCGAAATGAAATGGCAGAGAGCGGAACGTCCACCTGAAGACGACCAGGATCTGACATTACCTCTAAAGAAACAACGGTTGTCGGCAAAGAAGTTGTCAGATAAAGAAAGGGACAGAACTCGGATTAACATTGGCCTTGCATTTCCAAGGTGGAGAGCACTGCAAGAGCTAAAGGGGCTACAATCTGACTCAGAGCTAGCTCTTCTTCTCCTGGACAGGTACAACATAAAGTCAAATGTCTGTTTTAATTAGTGTTACAGTAACGTTAAGCACATGTCGCTATGTCAGCTCAATTAAATTTAATGTTACAATCGTAGCATGGGTTAATGTCCGGAGCTTGAGTTATTAGCGGCTCGGTCCCAGCAATGGGTCAGGCGTTATGGTTGTGTTAGGTGAGTAGCCTATCAGCCCTGCTAACATTTGCAATTAGCATTGTAAAATGTAGCCCGGCGGGCAGCCTGGCAGCTGTGTTTAGCTATTCCCCTGCCTACTTCAATGATGATGGTCCCTGTAATAAATGTAATATATTTGCGGAGATGGAGGCGAGGCTCAGTGACTAGAAGAGCTGGTAGAAGCGCTCCATAGCTGCAAGTTACTCCAGTAGCCATAGTAGCTCTAGTGCTAACTCTGGGAGCTAACGCTAACATTCCTTTCTTCTCCGTGGGCTCACGGAGAAGAGTTGGAACGTTAGCATGGCAGCCGACTAGTGCTAACGCTAACGTCCCCACGCTCCGTGAGCCGGAGCCGAGAAGCAGGCTCCCGGAACGTTAGCATGGCAGCCGACTAATGCTAACGCTAACGTCCTCACACTTCTTGGCTCCGGCTCACTGAGCCTGGCGGAGAAGCGTAGGGACGTTAGCACTAGTCGGCTGCCATGCTAACGTTCCAACTCTTCTCCGCCAGGCTCACGGGCTCCCGGCTCAGTTGGCAGCCGACTAGTGCTAACGCTAACAGGAAAGCAGGGAAATAGCTAAACACAGCAGAGACTGCGAGTGAGTGAAAGACATCGCTAACTGCTAAACTAAGCCAAACTAAGCTGGCTTTTTAGGTTTTATTTCCTCACCCCTGTGGCGAGTGCATCTGCCTGCAGTGAAAGCGGGGCTAACCGGTGCTTCCTCCTCATGCTCCACTTCACTCAGCTGCCAGCACAGCCAGTTAGCCTCTGCTAGCCTCTCAGCTAGCGGCTCTCCGTTTGGATCCAACTGGAGCACCGAGCCCTGGTTTGTTATTCAGGTTAATGTGGGAAGAAGCAGTGGGTATATCAGGCAGCTGAGTGAAGCGGAGCCTGCGGAAGAAACATCGGGACTGTCTGGATGTAATAGTCCGTGGAGATGCTACGGTGCTCAGTGGCACAGACGAGGCGAGGGGGGGGGGGGGGTTGGGGGTGGTGGTGTTGGAGAGCAGAGGTAGAGGGAGGTGTGGCTCATGACACACTTTGTTTTGGTCTACAGGCAGTGCACAACAGCGAACCTAACGGTGAAAGGATTTTGCTTTTTGCCCCTTTAAGTGTCTATAAATTGTAACTGTTAATGTCAGTGTTGACCATCATGTGAAGCTACAACCCTCTTCTTGACCCCCTTTGTCAGCTATCTAAATATATAACCAATTCTATACCAACATAAAAAGCAAAAACAAAACAATAAATCTCAAATACTTAAACGTGCAGGCCTTCATTGAAATCATTCAGTTTAAATTTGATCATCTATCTCTGATGATCCACCTTGAACAGGAAGCACTAGTCCATGTGGATTCATGAGATTTTGTTGGCGATGAAATCATGTTGTTGTTGTGGTTATTCAGCACTTGTACATGTAAGATGTGTCAGTTAGTCTTTGTGATAAGTTATTTGTCCCACCCCACCTCCACACTGTGATTGGACGGCTGGGTAAAAATTGTTGTGACATCCTTAACACAAAGAAAATGCATTTTTATTGTAGTTGTTTTAAAGTGTTTTTATCGTCACAGACCAGTACCTCTTTTAATTATTGGCCAATATCGAAAAAGATTTGAGCCTTGAGAGGTTTGACATTGGGAAACACTCTCATTTGCTGTTTCAGTCTCAAGTATGTTAGAATTAGAGTTTGGAATTGGCTAGCCTGGCTCTGTCCCAAGTTCAAAAATATGCCTAACAACACCTCCAAATCTCACTAGTTAATCACATTCAGGCTGCCAAGTTTGGCACCATAGTGCCCAGTGTCCAAAATTGCCTCTTTGACCTACCAGCCAAGGTGGCTGGTAGATGAAACGATCCACCTGCCAAGCATATTTTCTACCGGCCAAAATAATAAATTGCCTTTCTGTTTGTCACATATACATTAGTTTCAGTACATTTCATCATACATAATAAGGTACTATGTTGAATACAAACTTAAAGAAGAGGCCAGAACAAAATCTGGAGCAAAACAATATAACAACTTATGACCACAGCCTCAGCATGTGAACAAGTTCCCCATGGTAGGAAGTGATGCAGGGTATACGTCTAGGGCTTTAATTGTGCCTTTGACCATATGGGAGGCAATAAAGAGATTGGCATCTTATTTAGTAAACTTTATGAGAATGGGTGCAAGGCTAGCTAGCATTAGACCGGTGGCAAGTGATAGTTACAAGATCAACTGGTAACTGTTTTTTTGGGGGGGGGATTAGCGGGGACTCTCTAGTATTGTGGTTTCACAGTATGATGGTGTTGCAGAATTATTATTATCATCATTCTGAATGAGCCTTAAAGAAATGAAAACGGAAGAGTTATTAGTGGTTGTAAAAAGGTTTTATCAGTATAATTGGACCTTGAAACCATTTCTTTAATGGAAGTATGTATAAAAAAAGGCTCCCATTTTAAAGCCCTCAATATCATAGACAAGCAAAGTACACCGTATGATAACGGGAGAGGGGGTTTCAGAGTCAAGCAGAAAAGCAAATCTTCCAAAATGTCAAAGTGTTCCTTTTAAATCTTTAAATGTTTTCAGCTGGGCTCAGATGTACCGTCAGATGTGATGCATGCTTTGTTTGCTCATGCTGCTGCTCTCCATAGGGAATACATAAACTTGTATAGTGTCTCTTAGGAAGGTTGGGCCTGTTTGCAGTTTCACTTGTGTGATGCATTGTAAGAGCTTACATTGAATATTTTTCTATGCTGAGAGCACCAGCATTTGTCCATGAAAGATGAGCTGGCCAGAGTGAAAAGAGGGCTATGGCTACATCAGCTAGCTTCAGAGATAGATGTATACACTTTTTTTTTTATGTCCAAGGTCCCCAGATGTTGCTTGTTGCAGCGGTTGCATTGCAGTTTGTTTCTAAGAGACAGGTTTGTTGATGCACTTGGTAGTTTCCTTCATAAATTTCTCCTCATTGTGAAACTGAATATAAACTAGCAGTTGTGCAGCAATGGCTGTCTTTTGCTTTTATTCACTCAGAATGCAAAATCTGTGCCGTGTGCGAGCTCCTACAAAAGTTGAAATGTTGAACTGACAAATCCTGTGCCGGGCCGCTGTGTTGTACACAGTTGTATTGTATCAACTTTCCCAGCAGTCTCCCTCCCCCAGTATTTCAAGAACAATGTCTGTAGCAGCGGGCAGAATTGGATCTTCACAGACAGTGTGTGGTTTTTGTGCGGGCCATCTGATACGAGGCTATAAAGGAGCCCTTCAGGGCTTGCTCAGGATCTGTTGCTTTTTGCTTCAGTACATTTTACGTCTATTTAGCTCATGTCAACCTTTCTCTTTGCTGTGGTGAAGCCATACTTCATTTCATTATCCTATATTATTAGGTTGTCATTAAGATGGGATTGTATTTGGTCAAGGGTGCATTATGATATGAGTAAAAACTCAGTTTAGGACTCGCTTGACTTAAATTAGGACTTTAGACTTGCAAAAGAATGACTTGCTCCCACTTCTGCAAATGACTCTTGAGTAATCAGGGGTGTTTGTCAGCTTTAGCTCCGAATGGTATCGATGGGCAGTGATTGAAACTTGACAACCAGGTGGACATGCTAAGCTTTGCTCCTTTTACAACGTGATGTAATGATGCGCCGCCACAAATTCCATTCGTCTCTGTCCCAGTAGTGCTGGAACTTCGTTTCAAATATGTCAGCACCGAGATTGAAAAAGAGACAGAAAAGGTAAATAATGGAAGTTACCATCATAACATTTTCAAGGGCCTCCATGCTGCTTTGTACAGATTATTAACCCTGTTTTCCAGTGCGTTTTTGACATTGAAGGTGACACAACAGTAAAAAAAAAAAAGAAAGAAAGAAAGAAAGGCATACTTGTCTACTGGCTATGGGAAAGAAGTCTATCAACACTTACATGCGGGTTTTGTTGCAACATGGTAGCTTGTGTACATGGAGCAGCTCAGCACTCTGTAAAGTGGTTCTCTTTAATGAATACTCTGTTACTTTACTATTCAATACTCTTATAATGAGGTCTGTTTTATTCTGTGCATTGAATTTCATTGTATTTATTTACAATGACAATAAAATGAATTGAATTGAAAAGTCACCTAAAAGGGATCGCTTTTAACAGATAAATGAAGCCAGTGATGTTACTTATTGGATTTCTTCTCTGAAAAGGATTTAATTCAGTTAAATTAGATTACCACCTGATTGTAGAGATTCAGTATCTCTAGCCCTAACTTTGTTTGTTTAATGTCCTGCCCTTTCATGAGTTTCTCAGCTTGGAATTTTCAGATTTTCAGGCAATGCTCTCATCATAACCAGTACAGTACCATTTCATTAAACTGTGCTGTTTGTATTTTGAATTCATTGTCACATTAGCAAACTGGTGTTTGATTGCGCTCCAGCCATGACTGTAGTCTCACCAGAGCTTCACAGTTGAAACAAAATCCAAGGGCTGCGTAGGTGAGACATGATGTGATACCTGAATAATAAACAGCCGATCGAGGTTTAAGCAGTGCCTGGCTCAAGAGTTTGAGAAAGAAAGGTCCGAGTTGAAATCTAAAATGTGCAAACTGATGCCTTCCCTGGGATTCACTTGCCTTCTTAGGCCCCTCCCTGCCTTCCTCCATTCACCAGCCTCTGCAGGCATGTGTATGTTTTTCTTCATTTCACACCTCTCTCACACTGCATATTCATTTATCACTACTATTGCCTTTCTGGTACCCCCCCACCTATCCGCCCAACCTCAAACCCCTTGACGTGGGAATTCAATTTGTACTGTATGTTTCATTTCTACTCCGATTTAGATTTATTTCATGTTGGCTGCTTTTAATTAACTCTCTGGATATGCAACGGGAGGAGGGGGGGTTGAAGAAGAGAGAGTGAGAGAGACGGAGAGATAGATAAAAACTCCTCACATCCGCCAATGAGTTACACCGGCAATCATTTACCACTTAGACAGTAGTGCAGAAGCCCCCCGTTCGTTGCCCTGGCAACCGGTGCCTTGGTGATTGATTCCTTGCCAGTGTGGCATCGCTGCGGGGAATAGAGCGCGTGAGCTTAGCGTGCTTGCTACATCTTTCTAATTAAAATGGGATTACAGAGTCATCACCGTTGTATGTTCAAACAAATGCAAGGCTGTGAAGGAAATCAATTTTGGTAAATGTCAGGGCTGTTAAATACAAGTATGGGTAAAAAAAATGTAAGCGAGCTCAATGTGCTGATATGCACACTGTATGCACACTATACATGGAGACGTGCCTCCATGCCATTTGCATGTTGGGGCTGTAGCGATTGACAGCAACAGTGCATCCCTCCATCCAGGAGTGGAGCTTGATTGACAGTGCATGAATCATGTTATGCAGCACAAATCACCAGACACAACAATTAGTCTGTTTGTTGCTCTGTGCTAATCAGAAAATATTCTTCAAATTGGAGCTTAATGTACATCTTAAATGAACAACGGTTTCTTAATGTAATTGGATTAGGCAAGTCAATCATATCTATCATATGCTGTTGTCTTTCAGACTAGTGTGTATTGAGGGGCTAAATATTCTCTTATGCACAGAGCTGAGACTTGATTACTTCACATTTTACAGTGGCTGCTTACGCTTGCACCATGGGGATACTGTTGCACACTGATATCATATTTCAAAACATGATCTTACATACATATGAATGAGAAATTAGAGCAGGATGCACTAGATGGTGCAGCACAGATAGGGGAATAACAAGTAATGTGACACAGTGTTGTTGCATTTTACAAATGGTGCTACAGAACCAATGGGTCATTTTTAATAACATGTATTTATTCCACTATTTTAGTTAGTCTGGTGCAGGGGTCAGCAACCTTTACTATGGCAAGAGCCAATTTGGACCTCCTTCCCAAAAAAAGTCTGGAAAACATATTTTAGCCTCATAATGAAAGAAACACGGCTTATTAAATTAACCTATCAACATTATTAATAGGTCTAAATGAGCATTCATCTATATGTTTTATCACAAGTTGCCCATTCTACATTGGGCTATTAATGATTATTTTGTACTTAAACTTTGTAGCGTTGGCAGTAAAAGCAAACACATCTGTCCACACACTATCAAATCCCGATTTACCTACGAGACTTTTCCTTTTTTGGAGTTGAAATCCATAGCTAGCCTAGCCTAGCTATGGAGACTAAAGGCTAGCCACTATTGAGGTTCGGCAAAATTTAGAGGAAAAGGAGCCAGGCTGTAGATGTGTGACGTACATTTTAGCTAACAAAACGTTAATGTTCTTTTTTATGTGGCGTATTGGCTACACACGTTCGTAACTGGCAAATGTCAACACATTCTCACTCCAACCACGTCATATATTGTCGTGCTTGGTCATGGATTTTCCATGTCCACATACGACGTGCAAGGTACCCTGGGTGTGTTGGTTGTTGCTTTTCTTGGACACCGTGTCAAGTTATTTCTGTTCCATGCGTCTTCTTTCAAGATACACTTCTGTTTTCACAGGAAATTTAACGTTCACATACAGTCTCTTTCAAAATAACCGCACAACATCGGTACAACACCACAAATTAACGTTTTTTTCCTCTATAACAACAAACACACATGGTTAGGTTTAAGAAAAAGAACAGGATTTGGCTTTAGTAACTTACGGGACGCAAACACCGCTCTCTCGGGTGGAAGTCTATGTTTGTTGAACCAATCCACCACCCCTACTGCCTGCCCCACTCAAACATTTGCCACCTTAACTTTAGTCCTTGTCCCGCCGCGTTTCCCCCTGATGCTGCCGGGCGCCGTTAAACTAAAACGGCAACCGGCTGCATATCATGCCTACGTTAAAGGACGCCTGGCGCTGCGAGTCACTGTCCAAGTACTGGATTTCGACGACTTTGGAGTGAGACTGGGCTCCGAATGTAAGAATCACTTAAGGCCTACAGCAATGATAAATTAAAATGGAAAAAAAAATAACTGTAATTCATTTCCATGGAATTTTTTAACAAAGCCAAGAGGAGTCACTGAAAGGGGCTAAAGAGGTGTATATGGCTCTGGAGCCTACAGGTTACCTGTACGGTCATGACCAAGACCAGACTGGTGCCAGTCCCACACTGCATGACAAACTTATGATGAAATGTGGAACTTGCAAAGCATAGGCACTCTTCAAATTGATCTGAGAGATCCACCTCTCAATTCCTCTTCATTTGCCTCTTTTGTTGCGGTACTGTCTATACCTGTGTGTGTGTGTGTGTGTGTGTGTGTGTGTGTGTGTGTGTGTGTGTGTGTGTTAGAGTACCTTAAGAAATGTCTTGATAAAATAATCAAAAGGCATTGCAGAGGTGAATTTTTTTTTTTTTCCACAGTTGTTCCAGTACAGATAGCAGTATCCGAAATGCCTTAAATACTGCCTAAAATGCCGGCAGCTATGCAAGTTTATGCACCAATCGGATTTCCCATAATTTCAAACTATAACAACCCCGTCCATATTGTATATGAGATCAGTACTCTAGGGGTTTTTTTTAGCTTTTGACATGGAAATTGGTATGTAGTACACAACTGTTACAACTATTTTTTTTTCCGTTTTAAGACTGTTGCTTTGGATCGGTACAAGGTATTGGCCGATACACAACTTCAAGTATTGGAATTGGTATAGGGAAGGATACATGGTATTAGAATATTTATACAGGCAATTTAGTGATATCCCAGCAGTTGTGGTCTTGACCAATTGTGAAATAAATTCCTCAATCCTTTCTGTCTGAGATCTCAACAAGACCAAGTAAAAATGTGGTCAAGTCCTATACCAGATGGAGACCCTCAAAAAATGGCCTTAAAACCAAGAATGATCTCAAGTACTACAACAGAAATTGCTACCTTTATTTTCTTTTATAACCACCAGGATATACTGCATACTTATATCTGTGGTGGTATGCTGGTGCCAAATGTTCAAGGCCAATGAAACTACAACTTTTTTAAAGTGCCATTCTTCAAGATAATTGTGTACTTGAGAGTCACATTCTTAAGTCTGTAATTCATGATGGTTAGTGGGCTCTTGAAGCCAACGACGACCCCAGAGTGGCCCTAGAGCACCCAGGCATAAAAGCAGAAGATAGAGAGCATGCAAGTGAGCGAATGAGCAAAACCAGAAAGAGGCGAGTGTGACGTACAGAGCAGGAGAAAAACGAGGCCTAGCACTCGGTTTTCAGATTTCAATCACTACAGTGCAGTTAGCAAGGTGTAACATAGTGCCTTGGGCCTGTTCCCAAGCGGAGCTCTCTGGCACTGGCTGTGTGGGATGTGTCATTACAGCAAAGGTAATAATAGACCAGGGAATTTATAATGTGACGCTTTTTTACGTGCCTATGAAAAAGTGCCTGAAAGCCTGAGACTCCTGGTGAAAAAAAAGGAAAAATTCATGTTTGGTTGTAAACAATGGAAAGCCTATTATTGGCTGATATGTCATGTGACTGAAATATATATTACACCTCTCATGAAGGACCTCTGAAATGGAACACACTTCAGTTTCACCAGCATAGAAATGCGACACGGGTGTTCCTGCAGACCGGTGGTGCACCCCGAGTCCCACGTACCTCCACTATATCATGGCATGACGCAGAGGTTTTTACAGGGCTCTCTGTGGGTAACAAACTACTCTCTGAAATTAAAGTGCAGTTACAGCCTTATGAAACTGAGTGCCCAGATTAGGCATAAATCACATTCAGTCTTGTTTTGCCCTCTCAATCTTTCCTCAGTTTGTGTGCTCACATGTTTTCTTTTCTTTGTGCTGGGAAAGAAATATTACAACACGCAGCAGCATGAACTTTTTCATTGCCCTTTAAATTGTGTAAATTGAAAACATGTCCATTTGTGTGAATACCATTTAGCACGTCATCAGCTTGATTCAGTGGAGTTCATGCATGCCTGTGGCTCTGATTAACATACCAAACAGACTTTTATTTTTATGTTAATCAGCAGGAATGAAGGTGTAACTGCAGTTGCAGGTTTTCACTGCCATGTCAGGCTAAAGGTCTTTATACTGTCAACAAGTGTTTACTTATTATTGGCCACGCTAGTGCTGTTGCTTTAAGAATGGCAATGTCAGTCAGTCAGTCCATTGGTTTGGACCACTACTTGATGAGCCACAGTAAAATTTAGTACTGGTATCCATGGTGTCCATTTGTGATCCCCTGACTTTTCATTTAGCACCAAATACAGGTCAGAGTTTTCACTTGTCCAGTGAAATACCACAGCATCTAACAGATGGATTGCCAAATTATTTTGTACAGACATTTGAGGTTCCCCAAAGGATGAATCCTGACAACTCTTCCACCAGAGCCACCATGATTTTGACATTTCTGTCTTTATAAAATTTCAGTGGATTGTACAGACGTTCATGTTTCTCTCACGATGGATGGCCATTAATCTAATGACCCCTTAACTTTTCATCTAGTGGCATCGTCAGCTAATTTGTCCCATTTGTCCTTCGGCTATTTCATTTCAGCATGTTAGAATTGTCATTATGTGCTTGTTAGCATGTTGATGTTAGCATTTAGGTCAAAGGATTGCTGCGCCTAAGGAAATTCACAGAGTTGCTACAGTGGCTTTATTACTTCGTTAAGCCTTGACAAAGGCAGCTCTTACCAGATCCACTACTTCTGTTATTACCTTTCACAGTAAAAGCCCCAGACAGCTCCTGCCCCTAATTTTAAAATTTTCAGAGCATTTTGACCAAAAATAAATTGGTTCAGGGCCCATCATGTTTGTTTACAGCTTGAATCAAAATATAGCAGGTTTCCTTGACCCAAAGTGCAAACTGTAACATTATCCATGTGTGTAGTATTCTACAGGTTGGAAAGAGAGGGTAGAGAAGGCACCAGTGTAGAAGTCAAGTGAGAACTTGACGAGTGTCCATTCAGTGGTCTCATTAATAGCTGGTGCACGCTTATTTTTGGGATTAGGGATGCACGATAATATTGGCACGTAATTGGTATCGCACAATGTTGGCTTTAAAATGATCGATTAGAATCGGCCAACATGCTTTTTTAAAATTATGCACAATGAATGAATGTTACATACATTGAAAAGTATTGTATCTGATGTCTCCATCTGCTGGTGGGCCATCACGATAAGAGTATGCATGCACAATATGTAAATTCCACTACAGAAGAGACATAGAGACGTTGATGTAATCTGCGATTTTGCTACTACTTTTTACTTTTGATTGTGAAACATCCTCTGTCCTAGATTACAATAGTTCTGCTTATACCTGGTGAAACACAGGCTGGTTAGCTAGATAGCACCAAGGTTCCAAAAATCCTGAACAGAACCGGTTCAAGAACCAGAGCTAATTTGGGGGAAAAGCCGTATCAGAGCATTTCGCTTTGAGGAAACTTAATAAAATAGCTCACAGTAGCTCAGACTATACAACAGTGTAGCTCAGACAGTGGACCAGATGCTGCTTGTTGTTGTCGCAAACTCACCTTGCCACCAGCAAACCTATTCACATCAAATCTTCTGTTGAACAAGAGTTGCCTGTCACAGTTTCACATCGCTGCCAGTTGTGACGCAAACTATTTGAGTTTTTTTTTGCATTTTTGTGTTGTTTATTTGTCACACCGGTGTGTAAAGGCCTTCAGTCAGAGTAACAGGAGTGAGAGCCTGATTTCTGGCTCAACTGGCTGAAGGAGGATGACAGTGTACCGTTTTTTGTTTTTTTTTTTTTCTTTCCCTTTGGGGTGTGTGTTAAAAATCACACATACGTGTGCGCGAATGGCGTCGGGTTTCGCTCTCCTCGTGAGCGGAGAAGAAAACCATCTGGGATTGTGTTTGTGTTAAGCAAAGTGCAACGGGTTTCCTCTCTCTCATTCACACAGGCGCCTGGCATCATGTAGGGACTAATGTGGAATCTAAATCTGGACCTTGTTGATAGAAAATGGCAGGTCACACTGTTTGGCATGCGACTCTCACAAACCCCAGTGCAGGCAATGGTGCTAATAGATAATTGCTAGCGTAATAGGAGATGACATGCTGTATGATGTTGCAGTCAGAGCCAGTGATGCTGCCTCCAAATAGAGATCTTCATTGAAAATACAACCTCCTTATTTTTTCTCTTTCAGGTGATTTTAAGTTGTCTTTTTGTTCATTACTTTTTCTTTTATGGTAAAATATTCCTTTACTTTCACACATCTGCTCATCTAATGAAATACTGCTCGTGTGTTGTAATTTTAAAATGACTTGTGATAATACAAACAGAAGCTGACCTGCTACTTGGTGCAACAGCATGTCTTCATTTACATTACACTGCGTGCAGATCAGCTCAGCACATGAAAGAGAGCTTTTTTTGCCTCCTCTCGTGAACTTTTGTTCGTGGATTGCAACAATTTGTGTGCAGAGCTCTCTGCCTCTCACTCCCTCACACACACACACAAGTCCTCTCACAAACACACGCGCTCATCATAACCGCTTGCTGTGGACTCACACCCTCCTCCCCCCTCGCCTCCCACTCATCCTACTGATTGGAGTTGTCAGGAGTCAGAGGGTCACAGTGGAGGATGTCAATAGGCCTCATTCACAGACACAGAGAAGCACACACACATACACGCACACACACACACACTCAGACTCAGCAATAAAGGAGAGAAGCCGACAAAATGACAGACAGACAGTAATACAGTCCTATCTTAAGTGTGTATAAACACACCCCACAATCACCCCAACACATCAACAGCTGTGCATCAGCTCGCTCTCCCACTCACCGCCGCCATGCGCGGCGACGCCAGTGAAGAGCATTCAATTTATATTCATTATTCACCAGTCAACTGCCTTGATTTCAGTGATTGGATATACCCTCTACCACCTACTGGCTCCTCCCTCGCTTTCCTCAGTCCCATGGGAAGGCTCAGTGTCTCCCCTCAGCTCTTTGAGTGGATAGCTGTATGAGTGTGTGTGTGTGTGTGTGTGTGTGTGTGTGTGTGTGTGTGTGTGTGTGTGTCTTTTATGTATGTTAAATGGTGCTGAGTGTGTGGCAGTAATAAGGCTTTTGGGATATGAGTAGAGAGCAGATGGATTTGATCAGGACTTATACTAAAAGAAAAGAGGCAGGAAATAAGTCTGCAGAAAGACTCAAAGCTTTTTTTCCACAGCATTAGAGACTCACTTTTATACAGATATTAGTGAGTCGTGTATTTTGGATTTTTTAAGATTTTTTTTTTTTTTTTGGCTTCCTTTGTTGATATCGATAAAACATTTGCACACCATGGATAACTCTTTTTTCAGCACCTGACGATTTGTTAGCAGAGGGTTTTGATTATGGCCGGGCAATATATCAATATTATATCAATATCATGATATGAGACAACGTATGTCCTAAATTTTGGATATCGTCATATCATAATTGTTACCTATTCCTGGGTTTAAGGCTGCAGTACAGGGAAGTGATATATAGTGGCACAAAAAGTCAATCCTACTGTATCGTCGCAATATCGATATCGAGGTATTTGTTCAAAAATATTGTGGTATTTGATTTTCTCCACATCACCCAGCCCTAGGTTTGATGTATTTTCATTGTCTGGTATCTTAGAACAACATGGAACATGGGTGAATGGTAGAGCTGAAACACATAGGTTATTGACACAATAGTAATCTGCAATTGTTTTGATGATGATTTAAAAATCATGGAAATCCGCTGATTTCGGCTTCTTAAATGTGATGATTTGCTTTTTTTATTTGTCTTGTGTGATAGTGTGTTAAAGTTCTTTTGGTTTTGGACTGTTAATTGGACAAACCAAGAAATTCGATAGTGTTACGTTGAGCTCTTGGAAATTGTGAACAACAGAGGTGTAGACTAGAGTCACATGACTTGGATTTGAGTGAGACTCAAGTCATAAATTCGATGACTTCAGTCTCAAATTGATAAAATCATAAAAGGCTTGCAACTTGACAGACTTGGATTTTAACACCAAAGACTTGTGACTTCACTTAGACTTGAGCCTTTTGACTTGATACCTTCCCACAAGCCCATTTGGGAAAAGAAAATTATACATTTTTCAAGGGGTGCACAGTTATATCGGCACACCATCAGTATCTGCCAATATTGGCTTTAAAATGAAATATAGGAATTGGACAACATTCCTTTTCTTAATTTGTACAATGAATGAATATTACATACATTGAAAAGCATTCTATACTAGAGATGCACCGATCCAGCTTTTTCAGTTTCGATACCGATCCCGATGCTGTGGCTTTGAGTATCAGCCGATACCAGATACCGATCCAATACCATCCTTAACCTAAAAAGCTATATACCTTTCAGAGCATGTGAGCGGAGCGGAGCGGGGAGCGGGAGGATTTTGTGTTGAGCGAGGAGCGGCTATTTTTTTAAAAGGTGGAGCGGAGCCATATCTCTTGCTCCAATTTCGCGAGGGCTTCCCCGGAGAATCTACCAAGCTCATGTTTTATTGGTGCCGTAGCATTGTTCCGACCTCTCATTGTTCCGACCTCTCATTAGTCAGATTTCCCGTTGTTCCGATATATGATTATTACTGTAGCCTATTTGTGTACCATAGAGGGTCAGCAACGCAACAAAAGTAGGCTACTGGTCAAGATACAAGTGTCATAGAGAGGAGAGAATGAAACACCATAACCTCCTGCTATTAACTCTGGGGTCGGGGTTGTGTGGGGAGCTCTCCGCGGTGCTGAACGGCTCCCGGCGGGCGTATTTCTGCCTTGATGGTGCGCCACAACTGGCTCTGGGTCAGCTGGGAAAGGCTTGAGGTGAAGCAGGCTCACGGCTTATGTGTTTGCCACTTTCTTTTTCATTTTAACCCACACCATGATTTTTTCCTGACCCTAACCAAGTGGTTTTTGTGCCTAAACCTAACCAGACCTTAACCACAGGGTATCATGAACAATGGGTATATAGGTTAATACAGGTTAGGGTAGTACGACGCAGTTGTTTTGAGCGGAGTGGCGAGCGAGTGGAGCGGGATAAAATTTATGATGGAGTGGAGCGAAGAATGCGCAGAAGCAAGCGGAGCGGACGAGCAGCGCAAAGTGACAGGTCTGCAAGCGAGGAGCGGAAATTTTCACCCGCTCCACTCCGCTCACATGCTCTGATACCTTTACATGTAGAACAGAAAAGACTAGAGGCATCAGGCATTGATGACTACACAGTTCTTTCCTAAGATAAAATGAAACAAGATGAAACAGATTAATGCAATGATGAACTATTTATTTTTAACAAAAATAAACAGTTGTGTAACAGCAGTTGAAATAGTGTGAAATACCTCCACACAGCAGATTCTCTCCTTCGCTCCATGACATATGATGTAGCTCATGTTGCAATAGATTTAAAGGTAAAGGATTGCCGTAGGTATAGGTTGCATTTTCCGATACCCGAGACATCTATTTTGATGATATTGGGGCCGATATTCGATTCAGATATCGGATCGGTGCATCCCTATTCTATATCATGTCTCCATCTGCTGGTGGGCCATCATGATAAGAGCATGCATGCATAAGATGATGTTAATTCCACTTTAGAAGAGACTTGATGAGCACTAAACTTAGGTGGGGAAAAAAGTGGATATATCAGTTTTGGTATCGGTTATTGGTCAAATTAGTTGTTACATATTGGCATATCGGATATCGGCAAATAAACCAATATTGTACATCCCTACATTTTTCCAGAATCAGATGAGTTAAATACAAGACGAGATGGAAAAAAATGAAATTCACTCTGTTGGTGTACTGTTGATAGTGCGATGAAAGTCTAATGTCAACACTATTTTTTTATGGGTAAGTGCATTTCCTTTAACAAATAAATACAAATTTTGAAAAGCATTTCTAATTTTTCTAAATTTAATGTATTATTACTCTTAAAATGGCACTACTTTTGGTGAAGAACCTATTTTGACTTGTTTAGGACTCAAAATTCAATGTGTAGGACTTGATGTTGGCTCATAACTTGCCTGACTTGACTTGGGACTTGAATGCAAAGACTTGAGACTAACTTGTGACTTCAGCAATGACTTGATTCCACTTCTGGTGAACAGTATTTAAGTATTTAAAAAAAATAAAAAATTCTGACAATTTCAAGACAAAACGATTATTCAGCAAATCAAGAAAATATTCTGCTGACTGACTAATGGATAGTCAGTAGAATATAACCACTTTTGGTAAACTGCTGTTCAGTTATGCATCCTCAGTAATACATATTTTTCAATGCTAGTCCTTTTCTAAACCAAAAGCAGCAAGGATAAAAATCAATACATGCATAATTTAAAACATAAAAGCAAAATTCCTTTGAATACAACCTGAAAACAATGATTGAATATCCCCTCCAGACACAGTAAGAACCCTAGATGGGCGATTACACAGAATTTTGTTCAAAACAATAAAATCCTCATTAGAAATGTAAAATCTTTCCCCATCATACCTCCAAGGTCTATTACAAACAGCTCCAGGTATTTGGTGAAACCACCAACACGCAGCATCTCAGTAACAACATGCTCATCAGAAACAATCAAGTGCAGCCGAGCCCAGCTGCGAAGGGAAAGAGACGTTTGTTTGACAAGACATTGGCTCGGCTATCTTTATCTCTAACCATAAGCAGAGACAACCACACGCAGAAGCTCACAGGCAGTTTGCGCTCAAATTGTTTTGGGCACCTGTCATCCTCTATTATAATTAGCAAGTGGACGTCTAAATAATTGCCATCAGGCTGCGGCTGCTGTATCAGTGTTGGTAGCCAGAGCCCCGTCCCTCGCCGTTAGTTCTAGTATTATTTAAAGGGCCGGCGCGCCTTCGCAAAGAAGTGCCCTCAGCAAAGTCTTAAGCTGTGTATTCAGTCAGCGACAGCATCTGGAGCGCTGAAAATAATTAACTGACACAAGAGGGTTTGGTGTTGGCTTCACCATTTGTTTTGTCCACACTTGTCCCTGACACACACACACACACACACACACACACACACACACACACATATGCGCGCACATACAGGCAGCTTTTGATCATAATTGTGACACTGCCAGGAGAGAGGGAGGTAACACGCTCATCCCAGTAGGGACTGGGGATGGTTGTAAAAGTAAATGAGGCAGATGGGTCTGTCTTGAAATGTGGTGTGAAAAAAAGGAAAGGCTCCTTTGAGGAATAAAGACAGAATAGTTAAGTTGAAGCACTTGTTAAGTTGAAGGACTGCACTGGCTCAACTACAGTAGAAATTGTATAGAATAAAAGTGCAGTAACTTTATAAATCTGCATGATTTTACAAACCTACTATTTGATGTTTTCAAAGAAAGGTCCATAAATCAATAATGTATGTCTCAAAGATCTACATCACTGATGTAGTAGCTGCTACGTCCATTATTTTTCTACATATATGGTAGAAACTGATGGTAACTTGATAAGCAATGCAATACACAGCAGCATGTGCATCACGCAGAGCACCCAATTCTGCTTCAACTGTATGTAAACTTGTTGGTTAAAATGCAGGTGCACAACCATCATTCTCTCATTGGGTGTGTGTGTGTGTGTGTATTTGAGTGTGTCTCAGGACCGAGCTTGCTGCTATAAAGAGCTACGCTCCAGGGCCGGTGAGAACTATCCCCGAGTGTATCGCCAGCCGTAGCGTGACGACTTGACTCACACTTGTCGTTCTCCCTTCTCCCTCTTTCCCCCCGATTAGACTGATGCAGTGTGGAGATGTATGTCAGGACTACACACGCACACACGTTCACATATATATAGCATACTCACAAAGAGCTGTTGCCTGTGGGAAGACCATAGGTCACCAGGCTTGCCTCCACCAACCCCCTTCCTTCAGGGGCATTGGAGCTGGTCGATGTCAGTGCTGCTCAGCAGCGCCCTCGCTGCACTGATAGCGGCGCTGCTTAGATTAGCCACTCAGTGAGGTTCAGTTTAGTCCAACAGCAGCTGACACTAACAGTAGCAAACACACACCCTCTCCCTTCCCCCTCCTTCACATCACCCTCCCCTCTTACTCTCTGTTGTTCCACATACTACCTCTCTCACACTCATGGGCTTTGTTGTTATCTCACAGCGCAGTTGTACGTGTCAGCATGTCTGTGCACGTGCACGTTTGTCTCCCTCTCTCGCCTTCTAATTCTCTAATTTGTCTGGCATGTCCTGAAAAGCCCCCATTTGGATAGACATTAGCATAGCACCGCTTAGAGTGCAGTGGTGTCCACAGAGATCACTTCCTGTACAGAAACAAACAGGGTGGAGTTCCTCTGTTGAACTCACAGCGTCCCCGGAAATCTCATCCTAAACAACCAGTGTCACTTCTATTAACCACCTATTATGATCCAGGCGCAAATTTCCAGGCCCTCTGGTCAGATGTGGTGTATATGGAGAGTGGCAAAAGGAAACAAAACAGCATTTATAGAACTGTCTTGAGTCTGAATCTCTCCACTGGTGTTGTTGTGTGAGGGTAGTTGCAGCTCAGTGAGCTCTAAGCCCAGCCTTTTCTGTGTAGACTATTGTCCTCGGTGCCTGCTCAGCAAGCGCTCTCCGCGGTGCTGACTTAGACGGGGCAAACTGGTGCTGTCCATGGTGCTATCATCACTGGTCCTATTTCACTTGGTCCTCCCTGAGCTACAGCTGACTGTGTTAGCTTTTGTCGGCTCTGTCCTTTCTGCTAGCTCATCTGTTTCTAGCAGAGTGCATGCCATCCACAGTGCTAACGCTGCTGGTTTGAGCCCCGGTGCAGTCTGAGCTGCCCAGTAACCGCTAACTGCGAGCAGAGCCAGTGTCTGCCACAGATTATAAGCTGCTAACTGCCACCGTGGAGCCATTTTCTGAATCCTCAGGAGCGACCTTTTTTTATATCCGGCTCATATCCTGCCAGTTAAATGTGTACCGGGAAGCAGATTTGTCATTGCTCTAAGTTGATGGGCTCTATCTATGTGCAGGCGCTGTGGTTTTTTCCTGAGGTGCAGTGAGGATTTTCCCAGTTCACTACTTTGGTGACTCACTGTGCGCTGCAGTAGGGGGAGTGTCACTTGTGGCTTAGTGGCACCCTGCAATTTCTGTTGACCACATTTTGTATTGTGATCATTTTAATAGATGAGAACTGAAATTAAAGACAGTTATTAGACATTTGGCATTTCCTCTTTTATTGTTAAAGAGATCTTGTTCATTTCAGTGACATTATTGATTCTGCTTATCAGTCTGATTCCACACTGATTCCTGATTAGTTTTCTGTATGGGAAGCAGTGGCATTCATGCTCAGAGTGTCAAAGACATGGCATTCCTGGAACGTATGCCCATATTGTGGAGACAGATGTTTCAGCATTTTACTGGTGTCCCCACCCTTACTTGAAATGCTCATTTTAAAGACATGACAAGCAGCTCTGTTTGGCATCTGTCTTTGTGAAATGAGGACAGTGTCTTCCTCACTGCCATGACTTCCTCTTGTTGCAAGTGTTCTGCAGCATGGAGGCATGAGTTTGACATCATGGATTTGCAATGTACTGTTAGAAAGACATGCCAGCATGAGCAAAAGGAATTAATAAGCCCTGAGGCATACAATTCTGATGGATCAAAAAATTTGAAACTGCTTTTCAAATGGAGCCAATTCTAGATTTCTATCCCTATTTGCTATACACTCACCGGGCAGTGTATTAGGTACACCTTGCTAGTTCTAGGTTGGACCCCTTTTGCCTTTAGAACTGTTTTAATTCTTCATGGCATTGATTCAACAAGGTGCTGGAAACATTCCTCAGAGATTTTGGTCCATATTGACAGTTGCTGCACATCCATGATACAAATCTCCTGTTCCACCACATCCCAAAGGTGCTCTATTGGATTGAGATCTGGTGACTGTGGAGGCCATTGGAGTACAGTGAACTAATCATCATGTTCAAGAAACCAGTTTGAGATGATTTGAGCTTTGTGACATGGTGTGTTATCCTGCTGGAAGTAGCCATCAGAAGATGGGTACACTGTGGTCATAAAGGGATGGACACGGTCGGCAACAATACTCAGGTAGGCTGTTGTGTTTAAACCATGCTCAGTTGGTACTAAGGGGCCCAAAGTGTGCCAAGAAAATATCCCCCACACCATTACGAGATGGTCTTCTGCATACCTTGGTTGTAATGAGTGATTGTTTGAGTTCCTGTTGCCTTTCTATCATCTTGAACCAGTCTGGCCATTCTCCTCTGACCTCTGGCATCAAAACTCAGTGGATATTTTCTCCTTTCCAGACCATCCTCTGTAAACCCTAGAGACAGCTGGATGTGAAAATCCCAGTGGATCAGCAGTTTCTGAAATACTCAGACCAGCCCGTCTGGCACCAACAACCATGCCACGTTCAAAGTCACTTAAATCACCTTTCTTCCCCATTCTGATGCTCAGTTTGAACTTCAGCAGGTTGTCTTGACCATGTCTACATGCCTAAATGCATTGAGTTGCTGCCACTTGATTGGCTGATTAACTATGTGCGTTAACGAGTACTTAAACAGGTGTACCTAATAAAGTGGCTGGTAAGTGTATATACATAAGACATACACTAGTATTGAACGGTATACCGGTACTAAAATAGTACCGCGGTACTAGAGTATTCCAAACGGTACTATACTGCATTTGGAAAATACCGGTACTTTGAAATTGATTCAATTCATTAATTTAGTTAATTTATTTTACTCAATTATGCACTCAAACGCCTTTCTTGTTCCTATTGGAGCACAGATTGCACAAGTGGTGTGTAAGACAACACCTGTATCAACATTCGCAGCTGGCGCACGTGAAAAAAGACAAGAGAAAGTCTGCCTCACAAAGGGAGACAACACGAGACAACACAAACTTGGTGGAACATTTGAGTTACCAAACTGTGATGTCCGTACTGAGGTACTTACCGAACCATGATTTTTTTGGTACCGTTACACCCCTACTATTTATTGTTCTAAAGGTTTGTATCCAAAAGGACTTTTCCTTAGGAAAAGTACCGAAGAGTATCGAAAAGTATCGAAATTCATATTGGTATTGGTACTGAAACAAGATTTTGGTATCGTGACAACACTAACATACACTCAGAGAAAACTTTTCATATGACGTGGTAAAGCCCAAGAATGACTGTGGATCAATGCTAGTGCATGACTGAACAGTCGGGGAGAGGCTATTGCGTCATCCAAGGGGCAAGCATAGCTACAGTTGTGGAGTCCACTGTGTTATTTTTGTCATGCTACTTGTTTAGATGTTGCTACTTTCAGTAGCATAAATAAATTAGCTTTGTACATATGGGTTGTGTGAAGTAGGGTTCACTTTGATCTAATTTAGTGAGGTTGCATCTAAAGATGTGAGGGCATGTCTAAGAATAGACAACTTAGAGGGAAGGAATAGCCATGAGAGAGAGAGAGAGAGAGAGAGAGAGAGAGAGATCTGGAGACTGGAATTTAAGGTAGTATAAGATGAGGTGTGTAGATTTGTAGCAGATCATAATATTATTCTGCTATAATGCTCTCTGTAAATGTGTTTAAGTTAAACTGGCTGCTTATTAAACAAGATTTTTGACTTACAAATGCTGGCGTGACAGCTCTCTCCATAAACCGCACTCCTACACCTCCGTCTCCCACGTACAACTGCTTCAACATGTCCCTCAGTTCACATCAGGGTGACCAGGGAGCTTTTCTAAGACAACGCATCTCAGCACTCAACAAATGAATTGGCATGTGAGGCAGCGGAGCTTCGGCGTGCAAGAGAGCGCGGGGATTGGCGCTCCGGCGGGTTAGAAACCTTGGCGAGGGCTGATGTTAATTAAAGGCTCTGTTCAGCACTTTTCAAATTAGATGTGAAATGTTAAGCAGGAGGGGTTTGCCATTAACGTGGTGCTCGGCGAGACCTCTGACCCCAGCTGAGGGCGACGCGTCCTTGAAGACATAATTGTGCTCACCTTGAGTGCTGGTTCGACAGAAGGAGCAAAGGAAGAGTCAAGAGAGGAGCAGGGTGGGAAAGTGTAGCAAGCTTCCCTTTGCTATAGAATGAGCCACTAGTATTTTCTCTCATCTTCCATTAAGCTGTCGAGAGGTTGAAACGATTTGCCTCTCACCCTCTCTCACCCTTGTTCGTGTGTTTTGATAGCCACAGGAGGAATGTATTGGATTGCAACCATTTGAGGGATACACCAAATTAGCCCATTTTCACTTATCAAATGTTGGGAGTCTGATTTGAGCGGCTGCCAGCTCTCTGTCTCTTATGTTGTCTGAAATAGATTTTTCCTTTCCCAGCTCCTGAAGCTAACAGTGTTTGGCACCGTACCAAGATGATCCCAGATAAAGATATTTTATGAGATGGTGCAGACGAGTACTCTCCAGCGTGCAGCCCCAGTTATGTCGAGAGCTCTCTTTTGTCTGCACGTACTTGTCCATCACACATTTACTCCATTTCCTGCATCTCCTTGTATGCACGTCACATGACTACATTAGCACGCATTCAACCATTTGTTGTTTATTTTTAAACATGACTCCCTCAGAACAGGTACAAATCGATGTTTTTGATCCTAACATCCACATTTAGGCGAGCAAAAGCGATAAACTTGTCAAAACTCACGTGCGACGACTGAGCAACCTGTCATTACCACATCCTGACTGTTCCTACAGCTGCGCAATCACCTATTGAGCACGCTCCCTCAGCAGACGGTTATCATCACTTACAAAACCGTCAAAAGGGAGCATGTTGATTTGTACATGAGAGTCGCATCCTTCCTGCTATTACAGTATGTTGCAAGATGACAGAGTTACCCCGGAAGGGGACCAAGTCATGAGCAGAGGAGACACAGAAGTAGGTCAGCTCCTAGGCGTTTGTTACATCATACATATTCATAAACAGCACCCAGTTGTTGCAGAGTGAACTCACTCCACACAGACTGTTTATTCTGTTCATTGGGCCCCCTTCTCCGTTTAAATGTTAAATAGTGATTACGCATCACCATGATAATATGAGCAATTGACTCTGGCTGCTGCATTTACATGCATTTTACCGCTATGACATGAATAGCACACTGTTGTAATCACATATTAACCCCACTTCCTCTCAGTAAGTCATGCGTTTAATCGAGTTTAAAACATCAGCAATCCAACATTAACATAAAGTCAGAACAATACTTTATTTAAAGGAATAGTGTGACATTTTGAGAAATATGAGAGTTGTATGGAGATTGATATGGCTCTAGCAGCTAGTTAGCTTACCCTGGCATCAAGACTGGAAGCTGGGGCAAACAGCGAGGCAGGCTCTGTTTGAAGGTAGGGGGGATGTTACTGGGAGTTATGTGCCAGACTGTACCTTGGCTGGGAGCGAGGACTCTGCTGGTTACCTGGCAACTTCATGATGACGATAAGACCCCAGGAAGTCACTGCTCGCAGCCAAGAACTTGTCCAACACATGACACCTAGTAAAACAACAACTTGTCATTCTTGAGGTATAACATGTTGATTAGTGAGCTTCAGAGGTGCTGGTAGGGGGATTTGTGTCTTTCAGCCAGAGCGAGGCTAGCTGTTTCCGCATGTGCAGTGTTTAAGCTAAGCTAAGCTAACTGGCTGCTGTTTGCAGCTTCAGACAGATACGAGAGTGGTATTTACTGACTATTTAAACTTTAGCAAGGAAGCACAAATAAGTTTATTTCTATTACTATTCCTTAAAATCTCCTCTAATTTGTAAGTATTCAGATGTTTAATTTCTAACTACATCTGTTACTTTACGGTTACTTCTATTATTCATTAATCTGTCATTTGTTTTTATTAATACAATTATTTAGTCCATACAGTGTTGGAAAATAGCAAAAGAAATACCCCTAAGTACAAAAATATTCAAGTTACATTTGTATAAAAAAAGAGAAAAGTAGCCAAACATTTGTGAGGCTGAAATATTTGACATTTCTTCATGACAAAACACTTAAAGGGATAGTTCACTCCAAAATCAAAAATACATATTTTTCCTCTTAGCTGTAGTGTTATTTATCAGTCGAGATTGTGTTTGTGTGAAATGCCAGGCGTTGGAGATATTGACCATAGAGATGTCTGGCTTCGCTTGAATATAATGGAGCTAGATGGCACTCAGCTTGTGGTGCTCAAAGTGCCAAAAACATAAGTTTGAAAAACACAACAGCAATGTGTCTTTCCAGAAATCATGACCGAGTTACTCAAGATAATCCACAGACCTTGTTGTGAGCAGGTTCATGTAGGAACTATTTTCTTTTTTCCGAACTACACTTGCCAACCATATCACTGCGCAGAAGGAAGAGGCTTGTGCTTGTGACAGTGCGAGATGTAAACATTAATTGCGTCCTCCTTGGCTGAGCTGTCACATTAGCTAGATTTGTGTTGCTTGGTAAGCTAACAGTAGGTGCACGCTTCCTTCTGCAAGGTGATACCGTGGGTGAATTCCACAAAAAAAGGGACATTGCTGTTGAGTTTCTCAGAAGTATGTTTTTTTTTTGGCACTTGGAGCACCACAAGTAGTTCCATTATATTTGAGCAAAGGCAGACATCTCAACACTCAAATCACACGAAAACAATCTAGACAGAAAATACGTTTTGTTTTTTTTTGTTGTTTTTTTTTTAAAGATATTTTTTGGGGCTTTTTAGCCTTTAATGTATAGGACAGACAAGCATGAAGGGGGAAGAGAGAGAGGGAGTGACATGCAGCAAAGGGCCACAGGCTAGAGTCGAACCCGGGCCGCTGCGGCAACAGCCTTGTACATGGGGTGCCTGCTCTGCCACTAAGCCACCAGCACCCCGAAAATAAGTATTTTTGATTTGAAGGTGAACTGTCCCTTTAAACGTCCACTGGTTAATATTCAGTCAGTTATCAATCGGACTAATTATTTCAGCACTAATTTGAGCCCTTGAAATGTTTACTGTTGCATGTAAAGCTTTATTGATTGATCCTCTCATTCAGATCTAGTAAAATACAGTATGTATATATGTGTACCAGATCATACAACGTTCTTTTCTAATCATTACCATTCAACCATCTGATTGTAGTCTTATAATCAAAACACGTCATGTGTGGTTACTGATGCCCACCTTTCTCACTTTTGTTTTTATATAATTTGATACAATGGCAGTTGTGCGGTGAATGGACCCATTCTTAATTTCAGTGCCTAGTCGTCAGCGTCGTGCTGCTGCACTTGTCCTTCAGCCGCTGTGGATAAAAAAGAGAGTTGCAGGAGAGTGTGGGAGACTGAATACAAACTGAGTCAGTCGCAAGGCTATGAATTGCACTGATAGTTCAAAACATGATGCTATTTCTGCCAGCTACTGTTATTCACTCAACCCTAATATAATCAGACACTCCAACACAACGATTATGCGGGGGGCGAGATTGACCTCTTCTCAACTCCCAGCAGCCTGTGCTACAGTTTCAGAATCATTTGTGAGATTTGGATTGATAAACATACGGAAATGGAAGCATAACTATGTATTCAAATGGAATTAATTAACAGTCCTTGTTTTTGAGCTCATTTTATTTTAGACTTAAATGCGAGTATTCATTCTTTTTTTCTACCATGTAACACCTCTCATGTTACCTTTGTTGGATTAATTTTTGATAACATAGCTACTTTAAGAAAAAAAAGGGTAATTAGCACCTCTGGGCGGTCGTGTTTGATGCTAGCAGGTGGCTATTAATGCTATCGCCAGCCCTGTTGACAGCATCCGAAAGACCTCTTGTTCTTTGTTACCACATGCCATAAACATTTCATTAGAAGAATCCTCAACCTATATTTTAGCCCTCCCCGCTTCCCCACTCTGCAGTCAGAACAAGTTCGCCGGTAGAGGAGAGAAACTGAGGGAAAACGGAGAAAATGGAGCTGGAGAGAGGGAGGTGAGGGTGACAGCGAGACTCAGAGGAGCTCATGCTGAAAATATTGAAGGAGAGGAAAATGTTGAAGTCAAAATGAAAAGAAAAAAAGGGGTTGATAGATGGGGGTGAATAAAAGAGGTTATGAGGGAAAGTGAATCGGATCCAACGTGGAAGCTTGAGCCAGTCTTTATTTTACAGAACAGGTTTCACAGACAACAAAGCAAACTCCTACATGTGCCCGATAGCCGATGTAATCCAGCTAAAGGTGTCTGTTGCTTGTGTGAGTGTGAGGTTCAAGGGTGGCCTCACTGCATTGCCCTTGTTCTGTTAAGCATCAGTGCTGCGCACATTGCACCGACTCCCAAGCTTCTTTTCTTAGAGCTGCAGAGAAATTGCCTTGCTTATTGATCCATTCGCATGTAAACAGAGCATCTCTGGTCTCCGGCTCAAGGTATGTACACACAGGAGATTTCTGACAGGAGATGGCATATACTATACAGTGTATTCCTCCTCTTCTTCTATTTTTGTACACAGCCTCTGTGATTTAAAAACCCTCTTGATAGCGTCTAGTGCTAAAAGTGAAGTACAGTAAACTGTGGAAGTGGAAAATGTCATCCACTGGTCAATTTAGCTCCAACTTGAAATCTTTTGTCCTACATTTTGTATATGAATATCTCCTACATGTAGAGAAAGTAGACTTTTCTTCTTACAGTATGCACAACAATGATTAAATGTTAGAATCTAAATGTTGACGAGCCATGTCGATTTGGTTTAAAAGATGTAGCATGAGTACATTAAAAAACAGGCTTGTGCAGTTGAAGGGACAGTTCACCCCAAAGTAAAAAAAAAAAAAAAAAAAAAAACGTTCTACGGCTGTCCCAAATAGCATTTTAGGTGCTTTGAAGCTTCACTGATAATTACCCACAAATATGTCAAGCATCAACGGGATGCGACAGGGACAGGGAGATGGTTGTGATAGTAATCAATCCTATTCATCTATGCTAATCAACCTCCTGCACCTGTGCCAACTTTAGTAGGACTTAGCGCCGCTGCAATGTTTCTTTAAGTCATGAATAACTCAGCATTCAGCAATTCATCTCACCTGTTCCTTGTCCTGGGCAGCACGGTGGTGCAGTGGTTAGCATTGTCGCCTCACAGTTAGAAGGTTCCTGTTGGGGGTTTTGAAGCCGTCGGTGGGGGAGCCCTTCTGTGCGGAGTTTGCATGTTCTCTCAGTGTCAGCAGTGGTTCTCTCTGGGTACTCCGGCTTCCTCCCACAGTCCAAAGACATGCAGGTTAGGTGAATTGGCTGTGGTGTGAATGTCAGCGTGAATGAATCTCTATGTGTCAGCCCTGTGATAGTCTGGTGACCTGTCCAGGTTGTACTCCACCTCAAGCCTGGTGTCAGCTGGGGTAGGCTCCAGCCCCCCCACGACCCTTACCAAATAAGCAGTTACAGAAAATTAATCCATGTTCCTTGTCTGCATCGAACTGCCAATTTAATACTTTAGGTGAGGGACAATGACTGCGCAGAGAATGCTGATTTGGACATTGAATACCATGGCAATGATTGAGGCTTCGAAGCATTTGGGTCAGCCCTGATACTTTTTACCTGTAGTACTGTTTATCAGTCTAGACTGTTTTGGTGTGAGTAGCAGAGTGTTGAAGATATCAGCCGTAGAGATGTCTGCCTTCTCTCGATTATAGTGGAACTGGATGGTGCCAAAAAAATACATTTAAGAAACTCAACAGCAATGTCTCTTTCCAGAAATCATGACCTGGTTACTCAAGATAGTCCACAGACCTTGTTGTGAGCATTTGCCGGTAGTAGCTGTTTTCTTTCTACCGAACTACAACCACCAACCATTTCAATGCCCTGAAGGAAATTTGAGCTAGCTAACATTGCAGCTGTCACACACCCCTTGTCTATTAGTAGATGGACGTTTCCATCTGAGCAATGTTATGGTTGATTGGTGGAGTTTGTTAGAAAGAAAATATGTATTTTTGGCACTTTGAGCACCACAAGCTGAGTGCCATCTAGTTCCATTATATTCTAGAGAAGGCAGACATCTCTACGGCGGATATTTCCAACACTCGGCAACTCACACCAAAACAATCTGGACTGATAAACATCACCACAGGTAAGAAGGAAAATATGGACTTTTGATTTTGAGGTGAACTGTCCCTTTAATTTATGTTTGCTGTGATTGTAATGGCATGACATCTAGTATGACCGTTAATCTAATCATTGCGGTCATTCAACCATAAGCATGAGGTTTTTTGGTATACTGTACATCAGCCTCAGGTTATGAATGGCTGACTGGTGCAGAGACTATTGCAGAGGCTTTACTCGCCCTGTGTTCACTGCTCTGGGTACTTCTACACGCCTGGCTGCTCCCTCAGTCTTTCTTCTCCCTCCTCAGCTCCCCCCTTTACCGTCACCACTCTCTCCATATACAACCGGGCTGCTGCAAGGGGTCAAATGTCACCCACTTGGGATTCTGCGTCTCCCTTTGTCATTGCTGAGCCTGATGATTGGTGCGTGTGTGTGTGTCTGCAAGTAAGAGAGAGAGAGAAATAGGGCAAGAGAGGGAATCTGAGTATGCAAGAGAGAACATTCTTGTGCGAATGTGATTTTCTGATGGAGTTTAAGGGGATTGGAGGTGGGTTAGGGACAGATCTCCCCTTCGCGGTGCTGTAAAAATAGCCATTACAGCATGGGAAATCACAGCTTGCCTCTTGGACACACCACATCTGTACACCGTAAGAAATAGGTGCTAAGGGAATTGTGCGGGGGGTATCTTTATGGGCAACCAGCTGAGACCACATGCAAGAAACATGCTAATTGGTATTCAGACCAGGGCTGTGACAGCTTCCCACACAGTCCTTACCGCATACGCAGACTTTTCTGTTGCCACGGCGCCGGGCCCCGGCGAGAGTTTCCTCGACGACAGAGATGAACCTGTCCACTCCCAGAAACCCCAGTAAATCCCCAGGTCCATCAGCGCTAGACAATTAAACTGGAGTCGTCACTTTATTTTGTGCCATCGTCTCTCTCCTCGAGTTTTCAGCCTCTTTGTTCTCATGTAATGCTGCAGTGAAAGACACATGGTTCACCTTTGAATGATTCTGTCAAGAGTGATCAATAACAGATAACCAGTGACTTGATCAGATGTCAAGTAAAGAAGCATACGCATCACATGTAGGTGCAAGTGTAAGTTAAATTTACAATGATATGAACCAATAAAGGGGCAAACCTTCAAATTGAAGAGTCAGTAACTGGCCATTTGCCAGTGTAACCTCTTCGCTGATAAAAAAAAAATAAAGCTGTACTTTACTATTTTTATATTAAAGTGGACCCATTAAGCTTCTCCTTATTTTCTGTCATATCCTCCTGAGACCCGTACCTTTGTTTGGTATGCATTTTTAATTTATCCTAGCTATTTGGGATCAGTTGGACCCGATAAGTATAAAAAACGTAACATTGACAACGATTGTTTAGTCCCAGCATTCTTAACCAAGATGACAATAAAGTCTCACTGTCCTCAAATGAGATGACAATAAATTCCCAGTGTCTTCCAACGAGTACTTCCTTAGCAACAGTGTCTAAGCTTGTAACTGTTGCTAAAATCGGTCAAATTTGTTGCCATATCAAACTACAAACATTATTAATCATAAATAAACAATTTTCAACCATATAATTTGATCAGATTTAGTCCACTTTTGTAACGGGATCAGCTGCAGACTGACTTGGCAGAGATGGCTGCCATCTTGTTTTTACAAGGATTAGCATAGTATGCTCTTATTACCACTATATGGCACGAAAAAGTGTCCACGAACAAAGACAACAGGTCTAAGTAGAATGTCTATGTATATGGTCAAGTAAAGCCAGAATGTGAAGCCCTCATATGAGGACACAGGGTCTCAGGTGGATAAATACAATGTTACAGTGTCAGATGTGCATATTACATTAACAAAATTTGAAATAATGAGTTAACACATAAAAGTAATCCCCAAAATCAAAGGCTTCAGACTGTTCTGAATATTGTGTTTCCAATGTTTTTTCTTCACGAGGTCAGCTAATAAGGAATTTCTTTATATGGTCATCGGCTCCAGGCACATTACTCTAAGCGTTTACATTACTTAGCCTACATGCTTCATGTAGCGGTAAGCTAACATCAAGAAAACATTACCTTGGTTGCTGATGTTTATTTCTCCCAGATTTCAGATCATATTCCTGCTGGAACATAACATACTGTAAATGTTATGTTTGGAAGCTTTTATTGGGGATTTTTAATGGGAGAAAGTGCAGCTATACACATTAATTCCCTGGCTTTAAGTACACAGTTACTTTTAGCTACATGCTAAGGTCAAGCAAGAATAATTGTGGTTGCTTATGTTGTTAATTTCTCCCTTATTTCTAATCATATTCTTTTTGGAACATGTCTGGTTGTGTTTAAAAGCTTTTTTTGTTGATCTTTAACGGGAAAAAGTATGGCTATAGACACTCATTCCCTGGCTCTAAGTACATTGCTACATTTAGCTTTATGCTAAGGTCAGGGAAACATAGTATTGGTCGCTGATGATGTTAATCTCTCTGTGATTTTGGATCATATTCCTGTTGGAACATGTTCTGTTGTGTTTTAAAAGCTTTCATTGGTGTTTTTTCACGGTAGAAGTGCTGCTGTTCCCAGTTACTGTCATTCACCAGCTGAAACGAACGTGGAAAGATGCTAAGAAATAAAAGACCTGAAGACGCTGACCAATCAGAGCAGACTGGGCTTTTTAGCAGGAGCTCTCAAAGAGACGTGAACTAAAATGGAGCGTCTCAGACAGTGGGTGGAAACTGGTGCTCCACTGCAAGACAGCATTAGGAAATGGACGTTGTTTTTTTTTTAACATTAAAGCAAGTAAACATGTTCTTGTAGAAACCATAGAGAGAAAAAAAAACTGTCAATACTGTTGTAGCTTTTAACTGGAGTTTAGTTTCTCTCCTGTGTCCTGTTTTACTTTAGGTTTCTGCTTTATTTTACTGTTTCATGTTCACTATCAGCTGTGTAGAAGTCATGTTAAGTTACTGCTGATGAAAACCCAGTATTTCCTGATTGTGCTGCTTCACCATAAAAGCTTTTACATAACAAAATACTAGGGACTTTTATTGTGAAACATCTAAAGGAAATGAAATGTATTTATTACCGAATTAGCTGAACTTTGTTAGCTGCTTTTCGTCAATAAAAACATGTCAATGTTGGATGAAGAGCTGCAGACGACAGGCTCTTACTGCACCTCTGCAAACAGCTCACCTCCAACAGGTAAACTTCTTACACCTGCTGTGTTGTGTGATGGAAAAACACGTAAAGATAAATACTGGGACCTGAAGTCGTGAATTAGTCCGCTGCTTTTAAACATCATCAAGCCCTCATCAATTAAAGACACATCGTCACTGTTGTACTAGAGACACTAATTCCTGTTGCACTGGGCTGATGTGCCCAGTCAAACCAAACCAAACCAAGCCAGCACATCAATGTGGAAAAAGGGTACATTTAGCTGCAAAAGAGCCAGATATTTCCCTCAGGCGTTGCTGGAAACTAAAGCAGAGCTAAAAGTAGAATGAATACTGGCTTTCAAGTGCCCTGAAAAATATACAAACAACAGGGTTATACAGATAGACCTTTACTAACAGTTTCATTATGTTTCATTTTACCTGCCACAATCACTTAGAGGGTGTCGGAAGATCTCTAGCTGACACGAGTCTGACATATTGTCATACTAGGAACATACAAGTCTGACAAAGAGAGACAAACATATCATCACTGTGGCCACCTCTGCTGCTCTCACACTCCCTCTGACTTCTTTTCTCCCTCAGTTTCAGTTAACACAGTTGTCAGTATAAAGAGACTAATAAGCCTGCGGGCCTTTCAGCAGTTACCACACCTGGAAATAGAATTTTTCTGTTTATATGCAGCTCCTTGCTCCTCTCCCGTTCCTAGATATAACGGCCTATATTAAGTGCCCACTGTTTGGCAACACGCAGCTGTTGAGATGCAACAACTCCGCATTGTTAATTTGTCTGACCTTTTGTTTTGTCTAGCTGCAGAGTGGGAGGCTACCAATCTGAAGAAGGTAGAAGAAGCCTATGAGACAGTCAACATGGAAATAAGGTAAGGGAGGAATCCACAAAGAAATTAAAGTGAAGGTTAGCTGTAATTGTCACATATCTGTGGCTAAATCCTTAACAATGTGTACTTCATGTGGACGATGCCTTTGCCTCTCACATTGCTATTATAAGCAGGGTGGCATGGTATGTAACCAGGCCTTAAAATAGACTCCATCCGTCTGTGCTAAAGCAGTGAGGAAAGCTGCACAGTAATGAATTTGCACTGTGTGATACCTGAGGCTAATTTTAATGAAGAAAAACAAATGCTATTGGTTGCCTACTGTGATCTGATGGTAGGCCTATTCCAACTTACTTTGAGAAGAGGAGTGTCTTCCTGGGTATGAATTATCCAAACTTCTTTGTGGCTTTGTTTTAAAGACAGGCATGGCACAAATTAGTGTGGCAAACGCTGTAATTATTTTGTATTATTGGAAAAAATGACCTGTCACAACAAATTAGCTGCGCACTTATGTTTCCATCCAGAGAATCTGTCCGCCTCAAAACGCTGTATGCAGTTTTTTTTTTCTTTAAATATTGAGACACTTAAATGATTTAAATAGCAATCCTTTCAGCCTTTCTAACTTAGTACACTTAAACATGTGTGAGAAGAAGGAAGAAAAAAAACTTGAGCAGGTTTAGGTGAGAATTCATGTAACGTGCTTTTGCTCCCTCTCAGATGTTGTCACATTGCTCTGAGCCAGCTAGCAATAGCTGATAAGTAGCTGCTGTGGCCCTTAGGTCTGCAAACTGTTCATTACAGTAGGCAGAGACGAGAGCCAACCACAGAGATGGCAGTTACCAAAAGGTCAAGATTTCTTTCCCCTTAAACAAACGGCTGCATGAGGGGGAAAGAGGGGGGAAGAGCTGGCATGATTTCAGTTGCTCTATTTCTTCATTGTCCACCTTCCTCCAGTTGCTCCTGGTCAAATTACTCATTATCATTAATGCATGTTGGAGTATCCTCCATGTTGTCTTCAGGCCATGTCCTTTATCAGCATGCAGCGCTCATGCATTTGTGTCTTCATACCTTTTGGAACTAGCATGAAATTAAAGTCTCCACACCTTTTACTCCTTTAGTGTGCCATAAAGGGTAATTTCCACAAAAATTGACTCTCGCATGAATGTTATGACCCCTGCCCCCCGAGAATCACATGCACGCACAGTTATGTAACCTGCATTGCTTTCTGACCCCGAATCCCCCCCCCCCCCCCCCCCGCTGCCCTACCTTATCAACCTCAAGCGAAACAATCACCCTCTCTAAACATTTGTTAACCCCATTAGCAATTCTGGGTTATGAATATGGAAATAAGGCCCTGTGCACCGTTAGAGATAGGGCTCAGTTCCCTTATTTGCGATTAGTGAAGAAAAGCAGCCCTCGCCAGCACAGATAATTGGAGACACTGCATAGAAATGGGCTTTAAAGGGCCACCTCATCAGCACGCCATCCAAGAAGTCAGTCACTAAAAGCAGCAAAGAAAATAAAGCTACAATGTCAGCACAGTAAGGAGTCATCTAGAAGTTATTAAAGCAGCTTGTCAGGGACTTAAAACAAATGGCGTACATCCAGAACGTTCAACAACACTTGTTTCTCTCATATGGAAAGGAGCATTTGTGCTATGTTGTGGTGCAGATTTTGTACTAAAACCATTACATAACTTAAGTGTAGTCATATCTATTTATTTATTTGCTCAAAACTATACCACCAGTGTACTCTATTTTTGAGTGTCTTACTTTCAGAATAAACTTTTAATTGGCTTAAATGTTGCATTGTGTCTGATGTCAGTAATAGCTCAAGTCCATAACTCTTAAAAAAAATCCATCTTAAAAGCGTACTTGACCCACAAAATGATCATTTGTATATCAGTTACTCCTTGCTTGTTACCTTGTTAGTAAAGAAACTTCTGTTTTTGCCCAGAGACCTTTTGTATGAGTGTTTTAAATAGAAAAATTTTAGTAAAAATGCTGGGTACTGACCATATAAAGGGAGAAATGAGTTTGTAAATGGATGCTTTGATATAGTTTTGCTGTTGTTAAATGAGGACCCCATGTACTCCATTTCACAAAGAATGTTTGTCCTTTTTGGATTCTTTGTCCACTGTGGACGTGAATGAACTCAAGGAAACATGGGGCGAGTAATCGAAACACAAATGGCCATTTTGCAGGTGAAGTATTCTTTGACGGTGAGCTTGTGGGCTAATATATTTGTATTGATTTCCTCAGTGATCTCCAGAAGAAGTTGGCCATAGACTATGGACCAGATTGGGAATTCCTGTTTTTGAACAGCCAGTGTTACAAGCTGAACGTATACGAGTAAGTACTGACAGAATTTATTGCTTTTTTTATTTAAATGGTTATTTTTCTCTGACTAGTCCATACCCATTGAGTGCACAGTTGCCCACGTACAGTTTTACATGGTGTGTGTTTGGGATACAGATCATAGGAAATTGCAGATTAAATAGTCAACTGAACCCATTAAGCAGAGCAATGTATTCAGACAGAGTTTTTATGAATTTGATAGTACGATTGCTTTATTGAAAGTACAGTAGCACCATTGCCAATAGTGGGATAGTTAGTGGGCTAAAACTGTACATTAGTAGTTGAGGTAACACATTGAAAGGCAGATAGTTAAAGTGTTTATATGTGGGGGTGTACTGGTAGTTCACATGGGAAAGGTGCGGCTAGCCCTTGTTGCGGCGGTGAGGGTTGGAATCCGGCCTTCATTTATTTTTCTGTTGTTATAGTGCCATCCAGTTGCCAATTAGAGTTAAATTTCTCCAGTCACCTTGAGGTGTCCTGTTCTACATATCTACCAAGTTTAGTAAAAATCGATATGGCGGTTAGGCCTAGATAAGAAATTAGCTCTCTAGCGCCCCCATTTTGTTTGATGGGGTCAATAATGGAGGGGTCCCCTCAGATTATGTGTGGTCATATGCCTACAAAGTTGCGCGGTGATCGGTGAAACCCTTGAGATGTTATACACCTTTATGTGATGAGCCACGCCCTCCACAATATTCATTGACTTATAGAAGCTCAGTTTTAGTAGGTTTTCCAACTTTTGCCAAGAGGGAACTTTAGATATTGGTCCCTAGATTATGTTCACCGAGTTTCATGCAGATCGGTCAAACTTCCTAGGAAGAGATCGATTTTAAGTGTTTTTCAAAAAATTCAAAATGGCGGAAAATCTGTATAACCGGAAGTTATGGGTCCTTGAGGCACATTTGTTCCTCACGAGAAGAGGCATCTCTGTGCAAAGTTTCATGTCTCTATGACATACGGGGCATGAGATATGCCCATTCAAAGTTTGCAATTTCAATCGATTGCTATAGCGCCCCCTCTTTGGCCAATTGATGTAATATTGCTTCATTCGCATCCTCCCATGACCCTCTACCACTGTGCCAAATTTCACATGGATTGACCAAGTCAGTGAGGAGAAAAACGTGGAACAGACACAGAGTTTTCGTCATTATATAGTAAGATAGTAAGGAAACTAGTCCTCCAATGTGTGGTTGAGTACAAAAAAAGCTTTCTTTCTAAACATATTTTTGTGTTTTTGACAAACTTCTCATGAATTGTTTAAGCTTTTAATAGTTATGTCTACTCTCAATAATAGAAATCACAGGAAGCAATCACAGGAAGCAATACCTGAGCACTGCAGGTAGCCATAAAAACCACTGGATAGAAAAGTAAAGCAGTTTCAAAGAACCATCACAAACTCAGTACATTTAACCAGATGCTGGTTCTTATTTAGAGCAACTGTTCTAAAACAAATTCTATCTGGATCAAATGTGAACTATCTCAGTAAAGATCCACCATTTAAAGTTGATAATTTGTGAGCTCCAAGTCACCCTGGAGAAAGCCAAGCAGCTAAATCAACTAAATTTAATCAACAGAATGAGCTTCTTTTACTCTCTCCTGCTGCATCCCTATGGCCCCTGCTGGGGTAGAATCTGTTCTCCTCAGGATTGCTTGCCAGCTGGAGCTTTAGAAGCCTGTGGGTGGTTGCAGTTTTGAAAGAAAATTATCTGAGATCTGCACTGAGATCTGCACTGCAAATACATTTTTCAGACATCCTTGGAATCAGTGGTTTTCCCATGCCCTTATACACCAGTGTGATTTGTTTGCTTAGTTTGCCATTTAGGAGGCGAAATCTGAAAAGGAAAGTTGCAGTTCTTGTACATAAGCCAGAAAAATCAATCTCAGCCGTTTACTGCAGACAGTATTAGATAACGATATTGCACATTGGTTGCGAGAGGCTTTAATGTCTTGATGTAGGGCTGGAGAGCTGGCTCCTACAGTGGGATATTGATTCTCCTTTACTTATAGAAAGGCAAAAGACTTAAATGAATAAATTCACATGTTGAAGAAACACAAGTGGAGGATAGCTATGCAAGATTATAACAGAGCAGTCTCAACAGTAATGGATGAGTGGCACATGAGCAGATGTATGTAAGCTATACAATTAAACCCCTCCCCCATACAGTGATTGATCAGTCATACCAGGCATGGTAGGTCTCCAAGAGGTTGAAGTCTTTTTTTCCTTTTCTCTTTCTGAACAAATGGATTAGACTTATAATACTAGGACTAACTAGCTCTACCCTGCAGTAAAAGAGCAATGATGCTCATTTATTTTCATGTCGTTTCCATGGATCATCGACTGGTGAGGATTCTGATCTTTTTCCTGGGACATGCAGCTGGAGTCTTTCAGCATGATGTCATGTACCGTATGCAGCCAAAAACAGATGCTAATACTGCTAACACAAAAAGGACAGCTGGACTTCATGGAGCTAACGTTAGCTAAATAGACAGACTCACAATGTTAACTTCCAATAACTTCCAAATGGAAAACATCGGTGTCACTTACATTAAATCAAATGGCGCTGAGCAAACGCTGCCTCACTTGCTTAGGTTTTAGCCACCTCAAAAAAGGCATACCAAAAAAAATCTATATCAGTTTAAGAGTACTCTACATTTAGAATATTTTCCCCACTTTACTTTGCCATCAGACAGCCTTTTCCAATGGGGAATGGAAGCCATTACATCAAAGCCACCACACTGCATTGACCAAAACTGGAATTTTACTCAGCAAAACTGGTCTACCACTGCCTTGATTGGTTATTGTGTAAGGTAAAGGTAAAGTGGAGCAGATATACAGTGATATTGATTTTTCTAGGTGGCGAAAATACGTTTTGCTGTGGCTCCATCCACAGCAGTAAATTGCTTAGCTTCAGTGCCGATAGATTTATTTATCAAAGTTGATAGCACAACAACAAAGTACAGCATGAACACTAGATAGGTTAGACCACAGTGTTTAACTATATACCTTTACACGCTAGAGTTATGTCTGAAAATGACTACAGACACAAAAAGTTTGCTGATTTGTACAAATATCCCAATTGAAATCAATTAGCAGTTGTCAACCCAGAAGCGATTGTTGTTGTTAGCACCACATCAGTGATCTGGTCTGTAAATCCATCCTAAGTCCCACTTCTTTTTGTTCTGTGCTCCAATAACGGTTGAGCAAGCTTGTAACCCGGCAGAACTTCGGCCACCTTTCCCTTTCCTGTTATACTTATGCTGTGTGCTAGTCTCATCTATGTTGAAAAGAAAACCAAACTTTGAAAATGGTTTTAGATGTGGCTGGGGACTTTGCACTCTATGTAGTCACATCTTAGGTTAGCTGATGTTAGCAAAACACTACCTAACTGGCTAGCTAGCTAACGTACAGCTACATCAGGAGAGTTATTCTAATATCAGATCACCAACTTCAGTCAGGTCTGCGTCCTTCTGATTTCTGTGGTAATGTTAAAGAGTTTTGGAAAAAGACAGATAGGTTGGTTGCCGAGATAATTTTAGGATGACATGAATTATTGTTAGCCAGAATAGATCAAGGCTAATGATCCCTTTTTTATATTACCTCTGTAAGGCCACGCAATGCCCCGGACACGGTCAGCACTATGGTCTGTTGTCAGTAATAAAGACTGATGAATATTTCCTAGTCCTTCATTGTGTGCTGTTCAGCAATCGTCAGATAAATAATCAGACAACTATAATAACATCGACAACGACAACAACAGCTCCACAAAACTAAACATCAACACATAATACAGCACTTTACTGATCCCCAGAAGGGCAAAAGTGGACACATACCCAGCAATGCAGGAAAATGTTGACTATGTTGACTGATGTCTTGTCATCCTCAATCTCTACCTCTAACTTTATCATTGAGACCAGAATCTCAATTCACGTCCTTTTGCCTCGTCCATAACGGTTAACACTGCTGATATATCCTTCCAACACAAACTGTAGTCCTTGCTATCTCCTTCTTGAAGCTACATTGCTTGATGCCTAGAAACTATCTAATAAACACTGCAGCACCTGGCTTAAAGGAACCAGCGTCACCATGTTTGTTCATGTCGAGCTTGTCTGACCTAGCAACAGTACCTAAGGTGGGAGGCGGGATTTATGAAGAGTTGATTGGCGAATCTGTAGTGGGAGAATATTTATGTCGTATTGCAGACATATTAACGTCACCAAATCAAAACATTTAGCCGTTCCAGCGAGCTTCAGCAGTATTACAGGTTTTAATTGTAACATAATATGCAGTATATACAAATTGTGCATATGAGTTTAGTCCAATTCTTACAAGCTGTATCAAGTTAGCCCATTTCTGACACCCTTAGCCTTTTGCACAAAAAGCCGCACTGTAGTCTCTTAACCTCACTCTCCCTGGCCTAGTGGTATCAAACACACCATGTTATTTTTCACCCTTCAAATGACTGAAGAGCACAATATCCACCAGCGTCAACTCAGTTGAAGGTCCTTTGACCTACCAGCACCCTCTCAGCAATGTACCAGCTCCCCTCCCTGCCCCCCTTTATCCTTGCTGTTCGCCTTGAACCGTGATCCTGAAAAGACATGACATTGACAGACACATAAACCAACGGCTTTCTGTAACACTCCCTCCCATGCCCTCGAGTAGCGAACTAGCAGAGCTACAGTTCCTCTCCAATAATGGAACAGAATCACACACTTCTCTCTCCAGGCTCTTGATCATCGGTTGAAACCATCTTACACTCGCCCTCCCTGATGTTTAGATCTCTCACGTTCGATTAAATTGCTCCCTCTTTCTTTTCTTTTTTTATTTCTTGAGCGGCAGCCAATATTGGAGAAAAGTGCCTGGAGCCATGAAAGTTTGCTGAGCTGAAACGCTGTCTATCTTTAATATAAATAATAGCTGTGCATGTTTAAATGAATGAAATTTAACTGATGCTGGTGTGGCAAGCAGAAGGTTGCAAACACTAGCAGTTGAGGATCATTTGATGACAGTCAAGTGTAGAGCAACCAAGTGTAGTATACAGCCCTAATGGAGCAAGGAAATAAGAAGAGCCGATGGCTTTTTAGGTGAGTCACAGAAACTGGATTTGCTCTTGTTTACTCTTATATACTGCAGGCCAAACTTATAAGTGTGTTTCATTTCTGTCTGAGGTGTCAGCTGAGACTTCTCCCTTTGTCTTTATGCAAGAGCGGCCTTTTCTCTGCACCTCTTTGTTGAGTTATTCTTTCAGTCTTGCTGCCGCCTTGCCTCCTGATGGTGTGAATCACTCCTGTAAACTGGGGCTTGAAGCTGTCTCCTGTTTGTCCAGGGAAAAACATACAATTACTTTGATTTCAAAGGGAGGAGATAAAAAAAAAACCTGCCTTTTGTTGTTGAACACTTTCAAGTGGAATGATTAACGGCAAGATTAGAAGCTAAATGCCGTGTAGTAGCACACTCCACATTGCCTTCTCATCAGCTTCTCCAAAGAACAGAAACAACAAGAATAAAAGCGTAGAGAGGGAGCTTGTTCTTGGTGCGTTATCATTTAATGGCATTTATTCCTATACCTCCATTCACCTCTCTTTGTCACAGAGTTACCTTTTTTTACATTACATCACATTCTAGATGTTGAAGCTCACCTACAAGAATTCACCCATTAAAAATCCATGTATTCCCCCTGAAATGGTCTTTAGGGTGCTGGTGGGCTCTTATCACGAGTCGGGAATTTAAAACGCAGACTTCTGCCAGTGAATCAGAAATAAGCTTGGCAATTCAGTCAACACAGCCTGGCACAGCATGAAGGAAGACACCCCATAATGAGTTCTCAGAGGCGGAGCCCCTACCTACAGCAGAGTCTAATATTCCTCCCGTGGATTTGTTGACACTCCTCAAAGCAACTTAAATCGAAGGGTCGTGATTTATGCAAGACTGTCAGGTCAGATTGACTCAGCCTCCGCTCTCGTGTCATTAGAAAGTACAGCACTTCAGTGAGTCATGCCCGCCACTGTGGTTCAGCTTTGACAGAGAAGAGAGAAGGATAACGCAGCACAAGTGACACTTCCAACTGTCTGTAGAACATCACATGGCCTTAACAGTGCACTGGGTTCTTCTAGGGAAGAAAGAGAGCGGATAGCCTAAAGGGAGCTGTTTCAAATTGGATATAAACCACAGTAAAGCGGGTGGTGTGGAGTCATAGATGTGTCTGCTGACTGTCGTGTGTGTTACTTGGAAATGAAGAGCCATATATGTGGTAGATTTCATAACAGCTGTGCCATGAATACTATCTAGTTGATTTACAGGAACATTTGGATCTTTAGACAGTGTTTGCTGTCTGCCTGCGGATGGCAAGTATTTGTCAGAAAGGGAAAAAATTCAGTATACTTCTTCCTGGTAATATTCTTAAGAGCATCTGCCATGTCAGTTTTCCTAGAAATGACAACAAATAGCGAAAAGAAGAAATTAGCTTTCAGTGTTAATGTAATTTAACACAGTCATTCACTATGCCCAGCCTTAACATGAAGGCCCTTTGCTATTAGAAACTGACGTAATGCCAGAAAGCAAACCAGGCTACAGCCAGCAACAGACAAATGCACTCATGTGCACAAATGAAATGAAAACCTTGTTTGCCTCGGTTTATGGAGGGGACAGAGAGGCAGGAGGCCTGGTTAACCATAATTGGAATGTTGTTGAAATAAGTGGTTGTGCTGCATTAGCTGTTTATGCAGGTCCATGCCTTAGAGCATGAGCACTTTGTCACACCCAGTAGCTTTCAAATTATGATAGATGTGGCATGGACACTGTTGTTAAATTAAAGCATGAAATTTAGCATTTCTCTTAATGAGCTGCTCATGCAATTAATTAACTTCAAAAGGTCACGTTTGGTCATTTGTCAGTAACAGAGGGGACAGGCAGGGTGCGTTTACAGGCTTTAAGATTTCCACTCCGTAGCGTCAAGGAACATGTGATATACTATGTTTTTCTTTCTTTCATCTGATGCCAATGCGTTAGTTCGGCTCTCAATACCAGAGGTGTCAACTGGAGTTGCAAATTTGATGACTTTAGATTTGACTTGACAAAATTAAAAAAGACTTGCAACCTGACTTGGACTTTAACACCAATGACATGTGAACTCACTTGGACTTTAGCCTTTTGACTTGAAAATACTTGATAGCTTCCCCCAAGGCCAACGATTAAAAATATGTTACTTAACAAGTGTTCATTCATTCATTACTTTTCTGTAACCGCTTATCCTGTGAAGGGTCACGGGGGGCTGGAGCCTATCCCAGCTGACATTGGGTGAGAGGCAGGGTACACCCTGGACAGGTCAGCAGACTATCACAGGGCTGACACATGGAGACAGACAGCCATTCACACTCACATTCACACCTACGGACACCAATTACCAATTAACCTGCATGTCTTTGGACTGTGGGAGGAAGCTGGAGTACCCAGAGAAAACCCATGCTGACACAGGGAGAACATGCCACGAACCACGAATAAACTCATTTCCCTTCATTTCCTGATCAGTTAACATTAACGCTATCCATTCCCAGCAAGTCGATCCACTTTGTTTGAACCGATCCATCAGCATCCAGTGAAGTTGCAGGAGAGAACCATATTGAACCAATGTTGCGTTACTGAGTGCCTGATTGAAAATATCACAACAAAAATAATATTGTTTGCGTACATACGTAAAAAAAAAAAAAAAAAAAAAAAAAAGCTATTTGCAGTATGGTAGCCAAAAAGCGTGGCTTGAAAATTACAAACGGAGACGCAACAACTTCCAATGTTGTTCGACATTTAAAGCACATTAAAGCACATTAAAGCATTTAAGTCAAGGCTAATATTAGCAAAGTTAGCATGCTAATGCTCAGCAAAGGTTAGCTTAATAGCTATGTTGGGGCACTGGTTAATAGTGCTAAATGTTAATAAGGTGCAATGTCAGCGCTACATTTTTTTAATGATTAAGTTCAGTCGCACGTTTTGAGTTTTGTAAATTTTATATATTAATACACTGTTCTTAAAATGGCATTACATTGGGTGAAGAGCACCTTATGACTTGTTTAGGACTCAAAACTTAAAGTTTAAGTCTTAGGATTTAAGTGCAAAGCCTTGAGGTTTGCTTGTGACTTGCAAAACAATGACCTGGTCTCACCTCTACTCAGTACTATCTAATTTCTCTACCCTGTTTGTGGCTGTCAGCCCCAATCTCACTAATTCCAACTGGAGATATAAACATTATTTAAAGAAAACATATCCAATAAGCATTTCTTTGTTTTGCCAGTTAGCTTGGCACCATAATTCACTCAAACGGATTTAAGTAGTGCATTACTTGGGGACTGCTTTTAGCCACTGACTTGATACGCTAGTGAGTATTTACGGCAGCAGGATTCAAAATAAACAATGACAACAATGGAGATCTATGGCACAAAGGAAGAAGTTATACATATGTATTTGCATGCCCTCTGATAAATTTGTAGAAGAATTGGTCCTCCTGATTTTTTCCTAGACACCACGATGAAGAACACAGTCAGTTTTTCTTCCTGGTGAATCACCGCCTCCCTCACCCGATTGTGATTCAACAAAGCCTTTGGCTGTCAAGATGCCGGTGCCTTCCTGTAAGCAACCGAAAACACGTGGAGATGCTGCCCAGTCCACAGCAGGGGTGGCCATCTGAAGTAGCAGGAGTTTTCCGTTGGTTCAGTAGACCTGTGGGCTGGCAGTGAGTGTGTGTGTGTCTGGTGGGGTCATAAAATCATCACATCTCATCAGTCTTTGTTATGTTGCCAGCTTTATGGCCAGAGAAGTAGGCAGTGAGCAGAGTATCTGTGGGTTGGTTGTGTTGAAACAGTCTGGGTCAACCTTTCAGAGATTTTTTTTTTGTTTATTCCAGCTTGTCACTGCACACCAGGACTTCCTGTTTCTATTTCAGATAGAGATGATTAAGAGCCAAGTTAATCATCTTCACTGTTTTTAGGACACTATTGTCCTTGCAGTTCATTAGAATTTCAGTTGCTTGCTGTTGCACAGGCTTTACACTTTTGTCAGATAGTACATAACCCACCAAAACACCAAACTTAACCACCAAAACATGAGCTACAATTATGCCTAATTTCCTCTTCATGAAGGAAACCACGAACCAACATGGAGCCTGCCTGTGTTAATGTTTGGCCTGGGTCAGCTTGGCCCAGTGGACAGGTTTTCATATTAAGGCTTTTTGTTTGTATGCAGCAGAGAGGACCTGTCTTGTAATAGTGCAGTACTTTTTCTTGAGTTTCACGCAGGCACAAAGTGTTTGGGGCACCATTATCTGCTCAGATTCAACTAAATGCTTCAAAACTCATTGGACGATGCTTCACAGTGCAGTTGGACATTGACCTGAAGCATACTGCAAAAGCAACCAAAGTCATTTTTAAGGCAAAAAAGTGGAATGCTCTGCAATGGCCAAGTCATATCATCTGACCTGAATCCAATTGAGCATGCGTTTCTCTTGCTGAAGCCAAAACTGAGGGCAAAACACCCAAAACACAAGCAGGAAGTGCAGACGGCTGCAGTAAAGGGCTGGCAGAGCATCACCAGGGAAGAAACCCAGCAACTGATGATGCCTATGTGTCCAACACTTCAGGCAGTCATTGACTGTAAAGGATTTGCAACCAAGTATTAAAACTGACTGTTTAATTGATGATTATGTTAGTTTGTCCAAATACTTATGAGCCCTTAAAGTCGGGGGACTGTGTGAAGAAATGGTTGTAATTCCTACACGGTTCATACTACATTTTTGAAAAAAGCCTTAAATGAAAGCTGAGAGTCTGCACTTTAAGCAGGTATTCATTGTTTCATTTAAAACCCATTGTGGTGGTGTACAGAGCCAAAATGACGACAACTGTATCATTGTCCAAATAATTATGGACCTGACTGTATGTCTTAACTGGCAAAACATACCCCATCATTTCTTCTGATTTGGAGAACTGTAGCTTATCAGTGAAACGCTGATAGCGTTTAAAGGAATAATTTATTTGTTCAGTACGAGAGAAAGTAGACTTGCATTAGATATATCGTGAAAAATATGCGATGCCGTCTGAGGAAAATATTACAATCTGAAGTTTGACAATGTTACCATAAAGTCACTATTTACTGACAAGTATGACTAAGATATTTTAAAGGATTACTTCGACCCCAAATGATCATTTGTATATTAACTCCTCACCATATGTTACATTGAATTTGTGAAGAAAACATTGCTTTTCTTGCATGTCTCTGCGGTGAATGAAGAATACAAAATTGGAGAAAATTCTTGATGAATTGAAGTCATAGGGGTCCATTTAACAACAACAGCAAAACTACAGTGCCCTCCAAAAGTATTGGAACAGTGAGTCCAATTCGTTTACTTTTGTTGTAGACTGAAAACATTTGGGTTTGACATCAAAAGATGAATATGAGACAAGAGATCAACATTTCAGCTTTTATTTCCAGGTATTTACATCTGGATCTGATACACAACTTAGAAGATAGCATTATTTGTAATGGAACACAAAATTTTTAGGTGAGCAAAAGTATTGGAACATATAAACTTACAATAGATTAAAGTGAATGAGACTTAATATTTAGTCGCAAATCCTTTGCTTTCAATAACTGCATCAAGCCTGTGACCCATTGACATCACCAAACTTTTGCATTCTTCTTTTGTGATGCTTTTCCAGGCTTTCACTGCAGCCTCTTTCAGTTGTTGTTTGTTTTGGGGGGTTACTCCCTTCAGTCTCCTCTTCAGCAGGTAAAATGCATGCTCTATTGGGTTTAAGTCTGGAGACTGACTTGGCCAGTCTAAAACCTTCCAATTCTTGCCCCTGATGAACTCCTTTGTTGTTTTGGCAGTGTGTTTTGGGTCGTTATCTTGCTGCATGATGAAGGATCTCCCAATCAGTTTGGTTGCATCTTTCTTTGAATTAGCAGACAAAATGTTTCTGTAGACTTCTGAGTTCATTTTGCTGCTGCCATCATGTGTTACATCATCAATGAAGATGAAAGAGCCCGTCCCAGAAGAAGCCATGCAAGCCCAAGCCATGACATTACCTCCACCGTGTTTCACAGATGAGCTTGTATGTTTGGGATCATGAGCAGATCCTTTCTTTCTCCAAACTTTCGCCTTTCCATCACTTTGGAAAAAGTTAATCTTTGTCTCATCAGTCCATAAAACTTTTTCCCAGAATTTTTGAGGTTCATCTCTGTACCTTTTGGCAAATTCCAGCCTGGCCTTCCTATTCTTCTTGCTAATGAGTGGTTTGCATCATCTGGTGTAGCCTCTGTACTTTTGTTCATGAAGTTTTGTGCGAACAGTAGATTGTGACACCTTCACTCCTGCCCTCTGGAGGTTGTTGCTGATGTCACTAACAGTTGTTTTAGGGTCTTTCTTTACAGCTCTCACAATGTTTCTGTCATCAACTGCTGATGTTTTCCTTGGTCTACCTGTTCGACGTCTGTTGCTTAGTACACCAGTGGTTTGTTTCTTCTTCAGGACATTCCAAATGGTTGTACTGGCTATGGCCAATGTTTGTACAATGGTTCTGATTGATTGTCCATCTTCTCTCAGATTCACAATTGCTTCTTTTTCACCCATAGACAGCTCTCTGGTTTTCATGTTGGTTCCACCTCTAAATGCAGTCTGCACAGGCAAAACCTATCGTACCCAATCTGAAACTGAGCTCAGACATTCAGTGCTATTTATTGTTTGAATAATCAATGTAATTGGGAGACACCTGGGCAACAAAACACACCTGTCAGTCACATATTCCAATACTTTTGCTCTCATGAAAAATGGGTGGATTCAAACAAATAATGCTATCTTCTAAGTTGTGTATCAGATCCAGATGTAAATACCTGGAAATGAAAGCTGAAATGTTGATCTCTTGTCCCATGTTCATCTTTTAATGTCAAACCCAAATATTTTCAGTCTACAACAAAAATAAAGGAATTGGCCTCACTGTTCCAATATTTTTGGAGGGCACTGTATATGAAAACATCATAATCTAAGTCTCATTTATCCAATTGTATGCTCAGTACTTCTCAAACAGACTGTACTTTCTGATTGACAACTGAATAGAAAATAAAACTTATCAACTGTGTTCTCTATTGATAAAAAACACAATTTTTACCTGACTGAACATGGGAGCTTCTGGGGCCATACTCACAAACATTCTAAGAATACTCTCAAAGAGCTCCTAACTTAGCCTAAAAAACATTAGTAAGGAGTCCTAGCTTAGGAGTGATTTAGGAAAGTTCTCAGAGCAGCTCTGCGCAAGGAAGGGACAGAGACTTTTACCTTAGTGAGGAGGTGTGGTTGACCCTGTTGCAGATGTGATTGGTTGTCACAGACACACCTTTCTGTGAGCATTCAAGGTGTGGACACCCAGTGGATATGAAATGAACTGCATCAAAATATGAGCCTGAAAGTGTTGTCGTTGTTAGTGTGATTACTCTGCTGATGGAAGGTTGAGACAGACCCAAGTCGTCACAGCTGCACTGTTGCATTTGTCCAGTTTTCCAGATATCTTAGTGTTGTGATAATTTTGTTTCTAGTGTTATAGCTTTATTGCATTGGGCACGACATGCATGCATATCCCTCATGAGATCAACCACAAACATTCCTGCCCGATCTAACCTGTAGCATTAATTTTCCGCACTGTCATTCATTGTTTGGAGAATATTTCTCTGACCTCTTGGTGTTTCCACCATTTTCTCCTCTGCTTAAGGAACTCTTGAGCCTCTTAAAAGTCCTCCTCCCTGCTCCTAACAGTTTTTCGCCTTAGGAGCTTTTTGAAGGGCTAAGATGCTTTGTGAATAACTTTTATTTTTACCAAGTTACCTAGTCCTAACTTAGAAAACGTCATAATTCCAAGAATTTTCTTATAATTTTGTCACTAGGCACAATTCTTTGCACTAGGAAGCTTTGTGAGTAAGGCCCCTGGTCTACTGCTGCCTCTATCAGTTAGTTACTTTTGATATTATGTGACTGTTTTTTAAAGGGTTAGTTCAGATTCATCAAAGTCACACAATAATACAAACACAGTAACTGAATGAGGCAGTGGTAGACCAGCACCTCCTGTGTTTTGCAAGGTAGAATTACTGTTTTAATCAACGGGGTCTGGCTTTGAAGAGAGCATATATAAGTTTAACTTTTAGATCTGTTCCCCTTTATAAAGGGCTGTCTGTTTGGGAAGTACTGAGCAGACGACTGGATAAAATGAGACTTGGAGATTGAGTTACAGCACTTGAGGATTTTGGCACCAACGACCCCACTTTACCCTGTTAAGAAATGATCACAACCCTTTTGATTCTTTTGATCTGAGGACCCTTACAGAATAAACAAATATGAATAGCCTGCAGGGCAATTGAGGAATGGACACATTATTTGAGGTAGCCAAAAACCTGGTTATACATCCAAACAACTTCTATTAAAAAAAAAAAAGAACTGCTTGACAACCACACCAGGCCTCTAATTGAGACAGGCCTTTATTTGTCAAAATGTGAAGCCACATGAGGCTAGTAAAAGGGACTGGGCATTTAATTGGAATTTTACGCTACAAATGGTCATTTGGGGGCTTCCTTTAAAGTAAGTTAAGGTAACTGCTGACATCCCTAACAGTAAATCATATGAATTTAATACAGGGCTTGACAGTAACACTAACTGTAGTTTTACCTACTATATACTGAGTGATCTTTAAACCTGCAGCTAAAATGAAAAAATCATCCCAAGGTTTAACAGAGAGACCCAGGAGAGAATTAAACATAAAGTTAAAAATCAATAAAACCCAACAGACAGACAGCAAAGTGTGTTGGTGTATAGCAATTACAATCCCCGTGTTAAACAGTGTTTATATTATATTTCTTCTCCTGCTGCGTCTCATTTGTAGTTCCTGCTGTGACAACCTGAACTTTCAAGTGAGATTATCAGAGTTTATCTTATCTGATCAAATCTAATATGATCTAATTCAACAGCCCGAGTAACTTCAGCGATAGTGTAATTACCATCCTACACATACAAATATTTTTCTGTTAGACGAAGCATTATAATGAGCAGTTTGTACCACTACTACTTGCTTCAGTAAGCTGCGCTACTCTTGCGGGCTCCACAATATTATGTACTTCTGCAGTGTTTGACATGAATTTTAACCTCCAACCCACATAAGGAGTTTAAGTAAAAGGATTCAGTTTCTGAAAAGTTCAACACATTATAAAACAGTGTGGTGTGGTTTTGTTTTTATGGTTACACGCAACTAAATGCATCGAATCTAAAAATAGTACATACTGTGCAAACATAGTGTGATTGTTTAAATACATATTGGCTGTAAAAAGAGCCACCGTCTCCTGCTCCCTGTAAGACATTCAGGTCTGTATTTACTGAAGAGTTTAACATTAGCATGACTGTGATGGTTCTGATCTACTAACCTGTTACCCCAAGCATTTTCTGCCTGGAAATGGGGCCGAGACTTTTAGTGCGTTTGACCCATTTAATATGTATTTTAAGGAGTGGCGATGGTGCGGTGCAAATTGGAGCAAATTATCGAAATGGATCACTCCCATCTCTTTACAACAACAAAACACTTATAATTGAGAATGATACTTAAGAGTCAGAGGAAGCACATCTTAACTTCTCACCCGGAGAAAGACGTTTCTGCTACGTTGTTCAGATGTCCGTCACACAGAGAAAGAAAATAGGATGTAATAAGATGTAAATGTTCCATTTGAAACTTAATTTCTTTCAAATGTCAGATGATGAGATGAAGTTTTGGAAAGCGAAGTCAAATTTAGGCATAAAAAGAGGCGTCATAATGGTGTTATCTTACCACCCTTAGAGCAGAAGGGAGGATGCATATGTGCAATGATCAAACCAGTTTGAACCCTTGTTCTCTCCAGTGTGTCTCAGCTGCAGAGCAGAGTAAGTCTTATGTTGCATCTTCACAATTTTAAATAGCTTGAAATACGTGTCCTCTTCAGTGTTGGGCAGTAATAATATTACTTTGTCCAGTTACGAGTAATGTAACTAATGACTAATAAAATTTCAGCAAAAATATTACAGTTACCCCAAAACCGAACAACGCCTTTCAAAGTTACTTGTGTTACCACCTCACTACTGACTTGAAATACAACAATCACATCAGTGGATTCATTTTCATATGTCGCACTGCGCACATCACAAAGCAGTAAGCTAGTTTTAAAGATGGAAACACTTACCTTAGCAGCTGGAAATATTCCTTATTACTAAGATTTTGTCAGGAGGAAATATGACAAGAATACTGTAGCTGCAGGTAGTAGAACTAAAACTCTTTCCAATGCGAAAAACATGCCCCCAAGCCTCTGGTCTGAAACACACAATGGCAGCAAAACACCATGAAGCTCCAGGAAATACACCCCACCAAAGGTGAGCCCTTCTCGGCTGCGGAGGTCAGCTGTAGCGCTACACCGGCTAAACAACCAAAACTCAGATTGCTTGTGGGCAGTAGCAGCTACAGAGAAGTAATGAAGCTTGTGGCTGGATATGTGGTGGATGAAATGTTGCTCCATGAGTGTCTTTCATCTTTCAGGGAGAGCCTTGTGAAAATACAGGCCACAGGCAACTGTAGACCCCCAGGTAAAAAAAAAAATAATAATTTGCATGCTATTTAGCTTTAGCTACACATACCGGTGGTTACCCAGACATTCACACAGAGGCACACATCAGAATTTTATGGGGTGTACTTGGAAAGTAGTGTAATGAGTAGTGTAACGAATTGCTGTTGGCAGGGACTAATAAGTAACATAATATTATTTCTTTAGAAAAGAGTAATAAATAATGGGTAACATACTGCATTTTTAGAGTAACAAGCCCAACACTGGTCCTCTTGCATGTGTACATATATGATGCCCTGATCCAGTATCCAATAATCAATTGGCATTGGTACTGATCTTATTATCAGGACTGAGTTTCGGCAAAATGTGACCAATCTACACTGGAAGTATAGAAAAAATCTTCTCAAAATATATACTGTAACTGTATATACTGCTGTCAACGTAAGGTCAGTGAACTAGCTTTGCACGGTCTTCATCAGTGGATGGACTTAAGTGGTATTTACATGCTCACTTGTCATGGAGATGACTGGAGATGGCCCAGTTGTCATCATGTAACCTCAGTATATATAACATTTGTTATCTTCATGACATCTCCATCCAATGATGACGATGATGTGAACATCCAAGCCTGGAGATTAATATGCTGCTCTGACAGCCTCCTCTGTTCGGGAAAGTCTTTCCACGGGATAATGGAATGTGGCTGCAGGCATTTGCTTGTATTCAGCTCTGAGACCATTAATGAGGTCGGGCGATGGTGTTGCGCGATAAGACTCATCCCAAAGGTGATCTATGGGGGTGACACCAGGGCTTTGTGCAAGTCAGTCAAGTTCTTACTCACCAACCTCGGAATACCATTATTTACGTACCCAACAATTCCACAAATATAGATACAGAGTTCAATGGAGCCTGACTAGTACTGGATTTTCGGGTCAATTTTGATATTGGGAGGGAAAGAATTCTGATAACGATAATATGAGCATATATATGGGGATGTTTTTTGCAGTTCTCTCAAATGTGGTTGTCAAACACTTGTGACAAAGACATGTAATTAAGACATGATTTTTAACTGTACAACAAACAATAAACTTTATTGTCCAGAATGACATCAGTGCAATAGAACAGTTAAGGTCACTGGGAATTAAATAATTATAAAGAATTCTATTAACAAAAACACACACAAACAGAATAATATAGATTCACACATTAGGTTAGCTAGCTAGCTAACATAGCAAATGAGTATGATTAGCATGAGTGACATGATGGTTGCCAGGGAGAGGTTTTTGTTAGAGTTGTATGGAAAAGTGAAAATGATGGGGTCATTGTTTGTTGATTAACTTTTGAGCAAAGTATTTAACAAACTAGTTAGCAGCTAACCTTGAGGACACTGATATACTGCTTTACATCTGCTGAGATGTGACGTGCACTCTGCTGCCGCTGAGATAGCAATAGCGATGGCCCTCATTTCCCATCATGCCTGTCTAATGCTGGACTGAGTAGTTTGTTACGTTTTCTTTTTTTGTTCTAAAATGCAAATGTTTCTTTCTCTACGTTTCTGATGTTTCTGCTCAGAACATGGCTCATGTCATTTTTGTGCTGGTTAATAGTTTTAACCATTAGTGAGGTGGCTGTTACGTTCCTTGACACCAGCTAGGGCTGGGCAATATGGGAAAATCAAAAATCACAGTACTTTTCAGTAGATACCTCAGCATCAATATCGTGATGATTTTTTAGGGGAGATGAATCATCAGTAATGTGGACGTAATGACTAAGTGGGTAAAGACATAATACTGATATAGTTCCCCGCCCTTACACCAGCTGTGTTTTGCTATGGTGACTGTAAGTTCTTGTCTGCTGTGTTGAATGACAGTTGACATCGCTAAGAGCAGGTTTTTGTGTCTAATGCAGTGCTGCTTGCCACGGTATTGCAAGTGCTCTGTTGTAAAAAACTATGTGATAGGACCATTTCTAAAATTACCCAGGCACTGATACCAATATATCTGTGATAGGCCAATAACGGCGGATAAAAATCTGCGGACCGATAAATCTGGTGGACTAGATTTTGACTCGTAAAAAATATATATTATTGTTCAGTATCAGCTTAAATCCAACAGTTGAAATAATGACACTGGGGCATCTCCTTATACTGTACCTACCATCTTTGCATTAAAAGTAATTTTAATAAATCGTATAAGTGGTGAAAACTCTCCAAGTTTTGCACCTGTTGTTTTTACGTCTCTTAAACACATGCAGCCCTAACTGTGCAAGAGGGAAACTTCTAAAGCGAGCTGGAGGATCATGAGAACAGATGTTTCACAGTCACTCTTCAGGTTTCAAAGCTCTGATCGTTGGCTCAGTTCCTCTTCACTTTTATTGTGGGAACTCTAATTATCACCTTAAGTTATGTTGAAGTAGATTTCCTAACACCCTTTAGTGTTAAGAGCCTTTTTTTTTTTTTTTACACCTTTTGAGGAGGATAAGTGTAAAATATTATTTTGAGCCAACTTGCTTCACACCTGCGTAGGATCCTTTACATTATATACTATATTACAGATAAACACTTTATGGGAAAGCTCCCTTTAGGCATTTCTTTTTCTTTTTTAAATGTAGCTCACTTTGAAGTTTGCCTGAAAAGCTTATGGCATCTTAACACTTGTGTAGCTGCTATTTGGGAGCTCATGCAATCTGTTTTATGTAGGATTAATAGGAAAACGGCAGCATTTAAACAAAAGAAGAAAGACAGCGCGAAACAGCAACTTCAAGTCAGAAATTGAAAAAGCTTTTTCAACTCCACCATGAATAAATATCCTTTGCAGTCCAAATGTAATGTAAAAGACTTACAACATACTTTTAAAGAAGTATGATTCTGTGATTCAGTTCAGTGCATTTCTTCTGACATATGAAAGACCCATAAAGACCAGCTGTCATCCTTTACTGCCTATCATATCTCCCACATGCCTCAACCTTTACATACTTCGAGAACAAAACAGCGGCAATAGTAATGTAACATTTTGAGAGATGGCAGGAGGAATGCGGCTTTAAATGATCTGCCAGAAGCTATTTGCCTCATTGCCTTTAGTGATGGCTCTAAAAACTAAATTGGCTTCAAGTTTGGCTTGTTTTGTTTCCCATTTTTCGCATATAAATTGAGGCATCTTTTGAGAGGCTCTTTTGCTCTGCATTACTATTATTTCTTTTTTCTTCTTTCTGGGTAATTTATGTAAGAAAGAGGTCTCCGCTGTGCATTTACCTTCCCTCTTCATGTTGTTTCACAGAAGTGAAGCGTAATAAGAGAAAAAATATATATCTTATGCATTGACTCTCAGCCCTGCATAAAGAATTTCAGGGCCGAAATATGATAAGCTGTCAGGAAAGTGAGCTTCAATCAGACTCATAGTAGAAACACTGTACAGCATTTTATTCAGACTTGCATTTGTGGTTCTCCATGTGGAAAATGAAGGTAAACTGAAAAATGGCCTACTCTGGGTATGTTTTCTTTTAAACCGGCTGTCAAAGGATGAACTGGCATTGAGTCTTTGGGCTCCCGGCACACTCTCAACTCGATTACCAAGGGAAAGGAATTGCATTGACCCTATCTCACAATGGTCATGATGCTTTTTGAAAGTCCTGGAATAGTCTCCCTTACATTAGTTACACTACTGGACTTTGATTTCATAATTGCACTTGAGGCCTGATTAGCTGACTATTTGAGTGCTAAAAGTAAAGCTCTCATCACAGCTGCACTTTTATACTTTTACTGTACTTACACTGCAGAACTTTTTCACCACCAAGACATAAATCAAAGTGCCCAACTACCACCTTCATCTTTACAGTACATGCTCTTATATTAGATGCACTCTGGGAAAAAAAACCCACTGTAGTACCAAGAGGCAATTGTTCCTAAAACAAGAATAGGCCTGCTCTTATTATTAATAAAAAGTACAGCAGCTACTGTTATAACAGTACAGTGATTGCTAGTTTAATGGTGTAATAAAAATGCACTGATTTCATCTCTGGCTGTAACATGGATAAAAATAAAGCTGGGTGCTTATTAATCATACAGTATACAGTATGTTCATACCAGCTGGATTTAAATAGATCTATATTGCATGTAAAGACATTCTGGGTCTGTATGCTAGACCCTAAATGCCCTTGTAATAATGTTATTTGAACAAAGGACTATATTCTCGCAGCAAAAGAGTAGTAAGTTGTTTCTTTTTTCCCGTTTTCTGTGTAACAAAACTTTCAAGGTGTGTGTGTGTGTGTGTGTGTGTGTGTGTATGTGTGTGTGCGCGCGCGTGTGTGTGCGCGCGTGTGTGTGCGCGTGCGTGTGTGCGTGCCTGGGTCCAGACCTTAGAATCCGCCTACTCCACTAAGTTGACTTATTCGTCTGGCATTGTGACACGAGACAGCGGTTTCTCAACTTAAAAACAAACCATCCAATGAGCACCCAGGGGGGACTAATGGTTAGTTCGTCAGTGCCATAGGTAGGACTAACACCGTTGTCAAGCTATGTGCCAGAACAAATGATGAACAATAATAACAATGGTGACTACTAGGGGTGTAACAATGCATATATTCTTATTGAACCGGTTCAGTACAAGGCTTTTGGCTCAATACGCATTACGTACCAAACGATATGTTAAATTAACCCGTTACATTTGGAAAATGAAACATACAGCTTCAGCTTGCGTTATCTGTGTCGTTGCACTCAACAAGGCAACAGGATGAAACAGGCATCATGCTGTCTGCCCCCCAAACCAGAACATTCTACTCCAGTGAGACATGCGCGGAGGCAGCTACGCTAAGCTAGCCCGTTGCCATATGGTTAGTAAGATGGCTGTGGCCGATGTTTTTCTATTGTGTCGGGTCAGTTTTGCATAGGCTAAAAAAAGGGTCACAAACTTAAATTACTGAGCAGGTACAAGAGGAATACAATGACTGTTTGTCAAATGGGCTCTATGATCTCACTGTTGTGTGACGAGATGGCTCATAGTAGCTGGTGTCCCACTAAAATGTGTTGGGGACGAACCGAAAACTCACCTATTGTTTACCTGATAATGCTTCATTGTGAACAAGAAAGGAGAGCTAGTTAACGTTAGCTTTAAGCAGCTGGTGACCGCAACCAACAGCTGATAGATATGGAAGCGAATCGTGACTAATATTTAAATTAAAATGTATTTGCAGAAATGCTTTTTCATTTTAAGATTGTGGCTGCATTATTTGACTCATAAATAAAATTAATCATCAATCATCCTATTTGCATTTTAATTTTCTTCTTCAAAACTGCTCATTCTTTTACTTAATTAAAATGAAAAAGAAAAAGTCATTTGAGATTTAATTTTCAAAATATGCCCCAGCAAATAGATACCAAAATTCAATATGAAATGTAAAATTTGAAAATTAAAATGCATTTACAGAAATGCTTTTTCATTTTAAGAATATGGCTGCATTATTTCACTCATAAATAAAATGAATAATCAATCATCCTATTGCATTTGCATTTTCTTCTTCAAGACTGCACATTTTATGCCATAATCAAAAAGAAAACAAAGAAGACAAATGATTTGGCAATCTGAGCGGCGCAGGAGAGTGACGTCAGGAGCTGCTCTTCTTCAGCTGACCATGGTGCTACCCATCTAATACAGTAGGGGGCAGTGTGCACATTTGATATATGGATGCATCACAGATCATGGCGCTCCCTGAGATTGTGCTTTCTAAACATCGTAATTTCCCAAAACTGAATAAATACCACACATAGCAACACAAAACTGCTTTGCTAGCTCAATCATGTTGTAACTAAGATATCTGCTGGAAAAAATAATTTTTTCATGGACTGTTCATGGAGGATACGGAGTTAATACGTCTGATACTGGTAGCAGCTTATATTTGTACTTATAGCTTTGTAGACATCGTGATTTCCCAAAACTGAATAAATACCACACAGTCCAGCAACCTTTCCGGGGGAAACCATGTGATATTGACACGTTAAATAATTTTCATACATACAAAGCTGCCTAATATAATTTAGATCTGCCCTGTAAAAGTGTGTGTATAGCGCACTGAATGAGTGTTAGGTGTGAAGAGGACCTTACAAGTGAGCGCATTGTGTTTTCTTATGACAAGCGGTAATAACATCTTCTCACCAAACACTCATTCAATGCGCTATACACACACTTTTACAGGGCAGATCTAAATTATATTAGCCTAAATATTTAAGATGATTACTTATGTATGCAATGATTTATTGATATTAAATATATATAGATAATATAGATAAACATACAGTCCAACAATTCCTTTGATCAATGGATATTTTTTTACTTAACAATTTAATGCAGAACAGCAAGATGGCATGATGCAATTTAATTTCTATCATGATCAAGATCGTGCTGAAAGCTGAATTAATAGTAGTGTAAATATATCTATGAAACGTATACAAGTTTACAAGGGTCTTTGTTGACTGCAGCTTGTTAGCTATGGCCTCCAGGCTTACTACACACTGATGTCAATAGGTACTCCATATCATATCAGTTAATCTTAGCTGTGCATAATTTATTAATTTCACGAGCAGATTCAATATTCGACAACCATATTGTATGGGTTAGAATCAAACCAAGGCAGTATGTATGAAAATTATTTAACGTGTCAATGTCACAGGGTTTCCTCTGGAAAAGTTGCTGGACTATTATTTAGTTTTGGGAAATCACAATGTCTACAAAGTATAAGCTCAAGCTGAGTCTATCGGCAATCCAACTACAAAAATGCCAGTTGAGGGAATCCGAAGCCATTTTTAACTCATGTTGGTGTGCAAACACGAGGTCCTCCATGCTACGCTTTGAACACTTTATTGACTTACAAAAACGTTAAAAACACCTACAAAAGGCCGAGTGTAAAAAAGACTTAAAACGAGCTTGTGCAAAAGGACAAAAATACTACGATTGTAACGAAAATCCATTCACTCGACACACACACACACAGACATGGTTGAAAAACTGTGTGGCCTCCCCTGATTCTCATTCCATAACACTGATCAAGTGTGACTCCCCAATCTAACCTACATGTGACTGATCACCACCTATGCCCACAGCTGTGCAGGTAACCCGTAGCAACCCTAGTGCCTACTAACACTGACACGGCACCTGCTACCAGTTTAAATGACTGTCAAGTTAGCGGACGTATTAACTCCGTATCCTCAATGAACAGTCCATGAAAAAATTATTTTTTCCAGCAGATATCTTAGTTACAACATGATTGAGCTAGCAAAGCAGTTTGTGTTGCTATGTGTGGTATTTATTCAGTTTTGGGAAATCACGATGTTTAGAAAGCACAATCTCAGGGAGCGCCATGATCTGTGATGCATCCATATATCAAATGTGCACACTGCCCCCTACTGTATTAGATGGGTAGCACCATGGTCAGCTGAAGAAGAGCAGCTCCTGACGTCACTCTCCTGCGCCGCTCAGATTGCCAAATCATTTTCGAATTATGGTCACTATTTTGCAGGGCAGACCACAAAAATGAAATAGCAATGTCTTCTTTGTTTTCTTTTTGATTATGGCATAAAATGTGCAGTCTTGAAGAAGAAAATGCAAATGCAATAGGATGATTGATTATTCATTTTATTTATGAGTGAAATAATGCAGCGACATTCTTAAAATGAAAAAGCATTTCTGTAAATGCATTTTAATTTTCAAATTTTACATTTCAAATTGAATTTTGGTATCTATTTGCTGGGGCATATTTTGAAAATTAATTCTCAAATGAATTTTTCTTTTTCATTTTAATTAAGTAAAAGAATGAGCAGTCTTGAAGAAGAAAATTAAAATGCAAATAGGATGATTGATGATTAATTTTATTTATGAGTCAAATAATGCAGCCACAATCTTAAAATGAAAAAGCATTTCTGCAAATACATTTAATTTAAATATTAGTCATGATTCGCTTCCATAGATAGAGGTTGCATTGAGTAACATTATAATGTGCTTAAGCTCTGATCAGTAAAAAACGATATTGGGCGGAAGTAAATTTTAAGGCTCTCGTGATGTGTTCCAGGTAAACTTGTAAAATGTAGTTTTTACTGAGAAACTTGAATAGATACAGATGTTTGAAAGAGAAATTGTTGACATTTTAACAGCATTATGAAATAGATATTAGGATGATGCCTCTAGTGTCCAACGCAAGGAAGTGCAATTCTTTACAAATGGATAGAAACTTGATAGAAACTACCCGTAGCCATTGGGGAGAGACTTATTTTGTCCGTTGTTTGCCATCCATTAGTCGTGGATATGCACTTTGGACATTTGCGGGACAGAGACAGGATCTGCCAGGTACGTGGCGTGTTTTGTGAAATATTTAAGTAAAAAGACGTAATGGCTGAACGAGTCATAATGAGAATCTGACTGTATATAATGTATTACCATATTTTAGCAGAATAAAAAAACTCAGAATCACAATGTATTCAAACTAGATAAACAAGTTCTTTTCAATCATACAAACTCACTTGACAATCAACAGGCAACTGAACTGAGGGAAATAGCCTGTTAGCTAGTTAGCAGCGTGTTAGCTAACCTAGCACACAAAAGTTCAATTTTTTTTTAATGTACTTGTGGCTATTTCCACCATAATATCACAGAGTGGAGGAGTTTCGCAGGCACATCAGATATCACGGAGATTCCCAATGGAATGAATGGACTTCCGGTCGCCTCGTCTCTATACACAAGTGGAAACGAAGCATAAGTCCCAAGTCCCAGCTTACTCTGTGGGCCCCATGATGCACCACTGAAAAGCTCTCGTAGGAAAGAATGGGGCTCCACTTCCAACAGTGTATCCAGTTCTCTTTACACATCCATGCAAGATGGACGCTGCTATCGAGGATTTTCAGTATTCCCAGTATCGTAGTTTCAGTCTTAAAACCCTGGAAAAACCAGTGTGTTGGCTTTGCTACGTATCAGTGTGAACTTAAAATAATGTTCGATGTTGGTCTCCAGTGATTGTTTAGGGAAAATAGAATCCCCCTCCCCCACTGAAATTGGTTAGAGAGGAGGCAATGTCAAGCTGCAGATGGAAATGTGTAACGAGTCGATTCTGTCTAATATCAGGCAAGAGTGCTGCAAATTACATAATAAAGAGTGATTGCAGGTTTTTAAAATACATTGCTGAGTCATCTCTATTTCAAATACGCAGTACAGTACATTGTAAGCACACACATAAATGCTCTTTCCAGTGTCATATTGATTCACTGTAAAGGGAAATGAAACCATTGCAAGCTAACATTAAACAAGTGAAACGGCAGCAAAATCAGAAAAGAAACAGACACAAACAAGCACAGTAAAATATGTTGTAGCAATACCAGCTCTGCATTTTCTAAGTTGGACTGAAACAGAAAAACAACAACAGAAAAACCCACCTCCTCAGCACTTATCCAAGTTTAGTCAGGGAATGCCCTTTTCCAGGTGCCCATTTCATTCTTACCCAGTATGTTAAGGTACACAGTGTGCAATGCAGGCTCTTACAATCCAGAATAGCTGTTTGTTTTCTGTTTGTTCAGTTGGCGTGGACTTTATACTGCAGTTTAGATTAGACAGAGCATTACATTTATAGTAGTGGTACTGAGGCCAGCTGTAACCTGTAACAAGGGTGCAGTCGCAGCTGTAACGCTGCATCACAGACACTTCAGCAAGGTGTAGACTTGTTGACACAGGGGCTTAAAGCTGGGTGTGCTGATTAAAGGACAGACAGGTGCCAGACAACCCTGCTGCCTTTACATGCAGGTCAGATGATTCACTATTGATTCAGGTTGTGGGAAAACAACAACTATCAGGTGTCTCCACCAAATAAAATGTGTGATTCTGTCTAAACATTCAATAATGTCAACGGGATTCTGAAAATTACTCCGGTACAATATAGAGTGCGTGAACTTGATGCTCAGAATAGCTTCTAGTTGATTTACTGTATGTTCACACTGAGTAAATATGTTTGTCACTTCTCATAAGGGGTGCCAAATCCTCTCAGAGGAATAGGTTAACAATTTGTTTTCTTGCTGAGAATTTGATTCAACTTTTATAACTGTCTTTTAAAATTGAAGCTGCAGCCTGCCTAAATACATATACTGGGAACTGGGCTGGTTGTAATGACTTCCTGGAGTCTTGCATAATCCAGAGGATGCCAGACAACCAAGTTTGGATAGCTGTCTACCCTTTTTTGTCTCCGTCCTTTATGCTAAGCTAAGCTAACCATCTGCTGGCTGTAGCTTTATATTGACATTATGGATATGAACTTGGTATCAATCTTCTTATCTTACTCTTGCCAAAAACAAAACAAAAGGAATAAACAAATTTCCCATAAAGTCAAACTATTTCCTGTAGTTCAGGTACACTTAGTTATGACGCACACTCTCTTCTGTATGTACACTGTGGGGGTGGGCAAATGTCAATATGTGAATATACTTTAAGTATCGTGGCTTGTTCAGCCTTGGATGCATAAAATGACTCTATCGCCAACATCGAGTATAAACTGTCAAGTCGTTATTTTATGCCACCAGCACGAGACTTGCCTCAGCTTTTCGGTTCTCTTGCTCTCTCCTGTGGCTCGTTCCCTCTCACAGACACACACACACAAAGAAAGACTCACAGACATGATACATCGCACACACCCCTCCGCCCGTTCAGATCAGTCTCTCCTGAGTGATAGTGTGTGAGCCAACACAAAGCGTGTGTTTTATTTGCAAGGCTCCAACCCACTATATTTTAGTGGAATTTTCCGACCATGGAGCACCAATGCCACTTGCAGATATTATTGATATATGTACTGGAGAGCTGTTAATGTGTTTCCAGCTTACAGTGAATAAATCCCAATGTGTAATGGTGCCATGGTAACAGTTTAATTTAATTAGTTTAACAATACTGTGAGCAGGTGAAATTTTTTTTCCCTGCAGGGCTCAAGACCACTACTGTTTACTCACATTTTGTGACCATGGAGCACCAGTGTAGATATTTTTGATATATGTACAGAAGAGCTGATAGTTTGTGTCCAGCTCACAGTGAATAAATCATCACATCTAAAGGTGCCCTGGCAGCAGTTTAACTTTCTGCTAATTGTTAATATATAATTGTTGACCAGAAGTGTAAAGGTCACAACAAAAAACTCAGCACCTCTGGCCCGAGGCAAGCTGGGTGCTTCAAAATAAAAGCACTAGTGTTTCCACCTGGATTTATAAAAGTATATAAATACTTGGTTCATTTAATAATTTAGTGTTTTAGTAGTCTACAGTAGTTTAAAGGAGATTTCAAAATATTAAGATAGGAAAGAGCTAGACAAGATTTCCTCCCAATATGTTTAGTGCATTACTTTAATTTATTTTCCATTCAAGTAAGGCAGATGTTATTTGTACATTTTGCTGCTGTTAAATGTCACTGTTATTAGCTTTTTTATTAGCTAAATTAATAATTGATTGTAATTACCTTGTGCTCTGCATGAAAAAGGTGCTAAAGCAGTTCATTTTCTATTATTATTTAATCTCATCCAATGCAGTGTTGACACTGTTATGGAAACACGTTCTACTTATATATGTGTGGTGACCCAAGGTTGCCTTATGCCATCATCATGAACAGAGTTGGCTTTCCTTAAAGTTTTCTAGTAAACAATTAACCACGTCACTCTATATTGCCGGGTCACCTTTGACCTCTGGCATGCCAGCCGAATGTACACAGTGTTACCTGTAAACCAATTAGCTCGTGTTGACGTTGCTGCAGTTTGCCGTGTCACCCTCAGTGAACTCCACCCACGCCGTCACACAGCAGTCTAGTGGGAGAAAGGCTTAATTGCTGTCTCTCTCCCTCTCTTGACAGGATCTCAGTGGACTGAGAAAGAAATATGCTTATCGTGTTTTTCCCATGTAACCCTTGTGTGTATCAGTTGGGTGACTGTGTCAGATCTGTAATTAACAATAGACTGTTGAAAAATTAACACAGTTATAACAAGTTGAGTCTTATTTTTGGAGTTCTGCCCTTCATTGCTGTCTACTATAACATTGTACCCAGCAAAAAAACATAAAAGGCTGAGATCACTGTGTATAATTAGCCAGTTTCATCAGGATGCAGTATTATATTGACTATTTCAACAATGATAGAATATTTGCTGATATCACAAAGTCTGCTACAACACAGTTGAGATTCAAATCAATTCAAGGGCCTGCGATCGATATGAGACGATATCATATGCCCATTTAACATGGTCCGATACAGAAGACGCTGCCACCTCTTTCTTTATTGCTTTTGGCGATAAAAGAAAAAACAAACAAACAAAAAAATCTTGCATAAATGTTAATTAGTCAGTTAAGTGTAGTAAAGTTTAATTTAAACTGACTCAAATGACACACATTCGACACGGCTTAACAACAACAACTAAACAAAAGTAGAAAATTTGGCTCAGTTACAACTCTACGGGTTCATAGGCAAAACATATTGTTTCTAAATATCCGACACAGTTTCAGTACTCATTTTATGTAGTATTGATACATCCATGCCAGCTGCGCTTTGTGAGGCGGATTTTATACCTCTGCGTTGAATTGACACTGTACCTATAGCGTAGGCTCTGTGGCGAAATAGAGCCTGCGCCATACCCTGTGCTGTACCCTGACGTGCACCTCCCGAGAAATGTAACTACACGTCGTGGCGATGCAGTCATCCTGTCTATTTTTGTGAGCTGAAGCCATATCCCTCATCGGAATCGGCTTTTTTTTACTTTAATTTCACAGAAAAGAAACAATAAATTGTGAAGACAATAAAGCCTCCACAAAATAGCATTTTAAGGCTTCATATGAGTAGAGGAAATCTCCGCTCGTCGCTAGGCTAATTTACACAATGTAAAATGCCATAGGCTTGTGCTAATAATGTTAGCATGTTGTATTTGGAAAACAGGTTTAGTATTAGACAGTTGTTTTGTTGGTGAACCTTGTGAGCTGTAATGGAGCCGAATTTTGTGCTAGAAAGATTAGCATGTTGTATTTGAGGGGAAAATGTGTCCAGCAAAAGACAAGTGCTTTGTCTGTGAATGCTGTTATAGTGAAGCCGAGATGTGTACTCGTGTTTGAAATTGTCACTATCAAGCCACGTTTTGGGTGTGTTTTGAATCAACTAAACTTTACAGCACTTCACAGAAACCCCACCACCAACTACTGTTTTGGAGGTGTAACTGCAGAGTGACACAGACACACCACCGCACAAGTGTAAATGGTCAGAACGTTAACCCTTATTAAGGTTTAAATTTATGCATATTTAAGGGCAGGGCTGCTTGAGTGACAGGCTGTCTGGCATTGGAAAGAATTCGAGCTATTGGCTCCAGAACTCTGCAGATTTCTGTGTGAACTGAATCTGCAGTCTGATCCAGCGAAGCATGAAATACTGCCTGAGGGGCTAAGTGGTTGCATCTAAGATATTTATTCTGTAACTGTGTACCTTCAGGCCCAGAACACCTGCCAAAGATTGACACTGTGGTACCAACTTATTATGGCTAGCGTCAGAGCTGCATTGTCAGGCTGTGACAGATCGAACGTGGGGGACAGAAAGAGATGGAGCGTGGAGTTCAGGACCCGTATGGGAGGATCGCTGTTGTCACTTTATGATCTGCTGCTCATCATAGCCTTCTAATTATTGTCAAAGGTTTGATTGGTGACCCGCCAAGTTTCTCTTTCTTCCTTACCCTTTGTATCCTCCGCCCGAGTGTCCCCCTTGCTGCACGTCATCATCTGTCATATTCGCGGCCTGTTCAGTTGGTGATTCATATGCACAGCGTCACCACCAGCAGACTCTGATTCCCTCCCACTCTCTTTTGTGCACTTTTATTTCTTTTTATCCTTCTGCCTTCCCTTTTCCTCCATCTTTGTCTTTGTTCTCCTGGCTGTTTCTTAGCCTTATATTTCCGTCGCAGCCAGTCTTTTCTCCTCAAAGCCTTTGTCACCGCCTGTCCATCTCAGCGGATATTTCCTCCTTCGTGTCACACTGTGCTCATTTGCTAAGGATAGCCAGGGACAGTTTGTATAAATGTGCCTGTTTGACCTTTCTGCTGTGTCCCATTTATGTAACGCAGACGACAGAATGTGAAGTGTCTGTCTCAGAGACAGACAGCTAATCAACCTGCACCTCTGTCCGCATATTGGGCTCGGCATTTCTAATCTCTCCTAACTTTCCTTTTTTTTTTTTTTTTTTTTTTGCCTTTTACCCAGCGACACATTTTCTGTGTTGTCTTGCCTGCTTTTGTTTTCTCACAAGCTGCCACATGGAGGCGAGCGTCCAAGGTCAGATCGCAGTGCCCTCACTCACAAATAGCTTAGCTTTTTTTTTGTTGTGTGTGTGTGTGCGTGCAGTGCTGGCGTGTCAGCAAAAGTGGGCAGGGATGGATGGCTTTGCCTTGAGGGTAAAAGAGAGGGTGATAGAGAGGGGGAAGAGATGTACAGACATACAGAGGTACTCCCTTATGGGACTCATTTGATTGCTTTTTCACTGTGTTACCCCTTTTCCTCCCCCTCCTTCCTCTGCTCACAATACCTCTGTCTATCAGGTGCCATATGTTTCTGGGCTCAGATGAGGATGTTTGTTATTGCTGAAGTACCTGCTTTACAAACCTAATGAATCTAATGAATGTAAAGCTAATGTCAAGAGGGAATTCTGATTCATATATTTGACACACATCACATCATTTTACTGTGCATTTGACTGCACTTTTAAAGCTTCTAGTTGAGAAATTCTTTAATAAATATTCCACCAAAGCAGCGACGAGTTTCACATTCTGTTTAAACTACCACACAGCAGTTATGTAAGGTCTCAAATTATTCTTCAGGTGTGGGTGTTCTGCTAACTTGTCATGTGATGTTGGAGCTAACTGAAGGTGTTGAGTGCCCCTGGAGAGGTCAAGGACAGCTGCGAAGACACCTTTAATCAGTCCTTTGCTCCTCTTATACCCTGAAGAGAGGAACAAGTCCAGGAGTCTACAGACATGCTAGCAGCTTTGTGAGGCTGTAGTTGTGGCTGGCAAAGTGTTTCAATAGAAATACTCACAATGGCAATGCTAACATGCTAACTGTTTACCAGGTATGATGCTTAGCATGTTGAAAATCTTCATCATGTGTGCTTAATCTTTACACAGCAAGTTCAGCTGGGCCTGATGGGAATGTTGTTAGTCTTTAGTTTTTCCTCTTTGGAGGAAGGTGTCTGATGAAATGTCAGAAGATCACCTAAGATATTACAGTTCAATTTGGGATGCAATGGCTGTGAAATTCTGGGCCAGTACTGATAACAAGGTTTAAAATAACAATTTGGGGGGCGTCGGTGGCTTAGTGGTAGAGCAGGCGCCTCATGTACAAGGCTGTTGCCGCAGCAGCCCGGGTTCGACTCCAGCCTGTGGCCCTTTGCTGCATGTCACTCCCTCTCTCTCTCCCCCTTTCACACCTGTCTGTCCTATCCACTAAAGGCTAAAAATGCCCAAAAAATATCTTTACAAGAAAAAAAAAAAACAAAAAACAATTTGGCCAAAAGCCGATACCAATACTTTTGTGTTGTTTGTTTTGTTTGGGGTATTTTTGTTCCCCTTTTGTACCAGGGAAACAAAGAAATCTTCATTATAAAGAAATAACAACACTTTTTGAATGAGCACAAATTCAATCATACACATTTATGAAACAACCTTTATTGTAGACCTGATTTACATGAAAACATCTTTTAAAAAATATGCTTCAAAAACCTTTTAATATATATATATATATATATATATATATATATGTAATACATCACAATTCCCTCTCTAATATCTATTTTATATTGCTGAAAAAAAAAAGGCAACAAATCTCTCCTCCAAACAGCTGTATTTATTCAAGTTTCTTGCCAAAAACTAATTTTACAGGATTACATACAAACACATCAAGACAACTTTGTAATTTACCTTCACGCAGTACTTTTACTGAGTAGAGCTTGAACACATCATAATGTAACTCAATGCAACTTCTGTTCTGTTAACTAGCTCTCCTGCTTATTTCGACACAGATTGTTGCTCACAATGTGGCATTATCAGGGAAACAATGGTAGGCGTCCCCTGATGCATTGATAATAAGTTTATTTGGTCCTTTCGTCCCAAAGGTGTCCAAGGAAAGATCTGTGTTTGTCCCAAGCACATTTTCGAACATCCCCAGGATGACAAGACACCCTTAGTCTTGAGCCCTGCCCTGACATTGATTGAATGTATGATATCTTATTTGCCAGTAGGCTGATGGCCGACACCAAGGTGAATATCGCATCAGATATTAATGTTTGGCAGATAAATTGATGCATCCCTACAATAAATTCGATATCTGTACCAAATTCCAATGGCAAGCTAATAGCTTTTGAGAAATTTCTCTCAAAATCATACATTTGAAGCTCATGGTGGCACAGGGAGATCTCTGGAGATCAACACAGTCATTGGGATTCATACTATGGGGACCATGTACATATGTATAAAATTTTGTGCCAATCCATTAAGTAGATGTTCAGATATTTCCTTGGGTAACTGAAAACTTATTGCAGGTGGTGCTACAGAAAACATCAGGGGATCACCAAATTCAATTAGGCTAAAATCTTCTATCATGGTATATGTAATTTTATATCATGGTATAAGGTATGTATCACAATACAGTAATTGTTCTGTAAATTCAGTTAAGAAATAGTCTAAAATAATCATACCATACTTAAATACATTTGATTATTTTCTTCTTTTACTTGAATCTTCTATTCAAAAAATGACACAGTAAAACTTAAATTCTGTAAATTGGAAGCTTTAGGGTTCCTGAGAACAGTAATTTCAAGTGTTACAGGTTTTTGTATTTACAACTTTACTCTCATCATCCATGTCACATCAATCATGTTACCTTGCAAGGTAGCTGGATTTGTGAGATCATGTGAGAATCCCACCCTGATTTACTCCCACAGTAGAAACAGTATCTCTACAGGTGGACACATTTCCACCATAGCACAGTATATACCATCATATCCTCCAACCCTAGTAGGATTTATCCTTGTTATTGAGATATTTCAGTCTGGTGGTGGACCAACCGACATTGCTGCTAGCATGACTGTAAAGTTTGTAGTTTGAAAATAAACTAATAGAATAGAAATAAATAGGAAAACATCCCAGGAGGAACCTTGCTGCACAGTGTCAGATTTCTTTGAGGGGGAATGGATTCTCAATAGGCTTAGTCATGGTGAGACACATTTAATTCTACTGCGAGCTGTACTGCTTACTCTGCAGTCAAAAAAAGATGCTTCTGTTATGTTTTTTCCTTGCCCTTATGCATGATGGATTGGGAAAGGGCCGTCCCCGTTGAAACATACAGTAGACATGAAAGGATAAATGCCTACAGTAAATGAATGTCTCCGAGATGAGAAGCATTTAATACAATCCGCAAACACGCGCAATGAGCAAAAGAAGTCGGCAGCCAATCACTTACCTCTCTCCCACTATCCCCCTTTCTCTGATGTTCATCATTTTCTTTTCTTTCATCTTGCTTTTCTCTCATGCAGCTTTTGATCCCTCCCGCACTTCCCGGCCCACGTCTACTTAGGCTGCAGCCATCTTTCCCCCATCCACCCTGCACTTTCTCTCTCTCTCTCTCTCTCTCTTTCTCTCTCGTTGTGGTTATCTGGGCATCCCTCTGCTCTTTTTATAACAGTCAGTGTAACGGTTCAAATGTCAAGGAAAAAAGCCAGGCTGCCTTTTCCCCCTGTCGGTTTCACCATCAGGGTCTTTGATCAGTTTGTTACTGGAGCTAGTGATCGTGCCTCTACTCTCCAGCACTATCCCCAGCAAGTGCATTAGTAATGGGCTAGACTAATTGCCAACTCCTTTAGATTCCTCTTTGCCTTAGTAGGAGAGCTGTGGGTGGCGGGGTAGCTCCATGTCAATCTTCTGTCCCAGTAGGTAGCCACTAAGCCTAGACAGAGTCCCACTGTTCAATAATTCTGCTTAGTAAACCACAGCTTTGGTACTTGTCTGACCATAGTTTGCTTGTCCGCAGTGTAAGTTTTGTTTGTCATAGAGCCATAGGAAAAAGAAAAAGACATATGTACTGATTTGTCCAGCTGATCAGGTCAACAGAAAAACAACACTGAAATACTATCACCTTATAGAGTTGTTTTAGCTAATGCATTTGCAAACAGTAGTCTATTTATAACCCACTCACTGGAGTTGTTGTTGACACATAAGTCCAGTACTCACTCTCCTTCTAGCTCTGCTTTTATCTCCACCACTCCCAGGGAAATATCTGTTTTGATTTTTTTTGGTCTGCTAAATGCTACACTATGTTCACCAGCTAGTCACTGGCTGTCTCTCTGCATTTGCTGCTGAACAATCAGCATGAAGTTGGTTTGTCAAAGCTTTTGTCCTTAAAATAAATTAGAAAAAACGACCATTGAATTTGCGGACAACAACGAGCTGAACAATATAATGCTATAAAGCTCTTTAAAGTTGAGAGGCACTGCTAATCTTTGTGGATTTACCACCAGTGATGCATTTCACATTACATTTTGATCCACTCTTCATACAAAAACATTGCGTAGAACAATTTCAATATACATATACATACATGATCTCTTACATTTGGGTATTAAAAAATTATCACCAAAGACAAAAATAAAATCGATGCAGCCAACGTTCATCAATTAGTTTGTAGGCTCTCGTTTTGAAGCCTTGAGTTCTCCGTTTTGCCTGTTACCAGTTTGGATTTTTGGAGCCAGAAGTGACTATATTTGGACCAGAGGGTGGACCTTTGGAGGAGTGAGTGGTGGATCTGACTGTGAGCTTACAGACTCTATCAGCAGACAGCCTGCCAAACCAGCCCGCCCTTCATTATGCATAAGTTTAAGCCTCAATAAAATTTAAAAGGGCGAGTTATAAAAAAAAAAAAAAATTCCACCCCCTGTACAGTTGTTATGAATGTTGAACTTTGCTATAGAGACCAAGACCTTTTTAGCACCAGGCTGTAAACATGTTTATTTCTGCTGTAAAGTTTGGCATTTTAACATGGGTGTCTATGGGGGTTGACTCAGTTCAGGAGCCAACCAGTGGCTGTTCGAGGAACTGCAATTTTTGTCTCTTCCACGTTGTCTTCATTTTTGGCCCCAGAGGCTGCTGCTTGATTATACCCAAGATATGTGTTGAGTGTGACATTTTACAAATGAAAAATGTTCTCTAAAGGGCACACCAATCGTAATGTCGAGACTGTTTCTGAATTACTTTAAATATCTTTCGCAATTTTGTATTGAAATGTCTTGGTACTTTTCAGGTGGCAAAAACAACTCTGTGTGATAAACATTTTGGCAAATCTGATGTATTTATGTCAAGCTCTAGTTTTTCATCAAAGTCTGGGTAAAAGAGCAATAAACAAAACCACTTGTTATAGAGAGATCACGCTAAAGAGCTGCTACGAAGTCCTTTTTTCATGCCACCTTTGCATTTTTACACAGAACCAAACAATGGTGGCATCTATCTGCTCTAGTGTGTGATTTGTAGACAGCCAGCATCGTGAAAGCAAAAGAGGCCTGACGTGCATGACAGGTAACATAACAGCGTCAGCCTCTAATGTAAAATATAACATACACATCAAGAGCACTTTCTAAACAATAACAATGGTATAACATGGCGATAACAATCATTAACCATCCCTGTTATATCGCAGGTAATCTCGTCCTTCGGAGCTTCCGGACCTCATTGTTTTCCCAGTTTGTGAACATATTCAGCCACTGGTCTTCTTCTTGAGTTAGCTGCTAACTGCTATCATATATTTTTAAATCTCCCACAGTTGGTCACACACCCATAACATGTCAAAACGTCACAACTGTTTTGGCGCTGTTACTAACTGGTTGTTGCCCTGAAGTTGAGACAACACTGTCCCCCTTTTATACGAAATTCCTGCCTTTAAGAGGCAGTATAACAGGAGCTAATGCATGAAAAGGACTGCTGCCAAGTAAAACCGCCATGGAATGAACCTGGTGTGCAAATTTTCTTAATGCGGACATTGTGTTTTCTTTTTCCCTCTGCAGGTACACTTATACCCTGTGTCCGTTTAATGAAGTCACTCAAAAGAGCACAGCAGGAACAGAGGTCTCATTAGGGTAAGTACCTCAATCAAGTCCTCTTTAGCCTCCATTGTTAAAATGTCAAACAATGACTAGCCTACTGTCCCAATGCAGTGCCTAATTTGAGGAACACCTTTTCCGAAGAGTTTTACAACATTGTGAGGACATTGTGTGCAGTGACATTTAGAGCCTATAGCGAAACACATTCAGACTTCTAATGTGAAGGAAAAAAGGCTTCTTCTAAAACAGTTTTAGGAGTCCAGCATACATTCCCTTGTCCTTGATCTTTCGTTACGCAATAAAGCCAGAAAAGTCCAATATTTCTTATTTATACCAATTAGATAAATTCACATGACAGCATTTTTCATTTCATGAATGAGCCTGAAACAAATCCCACCACTGCACTCCAATGAAAGCTCTTTAATCATTGTTGCACTGCTCATATGAAGTTACCCTAAGACCAATATTTGCGCTATTGATTTTTTAAAATTGTTATTCAATCTCTGTTAGGCTTCATATGACCTTTAATCAATCGCTAACAGATCTCTATTATAGTTTTAATACCTTTTGATCAATGACAAACAGGGGGCGAGTTTCATATACTGCCGGGGTTGTATATCCTCAGCCTTGAAGGGTTTCAGTTTCATCTAAAGGATTACGCTCTGGCCTTTTACCGTCCCCTTGGGATTGGCTGTGTCGACTGCTGGACTTTGGTGTGCATTAAAATTCCCATGTGCTATGAAAGATGCCACTCAGTCCCCATAGAAATGGACCTTTAGATGTCACAAGACATGTTCAGTTTTGTTCATCCTTTGTTCCCCAGGAGTGTCAGTGTACTGATTGAAATTGGAGCCGCTCTAAAGGATTGGCAGAAACACTACCCATAGTACAACACTAACTTTCTTGTTTGTGATCTTGTTTATTTTCTACCTGCTAAGTTCAAAACAACAGCCGTCCTTTAGCTGTCGAGTTTTCTTCTATTATCACACCACACCACCTTTTCTCACCTTATCATCGCTGTAACATCTCTGTCAAACAGATCAAGAAAAAAACTTATACATCATGCTGATAGTTCCTTTATTTTATTTTTTTTTTACTTATTCTCTTCTTTTAATTTAAGATTTGAGGTGATAATTACGGGATGTCGCCTCGCTGTCCTTTTCCACTCTCTCATTAGCCTTAACCGTCAGTGATCCGACACTTTTATAGGGTGCAATTATAGAAACCATTCCATCGTCATTGAAACCTCTCTGTGAGAAAAGCTTTTATGATTTGCTGCAACTCCTCCCCGAAGAGGAGAACTCAATTGCAGTGTTGTTCTGGTGGTAGCAGGCACATAGGCTAACCACTTGTTTTGCGAGCAGACAATGTAAAGGCACAAATGACCACAGAAAATTTGCGACAAAGTGTCAAAACATTTAGTCTCCTTTGAGATGTGATGCCATTAGTCCCGACTCGTCTTCTTTTGGCAGTTGATGTGATAATTTATTAGCAATTATCCCTTTCTGCACATGTAGTTTTGCTTTCAGATGGCAAATTAATTGGAATCTAAAGCAGGGCTGAGTTGTTGTTTTTTTTTTTCTTTTTGCACCGCCACCTCCCACACAACCCACTCACTTTTGGAGCGGAAAGTGCAATGCTTCACCATGTTTTTAGCGCAGGAAAGAGGAAGAACAGAATGCTAACTGTGAGTAATGTGACCCCAGCGCTTCTGCCTGCCTGTCACTCATGATGGTATGGAAGGGCAGAAGGACCAAGCGGAACCAGTGGTCAAACACGACTCATGTGAGTTGGTCACTCTGTTTGGAAGAAAATCGCTGCCAAACAGAACTCAAGGGAATGATTTCAAATATATAAAATGTATATGTTTCCCATCTGGAGATGGGAGTGATTATATAGGGCTGAATACAACAGTTGCGGATTCTTGATTTTTCATACACCTCAACATGTTCATGGAAAAATAATGCTAGTTTCTGTTTGATCACATGCAAACACCTCATTGGTATTTTCTGGGTGTAGGCCAGAGGTGCAGCACTATATGATGTACTATACTGTTTCCAGACAGCGTGTGGTGAAGGTATATGTGGAATGGTTTTGGGGAAGGAGGGGGAGGGGAGGAACATGAATCATAGCTTGCACGCTGGGAATAAAGTTCATTTTTTATCCAGACAGACCATCAGTCAGTCCTTGCAGGATATGGCTGGGCCTCCTGATATCAATCTGCATGGAGGCATCCTCCTTCTCCCCAGAGGGGGTGAGGAGGGGGAGAGGAGAGTGCTTTGATTTAAACGGCAGCATTTATCACACCTGCTCCAGCATCCTAAAGGACAACCATGTGAGAAAGTGCAGAGGGGAGCGGGAAGGAGAAACAGCATTAACATGTGTGGCCTGTCAATGAAAGCTGGAAAGTGTGACTGCGGTGGCGATGACATTGCTAACGCCTGCTTGTACCATTTCGGCTAATTTGGATTAGTTATGTTACGTTTCCGCAGTGTTAAATGGATGGTGTTGCTGCTGAATTTTGATTACGGCTCACGGCCGGCGCTCGGTTTGCGAAGTGTGTCAAGGCTCATAAACGTTAAAATTGTTCCCTTAGCGCTAACCTTCCTTCATGCTTGGTTTTGCAGCATAGTTGGCACTACACCATTAACTTTACAAATGTTTTTAAGGAACAATAAATCAGCCTTCGAAACACTTCCTTTTGTAACTGCTTACTCTTATATTGCGGCCACACATAAAGCCATAAAGATTTCATAAGGCACAGCATTCATACTGTATGCTCCCAATTATCTGTAAATGTAGATATTATACAACTCATATTCACCTCCTGAATTCCAATGTCTCCTTTTTCCATTTAGCTTTTCTGCCTTTCAGTCTCAGCAGCTCAACCGCTTCCTGAAATGGCCATTGTAACAATAACATCAGCCATGATAATGATAATAGAGTAGAAGAAAATGCTTGCATTGCGACAAACACCATCCCACTGTGACAGCGTCGTCCATCTTCATAATGTCCCCTCTACCCACTCCCACCCAGGGCAGACGTGGTGGGTACAATGACGGAACAGTGGGGTTTAGCTAAATGCAGTCCACCTGAAAAGATGAATAAATACACACATATGTAATTCACTGGTGTGCAGAAGCATATAGGGATTGCTGTTTGTTACCATCTTGTGCTTATGTATGAGCTTACATAACAGCACTTAACACTTCATTTGAGGAAAAACAACACACACACACACACACACACACACTGTACATGCAAACAGAACATTGATCTCCTTTTGTCACCAGCATGTCACAGTCATTTCCCACAAGCCTCTGTGGTATTGATGTGTTTCTCTGCAATATCACAGCTGCAGCGTGTGTGCTAATAGTGATAGTAAATAATGATTTGTTGAAGCTAATAATGTTTGTTGACTGTCGCAGGTTTCATTTCAACCCGGTGGTCACCTCTGAAGCCACACTTTCTGGTGTTGTTGCGCAAATATTCCTTTAAGTGTTTTTCCGATAGTCTTCTTGAGACCACTGCTGCTCCTTTCCATTGGAATTTTGTTGTGTTCCACATATGATCATGATAGTATGATCGCTTTTCTTACCTTGTTGTAGTTTATGACCGTCAGTGCCCAATCTGTCGCCACTACCTGATCGGTGGTGTACATGTGCAACTTTCGACAGAGATGAGAGGGAACCGACATGGCTTGCTCATTAGCTACTTTCATCATCAGCTCTGCAGAAAACAATGTGTTTAATCCAGAATGATAGTGATTAAAACTTTTTTTAAACACATTTTAACATTGTCATTTCTGGGAAATGAAAAAAGGGCCATTGACCAAGATTGATTTTTGCAATGGGTCTCACTTGTGTGATCTGGAAGTTGCTGACTTCTCTGTGGTTCGCCACTTGGGCAATGGCAGTACTTGATATAATGTAATGAATATGTGCTTGAACATCAACATGAGTGCTTTATTTTTTAAGCAAAGTGTTCTGGAAAATAGGAAACAAGGCTCAAATTGCAGCACATAGTGTAACTCGCTGTGTGCGCCTGCGAGGGCAGGAATAGAAACACTTCAGAATTTGCCTGAAAATCCTCCAGTTTATAAGATTTCTCCCAACACTCTGTAATGGAAGGACAAAAAGGACAAAATAGGTTCATTGTCACTCACGTCCAAAATGACATGTTACTGTCTTAACTGTTGCAGTGTTACAGCTGAAATAAACGGGGAACTGATGCAACATGTCACATGTGTGGAGTGGAGCAGGTTTTTTTTACCTGCTACACAGACTCCATCTCTTGTAGCTTGTGGTTGCTGCCAGCTTTAATGTGTGGATATTGAGTTTTGCCAAGTGATAATGCAGTTGTTTATGCAAGGTTTGAAAGCGTGGGCTATATTAACTGGTACTGAATTAATTAAATGTATCGTTTTAACAACAGGATGCATTGATTTGATAGATATTTTTTCAGTCTGAAATGTAAGAACACATAATGTTGCTCTGCTGCTTTGCATTGCCTCTGGTACAGTTAGGTTGGGCTGCCACCGACTAAGAATTTTCCTGGTCGACTAATAGTCTTTCATTAGTCGACTAGTCCCTTGCATGTTTACGATATTATATTTTGGGGCGGGGCAACACAATGGTTTGAGTTCAAGGTGTGAGAAAGAATAGTATCAGTAACATTGTTAACACTGTGCTACATTAAGTAAGTAATAAGTACTACTTTTGTCAAAAACGTAACGTGACATATGTCACATCACGTATACCACTAGTGAATTATGCTGTGCATACTAGCATACTGCACTATGTTGTTATTAAAAGAAGTCAACATTGTCTTTGGGCCGCAGGTGAAAGTCCTGCGCTTGTTTGACCCATCAACCACCCCTACTGCCCACTTTATAGGACCTTCCATAGTCATACAATAATAACCGTTATATGACTTATAACACTAATAACACTTCCTCCTACGCTCCCATAATAAGTATTACAGCAACTAGTGGGTGGTGCAGTTTGCAATAAATGTAAGTATGGGTTGTAATAAGGTGCTTGCGCTGTCGAACAAAATTTGTTTTGTTATTTAGACAAATATAACATTGCTGCCTCACTGTATTCATGGCAACAGTATACCTCCTGTTTCTTTAAAAGTTTATCTGCTAATACTCATATCATATACCCCAGCAGACTGTATCCAGAAGATGTTAAAACGTATTTTTATAAAGTCTTAGTCAATTACTTCCTAAATTACAGTTGCAATCAAATTTATTCAACCCCCATTGCATATTAGGCTTATTGGCAAAATATACAATTTCTCAGCTGTTTGCAATAAACAAATTACACAAGAACTGTTTAAGTAGTTCAATGAAACTAATATTACAAGGGTTTTGATCCAAATTCAACACAAAATGCTACTTTTAATGACTACTGCAGTCTCAAAATTATTCAACCCCTTCATGACAAGCATCTTCAGTACTTAGTAGAGCACCCTTTTGCTATTATGACCTGCTGCAAACGTGATGCATAGCCAGACACCAGCTTCAGACAGCGTTCCTGAGGAATCTCAGCCCATTCCTCATGGGCAATGGCCTCCAGTTCAGTAATATTCTTGGGTGTGCGTTTTGCAACCGCCTTCTTCAAATCCCACCAGAGATTTTCTATGGGGTTCAAGTCAGGCGACTGTGACGGCCACTCTAGAATCTTCCATTTCTTCTTCTGAAACCAAGCCTTGGTGGACTTTGAGGTATGCTTGGGATCATTATCCTGTTGGAAGGTCCAATGACGCCCAAGCTTCAGCTTCCTCACAGACGGCACAACGTTTTCACCTAAGATTTCCTGATACTTGACTGAATCCATCGTGCCCTCCACACGCTGCAGGTTTCCAGTGCCAGAGGCAGCAAAGCAGCCCCAGAGCATCACTGTGCCACCGCCATGCTTCACTGTAGGCAGGGTGTTCTTTTCAGCATATGCTTCATTCTTCTTCCTCCAGACATACCGCTGTTCCATAGGCCCGAAAAGTTCCAGTTTTGTTTCATCACTCCACGGAACAGAATTCAAAAACTTCTGTGGCTTATTTATATGGTTTTGAGCATAATGGAGCCGACTTTTCTTGTGCTTTTGGGTCAGTAGTGGTGTACGTCTTGGAGTCCGGGCATGGAGCCCTTCGGTGTTTAGTATGCGCCTTATTGTACAAACCGAAACCTCAGTGCCTGCTGCCACCAAGTCTTGCTGCAGGTGTTTTGCAGTCACTCGAGGGTTTTTGACCACTTGACTTCTCAGGAATCTGGTGGCAGCTGCTGATAGTTTCCTCTTTCTGCCACATCCAGCTAGTGTAGCCACTGTTCCTTTGACTTTGAACTTGCAAACTATGCTTCCAACTGTATTTCTAGGAACATTCAGAGCTTTTTCTATCTTTTTGTATCCTTTTCCTTGTTTGTGCAAGGCAATGATTTCTTCTCTGAACTTTTTGGACAATTCTTTTGACTTAGCTATATTTCTAACATGCAATCAAACGTCACTCTCAACAAACCCCTAGCCAGTCCAGGTATTTATGTGTTCTGTCTCAAGCACACCTGAACTAATGAAGCCCTTGATTAGTTGCACCAGGTGTGCTTGAAACAGGGGGTTGAATAATTGTGATTAGTTGCATCAGGTGTGCTTGAGACAGGGGGTTGAATAATTTTGAGACTGCAGTAGTGATTAAAAGTAGCATTTTGTGTTGAATTTGGATAAAAACCATGGTAATATTAGTTTTATTAAACTATTTCAACTGTTCTTGTCTACTTTGTTTATTGCAAACAGCTGAAAAATTGTACATTTTGCCAATAAGCCTAATATGCAATGGGGGTTGAATAATTTTGATTGCAACTGTATACACATTGTTTTTTCCAGAGTTGATGACGGAAGTTGCTAACCAGTGAAACATTAGTTCCCTTCTCATCTCCATTGAGATTTGTATGTGCGTAACACTGATTGGGCAGCCAGGACAGATTGGGCACAGACAATGACTAATGCATTTGCAATCCAGACAGCAACTTTCTGGTGTCTTTGACATATGCATGTTGCCTTGAAAAAGAGGAGAAGATTGGAATTTTGGTAAACAGTTTTTAGTTCTCTTGCTGAGAGTGAGATGAGAATATTTAAACCACTCTCATGTGTATGCTTTAAGTATGGCACTAGTACCGTGTGGTTAGCTTAGCTTAGCATTAAGAAAAAAAGGCACCTGTGACACTCACTGGTTAGTTTCATCTTGTTTTTGTTTTTTTCATCCTTTAAAAAAAAAGACGATTTGTGGTTTTACAAGGAGTTACGTGTCACACTATTTGTTGGCCTGGAGTACTTCCAGTGTGACTTCCAGTGTTTTTGCTAATCTAATCTCAGGGATCAACCTCCTGGCCCCTGCTCTATATTTATCTTCTTGTCTGTGTGCAAGAAAATTAAGAATTAGCATATTTCCCATAATGCTTAACTATTCTTTTAAAGCAGTTACTATCACGCCTCTTAGAGCTGACACCCTGTTCATTTGTTTTTCTCTTAATGTGACTCAATCTTAGGGCTCTTTCTTACATTGTCATTGCTACCTAAATTTCTGGGCATAATTTTGCTTTACGCTTGCCAAGTGAAAAATCATACAGTCAGGTAAAACTCAAGGACAGACAGTTTTGTGTGTGTAAAGAATCCAAACTGAAGGATAAATAAAAACTTGATGTTAGAGTTTGTGTTGACATGATAGAGCAGACATCTACTGCTGTTAATTATGGTGCCCACAACCTCTTTGAAATGGTCTATTACAATGTGACAAGGTTCCTGATGCTTCACCATGCTACCTACAACTTATCAATTATGTTTAGTAATCAAAGGTGCTCATGGGTCAAAAGTCTAGGCTGAAAAACGAAAGGCTTTAATATGAAAGCAGCATTAAACATAGAGCAGAGCAGAGAAAAGCAAAGTGTGACAGCCTTTTCTTGTTTTCAGAAATGAAAGTAAAACAATAACACCGTAATAATAAACCACAGGAACATAATTGAATGCAGTAACATTATACCACTGTTGTGAAAATGATGACAAAGCACAGAATGCAGTATAGTGTAGTTCCAAATTCTCCCTGGCAGAAACACGGAGTGCGGTGTCAACTACAAACAAGAAACAGTTTCACACTGAAGCTATACAGTCAAGTATATCACACAAGACACCAGCAGCAGTGTTTTTTGTTTTTTTTTTTTTTTTAAGGAGGGAGCACCCACTATATAACGCAGTTTTAATTTCTCTTAAATGTCTCTAATGGCTTAAATACACGCAGCACCACAGCTCGCTATCATTCTGAGCCATTTAGGTTTTTAAAAACACAAGTCCCCATGAAGAACATTGTCAACATCCAGTAATTAGCTTAGCGCTCAAACCATTTCCTGCTAACAACCACAACAACTATGAAAAACAACTCTTTATAGTATGCCCCCACAACAGCGCCTGGCCATAATAACCTTTCACCATGAGTAGAAGTGCATTTGAAATATTTATGTGGCCCCTTTCGGAGTTAGCTTAGGATAAACACATGGAAAAAGCTCCAGCTGCAATGATATGGAGCAGCTCAAAAAACAAGGAGTTTGAACTTAGAGACCTTCATTCTGTGTTTTTTGAACAGGAAGATTTTAATGTATGCTCTCATGAAGGCCAGTAAAGCAGGAAAATGCAGATAAATTAAAAAATAATTGAATCTATAGACCATATGAATAAGCCGCCAGACAAAACAAATATATAAAAGATGCAACACTGTAAGAATAACAGCATTTCCATGCTAAGATGAAGCATATTTTCCTCTAGACGCAGGAGGGTTGGATGATTCAAATGGAGCTGTAGACGAGGAACGGTTCAGTTGAAGGGTCATCCAATGAGTTTTTGTTTCAGGACTCCAGGGAAATCAGTCGGCCACGCACTTGGGGTCACGGGGGCGGCGCGTGTTGCCCCGCAAAGTTCAAGGAGCTAGGCCTTCCATTGTGCCGGGGTCAAACTGCTCTGCACTCGTGATCATGGAGAGCACACAGGGAGAGAGAGAAAAAGCAGTGCTGAAATTGTGCAGGGTCCCGTCGAGCAGCACGCTGTGTTTGACAGTCCAGGCTTGGAATACGCCCAACAGCCAAAGCTGAAAACAGGACAGACAGAGACAGGAATAATAAGTCTTCGACGCTGCTGGGCGTATATGAATATATACAAACCATAAAAGAACAGTGGAAGACAAAGGGAAGAAGATGTATGACTCAGATTGTACACTTTTGAAACAGAAAAAAAATATATCTAAGGAAGTTTATAAATGTTATGTAGATGACTCTTAAGACTGAAGCAGATGCATGGGCTGCAGAGGTAGGCACAGGTGGTGCTACTGTGTTACCGAGTCATGGGAAAAAGAAAAAGGGTATTGTGAAACAAAAAAAAAAAAGGCTATTAGTGTTGTCAGTTACTCCTGCAGGTTCATATCGCTCAGTATTCAAACCCACAGGTCTCCCTTGAACTGCTTTATTGAACAGTAGATTTTCAAACAGAAAACAGTGGAGAAGTGAGGTAGCCTAGCAACATTGAAACCACAGTGAATGACTGTGTGTGCCCACTGCAAAGGAGCCAGGCAGTTGAAATGACAGCGCAGAGCAACCCCAGAGAGAGTGGGATGTGCTGGCCACCGTGGAAAATACAAATAGGTTGGCTGTTTGTAGCAGTGCACTGTAGACATACGCATGCTGTTTACAGATCTGCCTTTTTTGAGCTACGTGCAGGCATAGCATACCAACGTTTTCCCACACCGACTGCCAGGCTCACTTTAAAACCAGCGCTAGTGACCCTATATTGTTTTGCCACTGTCCTGTTCTTGTAGCGCTCTAAATAAAAGATCTCCAGGATGTAACTGAGAAACAATCCCCAGGTGCTGAGAGAAAGAGGTCCAGCGATGTGAATGCCCCGAGGCTGTCAAAGTCCTCTGAGGGGCCTAAGCTTGAATGATCCAGCTGAGCAAATTTATTGGCGCACGCCTAAGAGAGGAGGCTCTACTCTGTGGCCATGGTAATATGGAAATATATTCATTTGATAAATAACAGTCAATTTCTCATGAGAGTAGCTGAGAAGCCCAACATCTTTTTTAAAAGTATAAAGAGAGAGAAGTTCTGATGGAGAATATATCACGTCCCTTCTCCTTTTAAGATTAATTACTGTTCACTTGCAGTTTTCATGTATAAATAGGAGAAGAGCACTGTGGCTAATTATCTCGATAGGTGGCCATTTTTATTGCACAGCAATCGCGAGGGAGCTGTAAGATTATTACTGTAAAACTACTCGAACGCAAGCAGGTTACAAATGAGCACAAAGAAATTGCACATCCTCCTGAGACTGAATCAGGGAGTGACACACTTCAACACCTCTTGACAAAATGGCCTCACTTAGGGGGGACAGTTGTGGGCTAAAAATACAATCTGAATATTTCTTGGCATTTTGACAATCTTGATATTTGACGATGTTTTTCAGCTTCCACTAACTCTGTGTGATGTCAGCAAACAGGGCCCGGTGAATAGTAAGAACAGCAACGTTGGAGCAACAAAAGTCAGAGTGGCAGCATACTTGATAATGCTACATGGTGATCCACAGGCATGCTAATTAACTGCATACAATGTGATATTGTCAAGCTGATTTAATTTGATGTAATACTGGTTAAAGTAGGACAGAGATGATGGGTATTTTACAAGTCATAACTGTGGCCTCTATTTACTTAGTCTCAGACATCTCAATTGCTGAGCTGGTAAGCCTATATCAAGAGAGCAAAATCTAGAACAATGTGTAGGATCCATACTAAAAATGGACGTATGGACAAAAGCCAAAAATGGTGCGCCAAAAAATATTCAACAATTTCTACAATCAGGTGTCATCAGTTTCCCGTCTCCAAAATGTTCGTAAGCGCGAGTCAAAGTTTCTCCCATCAAGTCAGTTTTATACATCAAACTTTGCGTGGAAAGTGGCGTACACCTCTTTCCGGCCTTGTCTTGTGCGTACGCAATGTCAATAAATGAGACTCCTGGTGTCACTTTTATCCGCTAGCTAGCTCCTACCCGATCCGGCAGATGAGTGTGGAGTGGCCAAGGCTAACGTTAGCTAACCAGTGGAGACCCTGGGGTGGGCAGTAGGGCTGTGCGATATGACGATATATATCGCATGACGAGAGAAAAATGTCTGTCGTTTCATATTTTGCTCTATCGTTTATATCGTTGTGACGCAAATTTCACTTTTTACAGTAAAATTTTTCGTCATTTGGAGTACAGCCTCAGTGTTGAGTGGAGGTGTGTGGGCGTGTTTGTGCTTTAGAACATAACCGCTATGAACAATCAGAACAAAACTTTTTATTCATTGGATTAAAATATCGGGATAGGTATTGTTACTGGGATATGAAATGACCTATATCGGAATATGAGATTTTGGTCATATTGCCCAGCCCTAGTAGGCAGTGGGCAGTATGTTTCTGCATGTTAATGCAGCCAGCTGACTGTCTGTCAAGACAGACAAAAGAAAATAGAATAAAAGGCAAGACATTTACATCACAAATAAAAAAAAATAACCACTTCTAAATGGATATCGCTTTGAAATGTTGCGCTAAAGCTCATTGTGTCAGTGGAGCGCAGGACTAAAAGGAAAGGCCTCTTGTATTTCAAGTCATTTTGCATTTTGTTTATAAAAAATAACCAGATAATAGCTTGTTGGTTAATTTTGCGGCTATTAAAAGCAAAATGAACTGAAACCCTGGTCCCTGGTCGGGACCTGAACGTCAGATTCTGGTATCACAGTACTGCAAATCCAGCTCGGCATGTAAATGTAATGTTTCATTAACTCAAAAAATGTCTCTGAACATAGTCCAGGCAACACTGACTTCGTCACCTCAATATAATTACAAAATCAATTTAGTAATATACAAATTTCTAATTTCTTGCTATATCAATAACAACGACCTGATCTCTGTATGTGTGTGTGAGTGTGTGGGTGTGAGTGTGATATCATGCCTTTATGCACATGACAATGTCTAATTTAATGTTTATTTAGGGAAGTCCTCTTGTCAAGCCCCTTGAGGGTTTTTTGGACCTCGTTGCATGTTCCCATTGTTCTTTTTTTTTTTTTTTTCCTAAAAAGAAGTTCTTATATCACCGACTGTAAATTGTTTTAATGGTAATTGTATTACTGATTGTCAATTTTTTTATGGTAATTGTAATGTTGACTTTTTTTTTTTTTTTAATACGTGCTAAATAAACTAACAAACAACTAGGAGACAGAATGGTGACCAATGTTATGACACAGTCTCTAGTTGCTACTAACTGTTTGAGTATGCCAAATAAAAACATTTGGAACAACCACTTTTACATTTTTGTAACCCTCTTTTTGGATTAACCACCTAAATTAAATCAAATATGGACTTTTTGATTGCTGTCAATTTTTTTGAAAGTGATTATAATGATGAAAGAGACAAAAGTCTTACTGATACACATTTAACATTTTCATACCCATGTAAGTTTTCATAGTATGAGCAGTTCATGAAAGTTTAACATAGTGCTCGTGTTCTCAAATATACATTATCTTGCTATTCGGGTTAAATTTTTAATCAAACTGTCATGTAGCAAACAAGCACGTCACATTTCCATGCATATTCCTTTTTAGTAAAATGACTTACGGCTGTGTTTGTTGCTATACTCTTCGCTGCTTTGCGTTTTTGAATGTGCCCACTTAATAAGTGGAGTGATGCTCCCTTTCATGTGCTCATATCAAAGCCTGTCTCGTCCCTTAATTGTTTTGATAGGCATTTGGAGGGGAAAAAAAGGGTTGATTTTATTATTTAATATTTTTATCTTATCTTATCTAAGCCGTAATGATTTAACCTACAGAGTAGTGACAGTTCCACTGGAACAAGTGCATAATTATACATTTAAGTGTTCTACTTAATGCGCTCATTTTCAAGCTGTCAAGGTCATTCGCTGGAGTGCCATTAGTGAAGAGAGGGGCCCTCTTTACCTGGGAACATGGCAGCCGCTTAATGCCCAATGCTCAAGAGGAGCATGCCACAGTACACCACTGCAGCCAGTGACAGCCATAGATTCATTTATATAACACACTCACTGATACAGGAAGTGTAATGCCTATATTTGTGTTGCTAAGGTGTTTATGGTAGCCTATACAGCCCCTGAACCTCACAGCCAACACTTTATACGGCAATCAAGGTGAAGGGGTAATGACTCTTGTGTGTCTGAGGAGAGGGTTAAAGTGGTCGGGAGTGGAGGGTGGGGGGAGGCTGACACTGTGAACCCCTGATGGCCTTTCTGCTGGGTCGCCATGGCAACATCTAGCCCAGTCGTTAATGAGGCACAAGTGAGCTGTTAACAGAATACTGATTTTGGTTTGACATCAGCCCTGATTCATATCTGTCAGGAGGTGTTGATGAAATATGCACCCTGAGTTTGTTTTATAACCGCACATAAAATGGCCTCCGTGTTCTGTTTATGCAGCGAATGCAAAACAAAATGTGTCACGGATGTTACTCACTGATTTAGAGTAATTATGTGGGTCAGCGCGCTATACATAAGAAAACCAGCCAAAAAACATCCAGTTTGCCGGCTGCAATTTAAATAATTGACCTGTTGGAGATTTATTTATATCTCCACATTAGGTATTATAATATATTTCAATCCTGTACTGCACCCCACAATTCAGAAAATGCCCTCTTTGTATATCAGTCATTTGAAATGAAGTGAAAGCGAAGCCTTGACTGAGCATGTGCCCTTCACATGTTCCTATGCGTATGAATTATTTATGGAGGTGCTGGGCACAATTGGTGGTAGGAGGGCGAGAGGAGCATCAGTGACTGGCACAGTAATGACAGTGTCTGGGCTCATCTCAAAACGCCGCACTCTGATTGGTGACCTTACAGGAGTGGCAGAGGTTAGCGATGCCTGGCACTGCTTGGCTATGAGAGCGCTGCTTCACCGAATCCAAATTAAGCAGCAGCTCTCAAATTGCTCTCTCTACCTGCCTGTGCAGCGCAGCATCTCGTGCTGTAAATGATTAGCGCATTAACAGCATGGTGAGGGGACTAACTTGCTGCTCCAGACCCCTTGTTAAAGCAGTGAAAAGCATAGCTGTGAGGTATAATTCATTGCAGTGGCAGCTAATGAGTGGATGCTACAGTGGGAAGGTGACAGTAATAAGCACAGACTTAACACCATCTGAACAGGATGAGGAGCTGGTTGTTAGGGAAGTATTTACAACTAATGTGACACTGAGTTGGCACATCTGATCGTTGACAGTTTCTGCAAATGAATGGAGTGTGTTTGAAGGACCCAGCTTGATGTTGACGCTTTCTAATAACAGAAACTGATGCGAGATACCTCTAGAGCTGAAATGTTTCAGTGCCATACCTAACAGCCTGTTTTTCATACCTGACATTGAGGAATAATTTTTTTCAGTGTATTTCTCCATTTGCTTTTAATTTAAGTTTCTAATTAGCGCTGAACTGTAGAAATTCAAAATAAAGCTGTTTGTGATGTGTTTTCTGGCTGCCAGTTAATTCAGAATGCGTTTACACAAATTGATCTGCATTAAAATACCTGCCAGTAGAACTGAAAATATTAAAATGCAAAATAAGATACACCATAGACTGACCAAAATTCAGATTTAAAATGAGCAAAGATTAACCAAGCAGTCAGTGGTTGTTTTCAGTACATGGCAGTTACTTGACACCATGGAAACTTTTCGGTCAATGTGTCATAAAGTAAAGTAACACAATGTGTAGCTCAGCGTGTGACATAACCAGTGACATGGGAGGGAATCCGCGGCTAGTCAGACGGCGATTTTCTCATAAATCGGCCCGTTCTTCACCGTCCCCCGTCAACTGACGGTTAATGGCCTTTTCCTTTGCGAGGAATCTGTCAGGTTTGCATTTCCCTCTTGCTACTAGCTGCTCGCTAATTCCTGCTATCAGCTGTTTCCTCACACATGCAGCGTCATCAACAGCTCCTCCCACAAGTCTTCAACAGCCCCTCCCGTGGCGGAAGGCTGCCTCGGTCTTTTTAAACTTAAAGGGTTCCACCAATATGACTACCCTACGAGGCGGAAAATTGGGCGCCTCGGATCAACTCGCCTTTTTGCCTCTGTGTGTCTAAATGCTCGCAGCTGGCCAGCAAATCGGCCCAATATTCACCAAAAATCTGGTAGTGTAAAAGGAGCTCAAGATTCTCTTGCTATTTTGCCTATTCCTCATCTAAACTGCCTTCAGAAACATATTTTAGTGCACTGTTGTAATATGAGAATTTGTGAACAGGAAGTGGCACCGTATTGTATCCTGTGGAAAAACGGCCAAGCTCAGCCTTGCAGCAAATTTTTCCCAGTGGCCACTCGCAGTATTGCAGCCTAAAAAGCATTTTCCCCATAGGTCATCATTATAAAAGAGATGTCCGTACAACTGCTGATAGGACACCTTGAACTGTAACCAAGGTCAATTATCTTTCTTTCTGTCTTGAATTTTGGATCCATGGAGGTTTTACCTTTGTGAAACTTTCCTGGAGCTGAGAAAAACAAGTTAAAAATCTGTAACATCATCACAGTGTAAAGTCTATGAGCCGAGCTGGAACTGGTGGGCCAGGCCAGCAGGAGAAACACTACTGCGTATATTCAGAGTGTTCGGTGCTGCACAGTGCATTCTGGTAGTTGTAGGTTTTCTGTATTGTAAAACACAGGCTGAAAAAACTGAGATGAACCAAAAGTCTGTTTCTGTGTTGCCTATTTCTCACCATAAATGTTTTCAGAAATATATTTTAGCTTACTGTTTAACTGTAATATGAGATTGTATGTAACCAACTGGCAGCCATATTGTTTCCTGTTAAAACAGACAAGCTTGCACTACAGCCCAGTTTAATGTGAAATACTTCTTTAAATACCCAGTCCTACATGCCTCACTGTATATACACTTTGCTTGTAAAAGCACATGTTGTAAAAATGTAAATATAATTCCTTTACATGCAGTACACATGTATGCAAACATGATTCATGCATGAATATGTGCAGGCAGCTCCTGTGCATGACAGACATAACGTTCAGTAGAGTTTATATCGCCTTTCTAATGTCTACAATCATACAGACAAAGCACTGGAGGCAGATGAGCAAATTTATATTCAGTTTTCTTGAGGAAACCACAGATATACCAAATGGGACCACCATTGTGTTTTTTCCCCCCTGTGGTTTTGTTCATTCAGTGTCTCTCCAGTGAAGGCCGAGGGTCTCAAAACACAACACAGAAATACACAAACGCACATCAAGGCATGCACAAATACACCTTTGGCCCAGATTTGTCTCCCGCCCCTCACTATCTGCGGGGTGTTTAAACACCAGAGTGGAGTTGTCTAAATGATAATTGCTTATGAAAGGTTGATTTGTGGCTATATCAGAGGGGGTAACTCTCCTCTCAGTGTTGAGCGAGATTAGCCGTGGATCTTCGGGATTTATCACTCGAGGCATACGGATTAATGCTGCGATGAAGTTTAAAACAGAATCACTGGTGACCGCATCGTTTTAAAGAAATAAGAGGAGCTTATATCAGCTCAAGCCATTATCAGAAGAAGAAAAGGAGAAGCTAATCAGCTTTTTAATGCTAATTATTCCTAATGAGGATTAGATTATAAAACAAAATCAGTAAAACAATATGAGTAGTCCGAGACCAATTTTGTCATGACAGTTACAAAAACTATTTCACGTGTTCTCTGATATAGTATGTTCTTCAGATCTGTATATAGTCTTGCAGTAAACTTAGCTCTGAAGGTATCAAGGAGGTGAAAGTACAATTTTAATGGTCTCTTCATGGGTACTGGATGTAATTAAATCACAAACTCAACATCTGCTATTCTGTGTGTCAATAGAAATCACACCTTAGTGATTCAGAGAGAAAATTAAATGAGATTGACTCCCTAATGTGTGCAGTTAGAGGCGTGTCTGAGTTCTCCGAGGCCCACTATCTCACCCACAATGCAAAGTAAATGTATGGATAATAGGTTTAGCTGCCTAGATATGCCGCTATTACAGGTTTATCTGTGATGGAAGGTGCATTTTATGGCATTAGAGGAGGCCAGACAAAGATTGAATTATAACCCAGATATCTGTAAATAAGATTCTCCAGGTTTTAAGCCTTAAAAGGAGCATGTGTTCAGTATCAACCGTCATCAATCATTAAAGGGGAGTCTGCGTTTGCGGCCGGTCTTGTCTCCATGTGGTCGGAAATGGATTTTCTACAAAAGCCAAGATGCAATTTGCCCTCTAATGCCAATGTTAATCTATTTACATACTTAAATTATGTTCATCCATGCTGAAAACAGAAGAGTGTCTGTTTTTCTTGTTCTACCTTTAAAAATTTTAGTCTTATCTGAATAGCAGTAGTTGGGTGTGAACCATTTTGTTGATCAGGCAAACAGTATTTCCAGCTTGGCTGCAGAAAGCAGGTGCAGCAGATCAGCCAGCATGTTCAGAAGGAAGAAAATACATACAGAGACCCAGATAATTTCAAGAGACTGGCCCTGCTGCTACAAGTGCAAGTGAGCATCATGTGTATCATGGCTGCAGCTTAAAGCCAAACTGTGATAAATTGGATGAGAAAATGAAGTTGTCATTGAGCCAGGGGGTTGCATTTTGCACATTCGGGTTGTGCTATATTGTCAGTCACAGGGTCAGACTAACATATAGTAATGTTTATGCACCCTGGTGCCATGGAATTAAGCAGTGAGGCCCAATGTGATGTTTTTCTGAGGTGTAAATAAAGAGCTGTGCACTAGTCTGGTGGTGACTGTAGAGAATGGCCCGCCAATATTAAGTGCAGGCAGGTATTATTACAGGGAATGATTTGTCAATAAGATTTCATCTTGTGACTCCTGTGAATCCAAATGACTTGAGTGTGTCGGCTACATCTCAGTGATAACTTAAGCCTAATTGACAGGGCCTACGCTGCGCAGGGGGGCTGACAGAGCGAGAATGGAGATTAAGGAAGGAAGCGAACAAAGGTGAGGTGAGGGAATGAGGTGTGCGTGTGTGTTAGTGGCTGGTGGTGTATGGCAAACCAGGAGGCATGAAGGTGATGCGCAAGGGATCGCTGGTCAACCAGCAGCGAGAGCCGGAGCACTGTCGCTTTCTCCGCTTGCCATGTCTGCTGGCCCTGACAGCAATCCATTTGAGGGCCTCCTGGTACTAACAGAGTGCTAAAACCCAATCAAACAGGCTGGAAGGAAAAGGCGAGACGCTCGGGCCCAGCCGGCTTCCACTTGTGTGAGCAATTCACCTCTGACTGACCCGTTCAGGCATCTTAAATAAGCCATGCACATCATGGACAGCAGAAAAGCCACACTCAGGGACCTGAAGACACCCATGTGTCCGTAAAAGCTGGAGAGTGCTTTTTGAAATCAAAGAGGACTCCCATGTTTGCCTTCATCAAGGTCAAATGAGAATAAAACTGCATTTAAAGAAATGTGGAAAGAAATTCAATGTTTGTTGGACACTATTTCACATAACCAAAAAGAGTACGTTGTGTACCTTGTGGGCATTATTAAATATGAATTATGTATCAACCTTTTCATTTAGGCCTGTCACGTTAATTATGTTATTGAGTTATCGTAAGATATACAGTATGGACATGACTTCGATCATGTCCATAAATCACCAACCAGTGTTACCAACATGTTAGCCAACGTGATGTTAACATAAACAGCAGAGGTTTCCCAACTGTTGTAAGACTGTGGTGCAACAATTTTACTTTTTCTTCCTCTCCATGCCTGCCTACATGCGCAAGTCCAAAGAAAAATAAAAAACACTTCAAAGTGCAAGTGGTTAGCTTGCCAAACCCTGGCAACATCCTAAAAAGTTCATTGTTTGTAGTTTTACCCTCCAACAACTCCACTCCCAGACCATCTTCTAGCATAGCTCTGCCTCTGATTGGCTTACCCAGATATTTTTACCCTAACCAATACCACTCCTCTTGCCCAATCCTATCCAGTCCAACTAATGATGGCAACGAATAATAGATAATCAGAAGGGAGAGTAGAGCGGGTCCTTCCTTTGCCTAGGAAATACAGAATTGTCCCTCAGCAGCACAGTAGCCACATTATGGAGGTAACTGCAGTGTTCCCTGAGTTTCGCTCATCTTATTCATTAGTCGCAAGGGGCATCACTTAGTTTGGTTTTTATTGGCCAAACTTTGTGTTAAGTCTCAAATTTAGAAATTTTGATCTTCTCCTATAAGGTAATATAATGTTATATAAATACATATTTCAGTGCACATATTAACAGGTGTTAATTACGTTTTAAAAATATATTTATATGTAAATTTCCAATTCCAAGAATATCAATGTCTAATATTCTTAAGAATTAAAAGTATATCATTGGCACAAAAAGGTCTCAAAATGGCAATAATATAATTTATCCCAATTATTTTTGTGACAATATATCATCCAATAAAATTAGTTATCGGGACTGGTCTATATTTATTAGGGCCCGAGCACCTGTGGTGTGAGGACCCTCTTAAAAACTGAAGGAATTATCATTTAGCCTATCTATTAATTTATTTTTTTCCGAAAAGAAACACATTTTTGAGGGGCTTAGGGTACTCGAAAACTCATGAATCTTTGCACACACGTAAACTGTCAAAAAATTTACATCCGATATAGGTCTGGTTAATGGGTGCAAAAGATTGGCTCAGTAGCGCCCCCTACACATTTTGACAACGCAGCCCCAGAGGCTGGTTTCACTGACATTTAAGAAATTTGTTAGGCAAATGTAACACCCCAAGATGTACAAAAAAGCCTCTTGGAGCCATACTCTAAACCCAACAGGAAGTAATTTATATTTGTTGCTGAGCTTTGGAAAAAATATATAGGTATGAAAAGTATTGAGTAAGTATTGAGATCAATAACAGAACCAGTAACAATATCATAATAAGCCATTAAATATAGCGGATTATCTTTCATAATACTAAAAGCATTACTCAAAAAACAGAGCTGATCCTGTTACTGAAATCCACTGTGGAAAGTTCAGTGTAGGCACATTGATTGAGGATTGTGCACTCGTGATAGGGTTGGCAGTTGTGAGAAAAGCACTTAGGCAGATTAAAAGAACAATATGCTGAATTTATAGCGTTTTGTAGCTCTTTATCCAGAATGATTAACAGAACATCGACAAGCTATTTGCAAAAAAACAGGCTTGCAGACCGTCAGGTTTTATTTCTTGATGTATGCGTCTCTGAAAGTAGAAAGATTGATTTCAGTATTTGTTTTGTGTTCTCTTAGCATTGCAGAGAGAAGTAGCTGCTCGCCTCTGTAGGGCAACACACGTCAGTAAAATCTGCAATAGACCATGCACCAAATGCAGGAAAGATTTTCCTCCCGAGCAGGATTACAGTGTTTTACAAAAATCAATACTTAACCAGCAGCACGACTGCGGTCGACGCCACCTCAAAGAAGCTGTTCAAGTTCAACAAAAGATCAGAGAAAGTTAGCCGGTGAAAGCATAATCAAATGGCATCTGTCAGTACTGCAAGCTGTGTTGGACTGTGTCCACTGGCGCCCTGGTTTGCTTTGGTTTTCCTAACTCCCCTTGAAATGTTTGGTGAGAATGTAATTAGCTAGCACTGGGCAGGCACAGCCTCATTTGAGATGGGCTTCACTGGCGTCGTGTTTTTTTTTCTCTTCTCCTTCCCTCGTGTGGTATCGCACACAGAATTAACTCTGACAAAATGGTAATTAATATTTCCCCTCCATTGTTGAAGAGGAGAGGGGACGCGAGAGCTGTGGTGCCAGGATCCAAAGGAGGGCACTGCCAGACTGGCCATCTTGCCAGCTTTTTATGTTTGCTGGGAGGAAGTGTTTTTCAATAAGCCAACCTAGTGGTGTTTAAAACAAATTATATGTTTCTGTGCGCAATTTGTCCCAACTGTTTATAAAGGAGTAGGAAATTACTGAATTTTGTTTAGCATGACTAATAGACGGAAATTTTGTTTCAACATACACTTCATGAAAATATTCAATCATGTCTTATTTCTTTTGATTTCAGGAGGTGGGGGATGTGGGCCGGAACACCAAAGAACCAGTACAGTCAGATGGAGTATGAGAATGGAGAACCTTGCTGGCAAGGAGGTTCACGCAGTACTACAGTAAGTACTGCATGAGTGACAGTACATGCAAACATACAGTAGGCACACACACACTCATACACTCACAGTAGCATATGAGAGCACAAAGAAACACGTATGAATAAACGTATGGATGAACAAATGGTACATACACACTAGTGTTGCACGGTATACCAGTACTAAAATAGTACCGCGGTACTAGAGTATTCCAAACGGTACTATACTGCATTTGGAAAATACCGGTACTTTGAAATTGCTTCAATTCATTAATTTAGTTAATTTATTTTACTCAATTATGCACACAAACGCCTTTCTTGTTGCTATTGGAGCACAGATTGCACAAGTGGTGTGTATGACAACACCTGTATCAACATTCACAGCTGGCGCACGTGAAAAAAGACAAGAGAAAGTCTGCCTCACAAAGGGAGACAACACGAGACAACACAAACTTGGTGGGACATTTGAGTTACCAAATCGTGACGTCTGTACCGAGGTACTGACCGAACCTACTATTTATTGTTCTAAAGGTTTGTATCCAAAAGGACTTTTCCTTTGGAAAAGTACCAAAGAGTATTGAAAAGTATCAAAATTCATATTGGTATTGGTACCGAAAGAAAGATTTTGGTATCGTGACAACACTAATACACACTGACAGACTGTTATATAGACAGATGGACAGACGATACAGTAAAGGATGAGGCAACAAAGAGAAGTCATTTGCACAACTCATTAGAGTTTCAGCCTGAATAAAAATGTTATACAGACCTCATTTGGATTTAATTCATTATGGCAAATGTGGAGATTTTAGACTTTAAAAGTAAAAAGAAAAACTATACCAATCATGCATTCGATCTTTGTAATTTACATTTTGGTCTGTATCAGTGGTTCCTAACTGGTGGGTTGTGGTCCAAAAGTGGGTCATGGGTCCATTGTGAATGAAGTGACTCATGAACGTGTCAGCTTTGTAAACAACACTTTATTTTGACGTACAGTGACTAACAGACACCTACTTGACAAAGACAAAACTAGCTCGATCCTGTGTGGACCTTGAACAAATGACTAAGGGGAAATCTGGACCAGTTGGGAACCACTGGTCGACATTGTCAGGTGTGAGCCTATCACTTAAGTTCAGACACCTGCATAGAACAGTCTGGTAAATGCTCACACCATAAAACCAATGTCCTTTGGTAGAATGTGTCCCTGGTGCTGCTCAGTACTTAAAGTGTCTGTCAGTATTACAGGACAATGTCCTGTAGTAGTATTAGTTGTAGAGGTCTTTATTTACCTCAACTGCAGAGAGTAAGCAGGCCCTTTCTAAAAACAGACTATTACGACAAATTTTGCCGGCTTAATAAGTGTTATTCAGCCACAGAGTAATGTGATACTCTTAGAACAGAAATAATGTTTTCATACTGTAATTAACTCAAGTCGTTTCTTGATTGCTGTACTTCTGATGGATGTGAGGCGATAAAACTGAACACTTTCTGATGTTTTTCTTACTAAAGGCCTACATTTAAAGGGAAGGCTGTGAGATCTTTTATATGGAGGATGTGTTTAATGCACTGTAACCTAACAGTGTTTGGGGGTAGAGGCAAAGTTGAACACCAGACATGACTCTTGCTGTGCTGATGAAATTAGTGTTGTGGAAATGGACGTTATTATCAATTTATCGAGACAACAGTAAACATGGAGGAGGTTTTGAGTTTTCATTAAAATGGGGAACAGGGGGAATAGCAATAAAGGCCTGTATTTAATATAAACCTGGTTCTCTTGGCCGCTGAGTTAAATTGAGGCTTATTTAAGAATTTACAGTAGTTTGATTTTGTAGCAAAAGTGTTGCAATTTCAGCCACTTGTACAGCTAACTATTTGAACTGTTTATCCATTACTTTAAGCGAATTACCTGACCTGTTTAGTCAGGACTTTAAGGTACCTATTTTAACCATATATGTTATGGATGGACGGTATTGGACTTTTTGTCGATATCCGATATGCTGAAATGTAACAACTCATTTACTCATTTTTAATGATATCAATATTTCCACTTTATACAATACTTGTCAATGTATGTTATATCCGTTCATTGTTCAAATTACGAAAAATGTGGACGTATGTATGTATCGAGTCTGATCATTTTAAAGCCTATATTGGTTGACATACCGATGACATACCAATACTATCAGCATGTTGGCCGTTCTGATATTTCATTTTAAAGCCAATATCAGCTGATATCAATGATGTGCCAATATTATCGTGCATCCCTAATATATGCAATACTTTTAACTTTTACAGCCGTCCATTACTTTTAGCTGAATATTTGAACTGTTTAGTCAGTACTTTCAGCTATTTTTTTTTCCTATTCAACACTATTAGGTACCTATTTAAACTTCTCTGCTTGCTAAACGCTTTCAGGCACTCTTACCAGTCCCTCCAGAAAATCGTGATCTTGCGATCGCAATAATTAACACAAATTCAACGAAAGTCCCGCAATTTTTCCGCGTTTTTCCGCATTTTCCAGCCGACCAGAAGTCGTCACGCATGCGACGTCATTTGAAACGTCATGAGACGCGTCATCAAATGCGCTAATGGCCTTGCAGTATGGAGAAACACTCTGTATTGACATAAGAATTCGCACTGTTTAAATGCATACAATATGTGTTGAATGTATTAAAATGTTATGTTTACAGAGGATGTAGCCTACATGTTGTTTTACAGTCACATTGTCTGGTTTGAGAGCTACAATATTCACTCAGGATTTTTTTTGCAACATTATTGGAGTGCGTGTTTTGAAACTAATCAAATAAAACTAAAGAAGAAAACTATTAAAAAAAACAAACAAACAAACAAAAAAAAACATTTGCAGCTATTTTTGTAATATTCAGTATGATTATTAGAGCAAGTGATTACAAGACTTATTTTCTTTGGAGGTAGTAATTAAAAAAAAAATCTCATTTTTTTTCTCCTTTTGTCATTAGCCGCAATTTTTGTCATTTGTTGCAATTTCCCGCAAAAATCACATAAAAATGTCGCATTTTTCACCTCAATTTTTGACATAATTCAAGGGTTTTGGGCAGGAAATTCAAGGTTTCTTTGCGGCGAGATCCAGGAGGGACTGTCTTACATAATTGTAACATGTAGTATTCAATCTGACTTAATTTGTGGAAATGTCATTTTAATTAAATCATATCTTCGATTTTTGCAAATTAGTTGAGCTACTCTACAATCCACTGGGCTACAGGTACCCCTGGTTGGGTATCACTGCTGTAGATAATGACTTTAACAGTCAACCTTACAAATAAATACAAATTAAGTTAACTGTACAGAGAGGCTGTGGTTTGCTAATTTCCAGAGGGAAAGCTAAGAGAAACAGCCAAACGAAGCTCCTCTCTCCACATTCACTGGGGACAGTTTGAAGCCTTCCTGCCCAGTCTGCTCCCTGCATGCCTCGCTCTGCGCATGTGCATTTCAACAATGGAGAGTTAGTCAGTCAATCAGTAAAAGACGTTCAGTCCTCATGGCCCACTCAGCAGCCTGGCAAAAAGATGTTTTGTTCAAAGCCAAGTGATGGAAGCTGACTTGCTTTCCCCTCCTCTGTCAGTCTACATTGGTTTTCTGGTTAATGTTGCTCCAGCTGCATTCTCCTGCAGCTTTCTCCTCTTTTACTCTTCTCTGTATTTTCCTAGTATTGCCTCTTCCTTTCAGCCACTTTTATGAGATCCATTTACATTTTTGTGTGAGAATTTGCTCAATTGAAAATGTAGCACATTTAATCATCTTATTTTCTTTGCCTGGCCCCCTCTTCAAATCAGAGTCCAATAAATGTCGTTTGCAAATGTATGTACTCATGCCATCCAGGGGCCCCCTTTGAAACGACTAAATTGAATTCCTTTGATACGACCCCCTAACCGAGTGCAGTCGGCATAAATGAAGTCTCGTCAGAAGTCGACGCTCATTATATTTGAAATGCTGAACCTCGTCTTTGGGTAGTGCTCTCTCTTTCAGCGGTGAAACTCACTTCTCTCTTTATACTTGAGTAGTGGGACCAGTGATGTATTGTTTCAGCGATGGATATTGAGGTAATCCAAATTCAAGCAGCGTGCAGTGTATCTTAAGAGTCTGTGGGGAAGTGTGAACTCAACTGTTTCAGTTATTAATTAAATTCAAAGTACTGGACTGTGACCGTTACATGTATGCAGTGAGTTTAGCTACTGTACAGCTAGCACAACTGTGGCCCCAGATCTTATACAGCCTCTCCCATTGCTTAAAGGAGAATTCCAGTTTTATAATATAGGTCAGATATTTGTAGGTCTGGCCATCATTTCTATTGGTCATGTAAATATTGTACTAGACAATAAACTTTTTCACAACCTGTCTGATTGTGTTTCTTCTCTGTTTCTTTGTCTTTTTGGTGATATTGCCGTGTTGCCAGAACTCAGCAATTAATTTCAGTGAATAAAATGTTATCATGATAAATGATGATCAGGATAAATAATAACCAAGTTGTAATAGACCAGATTTATCCTTTAACTTTATTATATTCTGATCCAGCATTCATTCAGACTTACCCATCACATAATGATTTGTTTTGCTTAGAAATGTTAAAGGAACGCTGACCATTTTATATTAATTACTCACTGGATGTTACATTAAATCTGTGAAGAAATCCTTTTTCTCGCAGGCCTCTGGTGAACGACAAATCCAAAAACAGAGAAAATTCTGGACAAATTAAAGTTCATGTGTAACAACAGTAAAACTGTATCAAAACATCCGCTTACGAACTCTCACACAACCTGTGCAGTATAATCCAAGTCTCATTTATCCAGCTGTATGCAAAAACAGTAATTTAACCTCGCTCGACACAGGAGCTGCAGAGGCCTGTGCTACGAAGCCACCCAGGATATCTTTTCATTGTCTGGTTTGACTAACCCTAACATTCTAACATTCCTAACGTTCTCTGCTATTTCTGTAGTAAGGAATTTTAATACCACAGGAGTACTTAAAGCCTGAACTATAACCTCAACGCAAAGCATTTAGCAGCGAACGTGGAGGTCCGACCTAACACAGCCACAGATGCTAGCACTAGAAGCCACACTTGACTAGACGCAAACTGATTAAGTCTAACTTGACTAACAGATTAGTTTCAGTGGTAGAGGACAGGGGTGTAATTGTGTCCAAAGTCCAGCAGTTTTACCAAGACACATCTGCTAATTGAATATTTGAACTGAAATTTTTAAAATACTTGTTGATGTATGCGATTAATTTAGATTAATTAAAAACAGAGCAGCATTTTTTTTAATCATTTGACAGCCCTACTTATAACATAAAATGTCAAAACAATGAAAATACTATCCGAAAATTCAGTCGGCCAAGACTTAAATTACGTGTAGGTATCAGTGGGCTCTAGGCCTACATGTGACATTACTACAGATTATTTTTTGCTATTAAGCTGGATGATGATGAATGTCACATAAAAAACTTTAATGTCAGACTGTTTCTGCTCCTGCAGTAAAGGCTGGAAAAGAACCTAGTTAATGACTGATGAGGTCTAACTGACCCAAATGTGGCATTTATAATAACGGGAACCAATTAACAGTGTGTGGATTATTTTTCTAATGAAATATGTGTTTTATCCTAGTTGTCATCACAAAGCTACAGTGTTGGTATCAGAGTGTAAAAGTAGCAGCACTGTAAGCGATCACTGTGAGCTAAACTAAACTTTGCATATGTTAAAATACTGCTAAAATAATGTGTTTAGGGGTCAAGTAATCCTTTAACTTTAGCTCTTATATTCATGTTTTAAAGTAACATAATATTGTGCTTATACTTAAGAGAACGGACAAAATTGATGTAGCAGAAGCCAAGATGTACTTAGGTCAAGCTCTAAAGTCCTGTTTCCATCAAACACTTTCAGTATGGTACCTTTGGAACCAAAAATAATCCTTCAGACATGGTACCTAGACCCAGGTCTACTAAGTGTTTCCACTGCAAAAAGGACTCTTTCATGTGGGCGGGGTTGTTGTCACTCACCGCTCTGTCCAGAACTTATACTGTATTTCTTCCTTTATCAGTCCGCACCTCATTTATAGTCCACAGAACAAAGATGAACACTGACATTTTCAGAACAAAAAAGAACCCAAGAACCAATCCTTTCATTTTATAGCTATAGTTTACTAACATATGTAAAACTCTACATGAGCCTCAAAACCAGCCACAGCTCAGTCCTGAGCAGAGTGACCATCTGCTATTGACCAATCAACGGACACAGTGTTCACAGCTCCACTTTTTAATACCACATCTGTGTGCGAGGTACCCCAACAGAGGGGGGACTAAAAATGGGGACGGTATGGAACGGTTCTCTTGGTAACATCCACAAATTTTCACAGTGGAAACAGAAAGAATGCGTACCAAACTGAACTGAACTGTACCATACTGCTTACATTTCCTATAACGCAACTTATAACATCTTTCATTAGACTATCCCTCCGTCTTGCAGGCTCCACATGTCCAGTTTGTGACTTAAGCTTTCTGTTATAAATGAGGAAGTCCCAGATGCGATAACCCTGACGACACCATCATCATCAGATTTGACACAGCAGAGACACAAACTGTTTTTACAGGCTGAGTAGCACTAACCACAATGTCTAAACTGATCCTCGTGTAATAAAGATGAAGTGCCTCTTTAACTGATATACTGTAAGTTAAGTGTCAAGACACAAGCAAGTACAAACACAAGCTGGAGAAGTTACGCTCTGGAATCACACAAAATAATCCTACAAGTCTAAAGTATTGCCACCCAACACTGACCCCTCTGGCTCTGACACCCTCAAGTCAAAACTGAATCCCCAATAACCATGAACACACGCATAAGAAAACACTTTGTCTCACCGAGCGGCACACACCCACTTAATATCTCTGTGCAACGAGATACTAAGTGACATAACAAAAGACTATTTTTAATCCAAGTACGGGACAAAACCAAATCACCAGTTGTACCAGCTTGAAACTTCAACACAATAATACCTGTCAAGTTCCAATCTCTCTCCCTCTCCAGGTGCTTTTGTTCGCCGGAGGGATTGTCTGCTCCGGGTGCAGTATGATGTGAGGGGTTGCTATGGAAACCCCCTAGAAGTAAAATAAGTTGCTTTTCCCTTCCACTCTCTTGCAGAGGGTGTCAAAGTCACCTATTAAAGTCGTGACAGTGGTAATCACTGTTCACACGTGAAGACGACAGCAGCGATGTCCCATAATGCCACAGTGTCCCCCAGTCACAGCATCACTTCAGGTCTTGTAGACTCTGATTGTAGGCTAGGCAGTGATGAAACTCTTCATGAGCAGTGCCATTATTTTATTTGACAAGAGACCTGATTATAGTTGAATCACCAGCTCCACTAGTACTGTATTTTTTTTTGCATAATTCTATCATTTGTAGTGAATCTAATTTCTTCACAAAAGTTTGAAATTGCTGCGAAAATTACTAAAACAAGAGGAAGGACAGCGTCTTCAATCAGCCCCCATCGGGAGATAAAACTGGCATGGCTCTTGACTCAGGCTAACAACGGCTCTTCTCCCTGCACCACCTCAACTTTTCTCTCTTTGTGCTTTTCTAGGTCACACTGACATGCGGAACAGAGACAGCCTTGCGATCGGTGAAGGAGCCCAGCAAATGCCAGTACATCATGGACTTTCAGACTCCTGTGGCCTGTCAGCCGGTGCTGAAGCAGCGGGGCATACACAGTGAACTGTGACCCCTTCCCTTACTGGCCTAGCCTAGATTAACTTGCCCCCCCCCCTTGGCTAGCCCGCGGTGACAAGCTGGGGTCCTGAGGGTCTCCTCTGACATCTGTGTTGTCAGAACATATATACTTCCAAGCAAGTCTTGCTAAGGTCAGAATCTGGTTTTCAGTAACACTGCTCCTGGGCCACTTTAGTTTTCATTAATTGTCACGGTGTTTGCTTTACATTGCCATGTGTTAATATTTGAATAGAGCATTAATTGAATTACTTAGTGTACACAAGTATTCTTCACACTGCAGTATATTCCTTAGACGGGTTAACACTTAAGGCCCAACAAAATCATTATGTAAATAATGTAATCAATAAAGTCAAACTAGGGTCTAATGGCATTTCCACTAATGTAACTGCTTTGTCAAATGAAAGCACAAATAAATGGACTGTGTCCTTACTTCATTATACTGGCTACCTTGGTATAGCCTTACTTAAATTTTAAAGTTCAAGTCTAGTGATATTTAAAGTTTTTCTTCAGTAAAACCTTTGAAAAGATCAAACCAGCAATGGTTTCATCCCTCTGTAGTATTTCCTGTTTAGCCAAAGCCTGAGCTAGCTTAGCATAGCGCTCCGTTGTCATCCAAAAACTATTAAAAAGATCAATAATCCACACTGTTGTACTGGGTGACATTATGATGAACATGAGCAGTGTAGTTTATCTTAAGTCAGTCCACCATGCACCATTATTCTGCTGTAAAAACTCACTCTAGTACCAAATGTGTATCAATCCGCAGCTGAAAGTAGTCCCCAACAAATGCACCATTTACTCCTGTTTGAGTAACATTGGCTAAAAACTACAGTGCCCAGCTGTTTTAGGGAATTGTTTAGCCTCTTTTAAAACTGTAACTTCATATTTGTGACCTGTTACTACAAATTTACATCATCAGAAAGAACAAATGGGCTTGGGACTGAGCACCAGCAACACGACAGGGAAGTCAAAAGGTATTGAGAGCCAAAGTAACACATTGTTGTCTTTTCAAGATTTTAAGATGTTTTCTTGTCAGGAAAAATACAAGACTGGGAGTTTTATCCTTTAAATACCTCTTTCACTGCACTATATTTCAGTATTGAGCAACATTACAGTGTAGATTGCTGAATAAAGACAGTGACATTGCTATCATTGTAACTGCTGTATCAAAGAACTGCTTATTCATAAGCACAAATAAAAAATCTTCATACTTTATTTTAACCTTCTTCTTCTGCTTTTACTGTAACGTTGTCATATTGTTGCCTGAAGAGTCATTTAAAAAAGTGTTTTATATATAATTAGACCTACAGATTTATGCACTCTAATGTATAGCTGCACAACCCTTTAACAATGTCTACACACTTTCAACTATTATTAGTGCTGCATTGTGTACTGTGTATAACATCTCTTGATTTCACAAGATTCTGCCAGCGTTAGCAGTCTGCTCCTTACTGTGCATGCTATTTATGATGTTGTTATGTAACAGATTGTGGGGTTTGTGCAGCAGGGCCCTCTGCTCATTAAGGGGGAGCTAAATCAGCTGTCAGGTATCCAATAGGCTGCCTGATATATTCCTATCCTGCTGGGGCAGCTGGGTGGCTGTTTGCCTGCTAGCAATGCAATAGCCTCAGGCTTTGTAGCCCAGGGACTGCTGTTTTTTATTTATCTGGATTCAGCTCCCATCCACATTCTCTGTTTGATGGCAAATCTAACTATTTGCTTTCACCTTCAGTTTTTCAGGACAATGGTCAGATTTGTGTCAACCGAATCAGACAAAAGACATCCCTGCACAAAATTTTAGAAACTAAACTGGCTTATAACACTAAGTCTACATTAGGTTTAACTCTTTTTGCAGATGTGATTTGACTTCAGATTCTGAGTGGAACACGTTGTGTCAGTTCAGCAAAGTCTCACACTGTAATTATCATGATTATCTTGCAGCTGTAAAGGCAAACGCAAATTGATCAGCCAATCTGGAAAGACAAGAGATTTCCTAAGGATGCTATCCATTTTCCTTCCCCACCATCTCAAGGAAATAACACAATACCACTTGGAGTTTCAGATATGCAACAGATGCCGGAGCTGATGTCAGCATAAAAAAAACACGGAGCCTTCACAGGCTCCTATGACGACCAACAGCTGGAAATACTGCCAATCACACAGACAGTGTCAAGAGCAGCACTCTAGCTAATATTGCAGAAGGCATTACTGGCATCTGGAGAAAAGTTTATATTGCATCATTGCCATATGGTGTGATGTGATGGTGTCTCGTAAAGAACTTTTTCCCTGGATAAAACCTGCTCGCACAAAGGAACAGATTCGACAATCTGCGGGGTATCAACAAGTCCTCACTTTACTGAATGATCATCATGTGTTAAATTACTTGCGTGCTTCACCCCACACAGCGTAGGTGGGAACCACATTGGAAGATTGCCGTTTAAATGGACATTTATTTGGAAAGAAAAAAAAGAAAAGCTAGCACTGTGAGTTTCTGTACTGGGTTTTTTGAACTGACTGGCCATTGATGTGTTGCTGCAGATCAGAAAAGGGAAGAAGGGAGTTGCGGGAAGGATTCAGGAGGGAAACTGAGCACACACAGACGCACACACTAGCACATACTTACACACCTCCATTCAGCACATTTGCACATGAAGGGGCAGGGATGGAAAGTCTTTCCAGTTGAGCGTGGGCGTATTTGTGTGTTGACTCCAAATTGCTAAAAGGGCCCAGAGGCTTTATATTGCATTAAATCTCCGACTCAGCTTTGTAGAAACTAGTTCAGGGTACCTGTTCTCTGGAGTGGGAGACAGCGGGGCCTTCGCCTGACTGACTGACTGACTGACTAGTGAGTGACTGACTGGTTGACTGACGCCCACCACAACCCAGCGCCGTTTTTTTACTCTTCTGGAGACTGTTTTTAAGCTTCCTCTTTTGAAGGGAGGCCAGTTATACCCTCAGGGCTGAGAGGGAAAAAAAGGGCGCTCGCGTTGAGTCGGCGTGCGACAGTCACATCCATCTCCCTCGCGTCCACACTTACTCCAATCTATTCAGTCACAATACTGACGCTTCACAATCAGCCTATAGCCTACATATTTCTTTTTTGCAAACAACACCATTTAGAGGTGTTAGGTTTGTGAGAATACAGTACATACAGTATATACAACATTCAGTATGTGTTGCAGATACAGTGACACAAAGCTTTAATATAATTTCTTTTTCTTAAGATTATTTAAGGTAATTACTTTTACCAAGTTTTGCTTCTAATATTAACCCTTTGAAACCTGGAACAACATCACTTTTCCTGTGCTGCTTTCCTCTGAAAACCTTTGAACTCTGAGCAGATTGGTGCAATTTCTTTCAAAATCATGGGGGGAAAATGCAAAGAGCAACTTTACAATAAATGTTCCACAAATTGCAAAAAATTAATAGATTTAGAAAATTATTTTAAGAAAGCTAGGGAAAAACTGCAATTAAAATTATCATTATTATATGTTTAAAATTATGTTACAGAATTATTATAATTTTTAAGATGTTTTCCAGGTCATTTTCTTGTTTGTTTGTCTTTAACTTTGTTTTTGAACTCCAGGTGGGGGAGCCCTTCTGTGCCGAGTTGCATGTTCTCCCTGTGTCAGTGTGGGTTTTCTCTGGGTACTCCAGCTTCCTCCAACAGTCCAAAGACATGCAGGTTAATTGGTGACTCTAAATTGTCCATTGGTGTGAATGTGAGTGTGACTGGTTGTCTGTCTCTATGTGTCAGCACTGTGATAGTCTGGTGACCTGTCCAGGGTGTACCCTGCCTCTCGCCCAATGTCAGCTGGTATAGGCTCCAGGCCCCCCACGACCCTCAAGAGGATGAAGCGGTTAGAAGAAGATGAAGATAAAGATAACTCTAAGTCCCTCCGTCCCTCATCATCCGTTTTCCTCCTCACTGCTTTGACCTACTTCTCTGAACTTGCACATAGGCTTTCATCTTGGTCATGTTTCCAATCAGCCACGATGCCGTTTTTGCATTTTTCCCACATTTCTACTGTTTATATTCTCGTTTTTGTCCACTGCCCATTCATACTGTGAGCACCATTAGCAGCGCAAGCTGCGTATGTGCGCTGGGACCACAGTTTGGCTGGGAAGCCTTTATCTCCCAATACTTGAGGATCGAAACCTGTATGTGTATACCTGGGTGCCCGCGCATGCGCGTGCCTCCGTGCCATCAGCCAAAACTATGCTCCATGTATTTTGCCATAAAGCATGTTTCTAAATACAGTGTGCATTGTTTGTCTTACATTAATATTTCTTACACAGTGCATTTACAGTGCTCTGATTTTGCATCTCCTCTAATATACTGTTTTTGATGTCTTATTCCTCTATACATAACACATCCCCGGGTATGGACTAGTTTAAAATTATGTTACAGACGTATTAGAATTTTTAATATGTTTTTCCAGGTCATTTTTTTTTTTTGTTTGTTTGTCTTTAACTTTCTTTTCAACCTCCAGGTGAGGGAGCCCTTCTGTGCGGAGTCTGCATGTTCTCCCTGTGTCAGCGTGGGTTTTCTCTGGCTTCCAGCTTCCTCCAACAGTCCAAAGACATGCAGGTTAACTGGTGACTCTAAATTGTCCGTAGGTGTGAATGTGAGTGTGAATGGTTGTCTATCTCTATGTGTCAGCCCTGTGATTGTCTGGTGACCTGTCCAGGGTGTACCCCAACTCTCGCACAATGTCAACTGGTATAGGCTCCAGCACCCCCCCTATGATTCCTTGTTTGTTTGTTTGTTTGCTTTTAATTTTCTTTTTTTCTTTTTTTTTACTGGTTTCCTTGTTTTTAATGTTTTTACTAATATCTTGCAATTTTTGGGATCATGTCTACCCATGATTGTGTAAGAAACCAAGCCAAATTGCTCAGGTTTCAAAGGCTATCTCAAAGATTTCAGTCCTGGTTGATTTGGCGACACCTTAGTTACTGGTGGTAACAGCGAATGCGGTTTCAGACCATAGGTCACGTAGTTCTAGGGGCAGCAAAACAAACAATATTTGTTTTAATAAAGAAGTCTGGCCTTTTTACATAATTCTGTGAGGAACCATGATCTGATTTCATGCTGCACAGGGCATGAGTCCACAGACAGCAGGGCACAGTGAAAGGAGTTGGTTAACTTGCTAAGTTGGAGGTTTGCAACCTGTCGCCTGCAGCTCTTCATCTGACAGCTCTCTGCAGCTGCTCCTTCTTGTTCTATAATCCCTGAAATATGTCAAACTGATCTGCTGTCAAAAAATGATGAAAATGATGATTGGTTGGACCACGAAAAAAATCCCCCAACCTTTGGCAGCCACAGTTTATTTATTTATTTATTTATTTATTTATTTATTTATTTGCTAAAATTTGGCGATAGTTTGTGACATAACAGGAATTTATTTAATGAAAATGTTAAAGATTATTACTGTAAATGTTCTAGGGGGATTTATTAGCAGAAATGTAATATAATAAGTATGTTTTATTTAGTGTGTAATCTCCTGAAAATAAGAATAATTGTGTTTTCATTACCTTAGTATGAGCCGTTTATATACATATATACGTGTACACAGGGAGCTGGTCCTCTGCTGTGTTTCAGGTCAGATACCTCTAAACTTATACTTGTTATTTTGAGTGCATAAGTGCGTTCACACTGAGAAGTATTGCAAAATACAGTGTATTTGAGATCAGATTCTCTACAAGTTGTAAATATTCACAAAGTGTGGCAACAATCATTAACTCAGTAGATCAGCTAGTGAAAGAGCCAGCCAGTATCAGCTACGGACATTCATTATGTGTCATAAAAGCACATTCAACACTACCCTGTCAAAATGTAAGTAAGTACATAGTGCATGCAATATACTGATGGAAGTATCCGATTTAAGACACAGCACTAGTCTACGAAGATCACCATGTTGTACTGCCATGAGTCTGCAGTAGCCCAGAACAGACAAACCAAAGACTTGCATTTTTGTGTTGGCCACCTTAGCCTACAGTTGTCTACAACGAGTGTAGGAAAAACACACGTTTTTTAACGCAAGGCTGTTTTATTGATGCTTTTACAGGTTTAAATCATTGGGTCTGTCTGTTTTGGAGAGGAAGAGACCTCTGCAGAAAGATTCAGCTCCCAGTAAAACCCTCCTGAACATCTGGATCTTAAGTTATCAGAGAAAACAGGTGAGCGCACATTAGCAGGTGCTGGGCTAGTCAGTCAGTTCACAATTTTTCATGACATACCATAATATGACATTTGTTTTTTTTTTACATGCTATACTGTTTCTTTTTTTCAAAACACAATACATGGCATACTATGACGTTTTTTCAGCAGACAGTCTGTGAAATTTTTTCTGGCATACTAAACTATAACTTTTTTTAAACTTACTACACTATAACTTTTTTGACTTGCTATAGCATGACTTTTTTTTAGAGATACTACTATGGCTTTTTTTATGACATACCATATGACAACTTTTTTTTTTACATGCTATACTGTGCCTATTTTTTAACACAATACTATGGCACGTTTTCTGGCACACTATACAGTGATTTTTTTTTTAATAATTCTGAGCATACTATACAATGTTTTTTTTTTGACATACTATTCTGTGGCATATTTCAAGGCATCATGCTATACTATGGCTTTTTATCGACATACATTACAATGACATTTTAAAGTTTGAATGTTTTTTTTTATAGATAAAATACTATGTTATTGCTATTATGATTTTTTTTTCAAAATGCTATACTATGCCTTTTTTCGACATACACTCTTATGGCATTTTTTTTTTCAGAAATACTATTTCTGTGTGTTTGTGCATGCGTGTGTGTGTGTATATACATACAAACATAATATACTTTTAATATAATATACTTTTTTTTAACATACTATACTATATGACTTATTTTATTATACTGTACTATAACTTTTTTAAACGTACTATAACTGTTTTAACATCCAATACGATCACTATTTTTTAACATACTTTAGTTTGACTTTTTTTGACAATCTATACTATAACTTTTTTAACATACTATACTGACTCTTTTTTAACATACTATACTATGACTTTTTTAACATACTTGGTGTTGACTTTTCTTTAACATACTATATTATCACTTTTTTAACATAATATGTTGACTTTTTTTAACATACTATACTGTGACTTTTTTTAAGATACCATACTATGCTATGCCTTTTTTTAACATACTATACTATGACTTTTTTAACATACTTGGTGTTGACTTTTTTTTAACATACTATATTATCACTTTTTTAACATACTATGTTGACTTTTTTAACATACTATACTGTGACTTTTTTTAAGATACCATACTATGCTATGACTTTTTTTTAACATACTATTATGACTTTTTTTTAACATATTATATTATCACTTTTTTAACATAATATTATGACTTTAACATCCTGTACTATGACATTTTTGACATACTATACTGTGACGTTTTTTAACATACTATATTGTGACTTTTTTAAGATACTATACTATACTATGACTTTTTTAACATACTATTCTGACTTTTTTAACATACTATGCTATGACTTTTTTTAACATACTATATTGACTTTTTTTAACATACTATATTTTCATTTTTTTAACATACTATTATGACTTTTTTAACATCCTGTACTATGACGTTTTTAACATACTATACTGTGACATTTTTTAACATACTATATTGTGACTTTTTTTTAACATACTATACTATGACTTTTTTAACATAATATTCTGACTTTTTAACATACTGTTGACTTTTTTTAACATATTATTCTGACTTTTTTAACACACTATGCTATGACTTTTTTTAACATACTATTCTGACATTTTTTAACATACTATACTGCGACTTTTTTAACATACTATACTATGACTTTTTCTTAACGTACTATACTACGACTTCTTTTTTAACATACTACTACATACTACTTTTTTGAGATACTATACTATAGCTTTTCAAACTTACTATTCTATGACTTTTTTGTAACAGAGTATAAAATAACTTTTTTTAACATACTATTACTATTTATTAGCATTCTATACTATAACTTTTTTTTAACGTTCTATGCAATGGCTTTTTTTCCACATACTTAACTATGACTTTTTTTTTTAACACACTATACTATGTACAATATTACTGCTTTTTTAACATAATATACTGTTTTTTAACATACTATACTATGGCTTTTTTGACATAATTTATTATGATTTTTTAGCATACTATACAATGACATTTTTTAACAAACTATAGTACTGTACTTTTTTCAACATGCTTTATTTTTTTCTAAAATGACAAAAATACATTACCTTTTTTTCCAACTGTCTTTATTCATTTTTCAGACATTTATTCAATGAAACAGTGAAGGAAACAGGGCTGTTTAATTCCTATGGTAACCCCCATACCACTTTTATCCATGTCTGTTTCCTACTCCCAATTACTTTCCTCTTGGGGTCCCTCTCGTCCAATCAAGAAAAACAATCACGCACAGGCATACCAGGACAAAAAAAATAGTCAAAGTATGGTATGTCGTTCAAAACAGCATAAAAAAGTCACAGTATATTATGTCGTTCAAAACTGTATGAAAAAGTCATAGTATAGTATGTCGTTCAAAACTGCATAAAAAAGATGTAGTATGGTATGTCTTTCAAAATCATGAAAAAATGTCATAGTATAGTATGTTGTTCAAAACTGCATAAAAAAGTCATAGTATAGTATGTCATCCAAAATCATGAAAAAAAAGTCATAGTACAGTATGTCGTCCAAAATCATGAAAAAAAGTTATAGTACAGTATGTCGTTCAAAACTGTATAAAAAAGTTGTAGTATAGTATGTCATTCAAAACGGCATGAAAAAGCCATAGTATAGTATGTCGTCCAAAATCATGAAAAAAAGTTATAGTACAGTATGTCGTTCAAAACTGTATAAAAAAGTTGTAGTATAGTATGTCATTCAAAACGGCATAAAAAAGTCATAGTATAGTATGTCGTCCAAAACTGCATAAAAAACTCATAGTACAGTATGTCGTCCAAAATCATGAAAAAAAGTTATAGTACAGTATGTCGTTCAAAACTGTATAAAAAAGCTGTAGTATAGTATGTCATTCAAAACGGCATAAAAAAGCCATAGTATAGTATTTCGTTCAAAATGACAAAAGAACGTCGTTCAATATTGCATAACAACAGTCATAGTATATTATGTCTTTCAAAATTGCATAAAAAAGTCATAGTATAGTATGTCTTTCAGAATTATAAAAAAAACATCATACTATAGCATTTAGTTTAAAATTGCATAAAAAAGTCATAGTATACTATAGTATGTCATCCAAAATCATGAAAAAAAAGTCCTAGTATAGTATGCCGTCCAAAATCATGAAAAAACTCATAGTATAGTATGTCTTTCAGAATTATAAAAAAACATCATACGTTAGCATGTCGTTTAAAATTGCATAAAAAAGTCATAGTATAGTATGTCGTCCAAATTCAGGAAAAAATGTCATAGTATAGCACGTCGTTCAAAATTTAAAAAAAATAAATAAATAGTATAATGTCGTCCAAAATCATGAAAAAAAAAGTCATAGTCGTTCAAAATTGCAAAAAAGTCATCCAATAGCATGTCGCTCAAAATTACATTAAAACAAAAATTATAAAATAGTATGTTGTCCAAAATCATGAAAAAATGATGTAATAGTATAGTATGTCAATCAAAATTGCATCAAAAACTCATAGTATGTCATCCAAAATCATGAAAAAAGTCTATAGTATGTCGTCCATAAATTAAAAAATGTCATAATATAGTATGTCGTTCAAACTTGAATAAAAACGTAAAATAAAAATACTATACTATGACTTTTTTCATGATGTTGAACGACATACTATACTATGACATTTTTTCATGATTTTGGACGACATACTACACTATGAATTTTTTATGCAGTTTTGGACGACATGCTATACTATGACTTTCTTTATGCAATTTTGAATTACATACCATGCTATGACTTTTTTTTATGACATTTTGAACGACATACTATACTATAACTTTTTTATGCAGTTTTGAACAACATGCCATATTATGACATTTTTTCATGATTTTGGACGACATACTATAATATGACTTTTTTTATACAATTTTAATCGACATACTATACTATGACTTTTTCAATGATGTGGAACGACATGCTACACTATGAATTTTGCATGTAGTTTTGAACGACATACTATACTATGACTTTTTTTCATGATTTTGGATGACATACTATACTATGACTTTTTTATGCAGTTGTGAACGACATACTATACTACGACTTTTTTATGCAGTTTTGGACGACATACTATACTATGACTTTTTTCCATGATTTTGGACGACATACTATACTATGACTTTTTATACAGTTTTGAACGACATACTATACTACGACTTTTTTATGCAGTTTTGGACGACATACTATACTATGACAATTTTTCCTGATTTTGGAGGACATACTATACTATGACTTTTTTATGTAGTTTTGGACGTCATACCATACTATGACATTTTTTCATGATTTTTGGACAACACACTATACTATGACTTTTTTATGCAGTTTTGGACGACATACTATACTATGATTTTTTTTTTTCCATGATTTTGGACGACATACTATACTATGACTTTTTTTTCATGATTTTGGACGACATACTATACTATGACATTTTTTCATGATTTTGGACGACATACTATACTATGACTTTTTTTTCCTGATTTTGGACGACATACTATACTGTGACTTTTTTCCATGATTTTGAACGACATGCTATACTATGACTTTTTTTTCCTGATTTTGGACGACATACTATATACTGTGACTTTTTTATGCAGTTTTGGACGACATACTATACTATGACATTTTTTCATGATTTTGGACGACATACTATACTGTGACTTTTTTTCATGATTTTGGACGACATACTATACTGTGACTTTTTTATGCAGTTTTGGACGTCATACTATACTATGACATTTTTTCATGATTTTGGACGTCATACTATACTGTGACATTTTTTCATGATTTTGGACGACATACTATACTATGACATTTTTTCATGATTTTGGACGACATACTATACTATGACTTTTTATACAGTTTTGAACAACATACTATACTATGACTTTTTTATGCAGTTTTGAACGACATACTATACAATGACATTTTTTCATGATTTTGGACGACATACTATACTATGACTTTTTTATGCAGTTTTGAACGACATACTATACAATGACATTTTTTCATGATTTTGGACGACATACTATACTATGACTTTTTTTTATGCAATATTGATCGACATACTATACTATGACTTTTTTATGTAGTTTTGTACGTCATACTATGCTATGACCTTTTTATGCAGTTTTGAACGACATACTATACAATGACATTTTTTCATGATTTTGGACGACATACTATACTATGACTTTTTTTCCATGATTTTGATCGACATACTATACTATGACTTTTTTATGCAGTTTAAAACAATATACTATACTATGACATTTTTTCATGATTTATGGACGACATACTATACTATGACTTTTTTATGCAGTTTTGGACGACATACTATACTATGATTTTTTTTCCATGATTTTGGACGACATACTATACTATGATTTTTTTTCCATGATTTTGGACGACATACTATACTATGACGTTTTCATGCAGTTTTGAACAATATACTATACTACGACATTTTTTCATGATTTTGGACGACATACTATACTATGACGTTTTCATGCAGTTTTGAACAATATACTATACTACGACTTTTTTCCATTATTTTGGACGACATACTATACGATTACCTTTTTATGCAGTTTTGAACAACATACTATACTATGACATTTCTTCATGATTTTGGATGACATACGGTACTATGACTTTTTTATGCAGTTTTGAACAATATACACTGCTCAAAAAAATAAAGGGAACACTAAAATAACACATCCCAGATCTGAATGAATGAAAAATTCTTATTAAATACTTTGTTCTTTACATAGTTGAATGTGCTGACAACAAAATCACACAAAAATTATCAATGGAAATCAAATTTATTAACCCATGGAGGTCTGGATTTGAAGTCACACTCAAAATTAAAGTGGAAAAACACACTACAGGCTGATCCAACTTTGATGTAATGTCCTTAAAACAAGTCAAAATGAGGCTCAGTAGTGTGTGTGGCCTCCACGTGCCTGTATGACCTCCCTACAACGCCTGGGCATGCTCCTGATGAGGTGGCGGATGGTCTCCTGAGGGATCTCCTCCCAGACCTGGACTAAAGCATCTGCCAACTCCTGGACAGTCTGTGGTGCAACGTGGCGTTGGTGGATGGAGCCATGATGTCCCAGATGTGCTCAATTGGATTCAGGTCTGGGGAACGGGCGGGCCAGTCCATAGCATCAATGCCTTCGTCTTGCAGGAACTGCTGACACACTCCAGCCACAGGAGGTCTAGCATTGTCTTGCATTAGGAGGAACCCAGGGCCAACCACACCAGCATATGGTCTCACAATGGGTCTGAGGATCTCATCTCGGTAACTAATGGCAGTCAGGCTACCTCTGGCGAGCACATGGAGGGCTGTGCGGCCCCCCAAAGAAATGCCACCCCACACCATTACTGACCCACTGCCAAACCGGTCATGCCAGAGGATGTTGCAGGCAGCAGAACGTTCTCTGCGGCGTCTCCAGACTCTGTCACGTCTGTCACATGTGCTCAGTGTGAACCTGCTATCATCTGTGAAGAGCACAGGGCACCAGTGGCGAATTTGCCAATCTTGGTGTTCTCTGGCAAATGCCAAACGTCCTGCACGGTGTTGGGCTGTAAGCACAACCCCCACCTGTGGACGTCAGGCCCTCATACCACCCTCATGGAGTCTGTTTCTGACCATTTGAGCAGACACATGCACATTTGTGGCCTGCTGGAGGTCATTTTGCAGGGCTCTGGCAGTGCTCCTCCTGTTCCTCCTTGCACAAAGGCGGAGGTAGCGGTCCTGCTGCTGGGTTGTTGCCCTCCTACGGCCTCCTCCACGTCTCCTGATGTACTGGCCTGTCTCCTGGTAGCGCCTCCATGCTCTGGACACTACGCTGACAGACACAGCAAACCTTCTTGCCACAGCTCGCATTGATGTGCCATCCTGGATGAGCTGCACTACCTGAGCCACTTGTGTGGGTTGTAGACTCCGTCTCATGCTACCACTAGAGTGAAAGCACCGCCAGCATTCAAAAGTGACCAAAACATCAGCCAGAAAGCATAGGAACTGAGAAGTGGTCTGTGGTCACCACCTGCAGAACCACTCCTTTATTGGGGGTGTCTTGCTAATTGCCTATAATTTCCACCTGTTGTCTATTCCATTTGCACAACAGCATGTGAAATTGATTGTCAATCAGTGTTGCTTCTTAAGTGGACAGTTTGATTTCACAGAAGTGTGATTGACTTGGAGTTACATTGTATTGTTTAAGTGTTCCCTTTATTTTTTTGAGCAGTGTACTATACTATGACTTTTTTCCATTATTTTGGACGACATACTATACTATGACATTTCTTCATGATTTTGGATGACATACTATACTATGACTTTTTTTTATGCAATTTTGATCGACATACTATACTATGACGTTTTTATGTAGTTTTGGACGTCATACCATACTATGACATTTTTTCATGATTTTTGAATGACATACTATACTATGCCTTGTTATGCAGTTTTGAACAATATACTATACTATGATATTTTTTCATGATTTTGGACGACATACTATACTATGACTTTTTTATGCAGTTTTGAACGACATACTATACTATGACTTTTTTTCATGCAATTTTGATCGACATACTATATGATGACATTTTTTCATGATTTTTGGACAACATACTATACTATGACTTTTTTCCATCATTTTGTACGACATACTATACTACAACTTTTTTATGCCGTTTTGGACGACATACTATACAATGACATTTTTTCATGATTTTGGACGACATACTATACTATGACATTTTTTCATGATTTTGGACGACATACTATACTAT